>NC_089503.1:322111202-323409536 GCF_036850995.1 Saccopteryx leptura | reverse complement strand
ACTGTGAGCCATCAAATAGGCCCAGATTAAATAATGAGCTTTCAGTTGACTGGAGTAGAATAACATTAAGCCTTTGGAGTTCAGTGGGCAGTTAGATGCACTAATGGCAGTGCTGTGCTGGAAAAGCATGTATTTTAGCTAAATTTTTTAACATGGAGGTGATTGCACATTATGATATGAATAGCTGTACTAAATGCATGGAGGTTTTATGTCAACACAGGAGGTGATTAAGGCCCCCTGTACCAGGTAACAGCTCGCTGGAGGAATGTAATGATGGTAAACTGAAGTCTGAAAGCAAATTTCCCTCTTAATAGTCCATTGACTCACCTCCTAGAGTCACCGTGGTGATGATACTGCTCTTTATTTTCATTTCACATCAAAGAAACATAAGTTGTTTTGATGTTTTTGAGCTCATACTTCTTCGGAAAGAGAGAGAGAGAGAAGAGAGAGAGAGAGGAACTCTTGCAATAAAGATAAATGCAATTCATTCAGTTATTCATTTTAAGAAATATATTGGTTGTTTTTATTGAATATTTTTTGTAGTTTAGGATGATTTTTTCCTCTTTTATCTTCCTCCTCTCTTCCAACTGAATTATTCAGCCTCTCTCTAGTTGTAACAAAATTACAGAAAAGGGCATTGTATCTTGAACGTGTTCTCAATGTGATTATTAGACTGTCCCAGCACCCCACACCCTCTAAGAGCTTGACTTTTTTTCAATGCAAAGTGCCATTTGTATGTGAAATAGCTAGTATAGTTTTCCCAATGAAAGGATTTACCTATTATTTTTTTTCTTATCTTCTATATGTTCTTTATTCTTATAGTATGTAGGATGAATATACCTGGATGTCTTATTTTATCATTTGTTTAAGCATAGGAGTTAATTTGCCTTTATTTAAATAAATATTCTATCCAGCACACAGAATTTTCATTAATTTAGATATCAATTAAAGTATACAGCTATGGTATTATTTATTACTAATTCCTAGGGTTTCCATTCTAGGTTTTAAAAGCAGCTTAGTATTTCTCATACCAAAACATTTTAGACTATCTTTATTTACTAATACTACTTTTCTCAAGCACATCTGTTTTATTTACTTTTGAGATAATAAACAAAGTAATGATTCTGTCATCTAGGATTTGTTTAAATATGGAAATATCAATCTTCAAATAGTCTTATAGTAAAACAAATTTAAAAGAGCACAGAGGGGTTTAAGTTGAATTCATTTTTTTGCACACTAGTAAAAAAAAATAAAATGCAAAACTATTTTTATCCTTACATTGCTGTTGAGTGAAATAGTTTTATCTTAAGAATTATTTTTGAATTACCTTACAAAACACTTAAGCCCCAAATCTTAGCGTTCAGATTTCTAAAATCAAGGATGAATTACTTTCGCATGTGGATTTCTTCACCTTAAATACACTGCTGCTGCCAAGACTTAGGCGGCTGATCATTAAACAGTCTTGTAATTTCCGTTTACTAGCGTAAGTGAGCGGCTGGATTTAACCATTTGAGTCAAGTGGTTGTATTTTATAGCCATTTATTTCTCAGGATGAGAAATGTTTAAGTAAACTTGCCATCTCTTAAATCAGACAGCTTCTTCTAATCTATTGGTACTCAGGACAATGTAGGAGATTGGTTGTTGCTTCATTTTTTTTTCAATTTATTTTTATTTAAAAAATTTTTTTTGCTATCAAAACATGTAACTACCTCTTATTTTAAAAGGCAGGTTTTATAGCAACAACTTGCACAGAATATAAACTTAATATTTGTTTCTTTTTTTGAATGTCGTCACTCCTTTATCTAAAAGTTATTCTATGTATTTTTTCTGTACCAGTTACTTTTTGTTATAGTATGAGTGGACCTGGAGATTATTATGCTGAGTGAAATAAGCCAGTCAGAGAAAGCCAGTCAGGTACTATATGATTTCACTTATATGTAGAACCTAAGAAACAAAATCAACTAAAACACAAAATAGAAACAGATTCATAGATACGGAGAACAGACCAACAGCTGTTAGAGGGGATGAGGTTGAGGGGGTCTGGGTGAAAGAGGTGAAGGGATTAAGCAAAGAAAAAAAACTAATGGACACAGACAACAGTGTGGAGATTGTAGGAGGAAAAGGGGGTACAGGGAGGTGGAGGTGGGTAGACGGAAGTAGATGGTGATGAATGGAGACTTGACTTGGGGTGGTGAACACACAATGCAATATACAGATGATGTAGAATTGTGCACGTGAAACCTGTATAATTTTATCAACTAATGATACCACAATAAATTAAAAAAAAATTATACCTATTTACACTGGTCTTTTCATTTCATGCCTTTAACTTCATAACCTACTATAGAATGCTGACATTTTTACACGCAACACATATATTATCTAATGTACAACATGCATTTTACTAGCCTGAAAGAAATAACTTGCAAATTCTAATATTATACCTTATGCTTTCAAGAAAGTTTATATTTTTACTTCTCATCAGATTTATGTTTCACATAACATGATTCCATATAAACTCTAAAAATCTAATTAATCCGTCTGCCTCAATATATCCATTAATGGGAAGGGGCAGTGATTTTTTACTTTATTAAAAATACTACTAGTGAAGATTAAATATGGTGGTGTTATAGTTTTTTTTGTTTTTTGTTTGTTTGTTTTGTATTTTTCTGAAGTGAGAAGTGGAGAGGCAGACAGACAGACTCCAACATGTGCCCAACCGGGATCCATCCAGCATGCCTACCAGAGGGTGATGCTCTGCTTATCTGGGGCATTGCTCCGCTGTGACTAGAGCCATCCTCAGGGCCAGAGGTGAAGGCCATGGAGCCATTCTCAGTGGCCAGGCCAACTTTGCTCCGATGGATAGTTGACTGTGGGACGGGAAGAGAGAGATAGAGAGAAAGGAGAGGAAGAAGGGTGGAGAAGCAGATGGGCACTTCTCCTGTGTGCCCTGACCAGGAATCAAACCCAGGACTTCTACATGCTGGGCCAACACTCACCCGCTGAGTCAAATGGCCAGGGCCATAGGTTTTTTTTGTTTTTTGGGTTTTTTTTTTATTTCAACATCTTGGATATTTTTGAAATATATATAGTAGTAGCATTCCTGTTTTTAAATAAAAAAAAACTTATGAGAAAATTAGTGATTATCATAAGATTTACTATTTATATATGACAAAATTAAACTGAAACCTAATCTACTAAATCTTACTATTATAAAGTCTATTTAAAAAATAACTTTTGTGATTCAACTTTATAGTGCTACATTTGAAACGTACTAATCCTGGTTGTTTCTTCATCTTCTTTTTGTCTTCCAATCCAAGTATAATCTATGCATTTGACTAACATATTCTGTTTGTGTTTATTTTTATTCATCTCTTAACATTTTTATGACTGATAAAGTTGTTTGTACAAATAGTTAAAATGAATAGATATGATACCAATTCATAGCTCCGGAATGTACATATTGTGCTAATGAGTACAATATCAGTGATTCAAATTCCATTTTTAGTTTTAATATAGGATTTTACATTCTCCTCAGACCCGGGGTGCACCTGGACTATATGCACAGTGGGATGGATGCCAACTGTAAAACCCACTTTGGAAACTGTTCATTGTTGGGCAAGTTGAGATCCAAAGGAATGAAGTGCTGTGAGATGGTAGGGAAGGAGGAAACCCTAATTCCTAGCCCAAAGAAATAAAAGAGCTGGTGGCATCAGAATCATTTACCAAATCTGGGGCCAAAGCTGAAAGGAGAAAAGTTATGGGAGCTAGCAATTTATGATGTGATCAGTATGGAATAATTTGAGATGCAATCATTTTTTATTACCAGCTCTTCTAAGGGACCAGGCCTTCTTGCCCAGGGGTATGTCTATCTATCATCTATCTATCATCTATCTATCATCTATCTATCATCTATCTATCTATCTATCTATCTATCTATCTATCTATCTATCTATCATCTATCATCTATCTATCATCATCTATCATCTATCTCTCAATGCAGATACATATACACACACACTGTGAAATATATATGTAAACTGTGAAAATGAAATTTTTATATTTTATATGCACAAATAAGAGTGTTTATCATCCTATCCCAGACATAATAAAACTCAACTACAATTCATATAATCAAACTTTAAAAATTTTTTACTGTAGTATGCAAGATAGAAAATGTTTAGAAATACCAAAAATAAAAACAGATTGTAAAAATTTTAGTAACATTTTTTAAATAAGCCCATTATTAGAAACTTGAAAATGTGTTTATTTCAGGGATATCTTGGAACTTCCTGCTTCTATGGCTATAGATACATTTTGTACTACACTGTAACATCTATAATTTTAGGATAATAATCTTAGAATTCAAAGAAACCTTAGATCAATTGATGCAGTCCTTTTTATAGCTAAGGATCTAAACACTAAGGTAGTTAAATGAATAAATAGAAAGTGACATCCAATAAAATGTAAGAAACTCAACAGTATTTATATAATAAAAAGAAATAGATATAAATTCAAAACATGACATCACTGTTGGGCAACATAGAGAGCTAAGTGGAGAAATTAGATTTCTTCCTTTCCAACTGAATTTAATATCTTATGAAGGAAATATCCATTGATAATTTTAATAATATGTTGTTATAAAGCCTGTCTTTTAAAACTCTTCTTGCTATCTTTTTCTTATATTACATTATATAGAATTAATAAATGTGTCTGTACAATCAGTGATCTATTTAAAATACTTTCTGATAATATTACTTCTCTCTCAATGTCATTTCTTTTTTAAAAAATTATTTAACACAATTGGAGGTATATGTGTAGGGTTTGAATCAATATATATTTTAAGTAAATCTTTGACTTAAAATACTAAAGAAAAAGTTCTGAATATGTTATAGAAAATTATTGTGATTTCAGAAAATTAAAATGGAGACAAATTAATTAAAATGTAGGTTAATAGTCAATGAATATTCACTTTTAAATCAACATTATCAATTATCTTTCAAAATTTTTTTCTGAATTACATTTCAAATACCTGTATCATTTATTTGTAATTTTCTAAGAACATGTTTATTATTGACTCAAAATGATTAATAATTTAGTCTTTGCTTTTTAAAATTAGATATAAGGGGAACATTCTACCACATACATGGGAATCACTAAGCTAATTCTAGTGAAGATCATTGAGATTTATTTCCTACTGATGTTTCCAAACAGAAAGCTTTTATGCTTCCACATTTAGGATTACACTGAGACAGAAACATCTATTCTGGGTGAGTAATAGAGAGATTTAAGAACTGAGGAGAGAGAAGGAACTGGAAAGAGCTATCCTAGCCCAGCACACCAGTATCTTGAAGTAGAAGTACTAGCAAGAAGCGTAGTTATATTTGAGAAGAAAAGAAATATCTCCTATTCAGTCTAGGGTAATATCCCTAGCTGTTGACATTGATTTGGATTTAATTTTATCATATATGCAAATATGCTCTATAAACTGTAGTCTAGTATGTAAATGTTAGATGTTAAGAAACATGTGCTATAGGAAACAGAATGTGGGTTTGGCATTCACATAGGCATGGGTTTTTAAAAAAATAAAAATAGAAATGAGTTAGACATCATTTTTTGTTAACATAATTCCACTAATATTATTATTTCAGTCTTAAGTGCTTGAAAAGAACTTAGAGGGATCATGAAGATCATTACCATACCTGTTGCAAAAACTCATTCTTGGGAAACACCAGGACTGAGCCAATGTCAACCTGATAAAATTGAAATACCTTAAATGCAGTTCTGGGATAGTTTAATGCTTAATATAATATTATAAGGGTAGGAGAGTCAATGAAATCTTTATCATCATTAAAGGTGGCATTCAGTAGAGTACAACTTCCTACAATTGGAAAATTATATTCCTAATAAAGATGATGTAGTTCTTTATAAAGAAAAAATAATCGAAAGCTGTATATCTTTCATGTAGGTCAATAGCTGGTTCTTTGTTTACTTTTTCTTGACTTTATATCAACCCTTAATGAAGTTGTAGAGAATCACATTTATCTTAGATTGGGTGATCATACATTCTTTTCTGTCCTGGACATTCCTGGTCATCATAGTATTATAGTTAAAATGCTCCTCTCATTCTCAAAAATCTCTTTGTTTGATAAATTATATGGCCACACTTCTTTTAGGGATAGGTCTTATTAATCAGTCAGAATGAATTTATTAGGTACATAAATGGTGCATGGGAGAAATTGATGAGATAGAGGAGGCATTAATGAAAGATAATCAAGACATACTCCTTGTACTTAGATATTGGTACCTAGATGGGGAGAGAAGAAATACTTTAAATGGTTAAGTCAACCTAATGAAATGACATAGTAAGTGATATGTCCAAGTAATAGAAAAAGGAGTTCAGAGATTTGTGGGATGAAATGAAGAGCATTTCCCCCCTTCTCAGCACTGTGAGATTTCCTTACCCCACAACATCTAATTGAAGGACTCCTGCAATCTAGACATGCCTTTTCTGTCTAATCTTTATTTTATTGCTCTCTGCTTTGCTGCTGTAGACTTCCAGTGTTAAACTCTATATAAACATTTTCACCTTTACTTTCTGAAATCAGTGTATCTAGTAGCTATTTTGAGATAATGATCCAGGTTTATGGCTTTTCACAGATAACAATCATTCATATATTAAATGGCTACTCTTATACCCAATTTATGTGGTCCTACAAATTAAATTTCTACTGTTATTGGTTTCTTTCCTTCATCAGACCTTTTCCTAAAGCAGGGTTTCCCAAAGAAGCACTATTAGGAAACAGTGGTTGATTGCCCCATATTTTGAAGGTTGTCTGATTTTAGTTCTGTGTGATTCCATAAATATTAAATATAGAGTCATCACTGACACTGACTTACAATAAGAAAAGATGCTGTTTAATCTCTCAGGAAATTGAATAAGAAGTGATAATTTATGTGTATGCCTTACACACTTGAGGGATAATAGAGACATTGATTATTTTTTACTTATTTCTATTTAGAAGATATTTTTTGTTATGTTCATGAGTAAATCATCAGAGAAAAGATGTAAGATTTTTAAATTGTTGTATAGGTAGTATAATCCTAAGAATGACTTAAAGGTTAATTTTGGCTTTAATGTATATTTGCTGTAGCTATACTGTTATTTTTTTTAGTGCACAATTTTAATCTTCAATATTTGTAAGGCCACCAGGTCTCTGGACATAATTCTAGAAAGCAACACTTTTCACTGGTCACTGACATCCAAAGACTTTTGATTCTGATATTTTTCACATGGCATATTGTGCTCACCCAATTGTTCATCCCTACAAGGAAAATGAATATTCCATACATTCTCAAATGATATTTGCTTTTGGTTTTCATGATGTAAGTGAATTACATGGTGATTGTATGACCAAGTTCATTGAGGATTATTTGTAACAATGCTTCTGTGTGAATTTGATTAATAAAACTATCTAAATCTTAAAGTCAACCAGTAAATTTAAATACAACTATTGATTCTTTAGAACTTAATAAACCTCATAAAGATTGAAAAATGCACTTATATACATAACACTGAGATAGGCCTTAGGTAATTATTGTAATTTTCTCTTCATAGGAGGATTTGAAGAATAATCTTCATGTGTTGGATAACCTCTCAGTGTCCAGAGAAAAGATGTAAAATCTTCATTAAAAGTGATTATGCTTGGTTAGTCTCTACTTTAATAGAAAATCAAGACTTTCTAATGGGAAATTAGTTTCTGTTGTTTCAGAAGATTATGGTAGTGATTTTGTTGAAGCATATGAAAGGTACTAAAGTGAATCAGTAATCTAAGTGGTTAATTTTTTAAATGATTAAAGAAAACTTGAATGCATAATATCATCATGAATTGGTTATAGTTATGTTTTGATAATAAACTTGTAATTCAAATATGCCTACAAACAGCAATCACATTTGACAGAAAGGATTATTAACATTAATAATCACTTGCTTTGATTGGAACCTAACCTGTGACAGTTATATTGATGACTAGAGTACCTATAAATGAAAATAAGAATTTAGATTGGTGGAAATTAAAACATATATCCAAAATAACATATTGTCAAAAATAAATAATAATTGCCTGTTTGAACAATGTACATAAAAAAGCTATAAAGTTATGTGACTACTATATATTTTTAACATTTTATTTATACACCTTTTAAAAACTAAAAAAAATACAAATGATACAAAACAATGAAATTTGTGCTCAGAAATTAAAACCTGCATTGTAAATAATTTTATTTTTTTAACATTTCTGCAACACAGTAACCAAGCCAAGAAAGCAAAGTAATATTATATTTTGAATTTGTTACATTTATTTTCCTACCTGCCACCTTACCTGGACAGAAACTACCTGCTTGAAAGTATTACAGATATTAATATTAACAATATTTACCTTAAACTCTATTTTTCTCCTGGCTTTTAGTATCTGATATTTTATATTTCTCATATTAGTCATGGTCTTGCATATGGCAAAATGTAAACTTTATTTTTATCAATTCATTCATATATATACAATTATTTAAATATTTGTTGAATACCAGGCACTATGCTATATTTAACAAGTAAATATATGAATTCCCCCAGTATACCTTATTTTACAAGATAAGGCAACTAATTCTTATTTACATACTCTTTATAACAAGAAAATAAACAACCCATGGGATTTGAGAGAAAATTGGATATTATTTCATATATCAAGTTCTACTGCCCTGAATAATGCAGAGCTAGTAGAAAATTGAACAAGATATTTGATATGGGTAGGTACTCTAAAGAATAAAGCCCACGACTGGTCTGTCTGATATTCCTGGAGTACATAAAACCTCATCAGGAAAGTGAGTTGCAAAGATTGCGTGTGGGTGGCCTGGTCTGGATCCTCTTTGCTACTGGCTGGCTTCCCGCCATTCGGCTGCCTTTGCTCACTAGACCAGTACATAATAGGCACATCACTTGTTGGATGCTCTCTTTCAAGTCTTTTTATCTTTTAATGATTTGTCTGGCTGCTTTCTACTTTTCCTGGGAATAAAGTAAAGCTGTTTGAAATCTTGGTTTCAGAGCTAGTTCTTGTGACTGTGCTATAATGAGGGCCCAGACCATTTGCCATTATGCTGCACAAGGAATTCAAAATACCACCGCAGAAGAGATGAGACTGGGAAGTGAGAAGGTGAGGGAAAAAGGCCCTTCATTCCATCTCTAGAGATGAGGGTTTCAATAAAGCAAAGGTATATTTATAGACAACTGAGAGCTGTCTATGTGCATGTGCAGTGTGTGTGTGTGCGCGCGTGCGTGTACATGTGTGTGTGTGTGTGTGTGTGTGTGCATTTTACAGGTAAGAACTCTACACAAACTAATATCTAAGCAAAAATGATAAAATACCAATGTGCATAATTGTGAATAAATTGCCAAATGGTACTTGCCCAGATGCAGTAAATTAGATTCAAAAATAATTTCAGTAAATTATTTGGTTGAGGTTAGAAAATGTAATAATCTAAAAGCCAAAGATATTAGAAATTAATTTGATTAACTTAGCTTATCACAGGCATGGCAGGTATAAGAATAACTGTCACAGAGTAAATAGATTAGACTAAGTAGATTAGATCATATGATCGTATGTGCTAGACAAAATATATATCTTATTTCATTGAATTACTCAAAAACCCTGTATTATAAATGTTTCCTTCTCATTTGATATATGAGAAAACTGATGCTTAGAGAGGTGAAACAGCTTACCCAAATCATATCATGAGTGACACAGCCAAAATCTCCATTTACATCTCTGACACCAAGCGTTGTTTAAAAAAAAAAAGCGATTGAGTTAATTAAATTAATAGAATGGTTGTAAGCATGGGCTTTTAAGTCAGACCTGGGTTTAAGTTCTACCACTGATGTGTAATAGCTGTGTGGGCTAAACTGCCCTCATTTTTATAAATGGGGATAAAAATACATATAGGAAGCTCTCAATATTGTTAATATTAAGATGAATATGTTGCCTTAAATGACTCAGTTATCTATGACAAATGTAACTCCATCGTTATTCATCCAAATATTTTTTCTTAAGTGAGAAGCAGGGAGGCAGAGGGACAGACTCCCGCATGTGCCCTGATTGGGATCCACGGGACAAGACCCCTATGTGGCAATGCTTTGCCCATCTGGGGCCATTGCTCCATTGCTTGGCAAACAAGTTACTTTGGTGCCTGAGATGGGGCCATGGAGCCATCCTCTGCACCTGGGGCTAGCTTACTTTAACCAAGCCATGGCTGCAGGAGGGAATGAAAGAGATATAGATAGAGAAGGGAGAGGGGAAGGGGTGGAAAAGCAGATAGTTGCTTCTCCTGTGTACCCTGACTGGGATTGAACCCAGAACTTGCTGTGCTGATGTGTCACCACTGAATCAACCAACCAGGGCCATCCAAATATTTTAAGGGATGTTTTATTTGTCTTCACCCAGGAACATCATAACCTATCTGATCCCTTAATTGTGACTCAAAACAAATTGCTGAGGCTTTTAAAATGTTAAGAGTCCATTATTATTTCTTTCTGTGTAGGTTCCTCTGTTGAAATAGGTACTTTGTAACTCGAGGGTATACTGCTAATGAATATGGATATATTAAAAGCGACTCTTTTGACAACCCTTTCTTAACAGTGAGCAATATATTAAGAAGACTTGTTTTGCATATTCTTTCAACCACATAACACTAAAGATCTATATGTTATAATTACAATTATCCTTTCTCTTCATTGTCCTGCTGAGGAATGCACTGTAATTCTGGCAGCCAGACTACAGAGTTGGCTTGCTTTCCTTGGATTGCAGATGTCTAATTACAGGCAACCATTTCATTTAAAATGGCTCATTAAAGTGGAAACCACTTAGCATCAGTAACATGGATCAGCATCCATGATTATGCATTTAATTAGAGAAGTACATTTTTTCCACTTTTCAAATTTTTCTATCAACTTATCGATCTACTTATGCATGTTTCTATCATATATGCATACACATGTTTAAACAGATATATACAAAGCCTTTCTTAGGTATTAATTTTATTTGTTTAAAAGAATTAAAATTCTTTGGTTAATTGTTTCATGTAATATCTATAGGAAGTTCCAATTATAAAATTATATAATTTATGCTATTTAAGTAGATTGGGTATTACATATAAAGAATAAATTTCCTACTTTATAGGCTTTTCTAGATGTATTATATTTTACCTTAGTAAATGTCTTTATCACTAAAATATTATTTTTTATTATAATTTCAAAGAATTGAAATATGAAAAAAGACTATTTTCAGATCCTGAACTACTGATTTTACCAATCACTGAAATGGGATTGTGGAAAGAGAAAAAACACCTGATCTTTCTTATGCATAAAAAATCAATAAAGCCTGACCAGGCAGTGGCACAGTGGATAAAGCTTCAGATTGGGATGCAGAAGACCCAGGTTTGAAACCCCAAGGTCACCAGTTTGAGTGTGGGATCATCTCGTTTGAGCAAGGATCACCAGCTTAAGCCCAGAGTTGCTGGCTTGAGCAAGGGGTCACTTGGTCTGCTGTAGTCCCCTGGTTAAGGCACATATGAGAAAGCAATCAGTGAGCAACTAAGGTGCCCCAATAAAGAACTGATGCTTCTCATCTCTCTCCCTTCCTATCTGTCTGTCCTTATCTGTCCCTTTCTCTGTCTCCCTCTGTCTGTCACAAAAAAAGAATCAATCATTAAAACATAGTTTTGATTTAATATTATGTTTTGTTTTTCATATTGTGAAAATAAGTTTATCTAATATTTGTTCAAAAATAGAATATTTAAAATTTATAGTCTTTTTACTTTTAATATAAAATAAATTGCATTTAGGCCCTGGCCGGTTGGCTCAGCGGTAGTGCGTCAGCCTGGCGTGTGGGGGACCCGGTTTCGATTCCCGGCCAGGGCACATAGGAGAAGCGCCCATTTGCTTCTCCACCCCCCACCCCCTCCTTCCTCTCTGTCTCTCTCTTCCCCTCCCGCAGCCAAGGCTCCATTGGAGCAAAGATGGCCTGGGTGCTGGGGATGGCTCCTTGGCCTCTGCCCCAGGTGTTAGAGTGGCTCTG
This sequence comes from Saccopteryx leptura, assembly GCF_036850995.1. Taxonomy (NCBI): domain Eukaryota; kingdom Metazoa; phylum Chordata; class Mammalia; order Chiroptera; family Emballonuridae; genus Saccopteryx; species Saccopteryx leptura. The sequence goes on along the minus strand of NC_089503.1, from coordinate 323,397,414 downwards.
GTTGCGGCAAAAGCGACGCCCCGGAGGGGCAGAGCATCGCCCCTGGTGGGCGTGCCGGGTGGATCCCGGTCGGGCGCATGCGGGAGTCTGTCTGACTGTCTCTCCCCGTTTCCAGCTTCAGAAAAATACAAATAAATAAATAAATAAATAAAATAAAATAAAATAAATTGCATTAAAATTTTTTTAAGAGAATTGGCTTTATGTTATAATTCTACTAAACAGCATTGCTGAAGTATATGATCTATAATTAGTTGGCTATTAAATCAGTGTTTACATACTTATTTGCAAGTTATTTTAAATGGCCTTGGGCTTTTTAGATCCATATGTTTTAATTAATGAGGTGTTACTTAAAGGCTTTTATAACAATATCTAAGGATAGACTGGTCTGTCTTTTATTAGCTTCTTTTTTCATTTCATTAGAAGTAAACAATTTGTTCCTTTCTGCACAATCTAGATATGCGGATGTACTATATCATGTCATATCTAAGGCAGTAAAGAATTTTCTGTTGAGAACTCCAGATCCCAACAGAGTCAAATTTAACATGTATGTGAAAACGAGATTGAAAATGATATATAAATTAAGAATATATAATATAAAACCTGCTCTAACTCCATTTTGCAAGGCAGCCAAGGATGGCTTCATGAGTTCAAGGTTGGTCAGTATCAATAGAAGCTTATTTATTTCCTCAGTGGATTTTTTTTTTTTTTACAGAGACAGAGAGAGAGTAAGAGAGAGAGATAGACAGGGACAGACAGACAGGAATGGAGAGATGAGGAGCATCAATCATTAATTTTTCATTGAGCATTGCGACACCTTAGTTGTTCATTGATTGCTTTCTCATACGTGCCTTGACCGCGGGCCTTCAGCAGCCCGAGTAACCCCTTGCTCGATCCAGCGACCTTGGGTCCAAGCTGATGAGCTTTGCTCAAACCAGATGAGCCCGTGCTCAAGCTGGCGACCTCGGGGTCTCGAACCTGGGTCCTTCTGCATCCCAGTCTGACGCTCTATCCACCGCGCTACCGCCTGGTCAGGCCATCAGTGGATGTTTAAATTGCATTCTCTCTTTTTCCACAAGGATTACTAAAGTAAAAAAAAAAAAATGCTGACAGGTATGTTATTTACTATCCATCAGAAGTTCTAAAATAATTGTTATGAATGTATACTGAGACCTTGATACATACAAGCGTTGTATGCTAGTTGCATTTTGCCCCATTCTACTCCCATCATTCTTAATGAGTCAGAAGCAAGAAAAGAAACAAATGAAATTGAGAGTAGAAGAGGAAAGAACAGAGAAAAAACAAGATACAAAGGGAAAAGAACAGCATGAAAAATGGAGAGAAAAAGAGATACTCCGCAGAAGGGAAAGGGTCACATAAACAGAAGCAAAAATGAGAAGATCAACCAGGACTTGAGAGAATAAAATGGGAAGTTAATATTAAACCACCCAGGGCAGGGGGTGGGTAGCCGGGAAGAGCTGTTTGAATCTGAAGTGTTAGTAAACTCTACATCTCACAAACTGCAATTTACTTGAGTACTTATCTTCAAAGTATTATCACATCTTTTCACTGCTTTGAAATGCAAAGTAGATGATTGATTACTATTCATAGTTCTTAAACTTTCCTTGCAAGCTTATCTTCAAGTATTTCTATGCAGTTTTAGTCCCAGTAGCTAACAAATCTTAGAAATTATTCTGGCAGTAAAGAGAGCATTACACATCTTAAGAAAGGAATGGATTCAAGTAAAAGTGAACTGTGAGTCATTTTTAAATAGCAATTCCCATCCTAACCTGGTTGCCAAAGGAACTGTTTTGCTTTGATTCTTTCTCATCCTTGCCTCAGTTACTGTATTGCCTTTCTGGTCAAGTACTATAGAGGGGGCCACCACGAAAGTATCTCTGTACTACAGGAGTCGGGAACCTTTTTGGCTGAGAGAACCATGAACACCACATATTTTAAAATGTAATTCCATGAGAGCCATACAATATGTTTAACACTAAATACAAGTAAATGTGTGCATTTTATGTAAGACCAACACTTTTAAAGTACAATAAGTTTCTGAATTCTTTTTAATAACATTGTTATGCTATTGCTAACCAATGATGAATAAAGTACTTCTTACCATTAGTGCAACTTCTGGTGCTGCATGGTTTTGCTGATGGCTTTGTAGTCTGGTTGATACGTGGTGAGGTTAAGCTTCATGCAGTCATTGAGACTTCCATTCATTAAACGTGATCGTAGGTTGGTCTTAACTTTCTTCAGATGTGAGAAAGACTGCTCACATGCATACGTAGAGCCAAACATTGTCAGTACAGCAATACTCACACGCTGCAGTGTGTGGTATGTGATGGGAAGCACGTTCCAAGTTTTGACAATCAGCTGGTCCGCGGATTGAAGTTTTTTCATTTCTCCACACTTGTATTTGCTCACCAACTCTGCTTGCTGTTGTGCAAGTCTTTCCAAATCTTTATTCAGTGACTTGAACTTATTCACCCACATGCCTGAGGCCTTCAGGTCAGCAGCTTGTAGCTCAAAATCTCTGACGGAGACACCAGGGATGTAACTCAGGTTGGCGCTGTCCACTGCACACTCGTGTGGATGGGTGATGAACTTAAAAAGACGAGTGCACTCACGAAATTCTCCACAGCGCACTTTGAATGACTGCAAGAGATTAGATGTGAAGCCCGCTAGCTGCTGGAGATCAAGATGTTGAGCATAGTTACTTGCTGTGTATGCATCTTTAAACTCTCCCAGTTTTTCAAAGTGTAGTAAATGACCTGTTTCAATGTCAGTGATAAAGAGTTCCGGCTTGTTTTCAAATGCAAACACTGTTTGTTGAAGGGATAAGACTGTATTTCCAACACCTTGCATTTTCACATTGAGCTGGTTCAGATGTTCAGTCATGTCCACGAGATAGTAGAACGTCAAGAGCCACTCAGTGTTAGCTAAGTCAGGATGCTCGACGTTTTTCATTTCAAGAAAAGTCCGGATTTTGCTCTGACAAGTCACAAAATGGCTGAGCGCCTTCCCTCTTGACAACCAACTCACATTGCTGTGCAGAAGCAGACCAGGATAATTATTTCTAACTTCATCCAGCAGTGTTTTAAACTGGCAATCATTTAAAGCCTGGGCAACAATAAGGTTGACCACCCTAATGACCAGCGACATCACCTCACCAAGCTGCTCACCACACATCTGAGCACAAAGCGCCTCCTGATGTAGGATGCAGTGAAAACTTAGGATGGGTCCCTTTTCATGTTCACAAAGAAGAGCTACGAATCCTCTGTTTTTCCCCACAATGCACGGAGCACCATCAGTACACACCGAAATAAGTTTATCAATCGGTAGATTTTTTTCTTTAGCAAACTCAGTGAAAGACTTGAATAAATCCTCCCCTCTTGTTGTCTCCTTCATAGGCAAAACAGCAAGACTTTCCTCACGTAGTGTGTCACCAACAGCATACCTTGCAATCACGCTGAACTGGGATAAATGGCTTATGTCTGTTGACTCATCTAAAACAAGAGGAAAGAATGGTGCTGCATTTATGTCCTTCACTTGTGTTGCCTCAATTTGATTTGTGATCACGATGGTACAATCATGAACAGTTCTTGCCGACAGAGGCATGTCTTTTATTCATTTGATTATCTTGTCTTTATCCAAAAAGTCATCAAAAAGTTTATTGGCAACATGAAGCATGAATGTTTTGGCATACTCCCTGTCTGTGAATGGCTTTCCATTTCTCACAATTGTTAAAGCACCAGCAAAGCTAGCCAAATTCCAGTCACCTTGTTGGGTCCAAACACGGAGTTGCTGCTGACTAGCTTGCACAGTAACTACTCTGCACAGGAGCTCTTGACATGCTTTCTTCCTGCTCTACCCTGCTGGATATTTTGATGCAAATGTAGTATGGCATGTGTCGAAGTGCCACTTTATATTTGAATGTTGCATGGATGCAATTTTATTATTGCATATTAGACACACCGCAGAACCTGCTCTCTCCACAAAGGCGAATTCCTCTGTCCATTCCTGCTGAAAGTACAATACTCCTCATCTTTTTTTCTTTTAGCCATCATCTTCGTTAAAAGGGTTTCTGCAATTAGCTAGCTGACTACTTGATTAAAAGGAGGGAAGTTTACTTCCTGACCTCACAACAACCCATATACATTACGCATTATCCAATAAAAATTTGGTGTTGTCCTGTTGGACAGCTGTGATTGGCTCTAGCCACCTGCAACCATGAACTTGAGCATTAGGAAATGAATGGATTGTAATACATGAGAATGTTTTATATATATATATTTGTATTTTTCTGAAGCTGGAAACGGGGAGAGACAGTCAGACAGACTCCCGCATGCGCCCGACCGGGATCCACCCAGCACGTCCACCACCGCCCACCAGAGGCAACGCTCTGTCCACCAGGGGGCGATGCTCTGCCCCTCCGGGACATCGCTCTGCCGCAACCAGAGCCACTCTAGCGCCTGGGGCAGAGGCCAAGGAGCCATCCCAGCACCCGGGCCATCTTTGCTCCAATGGAGCCTTGGCTGCGGGAGGGGAAGAGAGAGACAGAGAGGAAGGGGGGGGGTGGAGAAGCAAATGGGCGCTTCTCCTATGTTCCCTGGCCGGGAATCGAACCCGGGTCCCCCGCACGCCAGGCCGACGCTCTACCGCTGAGCCAACCAGCCAGGGCGAGAATGTTTTATATTTTTAACATTATTATTTTTCTTATTAAAGATTTGTCTGTGAGCCAGATGCAGCCATCAAAGAGCCACATCTGGCTCGTGAGCCATAGGTTCCTGATCCCTGTTGTACTAAGAATTTTAAGAAGGGGTGAAAATAAAGTGTATACAAAGTCTTGGCTTAACCTCACTATAATTGGAATATAGGTAGACATGATGATGCAACTCATGTGAAGTTTCAAAGACAACATAAATATAAAATTTAAATACAGTGTAAATTTCAGCATAAAAGAACTAGAGAGACACATGACAAAAACGTTCTCATTTTGGTTTGGTTTTTTTATGGAGTTTGGCAAAAATAACCTAAACCCACTGTAAAGCCAGTAGCCGTGGCCGCCATCACAGCTGCCTGGCCCATGCAGGTTCGCATTGGATTTGGATAGTCGGTAAAGAAACAACGGAGCCAAGAACTGGTGGGCCATTAGCTTTAATCCTAGTTTGCTCCAGCGGACAATTAAAAATGCACACTGGGCTCCAAAACCCACTCATTCAGTGCTCACAAAGCTACTGACTTATCCGAGTTTCCTGGAATCAAAGGTTTCTAGCTCACTAGCCTTATTCTCCTCTGTTCCCCATCTCCTTCTCTCTGCACATACTGGCTTCTCCTTCAGCACTCCGCCATCTTGGCTGACTCTCCTCTCCTCCATGTGGCCTTTATCTGCTCTCCTCTCTACTCTTCTCTTAGAACGTAATCACTCTTCCCTGGAACAATGTGATCTCTCTTCCTTTTTAAAACCTTTTGGCACAAAAGCCCTCCCCCAACACACATTAATATAATTACACCCATCCCAAGCAAGAAGGGCAACTAATATTATCACCTGGGCAACAGGCTTCCATGTCGGCAGCACCATCTTTTTTTTTTTTTTTCTTTTTTGTATTTTTCCGAAGCTGGAAACGGGAAGAGACAGTCAGACAGACTCCTGCATGCGCCCGACCGGGATCCACCCGGCACGCCCACCAGGGGGTGAAGCTCTGCCCCTCTGGGGCATCACTCTGTTGTGACCAGAGCCACTCTAGCGCCTTCGGCAGAGGCCAAGGAGCCATCCCCAGCGCCCAGGCCATCTTTGCTCCAGTGGAGCCTCACTGCAGAGGAGAAGAGAGAGACAGAGAGGAAGGAGAGAGGGAGGGGTGGAGAAGCAGATGGGCGCCTCTCCTGTGTGCCCTGGCCAGGAATTGAACCCGGGACTTCTGCACGGCAGGCCGACGCAGCACCATCTTTAACAAAATAAGCATAATAGATTTTATCTGCCCAACACCCACTTTTAATAAAAGCCATGAAATAGATAACAGTGTTTAAATTGAAAGGTAAAAAAATAATACTCTCACACAGATATAAAAATGAACACGTGTTAAATAGTTTTATTTAACTCTCTAGGGAACCAGCAGATGTTAATACCAGTTTAAAAGAGAATTAAAAAAACAGACAAATTTATGGACCAGAAATATGCAAATAGAGGCAAAACTATTTCTTTATCCACAAAAAAGAGGAGGAAGTCAAATGTATCCCCTACCAGATAAGACAGAATTTATGTCTGAGAAGTACCTACAATTAATAAAGTTTTAAACTATCTTCCATAGAATTATAATCTTGACCTGCGAAGGTCAAAACTGCTATTGATGATACAGGGCTTTCTTTTCATTACAAGTGTTTCCTCTCAAATAGTAAGGTCAAGAACCTAGAGAACAATAATAATACTTGCTGCATCATATTTTTAAATGAGTAATAAACAGCATATCACAAACATTACAAAAGATAGAAACCTTGACTACACAAGTTATTACATAACATTTTTCAGTTCTTGGTGTTTGTACACACACACTGTTTTCCCCCCTTTGTGGTTGATAATGGCTTTATATTTTGATGATTCTACAATATCTCAAAAATATTAGGGTCCATCCAGAAAAATGGTATCATGCTGAAAAACAAATGCAAAACCATGACTGCAATTGATCTCTAGGTTTGGGTCATGTATTTCAGTTGTATTGCTTTTATGTTAACTTTTGTACCTGTCAGCAAAATGCCTTCATAGGCTATAGGTCTACTTTGGCTGCAGATGTGAAAGTTGATGGTATACTATGGAAGGCCGAACAAAAATCAATCCAGTTCAAAATTGATTATAATCAGAAAAATGTTACAGTGTCAACGCAATATTTAGGATGAGCATAATAAGATGGGAGTTAGAGGCAAATGAGGTATTGCTTACTCGGGAATATCAAATCTAAGAAGGCAGAGATTGAGATATATGACTTTTCTTTTTCCCTTGTGAAAAGAAAGAGGTAACTCTTCTCATGTATAAATTAGAATTAAACTGCTATGTTGAAGAACCACACCACAACTTTATAGACAAACTATAATACAATTGGTATTTTGAATATATACATATATATGTGTATACATGTATATTCAAAAATTATCTCCCTTTTTATTTTCAGAAGTAGTTTATTTTTTATGGTAATAGCATAATCTTCATTTTTTACTATCTTCATGATGTAGTGCAAATTACAGTTTTGTAATTTTCCCCTGAGAATTGTTCGGTGTTCCTACCTGTCCTGTTGTCATCACTTTGACCCTGTATGGCCAGTAGTCACAGCCATCACAGCCGGGCACGTGCAGGTTCTCACTGAATTTAGACAGATGGCAGAGAAACAGCAGAGCAGAAACTGGTGGACCATACATTTATTCTAGCCTTGCACCCGGCAGGTGAGTAAAAACAGAAAGGGCACAAAAACCCACTCATTCAGTTTTTGCAAAGTTACTGACACATCTGGGTTTTCCTAAAATCAAAGGCCCCACACCAGCTCAGTCCCCTCTGGTTCCCCATCTCCTTCTCTCTGCACAAACTTGGCACAAACTGGCTTTTCCTTCAGCACCTGGCTATCTTGGCTGCTGCTTCTCTGCAAAAACATGGCCTCCTTTTTCCCTCCTCCTTCTTGTTCTTAAAACATTTTGGAGTGAAACCCCTACTCTAGTACACATTAGCATAACAAAGCCCCTTCCCAAGCAGGAAGGTAATTAGCAATTTCACAGATCACATATCTGGACAGCAGCTATTTTTAACAATAAAAGTGAGCAAAATCAAATAACACAAATTTTACAAATTTATTTGCCCAACAGGCCCCTAGTTTCTTTTTTTTTTTTTTGATAATTTTTTTTTTTTTTTTTTTTCATTTTCCTGAAGCTGGAAACGGGGAGAGACAGTCAGACAGACTCCCGCATGTGCCCGACCGGAATCCACCTGGCACGCCCACCAGGGGCGACGCTCTGCCCACCAGGGGGCGATGCTTTGCCCATCCTGGGCGTCGCCATGTTGTAACCAGAGCCACTCTAGCGCCTGAGGCAGAGGCCACAGAGCCATCCCCAGCGCCCGGGCCATCCTTGCTCCAATGGAGCCTTGGCTGCAGGAGGGGAAGAGAGAGACAGAGAGGAAAGCGCGGCGGAGGGGTGGAGAAGCAAATGGGCGCTTCTCCTGTGTGCCCTGGCCGGGAATCGAACCCGGGTCCTCCGCACACTAGGCCGACGCTCTACCGCTGAGCCAACTGGCCAGGGTGCCCCTAGTTTCTTTATCCTCTAAAACACCAGCATCATTCACTCATTTATTCCTTTATCCATCCATTCATTTATGCAGTAAATATTTATTAAACCAAAGAGATAGTCTTTGTCTTCACAGAAAGCTTACATTCCAGAACAAGGCTGCTTGACCTTGGCATTGTTGACCATTTGGGCTAAGTAAACCTTTGTGTGTGGGGGGGATATCTGTTAGGCAATGTAGGGCATTTAGCAGCATCCTACACCTCTTCCTAGTAGATGCCACTAGTAGTCTCTGAAAATGTCTCCAGAGTGTCAGATGTTCCCTCAGTGGCAAAATAATGCCTGAAGAAAACAACCATTCTAGAGGGAGAGAATGGACAATAAGCAAATGCAACAACATTTTACAGTGGTAATAACTGCTGTGAATTAAAATAGATACTGGGACTATGATAAGAGAGGTAGCAGAGGCGAGAGCTCAAAGGTTTTATATCAAGGACAGCAGTCTGCATAGTACACAGACACGGGAAGCCCTATTTATCTTTACATAGATGTTTATCGTTCACTGAGACCCTATCTGTGAAATTGTCAATTAGGACAAGAGCCTGATATAATATTTATTATGATTAAATTATTTCTGGTTCTTCAGTATTTATAAAATGCCACAGTGATAGTAAGATGTTTTTGAATATGTCAAGTACTTCAACTGAATAGAGCATTTATAATTTCAAATGGACTATCACAGGCTGTTGATTTCATTGTCCCATTTCTGCTACTGAGAAACATGAAGATTAAGTCCTGTAGACCCTCGGTGGTATAAGTGGAAGACTGATTAAATCATGTATATCTCAGCTAGGAGGTATGTTTATTTTAAACTATTCTGTTAATTTTTGTTCATTACATCATTTAACTTTTTTGTGTGTGAGAGAGAGAGCAAGAGAGACAGGACGGGAGAGAGTTCAGAAGCATCATTTTGTAGTTGCATAATTTTTAGTTGTTCATTGATTGCATATGAAAAGCATTTTATACATGCCTCGACTGGTGGTTTCAGTTGAGCCAGTGACCCCTTGCTCGAGCCAATGACATTAGGCATCAAGCCAGTGATCGTTGAGCTCAAGTCAGCAACCACAGAGTCATTTCAGTGATCCTACACTCAAACTGGCAACCCTGTGCTAAAGCTGACAAGCCTGCACTCAGGCCAGATGAACTCAAGTTCAAGCCAGTGACCTTGGGGTTTTGAACCTGGGACCTCAGCATCCCAGGTTGGCACACTATCCTCTGAAGTCACCACCAGTCAGGCTATTTTAAAACCAGGTCTTCCATTTTTATGGGTTTCAGAATTGTCAAGACTCTGAAGGGGACATTCTGTGATTCTGTAATAAATGAAAGAGCAGTGGACTGTGATGTGGACTCTAATTAAGGCTCTATTATTGACTGGCTGGGGACCTTGGGCAAATCATTTCACTCTGGGTGTCTTCTCTTAAATGAGGATTTTTATACTTTCTTTTAGTGACTTCATGATTTTCTAGGAAGAAATGACATTGTAAATATAAAATAGTTTTTTATTTTTATTTTTAAGAGTTCATTTTAATCTTTTATTGAATATATTGGGTAACATTGGTTAATAAAACTATACAGTTTTAAAGTGCATAACTCAATAACACAGTATCTGTACACTATATTAGGCAATCATTGTCCAAAGCTTCTGTCCCCATTTATCCCCCTTTGCTCAGTTCTTCCTTCCCCCACCTCCTTTTCCTTCTATCACCATACCATTGTCTGTATATATGTGTCAGATAAATATTGTGGGAGAACAAACTTTCCTCTACCCCCAAGGTTCTTCTGACTGGTCTAATAATCAAATAGACATGAGACAGATTAGCAAGAGAAATTTAATACATACTTATGTATGGGAAACCCACATACATGAGAAAGTCTGGGATCCCACATGCAAGAGAGGTTCAGAGATAGAAAAATAACCTGAGTATTTAAGACATTCTGAGCTAGAGATGAGGTAATGCACCTTGCGGATTTCAAAGTGTCATGGCAGGATAATAAAAAGAAGAGTTGGTTAGTAAATAGGTCAAAAGTGGTTATATATGATAATCTCTTATTATGGGCAAGGCCCCTAATTTAACTTCTTTTAGGTAGTTAATGGGAGGGACAGATGTTTTTATTGAGCCTGAAAGTACAATTGTGGTTAGCTCAAAACAATCCACAAACCACAGAAGCATATCTTAGGGTGACTTCTTTTGAACTCCCACAATATTATTGAGAGCAATCTATTTCTCAGATACTCTTGAGGCTGAGAGGGAACAACTGTCACTATTCCCATTGCTCAATGTTTCTTCTCATCTAATCTATTCAAATTTTTCAGGTCCCTGACCTACCCTAGTAAGTTTCCCTTCAATTTGCAAATATTCTTGAAAGTTATGCCAATGTTCTCTCTCTCTCTCTCTCTCTCTCTCTCTTTCTCTCTCTCATTGACCTGATAACCCAGATGGCTGTTAAGTGACTAATAGGCAGGTAGCATCCACAACATGAATGTCCTGGACAAAAGAATGATTCACATACTGGACGAACAGTGTGGAATGGTGTGAGATTTCATCACACTACTGAAACGGCGCATGATTTAGAATTTATTGTTTATATGTGGAATTTTCCATTCAATGTTTTCAAACTAAAGTTGACTGTAGATAATTTAAACCACAGAAAATAAAACTGCATAAGGGGATACTACTGTAGAATAGATTTGTTCCTGCTCAAGAACCAATTTTGCCTTCAGGGGTAACATGGCAAAGTCCTCCCTTTTCTCCTTTGTGGATAGTTCATGTATTAGACTCTCTAGATTCTAATTAGAGTCTACCTTTGCCAGCAGCTTTTTAGCAGATCCAGTCCAGAACATATGTGCAATGGCTTTGTGGTATAGGACAGTGGCTCAGCTAGCAGAAGACAGTGTTAAGCTCTTGTGTTCCATGTTGGTTTATACTTCTGAAATTACTTAAGGTCTTTGAGCATTTGGCCAGAAAATAGCATTATATTTGTTGTTCTTGAGTTACAAGGCTGAAATGAGGTGACACCTAGAAAGCACTCAGCACAATGCCAAGCACATCATAAGCACAAATGTTTATCATTATTAATACCAAGTTACAACAGCCAAAAATAAAAAATGAAAAGAGTAGGAGGGACTAATGCTCTTAAGTTACACTACTGTGTTTTGTACTTATGCGATTATTATTTTCATTTTAAACTATGTATACAACTTAACCTTTGCTCCTGGTTGTTGTTTGTTTGTTGGTTGGTTGGTTTTGACTCCATGTTAAAACTTACCATATATAAATTTAATTGGCTTTTGTGGTTCTAATCCTAGATTAAAAACAGAAACAAAAATTAAACAGTGCTTTGGGGAGGACAAGTTCAGGGAAAGCTACAAGCATGAAAATAATGAAAGAATCCAACCAGAAATTTCCCCTTAGGACTATGGTTCTCAACCTTGACAATATAAAATGGACTGAAGTATGACTTAGGTGTGGGAATTAAAAAAAGAAAAAAAAGTCAGTAAGAGGTTATATTAGGAAACTGGGTAAAGAACTGCATATTCAAATATGTAATATTTGAATCCAATAAATCCTATAAAGTTAGACCAGTGCTTTTCAATTGCTGGTCTGTGTAATGACACCCATCCACCAGAAATTTCGTACCCATCTGCAAAAGAGTTAACCACCCTGATGTTGGATGAAGATTATAGACCCAGTGGTTATATACTCCATAATCTTCATACAACATCAGAGTGGTTAACTCTTTTGTGAACTGGCACAAAATTTCTGGTGGACCTTTGATTGAAAAACACTAAAGTTGACCACCCAGTCCAGATCTCTCCTTCTCTTTACAAGAATATTGCTAGATTTTGCCCATAATTTTTTGCTGAAATCCAGACATACTGTGTTTACAGAATTTGTCCATTAGAAGGAAAAGTTTTCCTCCACTCATAGGTTCCAGAGGTCAGGGTCTGCAAATTCACTGAAATGTGTTTCACAGGAGAAAAGACCAGGGTTTATTCACAGGTGCACAGAGAGTACTCAGTGATAAGTAACTCTGTGAACAGCCAGGGGTAAAGTGTTACATACAAAAAAGGAAAAAAGAATCAGAGCTGCTGTGGGAAAGCATGGAAGGTTCTATTGGCCTTTTTATACTAATAAGATGGGCTGTCTGTCTCCATGGCAGCTGAAGTCACAGGAAACCCTCTTGGAGATGGTTAATGGCAGCTCTGTTTTCAGGAGACTCTGATTTAACCAGATAAGTCAAATTCAGGTAAGATTCTTTTCCTGTATTTAACATGACTCACACTGCATTAAAAAAGCCAGTTATAGCCAGACGACATAACTGTGTACTATGCCCCAGTTTTTTTTGACTGGGCCAAATAATTTGCCCAAGGTCAACAGCTAATAAACATCACAGCCAGGATAAACTGAGGTTTACCTGACTCCAAGGTCAACATTTCTATTATACCATGCTGTTCTCAGTGTGTCCAAATGATTACTGCCTCGCTTAGAGTTCTAATCAGGTTAAAAAGCTAACATAAATTTTTACTTGGGCTGATTATACAATAGAATATAATGTTTTCTATAGCAAATTAAATGTCTTTACAGTTTTTAGCAACGTAGAGGGTCTTGATCATCTTATTTGAAAAATTTCTCAGCACAGTGGTGTGCAATTCACTGGGCACAGAAACTCAACTAAGAGTCATATTCCTACAGAATATCTTGGCCTTTGGAGGTCTCTTTCCATAGTTTTTTTTCAACCGAAATTTTGTTCTCCTTGACAAAGAAAAAAAGCAGTAAAGGTGAAGTTTCATGGTTTCTTGTTTTCCTTCTAGTCTCTAACATTGTAGGAGAGGAAACATTTTTTTTTCTAACCTCTTAGGATTCTTGGCTAGGACTGAAAATTAAACTTATAAAGACAGATTAACAAAAAAAGAGTGTAAAATTTATTTAATATAATTTTTATGTGGCACAGGAACCTTCATAAGGAAATGAAAACTCAAGGAGACAGACCTGAGTATTTTATGCAAGTTCTGAGGAAGAGTGGACAGCACTGGAGGAATAGGATAGGTATAGAAGTATGAGGTAATTATAGTAAAATGACGAAAACTTAGCAAGGCCTGTTAGTTACAATTCTGCTTGGTGTGCCTTTGTTTTTGGAGATGAAGATGTTCTTTCCCTCCAGGCATAGGGAGGGCACCTCCCACATGAGGGGATTTATGATTTGTTTCACTTTACCTGAATTAGAAATTAAGAGAGAAGGTTAGAGTAAGCTTCTTGTTCCTGTCCTTTTTAATAACTCTTTCAGCTTAAAATATTCAATAATAAGATGCCATATTTTAGGATACCATGTCCTGAACCACATCAATACCAACTCTAACTTTCACACATGGGGCCCTTTCACGGCGTTGCAAGGAAAGCATTCTAGGTCCACACAAGGCCCATATATAGGAGCATATGGTGAAGTGGTGAGGTTTATTGAAGCTAGAGCAGACACAAAGGACTGTCCCAGGTTCAGCTCCAGTGTCTTATCTCCATTCTTTCTACTGTAGAGAAAGTCCATCTTGTCTTCATCAGGCCCAGAAGAGAGTCCAGGATCCAGAGATTCAGTTTCAGGGTTCAGTCCAGTTTGGTACCTGTCCTTATACAACTAATCTGTCTTCCTGTCTGTGCTCCAGCTGGCACTGCATTTGGAGTCCTGGGGTCTAACTATCACATGGATAGAGTGAGAATGCACAAACCTGGTGACCAAGTGTTACCTAGCCAGAGCGACTTGGGCTTGGGAACAACCAGGCCCTTCTTCAGACTAATCATTCTTTTATGGGCTGGCTTTTGGGTCCTCCCCTAACAATACATTTTCTAGATCTCTCTGGGTTTTGTCTCTTATCCACTCTGATCCTTTTCCCAGGGTAAACTGACAGGTCTCTGTGGTCCTCATCCTAGCTCCTACTGCACATACCTTATAGTAGAAGCACTGTCCCCTGCACCATCTTGACTTCCACTGGGCATGTACCCAGAAGAGGAATTTCTCCTACTGTTTTACCTTTCTTTTGGAAATCCTGGGGATTAGGTCCCAGTGTAGTGGTCTCCTGAGAAGACTATAAATGCTGCAGATTCCTAGTGAAGCAGGCCCATTGTTCAATTCAGCTCCCCAGCTGATTATGCTTAATAATGTCTGATTCCCTTTGCTCCCTTCCTTGATTAATATCTAGCTACCTACGCTAACACAATGTGACAGGTTTTATTATTTCCATATTTTTTTCTTACTCTAAAAATAACTAAAAAGTAAGAGTTCCTTAAGGCAATGTCGAGGTAGACATTATACTTGCTTTATCTAAGCACTAATTTAATTCTTGGCCTCCTTATAGGTAAACAAAAAGGCAAGCAAAATGACTTATGCAATTTCCATAACAACTGAAGGGAAAATATTTTATTAGTTTATTTGCAAATATATTTTTTCATGCTCTAAGAGAAATTTATTAAATAAATGTTTATATAAGAAACATTAAACAAAATGATGCTCAAATACTGCATATAACATTTTTTTGTGGAGTTATTTAGTTTATGTACTTAATTAGTTTTTTGATTAAAGCTGAGGGTATAATATTAACATGTTATTCAGTGAAAAAATACCTACTGGTAGCAAAAACTGTTATAAATCTTTAGGTTTTAGAGATCTAAATTTTAGATTTATGCAGTGCAGGGAAAGTATCAGAATGAATACCCACCATATCACAGAGAATGCTCTCTGTATTTGAGATACTCACATAGCAAACAGCTAAACATGATGCGCCTGCTATTCTAGTGCTAATTATCAATAGAATCGATGCTTAAAAAGAATCTGGCAAAGTTATGAATAGATGTGCAGTATAAGATTATATTATAAAATTTAACTTTCTTTGAACTAGTTTCAAAGTTTAATGCCATGTACAACATTAAAAATTAAAGAAAAATTTCTTAGTCCCATCTTTTCTTTATTGTGTAAATATATATTTTTAAACCTTAGCTCTTCAGGATGTTGTTACCATGCAGGTATATTTTTAAATGTTTCCCAATTTCTGTCCTCGTTGGGATCATTTAAGATTGTAACATTTTAATTTTGATTTTCAGAGGACTTTTTTTTTATTTTGACAGACACAGAGAGAGGGACAGGTAGGGACAGATAGACAGAAAGGAAGAGAGATGAGAAGCATCAATTCTTCATTGCGGCTCCTTAGTCTCCTTAGTTGTTCATTGATTGCTTTCTGATATGTGCCTTGACTGAGGGGCTACAGCAGACTGAATGACCCCTTGATCAAGCCAGTGACCTTGAACTCAAGCCAGTGACCATGGGATCATGCCTATGATCCCACACTCATGCTAGCAACCCCACACTCAAGCTGGTGAGCCTGCACTCAAGCAGGTGACCTTGGGTTTTGAACCTGGGTCCTCTGCATCCCAGTCTGATGCTTTATCCACTGCCTGGCCAGACTTCAGAGGACCTTTGTTTCAATACTTTCTGATTGATCTTTTGCACCATATAAGAATCTTAGGTCTTGCTGTTCCCTGAAAATTTTAATATCTGATTTTTTTAAAAAGACATGAACTAAATTATAATTGTATCCCATAATTCCCATACACCAACCAGCCTTACCCAAGACTATCTTGAACATTAGAATAGCAGGTCATATTCACACAGTCCCATCATTCCAAGGTTGCCACCAGTTTTTATTTAAATTACCAGCCAGGCAGGCAAGAGAAAATATTAACTTCTCTAGTTGAATAATGCTTCAAGGAGAGTTGAGCACTTTTTCTTTCTTCTTCCCTATCATTTGTATAGCTAATCACTGTAGTATTTAAGCATATAAATGTGGAATGATCATCCATTTTAATTATCTAACCAAATAACCTTTATCATCCTGTTAAAAAACAAAATTCATCTGAGTATTTTAAAGAACAAATTGGCTTTATTTGACAATTCATGAATTGGGAAGCATCCCTTCTAGGAAGTACAAAGGAATTCTTCAGATCTGCAGAAAAGGAAAAGCTTTTACAGACAGAAGGAGGCAGAAAATAGAAATTTTTAGCAAAGAGTGGATAATTTCAGGCGAAGCTCACTGTTCTTTGGGGCAGGAAGAGTCTTTAGAGATCATCTCACTGGTGCTGTCCAAGAAATTCCAGTCTGACATTGCTGGGGTAGGTTGAAACTTCAATTATGTTAGATACTGAATCACTGTTTGTTTAGCACAAGTTACTCCATTTTAAGACTCTATCTTCTTTTCTAACAATTCTCAAAAATAGTAGCATTTATAATCCAGTCTCAATTTATTGTCAGCATCACGCTGCCTTCAAGTTTCTAGCTTTGCAGATAAGATATATTTTATTATTCTAGCTTTCCTTTTAAAAAACATCTTTAATTAAATACTTACACTGTTGTATTCTAATACTGAACCTCTCAGTTTCTCTTGGCAAGTATGCATGTGCACAGGAAGGGGCATGCACACTCATATTCTTTTTAGTATAATAGCCTGGCCCTTGATACTTGGTTATCTGAGGCCACTGATGTCTATATTCCAGTATGTTATCCTAGGAACAGCTTGGGGAACTCCTGAATGTTTTTCTTTCTCTAATATATAATATAATTTTTATAATCCTTGTTAATATTTTGATATTTTTTTCTTCTCATATTTTTTACTTTAAGATCCTCTGAATTAAATCAGCTGTTCACCAGAGAAATAATATTCTTCTCTGTCTATATAAAAATAATGTTTTATACTTAGCCAATGATGACCAATATTGGTATCATAAATTATGATTCTGCTACCATCTATATAATCAGCTGCTTAGGATTTTTTTCCCCTTTCTAAGCCACACATTGAGTTCGAGAAAGGATAAAACAACACCTGGGTTCCAGGAGCCCCTTAGCTTCCTGCCTAGAATATCATGGCTTCGAGGAATGGTTTGCATATTTATCATGTTGGCATCATTCATACCGACATGAACCAGCAGGCATGGGTAGTTACTTGTCAGCAGGTGTGAGAAGTGTTGGCAGTTTTTCCATCATGTCCTGTATACATGTTCCAGAAAGATGATGCACTTTTTATTTGGGCATGTCAAGTCTACATAAAATTGGCTCTTCTCCTTGGTGAATATGACAGGCTTTATCCAATGGACACCCTTATTCTTTTTGAAAATAGAATATGACTCTTCCTAAGTCATTACTATTTGATTTCTTGGATCTTTTGAAAATTCTGCGCTTCATGTCTATAATCCAAATATTAACAATAGTGTTTTATAATAACAATATAGACACCAATGTTGATAGGGACATCATTTACTACTATTTGGGTTGTTTAAATTATACTTGGTCACATATGAAAACAGAGAGGAAGACGATCTTTGTAATTTTTTGAGGCCACAGTGCATGAAATAGAGAAACTGCAATACAAAGTTGATCTTTGGATATTATTAGACAACAATTCTGTCTTACTTTGTTCTGTGGCTGGTAGGCCACATGCTATAGAGGCAGTAGCCAGGAAGATTTCAAATACTGCCAAGTCAGAAAGAGATTTCAACCACAGGGACCTGGCATTGTGATTGCTAGAATTTCTTCTGAAAAATGTTAATATTTTAGGCAAAAATAAAGGATGTTACCACAATATCTACATATAAAACTTGGGACAAATCCTGGCTGGGAAAATGTAAGTTACAGGATGATGTGAAAATGGGAAGCGAATAACTGAAAAGGATGCATTCAAGCAAAATAAGTGAATAATTTTTAGCTAGTTATTTCTTATTCTAGTACTTGTTAAAAATAAAATGGACTAGGATGTATTATCTGTTAGAGAACATCACAGAATACAGTTATAACTTTGTTCTGCCATTCTTCTGATCCATTTAGCACAAAGAAGATAATTAAATAACAATTATTTAGTGGTGAGAAAATTTGTATTCTGGGACTTAAGCAGCCTTCTTCATTTAAAGGACAAATTAATGTTGAGAAATTTGGGAAGAACTAAAGACTTTGCGAAGGACAATAAATATTTAATGGAATTACATGAAATTGTCATTGTTATAAGTCAAAACTAGTTGGTATCTATAATTTCATATGGTTCAACCAAAGTAGTTTTTTTTTTTTTTTTTGTATTTCTCTGAAGTTGGAAATGGGGAGGCAGTCAGACAGACTGCCACATGCGCCCGACCGGGATCCACTTGGCATGCCCACCAGGGGGCGATGCTCTGCCCATCTAGGGCGCTGCTCTGTTGCAACCAGAGCCATTCTAGAGCCTGAGGCAGAGGCCATAGAGCCATCCTCAGTGCCCGGGGCAACTTTGCTCCAATGGAGCCTTGGCTGCAGGAGGGGAAGAGGAGGGAGAGGGGGAGGGATGGAGAAGCAGATGGGCGGTTCTCCTGTGTGCCCTGGCTGGGAATTGAACCCGAGACTCCTGCACGCCAGGCCGATGCTCTACCACTGAGCCAACCGGCCAGGGCCCAAAGTAGTTTTAATATTATTTGTATCATAAACATTTAACATAAATTCCTTCCTTTCCATCAGACTTAGAGTTCTATCAGAGTAGAATTATAGATCTTCATATTCCCCAGGATACTTCAAAGTACCTAATACCAAGGAGGTGCTGAGCAAAATTTTGAGTTTAAATATGAGTCAAATAAGAACCTGAGACTGTTCTCTAGAATAATCATCTCAAACATTTTGATTGACTATGACTCAAAATATGTGTATATTTATTTAGTAACAAATTATGTTCTAATTCAGTACAATATTGTTTACATCATTAAACATGTATACATAAATTAAAATTTTTTAAAAGTGATTGTTTGTTTCTTTGTTTAAAAAAAAAACTTTGGCTTAGAAAAAATCCCAAATTTTAGTCTAGAATAAATATTAAATTTCAATAAGTACTGAAAAAAAAATTATTGGCCTAATTTACATCTGACTTTTTTCTTTTTCTTATTTAAGAAAGCTATATTAAGGCAAAAAATATATAATGCTTACTAAGTGCCTGGAATAAAAAAGACAAATTTATTTAAGTTAATAAATTTATACATTACAAAAGAAGTATGTCTGCTAAACAGATTTCAGAGCAAAGTCTCAGAATATAATACCCAGAATCTGTCCTTAAGCCTGGTCTGATAATTCAGATTAATATGTGACTTCCCTTCAACTGAAGATGATGATAGTATTTCTTCATGGTAATCAAAGATGGTTAAAAATATATACTTGTTTTCTATATTTAAGCATTTCATATATATTTATATAACATTGGTATGAAAAAAAGTTCTCTTCATTGTAAACAAGTAAGACTCCTCAATGAAGGCAACCATTCAAAATATATTTACTTCTTGGTTTCTTCCTATAGCAAAACAAGATAAATCTTGCTTATTGGACATTTGTATGTGCCAGTTTCTGTGATAAGTATTTTACTTAGAATTGCCTCATTAACCCATAATTTTCTGGTTGAAGTATTATTTTTACCATTTTGTGGTTGTGCATACTTGCCTTAGAGTGACTAAGTTGGTTAGGGTCACACTGTAGAGAAGTGGCAGGTCTGGGATTTGAACATAGTTTCTTAGATTTCAATCCCTTAGACCATAATCACAATAAATATTGCTTCTCTTCTCATAAGAACCAGACTTTATGGTGTGTGCATGATGCCTTCTTTTTTTATCGAGCTCACAAAAGATCAGATAAATGTGTTTGAAAATCACTCAATCAAATTCACTGGAAATTGGATAGAAAATAAAAGTATCAAACCCGGGAGCAGAATCCTTTCTCCTCAATGGCATAACCAGTATTTCTTTCTTGGGTGCTGATTAATGGCACACAATGTTGCATGGCTATTACACATATCTATAGTTCCAGCTATAGTAACAAGATTCATCAATGTCTCAATGCTATGGCAAGAAAAAGCATTCGAAAAGAATGATGCAATTCTTTTTTGTAGTTTCAAGAGTCTTATTTTTGGATAGTTAGCAGCTGAATGGTCAGAAAGAAAGAAATATTGTGACTCTTGTTGCTGGACGTATGATAGATAGAACAATGATAGGTAGACATCCCATACTCTTTCACACAGACTCACTGGCTATTTTCTTCACTGCCTTTTAATTTACTTTTCATGCATTTTATAGACTAAATAGGGCAGGCAACTGGTTCAAGACTATTTTGTCAAG
The DNA here is from genome assembly GCF_036850995.1 of Saccopteryx leptura. NCBI lineage: Eukaryota > Metazoa > Chordata > Mammalia > Chiroptera > Emballonuridae > Saccopteryx > Saccopteryx leptura. Next base: position 323,376,946 of record NC_089503.1, on the reverse strand, counting down.
TGAATATTTTTATTTACTTTCAAGTTAATTTCAAGTTTTCTTAGCATTGTGACATATTATGGTACAATAAGAAGAGTTCTGGATTTAGAAGCAAAACATTGAAATTCTCTTTCATGATACACTTTAACCAGTGGTGGGATTCAGCCAGTTTGCACCAGTTTGGCAGAACCAATACCTACTTTTTGTTGAGTTCAGCAAACTGGTTGTTAAAATGACACTTGTAATCAGGAGTCTCTCTAAGGTGGGTGCCTAGGCAGTGCCCAATGTAGAAATCACAAATTTACATTCCTTACTCTTTTTCAACGTTCATCTGTGCAACAGTGTATTTTAAGTCCTGTGGTAATATTTATATTTATTCCATCCATAGGTGAAAAAATTTGATGAAACTATGCTTGTATTATTTATTTATTCATTTGAATAATAATTTATTCAAAAAAATTATTATTTATTCATTATATCTTTAATGAAATACTACATTTTAATTCCTTTATGTTTGTTACTTCAGTAAACAAACATATAACATAAAGAGAAAAAGTGCCAAACAACCAGGGGCTGACAAACTGTCACTGGAAATATCTTAAATAACAGTTTTATTGTTTGGTATTATTTAATCTTTTTTATTAATATTTTAAAACTCATGACATAATCAAATTTTGTGTACCTCTTTTATTGTTCTTTTTTAAATATTAAATGTATGAAATAATAAACTACGTTTTGGTACATTTTTTTTTTATACTTAAAATGGTCATTAGAGCAGAGAACCGGTTGTTAAGTTATTTGAATACCACCACTGCACTTAACTGTACATTTCTAGGGTCACTTTGTTTCTAAACTTCTTTTGCTCTTTTATTCTTTATTTTTACTTTTTAATTTCATAAATTTTATGTTCAAAAGTAGACAGAATAGTAATAGCAAACCCTATGTACTTTACCTAGTGTAAAGCCAGTATCCACGGCCAGGGCCACCATCAAAGCAGCCGCTCGGCCCATGCAGGTTCTCATTGGATTCGGACAGTCGGTAAAGAAACAATGGAGCCACAAACTGGTGGGCCATAGTCTTTAATTCTAGCTTGCACCCGGCGGGCAAGTAAAAAACATACACTGGGCTCCAAAACCCACTCACATTCAGTGCTCACAAAGCCACTGACTTACCCGAGTTTCCTAGAGTCAAAGGTTTCTAGCTCACCAGCCTTATTCTCCTCAGTTCCCCATCTCCTTCCTTATCCCAGATACAAACTCTGTACAAACTGGCATCTCACTCAGCACTCCGCCATCTTGGCTGCTTCTCCTGGCCTACTCCACGTGGCCTCCTTCTGCTCTCTGCTCTGCTCTCTCCTCTAATGATAATCTCAGGAACCAAGAGCGCAAGCTCCCGCTCCGTCCCCATTTTATAGTGTAGAAATCCAAACCCTTAATCCAATATACAAAATAGGGAAGTCTCTATAACAAAGTCACTTCTCTGAGGCATGATTGGATTGTACCGCCCCACATCAAAAAGGTTGGGAAAGGCTTAATCCCAAAACCAAGCACCAGGCTACAAGGATTCTACCTGCCCACAGAGACACACATTAATATCACCTGGGCAACGGCCTCACGTGGGCAGCGCCGTCTTTAACAAAGTGAGCATAATATATTTTATCTGCCCAACACCTAGCTTCAAAAATTATCAGCACACTGTGGATTTTATTTCATTTCTATCCCCTCCTACTTTCCCCTCCCATGTTACAATATAGCAAATGCCAGCTATAACATCATTTCATTCATAGATATTAAATTAAGTCATCCCAATATGTCAAGGTTGATAATTCCATCCCCATTCAGGGCACATACAAGAATCACCCAGTGAATGCATAAGTAAGTACAACAGCAAGTCAATGTTTCTCTCTATTTTTTTCTCTCTCCGTTTCTCTCAAAAAAATTAATGCAAAATTTTGTATCACAAAAAAATAAGAACTCTTTCAAAAACACATATAACTTTAACAGTATAGTATCTGAAATTAACTAATAATTCTTTCATCATTGCAATGTTCTAATTTCCAACAGCTTCATATACTTAATTTTTCTTTACAGTTGGGTTTTTAGAATTAGGATCTAATTAGAATCTACTCATTATGATAGGCTGACATTACTGTCTAGATTTTACTGATTGCATCTCCATGATATTCTTCAACATGTTCATCTATCCTTTGTATTTTCTGTAAATTGATAGTTGGTTAAAGACTTAATCAAATTTAGATTGGATTGTTTGTTTGTTGGTTGGTTGGTTTCTGAGCAAAACTACCTCATATATAGTATATGTTCTTCCATCAGAAGATAACTTGGTGTTTGGTTGTCTTTTATGGTATTAGGAAACAATGATGATCAATGCCCAAATTTATTAAGTCAAAAGAATAAAATAGAGTTTATTTTCTTATTTCTTTATTTATTAGCTGAAATATTTCTGCAAATTTTTTTTCTATTTTTTATTTGTTTTCCTAGTCACACAATTTTTTTTTAATAATTTTATTTTTTTAATGGGGTGACATCAATAAATCAGGATACATATATTCAAAGATAACAAGTCCACGTTATCTTGTCGTTCAATTATGTTGCATACCCACCACCCAAAGTCAGATTGTCCTCTGTCACCTTCTATCTTGTTTTCTTTGTGCCCCTCCCCACCCCCTTTCCCTATCCCATTCCCCCCTCCCCCCCGTAACCACCACACTCTTATCAATGTCTCTTAGTTTCACTATTATGTCCCACCTACGTATGGAATAATACAGTTCCTGGTTTTTTCTGATTTACTTATTTCGCTTCGTATCATGTTATCAAGATCCCACCATTTTGCTGTAAATGTTCCGATGTCATCATTTCTTATGGCTGAGTAGTATTCCATAGTGTATATGTGCCACATCTTCTTTATCCAGTCATCTATTGATGGGCTTTTTGGTTGTTTCCATGTCCTGGCCACTGTGAACAATGCTGCAATAAACATGGGGCTGCATGTGTCTTTATGTATCAATGTTTCTGAGTTTTTGGGATATATACCCAGTAGAGGGATTGCTGGGTAATAAGGTAGTTCTATTTTCAGTTTTTTGAGGAACCACCATACTTTCTTCCATAATGGTTGTACTACTTTACATTCCCACCAACAGTGTATGAGGGTTCCGTTTTCTCCACAGCCTCTCCAACATTTGCTATTACCTGTCTTGCTAATAACAGCTAATCGAACAGGTGTGAGGTGGTATCTCATTGCCGTTTTGATTTGCATTTCTCTAATAGCTAAAGAAGATGAGCATCTTTTCATATATCTGTTGGCCATTTGTATTTCTTCCTGGGAGAAGTGTCTATTCATATCCTCTTCCCATTTTTTTATTGGATTGTTGGTTTGTTGTTGAGTTTTATGAGTTCTTTGTATATTTTGGATATTAGGCCCTTATCTGAGCTGTTGTTTGAAAATATCATTTCCCATTTAGTTGGCTTTCTGTTTATTTTGTTATCAGTTTCTCTTGCTGAGCAAAAACTTCTTAGTCTGATGTAGTCCCATTCATTAATTTTTGCCTTCACTTCTCTTGCCTGTGGAGTCAAATTCATAAAATGCTCTTTAAAACCCAGATCCAGGAGTTGAGTACCTATGTCTTCTTCTATGTACTTAATTGTTTCAGGTCTTATGTTTAGATCTGTGATCCATTTTGAGTTAATTTTTGTACAGGGGGAGAGACTGTAGTCCAGTTTCATTCTTTTGCATGTGGCTTTCCAGTTTTCCCAGCACCATTTATTGAAGAGGCTTTCTTTTCTCCATTGTGTGTTGTTGGCCCCTTTATCAAAAACTATTTGACTATATATATGTGGTTTTATTTCTGGACTTTCTATTCTGTTCCATTGGTCTGATTGTCTATTTTTCTGCCAATACCATGCTGTTTTGATTGTCGTGGCCCTATAATATAGTTTGAAGTCAGGTATTGTAATGCCCCCAGCTTCATTCTTTTTCTTTAGGATTGCTTTGGCTATTCGGGGTTTTTTATAGTTCCATATAAATCTGATGATTTTTGCTCTATTTCTTTAAAAAACGTCATTGGAAGTTTGATGGGAATTGCATTAAATTTGTATATTGCTTTGGGTAATATAGCCATCTTGATTATATTTATTCTTCCTAGCCAAGAACAAGGTATATTCTTCCATCTCATTATATCTTTTTCGATTTCCCTTAACAATGGTTTATAGTTTTCATTATATAAGTCCTTTACATTCTTTGTTATGTTTATTCCTAAGTATTTTATTTTTTTTGTTGCAATCGTGAAGGGGATTATTCTTTTGAGTTCCTTCTCAGTTGTTTCATTGTTGGCATATAGAAAGGCTATTGACTTCTGTATGTTAATTTTGTATCCTGCGACCTTACTGTATTGGCTTATTGTTTCTAGTAGTCTTTTTGTGGATTCTTTGTGATTTTCAATGTATAGGATCATATCATCTGCAAAAAGTGATACCTTTACTTCTTCTTTTCTGATATGGATGCCTTTTATTTCTTTGTCTTGTCTGATTGCTCTGGCTAGAACTTCTAGTACCTCATTAAATAAGAGTGGAGAGAGTGGACAACCCTGTCTTGTTCCTGATTTAAGGGGGAAAGCCTTCAGTTTAGTGCCATTTAATATGATGTTAGCTGATGGTTTATCGTATATGGCCTTTATCATGTTGAGATATTTTCCTTCTATACCCATTTTGTTGAGAGTCTTAAACATAAAATTGTGTTGTATTTTATCGAAAGCCTTTACTGCGTCTATTGATAAGATCATGTGGTTTTTGTTTTTTGTTTTGTTGATATGGTGTATTACGTTAACCGTTTTACATATGTTGAACCATCCTTGAGATTCTGGGATGAATCCCACTTGATCATGATGTATTATTTTTTTAATATGTTGTTGTATTCGATTTGCTAGTATTTTGTTTAGTATTTTAGCATCTGTATTCATTAGAGATATTGGTCTGTAGTTTTCTTTTTTTGTGCCATCCTTGCCTGGTTTTGGTATGAGGGTTATGTTGGCCTCATAAAATGTGTTTGGAAGTATTGCTTCTTCTTAAATTTTTTGGAAGACTTTGAGTAGAATAGGAACCAAGTCTTCTTTGAATGTTTGATAAAATTCGCTTGTATAGCCGTCAGGGCCTGGACTTTTATTTTTGGGGAGGTTTTTAATGGTTTTTTCTATTTCTTCTTTACTGATAGGTCTGTTTAGGCTTTCTGCTTCTTCTTGACTCAGTCTAGGAAGGTTGTATTGTTCTAGGAATTTATCCATTTCTTCTAGGTTGTTGAATTTAGTGGCATAAAGTTTTTCATAGTATTCTACAATAATTCTTTGTATATCTACGGTGTCCGTGGTGATTTCTCCTCTTTCATTTTGGATTTTGTTTATATGGGTTCTTTCTCTTTTTTCCTTGGTAGTTCTTGCCAAGGGTTTGTCAATTTTGTTGATCTTTTCAAAGAACCAGCTCCTTGTTCTATTAATTTTTTCTATAGTTTTTCTGTTCTCTAATTCATTTATTTCTGCTCTGATTTTTATTATCTCCTTTCTTCGACTGGTTTTGGGTTGTCTTTGTTCTTCTTTTTCTAGTTCCTTAAGGTGGGAAGTTAAGTGGTTCACTTGGGCTCTCTCTTGTTTGTTCATATATGCCTGAAGTGATATGAACTTCCCTCTTATTACTGCTTTTGCTGCATCCCATAGATTCTGATATGTTGTATTGTCATTTTCATTAGTCTGTACATATCTTTTGATCTCTGCACTTATTTCTTCTTTGACCCATTCATTTTTTAAAAGTATGTTGTTTAGTTTCCACATTTTTGTGGGATTTTTTTCCTCTTTTTTGCAGTTGAATTCTAGTTTCAAGGCTTTATGATCAGAAAATATGCTTGGTACAACTTCAATTTTTCTGAATTTGCTGATGTTGTTTTTGTGGCCCAACATATGGTCAATTCTTGAGAATGATCCATGTACACTGGAGAAAAATGTATCTCAGTCACTTTGGGATGAAATGTCCTGTAGATGTCTATCATATCCAGGTGCTCTAGTGTTTTGTTTAAGGCCACTATGTCTTTGTTGATTCTCTGTTTGGATGACCGATCTAGAACCGTCAGCGGTGTATTGAGGTCTCCAAGTATGATTGTGTTTTTGTCAGTTTTTGTTTTAAGATCAATAAGTAGCTGTCTTATGTATTTTGGTGCTCCTTGGTTTGGTGCATATATATTAAGAATTGTTATGTCTTCTTGATTCAGTGTCCCCTTAGCCATTATGAAATGGGCATTTTTGTCTCTGAGTACTTTTCCTGTCTTGTAGTCAGCATTATCCGATATGAGTATTGCTACACCTGCTTTTTTTTGGATGTTATTTGCTTGGAGTATTGTTTTCCAGCCTTTCACTTTGAATTTGTTTTTATCCTTGTTACTTAGATGAGTTTCCTGTAGGCAGCATACAGTTGGATTTTCTTTTTTAATCCATTCTGCTACTCTGTGCCTTTTTATTGGTGAGTTTAATCCGTTTACATTTAGTGTAATTATTGATACTTGTGAGTTCCCTATTGCCATTTTATATCTTGCTTTCTGTTAGTGTTGTGTCTTGTTTGATCCTTCTCTTTCGTTTTTCTATCTTTTGTTTTTATTTGGTTGTATTCCATACATCTTTCCTCTGTTGCTATCTTTTTTATCTCATGTGCTTCAGTGGTGGTTTTTTCAATGGTGGTTACCTTTGAGTAATGAAAAGGGTCCCTACCCTGTTCATTGTAGCGAACTATTTTGTGAGTACTTTTGCACTCCATCGTCCTTTGCTACTGTTAATCTCCATCTTCTCCCCCTCTTTCTTTTTGTTGTTGTCACAGTTTAAATTTGGTTTTATTGTGTTCTTCTTGGAGCTTTTACTTGTGGCTCTGTTTTTTTTTTCTTTGTATCTGATTGGAGAACCCCCTTTAGTAATTCCTGGAGTGGGGTTTTTCTGATGATAAATTCCCTCATCTTTTCTGTATCTGTGAATGTTTTTATTTCTCCTTCATATTTGAAGGATAGCTTTGATGGGTATAGTATTCGTGGCTGAAAGTTCCTCTCTTTCAGGACTTTAAATATTGGGGTCCACTCTCTTCTAGCTTGTAGAGTTTCTGCTGAGAAATCTGATGATAATCTAATGGGCCTTCCTTTATATGTTGTATTCTTCTTTTCCCTGGCTGCCTTGAGAATTTTTTCTTTGCTGTTGGTTTGTGTCAATTTCATTATGATATGCCTTGGAGTAGGTTTGTTGGGGTTAAGAAAACTCGGAGTTCTGTTTGCTTCTTGAACTTGAGGCTTTAGTTCTTTCCACAGGCTTGGGAAGTTCTCATCTATTATTTGTTTGACTATGTTCTCCATTTCATTTTCTCTCTCTTCTCCCTCTGTTATACCTATTATTCTTATGTTATTCTTTTTGATGGAGTCAGATAATTCTTGTAGGGCTATCTCATTTTTTTTAATTTTTGAGTCTCTTTCTTCTTCTCTCTGTTGTGCCTCAAGTTGCTTGTCTTCTATTTCACTAATCCTCTCTTCTATCTGACCTGTTCTATTAGCTAAGCTTGTTACTTTGTTTTTCAGCTTGTGAATTGAGTTTTTCATCTCTGGTTTGTTTTTATAGTTTCAATTTCCTTGGACATATATTCTTTGTGTTCATTGAGTTGTTTTCTGAGCTCCTTAAATTGTCTTTCTGTGTTTTCTTGTATATCTCGGAGGATTTTTAGGATTTCTATCTTGAATTCTCTGTCATTTAGCTCCAAAGTTTCCAATATATTAAATTTTTTCTCCATAGATTTTTCCTCATCTAGCTGTGTTACCTCTCTTTCTTTTGTATCCATGATATTCGATTTTCTCTTCCTTAATGGCATCTGAGGGTGGTTTTGTTGATAGTATTAATGAGATTTAATAAAGAATAAAAAGTTAAAAAAATAATAAAAAAAATAAAAAATCGAAAATAGTTTTTTTTTTAAAAAAATTATAATGAAATAAAGAAAAATAAAATAAAATAAAAATTTTTTAAATAAGGAAATTATTCCCCCCCTCCTTTTTTCCTCTCCTCTCCTCTCCCCTCTTTCTTGAGAAAATCTTGTGGTGAACTGTGAATTATAACAAACAATGCCTGTGATTAAGGGCCTGAATTGGGGAAAAGTAATAAAGGGGAAAAAAAAAAAAAAAGCGTATGGACCCACAAAAAGCAAATAAGGAAAAAATTTGGGTCAAGAATAAAATGATTTGCTTTTAGGTGTTGGTTATCTAAGAGTTATGATGAGAGGAATAAGAGGAAAACGGAAAAATGGGGAGACAAATTAAAAAATTACTATTGTATTTAGTGGAACAAGAACTAGATAAAATGGAGAGCCAGGGATGAGAGCACTGCTAGTGAGTTAAAAAGGTGAAGTAAAACCCCCCCAAAATGCCACAAACATAAGTTTGAGTCCCAGATATGATCATTTGTTTGTTATTGAGGTTTGAATGAGAGGAGATGTAAAGGAGAAAGGAAAAAACTAATATAGAGGGAGAAAAGAAAGAGAGAGAGAGAAAAAAAGAGGGAACCACTAATAGAAGAAAAAAGAAAGGAGAGAGAGAGAGAGAGAGAGTTAAGGGTTTTGGAGTGTAACCCTCATAGAGAGAAAGGAAGAGAAGAGAAAAGATAATGGGAGATGTAACACTTATGGGTAGTGTAGTTCAAGGAGAGGAGAGAGTAAGACCGGTAGAGAGTTAATCGGCCAAATTGGAGGAGGAAAAAAAGTATCAAGAATGAAGATAAGAGAAACAAACGAACAAATATAATAAAATGGGATAGGTTATAAAGTCTGCAGATTATTCTTGATTTTGAGAGGTTATCTTCTTGCTTTTTCTTTTCTCTCCCTCTTCCTGGTTGGTGACTCTGTACCCCAGGTTCTGCCCCTTTGGCACGCTCAGGTAGAGGTTTGCAGTTGATAAGTCTCTATGGCAATGTCATGTATTGTGCTTTAGTCTCGTTGGCAGTCGAGGCTATTAGCATTTATAGGCTCCGACAGTGAGAGAGTCCGTGTTCCTGGAACCTTTCTCCTAGTCTTTCCTTCCTCAATTAGTAGCCTGATAATCCAGCTATGGGGTTGCTGCTGCCTCTGCCTGGATAGTAAGAGGCTCAAAGAGCTGGCAACTCCCCACTCTATTTCCACTCAGCACAGGGCTCTGGGTGAGGCTCAGTCAGTCAGAGCTGCTAGCATAACCAGGTGGGCTTTCCGCCCACTCAAAGACCTCTGGTTCTGTCTGCCACTCTGTCTGGTAACACAGGCGGGCGCTCACTTCCAGGGCTCTTGGAGGAAACTCACTCACTGGCTTCGCGCGCAGACCAGGATATCCGGCCAGCAGTCTCACGCTCTGAGTGAAACCCTCAACTGCAGGGAAAAGTTGCAGCGTTGGAATTGAGTCTTGCTCCGTCCCCGTGCGCGGCTTTTGCAAGGCGCTGGGGCGGCCCGAGATTCCGCTTTGGCCCACACAAAGGCCCCTGACTCTGCCCCTCTGTGCGATAACACGGGCGCGCACTGCCGAGGCACTCGGAGGAATCTCTCATTCACTATCTGCGCGCGCAAACCAGGATATGAGGCTGGCCGCGTTTCCCTCTGAGTGAAACCCCCAGCAGCACGGAAAATTTCCACCGTTGGAATTAGTTCTCACTCCCTCCCGTGCGTGGCTTTCCCAGGGCGCTGGGGCTGCCCAGAGACTCTGCCCTTGGCCCACAGAAAGGCCTCTGACCCTGCCTCTCCGTGGGGCAACATGGGCACCCACTCTCGGGGCCTAGGAAGAAATCTCTCGCCCACTAACTGCGCACCAACCAGGAGACCGGGTAAAATGGCCGCCCCGCTTGTCTTTCTTTGTTTGGGTTTGGCGCGAGTGTTAGCTTGTATTGCCCGGGTTGCCACAGGATCAGTTTTTTCTCGGCTTGGATCTCCGTGCCACAGCCTGGTTCAGCCGTTTGTGCTGTGGCCTGAATCTATTCACCCCCTTTGCCCACCTCAGTTTCTATATTCACAGTTACCAGAGAAAGCCACCCTGTTTAGGTTAGTGAGGAAGGCGGAGCATTTCTTACTCCCTATTTCCTTCGGGGTTTGGTTATGTATTTAGCCAATTTTTCACTCGACCATACCTTTGGGTGTATTGCGAAGCATCTGGAGGCTCCAAGTATAGGTTTTTCTGTTTCTGGTTGAAGATCTTGTTGAGTTTTGGGGGAGATTTATCGGAATCGCTTCCTACCCCTCCATTACTCTGACGTCATCCCCACACAATTTTATGTAAGAAATAAATAAATAAATACTTAATTACTTCCCTTTATCTACCAGGTTCTAAAATAATATATTGGCTCATTATTATCTACCACCATTTATCAATTAATTATTTATTATTACTAAATAATTAAAAATACTTGTTTCTATTTATTCTATTCAGTTATTATTCTTGATTTTCTGGTTATTTTATTTCAGCCAATGTAAACCTCTACAAGAGAGCCTTTAAAAAGTTTTTTGTCAGACCTATGTCTCATTGATAGTGTCTTTAAATTAGCATTAATAAACTTTTCCAGGTTTGTCTTATATTTCATTTTGCCCAGCACTAGAATCACCAATTTATCCAAAGAGCCTGGTTTCTTTTAGTGGTAAATGGTAAATCAAGACTGTAATATGGGCATTGAGGGTATTCATTGCTATTGAGTTGGCCATTGTTTCTAGGCCTTTTCAGTAGGTGGAGCAGTAAAATATTTATTTTTAATTACAAGATATAATACATCATGAGTTTATTTGGATAATTCAAGTTTAAAACTATATGATTTTTATTTATTCTTTTTTGTGTTATATCTATATCTCCTCTTCCCAATATTTAGAATCAATTTCTTGAGGACACCAGAAATTACAGAATTAGAATATTAGAATATTAAAAGAGTACAGTATTTTCTTTATCCAACATATACACATATTAATCTCAGAATACCAACACCACCACAAACATGAACACATGATATAATAATAAATATGAGGGATAATATTTTACATGTAAAAGTGCATTGTAAGTTCAAAGTTCTGTACTAAGTTAAGTAGTTTTTATGTGTAATCATGAATGTACTTTGCAAGTGTTTCCATAAGCCTCCAAAGGGAAAACCTCTTAGATATATGATATAGCGTGACACAGAAAATATAGTAGAAAGTAAACTTTGTAAATCTGCCACATTTTTAAGTCAACATAGAAAATAATAAGGTTATCATCATTTCATTTACAAAACTCTCTGTTGTGATATTCCCATGAGCATTATAATATGTCTAAAGATACAAGACAATTTTAAGTGAAGAAACTACTTTGTTTTCTTTAAGATCTAGAATTTAAATTCGCAATAAAATCTGGTGTGTTCCTTACATGGAGTTACTTATGGTCTAAAGAATTTTTGAGAAAAATGAACTTGTTATACAATTATGAGGACAGTACATGAAAGATAAATATTTTTCCAGTTAAAATACTTTAGAATACTACTTTTCTATGTCTTAACTATCAAAAGACTCTAATCCAGTGGTTCTCAAAGTGTGCGCCAAGGTGCACTGGTGCACCTTAGAAGATTTCCAGGTGCGCCTTCTGGTATTCCAGAGAAATATGTGCCTGTTGGGGACCAAAAAACCAAGAGTTTTTGGAGTTTAGATTTTTGGGGGGACTGATGTGTGGGGAATTGGCTGTAAACTGACAGTCTGCCCAACCCCCCATCTCACTTGCCTGATTAGGTTGCCAAAGGCTGTTAAGCTGTGGTGCTGTGTTTACATTACCCCCCATGTTCCCCAGAAAGACTGGAGGCAAGTTTCTTCTATCCTTTGTTTGGTGTAAAGTTAAGATGGTATGTATGGTAGGGGTTTTCTGCACTTGGTAAAATTCTTGGGTTGCCTTGGAAACATGATCAGAGACCATTGATTTGCTAATGGCTTCACTTTGCCCTATAAATAAAGCAAGATGCGGTTTTTGGGTGCACTTTGTTCTTGCCTGCAGCAATTACAGGGCCCTACCGACCACAGTATTTTCTTAATTTCGCATATTTTCTTAATTCCACACTGTTCCACTCGGGACCTGGAATTACTAGCTGCGCTGGTTCGTGGCATGTGCCCACATATAAAAATAAATATAGTTACTCTATTATACCATTTCATTACGGAAATACTGCTCTTTTTGTTAACACATCATTATTATATTTATTATTAACACATCATTATACTCTTTTTAGCTAAATACATCCAAATAAAATAAATAGATTTCTCAAAAAAAAGTGTAATATTGAAGAATTCTATTCTGGAAGTGAGCAAAAGTTAAGTGTAAATAAAATAGGACATGAAGGCTGATGGGCAGATTTAATTTATAGCATTTTCTATCACTTAACATTGAACAATATGATTGGATTAGAAACCCATTCATGGAAGCTTCAAGTGATTTTGGTTTAACATTAACAGAAGAAGAACTGCCAACTATATCCACTAATTGTGGATTGATGATTAAACATAAGGAATTGTCTCTTGAAGCCTTTTGGATTTCTATAAAAGGAGAATATGTGGCAATATCTAAAAAAAGCTTTGAACATTTTACTATAATTTTCAACATCCTATTTATGTGAATTAGGATTTTCTACCCTAAACACAATTAAGAGTAAAAAGAAAAAAAATTCTTCAATGTATTGATGAGGAAATGAAAGTTTGCCTTTCAAATTATGACCAAACATTGAAGAAATTGCTAGGACACATCAGGCTCATGTTTCTCATAAACACAAGAATGAAAAAACAATATATTTGTGCCTGGACCTGCCAAATTTACTAAATCTTATTAAGAATGTATCTATATATATAAAAAGATAAATTTTTTGTCGTTTTTAAATTTTTTAACCCTTGTTTTTTACAAATTCTAAAAAGCATAACTCAAAAAATGTAACATAAAAATGTTTTTAATGTCAGAATAAATTTAATTTTGTCTTATTTATTTTGTTTACCATAAAAGCACACTTGAACTTTATATTTTTTTCTTTAATATTTGACTTAATTATTATAACATATTTCTCAGAAATTTGTATATAGTGTGCCTACAATGATTTGTAGGATTTTAAATGCACTCCGACTTCAAAAAGTTTGAGAACCACTGCTCTAACCATTAAAAATTACTGAGAAAGTAGGTGTTGTATTAATATGACAAAGAGAAACAAACAGAATTACCAAACTTATTAAAAATTTGTGGCTTGTATAACTACTGCATGATAGATAATGGTTTTCCAACACATTAATAAAGTGTTCCTGGGCTTTCTACTGTGTAAACTAATATAGACTACTGATAATGGCCCTGGCTGGTTGAGTGAGCAGTAGAACATTGAGCTGGCATGTGGAAATCCTGGGATTGATTCCTGGTCAGGGCACACAGGAGAGATGACCATTTGCTTCTCCCATCCTCCCCCTTTTTTCTCTTTCTCTAACTCTTCCTTTCTCACACCCATGGCTTGATTGATTCTAGCCTGTTGGATCTGGGTGCTGAGGATGGCTCCTTGGAGCCTTCACCTCAGGTGCTAAAAATAGCTTGGTTGCAAGCATGGGCCCCAGATGGGAAGAGCATTGGTGCCAGACAGGGTTTATCAGGTGGATTCTCATCGGGGCACATGCAGGAGCCTGTCTCTATATCTCCTCTAATCTCACTAAGAAAAGAATATTGATAATGTAAAATACATTAAAATAATAGTATAATTAAAAATAGTCTTATGTTATTGTATGCATTAATTTTGTTAATTATAATTTTATTATATTTTAGGACTGTTTTTTATAGTGCCTTTCAAACTTTTAATTAATATGTTTGGTTTCACAAATTGAAGCCATCAAATACTTTTAGAATTATATGAATTGCATTATGGAATGAAGAACAATGATAAATTACTTTTGGTAAATAATAATAGAAGATATTAAATTAGCATTTGCTAGGAAAGAACTGTCACGTTATTTCTTTATATAGACTATTCCTTCAATATGCAGCTGATCTTGATGATAGAAAATTTATGTTGGTAGTTATTATTTTTCTTTGTTGTATATTTTTAGGATTATTTTCAGAATTTCAGACTTAAGTAAAAGTATTTATATAATCTAATAAACTTATACAAATATATACTTAACCATAATCTCACTATCAAAGTGTACTTTAATTTGCATACAAAGTATATTTCTTTTAAAAACTGAATAGCTGCCTAAGTTATATTTTGTATTTAATCAGTTTTCTCCACCCAAATTTGCTTAAAGCAGAGATACTGTGGTATAGGATACAGTACATGCAGGGTCTGGGTTCTACTTCGGATTACTGGTTCACTTAGCTCTCTGACATAGGACCTTTCAAATAGCTACTGAACATTTGATGAGCACTTACCATACATCAGACCTGTGAAATCCACCAGAGATAGGTCATTAAAAGCATGTCTTTCTTGAGAGGGTTAGTATAAATTATCTTTAAAAGAATTCCTAACACTATATAAATCCAAAGTATCTTTTCATCTAGATGCTAGAGAGTTTTCAAGAAGGTTTATTCCCTTGGAAACGTAATGATAGGAAATTAGTTTTATCTTCCAGATAAACTAGTATGTTATCAGCTCTAGGTTGTCAGATCAGAAATCACAGTACACACTAATAAAAATTTAACTTGAAGGTGTTACCTACCAAGTGTGTGTGATAGGTTTTCAGTCATTTGGAGCAAGGCAGTATCAGATGCCAACACTAAAATAACATTAATTAAATATGACAAAATAATAGCTAAATATTGTGAAATATTTTCTTCTCTTATAGGTATGCCTGTAGGTATACCAAACCTATTGGAAAAAAATGATTTATATAGTACATTTCATCCTAGGAAAGCAATTTATGAAACATTATTATAATGGAAATTGTATTTTTTTTCAATAAGTTAGACATGAAATCTTTAACACCTGGGGGAAAATGCTTATAAGGAATAGTTTCTGTTAAGAGAGGGCTGTAGGCATTTCATTTGAAAGGTTTTGTATCAGAGGACTTTTATGGGAGATGTAAAGGTCCCTCCCTCCAGGTTTTGTGTTCCTTAATAACATCTGAGGCCACTGTGTTGCCATTCCTTGTTAGTGCTGCTCCTGCACAGCTCAGACAAGACTAGCAGAAGAGGTAAGTTTCCCTAAGGGAGTAGTTAGAAAATTAATTAAACAGAGGGAGGCAATGGGATATTTAGAAAACAAATTAGAGTCAAGACCAAACACAGGCAAGAACAAACAAGAGCAACAAGAACCATGAAAGGACCACGTTTACAAAAGTGTGGCCTTTCTGCTACTATCCTAAAAGAACTTGGATAACAATTTTTCATAGGAACACAAATTTCCTCTGTTTACAATAGTGTATATTAATAAATACTTATATTTAAAAAGTTTAATTATTTTATTCCAATAGTTTAGATTAGAAGATATGTTCTCACTTAAAGGCTTCATACCAATCACAAATCTCAGTCTGGTTTAAATGGCATTTGGAAGGTTGCTACAGAGTCTTATTACAAAGTGCAGGTATGCAAGGGCTTGGTGTGAAAATATTTAGTCCTCTTTGAAAACAACTTCTTCAGATGGCCAACATTTGAATTTAAAAAGTTGTCTTGTTTTTCAGTCCTGCGTAAACTAAAAAATCAGAGTACTAGAATCTAGAATTTATTAGACAAGTAGGCATAAACACTGAATTAGTTTAAAATACAGAGTTAATTTGTCTGCCAGTCACTATATATGAATTGCCCAATTTTCATGAAGTTTGGTCAAAACTGGCATTAACTTTTTGCTACTGCTCCTACTAAGAATTTAATTCTTATAACCCTTAAATCAAATAAACATTCTTAAGGCAAATATATCTTTAATATATATGTATTTAATTTTGAAGTGTGACCTCCTGAAATCTTGTAAATAATAATTTGCCAAGAACAAGTGGCTGACTTTCAAGTTTCAGAAAATATTGGTTTGGTTTGTCAGGGAAGGGGAAAAGAAAGTAATTGCCCAGTTATTGATGTAACTCGATTGAGTAATCATGATTTTGTGGCCTGTGAATCAATGAATATTAAAGCCTTCTATTATATTATCTGTCTGAAGAAATATCTTTGTAAACAGGGGAACTGAGGTTTAGGCCACCATTTTCTGAGTAAATCAATAAACATTTATAATGTATCTAATGTGTGTTGTACAAAGGTAAAAAAAGTTTAGATTTCCTGGAATTTATAGTATAGTAAATATGAAAAATCACAAATACCTTACTTAAATGATTAAAATGTAAACATTGAATAAAAATTGGATAACTCTTCTATTATCTAGAGGGATAATATCTTAGTTTTCTTGAATGTTTATTTCAGTGAAGCATACTACATACATTCTCTCATTTAAGTTCTCAAAGTAGGACTAAATTTAATTCCCAATGTCCAGTTGAGGTCAACACAATTGTCATTTCTATATCATAGAAGGTTCAGAGAGATAAGAAACTTGTCTAAGGTCAAATAACCCAATATTCAATCAATGAAGTTTGTCTTTTTGCCTCTCTCATAATCTGATTACCTAAGGACTCTTTTATATGTACAGGCATGAGTGTTAGAAATTCTGTGTAAATAGAATTGTGATTCTTCCAAGTACAGTTTAGAAAGTTTATACTAGTGCTATGCTGATGAAAAAGAACATTTTCATGTATTTTCTTTTCCAAATGTTTCTCCTTTAAAAATTTGTTTCCTTTACTCATTCAAATCTATATATTTAGTAGACTTTTCTGTTTATAATCAGATGATTTATACTTGCTAACTTCATTGTTGGCATTAAGAAGTAAACATATTAAGCAAAGAGGAAAAAGTACTTAAACCTTAGTTGCTTGCAAAAAGTATACTGTATAAGTGATGTAAATTATTTCAGTACATTTTAGTGTGTTTCAATAACTGTCTTATTTTTAAGTCAGAGCCTGTAATGTGGGATTATTATTCATTTGAGGTATTATCCTCTTTAAAGTGTACTTTATGTAGTTCAAGGTATATGTTGATTATTAAGTGCACATTGTTTATAGTTAAATGACTTGCTGATGTTCCTGTATTGCTCCCTGTTGGAAAATACTCGAACAGTGGAAACAAAATCTTTGCTGTTTGTTTAATTGTGCCCTAGGGTGGAGCTGGGAATGTGTCTAGGAGTAAGAGAACACCAGCTTTAATAAGCATACAATGCAATTTAACAGTTCATAAAATAGTAAAATTTAATCCTAGACTGAGAGATTTATTAAATTTCACTCAGCAAAATAGAGTGTAGGATATGGAAGCAAGTGAGAATTAAGTGAAATGATTTCAGGGGTAATAGATTTTATTACCTGATAAAGTGGGGGAGTCATTCTTTTTTCAAGCTGTTTCTTCTTAATTCATTCATTGGAAATAATTGTCTTACATAGGAAAGCTTTTTGCAAACAAATAAATAAGTTGGGAACAACTAAAAGCATTTGCTTAACTTTGTTTAATTTTAAAAAAAGTAAAACTATTCTACTGAAATCTTGTATAGATTATGGCTGAAATATTTTGAACTATAAATTAAAGTATTTTGTATTCAAAGAGAATTGACCAATTTTCTATTCTCTCAAATCCATTTACAGTGCCCCTGAACTAAATGATGCTTAACAACACTACAGTTTCAGATAGTTTCATTTTTTTGCATATCAAGTAACATTAAAAAATTCTTAGGCATATCCTCTGTATCAATAATGTTCAATTCTATCAAAGACATAAATGGATGCTATTTAATTTTTTAAACTTATTTTGTTTTTCCCTAATGTAAAGAAGTATTAAACAGTATGAACATATTGTTAAAGCATATGAGGTACCCTTGTAAGGTTGAAAAACAGTTTTTTTATGATTAAAAGAAGGAGCCTTACCCAAAGCTAGAAGTCTCTTGATATGTATTACAAAAACAGCAGCTAAGGACTGTGTTGAGATTTAACTGTCTGACACACATTGTGTCATTTGAGTCTCATTTAACCCTGGTGCAGTAAGTAGGGAAGGTATCATTTCCCATGTTTTATAGCTGAGAAATAGGAGGTTTGGAGAGGTTACAATTTACCAGTGAAAATACAGCCGTAAGGTGCAAAAGATTCAGTTCTGGTCATTGGAGTTCAAGTTATCAAAGCACTTAAAGCCCTTTGCTGTATATTAAGCACCACCATTTAATATCATTAGTATTTGAAGATTTAAAGAATTTTACTTGAGTCATACTTTTATTTGAATCATACTTTTATATCATTTTTGTAATATTAAAAAAATCCATAGACAAGTCCAATATTTCATTTTATTAAAATAAGGTTTGTATTTTAGTGGTCACTTGCTAGATAACAACAGCACTTTATTTTTAAATAAAAATACATTTTAAATTGTTTAATGTCCTTTATGCAAGATGCCTGTGAAAGTTTTAATAGGCTACTTAAATATGTATTTAGTCATATTTAATTACATGAGATGTTAAAATTAAAAACATAAAAACAAGCATAACAGAATCTATGCCTCTTGTGTTGTGTATCATTTTCTTTTGATATTTTTGCTTATCAAGTTCAATTTTTGAGACAGCACTGTCATACAAAATTAATTTTTCATCACTTGACTTTGACAGCTGTGTGTTTTACATTATCTGTACTGTGCAATATCTGTCTCACAGGAGGTTACTTGATACGTGTTAAACAATATTGATAGTCAAATGTCAACTGTTAGTTGGTGGATGACATGAAGTGTAAGTGATATTTCAGGAGTGAATCAGAACAACACTTTTCAAGGAAAGTTAAATGTCCACAAGAGCTCACCTATTGAGTGTCCTCTTTTAGCTTTGTTTAGAAAGATCATCGGGCACAACCAGGAAAGGAGCACTGGTCATACAGTCTTTTCAGGTTGACCTGTATACAGAAGTCACCTTTAGTGCCAGTGCCATTGTGTTCCGTGGCTACAAATAGAAATATTGTCAATTGTTGATTGGATTTTTTGGTTATGTCTGACACCAATCACCTATAAAGAAGAAAACAAGGGAGCAAGGGCATTTACGTCTGCGGGACTCTGATGATTTCATTTGTCATTCCCTTTTGTTGTTGTTTTTGTTTAAGTAGAAATCTAAGTTAAAACAGGTTCCCTCAAGAAAAATATAACTGACCCATTAGGAAATTGGTGAGGAAACAAACATGTAATTGTGACTCCTTCATTTCTCCAGTGGGTTCCTGTTAGCATGCATGTTCTATTCCCATTGGCTATGTTTTCCCCACACTGTTCTTCAGTATTTGTCTCCTGACTATAGAGATCAACAAAATTCAATACCTGTAGCATATGTTATAAAATCATTCACTAGAATATGACAATGAAAGAGTTTTTGCTTTTCAGACAAACTCATAGTAAAACTTTTCTGCCCAGGATCTTTCAAGGTTATATTTTTAACCAAAACAGACGCAAAGGTTTTACTTAATCATATCTTACCATATGCCCCCTTTCTTTTTTAAATTAAGTATCTCCTAATCTTACTCAGAATGAGGGACATGACAGATTCATATTTGCCTGAGTACTTAGGATGACAGGACCATCATCTCCTGTTCTAATTTGATAAATGACTTAGTCTAAAATGGTGTCATTAGGTACATGCTTTGACAGGATTTGAAGTTTGTCCAAATTCAGGATGTTAATTACAGCTTTCTTGTCTAGTTAATATTCACCTAAAAAGTAGATGTGTCATATGGATCAGGTTCAGTTCACCTAGAAGCAAAGTAGTTATCATCAAAGTGTAATGTGATCAATACATTCTGCTTTTCTTATTTGTGTAACATTTGACTAAGAAACTTCCTTATGACTGAATCATCAGATGTAATGAGCTTGCTTTTAACTGTGCATCTCCTAGAGTCAGACTGAACAGTCTCGGCAGCAGGTAGAATTCCCAGGGCTCTCTGTAAGAGGCTGCAGTGCCAGTACAAATTATTCTGGGTGTTCCTTAGAGACTCTCATGTACAAATGGAATAATGTTTCAAAGAACATCAAGGCCATCCTCCAGAGGAACAAGTAATGACAAAAAGGCAATATACAGATCGAGGGTCTTGGCAGAAAATCAAAGGGGCTGTCCCTTCTGCTTTGATTCGGTGACAGTGTGGTAAGAACATTGCAGTCAAAGGATTTGTTTTTAACAACTGAGTGATCTCCCCGCCACTGAAGCCATGGGCCAGTGTAATTGTCCTAATTCACTCAATCCTGAAAATGACTCTGATTTAGAGGTTTCTAGAAAAGGAATATAGAAATAGAATTATTTAGTCACTTTCTGTTACTTGGTCATTGTCATTTATCTGACTAAATAGCTCAAATTAATAAGCTCTATGGATATAATATGAATGTTTATGTAGCCAGAAAATAAATGTATTTTTTATTTTTTTCTTGACATGTTACCATCTTATAATCATATTTAATTTATTCAACCAGTTAATTGTCTGTATTTTCTACTCAAATCAATCCCCTTGTGATGGCTTCATGTTTTCTTGCTGCTATGAATTCCAAAGCAACAGAGAAGAGTGGGATTCTCTTCCCTTGTTCACTCAAGGTTTAAAGAATTTGATCAGATGGAAAAAAGAAAGTTTATGGAAAAATAACATAGTCTCATTCAATTGCTTTAAACCTGATTGAAACTTAAAGATATAGGTTGTTTCCAGGACTGACTCTGTGGTTGTGTGACTTGTATAGTTACACAGGACACCACACTAGAAGGGACCCAGGCTTGTGTTAATGCTGTGCTATTGCTCTCTTGCAAGTCTTAATATTTGAATAAGGGCCACACTTTTTTTTTTTTTTTACTACGTCCTACAAATTACATAACTAGTCCTGATTGCTATTAGTATTTTAATAGAATCTTCATTTGACAATTAACTAAGTTTAAACCAAAAATAACTTCTTAATTTTTATCTGATTTGACAGAGCATGAGATGGACATTTGTCTTAAGAAAGGTCAATCCAAATTCAGAAAATTACAAAACGTTTTCATTTCTGTGGCTTGGCTTCCCTGTCTCTTGGCTTTCTGCCATTTGCTGTTTCCTCTCATGCTCATCTTTGTCATTTGTCTATGTTGGTGAACACCAGTGTTCTCTTCTGTCATTCTACCTTGACTCCCAGGTATCGTTTGCTCCTCTGCTTCAATCCTTCTCCATAAACTGTTGATTCCCAGATATACACTCTGGCCCATACCTGTCTCCTGAGACATAAACTCATATATCCAATGCATGTACATGTACAGGACACTCAAACTTATCATCTTCCAACCTGAAATCTTTTGTATCCTAATGGAGATACAGTAGTGAGTAAAGTCTCTGTGCTCATGGAGAATATGTTCTAAAGAGGGGGGAGATAATTACACTGTGCTTGTGTGTGTTGGTGGTCAAAAAGTGCTCTTAAAAAAGTACAAGATAAGAGAATAAAAGTGATAGCATTTTTGATAACGTTTGTCTACATTATTTTATCTTAGTGACTGTCATGAGTATCTTTCCATTAGACCAAATAATAATAAATCTGAGAGTTGCTGTAGCTTCCTGTTTGTCCTCATTGCCTTCATCTCCTTAATAATCATTAAGCCTACATATAGCTATTTCCTGATTTCATCCATTTTTCTTCCTGTCCTTAATATGCTCATCTAAACTACTGCCATCAATATCACCCACTGGGATTATTTTAACAAGTTTTCTGAAGGATTTCTAGTCTCTAGTTTTGTACCAAAGTGCAAGTCATTTTTCACACTCCCAGGGAGTAGTCCTCCCTGAAAGTAGATCTGTTCATATCTCTCCCCTGAAAACACTGTAGTGACTTACCCTTATCCTACAGATAAAATCTACATTTGTGACCCTGGCTGACAAATCTTTAATTTTCTGATTATCACTGCAAACCCCCAACCTCACTGGTGCTTCAGCTACCAGGACCTTTCTTCAGCTTCTGAAAGCCATTGTGCACTCTCTCTCTTTGTCTCTCTCTTTCTTATTTCCAAGACATCTCAGATTTTTCTCCCTCTGCACCAGACTCTTATAATTTCTGAGTATCTACATCACTTTTTCACAAATGTCTTGTCTGAGAAATCCAAACTAAATTAGGGTTATTAGTATGTGCTTGCTGTAGCACCCTGTCCTCCATTTCAATTTTAGCAGTCAACACACTTAATTTTTACTGCATTTTCAATACATTCCACTGGATATAAAGTTCATAACAACAAGCATGACAAATCTGTCTTATGTTTTTTGTCTCTGTTGTTAGCACAGAGCCTAGGACAGGACTGCTGATCACAGAATACATGTGTGCTATTTCTCTGTGTGTCTCTGGTTTCCTTCTGAATCTAAATGATACTGTGTATGAATTATTATACTATTATGTAAGTACATGATGGCAATTGGGCACAACATATTGGGTCTTTAATAGTTGGCAATTATTCTAGGAAGAATAATGAAGTGACTCATTTATTTCAGATTGTGTTTCAGTTTTAGATAGTACATTTACATCTACTTTTGCAGAAGCTATAAATTGGTCTTGAAGTTTCTGCCTAATCCAGAGATAGAGGTCTGAGCTAGTACTACTACCTAGGGGAGGGACATGAAAACATTAGTAAGATATGATTTCCTTCAGAAAATTTTTTGTTTTTGTGTTTTGGGATTTTTTTTTTTTAGGAAATCTATCTTCCTCTCCATGAAGCAGAAATTAAACTTGTAACTTATTTTTGAAAGACTGTAAAAATGGCTAGAATGATCTTTATTTTAAACGAGGTTAATCTGGACATATGTGATGGAAATGACCATTTCTTTTTAAATTAGAAATGTGTCTAATTTGTATATTCCTATACGTTTACTGAAATCTAATTTCTCAAAAAAATGTTGAGAGTAATTTTTATGAGATCCTTTGTTCTTTTTTTGCATCACAAATAAAGGTTAAATTTCAAAAAATTTCAAAATGTATGAGTTTAATCCTTTAAAATGTAAATTGAGCAATTAAAACAACAACATTGTAAGCCACCTTTATTTTGCAAGATGCATTAATTAGAATATTAATTTAAAATATTTTTAATATAAAGAGATTATTTAAGAAATGATACACAAAGGACTGAATCATTGGAACAATTGCCTGATAAACTCTATGTGCTTATTGCACTTCTGCTTACAATGACTGCTCAATGACTTAGAGATTTGATTTTAGAGCAGTGTGAGAAAATCAATTTTAATACCTAATAAACATTTTAAGAAGTTAAATGGCCACATTATTAGATATTTCTATTAATTACTCTAGAAATTTTTCTAAATCTAATTGGTAATGATTTGATATTAATGAGGGTATCAAAGTGATATTCTAAACAGTGCCTGCACTATTTTAAACCTCCTTGAAAGTCATGTTTGACATACATGAACACATTTTGAATTTCTGTAGCATTCAATTAGGAGAATGTGATCTGCTATGTTTACATCATTCTTATTTTTTATAATAGAGGTGTGTGTAAATAAAGGCTTAAAACCATTATGTTTATTTTAAAATATCTAGTCATTATAGTATAATTGTCAAACTGTATTTTAGGTAAATACAGCATGTTTTTATGACCAAAAGATTTCTGGGATTGTCATCCTCTAGAGCTGAGCTGCTTACTAATAACTCTGATCAAGGCAAAAAAAGTATATTAGAGCTTTTTCAAATGAGCCCATTCTTAGCGAGCACTGCTGTAATTTTATTTAATAGCTCAGAGCTTCATTTGCAGGAAGCAGACACTATATTAATTAATAGAACAATGCTTGCAGAAAAGCTTTACGATACTACTTGATTAACTACTTATTTCTTTTGATGTTCATATTTAGAAAATAATTCTTTAGGTCCCCTGATACAGTAGCTGGCCTGGTTGGTTGATTGTAGTTGTCAAAAAGGGGTTGTTTTTAGACTGATATAGCATCAAAACAGCTCTTTTTTTATTACCTGGCAATCTTGGACCCTGCTTCTATCTTCTGGTGGAGTTTACATATGACAAGATAAAAATATATAGTTTAACTTTAGGGAAATGAGAAGGGGCTCAAATAAACAGTGAATATTATCTAGAATTCAGAAGAAAAAATTGCTACTTTTAATTAGAAATTTTAATTGACTCTTCATCCATTAATTCTGTTTATTAGCTCAACACTTAAAATTCCTGAATATCAAGCATGAGTAAATGTGTAATTACTTGGTTTATTTTTATTTTATGCCAAACATAATAACTTTAGCATTTTTTCTACCTAAGAGAATATTGTTCTCATACAATATAAATAAAGAAGAAAGGTAAACTTCTCTATAATTCATTATGATTGTAAACATTTGGCTTTATTATAACCTCTATCATTACATATTTATGAAGATAAATATAAAAATATTTAAATTAATATAAGGGGTATAAGCTACATTCTTTTTTATACCTAAGCAATGTATACCTTATATAGTTAAAAGTTATTCAGTTGTTAGAAAGAATGAGGTAGGTCTATTAATACTAACTTAGAAAGGTATATTCTTAGTTTTTAAAGCAAATTGTATTA
Source organism: Saccopteryx leptura (assembly GCF_036850995.1). NCBI lineage: Eukaryota > Metazoa > Chordata > Mammalia > Chiroptera > Emballonuridae > Saccopteryx > Saccopteryx leptura. Next base: position 323,352,386 of record NC_089503.1, on the reverse strand, counting down.
TATCCCACTTTTGATTAAAATAATAAACATCAATTCAATATTTATGTGTATGTGTATTTATAGTTCCATGCTATTGAAAATAATTATCTCTGAGGCAGCTTAGAGCACAGATGGTAGGCTCTAAAATATTTTATTGAATGTAATACTGAACTATGATAATCCATATAATAGGAATACATTATTTTATAATACAAATATGAAAATCTTTTTTTTTTTTTTCTTTTCTCATTTTTCTGAAGCTGGAAACAGGGAGAGACAGACAGTCAGACAGACTCCCACATGCTCCCGACCGGGATCCACCCGGCACGCCCACCAGGGGCGACGCTCTGCCCACTAGGGGGCAATGCTCTGCCCATCCTGGGCATCGCCATGTTGCGACCAGAGCCACTCTAGCGCCTGAGGCAGAGGCCACAGAGCCATCCCCAGCGCCCGGGCCATCTTTTGCTCCAATGGAGCCTTGGCTGCGGGAGGGGAAGAGAGAGACAGAGAGGAAAGCGTGGTGGAGGGGTGGAGAAGCAAATGGGCGCTTCTCCTGTGTGCCCTGGCCGGGAATCGAACCCTGGTCCCCCGCACGCTAGGCCGACGCTCTACCGAAAATATGAAAATCTTAACATTCATCTTTACATGTCAATAAATATAGTTTCAGAAAATAATTTTAATACTATTACAATATTCAATTATATAAATATAACAAATTATTTAATGTTATGAGGCACCCTTAGGCTGCTATATTTTTAAAAACATAAACTATATTATAATGTGTATATACATCTAGGTGCGATTATATTTTTGTTTCTATGAAGTAAATGCCCCAAGTGAAATTATAGTGTTTTAGTTTGTGTTGGACACATATTTCCAGATTGTTTTCCAGAATAGTGTTACTAATGGTTTTTAGCACCCAACCATGGGTGCCAACACATCATGATGCACTATGTCTCATCAGGAAATTGTGATTTCTTTAAATTAAAATTTTACTGATATTCTCTTACCTCTGGATCAAGAAAGTGAATACATGTCATCAAGAAATGAAAGGTGTATTTTTAATCATAAAAAGCTTTAGATGAAAGCTATCTTTTCAATGATCTTTGTTACATAGAGCACATTACATTATCTTAACATAAGCAGATCTAGTGTCTTAGATGCCTAACATTTTGTTTGGGTACTACTATATATAGTAGCAATGTATATTATTATAAAGTATAATGGTTGAGCAGTTAAAGCAAAATCTTTGAAATTTTGTAGGCCTGGGTTCAAATCTCAGATATGCCTCTTACCAAGTGATTTGAGCCACAGTCTACCCAGAATCTCTTACTTACATCATTAGATTGTTTAAACAAACAAAATTAAATAATATCTGTAAAGTGCTTACTACTCTGCCATATGGTGGACATTATAGAAAGTATCTTTTAGCCAAATAGCTTCTTTGTGAGATATTTACTTTCCTTTCAATTCAAAAAAGGAAAGACAGAATATTTTCCATGGAGTACATACAATAAACATGGATATGATAGCTGTTATGCTTTTACTCTGGCTTTTAATATCTGTAGTAAACCTAACTCTTTTAAATTTTGGTAAAGGATAGACCTTGTGATTCAGCTAGTTTCAAAGAATAATGAATAAAAGTAAACACTATTCTACTTTGCATGCTGTCTATGTGTAACACCTTTGTACTGGATTCCTTGGGAACAAAAAGTAGGTGCAAATGCCTAAGTATAAAATGTGTTGCATTTTGTTCAGTATTTAACATAGAATAATACTTATGTTTCAGTACTTTTTCCTTAAAACACAATTAAATTTACATGTTAATTATGTAGCACATATTTAAGAGGTGAGAAGACAATGAAGGCTGCACAATTGTGTAAGAGGAGATTGGGTGGGTTCAAGATCAGGAATAAAAAAGAACTGGGAGAATAAAGGGAGCCTACTCAATCATTAACAGCTTTGCATTGAAGTGCCTTAGTCATAGCCATTTGATGCAATGTATGCTTTATAAGACATCCTTCCATAAGATTCCCTAAATCTAACTCATGAGCAAAACTCAAGGATAAGTTGAACTATTTGTAAATGTCTTTAATCTGAAATTTTTTCTTATAAATTTATCATATCTGTGTTTCAGCTAACAAAGAAAAAATTTAAGCTATTTCTATCTTTACTGCCTCATCATTTCTTAAATTTCTTTTTGTTTCTTTTGGTGATCATTCTTATTATGCTTATTAAGACATTTCTAATATCCTTTAGCTGCTAATTTCTCTATGGAATTGCTATTCCTTCTGGCTTTCCTCTGAATTTCAGCCATATATTCCTCCCTCTTCTCACTTTGGCTGCAGCTGTTCAGTCATCAAATCCAGCAGGTGAAGACAAACTATTCTTTTCTCCTGGGTAGTGTGATCGCCCTCACCTCCTGCTCTTTATCTACTTTGAATTAGTTTTCTAAATGGCATAGAAGTCAGTGCAAAAAATATATATCATTTTAATGAAAGTATTTTATGTCTTGCTTTGTAATTTATAATTTGTTTCATCAAGTATAAAATTCAAAAGTATAAATGTCAAGAGTTAACTGATATAGCTTAATCAGTGATTTCCAATTTTGATGTCAATCTATTAACCTATTGACTTCAAGGGCATCATAGAGTACTGGCTTGCATTTGGTTTTGGAATTCTCTATGATTTCTTTTTTAATAATGTTCACAGCAGTGTACCATTCAAGTTCTTTGCTTCAGTTCACATTCTGATTGTCCTTGAACCTGTATAATTCACAGTAGAAATGATACTGTTGATTCAGACAAAATGTTGATCCATGTATTTTGGCAGGCATGATGGGAACTCATGTGCCATCTCACAGTTGCCCCATTCTGTGATTTAAAGTGTAACCAAGTCACAATATTTTAGTAGGTATCTAAAATTTTTCTATTGTATTGAATACTTTTCTGCAAAGAATCAAGGTTCTTGATAATTAGCAAATAATAGTTACACATTTTGTGAATTTATTTAATATAACAATGATATTTTTGAGTACTCTCATGTATATAATTGTATATGGCCTGCTTTTTTTTTTTTTTTTTTTTTGTATTTTTCTGAAGCTGGAAACGGGGAGTGACAGTCACAGACTCCCGCATGCGCCCGACTGGGATCCACCCGGCACGCCCACCAGGGGGCGACGCTCTGCTCACCAGGGGGCGATGCTCTGCCCCTCCAGGGCGTCGCTCTGTTGCGACCAGAGCCACTCGAGCGCCTGGGGCAGAGGCCAAGGAGCCATCCCCAGCACCCGGGCCATCTTTGCTCCAATGGAGCCTCGCTGCGGGAGGGGAAGAGAGAGATAGAGAGGAAGGAGAAGGGGAGGGATGGAGAAGCAGATGGGCGCTTCTCCTGTGTGCCCTGGCCGGGAATCGAACCCGGGACCTCTGCACGCCAGGCCGATGCTCTACCACTGAGCCAACTGGCCAGGGCCTATATGACCTGCTTTTATATGCATCTTATTTTTTAATGTGTGTTTCAACTTGAGGAAGTAGAAGAAATAATAATCTCATTTTGGCTTGAGGAAATTGAAGCCTAAACCCGTATTCTTTGAGATTCTTTCCATTTCAGTTGTCTAAAATTTCATTAAAATTATTTAATAGTAAGATGAAATCACATTGGTTTTCTAGCTTTTAAAGTACAGGATAACTGTCTTCAAATACAGTTGGATATAGGAGTACAAAAAAAAAGTCATTAACAGATTATTCTCTCTCTCATCTCCTCTTTCTTCTGCATTGGCTTCATTCTTGACAGAGGTGGTGTCAAGGTTCATATCCCCTGGAACAGAACTTCAGGAGAAACAATATGCCTCTTTATTCATGGCTCCCTCAAAGGGCCTGGGTTTAACTAATGAGCTAAGTTTGTGTCACATGGCCATGCCCCACGCACTGGTTGTTACTAGTCCTGAAAATTCAGAGCCAGGAGCTTAGGTCAGGGAATGGACTCAAAAAGAAGAGGGTTCTGCTGACCTTCTGAGTTCCATGTTCTACTCTTTCAGTCTTTCACTTAGACTGGATCTAATATAAAATGATTTATACAGACTCCACTTTAGGAAAATCCTTTAATTTAACCCATAAAATGACAAGCATATTTTAAGTGTAAGAAAGAAGATATTGAACATTTCAGAATGTAAAGTATAATCTTAAAAAAGGACTAGTGAGAATTCAGGTTTGACCTTTTTCCTTGAACCCATCATTCTTTTTGATCTTTTTCTTAGCTTTTCTACTCTTTTTGATTTTTGAAGCTATGGATAGTAATAGAAAATCATATTAAAATAATGAATACTTTTTAATTATTCAATAGATATTACTCCAGATAAGATTAGATTGTTCTATATTATCCTCCATATGCCATTATATTAAGAATGTTAGTTTACCAGTTTGTTGAACTCATCTACTCTAAATACCCCAAAAGTCTAAATCATCTTTGATTTTTTACCTTTAATATCCAAGCTCTTAATTATATTTACTGTCAGTAGCACAATAACATTAATAATAAATATTGTTGAATGAGTGAATCAAACTGTAAAGTGCCTAGAAACAAATTAAAAAAAATTGGGAAAGTATATGTCCATATGGGAAAAGAGATATTTAAGAGACCTACAAATGGGCAAGCAAAGCATATTCTCATAGCAATAAAACAAAATTAGTTAAGTCAATGTATTTTCAAAATAGGAAATAATCACATTAATTAAAATAGTAAAGAGATGGCATGTCTTCGAGTTAGGAATATAAGGTATGCTGTAAAATATGAATATAAAAATGAATGTTAATATTTTTTTCTCAAAGACCCCTGTGTGTTACATACCTTTGACTTGCTTCTGACTCCTAGACATTCTATGAATGAGTGATGTTCTTAATATTCTGGCTTCAACACAGCCCTGGCTCATTTCTTATAGAGTCTTGCCAATGACTTCTTTTTAACAAAGTTAATCCATCTTGTACTTAGTCTTCCTCTTTTTCTGCTGTCTTTAATTTTTCTCATTTTATTATCTTTTCCAAAGAACTATGCCTTCTCATGATGTTTTTGAAGTAAAACAATTTATTTTGTCATTTTTGCTTCCAGAAATGTTTCAGGCTAAATTTGATGTGATATTTACTTGTTCATCTTTTTTAGAAGTCCAGGGTGTCTGTAGAGCTCTCCTTCCCATACCATACCTTAAATGAAACTTTTTTTTTAATCAGTCTTCTTCACTCTCCAACTTTCACATTTATGGATAGCAATTGGAAATATAAGGGAAGTAGGTGATCATAGCCTTGGTCTTTAATAGTATATCTTTTCTCTTGGTGATCTTTCCTAATTCTTCTATTGCTGTCCTTCCAAGGAAAGTAAAGTCTTGATCAATTTTGATGTCATCACTATCTATATTTTCATCTGTAGTCATGCTTTTTGTCTTCTTGAGGTTCAAATGCAATTCTGTCTTAGCACTTTTGTTTTTAACAAAGAGAGAGTCAGAGCGGGGGACAGACAGGAAGGGGGAGAGATGAAAAACATCAATTCTTTGTTGCTGCTCCTTAGTTGTTCATTGATTGCTTTCTCATATGTGCCTTGACTAGGAAGCTACAGCAGCAGAGTGAGTAACCCCTTGCTCAAACCAGCATCCTTTGGGCTCAAGCTAGTGACCATAGGGTCATGTCTCTGATCCCATGCTCAAGCCAGTGATCCCTTGCTCAAGCTGGTGAGCCTGTGCTCAAGCTGGATGAGCCTGTGCAGAAGCTGGTGACCTCAGGGTTTCCAACATGGGTCTTTTGTGTCTCAGTCTGACACTCTATTTCACTGTACCACCACCTGATCAGGCTGCAACACTTCTTAATATATATGTACTAAACCAAGGAGCACCAAAATATATAAGACAGCTACTGACTGACCTAAAAACAAAAACTGACAAAAATACAATCATACTTGGAGACTTCAATACACAGCTGATGGTTCTAGATTGTTTATCCAAACAGAAAATTAATAAAAAAATATTGGCCTTAAACAAAACACTAGAACAATTGGATATGATAGACATCTACAGGACATTTCATCCCAAAGTGCCAGAGTATACATTTTTCTCTAGTGTACATGGAACATTCTCAAGAATTGACCATATTTGGGCCACAAAATAACATCAGCAAATTCAGAAAAATTGAAATTATACCAAGCATATTTTCTGATATAAAGCCTTGAAACTCTAGTTTCAACTGCAAAAAAGAGGTAAAAAACCCCCACAAAAATGTGGTAACTAAACAACATACTTTTAAAAAATGAGTGGGTCAAAGAAGAAATAAGTGCAGAGATCAAAAGATACATACAAACAAATAAAAATAACAATACAACATATCAGAATATCTGGGATGCAGCAAAAGCAGTAATAAGAGGGAAGTTCGTATCACTACAGGCCTATATGAACAAACAAGAGAGAACCCAAGTAAACCACTTAACTTCACATCTTAAAGAACTAGAAAAAGAAGAACAAAACTATAGAAAAAATTAATAAAACAAGGAGCCAGTTCTTTGAAAAGATCAACAAAATTGACAAACCCTTGGCAAGACTCACCAAGGAAAAAAGAGAAAGGACTTATATGAACAAATAGAGAGATGAAATATACCTTGTCTGACACTTCTGCTTGATCTAAATTGATATTAATTGTTCACACATTTATACATTTATCTAACTTGATCATTACAACTCTGTGAGGTAGACTACTATCCTACTTATTTTATGATGACTAATAAGTTACAAAGCTAAAGATCAAAGTACCACCAGCTTTCCATGAAAATATTCCTTTCTTACATGTCTGTGACAAGTTACTTTTACTGTTTTTTATAGAATCATAAATAAAGTATAAGAGCTTAAAAAGTCATAATGTTTACATATTAATATGACATGTTTTAATATCTACTGCTTTATTTTCCCAGTAATGTCTATATTAATATGTATATTATCCTTCAAATTATATTTAAATTAGATCTTTACTATATTTTATTTTTTTGTTTGGGTAAATTTTATATAAAGTCTTAAGTTCTCAATGATTATAACCATTTGAAATTGGTATTTACATGAACATTTGAACTCATGAGTCTAAATTTCTGATAATTTATTTTTGGTTTGCATACTTCTGGATCTCAAATTAAAAATAATCAGTCTTTTAACAACATAAAAATATATTTTAATTTATCATATTGAAAAGGGTAAATATAAACAATATTAATGAATATAAAATTTTAAATGCACATAGCTAATTTGAGCTCCAAATACCAAGATAATTGGATGTATTGGAGACCAGCTAGAAGTGCAAAGAATACTTCCCCTTAATATTGACTCTTCTCTAGATCAATAGCAGTTTTAAATGTAGTACAAAGCAGACAAGATTTAACAGTGCCTAAATTATTAAGGTTAGTGCGTTGTTGCTAGAGAGTTCATTAACAATCCTATCAATACAGTGTGGTTCATGGATGTTAGTAAAAGCTTCATGGAACATTTTAAAAGGGAATGAGATATCTCAATGGGCTGATCTTAGTGGGAAAAAATTAATTAGGTAAGAATAATTACATTAGTTAAATGAAACTTTTAATTGAAAACCTGTTGGTATTGTCTAACCTGCTTCACAGCTGTCCCTTAATCATCTATATTTACAAGTGAAGTTGACCTACATGGTGTTTAAGAAACAACTAAACATCTTGAATTTGTATACAAATGTTTAAAGGAATTTAGAAAGTGTGGTAATAAAAACAAATAGGATTTTCTGCTTGGAAATGTTACATTTTAAAAGTATATGTGGAAAGACAGAAAATTATATAGAAAATACTCATGGAAAATAATTCTTAGAAAGAATTAAAAATAGTCACTTCCTAAAGTTTTCACAATTGCAACATTAAAACTCCACAAACTGAATTTCTTACTTTATAAAGCTCTAAAGCTTATAGGCAAATAATGCTGTTTGTAAAATTATCTCATTGAGTGTTGTTAAGGAAACTGGCATCTAGCAAGAGTTTTTGTAAGATAAAAAGTTACAAATTGTGGATTTTAAGCATAAAGAACTACTGAAAATTCTAACTATAAAAGTTAGCATTGGATACATTTAAAATTTTTTGTGCTAGTTGTTCAAAATATTTTAACTAACTATCACTATTTTTTCATAGCTTAAGCCAGAGAGCACAGGTTTTTTGTTTCTTAAGATTTTATTTATTCATTTTAGAGAGGATAGAGAGAGAGAGAGAGAGAGAGAGAGAGAGGAGAAGGAGCAGGAATCATCAACTCCCATATGCACCTTGACCAGGCAAGCCCAGGGTTTCAAACTGGCAGCCTCAGTTTTTCAGGTCGATGCTTTATCCACTGCACCACCACAGGCCAGGCCCAGAGAACACAGGTTTGAAGAGACATAGAATATATTTAAATCCACAAACTCCAAGGAACTCCAAGCAAATGGGTCCATTACTTACACATTTCATCCTGGCCCTGGCACTTTCTTTACTGAGTCCCAGCAGCACTGTCACCCAGTGCTGTCTCCTTCATGATCTTTAGAGCATTGCTAAACTTGAGTTTTCTTTGTAACTCATTAATTTGACTGTGAGGTAAAGCCATTCTATTATTTCCCCTTCTCCTTTTTAAATCATCCTTTTATTCTCTTATCCCTTTTAGCCCTTGTGGGTACTGAATCCCATACAGGTAACTATAAAAATGTATATTCATTTTAAAGGTCTTCCATCATGTAGCTTCTGGAGTCTCCTTTTATTCAACTAATTTTCAATATAGAAATCTCTCTGGTTAGTTAAAATCTGAAGTATAGCATATCCATGTTCTGACTATGCAGGAGGATATACAGGAAGATAAAATACTGGGATATCAGTGAAACTTTAGATAGGTGTAACAAAGGATATTAGTTTTTCTCTGCAGAATATAAGCAGGCTGAGGTAGGTTTCAATATGGGTGAAAAGTTTCATAGTCAATTTAAAACAAATACAATATAATAAAAGTGTTGGCAGGTTTTATTGGACTAGGCAGGAATTGTATAGAGTATTAACACATACAATGGTGGAAAAAAGTGACTTGATTTCCCCTATTTATTAATTTGTATGAATGTTGATACAAAACTTCATTATAAAGCACACAAACCATAAAGAACTATGGAGCAAAGGTAGATAAATTAAGCTTGATTGTATTACAAAAGCCAAAATAAAATCAGAATGAAATGTGAGTTTTCTAGAATAGAGTTGTAAGCCACAGGACACTTTAAAATCTACCTAGTTCTAGCTCTTCCTCTTACAGATAAATAAATTAAAGACTAGAAAAAGTTACAGTAGTTTTGTCCATGTTCATATGGCTGGTGTGCAATTATCTGTCCAGCAGCAGCTTTTTGTTAAGTGCAAGACACTATAATATTTTTGCCACTTATATTTATTCTTTAATCCTAGATGTGTCATGTAATACTTTTGTATTCAGTAATTTTTTTTTAGCTCTGAATTGTAGTGTTTTGTACACACCACATTTTATAGGAATCAGATTGCTGTTGTATGATAATTTTCTTCCCATTCCTCTCCTTCCAGACCTTGATCTGCTTTTTTGAACAGCACGAGGCCTTGTCCTCTATTTAGGCTAACAGTGGGTATAGAAGGATTGAAACATTATACTTTCTAAACTGGTTCCTGGTTTTGGATAGTATCCATGTTGAAGAGATTACTGATCTTCTGGTGATCATCATCATCATCATCTAACACCTGCCTAAGTACCACGTGCCAGGGATGGTGCAAACTGTTTTAATGTATTATCTCATGCAGTCTGTGCAGTCCACGCAGCTGCTGGTAAAGAACCCCATTTCAGAATAGTACAAAGAGCCAGCAACTGAGAAAGCATAATGGCAGCTTCAGTGTAAGAGAGAATTGTCTCTGACAATTGGCTCCAAACTGGGTCTGCGGGCATTTCTTCATCAGTCCCTCCATTCTGTTAGCACCTGCTCTGTGCCAGGCAGAGTACTGGGTGCAGTGTGCCAGCTGAATGAATGAGCACCAGCCTGCCTTCCATGTGTGGCCCTCACTCTTGCTCAGAGGGGTGGATGATTTTCCATCTCCTTTATGCTTGTGCTGCCTACACAAGGAAGCTTCTGAGGTCAGAATCCACCCTTTCCCCCACTTACCTTAACATATGCGTCTTCTAATTAAAGAATTAATATCTGTAATTGTTTTTCACCTAGCATTGTCTGGTTTTTAGAAGTGATTTTTTCAATAAAGACGTGATATGGTAGATCACCATTTTTTTAATTTCCAATTATAAAATGAGAAAACAAAGGAAAGGGGGATTTAAGTTTTTTTTATATCATGTTAATGAAGGAATCAGAATTCATCAACTTAAATTTTGTTTATTAGACTATCCTACTCTTTGTGCTGTGCACTCTAGTTCAGATGGGAATTTAGAAATGAGCAAAATATGAGACGTAGGAGTTCCAGAATGGATCTGCCACCTGCCAGCTAGCATTCAGCTCTCAAAGGGGACCTGCCTGCACTTATTTAATGGGAAGATAAATGTGTTCACAGAACTGTTACTATAAATTCATTTAGAAATGGGACAGACGCTGTACTCACATTCCTCCCAGGTATGAGTTGCTGGCAGATTTGGTTCACTGTACCTCTGGGAGGTAATACATTCTAACTAGATGGCGAAGTGTGACTGTTATTCAGAACTCCACAAGACCCATTTCTTTTACAGTTTATGTGAACTTTTTGGTTGAATTCATCAATTTATTAAAAAATTGTTTTATATAGTTACTATGGGTAAGATAATGTATGGAACCCTGTGTGGGGTATTACAAAGATAGATATGATTATTATCTTAAAGGTGCTTATGACCTGGGAGGGCTGATAAAAGGTGAGAAATACATGATTACATTTTAAAATATTTTTGATATCTGTATTGGAGTAAAATTGGCATAAAGTTCTCAAATTTAAATTATACAATTATCTAAGTTTTAACATACATATACACTGGTGTAATCATCATTTCAATCAAGATATGAACATATATCACAACACTCTTAAGCATGATTAGATTTAAATGTAACTTATTACATACAACATAGTGTGTGTTTGGAGCCCAGGATAAGAGTCCAAATATGCACAAAGTGTTTTAGGAGAATCTTATTGTAACAAATGTAACTCTGCTTGTCATAATAGAGAAAATAAATTGAAGGGGCTATCTTTCAAGTTCTCTGAGTAAAAATTAAATAGGGATCACAAAAGCCATGACTCTTGGGGGACAGAACATTCCAAGAGAATGTCCCCTCTTTGGAAAGAAAAACAAATCATTTTGATAGCTTTTTGCTGAGGGAAAATTTTAGTATATCTGAGAGATTTTTATGTACCAATGTTCCCTTCTATGATGGTATGTAGTTCTGAATTGTCCATTCATTTCTATTTGCTTCATGTTTCACGCAACTATAAGCTGTTTTAATTTTTTATAACCTACAACATCTCAGAAGTTCACAAAGAAGATGTTTAATGATGATTATAGTGATCAAACACAGAAATAACATATGCACTCAACATGCACATAGTTTGTAATTACTGCTTAGTGCCAGATTCATCCATAAATAAAATCTAAATACATAAAAACATTTTAACTGTTCACAGCACCCATTATCATTCTTGTGTTGGGTTTTTTTTTTGTATTGGGAAATGTTTTAATTATACATACAAAATCAAAAATATTAAACAATAGTAATTTTTATCATTTGAAACTTTTGAGAGCAACTAATTTCTCTGAATCTCAATTGTTTAAAAACATGTAGTGGACTTTTCAGAGCATAAAAGAACTGTAAGCATATTTTACTGTTTTTTCAACACTTTAAAGTCTCATCAGACATGAGTTTAGCTGAGATGGATGAACTAGCACTGTGTGACTAAACCAATTTCTGTGGCAATAGCTCAGCCACAGATATTAGCATTTGTCACTCTTCCACCTATCTCCATGTTACACAATCCATACCTAAAAGTAATTAGACTAGACATAATATGAATTCAGAAATAATGTAGTGAGATGGTAAATGCATAAATAAAATGTATCTGAAAGCATTTTTTATGATCTTTTAAGCCATGATTTTGATAGATCACTACAGATTTACTGAAACGTGTAGGACTGTATTGCACAGTTTTAAAAGTTTGCAAGAACACTTTTTGTAAGTTAACTAAATTATTTGAGAAAGAAAAATAAAGTTCCAACTCCAGTCTATCAGTGGTAGCCTCTTGAGGGGGCTCCAAATGCTATCAATAGATGCTTGACCCAGCTTTAAAGACTTCGCTCTTTCTGTCTTATCTGGTTGTGCTTTCTTCTGGGCTCTATTCTCAGGTGAATAGATATTCTAGCTTTCCAATAAGTGTGATCTATTTATATATAAATGAGTAATTATACTTGAAAGAGAGAAAATAGGACAGATTGTTTTGTCTTCACTGCTAATTGTTTTTCCTCTGCTTAGCTTTTGTCTTTGTAGTTTAGGACGTGCATGGCTACAACTTTATCTCACCCTCTCATATGAATCTTAATAGTCAAATTGTGCACATTTTTCATTTTAACTTAGTTGGTTAAATTTCAATTACATTTAACCTTGAAACTTTCTTTAGAGGTAGCTATGATGTATAAAGAAAAAAATATCTGACTTGGGAACCAGATGAACTTTTATTTATATATCTGCTCAGGGACATAACTTATTCTCTATGGGGCCTAAGGACATAATTGTCTGGTATTCCACAGAGCCTCCAAAAATATGAGACATGCTCCCATCAATTTCCCCTTCATTGTTTCACATAGTTTCAGTGGGAATATGGCCGGCTTAGGGAAGTAGTTAATTATGATAGTACAGACAGTGGTTCTAAGATTATACCTTGCCTGCATCTTGTTTCTATGTCTTCTTTCTGAGTCTTATTTCTGCCAGAGTCTTGCTATGATAGTTTGGATGGTAGTTTTAAGAGCTAAGCTTTGCCTGAGTCTTGCTTTCTGAGTCTTGTTTCTCAAGGTGATAAAACCTTGAGAAAATTGCTTTAACCTTGCTGAGCTTCTAAAACGTATGGTCCTTGAGAGAATGTATATAAAGAAAATAACATGGTTGTGTAGCACACAGTAAGCATGTAATGTAACTTAAAGGTTAACAAAAATGGTGACAAAGTAATTAACCTGTATGTCTCCTCTTCCTTTCACCTCTTCATTTCTATCTGTTGCTTCTTTTTCACCTGTTTCTCACTGAGAACAGAGTCAAAGCAAGAGATTATAGAGTGAATATGAGTGTGTGAAAAACTTAGCAAAAGCAGCTCAATCTCTATACTTTAGAGGTGGTAGTAAGAGAGTCCCTTTAAGCCTGATCCTGATACTATGCCTTCTGAAAATCTGAGCAGCAATTGTATAAGCAATCTACTACTTTCATGAATTATTTCTGGTTAACATTACTAACTTCCTATCTAACCTATTCTTGACCCAATACATCCATGCATTTTTTTTTGTGAATTTATATCCATCAATTCTCCACAATCTATACCTTTCCTTACTTTGCAGTATGTTTTCATTATGTGAATATTTATTGCTCATCAAAAATTATACTAATTAGTATATTCAAGTACTTATCAGAACTTTTTATATTTTGTAACTTTAAAATCATTTGAACTATTTTGCTTTATTAAATGGAGAGCACTAATCCAAAAACTAGAGAGAAGGATGTGAACTCTGGATAGATAGTCTAGATTCAAATCCAGACTCTCCTCTATATGATGTGATTTTAAGCTAATTACTTAAGTGTTTTCTGCCTCAATTTCATGTTAGATACAACCTCAGTGGATTTCCAAATGGATGATGGTTATGAGAAGTAAAGGAAATGATGTAAGGAGAATGCTTCATGCATAGGAAATACTCAACAAATGTTAACTAATAATATTACAACTATATGACAAATTTCCAAAGATAGGCTTTTTTGTTCAAAAATTATAGGAATATCATAGTTTATGTGGGTTTTTTTGGTTATTATATGGAAATAGAATAAAACATTTCCACCTTGGGAATAATTGCATTGGTGTTTGGTAAACTTCCATCTTTAAAACAAACTGTAAAAAAAATAAGAAAAAGAAAATTCTATCTATTACTAATCCCAAGAATAATCATTGATATCATTTTAGTGTATTTTCTTCCCTTTGATTTGTTGTTGTTGTTGTTGTTATTCGTGCAACATGCAATATGGTGGTGAAGAACACCAGCCAAGAGTATTTGAATATGGGTCTCTCTCTACTTAGCTGCTTGGCTTTGGTGAATTATTTAACTTATCTCAACCTTGGTTTTGTCATTTGTAAAATGGGAACATTTACAATAATTATTGTGAGAATTAAGTTAACTAGCATATGTCAAATATTTTGAAGATGTATATTATGATTAATGCTGTAAGTACAGTTCTATATAATCTATTTTTACACTTAACCTTTACACACAATTTTCAATCTAATTGATTATTTTCCAAAACATGATTTTGAATGGTTATATAATTTATCATTGTGATATTGATATTATATTTTAATTTTGAACATTCAGCAGGTTCTACTTTTATCTATTTTTAAAAATAAATTATATTATATATGTAGCCTTTGTTCTTATCTCTTATTTTTTTTGGCAATCACAGGGTTAAAAAGAACATGGATTTTTTAAAGGCTCCCTTGTGGTACAAATTGCAGAATGCCTTTTATTTTCTATTTAGTAGTGTCTGAAAGTGTTCATTTTTCTATGTTTTTAAGAGTTATATTTAAAAACATTATTTTAGTTTGAAATCATTTGTACCTTTTATATCTTAATAACTATTTTTATGACCACCTGTATGGTATGTGAAACACATCCTCCGAATGTTCACATTGGCCAAAGACAAATATCAGTGTAAACGTCAGAGTCATGATGTATGCCTATATCAATTCCCCATTTTAGTTTTCACTATGCAGCCATCAGAATATGTGAAAATAATCAGCTGATATTTACAAAATGAAGGTTAGGAATCTGAGCTATATTCCCCAAAGATTTATGAACTATAAAATTGCATTATTTTTATTATGTTCTGTCATTGCATAGTGCTCTTTAGCTGTCTTTCATTTATGAGGTAGAGCTTCTTAACATCCATTTGCGTGAAAGCTACTGTGTGTATTCATTTTGTATTGTATTGTGGCAGGCGCTGTAATCTACAGGGTTCCTATTCATTTTGGAATTCATTTCACAGCTCACTAATTGTGTGGATGAGAAGAAAAAATATATGCTTTGATTCCCAGGCATGCCAAGCAGATGGCCCAAAGTTCATTGCTACCAGCACTGTCAGTGTGGCCCTCTTCTGTAGGTAGTGGACCTGGCACCAATCGTCAAACACAATGTGAGGGTCCATTTCACACAGCATTGACGATCGCTGAGCCTCTGGTTTCCTATGACTTATAAACATTTTAATCTTTATCATCAGGCTCTAAAGTGGTCAGTCATTTGAGCAGGTGCAAACACAGTAGAATTCATATTCATTTTACATGAGAAGCCAAATAAATTTTCATTCATATGGAAATTTGGGGGGGAGAAAAAGTAGAAGGGATTAAGCTTAGTTTCTTGAAAAGAAATTAATATATATGTGTTGAGATTCAAAACTGTAGCATTATTTCTGAGATTGAACCCTTTGAAAAATTGAATAGAAGATCAGGGTTTATATTTTTACATTTTTTAGTGAACTTCCTATCAAATATCTTTTTAGTCTTTCAATACAAAAAAAATGTTTACTTAATTATTTTTTATATAATATGTACTTTATATAGCCATTCAAAATGTCAGCAATTGCATTCAGTGTGTGTGTTTGTGTGTGTGTGTGTTTGTGGTAAAAGAGTAAGATAGAGACAGAAGTAGTAACAAAAATAAAGTAATGAACGTCTTTACACATTTCTTAGTTCAACAGAGACACGAGGACAATATGAATTTGGGTTATCACTTCAGGAAAGGGAAGGTAGTCAAATGTTCGAATAGCGCTGATGTAGAAATTTTATGTTTCTTTTATCTCTTCCTTCTCTTCAATTCCAAATCACCACCATGGGTTTCACATGTTTTCTTGACTTCATGTTTCCTTTTTTCTTGGCTTTCAGACTGATGCTGCTCTGATGTATGATGCAGTGCACGTGGTGTCTGTGGGCGTCCAACAATTTCCCCAGATGACAGTCAGTTCCCTACAGTGTAATCGACACAAACCCTGGCGCTTTGGAACCCGCTTTATGAGCCTAATCAAAGAGGTACGTCAGGAGATGCACATTCCCCCTTTTTGTCCTCAAGCTGAATGCATTGAGATTATGGCAGCTTTCTTAACAGTTGACCTTTTACTTTTCTCTTTTAAATTAAACTTTCTCTCTTCCCTATACAGGCAAAATCAACATTTTTACTTAATAATATGAAACAAAGTGCCTGACCTTTGGGTGCACAATGAATAAAGCATCTACCTGGGATGTTGAGGTCACTAGTTAGAAACCCTGGGCTTGCCTTGATCAAGGCACATATGGGAGTTAATGCCTCCTGCTCCTCTCCACCTTCTCTCTCTCTCTCTCTCTCTCTCTCTCTCTCCTCTCTCTAAAATGAATAAGTAAAAATCTAAAAATAATTAATAATATGAAACAAAGGAGGTAAAACTACATAACAAATAAATGGACATTCTTCAAAATATATAGAACTGTGTAAACAGATAAAAGTCTGTGAATTATGGTTTATGACATTTTTAGTTTCACCTTCTCGAATTACATTTATTTATGTGGAAATATAAATGTTTAAAAAATACTTGTTTATATTTTAGGCAATGCGATATGTAAAGAATTTTTAACATGCATGCCATTTACAGTATACTAAATTGCACCCATGTTGTAAATCTTAGAGAATAGTTATTTAGATCTATTGTTCTTAAATATAAAGTTGTTATTTTAATTATTTAACAGGTAACATAAAACATAATATATTGATTTATAAAAGTGCAAAGTTACTTCATATTGCATAATGCAACCACTTTTATGGCCATATACAGGACAAAAGTACATTTATAGTTCTGAGTATGTGAAACACTGAGTTTATTCTTAAATTATTATTTAATATTTATTACATTATTTTCCATAAGAACTATAAATCTACTTTTGCCCACTCATGTAATATTTCTTATTACATCCGTTGTAGTTATAAACTATGTACAGACTTAGAAAGAAAAGGGAAAATTCTTTTTTTTTTAATTGAGGTTGTGAGGACTAGGGCTATTTATAGGCTGTGGCAAAGGAGACATGCTCAGGCCCTCCCTTTGAGCGGAGGGTTTTTTTTGTGTGTATGTGTGTTTCTTATTAAATTTTTAAATTTATTGTGTTAACATGGATTCAAGTGTCCCACTCAATATAACACCCTCACCCCACAACCACGTGCCCCCTATTATGCCCCCTATTATACCCCTTTGCCTCCCTCCACTAACTCTCTCTCTACTTCCCTCTGGGATTTGCTGTCCTATTATCTGTATCTCTGTTATGTATATATAGTTTCACTAATCCCGTCACCTTCTCTGATCCCATTTCTCATCCCTTTCCTTCTGACAGCTGTCCCTCTGCTTCCAATGACTCTGCCCCTGCCTCTGTTCCATTTCTCAGTTCACCTTGTTCATTAGATTCCACATATAAGTGAGATCATATATTTTTCATTCTCTGCCTGGATTATTTCACTTAGCATAATGATTTTCAGGTCCATCCATGCTATCACAAAAGGTAAGATTTCCTTCTTTTTCCAACCTTGTAGTGTTCCATTATGTATATGTACCACTGCTTTTTTATCCTTTCATCTACCGACAGACACTTGGGCTATTTCCAGATATTGGCTATTGTAAACAATGCTGCAATAAACATGAGGGTGCATATCTTCTTCTGAATCAGTGCTTTTGGATTCTTAGGATATGTCCCAATAAATGAGATAGCTGGGTCATTAGGCATTTTCATTTTTAATTTTTTGAGGAAACATCATACTGTTTTCCACAGAGGCTGTACAAGTCTGCATTCCCACCAGCAGTGCAGGAGGGTTCCCCTTTCTCCACACCCTCACCAGCACTTATTGTGTAGTTGTAAACTATGTACAGACTGTATTTTGAAGATTGATTTGTTAATGAGTACCATTCTAACAGGTGTGAGGGCATCTCATTGTGATTTTAATTTGCATACCTCTGATGATTAGTGACAATGAACTTTTTTTTTTTAATTTATATGCCTATTGGCCATCTGTATATCCTCTTTGGAGAAGTGTCTATTTAGTCCCTTTGCCCATTTTTAAATTGGATTGTTTACCTTCCTGGTGTCGAGTTTTAGAAGTTCTTTATAAATTTGGGTTATTAAGCCTTTATCAGACATATCGGCGAATATGTTCTCCAATTGTGTGGGTTGTCTTTTAATTTTGTTCATGGTGTCTTTTGCTGTGTAAAACATTTTGATTGATAGAGACCTATTTGTTTATTTTGTTCTTTATTTCACTTTCCCATGGAGATATATCAGCAAAATAATGCTATGGAATATATTGGAGAGTTTACTGCCTATGTTTTCCTCTAAGACATTTATGGTTTTATGACTTACATTTATGTCTTTTAGCCACTTTGAGTTTATTTTTGTGAATGGTGTAAGTTGGTGGTCTAGTTTCATTTTTTGCATGTACCTATCCAATTTTCTCAACACCATTTGTTAAAAAGACTGTCTTTACTCCATTTTATACTCTCACCTCTTTTGTCAAATATCAATTAACCATAATAACATGGGCTCATTTCTGGTTTCTCTGTTTTGTTCCATTGATCTGTATATCTGGTCTTATGCCATTACTAAGCTGATTAGATACAATGGCCTTGTAGTATAACTTGATATCAGGAAGTGTGATACCTCCCAGTCTATTCTTCATTTTCATGATTGCTGAGGCTGTTCAGTGTTTTGTTTTGGGGGGTTTTTTTTGGTTCCATTAAATTTTTGAAATATTTGTTCTATATATTTGAACTATGCCATTGGTATTTTAATAGAAATTTCATAATCTATAGATTGCTTTGGGTAGTATAGACATTTTAATGATGTTTATTCTTTCTATCCATGAATACAGTATATGCTTCCACTTGAAAAAAGAAATCTTCCATGACTTCTTTTTTCAATGTCTTACAATTTTCGAAGTACATGTCTTTTACCTTCTTACTTAAATTTATTTCTAGGTACTTTATTAATTTTTTGTTGCAATAGTGGAGGGTGTTGTTTCCTTAATTTCTCTTTCTGATGGTTTATTATTGATCTATAAAAAGGCCACTGATTTCTGAATATTAATTTTATATCCTGCCACCTTGCCAAATTCATTTATCAGGTCTAGTAGTTTTATGACTGAGACTTTAGGGTTTTCTATGTATAGTATCATGTCATCAGCAAATAATGACAGATTTACTTCTTCTTTTCCAATTTGGATGTCTTTTATTTCTTCTTGTCTGATTGCTGTGGTGAGGACCTTCCAGAACTATGTTGAATAAGAGTGGTGGAAGGGGGCACCCCTGTCTTGTTTCTGGTCTTAAGCGGATTACTTTTAATTTTTGCCCATTGAGTATGATGTTGGCTGTTGGTTTGTCATAGATAGCCTTTATTATGTTGAGGTATGTTCCCTGTATTCCCACTTTGCTAAGAGTTATGGTCATAAATGGATGCTGTATTTTATTAAATGCTTTTTCTGCATCTATTGATATAATTTTGTCATCCTTATGGGGGCTTCTCTGTAGGTAATTAACTGTCTTTTCTTGCAGCATTTAGTATTTTTTCTTTGTCTCTTAACTTTGACATTTTAACTATGATGTGTCTTGGTATAGACTTCCTTGGTTCCTCTTTAATGAGACTCTCTGTGCTTCTTGAACTTGTGTGACTTTTTTATTCATTAGTTTAGGGAATTTTTCTGCTATGATTTCTTCAAACAGGTTTTCTATCTCTTGATCATTCTCTTCTCCTTTAGGAAGCCTCATGATGCAAATGTTGTTTCTCTTCATGTTGTTGCAGAAGTTTCTTAGAGTTTCCTCAGTCTTTTTGAGCATCTTTTCTACTTGCTGCTTTGCTTCTGTGCTTTAGTTTATCTTGTCTTCTAAATCACTGATTCGATTCTTTGCTTCATCCAACCTACTGTTGATTATTTCTGGTGCAATATTCATTTCTGATGTTGTATTTGTAATTTCTGACTGATTCTTTTTTATGACTTCAATGTCCTTCTTGATACTTTCTCTCTATTTAAGTTCTCATTGTGATTATCCATTGTTTCTCTAAGATCCTTGGGCATCCTAAATATCATTATTTTAAACTCTGCGTCTGGTAGTTTGGTTAATTCCATTTCATTTGGTTCTTTTTCTGGGGATTTCCCTTATTATATCACTTGGGTCATATTTCTTTGTCTGCCCATTTTGTCTGCATATTAGGAAGCACTGTCTGACTTTGAAGTTGTTTTGGTGTCTTTATGAGGAAGATGGGCTCAGTGGTGCTGACCTCCAGGCCACCTAATTTCCTTGCTTTAAGAATACTTCTTGAGGGTAGTATTTACCCTCCTGTTGTATGTGAGTATTAAGTACAGTTAGTCCTTTTGTAGGTGTGGTTATCACTTCAAGTGTCTGGCTCTCAGGGTCAACCTGATCATTTGTATTAGATCTGTCCTGTTGCGTGTATTTATTCTCCACAGTGTCTGGTGCCTGCTGGACTCCTCCTTTGGGTGTGCTGCTTATGTAGCTAGTGAGTCTAGCATTGGTACTGTCTGCCACCTACTACTAGTTGTGCTGGTTCTAGGTCTTCTTGGGTTGGTATCAAGCTTTTTTTTTGTAACTTGCTGTGGGATACCTGTCTGGAGCTATGACTCTGTGTGCTGTTTGTGTCTGTGTTTTTATGCCTGGGTAGTGTAAGAGGGGCCATCCTGTGTATAAGAATCAGCTTCTTCCTGCTTAGAGATGACAGCAGTTCCATAAAAGCCCCAAATTCCATAAGATTTGCCTCCACTTCCAGCTGCTCCATCTCCTTTTCCACCTGCCTTGTCTTCCCACTGTCTTCTATAGAAAGACTTTAGTGTGGATTCAGATTGGACTCACTCAAGCAACCCCACTATAGGTTGCAAGCTTGGTGGTTGAAGATAACTGAGGTTGGCAATATGTTAGTGGATCCTGTACTTCAGGGGTCTCTTGGTTAGGAGTTCAGCATGACTAAAGTGGCCACTACTGAGCCTAAACCCTCAGCCACTGCTGTATACTCAAATATTATTTCTGACCAACAAGTTGAGCAGCAGGTTCCGATTGAGTGATGCCAACAGTCCCCTTTGCAGAAATTCTTCCAGCAAGTGAACCTCTGGTTTCAGGGAGGAAAACTGAGAGAGTCCTCTCCTGGGTCTGAGTGGGACGCCCCCAGAAAGTGGATAAGCCCTTTAATCAGACACAACAATAGCCTTGCAGGGACCCACACTTTATATGTCCATGCTCCAAACTTCTCTCCATTCCCCCTGTGGAATCTAGCCCAGAGGGGCAGGATATTTAGCATCTGGGCCAGCTGACTGTGAAGCTCCACCCTGCCCAATGCACATGAGCCACTGTGTCAGTGTTGTCCAAGAAAGCAGAACTCACCTCAGCTGGGCCCAGTGTCCAATGAGTCCTCCCTTTAGACACACCAGAAGCAAGGGTTTTTAGGTCCTGTTGTTAGATCCTGAACCAATTTTTCTCTGCAACTGGATACCAGGTGTGCTGGCCCTGGGCCTTTCTGGAGGGAACTCAGAGTAGACCAGTGGGGGACACTGCCCATGACTGGCCCATAGCAACCTTCTTAGAGCTACAAGCAATCCAGAGTTTGTGAATGTGTCCGCTGGACCCAGGTGCACATGGAAATACCAAGCCACACACCTTAAGCTAGTTTTTACATACTCTGGGTCTGGGAAAATGTCCATGAAAGGACAAGGTTCCCTGAGCTTTCTTTCCTGCAACCTATGTCTGCTGGCTGCTCATTTGGGCCGGCCACTGAAATAAAACCTCTGGTGAAGTCTAGAGCCTAGGGCAGTTCAGGAATTAGGAAGGATAGTGAGTGTGGCTTGGCCCCAAGTGTCATTTTGTCCAGACTTTTTTCACAGACTTCAGGAGGGTCTGATCCCAGGAATCTGGTGTGTGTGGCCTCTGACAACCAGAGATGTGGTCTGCTCACAGTCCGAACAGTTTCTACTGAATCTTCCATGAGGCAGAAGCACCAGTCACAGTCTTGGTAGCAAAGACTGTGGTAGTCACAGTCTTTTGTGGGCAAAAGCTCCAGCCTCAATGCCAGAAAACTGAGTCACTGATATGCCCCCATTTCCTGGCTGACTTCTCAGAATGGCCTAGTATCCATAGGGTAGGGCAGGAGAGGCTCCTAAGGGTGGGGCAGTTGCTTTTCCCTAGGCTGATCTTACAGGAAGGAGACTGCTCCACCCAGGAAAGATGGCGACTGCAGTATTGAAGTATGACTCAGTACAGGGATTCCAGTGGCCATCACTGTGTCTCTTCCTGGGTCACCAACTTCACACTCTCCTTACTCAACTCTAGTCCTCTTAGCCCTCCTCCACCAGAGCCCCTGGTAAGTGCCTGTAAATGAGATTTTCTGCATGGGCCCTTTAAGACAGAGCCTGCATCTCTGAGAGCTCTGTCTCTTTCTTATAGACAGAAATCTTGGCTCTTTTTGCCACCAAATGCAGTATGGGCACCTCTTCTAGGCTCTGGGGCTATAGGGCCCTCCCACCTGAGGATGACCTTCCCTGCAGTATGAGTCCTTCTGGACCCTCCGCCAACACTTGCCCCTGGGAGCGGGGCAGTGTTTCTGCATCTCTGCCCTTCCTACCAGTCTCATGTGGCTTCTCCTGTGATCCTTGGTTATAGACTCGTCTTCATTGAGTCCAAAGTTGGTTTTCAAGATGATTGTTCTTAAATTAAGTATTAATCCAGTTTAGTACTGAGAGATAGCAGTTGGAATGTCTGCCTACTCCATCGCCATCTTGAAATCCTAAGGGAAAATTGTTAAAAACATACACACACATACTTTTTTCTGTTTTTCTTATCATAAAGAAAATTCCTTTTTCTCCTTTTTTAAAACTTTTTTTTCTTTTTTTATCAATTGAGAGGCAAGGAGGCAGAGAGATAGACTCTAGCATGCACCCTGACCATGATCAACTAGGCAACCCCTGTCTGGGGGTGATGCTCTGCCCATCTGGGGCCACTGCTCCATTGCTTAGCAACTGAGATATTTTAGTGCCTGAGGTAAGGCAATAGAGCCATCCTCAGTGCCTGGGGACAACTTGCTTGAACTATTGGAACCAAGGCTGTGGGAGGAGAGGAGAGAGAATGAGTGAGAGAGAGAAGGGGGAGTGGGAGGGGTGAAGAAGCAGATGATTGCTTCTCCTGTGTGCCCTAACTGGTAATCAAACCCAGGATTTTTATACATCGGGCCTATGATCTACTGCTGAGCCAACCAGCCAGGGCCCAGCTTAGAATACTTTTCATTTAATAAAAACTATTATTTTATATAAAAATTTAACTATGAAAATTTAATCTTTGCTATGAAAAATCACAGGTATTATTATCATAAAGATTTTTCATTAATGGCTTACAAGAAATCATCAGTTCATCATGTAATAAATTATTTATCAAGAAAGCAAAGCATAAATAGGATAAAAATTAAGAATGTTCATGTTTTTAAAAGAATATCCATAAAATTTCTATGTCTAATTCTTATAAAACTCTCATTTAGGTGAAATGATACCCCCTGAAGAATATGCCTTTTATTTATCTTTCCACATCAAATATTTATTTCTGGTTTAAAACAACATCAGAGAGCTGAAAACACCATGCACAAGACTGACTAGTTGAAGAATAGCTTTTTCTGAATGCAGCACTTGAGTATGGAGACATGTGTCAAACAGCCCTATAAAAAGCAGTTGTATAAAACTCACTATTGTGCTTATTGTAGAGTGTTATTGAGGACCTTGTCCACTAAATCATACAGTGTGCCCCCTCTGAAGACCAAAAGGAGACATTTCTCTAAGGTCTCCATGTCAGGAAGAGCTGGGCTTCTCCTGGTAATTGGCGTGTCTTAAATTATAGGGCCTGTATAGTTTTTCATCATATTTTCTTTATTCTGATTGCTGGGAAGTTCAGGATTAAATTTGTGATTGAATTTTGTTAGTTGTACCATTTCACCTGATGTTTATTACCTCGTGTTGTCTCCATACCAGATTTGTTTTACTATTTTTCAGTTCTACTCCTGTACTTCTTGATCATGTCTATTTTTATACTAATATGTATTTTTGTGAATTACCTGAAATTATTTTATTTAGAATAAGGATTAAAAATATTTTTCATTTTTTTCTTTTTTTCTTCTTTCCCAAGTGAGAGTAGGGGAAATAGAGAGATAGACTCCTGCTTCTACCCTGACTGGGATCTACCTGGCAAACCCCATCTGGGGCCAATGCCCTGCCCATCTGAGACCATGCTCACAACTGAGTTATTTTTTTATTTTTATTTTTTTGTATTTTTCTGAAGTTGGAAACGGGGAGGCAGTCAGACAGACTCCCGCATGCGCCTGACCGGGATCCACCCGGCGTGCCCACCAGGAGGCGATGCTCTGCCCATCTGGGGCGTCACTCTGCTGCAACCAGAGCCATTCTAGCGCCTGAGGCAGAGGCCACAGAGCCATCCTCAGCGCCCAAGCCAACTTTGCTCCAATGGATCCTTGGCTGCAGGAGGGGAAGAGAGAGACAGAGAGGAAGGAGAGGGGAAGGGGTAGAGAAGCAGATGGGTGCTTCTCCTGTGTGCCCTGGCTGGGAATCGAACCTGGGACTCCTGCACGCCAGGCTGATGCTCTACCACTGAGCCAACCAGCCAGGGTCAACTGAGTTATTTTTAATGCCTGAGGCAGAGGTTCCATGGAGCCATCCTAAATGCCTAGGATGTATGCACTTGAACCAATTGAACCATGGCTGCAGGAGGGGAAGGGAGAGAAAGAGAGAGAAAAAGGGGAGGGAGAGTGGTAGAGAAGCAGACAGTTGTTTCTCCTGTGTGCCCTGACTGGGAATCATACCTGGGACATCCATGCACAGGGCCAATGTTGTACCACTGAGCCAACTGGCCAGAGCTATTTTTCTTTTTTATTACAGACCAATTCATATGTGTTTAAGCGCAGTTATGACATGTTGCAATATTCATATAGATATGTATTATAATTTTTCTTTTATTTATAAATTATTAGCCTAAAACTATTTTAGAATACCCACCCATAAGTACCCAAAAAACACATGAAGCCTGAGAAATGCAGTAAGAATAACATCCATTTGTATCCTCATTGAGATTTTCCCCATGATCTACTGGATTTTACTTCTTTTGGGTCTATTTCTTTCAGATATTGTAGTTTTGAGTATATATCACATATTACACATATTAAAATTTTCACATATAACTATTTTTCCAAGTTATTTCCAAATGATAAATAATGGGAAACATCTATTTATAGTAAAATAGTTAGCAGAATGGGAAAACTTATTATACATTATTTATTTATTTTTTTTGTATTTTTCCCAAGCTGGAAACAGGGAGGCAGTCAGACCGACTCCCGCATGTGCCGGACTGGGATCAACCCGGCATGCCTACCAGGGGGTGATGCGCTGCCCATCTGGGGCGTCGCTCTGCCGCAATCAGAGCCATTCTAGCACCTGAGGCAGAGTCCACAGAGCCATCCTCAGCGCCCAGGCCAACTTTGCTCCAGTGGAGCCTTGGCTGCAGGAGGGGAAGAAAGAGACAGAGAGGAAGAAGAGAGGGAGGGGTGGAGAAGCAGGTGGGTGCTTCTCCTGTGTGCCCTGGCCGGGAATTCAACCCGGGACTCCTGCACGCCAGGCCGCCGCTCTACCACTGAACCAACCAGCCAGGGCCCTTATTATACATTTTTAAAGCCCCGATATTTGCTAAGCATTGAGTGGGGGTAAACACATTTAGTAGAGTATAAAATATACTTCCTTCTACATAGACAACTCCTACTCCAGGAACTCTAACTTTATGTGAACTAATTTTGATACATTTCTCCCTGTCTAACTTAAGGGAAACTACAGTAATAAGTTCATTATTCTAAGTTGAAAGTGTATAATTAAACTCTATGAGATAGGCTTTCCTATGTTCAGTTTTTTTTATTGTAATAAATTTATTTTGACATTAGTGTGAATTTAAGAGTGGTATTTTCAAACAATAATTCTATCTGTAATCTTCAGTTAGATATTCACTATTTTCTTTTTCTTTTTTTTTAATTTATTTTATTTATTCATTTTAGAGAGGAGAGGGAGAGACAGAGAGAGAGGGAGGAAAGACAGAGAGAGAGAAGGGGGGAGGAGCTGGAAGCATCAACTCCCACATGTGCCTTGACCAGGCAATCCCAGGGTTTCGAACCGGTGACCTCAGCATTTCCAGGTCGATGCTTTATCCACTGCGCCACCACAGGTTAGGTTTCACTATTTTCTATATTAAAATAAGTAACTAAATTCTCACTTTACTAAAAGAGATTTGCTATTTTAAAATTTGATACCAATATAAGTTTGTAAGAAGTAATAAAAATGTTTATTTTTTATTGGTGAAAAGTGTTTTCTTTTCTCATCCTTTACTTAATAATTCATATATATTTTTTTCTTTTTTCTTTTTTATTTCTTTTCTTTTCCTTTAGGCACATTGGGAAGGTCTCACAGGCAGAATCACTTTCAACAAAACCAATGGCTTACGAACAGATTTTGATTTGGATGTTATCAGCCTCAAGGAAGAAGGACTGGAAAAGGTATGTTAGGCATTCAGCTTATTTACTTTTAATTATTAAATGAAACACACATACATACAGTAGAATTGGGAAATAGAGCTAAAATGCTAGATTTGAGTCACACAGTAAACATTATGCAGAGATAATTTCAATATATTAGTATACAATTTGAGTTTAAAGAGAGAATATCCTGGAGGCATATGGTTTGCTTTAGGAGATATTGTAGTTTGGAATAATTTTAGTATAAAACCATGAATTTAAAACTGTAGTTGTATTTTGAGAGTGGAAGTAAGAGACAAATAAATACTGACAAAGGAATTAACTGACCTTCTAGTAATCTTGTTAATTCAAAGAATAGTAAGAAGTAATGGAGAAGTCAGGTGGCAAAAGTGAGAGGAGGTAGTAAAAAAGATGGAAATCAAAGATGGGAGGATAAATTAGTGGGAGGAATTAACATTAAAAAAATTGGCTCAAATCTTCTGAGAAGACACTTAAGTTATTGAGGACAGGTAAAGGTAAGCTAGAATAAAATAGTATTCTAAGAGTTCATATCAGGCCCTGGCCAGTTGACTCAGTGGTAGAGTGTAGGCCCTGCATGTAGATGTCCTGAGTTCAATTCCCAGTCAAGTCACATAGGAGAAGTGACCATCTTCTTCTCCACCCCTTCTTCCTTCCCTTCCTTTAGCCATGACTCTATGCTTTGAATGAGTTGGCCCTGAGCATGAGGATGGCTCTGTGGCTTCTGCCTCAGGTAATAAAAATAGCTCAGTTGCTGAGCAACAGAGCAATGGCCCAGATGAGCAGAACATCATCCTTAAGGGGTATGCAGGATGGGTGGATCCCAGTCAGGGTGCATGTGGGAGTCTGTTTCTTTGCCTCCCCTCCTCTCACTTAATTTTAAAAAAAATTCACATTAAATGTCTTTAATATTTTCAAAAATTAGTACATAAAGCTATCACTTAAAGGACAGAAGTAGGATTTAGTTTTGTAAGCGCTTAAGAATGATATAAATGTTTTGGAAATGCCATTATGGCAGAACTGACTTTGAGTCAGTAGAAATAAAGTGTTTGTAAATAGAAAAATGTGCTCTTTTTTTTTTCCATTTAGTAGAATAATTAAGAAATAAGTGACTAGAGTCAGAGGAATTGGGCTCAAATCCTTGTTTTGCCTTTTACTATTCATAGACATATTTTTTTATCCTTCTAAAACAGTGTCTTAAATTTCATCATGCCTAATAGCAATATTCACCTCATGAGGAATAATAAGTCTTGTTGATTTTACTTTTACTTTTTCCTGGAAAGACTAGTAACCAACTCATAGATGAACTTGTAGAGTGTCTACTGGGTAGAGCTCTTAGTTTGGAAGAGTCAGTACCTGGTGATTCAGGAAGCTTAAATTACAATTCTAGCTCTAGCACAACTGTGTAAACTTTGTCCTTCCGCCAAACTTCTTTATGCCAAATTCTTAACGCCCCCCCCCCCCCAAAGACTGCAGTGTGCTTCCTTCTTAGACAGGCTGATGTGAGAATATCATGATCTCTAAAAGCACCTGGAAATTCTTTATAGGGGTTGAGGCTAGGAAATTTAACTATCCTCACTTCAATCTTATGACCATGAGAAGAAAATCAACAAAGAAACTGTGTGAAATGCTGACTTTATCCATTACTTTTTCTCATGCCACTGCCTTTTCCTCATTTTGTCTTGGTTATCTTTGATCAGCATACTTCATTTAATTAATTCTCTAGCAAATATGCAGTGAACATCTGTTTTGTGCCATTATAATGGTTATACTCTAGTGAAGGAAACCTGCCAATAATAAATGGACTCATAAAATTATCATATTGGATTGGGCAGTAAAAAGTGCTAAAAAAAAAGATATATTGTTTGCACATCATTAAAATGATGTATTTTGGATCATTTTCTGAAATGTGAATTTTAGGATTAAAATTATTAATAAGAAGAAAGTCCATGTTTCTGATGTTTACGACTGTGGAACAGATAAACCAGGAAGAAACAAATTGTGTTTCTGTCAGAGAATTTGGATATAGGAAAATGAGCTTGAGGTTAACATTTTACTATGGGCATATTCTTTCCACCTAGTGCCCATAGATGAGTGAATATTTCCCACTCTATCTCAGTAGGGACCTTGGTTGGAAGCCGGCTCAGTTAGCCATGGTCGAAGAAGAGTCACCAATACCACATTCACAGCAGCCACATATGTCCAAAGAAGCTCCCAGGGCCATGGAAGTGCCTCTGTGGAGCAGAGGAGGGAGAACAAAGGAAAAAAAAAAAAAACAGTAGGTGACTTTGACTACCTTAGTCAATAGAAGAACAACTTCTTTCTTTAAGAGCCTAGTATTGAGTACTAACAATAAGAAAAGAAAAATCAGAATAAGTGGTTTTCCCAGCTTGAATTCTTCTGTCAGATCAAATACCACAATGTATATTCTACTTTCAAAATATATTTAGAATCCATCCATTTCTCTCCATGTCCGCTGCTGAAATCCTAGCCAAGAGACCTTTCACCTAGACATCTCCATTAGAGCCCAAGTCTCTCTGCTCTACTCTTTGTGATTCATTCTTCAAATCACAGCAGTCAGCCAATACCTTTAAAAGCAAATTGATCTGTCACTTGCCTATTTGAGTCCTTCTATTAACATTGGATTTCCTAACTCTCCCTTTTAGCTCTCACTTCCTCTCAGATGTTTTGTTTGATCCAGCAATGCTAACTTTTTTTTTTTAATTTTCTAACAGATTTAAAGTTTTCTTTTACTTGGCAATAGAGTTTCCCAGTCTAGGGTACCCATCTCTATCCCCTATACCTGGCTAACTCTTACTCATTCTGGATGTCATAGTATAAATATTATCTTAGATAGGCATCCCCAAAGTTCCTCTCAAATTTGAGTTTCTCAGAGTGCCCTATAATTTCCTGTCTGGGATTTGCCACAACATATGATTTTGTATTTACATATACATTTTTATTTATTTATTTATTTATTTATTTATTTATTTATTTATTTATTTATTTATTTATTTTACAGAGACAGAGAGAGAGAGAGTCCGAGAGAGGGATAGACAGGGACAGACAGACAAGAACAGAGAGATGAGAAGCATCAATCATTAGTTTTTTGTTGCGATACCTTAGTTGTTCATTGATTGCTTTCTCATATGTGCCTTGACTGTGGGGCTACAGCAGACTGAGGAACCCCTTGCTTGAGCCAGTCACCTTGAGTCCAAGCTGGTGAGCTTTTGCTCAAACCAGATGAGACTGCGCTCAAGCTGGCGACCTAGGGGTCTTGAACCTGGGTTCTCTGCATCCCAGTCTGACGCTCTATCCATGGCGCCACCGCCTGGTCAGGCTGTATTTACATATACATTTTTTAAAAGAGTGTGTTTCATACTGGATGGGTAGCTCAGTTGTCCCAATATACCAAGGTTGTGGGTTCTATCTCTGGTCAGGACACATACAAATTCAACCAATCAATGCATAAATAAGTGGAACAACTTGATGTCTCTCTCTCTTTCTCTTCCTTTCCCTCTCTCTCTCTCTAAATCAATACATAAATAAAAATACTTTAAAAAAATAATGACTGTGTTCCTAGGAAGAATACATGTCCTACTAAAGGCGAAAAATGTCCTCTTAATCACTGTTTATATAATCAAGGCCTAGCAAAGTGTCTGGCACAAACTATATCCTCAAAAAATATTTAACGACTGTTGAATGAGTGAGAATTACAATGTAAATCATAAGAGATACTTCCATAGAATGCTTACTCAAGCATCTGCTGTAAAGTTATTTTCTTACAGCTTAGCTTATTTTTTTCAGTTTTTCTGCATACCTACAGAGTGGGGACAGAGAACTCCAGCAGTTAAGCAGTCATTAGGCTGGGCTGGAGGGTCAAAGCACCAATGGGTACAGGATTTAACAGTGCAGAGGGCAGCACTGAAGCCTGAGCTTACAAAGAGGCACATGGCACCAACGGCAAATCTGTCCTGCATGATGTCATGTAATACTTTCGACACTCCAACATAACATCAAAGATTAAGAATTATCATTCTATTTAAAAATATTTTTATTCTTATAAATGCATGGTGTGAAAACAAATAAATGCCTATCAAATGAGAACAAACAGAAGTTATTATTCAGAGCTGCAAGGGACCCAGCCACCATCACTTGCATGTGGCAGAGATTCAAGGGTAGGCAGAGGAGTGGAGAAGCTTTACTGTAGAAAAAGGGACTATCTCAGGGATGTTCTGAAGAAACAGAAGGTAGGATAACTAGAAATTTGACATCTTAGGTGATTGGTTGAAGCACATATTTTATTTCCTATGTTATATCTGGAGTGGCAAAAAGCCGGGATGGAAGCTATCAATAACTGAACAAATTTTAATTGTTCCAAGCAGATTTCTGGAGTAGTGATAACTTGTAGTTTGACCACATAACATGTTTTATCCAGAGGTTCTGGGCCAAAGTTTTGTCTTTATACATGGTCTGACTATTGCCTATTTGTATATTCAGTCTGTCATTGGAATTATTTGGAGACAGTTGGAAGGAGAGGGAAAAATAGAAAAGAATGATAAGGTGTCACAGTGACAATGAACTACTTGGAGACCTTATGACATGCTCTGAGGGGCTGAGGGGAGGTAATAGCCCTGGTCAGCAGACTGAATTACTGAAGCCCCATCCCCAGCCTTACTCAGATATTTATTAGCCAGTACAAATAACTCAAGGAAGCAGACAGCAGAAGATTTCAGGGGTGAAGTAAAGGACAAGGAATGTGCTGACTCCTAATATCTGTTCTGAGAGACTAAATATTTCTGTTACTGAATCTTATCATGCTGTTTTGCTGTTTCCAGCACTCACTGTTTCCAGTACGGGTCAGAGAGGCCACTCAGGGCTATCACCCTAAGGCGCCTGTCTGCTTCTAATTGTTTACCCTAACTCTGCATATTTTCATAGCCTATTCCTATAATAAGGTCAAGAAGAATTGAGGAAAGATTAAAAAAGTTTTCATAATTGACTTTAAAATAAAATTTTTCTTTGGTTTTTGTATTTTTTTTTTCAGAATATATAACTGGAATGTGATCTACCTTTGGAAATAGCTTAATTGTACTTATTTGCCTCTAAAGCTTAG
This sequence comes from Saccopteryx leptura, assembly GCF_036850995.1. NCBI lineage: Eukaryota > Metazoa > Chordata > Mammalia > Chiroptera > Emballonuridae > Saccopteryx > Saccopteryx leptura. Next base: position 323,320,444 of record NC_089503.1, on the reverse strand, counting down.
ATATATGGTTAGGAAAGACAAGCTTTATATGGAGGAAGACACATGAATGGTGGCATTAGCTGTTAAGAAATGTTCAGAAGGTTCTTGGAAGATAATGTCAAAAGGATTCTGTTTAGAACCAAAACAGTTGAAAGCATTTTACACAAAATATATTCGAGCTGAGTTAATGCTACTACATGATAATGGTATATTTCCATTGCAAGATGACCTATATAGAGGCTAATTTTGGAAAATAACTGCTTATGTTTAATTTTTTTTCCTAAGAGGCTCTAATGCAAAAATAAAATTACTGAATTTGAGCACATATTGAATTTTTTTATTGAATGTCCTTTGTCATCACCATGTACGTCATCAGATACTTTCTAAGAAACAAAATCAGTCTCTTACTGTTTCACCTTGTTGGTTGTTCAAGTGGGTGTTTATTGTTCTAGAGCAGTGGTAGTCAACCTGGTCCCTACTGCCCACTAGTGGGCATTCCAGTTTTCATGGTGGGTGGTAGCGAAGCAAGCAAAGTATACATAAAAAGATAGATTTAACTATAGTAAGTTGTTTCATAAAGATTTATTCTGTCAAACTTAGTGAAAATCTGACATAAAGTACTTGGTAAATAATTATTATCATATGCTTTAACTTGCTGTACTCTGTTTTATAAATTTTATAAAGTTACTTCCCTACTTATAAATCACCATTACTGTGGAATTGGTGGGCGGTTAGAAAATCTTAACTACTAACAGAGATACAAAAGTGGGTGGTAGGTATAAAAAGGTTGACTACCCCTGTACTAGAGGATATTTTCTTCTAAGTAGAGGTGTTAAACCTAAAATCATTGTGTATCTCTCTTGTGACTTCTCTAGCATCAAAGTTTGCTCTCTGTTCTGGTTATTTTTCTCATATTCTCCTGTATGGGACATTTATGTTTAAAAAAAAACTTGGGAAAGAGATTTCTTTGTCTCTTGGACAAGTAAAGGGTCTTGTAAATTCTTATTAAAATTTTTTTATGGCATCTAATTTATTTATTTATTTATTTTTTTGTGACAGAGACAGAGAGAGGGACAAATAGGGACAGAGAGGCTAGAAGAAAAAGAGATGAGAAGCATCAATTCTTCATTGAGGCACCTTAGTTGTTCATTGATTGCTTTCACATATGTGCCTTGACGGGGGGGGGGGGAGGCTACAGCAGACCAAGTGACTTGTTTCTCAAACCAGGGACCTTGGGCTCAAGCTGGTGAGAGTTGCTCAAACCAGATTAGCCTGCACTCAAGCTGGCGATCTCCGAGTTTTGAACCTGGGTCTTCCATATCCCAGTCCAACACTCTATCCACTGCACCACTGCTTGGTCAGGCTAGTTAAATTTATTTTAAATATTAATATGTATTTAATAAAACGTTAGGTATGAAACGAATACATTTCTCTCGCCAGACATCGTGATGAATGCCTGGTGTTTAGGACTGTGAACAATTACACCATGTGCTTGCCTCATCATGCTCTTATGATAAAATCAGCTTTCAACTTGTACATCCTCAGTGAAAATCTTGAAAAGGAAAATGGCTACAAAAAGCCATCTTATGGAATGTTTATCCATTTCATAGTTAAGAATTCAAATGAATAATACAAAACAATATAACTCATATTTGCAAACCTTGAAAAGCTTAAGGTAGTAATATTTATTTTCAAATAAAGCTTTATTCCAACTTTAACAGTTTTACTTTCTAAATAGTCACTTCTGCATGAGTCTCAGCAGAACAGAAACTGGTAATCCAGAGGCTTCTCGCTGAAACCTTAAATACTTTTATAGTATAAGGAGTGGGTGAGAATTAGTGAAACTCTGCCTCCCTGAGTTTACACACATAAATGTTCCAGGAAATGAACTTGTTTCAAAGTGCTTTTTTGAATAATTTTTTTTTGTAGAGAATATATTTTAAGAAAAGGTGGTGATTTTCTTAGAAATCTTTGCTATTGATTTTTCTCTTGTCTGTAAAATCTGGTGCTTAACTTTCTATGAAAAAGGTTTCTGAATGGAATTTGCAGGCATCAAACTTAATTTAAAACTGAAAATACACACTAGATAGGTGAAAATTATTTCTTTGATAGATTTTTAGTAACCTGAGGCATTGCCGTTTTTATCTTCCCCTCTTTGATGGCATTTTATAAATATACCCTGGTCCCCATGGCAACAATAACCCCCACCTTTGCCAGGAACTGAGATTTGTTTTGCCTCCCTCTAGGAAGGCACTGCTAATGATATAGTAATCTTCCAGCCAGTGAGAAATGAGTTGTTTGCTTCTTAAAATGCAAAATTATATCCTGGGCAGGATCCAAGCCTAGTGTCTTTCTTTGGAGATGTTAACTATTTAATTTGTCATGCTATTATATAGAGTTTATTATATGCCTTCTCTCACAGCTGTACTGACATATTTTGGTTGTGTATCAGTGTGTTTATAGTTATTATTTTGCTTGATAACCTTTAACCTTCAGGGAGGTAATATACTTAAAAAAACAATTTACAGATGATATTTATGTTTAGAAGTCAGTAGTATGGCCTCATTTGACAGCACACAATTATTTTTATCCAACAGAGAATACAAACTATTGATTTTTTCTTTCAACTACTGAATTTGAATTAAACATATATGTATGCTAAACAGAATTGTAATACATTGGTTTGATTACAAAGTAAACTCTGAATTACATTTTATCCTTTGAAAAGTGGCCTTTACTTGAATTATATCAGACTGTTATACTTGAGAAAAGTTAATTCATTGATTAAAATTTGATTTAAAACATCAAAACTATCACTTGTCTCTAAATGCTTTAATTATGTTTATGGTTGACTTTGCCCTAGATGAAAATAAAAATCTTAAAGGTGAAAAATATGTGTTTAGATTAGTCATCCCTTTTTGTGAGATAATTATATATATACTTATTGATTTATTGTTTCATATTAACACTTAATGGTTCTCAAATGGTGAAGTTCTAGACCCTGTGGAAACTGGTTGATAGTTTTAGGAATATGACTAGCCGAAGGGTTCTTTTCATTATCCTCCTGAGCCAAATCACGAATATATGACGATGGCTCACTTACCAATTAATTGTTCTTTACTCTGAATATTCTGAAATGCCAGGTAGCACACAGACATTGCTATAAAATGTTTCATGTATCTTTGCATGATCAGGTACTAGTTTTTTTAATTTTTTTTTAAGTAATCTGTTAATACTTAGCCAAATGGAAACATGCACATTATTATTGTTATTAGACTATACTATACTATAAGACAGTAATGCAAGTAACTATCTCTGCTTTTTTTTTTTTAATTTTTTTTTTTTTACAAGGACAAAGAGTGAGTCAGAGAGAGGGATAGACAGGGACAGACAGACAGGAACAAAGAGAGATGAGAAACATCAATCACCAGTTTTTCGTTGTGAGACCTTAGTTGTTCATTGATTGCTTCCTCATCTTTGCCTTGAATGCAGGCCTTCAGCAGACCAAGTACCCCCTTGCTCAAGCCAGCGACCTTGGGTCCAAGCTGGTGAGCTTTTGCTCAAACCAGATGAGCACACGCTCAAGCTGGCAACCTTGGGGTCTCGAACTTGGGTCCTCTGCATCCCAGTCCGATGCTCTATCCACTGCGCCACCGCCTGGTCAGGCACTATCTCTGCTTTTTATTTAAAAATTCTACATTGGAAAGAGTAAAATAAGTGAGGGAAAAAATTTTTCCAATTTGCCTGCGACACTTAGCCGGATAACTACTGTGTTTAACTAATCTGTTCCTGCTATTCATGTACACATAGGCTTCAGAAACCTGAGTTTGGAAATTATCCATAAAGAATGGGTACACTAAATAATAGAGAAATCTACAGCCCACCAGCATATCTTCAGTCAATTGGAGGGAGTATTTATGGTCTAACTATAAATGAACATTTAATATCAACACATTTCCTTATGCCTTCTCAATACTTTCAAAACGTAATTGTTGGGCAGATAAAATGTATTATGCTCACTTTGTTAAAGATGGCGCTGCTCACGTGGAGGCCATTGCCCAGGTGATATTAATGTGTGTTGGGGGCAGGCTGTGGGCAGGCAGGATTGTTGTAACCTAGAGCTTGGTTTTGGGATTGGGCCTTTCCCACCCTTTTTGAAGTGGGGTGGTACAATCCAATCATGCCTCAAAAAAGTGACTTTGTATTAGAGACTTTCCTATTTTGTATATTGGATTAAAGGTTTTGGTTTCTACACTATAAAATAGGGGCAGAACAGGAGCTTGCGCTCTTGGGTCCTGAGATTATCATTAGAGGATAGAGCAGAAAGAGGCCATGTGGCCAGGAGAAGCAGCCAAGATGGCAGAGTGCTGAGAGAGAAGCCAGTTTGGGCAGAGTTTGTGCAGGGAGAAGGAAGGAGATGGGGAACAGAGGTGAATAAGTCTGGTGAGCTAGAAACCTTTGATTCTAAGAAACTCGGATAAGTCAGTAGCTTTGTGAGCACTGAATGTGAGTGGGCTTTGGAGCCCAGTGTGTGTTTTTACTTGCCCACTGGGTGCAAGCTAGGATTAAAGAAGATGGCCCATCAGTTTTTGGCTCCGTTGTTTCTTTACCGACTGTCTGAATCCAATGCAAACCTGCATGGGCCAGGCTGCTCTGATGGTAGCCTTGGATACTGGCTTTACAGTAATCTCAGAGATTCCCTTTCTTTGGAAAGGAATTGTAAACAGTCTTCAAGGAAAACTGTACTTTACAGGTCATGTGTTTGAAGGCAACTCATTATGGGAAAGATTTTGTTTTAAGTGAACTTACTTTATGATAAAAACCAGATAATTTATGTTAAATTATTTCTTAACTTTAAATGAGGTTAACTTTATTTATAACCAATACTTTTAAACCTAGCTGAGAATATTTACTTTGTTCTAACTTGAGACAGTTTTTGGTATACTTATCAAACAGATTATTACTGCAATTCCACAGAAAATAAGAAACATGTCCCCCTGATTTCGCTTACATGGTTAGAGAAAAGTATAGGAGGATAATTACAGATGAGATAATAAGCAATTTTGTAGCTCAGGAGGAAAAGGCAACACATTTTTTGGACATTGTTGGGCGGATAAAATGTATTATGCTCACTTTGTTAAAGATGGTGCCGCTGCCCACGTGGAGGCCGTTGCCCAGGTGGTATTAATGTGTGTTAGGGTGGGCTAAAGGCAGGCAGAATCCTTGTAGCCTGGGGCTTGGTTTTGGGATTAAGCCTTTCCTACCCTTTTTGGTGTAAGGTGGTACAATCCTATCATGCCTCAGAGAAGTGACTTTGTATTAAGAGACTTCCCTATTATGTATATTGGATTAAGGGTTTGGATTTCTACACTATAAAATGGGAACGGAGCGGGAGTTTGGCTCTTGGTTCCTGAGGTTAGCATGAGAGAGCGGAGAGAGTAGAGCCAGCAGCTAAAGGAGGCCAGGTGGAGGAGGCCAGGAGAAGCAGCCAAGATGGCGGAGTGCTGAGTGAGATGCCAGTTTGTACAGAGTTTGTATCTGGGATAAGGAAGAAGATGGGGAACTGAGGGAAATAAGGCTGGTGAGCTAGAAACCTTTGATTCTAGGAAACTCGGATAAGTCAGTAGCTTTGTGAGCACTGAATGTGACTGGGTTTTGGAGCCCAGTGTGTATTTTTACTTGCCCGCCGGGTGCAAGCTAGATTAAAGACTATGGCCCACCAGTTTTTGGCTCCATGGTTTCTTTACCGACTGTCCGAATCCAATGCGAACCTGCATGGGCCGGGCTGCTCTGATGGTGGCCCTGGCCGTGCCTCCTGGCTTTACAGACATCAAGAAGTAACATGATGGAGAGGCTGCGGAGAAAAGGGAACTCTCATCCACTGTTGGCGGGACTGTAAAGTAGTACAACCATTATGGAGGAAAGTATGGTGGTTCCTCAAAAAACTGAAAATAGAACTACCTTATGACCCAGCAATCCCTTTACTGGGTATATACCCCAAAACCTCAGAAACATTGATACGTAAAGACACATGTAGCCCCATGTTCATTGCAGCACTGTTCACAGTGGCCAAGACATGGAAACAACCAAAAAGCCCTTCAATAGAAGACTGGATAAAGAAGATGTGGCACATATACACTATGGAATACTACTCAGCCATAAGAAATGATGACGTCAGATCATTTACAGCAAAATGGTGGGATCTTGATAACATTATACGGAGTGAAATAAGTAAATCAGAAAAAAACAAGAACTACATGATTCCATACATTGGTGGAATATAAAAACGAGACTAAGAGACATGGACAAGAGTGTGGTGGTTACCAAGGGTGGGGGGAGGGAGGACATAGGAGGGAGGGAGAGAGTTAGGGGGAGGGGGAGGGGCACAGAGAACTAGATAGAGGGAGGCGGAGGACAATCTGACTTTGGGCGAGGGGTATGCAACATAATTTAATGACAAAATAACCTAGACATGTTTTCTTTGAATATATGTACCCTGATTTATTAATGTCATCCCATTATCATTAATAAAAATTTATTAAAAAAAAAAAAAGAAGTAACATGTAAAGCCAGTAGCCAGGGCCAGGGCCACTATCACAGCAGCCGCCTGGCCCATGCAGGTTCGCATTGGATTCGGACAGTTGGTAAAGAAACCATGGAGCCAAAAACTGGTGGGCCATAGTCTTTAATCTAGCTTGCACCCGGCGGGCAAGTAAAAATACACACTGGGCTCCAAAACCCAGTCACATTCAGTGCTCACAAAGCTACTGACTTATCCGAGTTTCCTAGAATCAAAGGTTTCTGGCTCACCAGACTTATTCACCTCTGTTCCCCATCTTCTTCCTTATCCCAGATACAAACTCTGTACAAACTGGCATCTCACTCAGCACTCCGCCATCTTGGCTGCTTTTTCCGGCCACATGGCCTCTTTCTGCTCTCTTCTCTCTGCTTTCTCCTCTAATGATAATCTCAGGAACCAAGAGTCTAAACTCTGTTCTGCCCCCACTTTATATTGTAGCTTCACAACCTCTAATCCAATATACAAAACAGGGAAGTCTCTAATACAAAGTCACCCTCTGAGGCATGATTGGATTGTACCACGCTACATCAAAAAGGGTGGGAAAGGCTTAATCCCAAAACCAAGCCCCAGGCTACAAGGATTCTCAACACACCTTAATATCACCTGGGCGACGGCCTCACGTGGGCAGCGGAGCCATCTTTAACAAAGTGAGCATAATACATTTTATCTGCCCAACATAACATGAGTTGTAAAACTAAGGAAGTTTATACTGAGAAATTTTCAAAAAAAAATAAGTAAATGAAGTACCAACTAATTAATTAGATACTTAATTTTAGAATTATTTTGAAAACATGTTTTTTTCTACATAAAAATAAAACAGAAAACATAGTTAACAAAATTATCTGATGAATTTAAACATTCATGACAAATATTAAAAATAAATTACAATTTTATTTATGTGTCTTCTAAAATATTTATATTAAAATATATAAAATGCAGCCTAAGAAAAGTATAAATAAAATGCAAAGATATTTGGTTTAATATTTCTAAAAGTTAAATATAATATTATGTCAGAGCTTCAACAAGAAAGCATAAATATAAAAGAAGTAGAAACATAGTATATATTCAATGTTTGACTGCTGCTGACCAGCCCGGCTAGTAATTAATTGTCCAGGTACTGAGTGAGAATGGTGTGAAATGAAGAAATAAACTCAAAGAGAAAAAGAATGGGAAAGGGAGGTCTGTGCATAGCCAAAAGCTTGCAAGAACAAGTCTCCACCCCCAAACCATTTTTATTTATAGGGCAGAGCAAAGTCATTAGCAAATCAAAGAGATCTCTGATACAAAGTCACCTATCTGAGGCATAAACAGGAATTCTCTTAAGGCCAGGAATCCATTTAAGGCATAAACAGGAATTTCCCCACCATGCATAGCTGAAATCAACCATCATCAGAACAAACAAAGGATAAGAGGAAGGGCAGGTAAATTGCCTCTAGCAACTTAATCAAGCAAGTGAGGTGGGTGGATGGGACGAGTACAGATACTCAGCTTCATAACCAATATGAAGTGGTAGGGAAGAGCTTAGCCTTTAACTTAAGCCTTAAACTGCAAGGCCTTTGCCAGCTTGCAGTCTCCCACATTTGCCAAAAGAATGCATGACTTAATAAATGAATTTGGAAAATTAACAATGTAAAAAAAAAACCCTAAATGTTTTTATTAGTCATTCACTCACTTATTCCAGTTGTTCACTCATTCATTTAATATTCATTGGTTTCTTCAAGGCACTTAATGATGGTCTAACACAGGAGGATAAGAAAAATGAAATGAAATATATTAATTTAAAGTAAAACATGAGTGGCCTTTCTGAATTGAAAATATATTTATTTGTTCATTCAACAATGAATTTAGATCCTTCACATATACAGTATAGCCCCTAATATGTCCTTTATCCAAAGTCCTTGGGATAAAAGAAGGAGGAAACCAGTTTCTACCCTCAAGGGATTTAAATTTTACATCTACAGAGATAAGAAAAGGATTACAATTAAAATTAATATGATACTTTTGTCTTGGGTGCATACATAAATTATTCTGTCCAGTATTCTACCAAAGAAAAGACCACTTTTATCAAATTTTGAATGATTAAGACACATGTGGAAGGGTAGTGAAATGGAAAAAAAAATGTTTCATATAAAGATTATGACATTTATAAGAGATATGACAATACAGATAATCAGGAAAATTATACCTGCAATAAAATCCACCTTCAAAAAAATGCAGAAATGCATTGTATTTCTGGCAGATATAATAAAAGAAGAACCTTCTCTTTCTCTCTTCTTTATCTTTATCTCTCTGTCTCTCTTTAAACCTTCATATATTGGTAGGAGAAAGGTAAGTGGGAGAGGGTAAAGAGGGACAAATATACAGTGATAGAAAGTGACTTGACTTTGGGTGATGGTCACACACCGCAATCAACAGTTCAAATGCTATAAAAATGTTGACCTGAAACCTATGTACTCTTGCTGATCAATCTCACCCCATTAAATTTAATTTTCTAAATAAAATATTTACAACAGAAAAAAACTTCATGTAGAGAATCCTGGAAGCTTTTGATAAAAAAAAATATTAGTACCAATAAAGGAAAAAATATTAGGTTGTTTTTAGTCTTTTTAGCAATATTAAACATCAAATGAGTTAAGACAGAGCTCTGAAAGGCCATGAGGTGATATGTCTTTCTTTAGCCAAGTTTTCTTTACATAGAAATGCAACAAAAATATTTTCAAATCTGAAAATAGAAGCATTTTCTATTCATTTGATGTTCATCTTATATAATCATTAAAATTATAAATTGGTTAATTTTAATTTCAGATGAAAATGCTACTAATAGTGTAGAAATAGAATATATTTAATTAATGTAATAATTATAGCCTACTTATAATTGCATTGACTTTTTTCATTTAATTCTTACAATAGCTCTATGAGGTAGATAATACTATTTTATCATTTATAGATGAGAAAACTGAGGCACAGAGAAGTAATATGTTCAAGGCACCTAATGGTAATGGGATGGAAACAGTCTGATACTTTTCTACAGAATTTGGGCCATTAACTACAATGTTATAATGCAAATTATGCTATCAACATACATACACTAAAGCTTTAGCTATGATTGACTCATGTTAAGTGTATAGGTTCAAAGTTTAAGTTGATGTTCTGTTTTATATCTTTTGTATAGTTTATAATTTGACAGTAAACCTAGATTCTTTTATGAGGAAGAGCAAATTTATTTTAAGAACTATTCAGAACATAAAATGAGATAAAAAGTCAATGATGGCATGTTTCTATAGTTCTGTATGGTTTCTGAAGCACCTTTATATTACCAACTTATCTAGTTTGTTCTTATTATGGGAATGCTTTATAATTTATTATCCAAACCATGACTTTTTAAATTGTACAAAAGGGTGCTATTAATATGTACACTAAGAAGGCAATTTTAAATTTGAGATATTCAAGTAAACCAAGATATATACTCACTCTGCTTAAAACATCTCTGTAAGGTCAAGAGTGCTTAGATATCTTAATTCACCTTTATAACTGAAAAAAGTTCCTAAAATACTTTATTAAATCATATAATAGAGACATTTTAGTTTTGAAAATAGATGAACAGAAATAATTGTCTTGACTTAGTTTATGATTCTTGAGATTAAAACAAAGCAAAAAAAACAACACTGGTAACAATTTCCTCAATCAAAAGAAAGTTTTGAATGAACAGTTCCAGCAGACTTAAAATCTAATAATCATACAGAATTTGATTTAATTTAAAATTTTATGCCACTAAAATTTCTGAAACTTCATAATATTCTGCTCAGAAACTTGAATTTCACAAAAGGGAATACCCAACATTTGTAATTATAAGAAATTATGGATTCATATACTATGAACCAGAACTCCTCCATCTAAATAGTACTAGAAAAGCAACTAACAGAGTATGAACTAAGTATGTTTAGATGAGTTATTGTTTAGCTATTTTTTTAAATACAAGTAATCATAGTGGACAATAATAACTGAAATGAGCAATATTTCATATTAGTGATTTGGTTAGAAATTTGAAAAACTTATTGATTAAGCTTAAGAGTGTCATGAGGCAGACAACAGTAGACAAATGATGTTTGCCAGTATTTTGACAGATAGAATTGCACATGTAAAATATCTGGCTATTTAGTCAATGGTGGGGGGAAAAGAAATCCAATGAAATGCATTTTCTGTAATAGGTGTTAATTATATACCGGGGGCAGAAAAGTGACAGTCACTGCAAAATACAATCTGCAGATGTCTTGTTTAGCCAACAGAGTGTTTTTAATGATTTTGAATTTGAAACATTTTAAGCAGGTCAGCAGACATTCCATATTTTACATCCCTGCTATCCTTCTTCACCCAAGTCCCCAGGGCCTCTCCTAGCTCCTGAGATGCCCTGCTGGGAACTTGAAAAGGCACCTGCTCTGGGAACAAGCAACCAACCCCAAAGCCCACAGCTCGGGAACAGAGCAGAGTCAGGAGGTGACCCCTACTTTCTCTTCTCTCTTGAGATTCTGTTTGATTTTAAAACTGCGCACATTCTTACTGTTGGCTTACATCTTTCCACTTCAGTGTTAATGTTACCAGTCTGGTCCCTGAATGTCTTTTATTCCTGACCCCGAATATCTTTATGACATCATGGTAATTGTACTTTAAATTAAAGAAATTTGATTGGCACATAGGTAATGTACTTTGGAAAAAATACTAAATTGATATTTTTTTCCTCACTGTGTTATATGACTCTTTCCTTTCCTGACTCAAACATCAGAAATATGTAGTTTTTAATGGTAAGAAGGAATGTAACTGGAATGTGAATATATGGCAAGATATTTTATTTTAGAAATCACTAAAAAAATTCCATAAATGCATTCTTGAAAAAACATACTAGGGTTTGCACGTATGCGCAAGTATTAGCACTTATTATAAGGAATGGAGATTACTAATATCTCCAATTTTCTGCATTTCTATTTAAACATCTTAAAAGTAACTAGGAAAGCTATGAAAATGAAAAGGAGGTCAAAAGAGAAAATATAATGAAATACAAAGAAAATGAAAGGATCATAATATTTCATTTGGATAAGGTTGTGTTGATGAGATCCTAAGTGCTCCAGGTTTAAGATGGTGGGAAAACAAACTGCTGGAACTACTGACTCCTCATCTCATTTTGCCTCTGTTCTCCTTTCGTGATGACCATTGTTATGTGATGGTTCAGTGGTGAAGTGCATGCAAAGCATCCATCTGATCTATGACTTAGTAACATCCTGTGCTTCTGTGTGTCTCCCAGAGGCATGTCTGTGTCTTCCCAAAGCTGTGTTGAGTGGGTATAAAAATGTCTGATCATTAAAAGTAGATGCCCCAGTCCAGTGATTTTCAACCTTTCTCATCCCATGGCACACATAAGCTAATTACTAAAATTCTGTGACACACCAAAAAATATATATTTTTACCACTCTGACAAAAAAAATAGGTATAATTTGTATTCATTCACACCAGAGACGGCTATTGTTGTGTTGTCTGTTATCATTTTTTATTTGACAGTGTAAGGGAAAAGATGTCAGTGTCCCTGACTAAATAGTCGGGTATTGTATGTTTTAAAAATTCTTCCAGCACACCAGTGGGCCTTGGCACACTGTTTGAAAATCACTGTCCAAATCTATTACAAAGTACTGGTAAATTAAATATACATTAAATGAAATAGTTGGAACTATTGAAATCAGTTAAACAGATGAGACTGTAATATAATCACCTTTCTTCTGAGTATTTTAAAAGTTTCAGAGGTATATTTTTAAGAGCTCCAAAGGTAATTCCAGGTATAATTTTACCCTACTGAGAATACCGATCAATGACTCTCCTAAACTTGCCCTTAAAGATTAGTTTATTCTGGATCCTGAGGTTTTGCTCTGTCTTTTAGCTTTCTTCATGTAATATGGCCTGTTATCTTCATAGTAAGAGGATGAGATGGCTTCATTACAGTAAAAGATATGCACTATTAATGAGCTTATAGCCACCTATCAAGGAATCATCAAATGTGGTTTATCTTGGTGAATGAAAGTTTGAATAGAAAATTAAGCTTCCAAACTGACTATAGAAGTGCAGTGGATCGTTTTGTTCTTTAATGTCACACTTCACTGGACACACTTCACAGAGCAGTGAATCATGCTTAAAACAAGCAGCCTTTACTTTAATGGCAGCGGATAATGCAGCAGAGGTGAATAATAAGTGTTAGCAGTCTTAACTTTCTCTGACAGTCCTCTTTCCCAGGTGCCTGATGGACAATTTACAAAGACCATATGCTATTTTATAGATTGGAACTTGGGATCCAGCCAGTGGCCTGAATATGACAGAAAATCAAAAGGGAAAACCAGCCAACATCACAGATTCCTTATCGAATCGTTCTTTGATCGTCACCACCATTTTGGTAAGTATTTGTTTTTCCATTCTTTTTACATGAAATGTAGATAAACACGGAAGCAGGTAGAAAAGAACATTATAATTGGAATTCTATGTATTTTATAGTTGTTTAGCAATTACTGTATAACAGATAAGTCAGAGTTAACTTAGTCACACTTTTTATCTTTTTAGTTTTTAATGATATAAATTATAGTAATGAGATGATTAGGTTAATTAATAATATAGCTCATACTTTACTGGAAATCTTTACATTTCTACAAAATTAGTTACTAGGAGAATTTTCAATGTTAAGATGTAAAAATATATGGACGTGCAGCTGTGCAAATATAGTTGTGTGACAAGCTGTGTTTGACCTTTGCTTTTGGTTTCATTTTCTGCAAATATTTTTCAGAGGACATGCCATTTATTTCTTTAGAATTTTCCTATAATAATTCTAACCTTTCTTTCAATTTATTTGTTGTATCATGAAGAATCACTTTTACTTTACTAATCTCCCTAATGAAATCAAATGACAAGTGTTAAGACAGAAATATTTTTACCACCAACAGAATTAAATTAATACTCTTAAGCTAAACATTTTTGCCTCTCTTATAATAATAAATTTTTATTAGATCACACAGTTATGTTCATTTATGCTTCATATGCCATTTGCAACTGGGAATTTTAATTTTAGGATAAACAAGGAGCTCTTATATTATTTAATCAGTAATATTACCTACAGAATAAGCTTATAAATACCAGTTCTTATATCTCTCCAGTCATCAGTAAGAACGTAAGATTAATGGTCCAGAACAAACTACCACATACTTTTAGCATGTATTTCATTTCTAAATTTGATTTATGGTGGGAAATCAAGCCAGGAGGAATTTATAACCTTGTCTTTTTAGTAACAACAAAGGATGTCAGATGTCTAGGCATATCATAATAAAATAGTTTGGGTTAAAGACTCTTGATAATGAAGCAAAGCTGCTAATAATTAAATGGCAGTGATGGAAGTTTATGAGGCTTTAAAATCACTTTCTTTCTAAGAACCTTAGTGAATACTTGTCCCTATAAATCACATCCAAACTTCCTAGGTTCTCTTTTACTTTATTTTATATCTTCTTCTCTTTTCAAATATAACTCTCACACTCGCCAAACAGCTTTGTTCTTCATTTGGAATGTTCTTACAGGATGATGGCACATCTTTTTTCTGCCAGTATGTCCTGAGTCTCATTATGTCCTGCTAGAAATATTTTAGCAACCATGTAGCTATCCCCTCTGCCAATGGCCTTCCCCCATTGCAGTGCACACCATTCTCCACTTTAAAGATCTAATTATGTAATTTTCCTGCTTTCTTACTTATAAGGCATTAATGTATTCATGTTAACCATTAAAAGAGCTCCAACATTTCAACTCTGGTGTTCAAACCCTTTAACAGTCTTATCTTCTTCCATCTTTTTATCCTCATTCCCTGTGACTACCTTTCAAGATTCCTGTATTTTAATTGAACTGAAATAATCAGTTGGTCTACCACCATGACTGTGTTAGCTCTATTTCCTTCATCTGCAATATGTTTTGTTTCATTTTTACAATACTATCATACCTATTAGTACTTTATATTATTTAGTATTAATGCTATACTATTTTTGAATTATATCATATACTCAATATTTTTTTCTAGACATTACTGAACATTCCTCATAGAAAGGGGATATGACTGTTTTTTGTTTTTACACTCTATGTGCCTCTCCAAGGCTTGCAAAGAGTTCTGTGCAGGGACCTCTGGGGTTTGCAACAATCAACCCTGCACTCTTTCCTCTGTTCTCTTCAATTCAACCCAATTTACAGATGCATCATTCATTTTATAGGTCCAAACATTTGTTCAGTTCTTTTTATTATTATTATTATTTTTTTCTTTCATTTTTCTGAAGCTGGAAACGGGGAGAGACAGTCAGACAGACTCCCGCATGCTCCCGACCGGGATCCACCCGGCACGCCCACCAGGGGCTATGCTCTGCCCACCAGGGGGCGATAATCTGCCCATCCTGGGCGTCGCCATGTTGCGACCAGAGCCACTCTAGCGCCTGAGGCAGAGGCCACAGAGCCATCCCCAGCGCCCGGGCCATCTTTGCTCCAATGGAGCCTTGGCTGTGGGAGGGGAAGAGAGAGACAGAGAGGAAAGCGCGGCGGAGGGGTGGAGAAGCAAATGGGCGCTTCTCCTATGTGCCCTGGCCGGGAATCGAACCCGGGTCCTCCGCACGCTAGGCCGACGCTCTACCGCTGAGCCAACCGGCCAGGGCTTCAGTTCTTTTTATTTCCCTATGAAAATCCTATTCATTCTTCCAGACCAATCTCAAATGAAATCTCCATGAAACTGTCTGATCTCTCCATTAAACTGTGTGTGTATTTGTGTGTTGCAGGGGTGTTATATGATATATGTGCTTTATGTATCGTAATACTCTATCATGGCACTTACCATGCATATATATATTTTTAGAAATTATCTGTCTCCACTTGACATGAATACAAGGCCAATGATCAACTTTTACATTTTTTTTTAATCCAAGAATCTCAGAGAAAAGTGCCTTGGGCACTGCCAGCACTCAGTAAATATTTGCCAAATTAAATTAAATGAATGGTATTTAATTAAATGGAAAATTAGAGGAACTGAGAAACTTCCAAATGACTATATTTAAATATTTTTCAAATGTCCAGGTTATTGCACACCCCTTGTTCAAACAGAGCAGGTAATTGAGTATACATATAATTTCTCTATCTTCCCTATTTACTCAGGGTTGTTTTACAAGAATGATCCAGACTTTTCCTTAACAATGAACAACTTATATATCAATAAGCAATGCCAATTAACATTGGCTTTATGTCAGAGCCAAGCATAAAGCTTTTAAAAAGGTACTGCTCCCAAAACTTACTTCATACTTTTTAAAACAGTATTTATGAGATTTGGACCTCATATTTTATTTTATTTTTTTTAACCTCCACAGGTAATTCTGATCTATAATGATGATTGAGAACTGCTCAGATCATTACTCTGTATAATTAAGATGTAAGATCAATTCTGGAACACTGACTAAGTTTACATTTTAATAAATACATTATTGATAATTTTTCTATGGAACCCTACTGATTTCTAAGAGATCCTGATATTAATTCAAAGGAAAGGTGGCACTTTATTTGTTTTTATATAACTTAGTAGAAAAAAAAGTTCTTTTCCTGAATACTCAGATCACAAAGTATCCTCAAGCTAGAAAATAACAGATTTGAAGAGAACATTTACCTTTTTTATGTAAACATTGTGTTTCATGTAATTTGTTGATGTTTAATTCATATTTATAATGAGGTTGAGGTTATGATCATTTGATTTATGTTTTGGTTATTTTGTTCTTTTGTCTCCTGAAAATCTTAAGGGGAATTCTGGCTGTGTTATGAATTAATGACATGTCCACAAAGAGAATTTCATTTATATCTCTCTTTTAATATATTTTTAATGTCTTTAAAAATATATAAAGTATTTTAGAATACATCATTATCATTGTGCCAATAACAACCAGCTCAATTTCTCAAAAATTTATGCATGTATTTATTTTATTTTTATTTTTATTTATTTGTTATTTTATTTAACAAATATATATTAAATGATGATGATAAAACAGGCATTGTATTAAAAGCTATATTTGATTCATTAACAAAATAGACCCATTCTCTTTTCTGATGAACCTTAGAAAACAGTAAGGATTATAGAAAGAATTACACACACACACTTGCACACACATTCCCTGTGAAACAAAAGTGGATATGCTTTATTACAGAATGATCCTGATTCTTCTCGGGTCAGGTGTGAAAGGAAGGGTCAGATTAGGCCTTACTGTGGAAGAATTGAGAGCTGAGACTTGAGTTTTTAGAAGGAACTGGCAAGGTAAAGAAAGGGACAGAGATTCTTGGCAGAGAGGAGAACATGTACAAGGGCTCTGAACTGGGAACTATGTTGTACAATTATCAAAACTGAAAGGAGGTCATGAATGGGGCTAGTGCTTCATCTGCCTCTCTGCATCATGAAATTTAATTTTATGAATACAGTCTATTACAAAGAAAAAGGGAGGCCAGTTTTGTTTTTTTATGCATCCCTACTATCTGCTAGACATTGTTTAAAGTACTATTCATAGAATAACTAATTTGTCATAATAACCTTTTGAGTTAGCTACCATTATTAATACCGTTTTACAGGTGAGAAAGCTGATGTCCACTTTGCCTAAGTAAGTTATTCATAGTCACATAGCTAGAAAATAGAGTAATGGATTTCAACCAATCTGAATGGCCAACTTGAGCAACTGATACTCTAAGATGAAAGCTTTAGTGCCCCACTACAAAAAGCCTAACAACTATAGTTTAGACCCAAAATAGCATTCTGATGGAGAATTAAAGCAATGCTTCTCATTCAGAAATCTCATATAGCTAAAGCACTGAGATGCTATTATGGGTGTATACACAAACATCTAGACGTACTCATTGTTAAAGGCAGGATTTAGAATACACTTGCTTGAATATCTTGGGCTTCTCATTTCTCTCTTTCCTACTTTAGCACTCAGTTTTCTTCCAGCCTTTTCAAACCATAATCTCATTTATTTTTATGAGCAATCAAAATAGTATTCGGGCTTATCTCATCCCCTTCAACAACAACCTATACCCAATACAGTCTCTGGGAGAGGCATATAGTGATAGCATGGAATGAATTCATTTTAGAAAGCCCTACATATATTTTTTAAAAGCTTCATTTTTTTTTTAGTTTTGAATTAAGATTTATGATATCATACATTTTGAACATTTTCGTACATCAACTGAGGGCCAAATCTGAAGCTCAGGTCTACTTTTGCCTTCTAATATATATTTC
This sequence comes from Saccopteryx leptura, assembly GCF_036850995.1. Taxonomy (NCBI): domain Eukaryota; kingdom Metazoa; phylum Chordata; class Mammalia; order Chiroptera; family Emballonuridae; genus Saccopteryx; species Saccopteryx leptura. The sequence continues at coordinate 323,302,574 of NC_089503.1, read as the reverse complement.
TCATATTACAACTCTGGTTTATCAAATTGCAAGTTAAAATCCTTTCCTTGCTTTTTGTTTTTATCATTATTAATAGAATTAATAATATCAACCTTAGAATTTTGTTTTCATTTACGATGATTTCATTAATTGCATAGAAGTTGTTTTATCTTAACTGCCAAAATAATAACAAAAATACTAATTCTGAATGAGATATAGACAGCATTTGAGGAATGATATTGCTGTATTTTTAGTTTAAAATCTCATCCTGTAGTCCTTACTGCTATGGATTCACTAGTTAAAGGCAGTATCAGGTGACTGAATACTTACTTAAGTTTATATAGGGAATGCCTATTTTCCCACTGTGTTTTTGGTTTTCAGTAGATTTTTCAGACCTGTCTAAATATGTTGAGTGCTTCCCACTTTACTGCTTCTGTACAATGTTTGTTTTTTTTTGTCCATCAGAAGATTACTAGCACTTAAAAGTCACTGTATATTTTCTTTTCCTTGATGACTAGTAGCACTTTAGTATGCAAATTATATGAATTTGGTTACTTTTTCATAAAATCACTTACTCTTTAAAAGTTTTTTCTTCTTGGCTACTCAGTGAATTTAACAAATGTGCTTGCATCTGTAACTTAGTATTATTTTTTATTTTCCTAGCACTTCCTGGCAGGTTGTGTATTTGAGGAATGAGTTTACTTGCTGAGGCTTATAAAGCTTCATTGTCAGCAGCCCACAGATACAGAGGCTTATCTGGGAGCAAACTCCCAAGGACACTGGAAAGAATCACAGAACAAAAGTCAGAAGTGACCTAATCATCCCCTAAATGATGCTGCAGCTTATTCTATAATAACAACAAAAGCAGTTTCTAGGGTTTCAAATCTGTCATGCAATAAATTTTCCCCGATTCTTCTCTTTCCATTGTCACAAAAGGACTGTGAAGCATGGAGTTCTTAGAGAGCTGTTAGCATTCAGGCTTGGAAAACTGGACACTGCAGCTTCACAAAGAAAAAAGGCTTTCATCCTTACCAACCCCTATGACATTTCTAAGTAGTTGTATGTATAAGTACTTCTTAAATGTTAACATGTGAAAGGAAAGCATCTCATTCAAACTCAGTCTCTTCACACCATGTTCTTGCAACCAGCTTGTTCAAAGGCCACCAAACTGTTTCTCACCGTATTTTTTTCTTTTATTTCTGGGAATATCCTGGCACTACATTATTTCCCTTCCATTCTTGCTGTAATGGCTCAATGTATTTTACTTCTAATGACTTGTCATATTTTCTTAGACCTCCATATTAGTTTAGGTAAACATAAAACATTTGGTGGTATCACCACTGAGAAAAAAAGCCATGTGTTTTAATTTGACATATATTTTCTAACATCTTAGAGTCTCAATATTTAAAGAATTTTTAAGCAACAAAGACCTTTTTTTTATCAAACACACACACACACACCTGCTTCCTTTATCTTTTTTATTAAAGCCAATTATAAAATGAAACCATAATATTTTTATTTTCATTTTTATTATATTCTTTTTATTGTCAACACTATTGCCCATACTATAGTTTTAATGAAATAATTTTGTTATGAGCAATACATTAAGTTTTGTATAGAGGAATGAATAAAGAAATCTGAATTTTGGGTTCTACTTAACCACAACAAACTACATGGAAATTAAAAAATTTGGTTTACCTGTCTCATTTTTAAAGATGTTATCAGGATAGTACCATATGAAATAATAAACCTATATTTCAGAAGCATATTGATCTGAGATTCATGTGTAAATTGACAATTATTTATAGATATTCATCTACCTATATGTGTAGTATCAAATTCAACCTTTATCAAAACTCCTTTATTTTTTTTTAAATTTTATTTATTCATTTTAGAGAGGATAGAGAAAGGGAGAGAGGGAGACAGAGGAGAGAGAGAGATAGAGAGAGAAGGTGGGGAGGAGCTAGAAGCATCAACTCCCATATGTGCCTCGACCAGGCAAGCCCAGGGTTTCGAACCGGCGACCTCAGCATTTCCAGGTCGACATTTTGTCCACTGCGCCACCACAGGTCAGGCCAAAACTCCTTCTTTAATTCAGGACTTGAACATCTGTTTCAGCTATATACGAAACTATTTCTTATATTTTCAAACCTGTTTATTGTTCCCATAACTTTCTATCTACACAAGCCAGATGCTTGTTTTCTTAGACACTTCAGTCTCTTTATACCCCATATTCACATTTCAGATACCAAAAAGGAAAAAGAAAAAGATGACTTATTCTAAGAGAGTTTAACAAAGTGAGTCAATGAACATGTTGAGCAAGTGAGATAAGGTTTATTCATGGGTACTACCGAATGGGGAATTTATAGAGTCTGATTTGAAGGACACTGTGCCTTTAGAAAGAAGAAAGAGATAGCAACCTTGAACATTCAAGGGTGAGATTTCTTGGAGATGGTTTAGATGTGGGGCAAAAACAATTAAGGAAGTGAATGAATACTTTCAGGTTAAAAGCCTAAGAGGCAAGGGTGTTAACATCGCCAGAGAACATGATAGGGATGTTGGAAAGGGAGTAACAAGGCCTGTTAGTCATGTTTGAATGGACACGTTGGCAATAACTTTCATATACTCAAAACTTAATTATGCATGTAAGAAGATAATAAATTTGATCAGCAATGAAATGCAATTTGGAGATTAGCTAAAGGTGCAGTCTCCTTTCCCATCAAACCTTTTCCTGGAAGAGCAGTGAAATGGCACATTTGATTGATTTGAGCTTCAGCTTTCCCACCCTCTTGACTCTTTCACGTGTGAATTAAGCTAATGAAATATTTAATGGCCAAAATACAAATACCAGCCGCAATGCAGTAACAATCAAGACATCCAATCTGAGCTGATAATTCAATCAAGTAAAGAAGTTTAATAGCATACCAATTTTTACTAAAATATAAATATTTTTCACATAAAAATTAATAAAAATCACTAAGCCAAATTTTTCTTTAAACTCTTAATTGCTCTGACATCAGTATCTTTCCTTAAATGTTGATGAACAGAACAACTGGCAAACTTTAGCCCTGTTTTTGAAAGTTAATTCCAACCTATTACACAGGATTTGCTACAATTTCAGGTGATTAAATATTACATGCCAGACAGAAAGAAGATTTTCTAACTGTCCCAAATACCAGATTTTTTATAAATATGAAGTAAAAACAACATGATAATTACAGGCAATAAAGATTTAAATTTTTGGTATATTTTGTAAATTCTGTAAAGTTACTCTTTTGAAAGGAGTTAAAAACGGTTTGCAGCAACCAGAATGTGGTGATTGTGTCTGAAGTAGTGTAGTGAAGGATTTGTTTGGGCTTGCAACATAGGATAAAAGGAAGGAAAATAAAAGAGACTTTGTAGAACTCCTCCACGTGCACTTGATTTTTTTTAAGTAAAAGGTAAATAATAAATATGGCTTATTACAAAGTTAGGTTGAAACATTGCTTTAAAATGAAAGCCCCAGATGATTGTTATTCATTTTCTCTCCAGAAAGTTTAAGTGAAAGTGCCTTTTTAATAATGTCTTGTGGTATCAAAATAGGGTTAGTTGTTCAGGCAAGCGAACAGTGTATGAGCTTATATGGAGAGTCTCTCATTAATAGCTTTTGTTTTTAACAAACCAGTCATCCTTAGTATTGCCTTTCTTTGAAGACATTAAGTTGTTCTGATGGTAACTGCTAGGTTTTTTACTGTTTCTTACTAGTATTCTCACTCCCAATTGTGATAACCTGTAGTGCACCATAGGCAACTGACATGAATGCTAATTAAGGATGGCAGAATTCAGAGTTTAAGAGCTGGTGAATAGAAGGACGCTGAAAGACCAGGATTCAGACAATGGCAAGACCTTTCTTAGCTTTACAGTGGTAAAAGCACAACAGTTGGAACAAGGCAGATGCTGAAAAAAGAAATGTCTGTCGTTTCTGTCAATGGAGTAATAACAATCAGCTGTGTAATTTTTATTTACACTTATCTATCATTTATTGTTTTTGTTGATAATTTTTGTGACTGTGAATTGGAAGATTGTATTTTTTTGTTTGGTTTTTTTTTTTTTTGGTCTGTCCAGTTAACTTCCTATGTATTTTCTGGCAGCATTTAGGGTAGTAGGAATCATTAAAATGTAATGAAATACTAGTAGTTAAGATTATTAACTACTTCCCTTAAATGATCCCTATTCATTTTTAAGATCAAAGTTTACTACATATGTTTGTGAACCTTCCTTAATTTAGATAAGAAAAAGAAAATGACTACTTTAGGATGACTAAAATGTAATTTTGATTAGTGGTGGTATTTATTCAAAGAAGTGAAATTACAAGCTTGAAATTGTCTCTAGGCCTTGGATAGTATATGAAGGTATAAAACCAAGTGATATTAACAAATTTTAATGATACTGTTTTCTTGTTAATTCTCATCAGGTTTAAAAATACCATTTTAAATTAATACAAATACCTTATAAATGAATCACTTATATATAATATAATAATATTTACTTCTGAAATTCTTTTGAAAGAATCTTCAAACATGGTCAACTAAATTAACACTTAAATATATTTTTTCATAATACAGAATTATTCTCTTTTTAAATTATCTTTCAAGAATAATTCACAGTTTTTTATACTCATTAACCAAATGTTCATAAATTATGAATAAAGTTCTAAAAGTTTCTATTATTTCTTACAATCATAAAAATGTGTCTAGGAAATTTTCTTAAATAATCAAAAATAAGATTTATATTTGAAGCAATTTTGGATAAATGTAAGAACAACCAACCATTTCAGAAGAAAAAATAATGCAAACTGTTTAAAAGTTAGGACACAAGAAAATTGGTTCTCCATTTTATTTGGAAGTTTTGACCAGGGCTGGCTCCTCACTTGGCAGATGGCCTGACACCCCTCTGCCAGCTGCCGAGCAGGAGGCTTGGGAAGGATAGTTACAGTAGAAAAGCTACTTGTGATGTTTCCCAGTCAGATCTAAAGAAAAATGGAAGCTGAAGGAACAAAAGATAAATTTTCCTTTCATTAAAAGCTGTGTTTCCTGTTTAATTGAATTCTGTTTTTCATCCTTCATCTACTATTTCAGTACTGGTGCTCCAACTTATTAATTGTGGTATTGGTTTTATAGTTCAAATAATTAGAATTATCTAAAAATCTGTAATCAAAGTGCTCACTAGATGTTTATAATGGCAACTGTTCTCATTAACACTGTAAAATATATACTTCTTAATTTTCCAATAAAATTTACAGTGAATATTTAGGAAAAAAACCCCAGAAAAACAATGAAAATGGTAATATTATAAACTAAAGTTAAAAGGAGACCATATGCCATCATTTCAGTAGCATATCCACCAAATAAAATAAAGCTCATGGGGACAGTTTCCTGATTATCTTCTAATATTTGTAGACCCTAATTATGAATTGAAACAATGTGATTTTATGTTTTTATGTCATAAAAACAGGAAAATAATTTGTTTTTGAATGCTTCCCATATTTTAAGTCACTTTAGGAAAATATTTTTATATTTAAGAGATCTATAATTAATTTTACTTGGTTATTTACATATTTAATCATGCATTTTATGTATAGTTATAATTCTATCTCTTCCTTTACTAATTTTTAATTGCTTTTCTTTGTCTTATTTGCATTTGGTGAGGACATTTCTCTCTAAATCTGTTTTTTGTTTGCTTTAATGGTATTTTCTTTTCTCATTATTAATTATAATAATAAATTTCCTTTCAAAAGAGTTTTTATTTCTCATTTTCCCATGATATTTCAAGAAGGAGCACTAAATGTTACTGAATACATTGGTCATCCAATTCTGAATAGTAAATATAGTTGTATTCTAGAAATAAACTATTATTGATTTTGGCTGAAAAATTGTTTAATAGACTGCTTTATTTCGTTTATTGTTTTTAGGTATATTTGACAGTGACTGTTCTTAAGATACAATATTTAATTATTTTGTTTGCTTTTTATGCCATTGTTATGCTAACTACATTTAAAAAGAGGGAACTAGTTCCACAGCATTTACTGTTCTCTAAAATAGGTTTATAGCAGTGAGTATATGAGTATGTGAAATAATTATTCTTGTATTATTTACTAATTATTTTATTATTTAATTTTATTTTAACTGTAAACCTACTTTTGTCCACCCCTATATTTATTTTTTTCTAATTTCCACATTTTTTATTATATTTTTTAATATTGATGATGTAATGCTTTGGTAATCAACAAAACCAAAAGTGATATTCCCATTTCGAGGTGAGGAGCAAAGGGTTATTGCTAGATAATGTTCTTTTCAGATTCATAACAGAAATATATATTTTATTAGCAGGTATGTGGTTGCACTTTATTTTTATGAGAAATGGAGGCTAGATTCAGTCTAGAAAAGTTATTTTTAAAATGTATTTGCCAACTTTCTGCAAAAATATCAATTCATCCTAAAATGATCTTAACAAACACTAAAAATATTTTTCTTAATATCAGCGAGGGGTACCAGATTCACTATGAGTTTCTTTTTTGTCTTAAGGGACTTTGTATTTTTTCGTTAGGCCTTTTACTCAGCTGTAATCTGGGACTTCCTTTCACCATCATCCTGTGAATCCTACTCATCTTTCTCATTTGCTGGAACCCATTTCCTAGATCTTATGATTTCATTTTTCCTGAGTGATTTTATCATTTATTTTATAGTGCAGGTTTAAACATTGCCTCCTGTGGATGGAAGTGTAGGTTGAAGACACATGTTGCTCCATGTGTCTTCTCTTCCTGTTCGAGCACAGTTTTGCATGATCATTCTTATCCTTCATCCTTAGTGTGTGTCCTAATATCTTTACTGTGGACAATTTTAAGATCATCTTTTTATTCCTAAAGCTTGTGTATTTCACTAATAAAGTGTCCTGGGATGTGTAACTTTTAAAAATTCATTATATAGAACATTCTCTAGAGTCTAGATCTGTGCTTTCCAACAAAGCTGTTTGAAATTTAGTCAGAGGAATAAAACTATGCTGTAAGTACAAAATAAGCACTGGTTTTCAAGGACCTGATATAAAAAATAATGTAAAATATCTTGATTTTATGTTGATTATATATTGACATGATAATATTTTGGTTATATTAGGTTATATTAAATAAAATATTAAAATTGCTTGTTATTGTTACTTTTTTAAATGTGACTACTAGAAAATTTTAAATTACATATATGGTTTTTAATGTGGCTGGCATTATATTTTTATTCAACAGTTCAGGTCCATAATCTTATTGGAATAATTCACTTTGGAAACTCATGTTCTTTAGTTATGATATTTTTCTTAATATGTATTATTTATTTGATGATTTCCTCTCTGCCTTTTTTTCATTGTCTAATTCTCTGGATGTCTATTAACTGACTGTTAGACTTCTAATCACATTAGATAGTTTTTGTTTGTTTTATACATTGGTGCCCAGGTACGTAGCTAAATTTAATTTAATTGACGAGACTGTAGCATTTCTATTGTTTGCAATCTCCCCTGATAATGCTAATAATCCTCTAATTTTATCTGTATTTTATCTTGTTTTTATTTTTATTCTACTTTCTGAAAGTTACTCAACTTTGTTTTTTAGCCATCTTTTTCTTCCTGTTCTTCCCTCTCTTCTTTCTTCCTTTTTCTCTTTCTTTCTTCCTTTTTCTCTTTCTTCCTTCCTTCCTTTCTTTCTTCCTTTCTTTCTTTCTTTCTTTCTTTCTTTCTTTCTTTCTTTCTTTCTTTCTTTCTTTCTTTCTTTCTTTCTTTCTTTCTTTCTTTCTTTCTTTTCCTTTCTTTCTTTTCCTTCTTTTCTTCCCCTTCCTTCCTTCCTTCCTTCCTTCCTTCCTTCCTTCCTTCCTTCCTTCCTTCCTTCCTTCCTCTCTCTCTCTCTCTCTAATTTTAAGATTTAGTTTATTTAGAGTAGTGTCAATTTCACAGAGTATTTTCTGTGCTCTTCCTTTCTCAACCTCTTTAACTCTTGGCAACCACTGATCTTTTTACTGTTTGCATAGTTTTGCCTTTTTCAGAATGCAATATAGTTGGAACCATACTGTAAGTAGTCTTTTCTAATTATCTTTAACTTAGTCATATGCATTTAAAGTTTCTTCAGGTCTTTTCAGAAATAGCTTCGAAGCTCATTTTTAAGTGAGTTTTATTTATTTTAAATTCTGTTATATTTTTAATTTTTAAGATTTTTACAAGGTTTGGGTTTTCTTAACAGTAACTTTTATTCATTAAAATTTGTTTTTCAAGTTGTTATCTATTTCTTATATTTTTTCTTTCTTATTTGTGGTTTGTATTCTTCTGTTTTGTTTCTGTCTTGATGAAGTCTTCATTCAAATTTTCTCAAATATCCATTTACACTTTGCAGTGGTAGTCAGCCTGATCCTTACTGCCCACTAGTGGGCATTCCAGCTTTCCTGGTGGATGGTAGCAGAGCAACCAAAGTATAAATAAAAACATAGATTTAACTATAGTAAGTTGTTTCATAAAGATTTATTCTGCCAAACTTAGTGAAAATCAGACATAAAATACTTGGTAAGTAATTATTATTATATGCTTTAACTTGCTGTAACTCTGCTTTATAAATTTTATAAAGTTACTTTCCTACTTTATAAATCCCCATTATCTTTGAACTGGTGGGTGGTTAGAAAATTTTACTACTATCAGAGATACAAAAGTGGGCGGTAGGTATAAAAAGGTTGACTACCCCTGCTTTAGAGTAACTCATCATTAAAAGCAATGGACTCTTTATGTGCAAGTGAAGAATTACCCACAGGTGAACTGCACTATGGAGTGTTCGGGGAGAAATATGACTTTTCATCTAAAAATACTTATATCTATTATCTATGTTTAATAATTTCTGAAAGGAGCACCACAGCTCATAGGCTGGGTGACACCAACCTGGCTGCTGGCATCCTCAATCACGAAGGGAAAATAGTTTGGAGAACTTGCTTTTGACTGATAAAAACTTTAATTTAGACCTCTAGATTTTAGCTCCAAGTTCAGTCACTGGGACTCAATTCCAACCAGTTGAGTCAGGCCATCTTGGCCAGCTTGACCACCCTGCTCTGCTAATGTCAACAGAATGTTGCAATGGTGTGACTGTCAATATGAAAATAGAGTGAATTTTGTACTTACTTTTTTTATTCTAAGAATCCATTCTTCTTTGTTAAACAGTATTCATCACCAATAGCCAGCCCTTTCTCTTCTCTATTTCCAATTTATTTCTTGTAAGACATGCTTTATCTCTTAAGTAAAATGAAGCCCTTTTTGATGACATGTTGATGCTCTTGCCCCATGTTTTTTACAGCACTGCCTACAACCTACCAATTACTTTCCGCACATGATTTCTTACATATCTAAATTCTGCACCAACAACCTTTAGCAAGATTCTGTTACTTTTATTTTTTACTCTTGTGAGTTTTTATATTTATATATACATATTTCAATAGCCTCAGAACCAATTTGGTAAAGAGTTAGGTTAGGGACGTCAGTGCCTGCTTTCCACAAATCCATTGTGTTTGGTTCAAGAGTAAGAAATTATTCTGTGAAGAATGAATGCAAGATATTTCAGACAGTAGGAAAAGTATGTTTGAAGGCACAGACATATAAAAGAGTATAGAGAATATTAATAGCAATAAGTAGCCCACTACATCTAGGGCAGAGATTATGTGCCAGAGAAGTGATGAGAGAGGGAGAGCAGGCAGGCACAGGACTGTAGAAGGCCTTTGTTGGTCTCCTGAAGGTATTTAGTTTATGCTATTTATAAGGGGGCATTTTTGAAGGATTTTAGGTGCATAAAATATGATCAATTGGGATTATTCAAAACTCATCTAATAGAATTGTATGTAGTTAATGAGATAGTATTTGGTGAGACCAGCCAAGAGAACAGTGCAGGCATGAGAGTTGATAAGGTTCAAACTCTGGCAGTATTTGCAGGGTGTGGGGGAAGAAAATCAGACTCACAAAATATATATGGTGAAGAATGGGGTATATCTAGTAACAGTTTCAAAATTAATTCAAAATAAATTAGGAAGATTTTTTTTTTTTTAATTTTGGTAAACACGACTGGAAAAAGAATGATGTAAAAAAACAATTGGGATAATACAAGAATTTAATATTGGGCATATTGCATTTTATTTTTCTATGGTTTATTATCTGGTTGGCAGTTAGACATGTAATTCTATAGCTGAAGAGAATGGTTCTTACTCAATATGATATTTGGAGTTATCAGAATAGAAGTTAGTTGGCATTATGAATATTGATACTATTGTTCCTTAGAGAGCACATATGTGTTTTTTAGTGAATCTGCACTACTGCACATTTCTTTCTTTCTTAATACGTCTGTTGATGTTGTCATGAATCAGCTCTATTCTGTTTGGCTTGACAAACAATTAGAAATTAAGGCTTCCCAAGGAAGATAAGAGTTTGGGTTAGGTGAAAATATATATAGATAGATAACGTATACATATACTCTCTTTTGAGTCAAGCTCAAGGGTCCCTTATCTATATTGAGAGGTATTGGATGACAATTACAAGACTTTCAAGTAAGTAAGTCCTAAGTTATGTCAGGTACTTCCAACCTAACTTCACTTTCTGATCAATACCTGATTCTTAAGTCCTGATCTCTGTATGTTCAATCACAACTTGATTATTTGACATTGATTCCTATTTGCTTCTCTTTGTTTGAGATTTAACTAGTGCTATTAATGTCAGACTGTATTCTGGCTCCAGTTAAACCCAGCACCATGAATCAAAAAGAAAAATACTGACCTCTTCCTTTGGCAGAAAACATATCTGTAATTTGCTCTACTGAATCACTAAAGTTAGTGCTCTTTGTCTAAAAGAACAGAATAATAGATGTGTCTCCAGGTGCTCATCCATATAAGTCAATGTATAAATATTTTATTAGGTGTATCATTACATAAGGCATTTATGCCATTAATTTATGGCATTGATTAGACAACTAAACAAGAATAACTATAAATATTATAAAATTAAATCCTATAAATTTCGTATTCTGAGATCTCTTAGCTTTATTTCCATGGTAGTTGAGTATAAAACATGAACATAAAGTAACTTTGAATTTGTTTTGATCACCTTGTTTGAGTAAACATATTGCTCAAACAAACAAAAGGTTTTTACCACTTCATCTGAGAACTAATGGAATAACAACGCTTTTGCCTCATAGCTGTTTGGAAAACATTTCTTATTATATGAAGAATATACTGCATTCAAATATAATTAGAGTCAATACTCATCAAATATTTTTCCACAGATTTGTATCCTTAAAATAAATCTAAATTTATATTTCCTCCTTTGAACTCATATTTGAAATTATTGACAAATACGATACTCTCTGTCCTTAGAAATGAAACTACTTTCATAATACTGCCTGCAGTTTCTCTGCTCTGTAGCAATAATACTCTGATTATTAATTGGTTACATCAGAATTTCAGTGTGCTTCACAGTTCTGATAAGTATGTGATACAGATAACTCCTACAACTATTCTGTGGTTAAGTAGATTTGGGAAAAACTGGGTTAAGCCAAATTTATTGTTTTTTGTTTTTTGTTTTATTACTGAATCTTTAGCAAGTTTATATGTATTGTGGCTATCCCAAATACTTTTGATTGCATAATTTTTTTGAAAATAAAACTTGTATGATAATTGTCAAGAACAATACACTATAGACAACACTAAATTAAACCACAACAACTTTGAAGCCCTCATTGACATCTGTGAAGGAATTTACCTACATGAATTTAATCCATGACTGCCTACCCCACCGACACTTTGCAGAGGAGCTAACCTTTCCTATATTTAATTGACACAGTATCTGAATTTAATTTGTTACTGAAAATGGACTTTCTGCCAGTTTAAAGGACAAGTGGAAGTTAGAAAATCTAAGTTTGAATTATAAGTCTGCCATTTATTAGATGATTTACCTTGGGTAGTCACCTTAACTTTATAATGAGGGTAATAATGATGAAGTGCAACTCGAAGTTTATACTAGGAGTAAAAATTTAGAAAATACATAGCATAGTTTCCAACATAGTAGTATCTGTAAATGATAATTTTGAATGGATTCAAAGTAACTCATAAATTATAAAGTAATGAATACTGCTCACATTTTTTTAACCATGTTTATAAACATCTTCCTCTTAGGAACCACCATTCCTCTTCTTTGAGCCATGTGCCAGTGAAATTATTCTGTGTACCTTTTCTCATTTCATTTTTCTTACCTGAACAACTCTTATTTCTCCCCATTTATCTAATGTGTTCTCATTCTACAATCCATTTCTCTAATGGTCTTTCCTCTAGGATGATTTATCTAAAGACCTTGGAACATTTTTACTTTCCTTTTGCTGTCACCTAATGGTCCTCTTATCTATACAATTTATTCCTTGGGTACTTACATGAAAACTTGCATTATAGTTTACATTTTTCTATGCAAGTATTTTGAACTAGATTTAGAGATGCTTAGGAGAAACAACTCTGTCCTAAAGCAAGGTATTTTCTTTTATATGATAGGTTTTAAATAAACATTTGTTGATTTTATTGATTACAAAGGGCAGTGGCTGAAAGTTAAACTCACCATTCATTATGTAAAGAAATTTCAGCAGATACGTGTTGCTAACTACTACTGATCATTGATGGGTAATCCTCATTGCACAAGGACATTTTCTTATGAGCATTTTACATCCCTATTCAGGAATGTTGAAAAGCTTGCCAATATATCATTCCCTTTCAGTGTGACAAGGGTAGAAAGCCAGTTAGTAATCAGTTTTTGTTTCTAATTCATGTTTCTATTAGCTGATCTCTGTAATTTTGGGGAAAATATTAAGTAGAACCAGAGGATGCTAATGTTGAGTCCGCCTTTTTAAGACTCAAGAACCTCCAAACTCAAATTGTTGCATTAAATTATTAGACACAGAATTTTAATGATTGAATATTCCATATTATAGACATTTGACAAATGTCTTCCTCTTTTCAGTTTGCTTTTTCTTCTCCCCAACATACATTCAAATTTATACAATGTTTAAGAAGTGAAAAAATACCTAAAGGGAGAATGCTGGGGGAAAAATTCTCAACTTCATTTCCTATATCAAAATTGCTTTTAGATAGATGCTGAAAAATAATCTCAGGAAAGGGAAGGCCATTCTAAGCAGGATATGAATTGAAGCCCTGATAATCAACAGTGATTATATCTAGATAGTTTCTCAGAATTTTATAGGAAAAAGTTTTTTTTTCCTAAATTAGATTTTTATGATAGTATCTCTCCCTATCTTTCTTGCTCCACACTCTCTTTCCCTTAAATCATCCAGCTATTTATTCTTTCCAGCATCACATGAATCATTTTCTCCCTCCAAAATATTTTCATTTACTCTATTTCTTTGTTTAACTCAGGAGTTCTTATTCCTCATTGCATATATGACTGGCTTCATAATTTCCGCTCTCAGTGTGAAATGAACATGACAGTCTTTTGTTAAAAAACTATTAAGAATTTTTAAAATCAACAGTAGAGTAGTTAACCTAGCACAGGGTCCTTCAAAATGTTGGGCCTTGTATAACTACATGGGACACACACTCATGCAACTGTTCAACCGCACATTATAATCATCTACAAAGGTTTAAGAGGAATGATGCCTAGGGAGCACTCTAGATAAAGTAGATCATGATCTGGAGGTGGAGGCTAGATATCAGTATTATAATTTTAATTGTAAAATTTAATTTAATTTATACAATAATTTAATGTATAAACAGGACTGAGAACTGAACTCAAATGCCATTTCTTGTGACTTCACATTGTACTTATCTATTTACTTTTCATCTCTTTCACTGGACTGTTTTGCTCAAGAATAGGTACCATGTCGTATTAGTCTCCTCATCTTCATGACATAGAGCAATGACTAGAATATTATGAGCCTCTAAAACTGGTTATTGAGTGAAGGAACAAATAGATAGATATTAATAGAACTAGTTTATTCATTTCATAGAGAATAATCAAGGAGAAAATAAAGGCAGCCTTTGCAAGATAATCTAAAAGTAAAAAGTGAAAGCATGTTCTTAAAGAGAATGGGATAAAGTAAAATAAAAGATTTGAGAAATTATATCTAAATATGAATTTTCTTTTTGAACATGGTGTTGACCACAGAATAGCTTCCATAATTCTGTGCTTAGAGGGACAATTATTTTATTTTGCTATTACTCACTAAACTTCCAGTGTTGAGAAAAGCCAAAAACAAGGAATAGATATCAAAAAAATTTTAAACAGAATTAAGAAAAAATAATCACTCCCTAGATATACCTATTATAATTATTGGGAGAAAAATTGGTGGTTATACTACTTCTAGATGTATTGTGCAGCTTGTGAATGGGACTGTAGTTGGGAAGGAGTGTCTGTTTTGTTTTTTGTTTTTTGTATTTTTCTGAAGCTGGAAATGGGAGGCAGTCAGACAGACTCCCGCATGCGCCCGACCGGGATCCACCCGGCACGCCCACCAGGGGGCGATGCTCTGCCCATCCCGGGCGTCGCTCTGTCGCGACCAGAGACACTCTAGCGCCTGGGGCAGAGGCCAAGGAGCCATCCCCAGCGCCCGGGCCATCTTTGCTCCAATGGAGCCTTGGCTGCGGGAGGAGAAGAGAGAGACAGAGAGGAAGGAGAGGGGGAGGGGTGGAGAAGCAGATGGGTGCTTCTCCTGTGTGCCCTGGCCGGGAATCGAACTCGGGACTTCCGCACGCCAGGCCGACGCTCTACCACTGAGCCAACTGGCCAGGGTGAGTGTCTGTTTTTAACAGTGGCATGTCAGATCAAAGTAGTAGAATAAATGTAATTGTCCACAAATACTGGTAAAGTACAATTCTAGTACATACATACAGGGTTGAGAAAAAGTAGGTTTATAATTGTGAGTACACGAAACACAGTGTATATTATTGTATTATTTATTAATTATTTCATTATTTTTCATACAAGCAACTAACGCTCACTTTTGCTCCACCCTGTACACTTTACTACATAAATTATATTGCTATAAGTTGTTTTTATCTAAATAGTATACCATAGCAATTTGAGGACACAAGAGATATTTCATTTATTTATTCTTCACAGATTTTGGTAAACTAAGAACAGAGGAATAGTCATATATTTTTGTCTATATGATTATTTTGTTTTATTTGTTGAGATAAAATTCACAATATAAAATCACCATTCTCACTGTTTTAAAATATACAATTCAGTAGCTTTTAGTACACTCATATTGTTGAGCTATCATCATCATTATCTTGTTCCATATTATTTTCATCTTCAAAAAGAAACTCTGTATCCATTAAGCTTTCACTGCCAATTCCTCCCTAAGGCCAGCCCCTGGCAACAATTAATTTGGTTTCTGTTTCTATGGTTTGCCTAGTCTACATTATTTCAAATAAATAAAATCATATAATAAGTGACCTAATTAGGATTAGCTTTTACATTTCTGCAAAAAGAGTGTGGGATGTTTGATGACTGCATTGAATTTCCACATTACTTTGGGAATTATTGCTATATTAACAATATTATGTCTTCCCATCCATGATCATAAAATGTCTTTCTATTTATGTAGATATTCTTTCCTTTCTTCTATTTTTTAATTTTCAATTTACAAATCATGTACCTCCTTGGTTACACTTACTACCAAGTAATTTTTAAAATAAATACATTTGTAAATTGAATTGTTTTCTTTTTTGTGTGTGTGACAGAGACAGAGACAGAGAGAAGGACAGATAGGTACAGACAGGGAGAGATATGAGAAGCATCAGTGCTTCATCGTGGCTCCTTAGTATCCTTACATGTTCACTGATTGCTTTCTCATATATATGTTTCTTGACCGAGGGACTAGAGCAGAGCAGTGACCCCTTGCTCAAGCCAGTGACCTTAGACTCAAGCTAGCGACCTTGGGCTTCAATCCAGAGATGTCTGGGCTCAAGCCAGTGACCATGAGTTCATGTTTTATGATCTCATGCTCAAGCCAGTGACCACTCACTCAAGCCAGATGAGCTTGCACTCAATCCTGCAACCTTGAGGTTTTGAAGCTGGGTCCTCCACGTCCCAGTCTGACATTCTATCCACTATGCCACTGCCTGGTCAGGCTGAATTGTTATTTTTCTTTTTGGATTTTTCAGTTCTACTGTATCAATATGCAATATATAGATTCCATGATGATCTTGTATTTATTTATTTTTGTTACCTTAGGGTGAAATTTTTTAGTCTTTTACTACTAAGTATAATGTCTTCTGTTGGTATTCCCTTAGCATGTTGAAGAAATCTTTCTATTCTTTTGTTAAGTATTTTTTTGAATCAAGAAAGCTGTTAAATTTTGTCAAATGCCTTTTATATACAAAACTGAGGTGATCATGGGACCTTTCTCTTTTAGACTATCAATTTTGTGTATTATGTTATTTGACTTTCAAATTGAACCATTCTTGAATTTCTAGATTAAAAAAAAACTTGATCAAAATATATAAATAATTCTTTGGACATGTTGCTGGATTTGGTTTGTCTGTATTTTGTTGAGGATTTATTTATTTATTTATTTATTTATTTATTTATTTTGCATTTTTCCAAAGCTGGAAACAGGGAGGCAGTCAGACAGACTCCCACATGCGCCCGACCGGGACCCACCTGGTATGCCCACCAGGGGGCGATGTTCTGCCACTCTGGGACGTCGCTCTGTTGCAACCAGAGCCATTCTAGTGCCTGAGGCAGAGGCCACAGAGCCATCCTCAGCGCCTGGGCCATCTTTGCTCCAATGGAGCCTCAGCTGTGGGAGGGGAAGAGAGAGACAGAGAGGAAGGAGAAGGGGAGGGGTGGAGAAGCAGATGGGCGCTTCTCCTGTGTGCCCTGGCCAGGAATCGAACCTGGGACTTCTGCACACCAGGCCAACACTCTACCAGTGAGCCAACTGGCCAGGGAGAGGATTTTTTCATCTATATTCTTAAGAAATATCAGGCTATAATTTGATTTTATTGTGAAGAGGTTTTTTTGTTTGTTTGTTTTTTCTATTTTTCTGAAGTTGGAAACGGGGAGGAAGTCAGACAGACTCCTGCATGCACCCGACCGGGATCCACCTAGCATGCCCACTAGGGGGCGATGCTCTGCCCATCTGGGGCATTGCTCTGTTGCATCCAGAGCCGTTCTAGCGCCTGAGGCAGAGGCTATAGAGCCATCCTCAGCGTCCGAGCCAACTTTGCTCCAATAGAGCCTCAGCTGTGGGAGGGGAAGAGAGAGACAGAGAGGAAGGAGAGGGGGAGGAGGAGAGAAGCAGATGGGCGCTTCTCCTGTGTGCCCTGGCCGGGAATCGAACCCAGGACTCCTGCACGCCAGGCTGACGCTCTACCACTGAGCCAACCAGCCAGGGCCTTATTGTAAGAGTTTTTAAGCCCTGGATTGATAACTCAGTGGTCAAGATATTGTGTCTATATGCCAAGATTGTGGGTTCAATTCCCAGTTAGGGCACATAGAAGAATGAACCAATTAATGCATAAGTGGAAAAACAAATTGACATCTATCTATCATCTATCTATCTATCTATCTATCTATCTATCTATCTATCTATCTATCTATCTATCTATCTCTTTCCTTCTCTTTCTCTTTTTCTCCTTTCCTCTCTATATGAAAAATAAGTAAGTAAATAAATAAATAAAGGTATAAAAAAAGAGTTTGTCTGGTTTGGTATCAGGATAAGGCTGACCTCAAATGAATTAAGAAATGTTTCTTCATCTTCTATTTTTTGGAAAAGTTTGACAAGAATTAGTGTAAAGTCGTCTTTTAAATGATGGTAGAATTTACCAGGGAAGTCATCTGGTTCTGGACTTTTTAAAATTTTTTTGATTGGTAGGTTTTTGATTAACAATTTAATCTCTTTATTTGCTAAAGGTATATTCAGATATCCTATTTCTTATTGAGTCAGTTTCAGTAGTTGTATATTTCTAAAAATTTGTCCATTTCATTTGGATTATCTAATTTGTTAGAGTACAATTGTTCTTATAACTCCCCTATAAATCTATTATTTTTTTAAGGTTAATAACAATATCCCGTTCTTTTACTTGAGACCTCTCTAGTTTTTTTTTGGTTGGTCTATAAAGACTTGTCACTTTTGTTCATCTTTTCAAAGAACCAAATTTTGGTTCCATTGATTCTCTTTACTATTATGCTGTTTTTATAGATAGATAGATATTGATATAGATATACTGTATATATGTAGTATATATACAGTAAACATTTCTTCTACATGTTTGTGTTTAGTTTGATCTTACTTTTCTAGTTCTTTAAGGTATGAATTTGTTATTGATTTAAAATCTTTCTTCATTTTAATATAAGCATTTATAGCCATAAATTTTCTTTAGAACTCTTCTTCCACTCCATTAAACAGATTTTGAAACATTCTGCTTTTGTTTTCACTTGTAACAAAGTACTATTCTAGTTTCTCTTCCAAATTCTTCTGCCTGTAACACATCTGTGAACTGTATTATTCCATTTCCACATATTTATAAATTTTCCAGCTTTGTTTCTGTTATTGATTTCTAATTTAATTGGTATTAGAGAAAATAGTTTGTAATTTTAACCTTTTAAAATTTATTGAGACTAATTTTATGGCCTGACATATGGACTATCCTGAAAAATGTTCTATATGCAACTTATATCACTGTTTTTTTCTACCTAAATTTTGTCTTTTATTTGCTTTATATATTTTTGGGCCCTGTTTTTCGGTGCTTACATACTTATATTTGATATATCTTCTTGACAAATTGATACTATTTTCATGGAATATAGTTTTCATTCTTTAACTTTCAACATATTCGTGTCTCTGGACCTAAAATTAGTCTCTTATGGACAACATATATTTGAATCATATATGTTAGTTTTTTTAATATTCTAAGTATTGTCTTGTATTTGGAAAATTTAACACATCTACATTTAATTAATTACTGATGTTGAAAGACTTATTTCCTTTGCTATGTGTTTTTATATGTAGTTTATATGTTTTATTCATTTACTTTTTTACTGCTGCCTTGTTTTACATTTAATTGATTTTTTGCTGTGTACTGTTTTGATACCCTTCTCTTTTCTTTCACTATATATATTTTACTGAATTTCCTAGTGGTTATTATAGGAATTACATTTAATATTTGAATTTGTAGCCATCTGGTTAGAATTAATAGCAAATTAGTTTCAATAGTATGTAAAAACTTTCTATATAGCTCTGTTCCTCTACATTGTTATCACAATTGCATCTTTATATATAAATATATGCCTATTACCATAAATTTATCATTATTGTTTCATCCATTTTTAAATATATGAAAAAGAAGTTACAAACTAAAAATAAATGTAATATGCATTCATATTTACTTATATAGTTACCTTTTTCTGTATTTAAAAAAAATTCCTATGACTAAAATTTACTGTCTGATGTTCCTTTATTTCAACTCAAAGAACCTCCTTTCATATTTCTTGTATGACAAGTCTACTGGCAGCAAAATCCTTTAAATTTTATCTGAGAATATCTTAATTTCACCTTCATCTTTGAAAGATCGTTTTATTGGATATTGACAATGTTTTCTTTTAGTGCTGTAAAATCTCCATGGTTTCTGATGAGAATTGACATCATATTAAACATTATTGTTCATGGCAAACCATTTTACTCTTGCTGCTTTCAAAATTTTTCTCTTTGTCTTTCAGCAGTTTGATTATAATACCTTGCTGTGGACCACTTTTGGTTTATTCTACTTAGAATTAATTGAGTTTTCTGTATACTATGATTTATTAAATTTGAGAACTTGGCCATTATTGTCTCAGATATACTTTCTGGCTCCCTTTCTCACTCCTGTCCTCCTGGGAATCTCATAGTGCATTTGTCAATCCATTTGATAGTGTTCCACAGTCTCTTAGGCTCCATGCATTTGACCTCACTCGTTTTCTTTCTGCTCTTCACACTGAATTATTTCAGTTGACCTGTCTCTAGTAAAAAAAAAACAACTGATTGTTTTTTTTTCTTGTTTAAATCTGCTGTTGAACCCTACCAGTGAATTTTTTATTGTAGTTCTTGTAATTTTCAGTTACATAATTTGTATTTGGTTCCTTCATATAATTTTTATTTATTTATTATTGTTCTCTGGTGAGACATTATTCACATAGCTCCTTTCAGTATTTTGTCTTTGGTTTCTTTTATCCCTTTGATTATATTTAAAACAGTTGATTTAAGTCTTTTCTAGTAGGTCCAGTGGCTGCTCTCTGTCAGGACAGTTCTTATAAGTGGGCTGTATTTTTTTGTTTCCTTCCATACCTCATAAATTTTTGTCAAAATGTGGACATTTTGCATGTGTAATGTATAATTGTTACATTGTTATAATGTAACAATCCTGTAAATTAGACCCCATCTCCTCATTGAGGAATTGTTATTGTTTTTGATGGTTGTCGTTTGCTTGCGTAGTGGCCTTGCTGAGCTAATTTTCTAAAGTCTATATTCTTTGTTAAGTATGGCCAATAAAGTCTATGTTTGTGAGGTTAGTTGTGGTCTTATAATGACTTTACTAAGATTTCTTTAAACTCTTGAAACAAAATAAGAAAAATAAAAATTTTTCCCATTTTTATAGTTTAATTGTGTATAGAGCAATTCTTTGTTGCTTAGCCAGGTAGTTTACAAGTTTACTTTCTCCCTTTCTGCTTGCACTGAGCCAGAAGCTCAGCCAGAGGTAAATGCTTAAGTCCTCTCAAGTTTATCGCATCATACAGCATGCCATAGGCATGTCTATGGTTTCCTTTGAATATAGATTTCTTTGAATATGTTGAACTTTTTAATAGACTTAAGTTTTTCAAGTATCTCCTTCTCCAGCCTCTTCTGTTCCAGGCAGTTTGGTTCATCAACTTCCTGCCCCTGCTATCATCTATCATCTCTTGCTCTGGAGGTAGTGGCTATTATAGTTGCCTTTACATGCTTATGACAGCATTATCTATGAAGCAGCTTAAGATGCCAGGAACCTCTTATGTAGGCAAAACAAGGTCAAGCCCTTAAGCAGATCCTTCAGGGAACAATCACACAGTCAAAACACTAAAATCCCTTTTTTGAGAATAAGCCCAACTGTTCCCTACGGTACTCACAACCTACACCAGGAATGTAGGCTGCCTTCTTCAAGGCTGCTGCAGAATTGGGGAGTGGAAGATAGTAGTAACAGGGAAAATTGATATGCCAGAGAAGTCTTACAGCAAAATTCTGCACAGAGCATTCTGCTAGTTATTAGAAACAGGGTTATATTAAATTCCAAAGTACCTAAAACAATTGATTGTTTAAATCTCTGACAGTTTTCATAGCTTCTATGGCTGTTTTAGTTCTGCAATGGAAGAGCTGGGTGGTTGCAAGCCCTGCTTGGTTGGCTCAGTAGAAAGAGCACTGGCTCAGTGTATGGACATCCTAGGTTTGATACCTGGTCAAGGCACACAGGAGAAGCAACCATCTGCTTCTCCTTCCTCTCTCTCCCTCTTCTATCCCTCTTTTACTCTTGCAACCAGTGGCTCAGTTGGTTCGAGTGTGGCCTGGGCATTGAGGATAGCTCTGTTGGAGTGCATCAGCCTCAGGCACTAAAAATAGCTTGGTACTTGAGCATTGGCCCTACATTGGATTGCTGAGTGGATCCTAGTTGTGGCACATGTGGGAGTCTGCTTCACTGTCTTCCCTCCTCTCATCTAAAAAAATTTAAAAAAAGACCATGATAATACATTGATTATTTTGGAGTTGTCATTTTTACTTAGTTCACTATTCTATACAGAGTTAGTAATGGCCAGTTAAAATCAAATTTTTCCATTTGAAAGCATATATTATCATTAGGGAGGCAGTTCTATTATTATCATAATCTGCTTTTTTTTCAGTTACATGATACATTACACGTTCTTAATCTAACCAGGGGTGTTGCTTATTAGAACAATGAAATAGGCCATGATCAGATAGTTACAATAACTTATTTGTTAAAGAAATATCCATCTTCTTAACATTGCTGTAGATGATAATGTCCTTTCATCCTTTATCTCCTGTTTTAAAGCATAATTTTCCACTTAGTATTCTCTTGAGCATTCTAAGGCAAAATGTTTATGCTTGGTTTTTTCTTTTACATTTTGTCATATTAAGGTGCAAGTTCTACAGTTTTAAAGAGCTGTCTCACCTTCCTGTAGAGGCAGCTTCAGCAGCATCATTGCCCTTGCCCTTCATGTTGGTCATCCATTAACCTTCTACTTCTGATCAACTACTCAGCACCTACCTTGATCTTCACACTCTTTCAAAAGCAATTTGCTCTGCTACTACGTGTCGGCACTTTCAGTGTAAGGACAGTTATAAGAAATAAAAACTATGAACATAAGGCTCAGAAAATTAAAAAAAATAAAATTTTGGGGAAAATATAAACAGCTTAGCTTTAAGTCTTAAAATCTGGAAATTTATTTTATAATAATGCTATAAAAAAGATGTTTTGTTTTGTTTTTGTTAACCTTATTTTCATTAAGGAAAAATTAGGAGCCATGAACAATATAAATGCATAAAATATACATTACTATTATTTTTTATTGAGGATATTGTTACCCATAGTCAATAGGAGTTTCAACTGGTTGCCAAAAACTTATTTTAAGTTTTCTGGTCATAAGGGTAAATTCAGAACCAACTGAGGCTAACTGGATATCTATTTCTTTCTTCTAAAAAAAATATTATAGGTCTTGAGGTTTACCAGAATGCTGTAAAACAAGACACACACACACACACACACACACACACACACACAAACACAGAGTTATGTTTCTTAGAAATGTACTCTGAAGTGATGTTTTATTTTAGTAATTAATGAAACAGAGTAGCCATGTCAATAATATAGGATTATATGAAATAGATAAGAATCTCAAATTCATCACTAGATTGGAAGTTTCATTAGGGGAGGTACGTTTAAGTATTGTTTTTTTAAATTTTTTTTTAACTGTTGTATATCAGGGAAACTAGTTCATAATAAAAGTGCAGTACATGTTTGAATAAAGAAATTAGTTACATAGTTTAATTTTATTATTGTTATAGCAAGGTGTACATGTCATATAAAATGAATTTATGTTTTTATGTCCTTGCTATTTAAATATTATGAGTAAAATGATATAGTTGAAGGGTTAACACATGAAGAAGCTAATTTAGTTTTCTGTAGAGTGGAGAGATGTATGAGTTATATACTTATAATCATAAAGCTTTATTATATTTAAATAAACCATTTTGTTCCCCTGAACCTAAAACATATTTCAAATTTTCAGAACTTCATTTTAGGTTTATTCTGTGCCGACTTCCCATCTAATGCAGATAAAAATATATGAGTTATTGGGTTCTTTAAAACTGGGGTTGATAGTGGAAATGCTGACAAATCTTTATTACAGATGCCAGTAGAATGAAGTGCCTTTACCTCTAGTAAATGCTGATGTGGAGATTTAAGACTATATGAGAAATCAGTGAAGTTGTCCTGGAGAGGTTTATCATATTATTCACTGAACTCAATGTGTGGTATAGTAATTGCTTCTGCTACCATTTTTCTTTTATTCTGTGAGGTTATTATTTATCCTTGTGCTGTGTGAAACAGAAAGAGAGTTTAAAAGAGAGTCATAACTCGGTGTAAACTATCTTGTGGCACAGTGTAACTGGAGATAGGAATCACAGCTGGAACACTGTGTCTTGCCAGAATTAAATATAGGAAGAATGATATTTGACATTGCTGAAATCCATAAATACTAAAAAAGACACAATCATACCACATAATTTTTTCTTGTGATATGAAACTGTTTTAAAATATATATATATATCTTATTTCATTTGTGCAGTGGTTGCCAGGGGGAGGGAAAAGGAGGAGAGGAAGGGAGGTAGAGAAAAGGGACAGGCATAAAGAAAACCAAATAAAAGGTGACAGAAGATGATTTGACTTTGGGTGATGTGTATACAACATAATCGAATGTCAAAATGACCTGGAGATGTTTTCTCTAAATCTATGTACTCTAGTTGACTAAAGTCATCCCGTTAAAATTAATATTCTAAATAAACTTAAAAATATATGTATATCTAAATAAGCTTTTGACTCTCACAGGGAT
This sequence comes from Saccopteryx leptura, assembly GCF_036850995.1. Classification (NCBI taxonomy): domain Eukaryota; kingdom Metazoa; phylum Chordata; class Mammalia; order Chiroptera; family Emballonuridae; genus Saccopteryx; species Saccopteryx leptura. Next base: position 323,278,427 of record NC_089503.1, on the reverse strand, counting down.
CATCAATTCATTTGCCTGTGATGGAAGTTTTCTTATAGATTATAGATGAAGAAAATCTGTTAATAAGTTAGATGAGTTAGATGGTTATTACTAAAAGCTAGATTAATTTATTTTTATTTTTTAATTAATTAATAATTTTAGTGAAAGAGACAGAGAGAGGGATAGACAGACAGAAAGAGAGAGAGATAAGAAACATCAACTCATAGTTGCATCACGGTAGTTGTTCACTGATTGTTTTCTCATATGTACCTTCACTAAGGAGTTCCAGCTGAGCCACTGACCCCTTGCTCAAGCCAGTGACCTTGGGTTCAAACCAGTGACCGTGGGTTTCAAATCAGTGACCTTTGGTCTCAAGCCAGCGACCATGGGGTCATGTTTATGATCCCATGCTCAAGCTGGTGACCCTGTGATCAAGCTGGTGAGCTGGTTTCAAGCCAGAGTAGCATGTGCTCAAGCTGTGACCTCAAAGTTTTAACCTGGGACCTCTGTGTCCCAGGCTGATGCTTTATCCACTGCACACCACCGATCAGGCTAGATTAATAGTATTTAAATAGCATAATAATTTTTGAAATTTTTGCTCTGTTTGTACCTTAAACACATATATCCCTCACATGCCTCATGCACTCATAAGTAATCACTAGCTTATATCATATTTTTCCCCAGTGGGCAAGTGAATTTGTATTAAAAATATGCCATAAGGATTTTGAAACAAAAAGTTAAAATAGAGACAATGGTGATTTAACAGTGCAAATAGGAAAATAAGATCATTTTTATATATGTATTAGTACCTAAATCTGATGAATTTAAACTATGCTATTTTCGCAAATTCTGTACTTTTATGTTAAAAACACATATTCATATTTGTAAAGGAGATAATTTGTGATGTAGAAAGTGAATTTTCTGGATTATATATTTACTTTGTTTCTACAATGTTGTTTTGATTGCATTGATTAATGAATAAATGTATCACCATTTTTGCCTGCAGTATAGATCAGTGGCTAATCCCAGTTATTAAAAATAATAATAAATACATGAAATACATATTACATTATCTAATGTGCAATATAAAATTCTGCATTTTCATGGTTTTTGGAAATGATCACTAGGAATTTTTTAATGTGGGAATTATAGTGTGGTGGTAAGTGGTCTAGCAGTCTGACTACTTGAATTGTATGATAATTGTTGTTAACCTTAGGCAAAAAATACTTAACACCCCTGTCCTCAGTTACTTCATCTGTAAAAAAAAATAATATTACTGACTGCACCTGGTGGTAATGAGAAATAAATGAGTTAATCTAAGGGAAGCGCTCAGAATAGGACTTGACACGAAGTGCTTGGAAAATAGAAGATGGTGGCATTAGTGCAGGAAGCTTGAAAAATGGTTCGTTTGTGGCTTTTAAATTTAAAAGAAAGTATATATTCACTTATTTATAAGTCAGAAACTGAGACCAAAGTTTGAATTTGTTAGAGATAATTTATTGAACCAAGGTAATTCTTTTGATTCCCATTCCACCAACCCTAAATTCTTAGGCTATCCCCTCTTCTGCAGGGGAATATGGTGTGTTCTTCTCAAGCCTCTAACCCTCTGCTCATGGGTTAGGGACCTGAGGATTTGTTTCTACCATACTATAACCTCGCAGGGGAAACTACCTCTTCAAGTTCAAGTTCTCTTGTTTTACTCAGTTGACCAGAGCAATTTTTTTTTTTTTGTAAACCTGGCGATGTCTGGTATTACTGATGCAAATTTAAGGAACTATCTTGCCATATAAATTGTTCATGTCTAGTACAGAAGATATACATATAAATTACCTCTCACTATTTAATATGGTAAATATTATGGTAAAAGAATTCAAAAGTCATGTAGGAGAACCAGAAAAAGAATACACCTGAAATGCCTGAATATGACTGCTGAGCTCAGGATAGCTGTTTAGTTGTAGTAACCCTTCTTTTCAGGGTAACAGGGGCATTTAAACTGTTAGGTAATATGTTATCTAACTTAAAAGACTAAGAGGCCTGGAAAAGTAGAAGAAATATAGATATAATAACCCAAAAGGTGGAAAAATACAGTATGTCATTTTCTAGTACTCTGTATACCCATGAGGAACAAAGTTTTCATGTGATCACATGGTACATAAAAATTAGACAAGACTATTTTGTTGCCTTATGATAAACCCAAATATTTAGCTTTGAATTTAGTTACATATTAATTTGATTTCTAGATGTTTAACCTAATTGCATCTAAAAATTTAGCATATATAAACTTTTCACAAATAATCTTATGGTATGGAAAGCTATATAAAATAGTGAGGAAAGTATATATCCTGGAATTTAAATAACCTGAGTTAAAATCTCTACTTTTCTTCTTTTTAGTTTTTGTATCTATTCATAGACATATGATCTAGAAAAAGAATTTAACTTTTCTTGAAGAATGACCAATGTGAAATAGTCTTAATAATCACCCTACTATTGTTTGCGTCTATAGGGATTTTTTCATTTGTTTGTTTTGTTTTGTTTGTTTGTTTGTTTTCAGTTAATCCCTTCATTGATGGCTGGTGTCCCTTTTTTGGAACAGTCCAGTGTCATTTTGATCTCAGGGCTTTTACTTGCTGTGTCTTGGCCTAAAAAGCTCTTCTTTCAGATTTTCAAATGACTAGACTCTTCTTTTTTTTAACTTCTACCTCAACTCTCATCTCCTCAAAAGGAATTCCACACTTATTACTTTATTGTCTTATCTTCTCTTATCTTATTAAGTATCTTCCAGTTTTTCTGTATAATGTTTCTCGATTTTATGATTTTATACCATTTATTGACATATAAAATTACATGTTTAGGCATTCATTATTGGTTTTCTCTTTCATATCATGAACTTTATTACTTGGATTTTTCTTTTAGAAAGAGGAGGGCTGCATCAAAGTAGATGGCCAACATAATGAATATGTTCCTGATAAATGTTAGTTTTTTATATATGTTCTAAAATAAGCTATTACTTTTTTCCTATAAGTAAATGTATTAGTTGTAATTTTCATAGTTGTTAAAAAATGTGATAATATATATAAAAATTTCTAATTCTTTGCATGTGCTAGGTAATTAGGCAATGAGTTTTTTCATTCTTTTTCAATAGATCCCACTAAAATAACACATCAGATATTGATAAAGGTTATAAATCAACTTGGGATATTGTAATGATAGTGAAATTATATTTGTATGTATTATATATTATATCTGTACATATTATATTTCTGTATTATACAGTATGTAGCATGTCATATTGTCATACTTATTATATGTGGTATAAGCTATATATTAAAGATATATAACTATTTTTATTATTTTCAAGGTAAATTATTATATTTAAATATTCTTTTGTGAAGAACAAATATTACTGATAATCTGCCTTGTTAGTATTTCAAAATATAAAGTGAGGCAAAGGTAAGTTTACAGTTATGAGTACATGAAATACAGAGTTTATTCTTGTATTATTATTTATTATTATTTTCCATAGGAACAACTATAAACCTACTTTTGTCCCATCCTGAATATTAATTAAAATTAGAAAAAGATATAATTTATTTGTGTCATAAATTAAAGTGAAATTTTCTATCTTCTAAGAAAAGCTATAATTCTGATATTAGGTTTCATGATTAACTGATACCTCCTACATTCATATTCACTGTTTCCAGGAAGAACCTTATGTCCTGTTTAAGAAGTCTGACAAACCACTCTATGGGAATGATCGATTTGAAGGCTATTGCATTGACCTTCTCAGAGAGTTATCAACAATCCTTGGCTTTACATATGAAATTAGACTTGTGGAGGATGGAAAATATGGAGCCCAGGATGATGGCAATGGACAGTGGAATGGAATGGTCCGTGAACTAATTGATCATGTAAGTCTTTTTTCTCAGTATTTATCACTTTTGGTAGATTATTATTTCTTTTTGATGGTCATTGGTTAATAATGTCAAGTATATATTTCCTTCAACCATTTTATTGAAAGTATGTTTTTTTGCAATTAAATAGAAAAAATCAAAGAGAGATGTAAAGTTCATATAAAGAGTTTTCTATCTTAAATTAGTATTCAGTTGTTTTGATATCTTGAAGTATTTTCTCTTAACTTATAAAATGGAATGTGATTTTCAACATTGATTTTTTTTTTTTTTTTTTACTTTTAATGCCAGCTTTTCTCAATAGAGTGAATGGGTGATACAAATCTAAATTTCATGATAAATATTTTCTATACTAAGGTATTTTCTATATAGGGCAAAGAGCATAGAATAAGGTACTATTTTAAAATAAAGCAAGAATATTAAACATATTTTAACAGGGTGATAAACATTTTGTTTTATATTTTTTAATTAAAGAAACCAAGGATTTTTTTCATGGACAAGAAAGCATTATTTATCATAGTTATTTTATTTTATTTTATTTTTTTTCTGAAGTTGGAAACAGGGAGGCAGTCAGACAGACTCCTGCATGCCCACCAGGGGGCGATGCTCTGCCCATCTGGGGCATCGCTCTGTTGCGACCAGAGCCATTCTAGCACCTGAAGCAGAGGTCATGGAGCCATCCTCAGTGCCCGGGCCAACTTTGCTCCAATGGAGCCTCGGCTGTGGGAGGGGAAGAGAGAAACAGAGAGGAAGGAGAGGGGAAGGGGTGGAGAAGTAGATGGGTGCTTCTCTTGTGTGCCCTGGCCAGGAATCAAACCCAAGACTCCTGCATGCCAGGCTGATGCTCTATCACTGAGCCAACCGGACAGGGCCAAGAAAGCATTATTTATAATGTCTTAGTTGGTAAAGTCATTCCTTTGAAATAAATTTTTATCTTTTAAATATAGCATTGTATTTATTTTGTGATTTGTAACATTTAAGTTTATTTTACTATTTGCCATAATACTAGGGGTAAATAATTGCTAAGAATTCTACAAAATAATAAAAATAATTTTCTTTTAAATTTTTATTTATTAATTTTATAGAGGGGGAAAGAGACAGAGAGAAAGAAGGGGAGGGGCAGGAAGCATCAACTCCCATATATATGCCTGGACCATGCAAGCCCAGGGTTTTGAACCAAAAATAATTTTATTTTAGAGAACATTGTGAATTGTACGCTTAATAAAAATTCTTACTTGTGGAAGTAGCAAATATGAGCAATTTTCAAAGCATTTTGAAACATTTTTATTAATTACAAACTTTATTATCAAGAATAAAGACATATGAGAAAGAATAATATGTTAATAAACATGATTAGTATCTATGAATTTTCTAATACAGTACCTGACATTTAGTAGATAATAAATAAGAACATAACTAATAAGCACAAATTTTGTATCTTCTTACTTATTCTATATTTCTCCTATAGTGTTGATGAGTATCCTTATTGAAGACTCAGAATTAAAATATTTAGACACTGTTACAATGAAAAAAATGTAGCAATTATAGTGCTATTGATATTAATTACGAATTGAATTTTAATCAGTAAAGTCAATCAAAAACCTTTGGTTGATGAATATTTCAGTGCTTTTCCACCTAAATGGCCTATGTCTTTGAATGGTAGCTTTGTATTAGAATTAGTTAAACTTAGGAAGGAATTATGTATTAGGAAATCAAACTCACTATTAGATTAGAAATAGGTAATATAATGGGAAAAATAATGCTTAAAATATGAGCAAATTGGGGGCACCCAATTAAAAAAAAGTAGTATTTGATATGTTTTCAATCAAATAATTAAAGGAAAAATCAAAATAAGTTTGGGAACTCCTTATACATATTTTATGACTTAATATTGTGTCAAATTTGAATTTTATATAAGATTAAAAGTGAAGAGATTTATATTTTTTGCTTAAATCCTATAAAACCTTAATCTAGCACTTCTCAAATACATTTTTTTAAAACATAAAAAATTGCCCAGAAACTCATTATTTAGTACATTTCTTGAAATCTTAATAACATATGACCTCCTACAAAGGAGGTACTGGAATATCTATGCATTTTTTTCCTGTATGTAAATAACCTACTCTTTTTAATATTTTAACTCTATGAGGTCTTTTCATCAGGCTAAGCATTATTTGAACTTTTATCACAATGAAATAACCTGAGCCATTGAAGTTTGTTGGGCAGCTATAAAAATTGATAATTTTTTGAGTGATCAAAATGATTAAAATTTATATAAGGATACTATTTTACCATATCAGTTCACTATATGATATTATACCATATCAGTAGTCCTCAGTGTTGTAATGTATGCTTGGTTGTATCATTTTGCTTAAAAATACTGAAAATCACTAAGTGACACAGATAATACAATTGCAGAAAGTATTTAGAATTCCAGAATATTTTTAAAAGAATGGCACAAAAGTTTCACAATAGTTTACACCAAATGTTACACTCAAACACCATGTTCCTTTAAGAATGTGCTATGTATTTTCCAAATGATTTTATTCTTATGTTGCCTTCCTAAGACCCCACTGAAAGTGTCTATTCAAGGGCCAAGTAAGGAAATAAACAGTGACATATCTTTCTCTAGAAAATAAAACATCATAATTTTTTTTATATTTTATAAAATATTTTACCAAGATTTTCCACTCTTAAATGTAAGTTTAGCTGTTGAAACTGAGATAGTGGAGATGAGTTCATAGAAACTTGCTATTCCATTTGTAGTATGAAATTAAACATACATTTTATTTGTAGCCTTTGATTGTTTTATTCCTCATGGCTAAGAACTCATTTATAGGCTCATAAGACAACTGTTGTAAGCATGTTATTCATATAGCCAACTAGAGTTATTCATTCGCATGAGGGAAACACCTAAGTTGCAATAAACTAGAAGCCCATGTTGTAATAGGACTGCTTAAAGAAGACAAGAACAGTTAAGTTTCAAATCTTTGGTGATGTCTCCTAGGCAGTGGAAAACTACAAGAAGATGTATGCTTGTAATCATCCATATAAGAGTTAATAAAGAGCATGCAAAGTCTCTGAATATGTGGATTAAAAATAGACCTCAAATCTGTCCCTACCTTCTAATTTTACACCCAGCAATCTAGTTCAAACTCTTGCTACCTCATTTTTATTATAAACTTCCTTCCTCACCTTTAGGAATCCACCTGTACATTATTGTCAGATTCTTATGTTATCATCAATGTCTTAAAGCTTTCCCACTCAGAGCATTGTAGAGATACTGAAAGGTTGCAGTAGACAATTTCAAGTACTCCTGTTGACCTTTAATTTCTTATCCATTGTCCTTTGACCCTTAGTGTTTCATGCACTCCTTCAGCTCTCTCATCTTGTCACCTATTTAAAGTTCACTTCCAGGAATCTGTGTTGTGCTCCTGCTCCACAGGCCTTTCCTGACCATTTCACTGCTTTTAAGAGCCCATTTTTTTTTTTTTTGCCTGACCAGTGGTGGTGCAGTGGATAAAGCATCAACCTGGAAATGCTGAGGATGCCGGTTCAAAACCCTGGGCTTGCCTGGTCAAGGCACACATGGAAGTTGATACTTCCAGCTCCTCCCCTCTTCTCTCTCTCTCTCTTATCTTTAAAATGAATAAATAAAATCTTTTTAAAAAACTTTTTAAAAAAGAGACCAATTTTTGAATACCTATAGAATTACTGCTTCTTGTGCTTAATCACAGACACTCCTTGTTATTTGAGACTCGACTCTTTGTTCTTTAATCTTTCAGCTGGTGGCATCTTAAGCCAGTTATATGCTGGGGTTTCTCTGACCTTGTGTCATAATGCTGATTAAATGTGTGAGGGAATATTGTGTTCTCATACTCCACAGACCTATAATTACATCTGAACTTTGTCAATTTGAGAATTTGGGTGTCTTTATCTATCCATCAACCTATCTTCCTTTTTACCTACCTATCAATCGTCTATGATGAGTATCTTTGGGGAAGTTATGGATCCTGTTTTAGGGTCAGTTTTATCGTATGTACAAATGGGAATAATATACTTATTTCATAGAATAATGATGTGGACTAAATGTTAATATCTGAGAATGCAACAACATTTTAGGCCTTTTTAATTTAGTTAAATGGATCAGCAGGACAGCAGAGATGGGGGATAGATGCAGGAGACACAGTGAAGGGAAGAAAGACAACGATATGAGGAAAGAATAATTTAAATATTATTGCACAGTAATGCTGATCTCACTGTAGGTCCAGGACTTACTGTGTGAAAGAAATCTTGGCATAGATGAACACTATTATGAATACAGATATAGATTTAAAACAAACAAAACAAAAAAACAACCTTAAGTCAAAAAACTACTGCGTATTTACCTGGTATGCAATTATAGAAACAAAATTCACTTCCGCAACTGGGCTATTTAAGGAATGTACACATCATATTCTAGAAGTTGACTCTCATTTAAAATATGAATGTATATTGCACAGGTCTTAGTGTGTTGCCTGGCAATTAATTGTTGTTAATATTTATTATTATTATCACTATTACTATTACTGTTACTATATCCCAAGGGTATGAAATGTTTTCTTTCATGTTGCATTATCTTGGCTATTACAATGATTTACTTTACCAGATTACTATTGAACCATGATTATTATATATTTAGAACAAATAACTGACTAGATGTGTGATATACTACTTTCAGAGCAAAGTTTTTTTTTTAATAATTACAGCAAAAAATATTTTTAAATTCATATTCTCAATCTTCTTACCTCCTTAAAACTGAATAGATTGGACTATGAAAAGTGTCTGCTTTTTTTTTTTGTCAGCAATCACATTTATTAAGATTTTTTTTACACAATTAAATAATTTTATTTTTTTAATGGGGCTACATCAATAAATCAGGATACATATATTCAAAGATAACAAGTCCAGGTGTCTGCTTTTTTAAGTAACATTTAAGCTTAGCTTTTTTAGAAATGCCGATGAACTTGACAACTCCTTTGTGCTTAAAGAGACTTGTGTTTTAATATCATTACCATTTGTGGTTGGTAGGAGAATGTATAAGTCAATAAAAGCTTATTTTTTTTCTTTTCAGTGAGGCTCCTTTTTATAACTAAGTGCTGCTGAAATTTTAAAAGCAAACAAACAAAAACTTGATTATTTGACAGTTTAAGAAAAACTACAGGAAAAAAAAATCTGTTTCAGTTTATAAAACAAGAATGGTAAAGTCGGAAGTCTGTTGGGGTCTGCTCTTATTTTACATTATTTTTAAAAGGACTCCTGATGTTATGGTTTCCTGATGCATGAGTGCTCCCCAGCATGTTTCCTTAGCATTGCAATTGGTACTTAACACTATCAAGCCTTTTATGATTCATAAATGAACCTTCCAAGACCTCACTATACTTTGCTTGTGCCTGCTGATTGCACTTTTTTTTATGTACTAGGAAGAAATCAAATATTTGCTTTTCAGGGAACTTAAAAAGGCTCCAGGTAATATCACAATAATGGAAAGGCTAAATCAGAAACCAGTTTCCACTAAATGAAAATTGACTTGCCCCATATCTTTAAATTTTGGTTCACATTGTCTCAATTTTGCACTGCAGTGGAAGCATTCTAATATTTTCAGAAAAAGTTGAAGGAGAGTAATATTATAACTACTTTTTTGAGTTATAGACAAATAACTAAATAATAGAAGTGCAAATTAATTTATATTTTCCTATGACCTCAAAATGACAACTATAAAACATTACAGATAATATTGAAGGTCCTTACCATAAAATCTCTTAATTCATTAATTTTCCAAGTCAAGCACAAAAGACTGAATCACATTTTCCTCATGCTTCTGCATGTTATACATGCTTCAACAACAAAAAGAAATTCAAATCTATAGAAAAAAAATGTGTAAAGTTTATTTGATCCAAAATTTTGGAAGACAGTCCCACAATTAAGACCTCAATGTATTGAGAAAATATTGTGGAGAATTGCCGATTTGCAGTTCTGTAAAGCCAGTAGGCAGGGCCAGGTCCACTATCACAGCCGCCCGGCCCATGCAGGTTCGCATTGGATTCGGACAGTCGGTAAAGAAACCATGGAGCCAAAAACTGGTGGGCCATAGCCTTTAATCCTAGCTTGCACCCGGCGGGCAAGTAAAAAACATACACTGGGCTCCAAAACCCAGTCACATTCAGTGCTCACAAAGCCACTGACTTATCCGAGTTTCCTAGAATCAAAGGTTTCTAGCTCACCAGACTTATTCACCTCTGTTCCCCATCTCCTTCCTTATCCCAAATACAAACTCTACACAAACTGGCATCTCACTCAGCACTCCACCATCTTGGCTGCTTCTCCTGGCCTCCTCCACATGGCCTTTCTCTGCTCTCCTCTGCTCTCTCTTCTAATGATAATCTCAGGAACCAAGAGCGACAAACTCCTGCTCCGTTCCCATTTTATAGTGTAGAAATCCAAACCCTTAATCCAATATACATAATAGGGAAGTCTCTAATACAAAGTCACTTCTCTGAGGCATGATAGGATTGTACCACCTCACACCAAAAAGGGTGGGACAGGCTTAATCCCAAAACCAAGCCTCAGGCTACAACAATTCTTAACACACATTAATATCACCTGGGCAACAGCCTCTTTAACAAAGTGAGCATAATACATTTTATGTGCCCAACAAGTTCCTTTTCTGCATTTAGAATCAAAGGAGAAAAACATTAAGGAAGGTATATGAAATCTACAGTGAAAGATTGTGGGAGCAGGAGAAAGCAAAGCAGGAAAGCTCTATGACTGGAAAAAATTACAATGATGAAACACGTACTGCTGTTACATCAGTAGGTACAGGATATTTAGTTATCATTTACAGCACATGGAGATGGTACTTGGGAACAAGATAACAGTGAGGGGTTTCTTGGTCTTGTGCTGTGGTGGTCTTGTGCCCTTATTCCTGGTGGTTATGTCTTCAAGGGGTCTGGAAAGGAAAATTCTCTGACATTTCAACATTTAACTATATTCTCTTAGATGCTGAAGAACAATCAAGGAAGCTATAGGCCTGGTACCTGGGACGCTACCACCTGCCATGACCTGCCTAGTTAGGAATTTAGGATCAGACCATCCTGTGTGGTTACTTTTGGTCATTGAGCTTGTCAGGCCTGCCATGTACACCTTCTCCCCACCCCAGACCTCTCTGTTTTTTTTTCTTCCATAGGCCTTTTTGCATTCACACATATAATCACTATCTTAAATTTGGTATTCTTGTCCACTTTGTATAAATTGCTCAATAGTATTCTAGATAGAAATATACCATTTTTATTTAACTAGTCTTCTATTGAGACATTCAAGTTATTTCCAGTGTTATATAATAGTATAAAAACTAATGCTGTCATGAAGAGCCACATCATGTCCCCTGGAGCTTCTCTGAAGGATGCACTGAGAAAGGAATTGATCAGAGTTGACATATTTTTTTTTATTTTATTAAATATTAAAAATAGTTCTCCGAATTCTTTTACTAGTTTACATTTCTACTAGTAGTGTAAAAAGTTTCTGTTTGTTTGAAAAATTATTAACTTAAAAGACTTACTCTTTGAATTTGGTCAGTTTAAATGGAATGACATTAATTTGCAATTTCCTGATTTTTAGTTTCTTCTTCTCCCCACCCCATATTTAGAGACATCAGTTTCTCCTTCTTTGAATTTCCCATTCATGTTCTTTGATTTTTCTTATAGATACATAGGGATTTATTACCTAGTCTGAAAATAATAATGTAAATATTTATCCTAATAAGGATTGTGTCTTTTAATTTGTTTAAAAAGTTTAAGTGTGTGTGTGTGTGTGTGTGTGTGTGTGTGTGTGTGTGTGTGTGTCTGTTGGCATGGAAGTTTTAAAGTCTAAGTTTTACAAGTGTATTTATTTTTTCTTCATGGCTTGTTCTGTTTTGTTCCTGGTTGAAGAAATTCTTACTTACTGGATTTCACAGAGATATTCTCTATTTAAGAGTCTGACAGTTTTTGTCTTTGAAATTATTTCATCACCCATACTAATTAGACTTGAACTGAAGAAAAAGATATGAATTTTTTTTTACTCCCTTTATGAAGATGGATCCCCAAATATGCTAAGCTATAACATAATTATTAATAAATGTCCTTTCTTTGTAAAAAAAAAAAAGCAACTTGAAAAGCAAGTGATTTTTACTTTTAATGTGAAATCCTGAAACTGTTAGCTCAGGTATTAGAGGCAAGGAATTAAGAAAAGTTTATGATACATTCATGTTGGAGAGGAAGAAATTTTCCTCTACCCTTCTAGTTTCTTTCAGCTGGTCTAATAATTCAATCAACACAAGGTAGATTAACAAGAGAAAAAAACCAAATTTAATCATATAAGTATGTATGGGAACCCAACAGACATGAGAAATCAGACACAGAAAGGTAAAATGAGGTGATATTCTGAGCCATAGCATGAGGTAAGGTAGTGCTACCAAGCTTCAGAGAGGAGGATGGTAATACACAGGACAATAAGAAGAGCAATTTCAGGAGTTAGATGCCTGCCTTGCCATATAGATAAGTTCTTAAACATGATTTTTGCTAATAACTCTTATTACAGACAAGGCTGCCAACTTAATTTTTATAAGGATGAAGCAAAAGTTTCTATTATGCCTGCAGGTTCTCCGTTGTCTTCAACTAACATGCAAAAGTAGCATGTCTTGGGGAGACCTGTTCTGAACATCTTCATTATTAAAGGGCTAATGTAATTCTTTATAACTGAATGTTTCTTTTAAAAATGGGTTCATGGACATAGATAAAAGTGAAAGTGAAGTGGTTACGGTGGGGGGAGTGGAAGTTGGGAGGGAAGGGAATAAGGAGGGACAGACATACAGTGACAGAAGATGATTTGACTTTGGGTGATGGGCACAAACACAATCAACAGTTCAAATATTATAGAAATATTTACCTGAAACCTACATACTCTTACTGATCAATGTCATCTCATTAAATTTAATATTTAAAAACATTTTAAAGGTATTGAAACCACAGGTGTTGAAAATCAAAGTGTACCGTCAAAAAATTCCAGAGACTAAGATATTGATAAAGTTCATCCAGAATTAGGATATCATAGACTAGTATAATTCTGATTTGTGCTATATAATAGATTAAGATTCACTAGAAATTATTTCACAGTTGATGCTCAACAATGATATATTGCTTATCTAGTCTGAGAAAGACACTGTCAACTGCAGCATTAACAACATCTTATAAATATAATGATCACATTTCTTTCATAAAGGAAATAAGGTGTTTTAAGGGTTAAATATTTCTTAAATGCTAAGTTAATAATAAATTTGACCTCATTCTATGTAGTTTTGCAGTAATATTAAGGTTATGTTTAGGAATATTTGTATTTTTTAAACTTAAAAATGAAAATAAACCACTAAAATTTTTTTTTATAATTTATATTCAAAAATTTTAAAAGAAATTCTTTTTCAACAACCATATTTTTCTAATTTGCCATTTAATTGTACTTTATAGGAAAAACCAGTACTAAAATTTATTTCATTTTGCAAGTATACAATAAATTATTCAATAATTCCCATGAATACTACTAAATAAGTTCTTCAAAAATTATTTCTGAACTTAAATTACTAAAACTATCAGTAAAATAAATGTTTTGAACATAAATATTACAAGAAAAATATAGCACAGTCATAAATTGAAGGTTATGAGGAAGTAAAATTCTAAGTTGATATTATGGAGACTTCATAGGTATGGAGAAACTCCTATACGTTCCTATACATTCTATGCATACTTTTGCGCCTTACAAAACAGTATATAACTAATTATTTAACATAGTCACACAAGGCTTCTTAAAACAATAAAGCTTTTATAAAGCTTCATAAAATGAACAAAAAAAGAGATTGGATTTGAGAAAGCTTCAAGATAGGATTTTGATAGCTCAAAGTATTATATAACAATGAAAGTAGAAATATAAATTAAGCGTAATAGGGTTCTCGAAAATATTGCCCACCTGAACAAATCCAAATTCTATAGTAATTTAAGTTTAATAATATTAGTTTGTATTTGACTCAGTGAATTTACAGTGACACAGTAAGTAGTGGGCAGTCTATCTGTTGTATATGGCACATCTGTGTGTTTTTGTATTATTAACAAAAAAGCACTGATTTGCATCTATAATTACCAGAATGAATACAAATTATACAGGTATAAACAAATGTGTGTTTTTATTAAGTTGACATTTTCTTTAGAACATGCACAAATCTAAACAGAAACAGAACAAAGTCCTGAGCAAATAAAAAAAAATTAAAAAGGAAACCATAGCATGAATTTATTTAATTGCACAAATATTTCTTTGTTAACTGTGATTAGATTGTTTTATTACCTAAAATTGTGTGGAGTTGCTTTCCCAAGTAATTGAATAAGTGGAAAGAATGTCATTGTTAAAATAGAATATTCTTTAGATATCCCTAAATGGAAGTATAACTCAGTATTATTAATTCAGCATTTTTATGCCTGTCACAATTTTAGACACTGAAGATATAAGCATAAAAATGAATCCCAGGTATGATTGAAAGTTACCTAATTCTAACCTACTTCAGGTACTACAATAATATAGTTAATTCCCAGATACTTATGGAAACCTGATGGGTACATATCTAATCCTGCCTGAGAGGAAAAAGGTTGAGGAAGTCTATTTTATATAACATCATAGGTGACTAAGACAGTGAAGTACATCTTGGTCAGATTCATTTAAATATATTGAAAAGCAATTTCAGATAAACTCTTATCTGCTTTAGATGATTTTTAAGAGACAATTAGCATCAAGTAAAAGAGATTTCTGTCTCTTTTTTCCTGATAGGTTTATTTTTATTCATTAGCAACAATATATTAAGAATAAATTTATTTGGTAGTATGTAATTCCATTAACATTAACTATTATATTTTTATAACAAAGTCATGTATCTTTAGCCATACCCATATAAATTTATGATTACTTTTAATTACATTTTAAGGTTTTCTGGCTTTTTGAGGACATTTGTTTTGCTAAAGATATAGCCACTGATCAAGAGTTCATTTTTTTATATGTTTAATTATGATATTTAAAAACATATTATCTAACTTAAATCTTTGGAAGAGATATTGTCTTTAGAACATATTAAGTATAAATTTATTTACTATCTTATGTGATAATATTTAGTTTAGTATTAGATAATATATAATAATTATAGTTTATGTTCTTGTAATTTTCTTTTCCACAGGAATGACTGATTTTGGTCCCTTATAATATGCTAAGCTTTCCTTGTTCACTGTAGATTAATTTCTTAGCAACATTTAGATTTTTAAAAAATTTCTCTAATGTCACTTTCTGTGCTTCAAAACATGACTTCAGGCTTCTCTCCCAGTTAGAATATAAGCTCTGGGAGTCACTGTATTTCTGGAATTAGCACTATGACTAACATATAATAGACACTTAATGATTGTTTGTAAAATAAATTAATTCTCTTGTTTTCATCATGCCAATTTTACCAACTTCACTTACTAAACTACTTATAAGTAGTGACATGCCTCAGATGAATTTTCTCAACCTTTATATTCCAGCTGTTAATGTATACACCTTGTCTCCTTTACACAGGTGTCAGTGTCTTGATTCAGCTGGAATGATTCCATCTCCTTCTTGGTATCTCCTACACGCAACACCTACCACAGGGCCACACACTTGGTGGCGGTGGTCAATGCATTTCTATAGAATAAATCGATATATTTAAATGATTTGCCTACGTTCTTCTACTCTCTATTAGGGAAGTGTAATAATCTTTACATTACACCTGCGATTACTCTAAGCCATAGCTATGATATTGTCACAAATTCCTTTTGAAAAAAAGTAAAATTGGTGAGATAGTGGAACAAACAGAAGTTAGAGTTTTAAAATGAAAAAAATGAGTCATATCTATGGAATAATAAGGACATTCTGAAACACGAAATGTAGATGCATAGAAAAGTCATTGTCCAAGGTTTTAAAAACAGATATTGTCAGATATATCAGTCAATGTATGGCAAGATAATAAGAATGTATAAGTCTTGGAAAACATTCAAGATATGATACCTAAAAAAAAGTGGCTTTGTCCTGAAATTCTCCAGATTAATAATACACCAGGTCAGAATTGTCATAATTATATTTGCATAAATCAAATGAGACTTGATTGCATATGATAATACAGAAAGATAGCTTGTCCTCAGTGCAGGAGCAGAAGAGAAATATTGTGAACTCTGTAATCAAAGGGTCATCAATTTCAAGGTAACAATTTTAACATCAGCACCTTAAAAAAAGGAAGATATCCTGGTTATTTGAGTTTATCTTTTAAGCACCTTAATACAGTCTTTGGATGAAAGCATTTCTAGAGTGCATTATATATAATTCAATCTTTGCAATGGCAGTACAGTGAGCATAATTCAAACTCCAGTTGAGAACTTCATATTTATTTTGATGCTTATATGAAACCTTTATACTTTATATTACAATTACCCCCCAAAATGAAATCCATGTCTAATAAAATTTCATATCTGTGGGTTGTGATTGAAATGTTGTAAACACTTGCTCAGTAACAATACACTAGGGCTATCTTACCTCATATTTTGTAGGTTCAAATGAGCACCTGATGATTGATTCACCCTGTTCCCACTCCTCAGCCCCTCCAAAAAGCCCTGTGCTTACTTCATATTGTATCTAGTATCTTTTATTTTTTCTTAACTTCCTCACACATATTTTGCCTGATTTGCTACACAAAATACTACACAGACTACTAAGTAACTTTTATTTCTATTTCCAATCAGCATTTGAATAATTTGAAAGTTAGTATTTTAAAAGGTATATTCATAATCTAATATGAGGTATGCTTCATGAACTAAGGGTAAGATTGAATTAAACATGTTTCAAACTGGCATTGACTGCTCAGCACAGCCACCTACACAGGTGGTAATTCCATAACAGTGATCTTGATTCTGGGCCTGGACCTTAGTTGTGCAAGTCTCTAGTGCTTATGCAGTTATTCAAGAGTTACTGAGCCAACTAAACACATGGGATTGAATTTAAATCAAATATTAAATTTCATGTGAGTGTAATAAGGACCAGTGCTTCCCAGTGTTCGTACTCCTTCCTGTTTCGTAAGTGCCACTGGAAGCCAGTTTACAAATCAGGGATCAAAAGACAAAAAAGCCCAGGTAACATGATGTTTTGTCCCATTTTCTGGTGATATTTCTAAGTACAAATGCAGGACATTGAGAATAAGAACACTCTTTCCTGGTACAAAAACTCCACATATAAAATCTTTCTCATTTTCAAAGGCAGACCATCACACATCAACTTGAATGAAACATCTTATTTCAAAGGTGTTAAAATTAAGTGCACTATCATTTTTTAATTCAACAACTGCTTTTCTTGATAAGATTGATGAAATTAGTAACACACCAAAAATCTCTCTTAAATCATTTGCATTTTACTCTCTAAATTGCTTTCTTTTTTTCTCTTTTCTTGACTTCTTTTTGATTTAATGGGCTTTCATATCTTTTTTGTTCTATTAATTTGAAGTGACAAGCCTTATTTTTACTGATTATTTTAGTGGCTATTTTAACAAGCATACTTAATAAGCTAGCAATAAATATTGTCTTTCTCCAAAACAATGTAAGGACATTAGAAGGCTAAACTGACCAATAGTAGATACTGACATCTATAGTTATTTTAGTTATAACTGGATTTATTTTAATGTCACAAGCCATTAATATTATTATCTTATATAATCAATATTTGTTTAGAATGAATAAATTTAACACATATATTTACTTTAATCTTAATTCCTTCTTATATTACAAACCTTCTGTGGTGTTATATTTTCTTCTAGCATAACATACTTCATGACTTTCAGTTGGTTGTACCAAATTCATTTTTCTTTTTATTACAATTCTCTTTATTTTACCCTCACTCTTGACAGATAGTTTTTCTGTGATGTGATTTTAAATTAATATTTTTTTCTCAGTGCTTTGAGCGTACTGGCTCACACTTTTCTTTTGGTGTTTTTTCATTGTTGTTCTCGCAAAGTTAGCTATAATTTTGTTGTTCCATCTTTTAAATTTTTTTTCCCTCTGGCTGCTTTTAAAATTTCTCTCTATGTGGTATTTTTAGCTTTACTCTGATAAAAATTAGTTCTCAGTTACTTATCTTGCTTAATTACATTGACAACCTACATGAGGATTCATGACATCTATCGATTTTTGAAAATTCTCAGCCATTTCTTCATATATGACATCACTTTTCTGAAAGCTGATTAGATTTATTTTGGAATTTCCATGTTTTTAAGCTGTATTTTCCCACTTTTTCTCTGTGCTGTGTTTTGTATAAATCTGCCATTTTGCTAAATTATGGTTTAGTTTTTCTAATTTGTAATATAACCAATTCATTGAAGTTTTAATTTCATTATAATTTTGTTTTAAAAAATATTGGATTTGTTTTCAAATTTCACTTTTAATTTCTCAGTTTTTTGACTCTTTGTGTTTTGCATATCTTCTATTTATTTAAAATTAATGTACACACTTTTTATGTTTATATTATATGTGATAATTTTAATATTTTTATTCTTGAGTATCTTATTTTGCAGTTTATTATTTCTGTAGACTCTTGCTCCCAGAGATTTATTTCATTGGATACTTTCTGATATTTTATTGTCAAAGTACATATAACTTGAAATAATATCTGTTGAAACGAGAGTTTTTGTTAATATCAGGAAATTTTACAGTAGCATTTCCAGGTGTTTATGAAACAACCAGTCTGGAACTCTTTAAAATAAATTTTCTATTTGATTTTTTTTTGAGACCTCCAGAAGAGGGTGGATAAGGGGTTAAGAATTCTCAGAATAGGCATTTTATTTTTTACTCCCATCTAATTAAGGCCAAAATTAAAATTAAGAAAGGGTCCTCACCATCTACTTGTGGGGTGAGCTTTATTCTAGTTGACCCACTGAGTATAGGTGTGCTCAGATGTGGTAGTTTTATTAGGTAAAAGTCTCCAGTCTGATTATTTTTTTTGCTAGGGCTCTAGACCTTAACTTCTGGTTTTGGTTTCTGGTTTATCAAACTTTATAGCTCTAGCCTATGGAGATTAGAGGATTACATGCAATCAAGGCAGATGTCAACTAAAAAATATATAAACTAATGTAGTCTTTATTTTACTGAAAAGTATTTTTCTGGTCATTTAATATTTTTGGAAATGTGTGTGGTGGGATGTTTGTACAAATACCTAGTCTTTCACATTATATATTGGATGTAGAATTGTTGCTTTCATTTTCAGGGAAATGGCATTTTCCTGACTCCCTACCCCAAATGGGAGTACATAAAAATTAAAAATTTAATATTTTATTTATTAAGCAATAATGTAGAAAATACATTAAAGAGAGCAATATAGTTAATTTTATTGTATGGCAAACTATATTAAATAAAAAAACTCCAAACACATTTATTTCTTTTATTTATTGAAGGAACTACTTTGTACAGGTTCTGTGCAAGTCACTACAAATGACATGAAGATGACTTACATATGGACTCCTTTTCCAGACTATTTGAGTATAGGACCTAGGCATAAACAAATAATTATTTAATTGATTAATCAAAGAATCAAGTATCAGCCTGACCTGTGGTGGTACAGTGGATAAAGTGTCAACCTGGAATGCTGAGGTCACCAGTTCAAAACCCTGGGCACATATGGGAGTTGAGGCTTCCTGCTCCTCCCTTCTCTCTCGCTCTCTTTCCTCTCTAAAATGAATAAATAAAATCTTAAAAAATTTAAAAAAAAATAAAAAAGAATAAAGTATCAAAGGGCATACTTAAAAGACATATAATAAATCTAGAGCAAGAGAAAAATATAAATTGGAGGCATGTGAAAGGCTTTGTGAAGAGGTGGCACTATGAATAGTCCTTGAAGAATCAATCTAATATGATGAAAGTTATGAATCAGAAAAATGTATTCAGGAAAACTTTTTTTATAAACACAAGTCAAGATCATAAAAGAACTCAGTGTATCCAAATCAGTAAAAATAATTCCTAACAACTTTCTTCTAAAATATTATTCAGTGGTCAACAATATCTCTCAGCCAAAAATTGTGATGAATCAATTGCAGGAATAGGCATGTGTATGTGCACATCTTTTATCTTCAATTTTTCCTGCTCAAAAAAGCTAGTTAAGGTTTAAAAATATAATTATTGCTTACCTTGGGATTAGCATTACAAATAAAAATGCGATCTGAGCAACGTGTAAAATCTGAAGCTAGTACTTGAGAAGTCAAAATTTAAGAAAAAGTGTTTTGTCAAATCATTTAATTATATTAGTAATAATATTAGGTTGAAACTTAGAATTGCTATTTTTGTAGATTAAAATGAAATATCCAGAATTTCATATCATCCAACTTATACATTTTCCCTACTCATGATACCATTAAACTGTTAGCAGAAGCTTTTTTTTCTTTCTACTTTTGGATTTGAATATTTAATCTTTAATGATAAAGAGCAATTCTAAATCCTTTTTTAGAAGACAGTTGTGAAAGCATATTTCTTTTTGATATTTTATAAGCTTTGTTAAGACTCCAAAACTAATTATGACCAATAAACAGTCTAAATGATTAAAATATGGTTTCCTACAAACCAAAACGAAGCAAAAACAAGCAAGCAAACAAACAAACAAAAACCCCTTATTCCTGAAGCACTGTTCAAGGCCCTTATTTTCTGCCAGTGCCAGAGCCCTGTCACCATTGTTTAAATCCTGGCAAAGTTCAAAAGGAGCTCAATGATGCACAGTGAGAAATAATGTGTACCACTCATTATCCTGCTGAGACCCTTTGTTGAAACAGTCAATTTCTATGCTGTTTGTAAGGTTGTGCCGTTGTAATCCCTGGATAACTGCCAGGAATAGCCATAGTAACAAAACAACCATTGTCTTTCTGTTTTCAAATCAGACTGTCGTTATGTAAAGAATTTTTTGAGTTACGATGAGTCTTGTTTCTAGTCAGTGTTTTTAGATTATTCCGAGCTCCTAAGTAAATGATGTTACTTTTAAGCATATGCTATCATTATTCCCATACACCTCTTTACGTAAATTTTGTTATGATTTGTTAATCAGCTGATGTTTTATTTTCTAATTATCATAAAATAGAATATATTTATGTAATATGCCTAAAAATAATAACAGTGTTCTGATACTCTCTAATATGGCCTTTATGTAAATCACAGTACACTTAAAAAACAAACTTGCCTGACCAGGTGGTGGCACAGTGGATAGGACGTTGGACTGGGACACAGAGGACCCAGGTTTTCTTAAGCACGGGATCATCTGTCTTGATCACGGGCTCACCAACTTGAGTACAAGGTTGCTGGCTTGAGTATGGGATCATAGACATGACCCCATGGTCGCTGGATTGAGCACAAAGGTCTCTGGCTTGAGCCCAAGCCAAGGTTGCTGTCAAGGGGTCATTCACTCTGCTGTAGTGCCCCAGTCAAGGCACATATGAGAAAGCAATCAGTGAACAACTAAGGAGCCACAATGAAGAATTGGTGCTTCTCATCTCTCTCCCTTCCTGTCTGTCTGTCCTTATATGTCTCTCTCTATCTCTTGTCACAAATAAAATAAAGTAAAATAAAATATGAAATAAACTTAAACTTTACAATTTTTAAAGTAATTGATACAACATTATTAGTACATGCACAATTGTGTCTAGACTTATTTCTATATGCATACAGTATACACTGCATATGTATGTTTATGAATATATACAAACAGTATTGTGTTTTGATATATATAAAAACAGTTTTAAAAGAATAAAAGCATCTGCATAAAAACAGGTACTGTTTGAATAAACTAAGATTTGGTGTATTGTCAAGAACTATGTCTCAAGTTTAAATGTCAATACAAACTTTGATAATTTAATGAAGACTTGATCATGTCTTTATAGGCTATCTTCAAGAAATCTACATTTGATTCATTATTCCTTAATACATTTTTACTGTAGGTTGAAAGTTAGTTCACCAAATGTATTTTGATATTAAAAAGCCTTCAAAAGTCCCTGGCCAGTTGGCTCAGTAGTAGAGCATTGACCCAGTATGTGGATGTCTTGGGTTCGATTCACGGTCAGGGCACACAGAAGTGCCATCTTCTTCTCCACCTCTCCACTCCACTCCCTTCTTGTTTCTCTCTCTCTCTTTCACTCTCTTTCCCTCCTGCAGCCATGGCTCAATTAAAATGAGTTGGCCCCTTGTTCTGAGGATGGCTTCATGGCCTCTATCTCAGGCGCTAAGAATAGCTAGGTTGCTGACCAGTGGAGCAACTCTCCAGATGGCAAAGCATCGCCCCTCAGTAGACTTCCCGGGTGGATCCTGGTTAGGGCACATGTGGAAGACTTTCTCTTCCTCCCCTCCTCTCATTGAAAAAAAAAAGAAAATAAAGCCTTCAAAATAATACTAGTAGAACACCTTTGCTGTCACCCAGATTTCCAAATCCCCTTCCATTCTTTATCAAAAGTATGGTTTTGGGAAATTTGTGTTAAGTTCCCTGAGCCTCACTTTTCTTATCTAAAAAAGGCATTGAAAAAAACCTGCTAAAGATTATATGTCATAAAATATATAAAATGCTTAGAATAATACCAAGTATATTTTAAGCATTCAGTGTTAGCTGTCATTAGTAATTTTTTTTGCTAGAATAGCCAAATATCTGAAATAAATATAAACAATCTCAGACATTTTACTGCCTTTTTCACTTACCCTACTTTCCACTGAAAACATCAATAGAATTAACAAATAAATAAGTATAAGTCTGAATTCCCTGTGGAATCTAGATATGGAGCCATTCAAATGATGCTTTTTGCTTGACCTAGGACATATGAGAGCAGAGATAAGGAAAAGTAGAAGATTGGTACCTAATCCCACTCTCATAAAATATCAATGAATTTGAGAATTTGGTGAAAAGCAATGAAAAACTGCAATTTATATCCACAATAATTTATTTTTAACATGAAAATTAAACTAAATGAAATATAAGTCACAAATTTATTATTGGACTTTGTAAAAATGTTAAGACTCCAGTCTGCTTAATTTTCTCTGTAGTTTTGCTTTTAGAATGTGCTGTGCTCTGTTGATTTTCTCTAATCACTCTCTCTGTTTCTGACAGTCCATTTATTATATCCTATGGACCTCCACCCACTTCATCATTGATAATGTATTTTAATTTCTAATATCTATTCTCATTATTTCCTATTCTATTTGGCCTCTCTCCTATTGAAATTGCTCCCTCTATGGCCCTGTCAATGACTATTCTCTCTCACTCCACTTAACCTCAAGAGGTTGGGTCAGATCCTCTTGGCTCTCAGAATTAGGCAGCATGAACTAGGCTAAAGTTATCTTAGTAGTTTACACTTTATGGAGACTAAATATAAATCAAAACCCAGCTGAGGGTTCTGGTTCATTTTCTCACTCAGAAACCCAAACAGATAGAAGAGCTATCATTTGATTATTGCTGATTTTCACATCATGGAAGGAGAAGGAACATGGTGAATTGGACATTGTCTTTAAAAGTTTCTCCCTAGATATGAAAACACATCATGTTTGCTTACATTCCATTGACTAAAATATATCATGTAACTGTGCTCAATTTCAAGGGAGAAAAGGTGTGCAATCCACCATGTGCTCAGAAAAGGTAAATGGAATATAGTTGAATAGCTCTAATATTATAATCCCTATTTTTGTTCCAAGTTCATGAATTCTCTAAACTCTAGAAAAACCATGCTTTATTGAAGTTCTGCTTTCTGAATAAACTATTTTTTATGCTATCATCCACTTATTAATCACAGTTATTCACCCACTGTTCTTTTCAGCCACTGGCTCATAGCATTTCACTTTAATATGTTTGATTTCATGATCCTATATAAATTCCCTCTTTTTAAATATTTTTATTTTTAATAATTTTATAGGGGTGAGATTGGTTAATAAGATTATATAGATTTAAAGTGCATATTTCTATGATATATAATCTGTATATTGCATTGTGTACCTCCACCCAAAGGTAAATAATCTTCCATCACCATATATTTGGCCCCCTTTACTCTTTACTTCTCCCCCATCCCCCTTCCCTCTGGTAACCACCATATTGTTGTCTGTGTCTTAAAGAGTTTCAGTTTTATTACTGCAAATGTGTGAAATTATATGGTTCTTAGCTTTATCTGACTGACTTATTCCACTTAGCATATTATTCTCAAGGTCCATCTATGTTGTCACAAGTGGCAGTATTTAATCTTTTCTTATAGCTGAGTAGTATTCCATTGTGTGTGTGTGTGTGTGTGTGTGTGTGTGTGTATCACATCTTCTTTATACAATCATCTATTGAAGGGAACTTTCGTTGTTTCCATGTCTCGGCCACCATAAATAATGCTGCAATGAACATAGTGGTACCTACATCCTTGCAAATTAATGGTTTCAAATTTTTCACAGTGTCACCCCAATAAATTCAATTAAAAAAAAAAAACTTGGGTAAATACCCAGAAGAGAAATTGCTTGGTCATATAGTAACACTACTCTTAATTTTTTGAGAAAATCCCATACTGTTTTCCATTGTGGATGTACCAGCTAACATTCCTACCATTATTAGTGAATGAAGGTTTCTTTTTCTCCACAACTTCTCCAACACTAGTTGTTACTTGTCTTGTTGACAATTGCCAGTCTAACAGGTGCGCAGTGGTATTTCATTGTAGTTTTGATTTTCCTTTCCCTAATAGCTAGTGAAGTTGAATATCTTTTCAATTATCTGTTGGCTGTTTATATGTCTTCTTGGGAGAGGTGTCTGTTCAATTTTCTCACTGTTCATCAGTCTATTTAGATTTTTCATTTCTTCATGATTCAGTCTATGGAGTTTATATGTATATTTCTAGGAACTTATCCATTTCTTCTATGTTACTGAATTTGGAAACATATAGTCTTTTATAATATTCTATTATGATTCTTTGTATTTCTGTGATGTCTGTGGTATATTCCCTTTTATTTCTACTTTTGTTTAGATGAGTCTTTTCTCTTTTTTTTTTTTAGTGAGACCAGCCAAGTGTTTGTAATTCTTTTAAATCTTTTCAAGAAAACAGCTCTTTGTTTTACTAATTTATTGTATGATCTTTTCATTCTCTATTTCATTCAATTATGTTCTAATTTTTATTATTTTCTTTTTTCTGCTGACTTTGGGTTGCTTTTATTCTTCTTATTCTAGTTCTTTAAGATTTTGCTTCTTAAGATACTCCTATAATGATCAACTTCCCTCTTGTTACTGCTTTTTATGCATCCTAGAAAGTTTTTTTTTTTGTTTGTTTGTTTGTTTTTCCTGAAGTTGGAAATGGGGAGGCAGACAGACTCCCGCATGCGCCCAACCGGGATCCACCCGGCATGCCCACCAGGGGTGATGCTCTGCCCATCAGGGACGTTGCTCTGTTGCAACCAGAGCCATTCTAGCACCTGATGCAGAGGCCATAGAGCTATCCCCAGCGCCCGGGCCAACTTTGCTCCAATGGAGCCTTGGCTGCAGGAGGGGAAGAGAGAGACAGAGTGGAAGGAGAGGGGGAGGGGTGGAGAAGCAGATGGGCGCTTCTCCTGTGTGCCCTAGCCAGGAATCGAACCTGGGACTCCTGCACGCCAGGCTGATGCTCTACCACTGAGCCAACCAGCCAGGGCGCATCCTAGAAGTTTTAATATGTTGCACTGTCTTTCTTATTTATCTGTATATATCTTTTTAGCTCATCTTTTATTTTTTCTTTGACCTAGTCATTTTTAGTAGTACATATATTGTTTAATCTCCACATATATGTTTGTTTCTTCCTTTCTACAGTTGATTTCTAATTTTAAAGCATTGTAGTCAGAGGATATGCTGGGTATAATTTCAGTCTTTTAAATTTGTTGAGGCTATGTTTATGATCCAACATATGGTCTATTCTTGAGAATGTTCCAGGTACACTGGAAAAGAATGTATAATTTGATGCTCTGGAATGAAAGGCTCGGTAAATGTCAATTATGTCCATTTGGTCTAGTGTGTCATTTCAGCTGATATTTATTTTTTTGTGTGACAAAGAGAGAAGAGAGTCAGAGAGAGGAACAGACAGGGACAGGCAGGCAGGAGAGCAGAGAGATGAGAAGCATCAATTCTTTGTTGTGGCTCTTTAGTAGTTCATTGACTGTTTTCTCATATATGCCTTGACCAAAGGGGCTACAGCAGAGAGAGTGACACCCCTGTTCAAGCCAGCGACCTTGGGCTCAATTGAGTGACCTTGGGCTTCAAGCTGGTGAGCCTGCACTCAATCTGGTGACCTCAGGGGTTTCAAACCGGAGTCCTCTGGGTACCAGTCTGATGCTCTATCCACTGTGCCACCACCTGGTCAGGCTCAGCAGATATTTCTTTATTCATTTTCTTTTTTGATGATCTAGCTCAGGGGTAGGCAACCTTTTTATACCTACCACCCACTTTTATATCTCTGTTAGTAGTAAAATTTTCTAACTGCCCACCGGTTCCACAGTAATGGTGATTTATAAAGTAGGTAAGTAACTTTATAAAATTTATAAAGCAGAGTTACAGCAAGTTAAAGCATATAATAATTACTTACCAAGTACTTTATGTCAGATTTTCACTAAGTGTTGCAGAATAAATCTTTATAAAACAACTTACTGTAGTTAAATCTATCTTTTTATTTATACCTTGGTTGCTCTGCTACTGCCCACCATGAAAGTTGGGCGGTAGGGTCCAGGCTGAGTACCACTGACTAGCTAGAGCTATCAGTGATTGTGTTTTTGTCAGTTTCTCCCTTTAGTTCTATTAATAGTTACTTGATATATTTTGGTGCTCCCTGATTGGATGCAAATATAATGAGAAGTGTTATGTGTTTTGATACGTCTCCTTTATCATTATAAAATAGCCGTCTCTGTCTGTTGTTACCTTTGTTATCTTGAAATATATTTGGTCCGCTATAAATATGGCTAACCCTACTTTTTGTGGATGTTACTTGCTTGGAGAATCATTCACCACTCTTTCACTTTGAGTCTATCTTTGTCTTTTCTACTTAGATGTGTCTCCTGAAAGCAGCATATGGTTGAGATTCATTTCTTTTATTTATTTATTTGTTTATTTATTTATTTATTTACTTATTTTGAGCTAATTTGCTGTCCTGTGCCTTTTTATGGGTGAATTCAGTCTACTTACATTTGTGGTAATTATTATTTTGTGTGGCTTTTCTATTGCAATTTTATCTTTTGTTTTTCAGTAGCTCTATGCCTCCATTTGTTCTTTTCCTTTGTGTGTCTGGCAGTTGTTTAGTTTGGTGGCATCCTATAACTTTTTTTTTAAGTTATATGTCTCAGTTGTGGGTTTTTCGTGTGTGATTACCATTAGGTTTTTTTTTTTTAATTGTTTAATATATACAGTGGTCCTTTATCTTTTGAATGCATCTAATCTCCATCCTCCTTCGCACATTTGTTTTTGTTGTCACAAGTTATCCCCATTTAAGCTATAAGTTTGTTGGTAATTTTACTAATAGTTTTGTGACCTTTTTTTCTTTATTACAGTTAGATAACCCTGTTGAGTACTTTCTCCAATGAAAATCTTCTGGTGATAAATTTACTCAACTTCTGTATGTCTGGAAAAGTCTTTATTTTTTCTTCAAATATAAAGGTTAATTTTGCTGGATATATTATACTTGACTGGTAATTACTCTCTTTTGATATTGGAATATTTGTATTCATTCTCTTCTAGCTTTTAGAGTTTCTGCTGAGAAGTCCCATGATAGCCTTATAAGTTTTTCCTTATAGGTTACTTTCTTCTTTTCCCTGGCTGTCTTAAGAATTATTTATTTGTCATTAATTTTTGACAGTTTTAAAATCTGTGCCTTGGAGGAGGCCTCTTTGGATTGAGGTAATTAAGTGTTATGTTAGTTTCTTATATTCAAGGATCTAAAACATTCCATAGGTTTGGGAAGTTCTCATCAACTGTTTGTTTGAATAAGTTCTCTGTTCCCTTTTACTCTTTTTCTTCTGGTATGACTATTATTGTTATATTGGAATCAGACAGTTCTCATAAAGTTCTTTCATTTCTATGCTAATTTCTCTCTCTTCTTCCCTCTGTATCATTTCTAGATTTTTATCCTTGATATCACTATTTTTTTTTTTTGTGGCAGAGACAGAGAGAGTCAGAGAGAGGGACAGACAGACAGGAAGGGAAAGAGATGAGAAACATCAGTTCTTTGTTGCAGCTCCTTAGTTGTTCATTGATTGATTTCTCATATGTGCCTTGACTGGGGGTGCTACAGCAGACCAAATGACCCCATGCTCGAGCCAGCGACCTTGGGCTCAAGCTGGTGAGCCTTTTTCAAACCAGATGAACACACACTCAAGCTGGCGACATCAGAGTCTCAAACCTGGGTCATCCACATCCCAGTCTGACTCTCTATCCACTGTGCCACTGCCTGGTCAGGCACTGATTCATTTTTTCAGTTAGCTCCATTCCTTATGTTCACGAGTTCATTCTTGATCTCTGGTACTGATTTCTTCATCTCCAAATTATCTATCTTGTTCTTTTTTAAAGTTTCCATCGTTTTTGTTAAAATGCCCATTTTCTCCTTTTTTAAAATTTATTTTCTGAATTTATTAAACTGCCTGTTTTCCTGAATCTTGTTCAATTCTTTCAAACTGCAGTCTTGAATTATCTGTCACTTAAATTACATATTTTCATGTTTTAAAATTTGTTTTCTGAGGCCTGGCCGGTTGGCTCAGTGGTAGAGCGTCGGCCTGGCGTGCAGAAGTGTCGGGTTCGATTCCCAGCCAGGGCACACAGGAGAGGCACCCATCTGCTTCTCCACCCCTCCCCCTCTCCTTCCTCTCTGTCTCTCTCTTCCCCTCCTGCAGCTGAGGCTCCATTGGAGCAAAGATGGCCCGGGTGCTGGGGATGGCTCCTTGGCCTCTGCCCCAGGCGCTAGAGTGGCTCTGGTCGCAACAGAGCGACGCCCCAGAGGGGCAGAGCATCGCCCCCTGGTGGGCAGAGCATCGCCCCTGGTGGGCGCGCCGAGTGGATCCCGGTCGGGCGCATGCGGGAGTCTGTCTGACTGTCTCTCCCCGTTTCCAGCTTCGGAAAAATATAAAATTTGTTTTCTGGAGATTTTTTTTCTGAGCTATTTTATTACCTTTGTTATTCACGGTATTTGATGGATTCTCTGTCTATTCCACCTATGAAATCTGTGGATTCCATCTATGTATTAGTGGCACTTCTCTAATACATTGATTAAAAGTCTTTCTATTGTTTACCAGTAGATGACACTGAATCACAAGTTTCTTGGCTCGCTGGAACTTCTCTGGATTTTCAGATCTCCAAAGGGTGGAGGAAAATACTCTCTTGTGTTCCCTGGAAAGATGGCTACCTTCCATATAATCTGCTCATTTTTTTCCAAGGGACAAGAACCATAAAAGAATGCTATGGACAAAGAGGATTTAAATACATAAAATCCCAGTGCTGTCTCCCACAGCCAGATGCCACCAACAGTGCTGGTTCATATGTGGACATATTGAGCTTGAGAAACATCAGTGCTTTCTTTGTTGCTTTGCTTTCCCAGGAATGGAAACCTTGGACTTCCATGGAGTCCCCAAGGTTCTCTACTCAGCCCTGGGATTAGTAACAGAATGTTCCTTTTTTTTTTTATTTCACAAAAAAATTGTTTCTGTAATACAAGTTCTCATATTCACAGATAATGTGTTCTATACAAACGATAAGGGAGGGTGAGTTCTGGGAGGTTAAAGGAAGACAACCAGGTTCCATGCTGTATTTTTTCTGTCTGGAATGCTGATTGCCAGACAACGGTGATCACATTTCTGTGTTTCATCTTCTGACCAGGTTACTGGGCTCAACTGCAGATCGTACTGCCCACTCCTGAAGGAATGTTCCATAAATCTTTTTGCTCCTCTCAGTTTAAGGAAGTGCCAAATCACAACATGATCTCTCTCCAGGCTGAACCCTGCAGTAAGCTTCAAGTTGCAAGGCTGAGTCTGTGGCTCCTTTGAGCTCTTCTCCATCCTTGTTTCCCTGGTTTTCTTTCACTTATTCGCTTTTAGATGTTTTTATGTGGTTTGTGTCCACTTATTCACCTTTAGATATTTCAGTGTGTGAATCTCTCATATGTGTGTGTGTGCATTAAAGAGGGAGTCATTTGTGGAATTATAGCTGTTCAAATTGTTGAAACTTCAAGGGGAGAAATCAAGGGGATCTTTAATGCCACCATTCCTATGACATCCTAAATTCACTTACCTTACAGAAGATCTGTCCAACAATATAGATTTTATTTATTTATTTTTTTTTTTTATTTTTTTTTTTTATTTTTTTTTTTTAGAGAGGAGAGAGAGAGAGAGAGACAGAGAGGGAGGTTTTTTTAGAGAGGAGAGAGAGAGAGAGAGACAGAGAGGAGAGAGAGAGGAGAGAGAGACAGAGAGAGAGAGAAGTGGGGAGGAGCTGGAAGCATCAACTCCCATATGTGCCTTGACCAGACAAGCCCAGGGTTTCGAACCGACAACCTCAGTATTTCCAGGTTGACGCTTTATCCACTGCGCCACCACAGGTCAGGCACAATATAGATTTTAAATATATTCAGTTAAACATTTCTAAGGGCCTCTCATCCACATAATATTTACATATCATTATAATTACATCATAATCATTATGACCCAGAGAATAATAATTTTACATAAATAACTCAGAAATTCAACTCTTTTCCTTCGTGCTTGTAAATTCATTTGACTCCAATATACTAGCTTTTAACCCTCTAAAATGCATAAGTTGGTAAATTATTGGTTTCTGTATATTATTTCTCACCTTTACTTATATTTCTCTATATTCAGCTTAGTGTCTATGGGTTATCGTTACAGCCATTTTCTTCTACAACCAAATTTACTTTTTGGTTGTTTTATAGCTTTTACCTCCTCAAAACTTGATTCTGTATTAATGCTATTATCTTCTTCACTCTATCTGACTTTATTAATCATTTCAGATGGGCAAAATTCACCAATTGTGAAAAATGGAACCTCTATAAACTGCTAGTAATCCCAAACAATCTGTCAAACCTGCCACAACTGCTAGAAATTCTGGTTAACAAATTCACTTATATTCTACAACATTATTTTCACATGCTTGTTTCTACTTCTCAAGTCTGTTTAATTCACTTCTGATCTTAAAAACCTGTTTACTTGCTTCCAAGAGAAGTAAAAATTGTATTTCAATTTTCCACCATCAAGTTGATAAGCACTGCTTTATTGACACTTGTTCTTTTTTCCCTCTCTTCTACATTTGATGGAAAAATTGGCATTTCTACTGCTTAAGGGTATCCTTTTCCATTCCAGTTGTCAATTTATAAATTTTTAGATCCATGTGCCTTTCTTTGCTTTAGACATTAAGGAATTTTTCTCCTGGTCTATTTCCTTTGTGTTTTAAAAAATTATAATTTCTCAATAAAAAGGTTTCTTTCCATTTCCAACCAATGTTTTCATTTTGTCTGAGGGAAACATGTTTACCCAATTAGCTGCACTAGGTATTTCAATTGGCTCAGATCTTACCAATGATCATTTAAAAACTAACAGGTCATTAAAATTTTTTATTAATATCTCCAACTTGTTAAATCCAGTGTATATTTATAAAGCTTTATCTCACTTAATCTTAATAAGCTATTTTCTTAACTGACTACTGTAATTCTTGAAATCTTCTTCCATTGGCTCCTATAACACTGTCCTCATTTTTCAGTTGCTTCTTTTAGGTCACTGCTTCTCAATTCTATTTGTTACCTTTACATCTTCTGACTAGCTTTTAAGTCCTACTAGAAAGAGTATATATTATAATCTACTTAGAAGTAATACTGCCTCATTTCTTGTCAAGATTGTGTAGTAACATCAAGCTTTGACAGATTCCTCTTTGATTAATACCCATAAGAAAAACCATGCAAAATACACAGAGTAAGCCTGACAAAGCTATGGGCCACCGGACTTCTGATGCAAAAGTATAGTTTGCTGGTCTAGAGTTATCTGTGGATTAAAAATGCTCCATATGAAATTTAGCTGGCAATGACAATGAGATGTAAATAGAGATATGGATTTCTGAAATATTAACACCAAGGGCTCAATGATCTGCATTTGAAGATTCAAAACAATCCCTGGAAGCTGATAGTTAATGCTCTTACCTCGTGGTGGGCAAGGCATTAGGGATTAATCCTGCTGTTAATGAATGTTTAGAGGCTAAGCAGCAAGAGATGGCATTGAGGTCTACTGTCCAAATGGTGAATTGGGCAGGTAAAAGGTATATTATCATGAACATGATGTAAAAAGCTTCATAGTTCCAGGTGAAAGGCTATGTGGCTAGAGCTGTTTATTTAAGGAAACTCTAAAGAGGCAATAGATAATTTCAGACTAAAGATCTTGCCACATAATAGAGAACACTGGACTGGCCAAAAACATTGGAACTTTGAGTGAATGGCAAAGAACCATATCCCTGCTCAAAATTCAATGTAAATGCATTTTGGTTACTGCTGCAAATTTTCTCTCTGTCTCCATTCTCCCTAACCCCTCTTGATACTTTTATCCCAATCTCAATTTCTTTAAAGGGAAAAAAATTAGTATGGATAAATTCAAGTTTTCCCTACTTCCAAAACCATAAATACCTGTCCATGTATGCTGGCGAATATCAGTCAGGTTATGATATTGCTTTGTTACCAAAAAAGCTTTGTTAGATACAAGTGACTAAGTCACAATCTTACCCATTCTCATTGGGTGTTGACTTTAAACAAATCGCCAGATATTTCTCCAGCAAAATGAGTGTACTCAGGAACAGCAAAGAATTGCAATTTCAGACATTGCAGTCTAATGGCAAACCATGTGCAAGTCTGAAAAAACAATGAAAAGGGATATTTTTTCATGAACTTGAGAGATAACTTATAGATAACAAGTCTATTGGAGGAAACTGAAAGTTCAAAGCATAGTGCTTTTTCATTGGTAAAATTATAGCAGTCTCTTATTGGCTGAGCTGTTACTGGGTAAAAAGGAATCTTTTTCTTTCTCCTGCTCAGGTAATAAATGACACATACATTTTGTTAATGTATTTTACTCAGGATTCACAATTGAGGAAGGACTCTAACAAGACTTTGGGTTGAGAGCCTTTAGGACCAATTCAATGTACTGTAGTTGTTGCTTATACATATATATGTATAAAAGGAATTTATGTTGTTCTATAAAGGCTAGAGAGAATCCTCTGAATCATAACAAGTTAATGTAGAAAGGTCCTAGTACCTTTGGGATTTCATGACCCTAAAGATTCCTTTGAAGTATAAGTCCTGTGACTGATGATTTTGCTTTTTGCTGTCCTGTGCCTGAAGTTTCCCTCCAAGTTCAGTACTAATCACATTCTAGACATAGCTACCACATATAATCTTTTAAAAATATGCTATAAACTTGTTGTTTGGACCTTGTTGGAACTGAATACCTGATTTACAAAAATCTTTTGACTCCATGGCCTCATAGTCCTATTCTGAGGTAGGTCAACTTGAACTTTAATAACTAACAATGTTGAAAAGTTTCACTTATCAAATGGAGATAGTATATTCCAGAAGCCAGCCAACCTGACAGTAGTAATATCTTGGCTCTACAGAGAAAGAGGTAGCTATCACATTGGGGGAGATTTTATACCCCACGTCACAGTGTGATCATTCCCATTAGAGGTCAGAAGTCAAGGTCAATCTCAGAAGTTTACATATGACTTGAACTGTTTGGTATGCCTTTGGGAAAGCTACAGATTGGTAGATTAAGCATACTTCTCTCTGGGACCACTCACTATGGAAACCAATTGTGACTACTAATTGAAAAGTTTGAGTCATTAATTATTTTAGAATCTATGCTTATTAGCTGCTACATTGGTCTTTTTCATAGTTTAAGTCTTTAATCTTCCATGAATCTTCTCCTAACCATTCCATTGACTCCTTCCTCATACAATTTATCGTGTACTTATAGTTCCTCTGAGTATTCCTTGCTTCAAGAAATTCTATATAAGCTTTGGGAGGAATCACATTTAAAGTCTTTTTATCTCTACTTTGCCCAGTCCACCAGTAAATATTGATTGATAGAACCTGTCATATTATATTTCATAGTTGAGAAAATGCAAGCTTATTTTACTTTACCATGGGATATAGTTCTGTGAATATTTTAAGCGAGTGATAAAACACTAATTCTGAAATCATGATATGTAATATTTTTATAATTTAATATTCTAAATTTTTGTGTTTACATTTATAGAAAGATAATCTGATTGATGATAGCTTTCTCTTAATCCTGAAAAATATGCATGAACATATGAAAAAGATAAGACTTGAGATATAATATTTTTTCCAACATGTTATTCACTATTGGATATCAGAGACTGTATCTGAATTGTTCAGGTTAAAATAGTTATAAAAGGGGAATTATTTTCCTTACCCCCAAAATAAAAACATATCAGCTGCTTCTCAGGCTTTTGAGGATAAAACTAAAGTGAAACAGTCCTATAATTCAGTTTTAAAATAAATAGTGGCCCTGGCCGGTTGGCTCAGTGGTAGAGCATCGGCCTGGCATGCGGGGGACCCGGGTTCGATTCCCGGCCAGGGCACATAGGAGAAGCGCCCATTTGCTTCTCCACCCCGCTCTCCTTCCTCTGTGTCTCTCTCTTCCCCTCCCGCAGCCAAGGCTCCATTGGAGCAAAGATGGCCCAGGCACTGGGGATGGCTGCTTGGCCTCTGCCCCAGGCGCTAGAGTGGCTCTGGTTGTGGCAGAGTGACGCCCCGGAGGGGCAGAGCATCACCCCCTGGTGGGCAGAGCGTCCGCCCCTGGTGGGTGTGCCGGGTGGATCCCAGTCGGCGCATGCGGGAGTCTGTCTGACTGTCTCTCCCCATTTCCAGCTTCAGAAAAATACAAAAAATAAATAAATAAATAAATAAATAGTATGATAAAATTTTTTAGTATTGATTATTTACAAATATTATAATTTACCTATTTTAAAATAAATCCTGGAAATCTAATGTGCTGAATCCATTACCCACTGAAGAATGCTATACCAGATCAGAATTATAAGTTCACAGTTCCATTGAGAAGGTTTCTTGTAGTTCATAGTCATTCATTTTGGTACAAGTAGTTGTTTCTTGCTCCACTGGTTGTGTTCCCATAGTACTTAAACTGAGAAATGAAAAATATTAAGTGGAAAATATATAGGAGAAATAACAACTTAAATCAATAATAAAAAAATCTGTAAATGTTTTATGGGTTCAAAAAATAACAGGAGATTTTAAGTAATATTTTGAGTTGCTTCTAATTCTTCATTTTGTATCTTTGCACATAAATTTGTTTTGAAGAAACCATCTATCATCTATCTCTTCTCAAGTACAGGATTATTAAATAGATAATGATATTAAAAGTAAAAATATTGTAGGTATTTCCTTGTTTTTATGTATGTTTAAATATAAATACTATGGAATGGAATGGAATATCTTTTATATTTAAATGATTGTGTTTGGCAGAAATAAAATTTTTTTACTTATACTATGATTTTAAAAGAGGTTAATTATTTTAAAATTAGGAAATCTGCAATGCTCAAAATCCGGAACAGAAAATGTCAGGGAGAGCATTATTCAGTGTATTGCTCATGAATAATATACTAAATTCCTCTTTGGAGTATTGACATTTGTGACTTCAGAATATTTTTAATAGAAGTTTATTTTTCTTGAAACTAACAATGTTAAAAAAATCCTCAATTTCTGTGTACCTTTTTTCCCTCCAAGTGAGTTAAACTAACTCAACTAGCATTAAAAATAAATAAATCTCATATAAATATTGGAATGTGACAGAACAATATTGTGACATTTTTAGTATAGAAATGTTAATATTTACAAATAAGAGAATTGAGAACATATGATGAAATCAGATTGCAGTGGAGATAAAACAAAACAAAATTAAATTTAAAAAAGCAAAGATAAACCCACCCTCAAACTGTCAAACTTTAAGAATCTTTTAAAGTCAAAACACTTTTGAAGAATTACCAGTTGAGAAGTTTGTTTTATTTTGTAAGTAATGGCACATTTGGTGGATTTAATCAATATCACTTGAGATTATTAGCAGACTTACAGAAGCATTAATAAAGTCACAGCTGAGGGGTGACGTCAGAGAAATGACGCTGCGAGGAGCACTCCCAATATGTCTCCCCAAAATTTCAACAAGTTCTACAACCAGTGACAGAAAAATCTATTCTTGGAGTGTCTGGAAGTCCCACACACTGAACACGAAGGTATGATCAAGCGAAAAAATTGACTAAATATATAATCAACCCTGTAGGAAATAAGATGGAGAACGGAACACTCTGCATTCCTCACTAACCTGAGCAAGGGCTGCTTTCACTTGGAACTGAGGGAGAGTGGGGGCTGGGAGCACAGAGGGAACCGGGCTGCAGCACAGACATCCAAGCTGAGGAAAGAGTGTGCTCACGGTGACTCAGCCCACTCGAGCTAATGCCTGCACTGGACCCTGGCAAAGGCAGGTGAGCGACGGCCACCATCATCCCCGATATCCTGGTCAGTGAACGCGGATAGTGTGCGAGAGGTTCCTCCTAGCACCCCGGGAGTGGCCGCCAGTGTTCCCGGACAGGAGGGCAGGGTCAGAGACCTCTGCGTGGGCTGTGACCAGAGTCTCGGTGTAATCCCTGCTCCCCAAACAGTGGTGCGTGGGGAGTCTATGAAAGCAAACTTCACTGTGCCCGGACCTCTCCGGGCAAGTGGGGTGCCTCACCCAGCCATTCAGGCTAACATCCTGGGGAAGAAAATATATGGAAGCGCTAGGGGGAGGGGCATGCAAGCAGCTTGCAGACTATCTCTGGAGCAGATCTGCAGATCCAATCACTGAAATTAGCTTAACCCACAGTCTGCTCACCTCCCAACTGACTTACACAGCTCTAATGGACAAGGTCTCTCTCAGATCAGCGATCTGAGACAAGAGACATGATATTTTTTTAGTGCCTCTTGCTATGCACGTAGGGGCGGGGGCAACTTCCTATCAGCTGACACAGGGTGAAAAACATATTCCTACAGAACAAACCTCAGAGAACACTGCAGAAGTTAAACAGGATAGGCTGTAGGCTTTTTAACAGGGAAGAAGCCTGCAGGAAACAATCCCATGGAACACTAAGGCAAATTTAACTAGATATACCTGGGGAACTGAACAGAAGTCAATACGCCCTCCTACCTGCTTAAGCTGATGGCTCTGATTGGCAAAGCTTTCATACTCAGGGCTATACATTAAAAAGAGGGATTTGGCAGCTTTTAAGACCTCCTGTTCTGCAGGCAGTGACTAGGGCATATCTTCTTCCCAGCCAAAACACGTTACAAAGTGCAAAAAGCCTGGGGAGAGTGGTCCCACAGAGTGCTGAGGCATACTGGACATGCCTGGAGGCTCATAGAAAGGCACCTTGAGAGCAATTGGCACCCAACCCTGCCTGATTACGCTGGCAGCTCTGACTGACAGAGCCTTACCCAGAGCCCTGTGCTGAGTGGGGATAGAGTTGAGATTTGCCAACTCTTTGAGCCTCTTACTCTCCAGGCAGAGGCAGTGACAACCTCATAGCTGGATCATCAGGCTGCTAATTTAGGAAGGAGAGACTAGGAGAGAGGCTTCGGGAAAACAGACTCTCTCATTGTTGGAGCCTGCAAATGCTAACAAGCCCCGACTACCAATGAGACTGAAGCCTAATATATGACATTGCCATAGAAACTCATCAACTGCAAATCTCTACCTAAGCGTGCCACAGGAGCAGAGCCTGGGGTACAGAGCCACCAATCAGGAAGAGGGAGAGGAAAGAAAAAGGAAGAAGATAACCTCTTAAAATCAAGAAAAATACACAGACTTTATAACTTTCCCCCCTTTTTTTTTCCTTTCATCTTCTTGTCTTTATTTTTTTTCTTCCACCTTGGTCCTTTTATTCTCTGCTCGTCTCATTGTTTTCTCTTCATCTTGAACTACACTACCCATAAGTGTTACATTTCCCATCTTTTCTCTTTTCTTCTTCCTTTCTCTCTTTGAGCATTACACTCCAAAACCCTTAACTCTTCTTTATTTTTCTTTTCTTTTTTCCCTTTTTCTTTTTTCTCCCTCTCTTTTAGTTTCTTCTTTTCTCCATTACATATCCTCTCATTCAATCCTCACTCACAAACAAATTATTTTATTTGGGACTCAAATTTTTTCTTTGTGGCATTTTGAGTGCTTTTTTCCTTCACTTTTGAACTCATTAGCATTCCCCCCAACCCCGGCTCTCCATTCTATCTAGTTTTTGTTCCACTTAATACAATAGTATTTTTTTTACTGTTTCTCTCTTATCCATTTCATTATATCTCTCAGTTGACCATCATTTACAAACAAGTCATTTTACTCTTGCTCCAATTTTTTTCTTTTTTTGCATTTAGTGGATCCCTACCTCCTTTTTTGCCCTTTTATCACTTCTCCCTAACTCAGACCTCTGTTATAGGTAGTTTTTGTTCCATTTAGCACAATATAATTTACAGTTTTTCACAGTATTTTCTCAAGGAGGAAGGGGAAAAATAATTTTTTTTTTTACTTTTTGTTTGTTTACTTTTTATTCTTTTTCTTTCTTATTTCTTTTTTTTTTACAAGACAGAGAGAGAGTCAGAGAGTGGGATAGACAGAGACAGACAGGAATGGAGAGAGATGAGAAGCATCAATCATCAGTTTTTTGTTGTGAGACCTTAGTTGTTCATTGATTGCTTTCTCATATGTGCCTTGACCATGGGCCTTCAGTGGATGGAGTAACCCCTTGCTCCAGCCAGTGACCTTGGGTCCAAGCTGATGAGATTTTGCTCAAACCAGATGAGCCCGCACTCAAGCTGGCGACCTTGGAGTTTTGAACCTGGGTCCTCTGCAAGCCAGTATGACTGCTCTATCCACTGTGCCACAGCAGGCACTTTTTAATCTTTATTAATTCTCATTAGTATTATTAACAAAACCACCCTGAGATGCCACTAAGAAAAGGAAAATTGAATATCATGGATACAAAAGACAAAGATGTAGCACAGA
This sequence comes from Saccopteryx leptura, assembly GCF_036850995.1. NCBI lineage: Eukaryota > Metazoa > Chordata > Mammalia > Chiroptera > Emballonuridae > Saccopteryx > Saccopteryx leptura. The sequence continues at coordinate 323,239,351 of NC_089503.1, read as the reverse complement.
TAGATGAGAAAAAGTCTATGGAGAAAAAAATTAATAGATTGGAAAACTTGGAGTTAAATGACAGAATATTTAAAGTCGAAATCCTAAAAATACTCAGAGATATACAAGAAAACACAGAAAGGCAATTTAGGGAGCTGAAAACGCAAATTTCTCCCTTAAATCAGGAACAAGACAGGGTTGTCCACTCTCTCTGCTCTATTTAACGTGGTGCTAGAAGTTCTAGCCTGAGAAATCAGACAAGATAAAGAAATAAAAGGCATCCATATAGGAAAAGAAGAAGTAAAGTTTCCCTTTTTGCAGATGATATGATCCTGTACATCGAAAACCCCAAAGACTCCACAAAAAGATTACTAGAAACAATAAACCAATACAATAAGGTCACAGGATACAAAATTAATATACAAAAGTCCATAGCCTTTCTATATGCCAACAACAAAACATTAGAAAACAAACTCAAAAAAACAATCCCCTTCACGATTGCAACAACAACAAAAAATACCTAGGAATAAACATAACAAAGAATTTAAAGGACCTATATAACGAAAACTATAAAGCATTGTTAAGGGAAATCAAAAAAGATACAATGAAATGGAAAAATATACCTTTTTCTTGCAAAGGAAGAATAAATATAATCAAAATGACCATATTACCCAAAGCAATATACAAATTTAATGCAATTCCCATCAAAATTTCAATAACATTTTTTAAAGAAATGGAACAAAAAATCATCAGATTTATAAGGAACTATAAAAAACCTCAAATAGCCAAAGCAATCCTAAGGAAAAAGAACGAATCTGGGAGCATTACAATACCTGACTTCTAATTATATTATAGAGCCACAACAATCAAAACAGCATGGTATTGGCAGAAAAATAGACACTCAGACCAATGGAACAGAATAGAAAATTCAGAAATAAAACCATATATATATGGTCAAATAATTTTCAATAGAGGCCAACAACACACAATGGAGAAAAGAACGCCTCTTCAAAAAATGGTGCTGAGAAAAATGAAAAGCCACATGCAAAAGAATGAAACTTGACTACAGTTTGTCCCCTTGTACTAAAATTAATCAAAATGGATCAAAGAGCTAAATATAAGACCTGAAGCAATAAAGTACATAGAAGAAAATATAGGTACTAAACTCATGGACCTGGGTTTTAAAGAACATTTTATGAACTTGACTCCAAAGGCAAGAGAAGTGAAGGCAAAGATAAATGTATGGGACTACATCAGACTAAGAAGTTTTTGCTCAGTAAGAGAAACTGACAACAAAATAAACGGACAGCCAACTAAATGGGAAATGATATTTTTAAACAAGAGCTCAGATAAGGAACTAATATCCAAAATATACAAAGAACTCATAAAACTCAATAACAAACAAACAAACAATCCAATAAAAAAATGGGAAGAGGACATGAACAGACACTTCTCCCAGGAACAAATACAAATGGCCAACAGATATCTGAAAAGATGCTTATCTTCATTAGTTATTAGAGAAATGCAAATCAAAACTACAATGCTATACCACCTCACACCTGTTAGATTAGCTATTATCAACAAGACAGGTAATAACAAGTGTTGGAGAGGCTGAGAAGAAAAAGGAACTCTCATCCACTGTTGTTGGGAATGTAAAGTAGTACAACCATTATGGAAGAAAGTATGGTTGTTCCTCAACAAAGTGAAAATGGAACTACCATATGACCCAGAATTTCTCTATTGCAGGGGCCCCCAAATTACGGCCCCCTGAAGCCATTTATCTGGTCCCCGCTGCACTTCCGGAAGGGGCACCTCTTTCATTAGTGGTCAGTGAGAGTACTGCACAAAGTGCAGCATTGCTCACGTACAGTACTACTTCCCGTGACGCAGGACGCACGCGTCATGGCTCCAGAAGCACGTCATATTACTTGTTACGGCTAGCAGTGATAAATATGGAACTGGACATTGACCATCTCATTAGCCAAAAGCAGGCCCATAGCTCCCATTGAAATACGGGTCAGTTTTTTTAATTTAAATTTACTTGTTCTTTATTTTAAATATTGTATTTGTTCCCGTTTTGTTTTTTTACATTAAAATAAGATATGTGCAGTGTGCATAGGGATTTGTTCATAGTTTTTTTATAGTCCGGCCCTCCAACGGTCTGAGGGACAGTGAACTGGCCCCCTGTGTTAAAAGTTTGGGGACCCATGCTCTATTGGTTATATAACCCCAAAACTCAGAGACATTGATACATAATGACACATGTAGCCCCATGGTCATTGCAGCATTGCTCACAGTGGCCAAGACATGGAAACAACCAAAAATCCCTTCAATAGATGACTGAATAAAGAAGATATGGTACATATACATTATGGAATACTACTCAGCCATCAGAAATGATGACATCGGATCATTTACAACAAAATGGATGGATCTTAATAACATTATACGGAGTGAAATAAGTAAATCAGAAAAAATTAAGAACAGCATGATTCCATACATAGGTGGGACATAAAAACGAGACTAAGAGATATGGATAAGAGTGTGATGGTTCCTGGGGAGAGGGGGAGGAGTAAAGGGAGGGAGAAGGGAAGGGGGAGGGGCACTAAGAAAACTAGATAGAAGGTGATGGAGGACAATCTGATTTTGGGTGATGGGCATGCAACATAATTGAATGACAAGATAACCTGGAGATGTTTTCTTTGAACTTATGTACCCTGATTTCTTGATGTCACCCCATTAAAATTAATAAAAATTTAGAAAAAAATATAAAGTCACAGCTGCTGAAGCAACAGCTGAACTGCTACTGTCTGTGTTTAATTTTTTTCTTAATTGCCCCTGTGTAGGCCCTACAGGTGTGAAAGAAATCTCTGTATTTTATAACTCAGTTGCCTACATCACTTTCCATTTTGTACTGTATGGGCTAATATTTGTTTTGCTGATGAGCAACTAAAGGTATATTTCTCAAGTATTAGTTTATGTTTTTTTAAAAAAATCTACAAATAGAGATTAGGTTGTGTACAGTATACAATATATACAATTTATAGAAGTTTGAAGTTAGGTTTTCCATATGTGAAGATATGTAACTTTGATCTCATTAAACTATTTTTGTTATTCTTAAACATAACCTACTATGTACTAACGGAATGGTATGAGGTGATTTCTTATTTATTATAATAATTTCCAGTTTGTAGGTAGAGTGCAGAGCACATTCCTAGCAGCTGTGGCTGATGCAATACTGTGAGAACACTCCAGCACCTGAAACCTCCTAGGCATACCCAGGAGGGAGCTCACCCTCTATAAGGAAGTGACTCAGTGCCAACCAGGCAGCTCCCTGATCTTTTCAGCCATTGGTTTTGAAGAACACACTGTGATACCCTATAGGCTGAACCTGTGTATGTAAGCTAGCTTACTTCCTGAATAAAACGGATCTGTGTCACTGAACCTGGTTTCCGGAGTCAGGTCTCTGTGTCTCCGTCGTCCTCACCCTCGTGGGCCTTGTCCACACCAGTTCACCACATATATGTTATATGAAACATTTTTAGCAGCTATTTATTATTATTTCAGTTGTATAAAAAAAATCATGCCTATGAAAAAATCTCACTATTGTAAGAAGACAAAACTCAAGATTACTATCTTCTATAATGTTTAAAGAAGCACTGGGGGAAAAAAATCACAATAATCATCATTTTATCCAATCAGCTATTCATTTAAAATATTTATTTAATGACTACTCCATGCCAGGTACTATTCAAAGCACTGAGATACAGATTTGGACAGAGAAACTTGTATGGGAGGTGAATGGATATAGACAAGAATATGGGGAGATAAATGATGATGGACCAAGACTTGACTTGGGTAGGGTGAACGCACAGTATGGTGTATAGAGGTGTGTTGTGAGACTGGGTACCTAAAACCTGTATAATGTGTTAACCAGTGTCACTCCAATAAATTCAATTAAAAGAAAGAAACTTACATTCTATTGAAAGAAAGCTGACAGTAAATGAACAAATTCAGATCATAAAAAGAGTTTGAATAAAATGAAAATGTGTGAAGGAGATGAAGAGGGATAGAGGAAGTGACCACAAAAGACTTCTTTCAGTGACTGACACCAGGATAGCACATGAAGGAAGTAGGAGAATAAAAGATGTGCATGTGTAAGGTCAAATTTTCTGGTCAGAAAGAATAGCAGATATAAGACCTTGAGACAGGAATGTGTATACATGTTTAAAGATTAAAAAGGCAGACAGAACTGTTGGAACAAAAGTGATCCAATTAAGATCAGAAAAATGATAGGATCTGATATAAATGCAGTAACCATGAGCCATTTTATAGTAATTTGTAAGCCAAGATTAGATTTTATTCCATGTATGCTAGAAGTTATTGGAGGATTCTGAGCAAGACATGATAATCTGGTATGTGTTATAAAAAGAAGTTTCTATTTGCCTGACCAGGCGGTGGCGTAGTGGATAGAGCATCAGCCTGGGATGTGGAGGACCCATGTTCAAGACCCCAAGGTCGCCAGCTTAAGCGCGGGTTCGTCTGGTTTGAGCAAAGCTCACCAGCTTGGACCCAAGGTCGCTAGCTTATGCAAGGGGTTACTTGGTCTGCTGTAGCCCCACGGTCGAGGCACATGTGAGAAAACAATCAATGAACAACTAAAGTGCCACAATGAAAAACTGATGATTGATGCTTCTCATCTCTCTCCATTTCTGTCTGTCTGTCCCTATCTATCCCTCTTTCTGTCTCTGTAAAAAAAAACACAAAAAACAAAAAACAGAAGAAGTTTCTATTTGGATGAAGAACTGACTATAGCTGGACAAAAATGAAAGCTGGGAGCCAATTAGAAAGCCACTTTACAAATCCAGGCGGTATGAGGGTGTTACTAGATGGACAGTGATGGAGGTTGTTGGCTATGTGTACCCAAAGTAAGCTATGTTTCCTAAAAATGAACACAGGAGCAAAATATTTGTTCACATTATACATTGCAGAGTTTAGGAAAGTGTGATCTCATTTATAAGTGACATTAATATTCATAATTATCTAGATTAAATTTCTTAGCTAAATCAGTTAAAAATTTTCAATTTAGTTATATACAGTTACTACTTTAGTTATTTTACCCATATATTAAGGATTTCACAGCAGCATGGAAAAGAAAACAATACATAAAATTGTTTTTTTGTTATTAAGTTTTGCAAGAACTTTAGGAAGACTGCATAAAAGATTTCACTAACCAGATCATGTATAATATATAAAATGTCATTATGTTCTTTAATTACTAGAACTTTAAAAGTGTTCTTAACATGATCAAATTTGAAGTCATTGTGCCATTCATTAAGATATGTTTTGTTACCTATTTTTTATAATAGTTATTACATTAAAATGTAAAATTGCCATTGTTTTATAAGACTTTAATCAAAGGATTGTTATTAGCTATATAACTTAAAAATATAGATGTTTAGTTTGCTAGAAATCATATTAATATACAAATAAATCTTATTTCTAGAGTAAGATTAGAGAAAAGCTTAATTTAAAAATTATCTGAATGATCTTGTCTTTAGTAAGTTAAATTAAAACTGAATTTAGGAAACACTTACTAAGCAGTTCCTAGGTGTCAGAATTTGTCCAATGCCCTAAGGATGTTAGATTTGGTTATGCTCACAGGGCTACATAAGATAATTTGGAAGAGTTTCACCTAGGATGATATAATTTTAAATTTATACTTATTAAATTAATAAAGTAGTTGCTATTCAGGTATCTGTGTGAAATTTCCAGGGAGGGATACTTTACCATTCCCTTTAGTTCAGAACTATGTGCTTTGATTAAGGGAATGCCTGAAGGTTTCAATATACTTATATTCTCATAGGGACAGAAACAATACAATTACGATGACATATACATTCAAACATCTCATACCATATTAATTGACTTATATGTAAAAAAATCAGAAATAACAAAGTACTGTTAAATAGTCAATTTCATGGTTAAGTTTACAAACACTATAAAAATTCTTTAGAAGACATTAATGTACAGTATATTCAGGAAAAGCTTCACGGAAGAAAAAAAAAACAGATGTGTCTTACAGAATTTGAATAGTGAAGAAAAGGATAGATCATTTTGGGCTCAGAGAAACAAAAATAGTATAGTGGAAGAAATGGTTATGTTGCGCTTGAATGATTGTAAAAGGAAAAAATAGTGGGAAATGAGTGTAGTTGTCATATTTGGCACCATAACTTTTTAAAACTCTCACAATTCTTTGTTTTCATCCATAAAAAAGGAAATCACACAACGAATCTGGTAGAGCTGTTGCAGGGAGTAATGGAAGTGATCCGGGCAATGAATATAACTCAGGTTTGGCCCATAACAGACACATTTAATGCTACTTACTACTATGATATTTCTTTTTCTTGCTGCTGGCACTCTCCCAATTTAGGCCTTTGTCATTTGACTCTTTCATCAAGCTGCAACACTATTATAAGTATTACGGTTTTGTAAAACCTTTGTTAACCCAATCAGATAGAAGTAAGCTCTCTCTTTTTTTTGTCCTATTCATATGACATAATTTACTTATTTTTCTTTTGCCGAAATAGGTTTTTTAAGCAACTTTGATCATTGACAATTTCTCATATGAAATTATTATTATTTTTTTTTGTATTTTTCGGAAGTTGGAAATGGGGAGGCAGTCAGACTCCCACATGTGCCCGACAGGGATCCACCTGGTATGCCCACCAGGGGATGATGCTCTGCCCATCTGGGGCATTGCTCTGTTGCAACCAGGGCCATTCTAGTGCCTGAGGCAGAAGCCATGGAGCCATCTTCAGCGCCTGGGCCAACTTTGCTCCAATGGAGCCTTGGCTGCAGGAGGGGAAGAGAGAGACAGAGAGGAAGAAGAGGAGGAGGGGTGGAGAAGCAGATGGGCACTTCTCCTGTGTGCCCTGGCCGGGAATCGAACCCGGGACTCCTGCACGCCAGGCCGACGCTCTACCACTGAGCCAACCGGCCAGGGCTGAGATTATTCTTTAAAATAGTTATTTACTAAATCTATTTTTACTAAATTATAAGCTGTATCTACAGAGATAGAAACTTCTTGGATTATTTAATTTTACCATTAAATTCTTTTTTCCTACTGCTGTCTTGAATAATATGAGCTTTGATGAGAAAGACCACATCATTACAAACATCTTTATTATAACAACATTTTGATTAGATTTCAAAATGATTATATTATTAAAATACTTGTAATGAAATTAGATCTTATTTATGGAGAATGATATTATGTATAAATAAATGTTCATCTTTACTGGGGCAAGATAATCCTGAGGATTGTTTAAATGAATTTAACAATATATTTGATGTACAATTTTAGACTACTAGTTTTGATAATGATGTTTGATAAGTTTTATGTGTTTTACTATTAATTGGAATATTCAAGTTTAAATTTATTACTCAACATAACTCATTAAATTCTACTAACTGGAAATGTAGTTTAAAAATACCTGTTGTGCCCTGGCCGGTTGGCTCAGCGGTAGAGCATCGGCCTAGCTTGCCGAGGACCCGGGTTCGATTCTCGGCCTGGGCACACAGGAGAAGCGCCCATTTGCTTCTCCACCCCTCCGCTGCGCTTTCCTCTCTGTCTCTTTCTTCCCCTCCCGCAGCCAAGGCTCCATTGGAGCAAAGATGGCCCGGGCGCTGGGGATGGCTCTGTGGCCTCTGCCTCAGGCGCTAGAGTGGCTCTGGTCGCAACATGGTGATGCCAGGATGGGCAGAGCATCACCCCCTGGTGGGCAGAGCGTCGTCCCATGGTGGGCGTGCCGGGTGGATCCCGGTCGGGCGCATGCGGGAGTCTGTCTGACTGTCTCTCCCTGTTTCCAGCTTCAGAAAAATGAAAAAAAAAAAATACCTGTTGTTATTCTTTAAAGATTAATAGGCATTTTTAAGAGAGGTTTTAGATTTATAGAAAAATGTTGCAGAAAGTAGAATTTCCCTATAACTTGTCCCATCTTGACCCTCCAGCCCACACACAGAATTTCTTTTATTAACAGCCTCCATTAGTGTAGCACATTTGTTACAGCTGATGAACTGTTATTGATACCTTATTATTAGCTAAAGTTTACAGTTTATGTGAGGATTTTTACTTTGTGTTGTACAATAATATGGGTTTTGATAACTATAAGGTGTTATATACCTACCATTACAGTTCTTGCAGAGTAGTTTCACTGCCCTGAAATTGTTCTGTTTTTTACCTATTCATTACTCCCCTTTTCCCTTGAGCCTTTGGCAACCACAAATCTTTTTACTCTCCACAGTTCTTCCTTTTCCAAAGTGTTACATAATTGGAGTCGTACTATATATAGCCTTTAAAGATTGATGTCTTTCACTTTGTCCTATGCAATTATGGTTCTTCCATGCCTTTTATGGCTTGATAGTTCACTTCTTTTTATGCTGAATAATATTTATTTATTTATATTTTATTTTATTTTATTTATTTTACAGAGACAGAGAGAGAGTCAGAGAGAGGGATAGATAGGGACAGACAGACAGGAACAGAGAGAGATGAGAAGCATCAATTATTAGTTTTTCGTTGTGACACCTTAGCTGTTCATTGATTGCTTTCTCATATGTGCCTTGACCATGAGCCTTCAGCAGACTGAGTAACCCCTTGCTCAAACCAGCAACTCTGGATCCAAGCTGGTGAGCTTTGCTCAAACCAGATGAGCCCGTGCTCAAGCTTGCGACCTCAAGTCTCAAACCTGGGTCTTCCTAATCTCAGTCCGACGCTCTATTTCAGGGGTCAGGAACCTTTTTGGCTGAGAGAGCCATGAACACCACATATTTTAAAATGTAATTCCGTGAGAGCCATACAATGACCTGTGTATGTTATGCATTATCCAATAAATATTTGGTGTTGTCCCAGAGGACAGCTGTGATTGGCTCCAGCCACCTGTAACTATGAACATGAGTGGAAGGAAATAAATGGATTGTAATACATGAGAATGTTTTATATTTTTAACGTTATTATTTTTTTAAAGATCTATCTGCGAGTCAGATGCAGCCATCAAAAGAGCCACATCTGGCTCCCAAGCCATAGGTTCCCGACCCCTTTTCTATTCACTATGCCACCGCCTGGTCAGGCAATATATTTATTATTTGGATGTACCATAGTCTACTGATCCATTTATCTTTTTATTAAATATTTAAAAGTGTCTGCTTACATTTTTAGTTTCAAATGACCAATTTTTTAATAATTAAAAGTATTTTACTATGTTATTTCTTTTCTATTTTATGTTTTGAATCATAGTTTTATTTTAGGCAATGCTAAGTAAAATTTGAAACTTGATGTATGTCTTGTCAAGCTTATCAATATATGCCTATAGAACAACTTTTTAAAAATTATTTAGTAGTTTTCTTTTTAATATATGTTATTTGAATTGTTTTTTTCTAACTTTTGTTAATATATATTTTGAAAAAAATATTTTTACCATTTCAAAATATATTTATATACAAGCTTTATATATGGTAAAATTTTGCTTTCCCTGTGCCTAGGAAGAGGGACGTCACAAGGGGAAGTGACACCCTCGTAAACTGTGCTGTACAAAGCCCCCCAAACAAGAGCAAACCACCACTTTATAGTTTCCATTTTTTTAAACCTGGGATCTTTATTTCTTAAATGAGTACTTTCTTTCCCTTTCAAAGTTGTTCACTTTTCAAACCATCTTTATTGCTTTCTTTTCTGTCTCAGGAGTGCTGTCTCTTTCCTGTACAACATATGCCATCTACCTGCACTCTGCATCTACCCGCTAAATTCTCGTAGGTAGTAGTCCATTCATCGCTGCCATTGCTTCTGCGTATTTTAATGTCCATCTCTCCAAACTCTGTCATGAATGAATGAATGAAGAATGATGGCTATATGATTTCATCTCTTGTTTCTGAGTTACAGGCATTGTTGCTTCTAGATTTCTATTTTTTTATTTTAATTTTTACTTATTCATGTATTCATTTTAGAGAGGAGAAACAGAGAGAGAGAGAGAGAGAAAGAGATAAGAGAGGGAGAGAACGGGGAGAGGAGCAGGAAGCATCAACTCCCATATGTGTGTTGAGCAGGCAAGCCCAAGGTTATGAACAGAGGACCTCAATGTTCCAGGGCAATGCTCTAGCCACTGCACCACCACAAGTCAGGCTAGTATTAGTTTTCAATAGCTTGGTTTTACACCCTGGTTCTAATTCTCAGTTAGCTCTATGAAAAAGAACAAGTGCTTAATTTCTCATGAATTTAGCCTTCTTATCTGAAAATAGGAATAATTGTAAGATTGTGTAGGGATTAATTGTGACAATTCATTTAAAGTTCTTATTGAAGTGCCTGTTACATAGCAAATGCTTAAGGATATTAATAATTATTATTACTAAACTGACATTTTTTTGATTTATGATATGAAATATGAATACCTTCCCTAGGACCCAGAAGGCCTATTTTTTTTCCTAGTTGTTTTCCAAACATGAAGGTTTGTTTTATTGTCTAATAAAAAAAATATCATTAAAACCTATAAGGCATCATGCAGTCAACAGTATGCTAATTATAAATTGTACACATAAGTGAATTTATAATCTAACATTTAAAAACAAGTGCCAAAAAATACATAAAATTCAACTTTAGTTATGGTATATATTTGTAATTTGATGTTATTAAAAAGTCCTTCAAATGTATTACTTGGAAGTTATATTTTATAAATAGTGCTGGGAGTCATGTCAGGTTATAAACTTAAAAAATTAATTATCTTTATGGAATTGGAAAGCTAATATTGTGATATTCAGACTTACTTGAATCAATTTTCAATTCTCACTCAAATTAATTTAATATACTATTAATAATCTAAAAAACATCTTTTTTCTAACCAAAAAAAGTCTATTGTAATTAAATTATGCATGTTCAGCGGTTAAATTTCTGAGTAGACCTGAATGGCAAGACCTGGACTCAAGATGGTTTGGTGTTAATCAATGCACTCTGCCATTCGGTAGAAGCCTTCTCTGTACATTTGCCTGATGAACACATTGCACATGAAAAGTTCCTATGACTAGCCATTTAGTTCTTTCAGAGATTCATCGCCTTCTCTTGTGATCTGACCATATAAACCAAACATCTTTCATAACTTCTCTTCACTGATAGCACCGGGTCTGTCAGTCTTATTCCCAAGAATCAGTGTAGGCACATTAGCAATGGTTTCAGTAGTCATTAGTGAATCAAGTTCTTCTTTTGATTCTAAAGGCCTTTCATAGTCTGCATAATCCAACAAGAACACAAGGCCATTGATAGCAGGAAGATAGTTTTTCCACACACTTCGAGCTTGAACATGTCCACCCAGATCAAAAATGTTAAAGGGCATGCCAGAATTGGTTTGTTTCTCTGAAGTGGGATGTAATGTTGGGACATGTTATCCAAGTCTATCATCTGTGAGCATGTGTAGCAATGTTGTTTCTCCACATTATCCAACCCAAGAAATACCAATTTACCAATGTTCTTATATAATCCTAAAAACTTTAGCACACTGATGAAATCACTGTAAATCCAGTCAGATATGAAAGACATAGTCATATCTTGTAAGGTCTGCAAATGAAGAGAATGCAATTCCTTACTTGTCATGGACTTTATACCTTCCAAAACCCAACTACAAAGCGCAATGACTGCTGCAGTCCCAGATCTGGTCAGCAACTTCCAGGCATGCAGGTCACTTCCGAATTTTTAGGGAAATGTCTTTCTTCCTCTCTACATAGCTACTCTCCAAGATACTTTACCCAAGCATCTTTCCTCCACACTTCCACAAATGAGCTCAAATACATAACCAAAACAACAGTATCAACAAACCTAGCATGTTATAGAAGTTTCTTCTATAAGTTCTTTTACAATTTCTGCGCCAAGAAAATAGTAGAGATCCATTTTTATTCTTTTATATGTCATTCTATAGTGCTCTTCAATGAGCATTTCTTCTATATTGTCTAAAAGTTAGTGTGTTTATGAAAATAAAAGAAATGTGGAAATACAGCTTCTCACCAAAGATGAGAATAGATGCTTATGTTATTTTCAAATATTATAATTATTTTTTTTTACATATTAGAGTTGAAGTTCATCCCTGACAGATGGTTATAACATGATGAGTGAAAAGCATTAGTAGTTTAACATATTTAAGTTACCATGGAAAATTAGCAAGTTTATGAAAATTGAAAAATTCATTTCATAATGCAATTTAGGCAAGGCTGCAAGAATTTTCATTAAATAATATAAAACACAATGGAAAAAAACTCAGGGACATTAAAAGTGATTTTCACAATGTTAACTATTTAAAGACTATAAGCTTTTAGCTGTACTCAATAGTGTTAAAATGAGAAAAAAAATGTTTATTGTCAGATGAATGGTTTGAGGTAGCAATTAGTATTACCTTTTAGGATTTGACCAAAGAATTTATAAACTTATAATTGATATTAAATGATTTTTAAAGTTTAAAATCAAAGTAATTATGCAAATGTTCAGTAGCATAATAATTCTGATATCGATTGTATAACTATTTCTTCATTGTTTTCATCATACAATTTTTCTATCTCTTTGTACTTGCAATAAATCTTGGTTTGCTAATCCTGAAGCAGATAGAATTGAGTAGCAACGTAAATCAGATGCTTCATATCAGAGTGAAGAATGCTTTAAATGTTAATATAATCATTTCTGAGACAATTCTCAAGTGTAAAGCCTTTGTTTTAATTCGGTTACTGACTTCTTTCTTCTTAGAACTGATTTTTGTTTTTGTTTTTTATGTTTCTCTCTACAGAAAGCTGACCTTGCAGTTGCTCCACTGGCTATTACTTATGTTCGAGAGAAGGTCATCGACTTTTCCAAGCCCTTTATGACACTTGGAATAAGTATTTTGTACCGCAAGCCTAATGGTACAAACCCAGGCGTCTTCTCCTTCCTGAATCCTCTCTCCCCTGATATCTGGATGTATATTCTGCTGGCTTACTTGGGTGTCAGTTGTGTGCTCTTTGTCATAGCCAGGTAACATGCTCACTTTTGTGATTTTTTTGGCAATTGTTACCTCCTTTTTCTAACTAATAATTGTCAAAAGTCACAATCAGTTTTCTTTTTTTTTTTATTTCCCATGGGATGCTGAAGAATAATGAACTTTTAAGAGTCACATAACTTATTAAATATTCTAGAATGCCTTTTGGGGCAAAAGCATGCTGGTTGTATCACTAGGCTATAATTATGGTTGAGTTACTCTTCTAATCAGAATTTAAAAGGAGTAGTAGTCACCATAATACAAGAATTATTTCCTCATTTTGAAGGTTTCTCTTGAACCAGACAGAAAAATACTAGTATGTTTTATGAATTTGAATTAATAAATCAGTCATAAGAAAAACCAAAGTGGTAAAATTTAAAAGGTGGCTTCTCTTTCAATGAACCAAAGCTAAATAAAAATAACCATTTTAAGTATTAAAAGACTATCATGATTTTATACCTAAAATTTGTCATTCTCAAAAAAATGTATATATCACTACAAAAATTGCCTTATATTATTAATATGTAGCCTTTATTTTATCATAAGATCAGAAACTGAAATACCTAATTGAAAATTATTAGTTTTATATTTGCATAATGACCCCCACATTCCATAATATAGCTTAATCTATGTTGCTTTTGCTAATCTATTGCTGTTTTGGAAGTAGAAATCTATAATAATTTCTTGCTTATGCTTACCTCACTATCAGACTTTTAACAGCTAGATCATTTCTATATGATTTAGTTTTGAGGGTTTTTTTTTTTGCCTTAATTAAGAACATAAAACTATTCCTCAGGACTCAGAGCACTATTGTTACTATGATGATCTTGAAAGTAACATATTTTTTATCAACTTTAAATTTTTATTTCCTAGTACATATCAAAATGATAGCTCTAAATTCACAATGAATTAGAATTTTACATATAATTCTTTCATGTTGATAAAATTTATAATGTATGACTATAAATATGTTACCCTAAAAATAAAATAAAATATTAAATGTGTTTTTTTTTAAGTACACTAAAAAGGTTGTTCTGATCAATTTATCACTAAGGATATGTATCCTTCTTGAATTTATTATACTTACAGTGAAGTCATATATTTTACCAGCAGTAAAACATCACTTAGTTCATCAATTAAAAGGGAAATAAAATCAGTTATACAAGTAGCATAATATTTTTGATGTAGATTTGATATATTTATTTCTTAGTTATATAAAATATTTTATATATTTATATATAAATGTTATACAGATATATAATATTTTACCTAATTGGTTCAATATTAACACTTAAGTCCTTCAGACTATTATCATTTACCTTTGACTGAAAATTTGTATTGGAACCCATTTATATATACTTTTGTAGCTGAATGGTAGGGAGTGTTAACATTTATTTGAAATTTCTGTCCCCAAAAGGGAGAAACTGGAGCATGAAGTTTTTAAGCTTTTAGCAATAGCTCTTTTCATGTCTTGTAAAAATAAAATAACCTTCTCATTTTGAGCATTTTTGAACAAAGTATATAATTTTTATAGTGACTAACACAAGCCATTCTGTTTCATATATATTAAGAGATATGAGTTCAAGAATTGCAGTTTAAATAATTCAATGGCTAGAAAACTCTGAAACCTATCCACAGAGCAAACAAAAATAAATCTTGCAATGTATAAAAAAAACGACAAAGTTTAGAAAAAATCTGCAGCTGCACCTGTTTTTATTACATAAAAAATGGTTAGATATCCTATATGAAATGATAATATTAGATATTCTTGGTAAAATATATGTAATATAAAAATAATCTACAAATTTTCTCAGAAATTTTGTTCAATTAGCAATATTAAAAACTTTGATATAAATATTGCCAAATTTCTGAAAATGCAGTAAAATTTCAGATTAAAAGAAAATTCTTCAGTGTCCTTTAAAATTCTAAACTAAACCTCCCAAACCAAATGAATTTATATGATTATAATCTGCTATCACATGGTATTGAATTCTTACTACCATGGGAGAAGTTCATGATTTGCAAATACAGAAGAAATTCCAATATATAATTTTAGAACTTAACTTTCTAATTTAAGTGGAACTGTGATATTTGTTATCAATTCAAAATAAATGCAGTATTATTATTTTACTTAAGAATAAACACCTGTTGGACTTCAATGAAGTTCACAAAAATACTTAATAGTTACCCAATTTTTTTAATGAATGCCATGTTTTAAAATATATTTTTCTAAAAAAAAATTCTGTAACATATTTCACTGGAGAGAAATACACAACTCTAAAAGAAATAAAGTATTAAGCAGATTGTTAGTTATCATTAGATGCCAGATTTAAGGCTTATTGAATTATCTGCTATATCATGATATTAACAACAAATTTTATGACAAATGAACTGATCATAACTGTTAGAATTTATATATTTAAAATTGGATTTAAAGGTAAATTGTGATTGTGATATTTTGTTAAATTTTCCCTTACTCTTATTTTATAGAAAAGGTAATCTAAAAAAAATACATAACAAATGCTAGGTTTTTAAGTCAAGAATAATGAAGAGATATATGGTCTTATTTGTTTGTCTGGATATGGTTTTATAATCTATGATCTCTTAAAAATAGTTGCATTATTTTTATAGTATAATGACATAACCAGCATGCTTATCTGAATTAGCTAAGAAACCTTAAGAATAAAGATGAGCCTGGGGTACTGCATTCTAGACATAAAATGGCCTTATCCTGGGTATCCTAGTAAGTTTTTGGCTGGCAGAAGATAGGAAGAAATCCTCCTGTTCATGATGGGCTTGTATTTAATCATATTTATCCCTAAACACTTTTCTCTCTTTCTATTTTTTTCTTTGATCTATGTATATCAGTATAAAAATGCCAGCTAGACATATAAAAACTGGTCAGCAAACCCACCCTTTACACTAATAATGAGGAATATTTTTCACCTTGCTTCAAATATTTTCTTTATGAAAGAACAGATGGTATTGATACAGTAGGTACTATTTATAAAGGGAGTCAATTTATATTCTCATAATATTAGGAGTTATTTTCTTTTAACCATAGTTTTTTTTTTCCAGGATAACTAGAGCTGTTCAGAAATACAGCCTGAAAATTTTGGTCTATGGTTCTTAGTAGTTTGTTATACAGAGATGAATAACTAAAGACCAAACTTAAAAGAAGAGAATTATGGTACACACATTTCCCTCCAACAGGATTGATGTAACCTTAATAATGATGCACTGGTTATATGAAAAACATTGCATATTATATTCTGAGACTGACACTTAAAATTAAATACAAATAAACTCTGAAGAAGAAAAATAATACTATACCAAATTTTGTAGTAAAGATATTATCACAGAGAAATGGCTTACGCTACTTAAATGAACAAATTAATATGGTCAAACAGGAAAAACAGTAAATAGTAGAAAGCAAGCAACATTGACTACTTTGGCTTTCTTAGTAAGAATAAAAAATAAAGTAAATATTCAATGTGTTAAATATGTAACATTAGATTTTCTAAGTAAAAAAAGAATATAGACATTTCTTGCGTATTTTTTGTATTTAATTGATTTGCATTATTTTTAGAACATTAAAATACTATTTTGTTATTGAATTAGGCAGCAGGGCATGTTATTCTTAGAATCAACTCAAGAATTTATTATTACTGTGACCATCAGGACTGTCTTGATTTATGTTTTGGCTTTAACATGGACTGTGGTCATAAGATGACAGGGCTACTGCCTTATTGAGAGTCCTCAGACTGTTAAAGGTATACTATCAATATATATCTTTTGGCTCTCAGAAGTATAGAAGTTCTAAACATAACGTTTCTGATAATTTAACTGAGTTTAGAAAACCATGTCCAAAGTGCTTCCATTAACAGCTTTTATATTGGCTCCTTACTGGTGTGCAATAGCTTTTATATGCCTGTCACAATGATGGGTGACATTTAATGTACGGTGAAGGGCAACAATGAATTATTATGCACTTGAAAATAGATGACTGTTTTTGTGGGATGTTCACTGTTAAACTAATCTTCTGTCAAAAAGACTGTTGTCACATTGAAATGAAATGCCAGTTTTGCTGTGTGCCTTTGCCACCAACTTGCCCACCTCTTACGATTCAACCATTTTAGTTTACCTTTCCATAATATTTTATTTATGTTACCTTTATTTTTAGTCATTTTTTTTACTCAGGTAAATTGCAGGAAAGCCAATCTGTTATTCCTCTTCTCATTTAGCAATTTTCCTAAAATTTAATGAAAATTTGTTTTATGGTTGTATTGTTTTGCTAGTCTGCCTTTCACGTGTATGAAATGATTATTAAAATTGGTAATATTAAGAATATCTCAATTATGGATCTAAAAATCAACATTGATTAAAAAGAAATTTACTTTCAAATATGTTTTGCAGGAGATAAGGTTGCTTCTACATTAACAGTTTTCTTCCACAACTGTTATTTGGTAATCCATTGTAAAATAATTTACACCTTTATTATTAATACTGCCAGTAATTCTTATGGTTACAAAATAGACAAACAGTTACTAACCCAGAAAATAATTCCTAATTTGTATGATTCATAAAACCAAACTAATTGAAACTAAGGTGAATCAGTGACTTCATTTAGGTTTGGTGAAAATGGAATCTAGATAACTGAAGCAGGAGAGATTTTTACTGAAATTGCATATTTAGGATAAAGAAGAGTATTTCAACCATCATAAGAAAAAATAAATATATTTTCTGCTTCTCAATTTTATAGTTATGTTAGATATTTATAAGAAAAAAAGATTTGAGAAAAAGTTAGAAAAACAAAGAATTTAAAATTAAAGTGCTTTTCCTGTGGTCTGTAGTCAAATGCTTTTTGGTATATTTACAGACTTTCACATCTCTTTCCAAATTATTTTTTCAGATAAAACATTTTTGATAGTTAGAATAAAATTAAATATAAATGCAAGTGTAAAAGTTTGATAACCCATTTTTATATTTCATATCTATGGATTAATTATTTGCCTCTGTACCTTTCCTTGTGTCATTACCAAACTGAATTCAGACTCCTAAAAGTGAAAAGGCTGCCTTTTTGTCTAGCCATTGCAAGTGGAATTACCCACTCAATAAATATATTGGCTAATGATCCTCTGAGAACTATAGTCACCCTATGATCATTTGTTTCAATTTAAAAGTTTCGCAAGTTTAGCTCAGTAAATCACAGATGCTAATTGTAATAAATTACAGTTGATAGATTCACATCAAGAAACTCCAGAATGCTAAAACCTTGAATGCTTATTAAATTATTATATTTGCTACCAACACATGACACCTCTATTCTTAATGAGTCTTTACAAAAAATGAAATTATATTTTACATACATACACACACATATATATCTCCTGCTAAGGAACAAAGAACCTTATAAGAAATTAAGTCTTTTTGAAAGCTCTGGAAAAGTGCAATAGTGCCTTATTTCATGGTTACCACCATGTCACTTACATATTTCTAATTAAAGTTGAAAACTTAATAGAACAAGAATAATACTATGAGTGGCTTATTTCACATACTTTTTATTTCTTCCTTTTCTTTCTTTCTTTTTTTTATTTTTGCCATAGGAAAAAGCTGAGGTGATTCTCAAGAACCAATAAGATAAATATAAGCAAGCATTTTTCACCAACCGATGTGCTGCTTCTCCCACATTTCACAGTTTCTCCGTAGCTCCTTCTGCCACAGCAGCAGAACACTGTGAATTATGTGTCAGAAGGCATCTCCCTTGCTTGTTTTGCTTGTTAACTATCGAAACAACACTGCACTTCTGTTTTTCTGTAGCCACCAGGAAAATGGTCCCCTTGAACTTTCGATGGGAGGTTCTCAGTCACCTAGAAAATATTTTCAAATTTCTGAACTACCCCAGAAAAATCTGTGATCTGTTTTAAAAAGAAAATTAACAGTATTCTTTATGAAATACTTTTATGTAGAATGTCCTGTCAAGAGAAGCAAAAGTTTTTATATGAACATACACCCAGAAATAGTAAAACCTGTGCAGGAAGCAAGTGCAACAAAGATAATGAGAAAATAAAGAAATGTTCACTAGATTATATATATATAGTACAATGATAGTGTAGTCTTCTAATAAAATGGCAGTTACATTGAGAAATATAGAGAAATAGGTGAGTTTGCGTTTTTTTAACAATAAGCACAACACCTGAATTAGTAAAATTTATATCTAGATAAAGGGGATTTTTTCTTGTTGATTCTTTGATGTAGAAGTTCTTTTAGGTGGATGTTTTCCTATATAGTCATGTCCTGGGCTGGTGAGTCATTTGGAAGAATTCATTGAGAGAGATAAGGAAGGAAACTAATACAAATTGCTATTTTACAATAGCCGGGTTACATTTGAGAACCACAGAGAGATTAATTTATTAACTTCTTTTTTCAGTAACTATGTTTTTATGGTTGGTTATGAGGAACAAATAGATATACATCACCCTCCACCCCACATACCCTACACCTCTTACAAATGAGATTAGAGAGGTTTTCCTTTGTTTAAGGCTATTATTGTACTTTTACAATTCTAATTTATTATAGGGAGGAAGATTCTACAGAAAAGTAAATTTAGAAGAAAACAAATTTTAAAAAGGAACTTATATAAACTTGGTTCTTTTTTACTATAATGTTAAATTCACTTTCCACTTTTTCATCTAAGATTTTAGGGAAATAGTTGGATACCTTTTTTTGATTGTTTTTAAGGAATGTTATATTAATTATTTTACTACATGTTAGCAGTGTACTATTATATAATAACAGGTGATAATAGAATCACCTTAGTTAGCTATATTTATAAAGTATGTCTTTCTCTTTAGATTGGCAAATTAGAAAGCTTAAAAACTTATTCCCAATCACTTGGGCATGTAAAAAGGAGACATTAGTAAGCCACACATGCAGATTTGCCTCATAAATCTATTACTTAGAAATGCTAACTTTCCTCCCTGAAAATTTCTAGCTGCATATAATAAAAGAATTGAGCTACATTGTGAACTTTCTATTGTATACTCAAAATGCTATAATTGATAGTTTTGACTTTTTTTATAATTCATGGGTGTGGGAGAAATATCACCAATATTAAATGAAAATGTATGGATGTAAATCTTAGTAGTAATTTATGAATTTATCTCTTCATGCTATGTAAAATAATGTACTCTATCCAAATAATTAATGAGTAGGAGATATAATATCATCAACCAGTATAACTTCATTCATTAGAGCATGTCACAACACCTTAATTGCTATAATTTTTTTTTTACATTCCATTACATAATTACATCATTCAAGTTAATTGTTTTCATATCAATCCTGTTGGGTGTGTATACATATATTTATATTTTTTTAAGAAAAAATTGTCATTGCTTTCTCAAATAGCAATGGGAATTTCAATATAATATTTGGATAGAAAGAGCTTAATAACAACTGTTTTTATATAAATAGAATTAGCAAAGCAAATGACAACAGAAACTATTCTATTGATTTTCTACACTATAAAATGTGAACTTATCTCTGTTAGAAATATGCTAATTTTATATTCATCTTTAAAATTTTATTTTGAAACCCAGAGATTAACCTGGTAACTTTTATGAAGAAACTCTATTAACAAAGGTGTTATAAACATCTGCATTATAAAACTAGGATAATTCTATTTTGCCCAATGTATATATTGGATTGAAACAGAATTTTAGTTTCAATACTTTTTATATAAAAGTAACTCTCACCATCTATTTTGCCCAATGTATATATTGGATTGAAACAGAATTTTAGTTTCAATACTTTTTATATAAAAGTAACTCTCACCACCCCCCAGTTTCCCTATCCCTGCCCTGGATATAACTTAATTGTCCACTATTCTTAAAAAGAGATGTTGAACCCTAAAATAATTATTTCAAAATATTTTCCATTTTCATTTGCCCTCTCCGACTGCTCCTGAGATGCTAAAATGAGGTGAAATGAATTTACGATAGATTTTCCTAATTAATACAAGGGACTTAATATTTGAAGCAAAGGTGAAATGGTAGGTGTTGAATGTTACTGGCATGATAAACATAAACAGAATAGGGCTACAACTGTCATCTAAGTTGGTTCAGAATATGCACCTGAATATTATTTTAATATGATAAAATTAGGTAAGTGTTTCCCTGCTTCCCTTCCTATTACTGGTATTGAGAAGGGGGGTGCTGGGAGGTGTGTCTCAATATAACTGTAACAATTCACTAGACTGACTGAAGATATGTTTTGGAAACTTATGAATAATGTGATTTTTACCAAAAAAATTGAAAATAGTGACAATATGCTTGTAGAAGAAGATGCAAAAATAAGATTCACATTCAGGAATATGTATGTTAATTTCAAATTTTTCATATTTCTACTTCAATTTATCAATTAGGGTTTCAATTTTTTAATCAAAAGATATTAAAAATTTTAAATCTTCTGCCAAAACTGTAAAAATATTTATATCTGTATATCTTAATTCAGATACTTGAGTTGAAAAAGAAAATAGGGAATGCTTTCCAAACATACTTCAGTTGCTTTAAATACAAAACTGCATATGCAGTGCATATACTTAATTATGTGATTGATATATTTGATTTAATAGAGTATAATTTCAACGGATGTTTAGTTGGAAGAAAAGAAAGCTCAAATTAATTTCATAGTTAAAAATTCAATGAAAAATAAAACTTATGTGCTTTGCATGTTTATAGTACCTCGTTTGCTATTTTTGTATAATCCAGATATTGCTATATTAGCTAAATCAGTTTAAATGTCCAAGTGATGCTAAAAAAATAATGCTGCTTTCAAATACTAGCTTCAAGTTCTTGTTGATTGCATTATTTACTTACTGAGTGTTCATTTCTTTAAAAGCCTAGTCTGTTTCATTTTTCAGTATTAGAAACCACATGACCACCTGACTGATCTGAGGACAGTCTGCCTTGATCCTTTTAATACTGCTTGGACTTACTGCTTTTAAAATCCTTAGCAAGTGTGTTGCAAGCTAAACACTTGCTTCTGCTCTGTAAGTCTAAGAGAATTTTTTCAAATGTAAATTATACTCATATTGATTTTTAAATAATTACCTCTTTAATGTTTAGTACTTCACTTGCAAAGAAATAGTACATTGGTAAGACATTATTAATAAGACAAACCTTTGCTTTCTTATGCAATGTTGATATGTTGGCCATTTTCCTTATTATTCCTAATTTAAAGCCACTCTTAATTTGATTGGACAATGGGGTGTTTAAAAAAATGGTTTTAGTATCCGTTTAATGATACTATATGAAACCTATTGTATAATCTAAAAAAATAAATTCCAACTTTTAGTGTAAATTTATATTAGGTATTTTACCTTTATAAAATTAAGTCTGAGTTTTATCGTAAATAAAATAATGCCTTTTCTTCAGAAATCTTAAAATGATCAATAGATGATTATAATAAAGTCTTTTACTTTATAACAATAAAACCAATTTTAGCTACTTTAAAACTTAACTAGGTTACAGTGTAGCATTATGACTTAATTGTACTAAAAATTAAATTTCTTAGGATAATGATAGGTCACAAAGATCTGAAACCAACCTATTGTTGAACTTAGTTTTTTATATCAAATATAAACTTTAAATAGGAATCAGTAGTAATACCTACATTTTGAAGACATTTATTAATTATTCTTTCTAGTTATCCACTTATGGCTGATAATGATATTTATTTTTTCTTAAGATTATAGTTTTATTAAAAATTGATCTTAATTTAAATTTGTCATTAATAAATTATAAATCAATAAAGCTGATCACTGTTACCATCTCATTAAATCCTTCCAATCCATTCAAATCTACCTAATAATATGTCCAATGACATATTATTGTAGCATTCATATGCCAGTAACCCTTGTACTTCACTCTCTGTAAATCTGGTGTCATTCTGGTACTAAACTATAATTATACAGTGCTGAGTTTAATTAATGGATATTATATGACAAACATTTAACATAAATGATGTATAATGTTCAGTGGTTTTATTGTAATTGTTTAATAGCTGACTATGGCAAAGAGAGAGGCTTTGATTTGTAACAATTGCCAATTTTATGGCATAAATACTACCACTGTGACCAATTTTAAGCTATCAGTGGAGGAATCTCAAATGTGGAGTTGAAAAGATAGTTGGAAAGTTGGCTCTCACAAGCCAGTAAGAGCCAGCCCTACCATACTACTAATGTATCACGTGGTTATGTGATGGGGAAAGAATAGCTCAAAAAAGGGAATAGCAGTCATTCCAGATGGAATATGTTTATACAGATATGTAGGGTATATCATAAAGATATGGGGAGGATAATGGTAAGGTTGAAGAACCTTGAAAACAAAAGTAAAGACCTGGGCTTTTATTAATACAATTAAAATCATTGATATAATTCTAAACTTAAATGTCAATTTATTCTTTCATTTATGAAAATAATTTGATATCTGAAAATTAGCAATATTTTAAAAGTTAACCTCATATTAAGATATCTATGGAAAAGAGAACATACACTGTGGGGAATTTGAGTTATAAGACAGTCTCATGGAATGAGTTTTTGTGAATGCTGATGTTTTCTGAATTATTGAGGATTCATCATTAAATTAGAAAACTTTTAACTTTTATGTGGAAAATATTTAACCATGAAACGATCTGCCCACATTTATAATTTAAAAAAAAAATTCTAAAAACAATAAAAATTTTTAAGATTATTCAATAACAATATTAGAACATTAATTAATGACTTCTGATAGTTCAGTAGTAAGTAAGTTCAGAGCCTATGGTAGCAGGAATAGCTTCACATGTAGGCAGTCAGAAACCTGACAGAACATTTCATTTAGTGATAAGGGGGATTATTGTCATTGAGTCTTAAATTAGGCAGGTTAAGACTGAAACAGCTGCTGACAGGTGTTCTTCAGGAGCTTGACACCTGTGTACATGCTACACTATTCAGAGACTGAAGCTTTCACCCTTCTTGGTCAATTATTCTAAAAGAGGCTGCAGATGTGAGTGACTTTACATGGATACATTGTCATCTCAGTTCTCTTGTATGTAAGAAAGAAGACGTCATTGGGTATGCAATTGACAGTGTCTGCCACAGAGTTTATGATATGGGGAAGTAATGTTTAGCCACATATGAAATTCTCTCAAATTTTTTATTTCAAGTATTCATTTTTGAAATTTCCTTTGTCATCTGTTATTCGGGTACCTTTCTCTAAACAGCCTACTTTCTTCTTATTTCTTGTTTTAAACTAACATTTTCTTTAAAACAAGTTAATAAAGCTTGTTTCAGAATGTATCAAAAGTAAGTGTAAATATTTTACATTTTAGAGATCTTTTGTGCTTTCTTTCTAGTCCTGACCATTCTTGGAACATGAATATACCAAATTAATTTTCTATAAGAAGCATGAATTGTTATTCCGATATTATCTTAAGTGATGCTATCAAAATACACATTTTCAATCCTATAAAAATAACCCTGGTTTATTTTTGATGTCGAGTAGTTCAGGACACCCATGCTTTCCCTAATTTTTCTAAAGCAGTAAAGAAGTTGGAGCAAAAAATATTGTATCATATACTAGTCTTCATAATACACATGCAATATAAATGTATTGCACATCATAAGGCAGTTTTTATAAAACATTAGATGATAGGCTGTTTCGGGGGGATTAAGCAATAACATTCTATGATAAAATAAGATCAGTTGAACTATATTCTAGGTGTTGGGACTTCACTATTAAAAAAGTTTAAGGTTTTGAAGTCTTGCTATAAAGAAATCTGATTAGATTAATTTAACTCAGCGTTATTCAAATATCCTATTTAACCATGGGACATTGTTTTCCTGTATAATCTCAACATTATCTCTTATTATATGTTCTCCATAATAACCAATTAGGTAATCTGCTGAATCAAAGATGTGAAGCATTGCTTTAATGTGATATTAAAAATTTCTGTTTTCATCATACAACTTTCCTATAGATTATATCACCTGAACAAGATTTAGTGTCTATGCTTCTGACTTCTCATGGAATTATTATCAGAACTTCTTTTGCTGATGTTGATGAAAAGTAAAATAGTAAATTTGAGAGTATTTAATTTAACTATGGAATTTTAAAAATTCACTTCCATCTAGAAATGATAGGTGTATATCAACTTATTATACTTACTTGTGAACTTGTTTTGCTATTAAATGATCAGAAAGACACTTGAATATTTAAGAAAACATTTTTCTACATGCATTAAAAGTTATAGAATAATTACATAGTTAGAAAAATAAAAAGAAAGACATTTTAAGCTAATGACAAACCTAGAAAATATGTCTGCTTTTCATACTGGAAATTTATGATCTGAAAAAAAACCATATATCTTATATAAATTCCAGTTCTATTAATATCAGTTACCATGTGTGTTAACAAAAGAAGTATTTTGAAAAATTATTGATAAATTATTTTGTGCTTATTGAAAGGATGAAGTTTATTATCTATTCTTACAGAAGTGATCAGCACTTTAAGTAGATGAAATATGTAGATTTTAATTTGAGATCTAGTTTTGAAGCTACATATTTTTGTGAGATTTCAATCTTTTATTAGAGTCTTATTTGTCATCTATCTTAAAACCCACACTTTTTAAATAGGACTGAAGGAGGTCTCTGCATTTGAAATCATATTTACATATTAGATAGCATCAAATGGTAATTATTAATGTTCTAGCTGTATATGAAATATAAGGATTCTAAGTGTAAACGCAGGAAAATAAGGAGTAAATTTAGCAACATGTGTGCTTACAGTGTCTGACACTCAGCTATAGTGATATTAAAATGCCTTATCTAGGTACAACCAACAATTTTTATCCACATGCTTCTAGTTTCCTCATCTTATGCAGGTTGGACAGGTAGCGATTTTGAATGGCTCATCTCTAAATGAATGCAATTATCAAATGATTATATAGTCTATCCTGCAAAACAGTCACTCATTTAATCTTCTGTCTGTAGCCTTCCAGTTCTTCTTATACACACATATTTATAGTTTAATGGGAACTATTATAGCTTAGGCCTTAGCCTATTTCAAATAAAATATGTTGTTAGATAATAACTTCATAAATGGCAGCTGCTCTTTCTCAAATTTAGACCAAGTATTTGTTTTATGATATCAGTGATGGCATATCATTTGTTTACTGTGTAATTATAAGATAGTATATATCCAAAATATTAAACCTATGATCATAATTTATAGAAAAATTGAGATTATATAAATTCAGTTTGAGTTCTAAATAAAAATTTGTTTTTTTATTCAGTGACCTTTGCATTGTCTAAAAATTATTCCAGCTTGCTCTATCAATCTTTTCTCTATATCAATTATCAAAAAGTACTATGCATATAAATCATCATTTGAAATACATATTTATGTATTCTCTATTCATGATTCCTAACAGATTTAATTTGAGATAACCTGCCAGTATCTATTTCAGGAATAAGATAAAACTATTATCTTTTAAATTTGATTAAATGAAAAAAGCATTACAAAAATCAGTTACAGTTTTGTGGATGAACATTCTGGATGAAAAAGATGATTTTTTGCTACAAAATATAGCAATCTAATTTCCTGACCTTCTACCTCAAATATGATAATCCATTCCATATATTTCATTATTAATAAAACATACACTAAACATTAGTTCAAAGTCCAAATTGTTGAGAGAGCTACAATTTTTCTTTTTCTTTTTAACCAGGGTATTTTAAAGAAATTTTGTATGATAGGATTTTTTACAAATGCTTTAACATTTTTTAATTTTTATCATAAACTAAGTTGTTGTGTATGTATGTATATATATATGTGTGTGTATTTTAAATCTTGGGATAAAGATTATAAACACAGAAACTTTGGAGATTAAACCCATTTACCCAGAGGTAGATTAAGGTCGATTGAGGCCCTGGACGCAGAAAAAAATATTGGACTCTTTAAAAAAAGAGAGAGAGATAGGGAAAATAAAAATACATGTTAGTCATATTTTTAAATAAATAAAAAATATTATGTCTTATTAGTGTTAAAATTGCATATATGATACCAAACTTGGTGTCATTAGAAAAAAAGTGTAAAGTTGAGGGTTTGCGGGGCCCATCCGAAGTTGGGGCCCAGGATGTGCTCCCAGTGCACCTGCCATTAAATCCACCTTGGCATTTACTCCCAAATGTTTGAATACCGATCTTTATAGAATATTGACTAAGCAATGTGAAGAAATACACACTTAAGGTGTTCCATCTAAATGGGGGGATTTAAAATTTAATATTGTAAAAGGACTAGAGTACATAGGAAGGGACCAGATGATAATAAATTAGTCCACCCAGAAATAACACTCTAAACGGCATTCAAGTGTGATGGATTATAAAAGAACACAAAATCTGCACAGTAGACTCAAGAAGTTACAAAAAGATATGACTAGCATTTCAGTGTTAAGCATTGCCAACAGAAGATGTCATCCAATCAATATGTTTGTCTATAATGTATTTTAAAGCTATATGCCAGACTACAGCGAAGAGTGAGCAATACCATTTGTAGTTTTGGACCTTATTAACCACATGCAACCTACCTATGATTTGATTTATTGGCCTAATACATAGTGAATGTTAGTCCACACTAGGAAGGGTTAATACAGCAAACAACAACACACACTGCTTTTGATTGTTAACTTACTTCTCATATTGTCTTAAAATCCAAGTGCTAGCATAGTCATCCATTTATGAACAGAGGGACAAAGCATTATGAATGTAGCAATGAAATGATTAAGTCTTAAAAAGATTATGAACAAATTGCCAGAGATTTATAGTATAACGGCAATGAAATTTTGCCTTTAAATTTGAAAGTCATTAAATACGATATTTTGAAGGCCAAAGTACAAATAAATGTATTAATGACACAAAATATTAAGAAACATGATTTATATATAATATTTAAATAAGAAACTGGAGCATGTATGTTATTTTACAATACAAAGTCATAAGTCTTTGAAACACTTTTAAATAGAACCGGTTAGATTAATAGAATGACAGGAATTTTCTGTGTCACTTAAAGCATTAAGACATTTAGGAAAACTGAACTATATGTTTAAAAAGAATAAAAGTACATAAACCATATTAAAAAACTAACCTTGTATAAAGTTCTATGCTGTAGCTGATAAAATTTTAACATATAATTAATGGAAACTCGTTATTACTGAAAAATATGAGGTCTAAAGACACAAGACAACCTGACAAAGGTCAAATGTTAATCACAGAACTGGGGCCAGATTGCTACAAGCATGCAAGGTAGCACAGCTTACAAACACATTAACAACTCCACTTTCCCAATTAGAACAAAAGTTCAAAGTTTAAAGACTTGAACCTGCTCGACTTTAAATGTATTATAACTAATAATGTGTTCTGCAGTTTTCAAGACAAATTTGTTTCCTGATAATATTTAATATTTTAGATATTGGATTATTATATTTTGAAGTTTTTCCATAAAAAGCTCTTAAGATGTTTTTAATCTTTGTGACAACACCATAAATGGAGAGTTCATTAGGTAAATAATATCTGACAATATGCTACATTTTACTTTGTAATTTAGTACGGTATCTCATTTACTTTTTAAGCCATTAAATGCATCCTAATTTAATGTGCATTTTTCATTGCTCTCCATGCCATGGGAATTTTCTTTTCCTCCCCTCCCTTCTTTTCTTCTGCTTTCTTTGTCTTCTATTTAATACAGAGTGTGCATTTCTGAATTTATCCTTTGTGACTTTCCTTACTGACTCACAGTCATTGATTGATTAGAGCTTTTCAGCAAGATTTATTCACTTTTCCTCAGTCCATTGTTTCTCTAGTGTTGATTGTTACGGATCTAAATTAATATCTTCTGACAATTTTATTTATTATATTATTTTTGGTTGTTTCAAAATGTTACTATGGTATATAAAGCTAGGCTAGATACATTAAAAAATTTGCGTCTTATGTTCACCTTCCTTACATACTAATATTTATTAAATTAGCTCTTTTTTGTCTCTCATGTAGTTTTGAGGATATAGGAGTGCCCATATTTAAGCTAGTTTGAATGAAGTAAGATTTGGTCCCAGGAAGTTTACCTATTCCGTGATTATTATCTTTTTAAAAATATTTGAGTGTGAATTAAAGTAAGTATTGCTACTTACAATATTATGTCTAAGCGAAACTTTCAGGAACTTTAAGTCAATGTTACCTTAACAGAGATCAGAATAGAAAAAAATAATAATAAAATAGATAATAGGATTTAGTAGAAATAATAAATAAGTCTATAAAATAATGTAGAATAATTTATTAAATTTGCTATTTTTCAATTAATAAATTTTCAGAATGAGGATATTTAATGGGTACATTGATTCAAGCATCCTATGAAAAACAGATAAAAAAAAGAATAAAAATAAAACATCTGAATCACAAAAAGTAGTAGATACAGACAAATGAAGTTACTTAAAATAAAACAATCATGATAAAAGCATCCTAAAATTCTTTTGAAATAATGAGATGATTTTATTTAACTCCCTTATTATATACATGAGAAAATTGATGAACTGAGTGGTCAAAAGACTTATTGGGAGTTCCATAATCAAAGACGTGTTGAGACTAGTATTGGTCTCTCAAATATAAGAGAGAATTTAAAGTACTCTGTTCAAAAAACAGATATAAAGAACATTTTGAATTATTAGTGTTATCCTAAACATAAAAGATTAAAATGAGAGGCAACAAGATTTCATTTGAGATCCAAAGAACAGGTATTCAGAAACACTAATTTAGGAAGAAATCTAAACTGTGTTTTCATTAAAAGATGAAGGAAAGGGTATTGATTTGCTGAGAAAAGAAAGGAGAATAAATACATGAATAGAAGAAATACATTTTTATTTCTGTAAGGTCAAGGAAGAATTTTTTTTTTTTTTTGACAGAGAGAGAGTCAGAGAGAACAGATAGGGACAGACAGACAGGAAGGGAGAGAGATGAGAAGCATCAATTCTTTGTTGCGGCACCTTAGTTATCTGATTGCTTTTTTATATGTGCCTTGACTGGGGGGGGGGGTGCTCAGCAGAGCGAGTGACCCATTGCTCAAGCCAGTGACCTTGGACTCAAAGCAGCGACCTTTGGGCTCAGTCTAACAACCATGGGGTCACATCTATGATTCCACGCTTAAGCCAGTAACCCCGTGCTCAAGCTGGTGAGCCCTTGCTCAAGCCGGATAAGCCCACACTCAAACTGCCAACCTTGGGGATTTGAACCTGGGTCCTCTGCATCCCAGTTTGATGCTCTATCCACTGCTCCACTGCCTGGTCAGGCAAGGAAGAAATTTTTATAGGTACAAATAAACTAATTTATTCTCTAGCTATACCTGGTGGTGCTAATTCTAAAGAATGCCTTTAACTTTCAGTTTTGTAGTCAGAATATCTGCTTTCTGTCAGCTTTGCAAATAGCTGTATGGAAGACAGTGTTTCTTTGGGCCAGTCCAAAGGTTTTTTTGCCCAATTTAAATATTTCTAATCTTTGATGAATAAGACATGCACAGCAGTTCCTCTGTGGTAACATCTGTCACTCTATTCTGGAGTAGCTCCATTTATATTATTTTTTTTTTAAATTAGCAAAACTAAGTTCAAAGTAAGAAGAGCTTATTAAATAACTGCAAGGTGTTACAAGGGGATAAAACATTGTTCATGATAATTTGATCAAATCCTTGGCTCTGTCATCAATGTGGAAGAGATTTTTGATGTTAATATCTGGAGGAGTTTTGTTGAAATACTCTGAATCATAAAACAACTTTTAAAATGATGATTGAGATAATGTCTTGGAAAGTCATGTAAAGAGGGTCAGAAGGTACTAATTTAAGTGCTTTAATACATACTAAGGTGGTTTCAGATTGAATGGATTATTTTTGAATGCTGAGTGAGCAGATTTTTTTTTTGAATACGATCATTAGGGAATTAGAGAAAAAGGCGCTACGAGAAGTTGGAACAGTCTGTTTGTTTAGAAGAGCAGACATATAGTTAAGCTTGAAATGAAAAAAAATATTTTGAAAAATTAAAGGACTGATAGCTTAGAGAAATGATCAGACACAGATGGACTTCTTAGTCTTCTTTCATCAACACATTTTCTATTTTATTGATTAGGATAAGTATATGTATATAAATAAATTAAAATGCAGAAGAAAAATGCATCTTTTGGAAATGTATAAAATATGACCTTTACCTCTGCAAATATAAGTAAATAAATGTGTGTGTCTAAGGGTGGGCAAACGTAGGTTTACAGTTATTGTTTGTATGGAAAAAGGCATGCAGGTTATGATCCTTACAGTATCTTTATTAACTGTGTTTTACACACTCACAAAAAAGCAGGTAAACCTACTTTTACTACCCCTGTGGACCAGTTTCTATATATACATGTATATATATACATATATGCATTCTCATTGATGAGAAATGAAAAACAATTTCTAATAGCATAATAAAAACCTTTTAATTATACAAATATAATATAAAGAATAATTAACAGAAACAAAAAACTGATAAAATTTGAATATTCAAAGTTTTAAAAACACAAACTGCCATAAATATTATAATGCATAAAAGCTATTATTTGACAATTATTTTTAAATGTTTTATAAAATTTTATTATATGCAATTATAAAATTGCATTAAAATTTAAAAACCACAAAATTATTTTAAATATTTTATAAAGAATAAACACTTACTGAACATTATCACTGGTATATTTTTCCACACTGTAAAGCAGAAGAAAGACGTGATTATAATTTAATGCAAAGACATGTTATATATGCTAAATAGTTCAAAAATACTTAAAGATGATAAAAATTGAATGCAAAGTGACAAATTAATTTTTATTTTTTTTTAATTTTGCTTAAATCCATTCTTGCATATTTTAAAGTTACATAGAAGGATGTTGAATAATGACTTCTGCTTCTCTGAAGTTAATATGCATAAAGTTTTGTACCCTTGTGTGTCATAAATATTTCAGTGTATAGTTTAATGTGGTGTAAAGTAGAGAAGCGCCAACTGTACTGAATGGAGAAAAGACATAAATATACATAGAATTTTCTTTAAAGTTTAAAGAAGTACAGGAAAAAATGTATCTATTTCTGTGATTGTAAGAAAGTTCTCTGATAGCTTTAATATGTCTGCTGCTGGTTTAGTATGTTTTATATAGAAAGATATTGAATTAAAGATTCACCTAGACAGCTTTGAACTTAGTGGTAACCATTAGTTGTAATAAATTTGTTTACTTAAAAAATTTAATGTTTAAATATATTTAGTAATTCAATATTTTAACATTGAACATCCTCCATTTTATCATGAATTTAACTCAATAGAAGTCCTTATTCTTCAGGATCTGACATTAAAAACAGCTCAAACAATGGTCTCATCCAAGCTTCTCACAAAGCATTCTTTGTTTCATATTCAGAAATCATGACATTCAGGGAGTAAAGAGAACTTGAGAGCATTCAATCCAGAGCCATCATTTTGCTGAGAAAGACAATGAGTGGAAGTGAATTGTCTCATTATACAGTTAGGGAGCAAATAGGAGAAAGAGAGAGAGAGAGAACACAGAAGGTGCCACAGACAAAACTACTTCTATTGTGTAGACACCATCAATTACATTCTTCATTGGGCATCAATTACATTCTTCATCTACCTAACTTGCACAGATATCCTGAGGTGTTATTTCAAAAATACCAAGAAAATAGAGCAAAAAGCTATATTGTATTAGGTAATTAAGGAAAGATTAGGAGTTTTTTTTTTAAAATAATTTTTAGAGCAGTAAAACAATTGGCTTTGTTATACAGTTTTTTCAGCTCCAAGTAGTTAGCTTTACTAAGTGTGTAGGGGATTCTAGTCTCAATCCTACAGCCCTGTCAGACCTCAGTATTTATATGCACCTCTTTTAAGTCCTGCTCAAGGCTTACTTATGATATGTTATCAGCAATGATCACCAATGGTGGGAAATCTGTGCCTTAAAGCAGTGGTCCCCAACCTTTTTTGGGCCATGGACCGATTTAATGTTAGAAAATATTTTCACAGACTGGCCTTTAGGGTGGGACAGATAAATGTATCACGTGTGACCAAGACAAGCATCAAGAGTGAGTCTTAGGCCCTGGCCGGTTGGCTCAGCGGTAGAGCGTCGGCCTGGCGTGCAGGAGTCCCAGGTTCGATTCCCGGCCAGGGCGCACAGAAGACGCGCCCATCTGCTTCTCTACCCCTCCCCCTCTCCTTCCTCTCTGTCTCTCTCTTCCCCTGCCGCAGCCGAGGTTCCATTGGAGCAAGGATGGCCCGGGCACTGGGGATGGCTCTGTGGCCTCTGCCTCAGGCGCTAGAATGGCTCCTCATGCAACAGAGCGACGCCCCCTGGTGGGCATGCCGGGTGGATCCTGGTCAGGCGCATGCGAATCTGACTGCCTCCCCGTTTCCAGCTTCGGAAAAATGAAAAAAAAAAAAAAAAGAGTGAGTCTTAGACGGATGTAACAGAGGGAATCTGGTCATTTTTAAAAAATAAAACATCGTTCAGACTTAAATACAAATAAAATGGATATAATGTGAGTTATTTATTCTTTCTCTGCAAACCGGTACCAAATGGCCCATGGACAGGTACCGGTCCGCAGCCCGGGGGTTGGGACCACTGCCTTAAAGGGCTGAATACGACTATAACTTTTCTCTGTGCACATTTAAAAGCAGTGCTTTCATTCATAGCCAAAACCCTGCTAACAGGGATTGGTATTATTGTGCCTAGACTTCAGTTTCATGAAGAGATTTGTTGTAAGAATTTCTGAACTATCACATTTAGTTGCATGTTTTTTTTCTGTATTATCAAAAAATATTCTGTGCCCCTGTCTTTTGTGCACTGTTTCCAGCAACTGCTTGAGTGAGCATCTTAATATTATTCTTTATTTTTTAAAGAAAGTAAGTTTTTCCTGGAAGCGTTCCAAACAAGTCATATCTTAGGTCTCACCAAAGACTTTGTTCAAGAGACTTAAGCTTACATTGAAAGTAATAGAAAGTTCATATTTATTTGTTTATATATTTGTTTTTACTTCTACTCATTTTTTAATACACATAGTCTTATAGTCAAACTAGTATTTTGCTTATTGTTTAGAGAAAGGTTACCTTAATGAAATATAGAACTGATATGATTTAAATATACATACATCTTATTATCTTTGTAGGTTTAAAGCAGTAGAAGGAATTTCATCAGTAGTTTAAATGTGAAACAGTCCTGCTCAAGAAGTAGACCACAGAGACAGGTAGGAGACAGGTAGGCAAGGTAAATAGGATTAAGACAAATATTGTTTGTCTATAGTTGGTAGTTGTCAATATTACTACTTTGCACTTGCTTGAGAACATGGGTATTGAAAAACAGATAAATCTTAGAAATTATTTTGTGAATACCAAAATATGTTTATGTTACATTAAACAAACTCTATGTGCTATTGAGAAGTATTACTATGATAATTATTCACTAAACAGTGACTCTTCCCTGTCTCTTCTACACCCAGTAATATCACACATTCTAAATAATATGAATCAAAGTACATGCAGATTTTGTTTTTCTATATATATAGACTCTACAAAACAATAGAATTTATACTTCTAGTATTGTTCTAAAGCTATAGGAGATATAAAATTAAAATGAAACATTCTCTTTCCTTAAAGAATCTATTTTCCCAGCAAGAGAATTTGGCTTTAAAAGAGGAAAAAAAATATTCTGAATAGCGAAAAATGGAGAGAGTATTTTGGGGGGAGATTAAAATAAATGTGTCATATCCTCTCCTGTCAAAGGGCTTATCATCTAATGGAAAGATTATGCTTTAATTTTTAAGTAGGTTATTAATATACTGTAATGAGGGAATATCTTAGCTGTAACAGTGTTAGCTAGAGTATGGAGATGTTAATATAAATGCCATATATGAGATATTTATTGGTGTATTTTAATAAATTATTATTTTTTTGTTGTGGCTTAGTAGGAAATGTGATGAGATGACTCAAGTTTCTAAAGTGTTAAAATTTGGGTAGAATATGTTAGAGTTGATTAGAAAGTGATACTGATTTCTAATAGATTCTTGATGAAAGAATGAACAGTATCAACATCTAGAAAAATTTGATAAAAGTCATGTGTAGGATGGACAAAAGAGATAGGATTGGAAAAATCGAAAGGAAGGAAGACCTGCTGTACTAGAGGTAGCCAAAACCCAAGCTAAAATTGCATTAATAAAGGAATTGTGAAATGGGAAGGGAATGGCAAATACAATAATTATTTTGCAAACAAAAATACACTAAATCTTGGTGATATAATGAATATAGGCAAAGAAGGAGAGAATAGACAGGGGACTTCAAGTGTTCTTATCTCGATCCTTGTAAAATGATTAGCTTATCTGCATAGGTCATCAAGTATAGACATAGCCTTGGTTTGGTATGAGGACTGGGAATATTGGTTTAGGTCATGCTGGGTTTGAGGCATCGCTGTACATCCAGGTAGAAATCTCTTGTAGCTAGCTGGAAATACTGGATGGGAGCACTGGTAAAACTCCAGTGAGATTCAGATACATAGATGTTCAAGTTAACCCAAAATCAGCAGGTGACTCTAAAAAATTATACATGTGCTAGTTTAATAGTGATGTGCATAATGACGATTGCATGAATAAATCCATTGCCATTATGGTTTTTTAATGTGGGAGTTACTTTGATTTGCAGTGTGAATTAATGTTCTTTGAAGCTTTTGGTTTATTTTTTTCCATTTTCACACTTTCTATTTGAACAGTCTTTGACATTGTGTTAACTAGCTAATATATTGCAATAAAGTTTATCAGATGGAATAATATGTGTATGATAAGTAATTAATATGCCTTGAGCTGCTTCTTTTAAAGAACTACCATTTTTAATCATTACAAATTTATTCTAGAAAGACAATATTCATAAGGATTGTGCCACATTTGGCCTGATGAAACAGTATAGGAATTATTACAGTACAAATATCTTCTGTTCAGTCCTGGGTGATTTGTAAATAATAACTACACACCAGAAATTTAGAATTGACTATTTACTTGAGCTGCATTTACTTCAATTAAATATATTTACGTTTAATTGTTTTTATTTTTAAATAAAATCAGTGTTCTAAACTGTAAACTCACATATTTTATAATTTATGTAATAATGTCTTTCAAATGTTTTGTTTCATTTTTTTTTTTACAAAGATAAGGATTTATTTAAGACAATAGTTGAATATATTTTAAAAAATCTCTCATGTAAAAAATTCTTTTCATTTTCCTTGGACATTTTCTTTCACAAATGAATCTTAAAATCATCAAAATCTACTTAATATAACACAAAATCCAATTTTAAAAAACCTTTTATCAAACTCTGAGATGAGAGTGATCTCAGCTCTATCATGCATAACTAAGAAACCTATGAAAACACTCTGCTTAATAGTAAACATTTCAAATATTCCCATTGAAGTCAGGAACATGCAAAGTTGCCATCAAGTTACTTATTTAGCATTTAAATGTGTCATGCTTTCTCCTTATTTTTAACCCCCAATGTCTTTTGCTTGATTCAT
Organism: Saccopteryx leptura; assembly: GCF_036850995.1. Taxonomy (NCBI): domain Eukaryota; kingdom Metazoa; phylum Chordata; class Mammalia; order Chiroptera; family Emballonuridae; genus Saccopteryx; species Saccopteryx leptura. Next base: position 323,202,679 of record NC_089503.1, on the reverse strand, counting down.
CAAATTTTCTTTTGATAAATTTTCCTCAATCTGTTTGAAATTTTATATTCTGTTTCAGTTTATTTAGTGGTTAACAATGGGCTCACACACCCATAAGTGTATAGAGTTCCATTGCTCTCTCATATTGAACATCAATAGAATTTCTAGGAACTAGTTAGCAATTTTAGTACTTTTCAGATCCTTCTGAACTCCCCCTACTTATAAATGATTATAGCAATGTCTTCTGGAATTTTAATTTCAGAGTATTCATCTTTCTTCTAGAATCATACTTATTTAGACTTAATAAATCACTTTACTAATTTCCTTGCTTCTGATCCTTTTTGCATTCTACTTCTTCCTCTTGGATACTACTCTCTCTCTGAATAAAAATATTATATGTCCTTTCACTGCAGGTAGCAAAATCCTCCACTCAAACTGCCTTTAACAGTAAGGAAATTTATTAGCTTGTGTAATAGATAAAATTCAGAGGAAGCTCATTCTTCAAGTCCAGTGTGATCAGGATTCAGCCTTCTCTTGTTTCCTACACTCCTTCACCTATCTGCCACGCCCTCCTCAATTCCCACTAGCACCCTTAACTCAGCTAATGAGATGGCTGCAGGAGTTCCAGAACCTCCCATCTGTGCACTACCTGGTGCAGAGCACTCTAGCATCTCATTGGTTTATAGAAGTCTAGATTCAGAGTTATTTCTTATGCAGCCTTTGAGGATGTCATCCCATTCCTTTCTCAACTTTGCTGATGCTGCCTAGTGAGATCTGATGTCAGGCTAGTTCTGCTTTCCTTGTATGTCTCATCTCTTAGGTAGCTTTTGGGATTTTTTTTTCTACCATACTACAATCAGGTACGTGTCATTCTCATGTGCTGCTCAGGATGCATGTCTTTCTTCAGTGTGGAGAAATTATTAGCCATTATTTCTTCATATATTGCTCTCATATAAATGTTCTGTTCCTCTTGGTAGAAGTTTTATGTTAGATGCCCCAACTTCTGAAGCTATTCTCAGTGTGAAGCATCTTCCACAACTTTACCTCTCTTTTGCCATATTCGGGGGTTCCCTCTGTCCAAATATCTAGTTTACTGATTTGTTCCTCAGTTCTGTCCATTAGCAATTCAAATTACAACATAACTTGGTATTTCAACAAATTTTTCATCTCAAACATCTCTAATTGACTTTTTATGTAAGTACATAGAATAACATATTATCCTGTATCTCTCTAAAGATATTAATTATGCAGTTTTAAAGAATTTTTCTGGATCTGTCAGGTAGCTCAGTTGGTTCGAATGTTGTCCCAATATGCCAAGGTTGCATTTTTGACCCTCAGGGCACATACAAGAAACAACTAATGAATGTATAAATAAGTGGAACAACAAATTTATCTTTGTGTCTCTCTTTTTCACCCTTCCTCTCTTTAAAATCAATTTTTAAAATCATATAAAAGTCTTTTTCTGAATGTTCTATTGCCTTGGATGTTCTTCTTTTTCCTCTTTTGTTGTGTACTCTTTAAACTATTTGGTCTTTATATCTCTTGTGAGAAAAAAGTCATGGTGGAAATACTATAGACTGAATGTTTGTGTGCTCCACTCCTCAATTTATATTTTGAAATCCTAATTTTTACTGAGATAGTGTTTGGAGGTAGATCTTTTGGGATGTGATTAGGTCATGAGTGGAACCCTCGTGATGGGATTGGTGCCCTTGTAAAAGAGCCCCTAGATTGTTCTCTTACCCTGTCAGCCACAAGAGGACACAGCAGGAGGACAGCTATCTGTAAACTGAGAACAAGACTCTCACTAGACACTGAATCTTGTGATCTTCAACATCAGTCTCCAGAACTGTGAGAAATAAAGTCCTGTTGTTTTAAAGCCACCCAGCCTATAGTATTATATTACCACAGCTTGACTATACTGAGACAGAGGAAGGCAAAGGGAGACTGCTAAATATATGTGTGTGTTTGATAGAGCAAAAAGGGTGACAGAGGGTGCATGGGAAGTAAGCACGGACCCTGCTAGGATCCTGGGATGAAGCTCACAGGCTCAATCCAGACAAGGCAGAGGAAAGAGAGGAAAGAGTGGGAAAGAAATGGAGACTTAGGTTTAGGACTAGAGAACAGGGAGTATTTAGCAAACTCCTGGATCAGGGAAAGGGAGATTGACAGCAACTGACAGAGGTCAGTGTGTGCTATGGGTAAAGAATGCTGGGACCCTGTGCACATAGGTGCCAAAGGAGGTCTGCATGAAACACAAAGCTTAACCCACCATGGGTCTGAGTCCTACCCAGGGGTAAGAAGCCAGTGGCACCGGGCAGCCCCTGGAGTGTCTCTATCAGTTGGTCCATGTGGCACCGTGGCCTTGCCATACATCTCCGTGCAGTGTCACTGCTTCAGTATAAGATACAGATAGGGTCTGCCTGGATTCTCGTTCCATGTGGTGGCTGGGCTCTTCATGATGGTCCAACTCTACATTCACATCCAGTCCAAGAAAGTGTGCTGACCCCACATGCAGGTCGGGGTCCTATGGAGACCTGCCTTCCTGCCGTAGCCTCTACCTGCCCTCCAGCTTCTTCCCTCATGGTGGCCATGGCCTCTTCCTGCTTGAAAACAGATTCTGTGAAAGTTGCAGTCTTGTATCTCATGGGTTTCACATAAGCAAATGGTTTCGAGAGATGGACTTGCTCCACAGGACCATGTGCTGACATGGGGACTTCGCCTTCCAAACCAGTGAGGCCTGGCTTCCCGGGATGCCTGTCATACAAAGAAATGTTCAGGTTTGAGCATTCTGACCCTTTCCCTGTGCTAGATAGGGAAGGAAGACTTTCATTTCTTTCTTAGACATATCTTAACTTTATCCAACTTCAAAACTTCACCAGATCATTTCATATTATGAAGCTTTTTTACATCTGAGCACAGAAAACACAATACAATCTTAACTAATATCCTGCTCATGAATGATTTGGAAGGTAATTAAAATTAACTCTAGCTAAAAATGTATTTTCATTAGGAATTAATTCTTAAAGTAGTTTAAATGTGCTCAATTAAAAAAATTCCAGTATGGGCTAGTGTGACATATTCTAATATACACACAATTTATTTTTAAGTAAAACAAATTTAATTTACTAAATAATAGAAAAACATTCTGGGATATGTTATTGATAACTATCAAGATAAGATTTTTAATAACAACTGCTATAAAAATGTCATCATCCTTATTTTTGGAAAAGAAATTATTTAAGTTATATTAAACAATTTATTTGGAATAATCACAATACTAATTTTCTGGCTAAAAATAGTGTTTAAGATTAATTATGCACTAGAATTGGTCTATGTGGTAGCAAAGGTTCAAAGCATAAAAACAACATTATATCAAACCAACAAAAAAAGTCTAAAAGTAAAATGATATTTGCCAAATATATGTAGATCATACCTACAATATCATTGCTTGGCATCAATTTTGGGTATTGGTAGAGCATGTTGCTGAAGACACCACTATTTTGTTTGCTTTGAAGTAAAGCTATTTGTATTTGAGGTAATTGTCTCTGTTTTTTAGACTTTTAGTAATATTATAAAAGATAGATAACTGAACAGTCTAAATTTCACAGAAGTTTCTCAGCTTGAACCCCTGTGTTTTGTACAGGTATTAGGAGAAAAACCTAACTGCACCATTTGATATGGTAGATTTCTCAGTCATATTACTATTTTTGGTCATGGATCTTAATAGGTACATAAAATATTCTAAGGTAACTTTCTTGATATTTTCTTTGCTAAAATCAAAATTAATTAGAAATGAATGACTTGGAAATATAACCAATCTACCCTAAAAGATTTCTTTTTCTTTTTTCCATATGTAGAATTAAATTCCTTTAACTTGATTTATTCCATCTCAAAGATTCTGTGAGGGTTCACAAAAATTGCTGAGGCTCTTGCTTTTAGCATTTCTTCATGGATTCAAAAATATAACTTTTCCTGACAGTGTAAAGGAAGCAATATTATATTTCATGTGCAAAATAGTTAGAATTTAGGTGGCAATGGCAAAGTATAAAGCAAAGATAATATTGTAAAAATAGTTTAGACTTCAGGTGAATTTGACTTCCTTTAAGGATTTTATATCTATTCCTCTATTATTTAATTTTGACATTTAAAATACTTATATTATTAAATTTGGTTTTGTGGTATTTAAAAATTCATAATGTAATATTTTAATAGAATTTAGATGTCAATTAATGTATTTACTAATTGAAACAAGACCTTTGTTGAAAATATATGAATACTTTTTTGTATTCTAATGACATTAAGGCACTATGACCAACTCTTAATTTTTGAATTTTCTCAATGACATTAAGACACTATGACCAACTCTTAATTTTTGAATTCTCTCAATGTGCAATATTTGACTCTATAAAATGCAGGGAAAAATGTGCCCAAAATTAATTAATAAAAGGGTCTTTTGTATTCCAAATGAAAACCAACCAACTCCTTATAGACTAGAGAGTAGAAAAACTGGAAATAATATTCTTCTATCACTAGGAACTGAATTAGATCATAAGACATTCCTTTATCTTTCTCATGAGAGATGAGAAAAATGGAAATGTTGAGTGGGTTGGGCCATACAAAGAGAGCAGAAACTTGTTTGCATGAGGATATTGCATACCTGACTGCAGCCTTCTACGCTCTTGAGCAGAGATCCCTGATCCAAATGAATCTTGTTTTTTTTATAATAATGTTAATAATATTACCTCAGGCCATTTCTTTGCAGTTCAAAATGAGATAATATAGCTGGATTTGTTTTTATACTTGGCAAGTATGACACAAATAGAAAGTTAGATTATTATTCTTATTAATTATATGTTTTATTTTTAAGTTTATTGTTTAAGCTTGCCTTCTCTGGAATACCTCAGCTGGACCTTTAATATCTTGTTTAAAGCTTTAGAAGTTTCCACTCATAGCTCTTTTCAAGGTATTCCTAAAATTAAACAAATAGTAACTTTATCTCCAAGTAGAACTATACTTAGAACTTTCATTCAATCTGGATCTAATTTCTAGAAATATTCTCTCATTTCTGATTGTTTGCTTTCATGCTAGTGATAGCTATCATATCCACTTCCATGCTCTACTTTTCAAGTAAATGCTAAATAAACTAGTGTCTCTATGCTACCAGTATTAGTACTAACATGGCTTGATCACCACCTATCCTGACATAGCTTATAGCTCATTTAAGTAATAGTGAACAGTTGTACATAGCTTAAATGGAGGGTGAACTTGAAAAACTATAGAATTGTGATTAAAAACATGGTTTATAGACATTCTTTGAAGAATTTTAATGTATATGGAGTTTTTATGTGCTTCTCGTTTCTCTCCTAAACAATTCAGTTAGGCTGACCATGTCACCTGATTTATTTAATACCAAACAAACATGATTGGATCCTATAATTTTCCTTATTAAATGCAATGCTATTTTCTTTTGAAAATTATATATTTATTTAATGAAATGGATCAATTTTTAACAAATAGTTATAAATATTCAAAATAATCTTTTTGTACATAAATTAAAAACATAACAATTGAAACTTTATCAAATTTTAGATATTTAAATTACTCTGATACTTCAACTGAAAAGTAGCAACATCTCATTTGCCATTTCATACTCAGTTAAATATAATATATTATGACCATGGAAGAAAAAGCAAAACTGTAGTCATTTTGTAAAATGTATACAAAACTAAAAAAACTTATCATATTATTTACATACTGAGTATTAGTTTATAGTCGATTTTGGAAATGGTTATGTTTATTTTGTTTAAGATAAACTACAGTTGCAAAGCTATTCATTTTTCCTATCAACCATTTAAATCCCAGTTTAAATTGATGTGAAGGATTGCTGTGTCAATGAAGGACTAAGTAGAGTAAAGAGGAGCAGAAAATTCAGAGTATCATAATTACTGTTGTTGATGTTTAAAACAAGATTTTCTGTTGATTTATAATACAGAAGAAAGTTGAGTATAGCTATGAAATAATAATGATGAAGATATCAACTCATATTGAATTTAAATTCTGAAATATGAAGAAGACATATTTTAGAAAGGTCAATACAACTTCAGGAAGTGGAAAGAAGAAAATGATTAAATATGTGAAAGTATTGATATATAGCTCACTGGCTCAAAATAATACATAATATTATAAAAAATCATATGTGTACTCTTGAGTAGTTGTGATGTAGTTTGCCTCTGATAAAATGTTCAAATGTTGAATTTGCATTTTGAAAAATATGGTTAAAAAACATTCTTAACAAGTAGTAGATAATTTGTACTCTAAATTATTATTGATATAAGACTCTAGTAAGAACCTTTAAATAAGAATTATATACTTTTAATTTATGTAGCACTGTATAGTTTACAAAATGCTTTGCATATTTTATCTCTAATTTTTAGTATTTTTTCCTTTCCTTTTAGAGATAAGTCTCAGTTCAGAGAGGTTTAGAACTTGTCACCAAGTACAAAATATACAGGTGTCTGGAACTCAAATCTTTTAGCCCTCAAACCTGTAGTCCTTCTATTATGCCATTTTAGTTACTGAATATAATAATAATAATGATGATGATAATGCTAAAAATCCCATCTCTCAAGAATCTCATAAAAATTTGAGAATTCAAGACTGGTACATAAAACACCAATAGTAGAGCACAAGCAATACTTAACATAGAAAGATTTGAAACCAAAGCTTTGGGAAAAGGTAAATCCTCTGGAATTTCAGAAGAAAATAGAATAAAAGCTAGTTGGGTGAACCAACCAAAGTGAAGAGGTCTTTTCATTAGTAAGAGCAGAATAATCAAAGATATAACAAGAGAATTGGCCAGTTTCCATATAATAGAATAAAGCAAAAAAAAAATTTGTTAAGTCATTTTATAGATCCTTGAAATTCAGAAGAAAAGAATGTTAAATCTGATTCACTAGCTAATAGAAAATGATTCTAGAGAAGGTATGTTTTATGGTACACAATTTAATATAAAGTTAATTTTTAGAAAATCGGAAAAAGGGGAACCAAGTAGGAATTGACTTCCAAACTTTTTAATTTAGGATCAAGATGAAAGTCCCATAGAAGGTGAAACAACATAAAAAGGAATTATAAAACAAAAATTGATATGGTGTAAGCATACTTATATTTAAGGAAGGAGATAAAAAGAAGATGGAAATAAACTTTTGTTTTCAATTTCAGCTGACATTCAGTATTACTTTATATTAGTATTATAGTTATTACACTATTATATTACTTACAAAGTGATCGCCCTGATAATTCTAGTACCTGCCTGGCACCACTCATAGTTATTACAATATTATTGACTATATTCCCTGTGCTGTACTTTACCTTCCCATTACAGTTTTATAGCTACCAATTTGTACTTCTAAATCCCTTCATATTTTGCACCCAATTCCCCCAAACTCTTTCTCTTTTGACAACCCTCAGTTCTCTGTTTTCATGAATCTATTTCTGTCTTGTCTGTTCATTTATTTTGTTCTTTAGATTCCATATATAAGTGAAATCGTATAGTATTTTTCTTTCTCTGTCTGACTTCTTTCATTTAGCATAAGTCACTCTAATTTCATCCACATTGTCACCAATTACAAGATTTCGACGAGATTGGGCGCGTTCAGGGTGGTATGGCCATAGACACAATATTTCATGTTTTTTTTGGTATTTTTATGAAGTGAGAATCGGGGAGGCAGAGAGACAGACTCCCACATGCACCCAACTGGGATCCACCCAGCATGCCCACTAGGGGGCGATGCTCTGCCCCTCTGGGGCATTGCTCCATTGAAATTGGAGCCATTCTAGAGCCTGAGGCAGAGGCCATGGAGCTACCAATTTGTGCTTCTTAATCCCTCAGCGCCTGGACCAACTTTGCTCCAATGGAGCCTTGGCTGTGGAAGGGAAAGAGAAAGAAAGAGAGAAAGGAGAGGGGAAAGGGTGGAGAAGCGGATGGGCGCTTCTCCTGTGTGCCCTGACTGGGAATAGAACTCAGGACATCCATACTCCAGGCTGACGCTCTACCACTGAGCCAACTGGCTGGGACATGATTTCATTATTTTTTTTATAGCCAAGTGATATTTTATTGTATATTATCTTTTTTTAACCATTCATCTATCAGTGGATACTTAGGTTGCTTTCATATCCTGGCTATTGTAAATAATGCTGCGGTGAACATAAGGATGCATATATCTTTTCATATTGGTGTTTTGAATTTCTTAGGATAACTACCCAGACATAGGATTGCTGGGTCATGAGGTAGCTCTATTTTTAAATTTTTGAGGAAGCTCCATACTGTTTTCTATAGTGGCTGCACCAATTTTCAATCCCACCAACAGGACACAAGGGTTCCTTTTTATCTACATCCTCACCGACTCTTGTTGTTCATAGATTTATTGATGATAGCCATTCTGATGATGTGAGATAATATCTCATGTGGAAATAAAATTTGAGTCTCAAGAATTCAGTGATATGTCATATCATTGTAGAAAAGGAAAAAATTGGAAGCAGAGCTAGTATAGGAAGAGTTAGGCTCAATTTTAAACACTTGATGTATAAAGTAACAGTGAGCTGCCTAAGTAGGAATATACAAAGGTGGTTGGGAATACTTTGAGAAATCACGGCCATAAATTTTGAGGATTTGTAATTATCAACACAGAGATTAAACCTTGAGTGTGTTTACTTACTAAATACAGAAGAAAGATGTGTGACCAATTTTTAGCCAAAAGAATGCTTTATTAGGCAGAAAGTAGAAAAGCAGATATGCAGGTCACAGAAGTTAAAAGAGAAAATATCAAAGGGCTGGTGCTTAATAATTTTAGCACAATATGGCTAATAGCCTTGAGAAGAAGACAATGGGTTGAAAAACAAAATCAAGATTTTGCAGAGACAAAATCTTAGGGTTAAAGAAAAATTAGGTGTAAAGAAATTAGAAGATTATTATTTTAGATATTTGTCCAGAAATTTAAAAAAAAGTAAATGTTGCATAAGAATATTTAAAATATACTTTTTATTTCTTATATTTTTAAATTAGAGTTGGCGTACAGAAACTATGTTTGCTTAAAACCTAGTAGAAGAGAGTAGATAGATACTTTACTTTACAGTGAAGAAACCAGGAGATGGTAAACGTGTACATATGAAGTGCTTAGTGCTGTACATATGAAGAGGGAGGTACCTGAATCATTCAAGTACTGGTCAGGATTCACTAACAAAGGTAGGCAAAAAACAGGAACTCTAAACCAAAAACCTTATTTCTTTGAATAAGCTATAGACCAGTGGAGTGCCAATCCAAGCCTCGTAGGGCAACTTTGCCATCCTAAACATGGGATTTCCAATACATCTTTAGTTGCCACCATTCCCTGAGGGACAGAAAAAGAAAAGAGAGTCCTGGACACATATCCTTAAAGAGAGTTCTCAGGTGTTGTACACACTGCACTGCTCATATTCCATTGGCTCAAATTTAATTGCTTACAAGATGTGCAAGTATAGTTTTATTTGCTGGGCAGTCAAGTGCCTGGTGAAACTCAGACAGGACCATGAATACTGAGGGATAGCAACTGGTCTCTACCATAACTATCCTCCATGAAAGGATCATAAAAACAATAACAATATGGTAATACTGGATTGGGATTGAATGGTGGGTGTAAAACTTGAATATCAGTGGAGTGAAGAATAGGGATTTACATGCTGAAGGACAATATTAGCAAAGAAATGGATAAAAATTATTATAGTTAATATAGTCTTTTTTTTTAAAGTGGCCAGTAGCCCAGCAGGTAGGTGAAAAAGTAATGAAACATAATTCTGAAAAAGTATGTGGAGGATCCTGAATTCCCTCCCTAAAAGCATGTGTATTTATATAATATATAGACTATGGTCAGATTAAAGATTTGTTTTTAATAGAGCTATGGAAATATGGAAAATTAACAGAGAAGCAGAATTTGGAGCTTACAAATTTGGAATGAAAAATTAAAAAGTGGACAGTCCAGATAGGAGACTATTGCTATGGTATATGACAACCAGAACCAGCATTGATGTCAATGGAAATAAACAGGGAGGGAGAAGGGTAAGGAATGAAAGAGACATTCTGGAGGTAGACTGATACAACTTGACAACTGTTTGGAGGTCAGGTTGCAGGGCAGAGAATATAAAGAACTAAAGATGACTTTGAAGTGTTAGCCTAAATGAGCTAAGGGTTAGTGTCAGAACCACTGCAATTGTTAATTTAGGGATGCTGGCAGGGGAAGCTATTGGTAGTGATGGAGAAGGCAGTAAAAGGCAAGGATTAAGAGGAAAGATTATGAGTTCACATCGAATTTATTAATATTGAAGTCTACTCTAAGGTCACTAGAAATTAACTCTATTGACAATAAATGTATAGTTTGGAGGTGATGGAAATAATTCTTTATGATCAGAAAAATTATTGTGGAGACCAACAGAGTTTTAAAAATTTTACCTGAAGGAGATGGAAGGTAGGCACAGATACCAAAGCAAGATCTGCTGGAAACACGGAGGACAGCGTTAAGCATAGCACTTAATCTGAAGGAGGGATAGATGATTTAGTTTAGAAAAATAGAGAACAGAAATAGAATCAGCTGTGATGCCTTAAATGTGAGGAAGACAAAGCAGACCACAGACAGAGCAGTTAAAGGCGCGCGCGCGCGCGCGCGTGTGTGTGTGTGTGTGTGTGTGTGTGTTTGTGTGCGCGCTTGCGCTCATGTGTGTTGGAGAAGGAAGTGGGAGTGTTGTTTCAGATTAGGAATTCGAAGAGAGGAGGCGTGATTAACAGTAACACCTAAAAGAATGCTAATAAATCAAAGGGAGACAGGAAAAGCTTTCTGAGCATGATCATGGGGAGCAAATCACAAATTCAAGTGAAATAGTATTTATGTTAGTTAGATTTACAGGTTTCAGAGCCTTTGTCCACCAGAAATCTTTAGTTTAAGAGGAAACAGATAAAGTGGAGCACATGAAAGGTATATATAATTTGAATTTGAGTGTTAATTTGACGTATATTTTTCCCTCACTTTCAATTAAGTTATACACGAGATGCCCTTACTGAAGTAGATAGTCTCTTGAATTGGGTCAGTGTTTCTAGATTCTTCTTACTATCCCCCCCCCCCCCCTCGTTTCCCCTTACCTCTTTTCTTTCTGTCTTTCCTTCTCAGAATATATGTATATGAAAGCTTTAAAATATAAATAATATAAATTGGAAAGAGAGGACAAAGCCGTGCGTATTTACAATATATCTCCCGAAGCCCCATCACCACATCTCTCTCCCCTCATTTCAAGGAAATTCCATGAAGCGCCGGTATAAACCTCAAGGGCTCTTGGAATTCTATGCGGAAACGAGTGGTCTCGATCAGCCACAGTTCTGTGCTCATTGTGTATGGTAGTGTCTCTAGGATTTGTCATGTGCAAAAACTAAATCCAGCTCTTTATGTTTATAGTTAGTACACTTGTAGGGGTAAAAAAAGAACAGTTTAATGAATAATAAATCAAAACAGTTATTTTAGTATGTAACTACAGTCAAAATTACAAAATTTAACTATATGTATTTAATAATAGGATGTCAGACTCTTGAGTAATTGCTGTCTGCTAGTACATTATTAACTCATACAACTATCACACTCTTATGAGTTAGGTTTTGCTACTGTTTCTCCTTTTCAGATAGGGGTACAGCACAGAGAGGTAATGCAACTTGTTCAAGTGCCTGAAGCTGAGCGTTCCAGATGGATCACATTGTCTCTGATGAGCAATGGATTGTTTAGATAGTTAAGTAAAATTAAAAATATTTTTAAAGAAGACGTTCTAGTGGAAAGATTGATGGCCAGCATTATGATACTTGGAATACTATTAAAACACACACTCAGTAGAGTAAAATTAATGAGGGAATTTAAATAAAAATATATAAATTTCTATAACTAAAGCTAGTTTTACTTGAGTTAGACTACAAGTCAGACCAGAATGTTTAATTACCATCCAATCAATCTTTTTGTTCAGCGTGTCACTTTAACTTAGAGAACCAAACAAAACATTTCTTGTTTGTCAAGCATAGGCTATTAAAACAAGGGTGTTCTAAAATTGTATTAGAAAGGTGAAAATGGTTTATTTCATCTTCTGAATTTTAATATGTCAGAAAGATTATTGTGAAGAAAAGTAGGCTCATTGCAATGACAGGTACATTATTCAAATAACTTTGATTGAATGTAAGATTTCTTAATGCTTTTATAAAGGGCATACAAACTAATTTGGTTTACAAAAGAGTGGCTTTAAAACTTGAGATATTAGGAAAATATTTTGTTAGTTTAGTAATAGACTAAATAGTTTTCATTACCGCAGTGATTTTTTTGGATAGTACCATTAATTGATAAATATATCTGGATTATAATTAGGATAAGTTAATTTATGTATACAGTTGACAATTTGAAAAGCCCTCTGTTTGAATTATTTGAGAAGTATCATTAATATTTCTGAAACCATCTATCACTGGACTCAAATTTTAGATTTTATTTTCTTTCTCTTAAATCAGTGATTCAAATGAATTATAGACCTGATTCCAAATAATAAGTAGAAACCAATCAGCCTTCGTACTGACTCTTGCTTGCTTCTAACACTGCTTTGATATGCAAATTGCCATACCCTCTGAACGTTATATTGATGTCAGAAGCATGTATCAGAATGCAGTTTATTATGATTTGGTTTTCAAGTTAGAACTGAGTTTGCTACACAAAAAGATGTAAGTTTATAATACTGTTTTCTCAGATATATAATAATTCAGTGATTATTTTAATTTATTATTTTGGTAGTTTGTGTTACATCAGAAAAAAATTTTAAGCTGGTTTTGTATTGTTTCTTCTGCATTTGCTATTTTTCCACAGTTTTAAAAATGTTTATTCTATAACTCAACTTGTTTTTATAATGGTTTTCTAGTCTTTTAATGAATTTTTAATCATGCACATGAAAAAGACTGTCTTAAAAATGTTCTCAGTTTAATGGTATACAGATTTTCCTCTCAGGAGTAATAATATATAGTGAAAATATGCCATTTATCATCGTTTTTTATAAATTAGCTGGAAAGGCCAGGAAGCCTTCAAACTTAACTTTTGCTGTCATGCATATGAAATTATACTATAAAAATGCTTATCTCTGATTTCTTTTTAATCTTACCTGTCTTTCTGTTTCTTTTGCAGCAAAAATGCTGGATAGAATTTCTTCTCACTACATTTAAATATATTCTTTTCTTGTCAATTACCACAGGTTTAGTCCCTATGAGTGGTATAATCCACACCCATGCAACCCTGACTCGGACGTGGTGGAAAACAATTTTACCTTGCTAAATAGTTTCTGGTTTGGAGTTGGAGCTCTCATGCAGCAAGGTATACGATTCAGCCTGCCATTTCCTTTGGGCACCATGTCCCACTCTTTGCTGGGGGTGACAGCTCTTGCTGGCATAAGTCGCTTGCATGGGTGCCTCTGTGCATGTAACCATAATCCAGCTTCTCCATCTAACTAATGCATTTTAGGTGTTCTCAAATCCCATTCAAGAGAGATTCTGAGAAAATAATTAGCTTCTGCAAATGCCCATACAGTATACTCATCTAATTTTTTTCTTAACCCACAGTAGGTACATTATTTCATAGATAACTAAGCTAACCTAATCCATTAGCTGGAAGCTGCATTTAAAGTACTTCTAAGATTACATCCTCTTGAGACAAGAATACAGTGTAACTCCTGTTTCCTGTTTCACTTTGATGTAAGACATTCTCTTTCATATCAATCCTTGATGGTTAGATGCATTTGTGTTGCATGATTAGTAATCTATTGAAAATAAATTGGCAAAAATCAAAGATTTAACCATTTAATTACCTTTTCAAGTAAAATATAAGCTGCATCTGATAGTATATGAGTATAAAACATTGCATGCTCAGAGGTGCTTGCAAAATACTTCCATAATTATTTAAAATTTATAATATAAATGTTAAAAGTAAAGACTATATATCTTAGAAAATGATATAATACGTGCAATATATCTTAGTGATTTATATATAACTCTAAATTTATTTTAGTTTCAGTTCTCCCAAGTAAATTTATATTTTTTTGCTGTCATGTTTTTTATTTATAATTTAATTTTTACATAATTTTTAATATGTTAATATTTCAATCTACTACTCAAAATAAATATTTTATTAGCCAAGATTTAAAGTTACATTATGCATTTTAAAATGTACTATTTTTTAAAATTAGTAAATAAAGCAAAATACCCAAAATTTGAACTGACAATGAATAGATTAAGGAGAAAACACATTCCTTCATAAGAGTTACACCTCCTATCATAATGGTTTACATTAAATATTAGTGGTGTATTTATTATCCACTTTCAAGAAATTCATTTGGTAATTGCATTACAGATATGAAGAAGTGAAAATTTATTGTTAAATTATAAGATTTTTTATTAAAAAGTTATTTGCTCTTGCATGTTTAGTATTATGTATAAATTTATTAACTCATTACTATTTAATTTATAAACTAATTTCTAAAATGAGAATAAATAACTACATATCAAAAGAAAAAAATAATTTGACCAATACATGTTGTAAGCAAGGCTTTAGAGGTTGAAATAATTTTTTTCTTTTAAAATTATGAGCATCCATATATATATATAGCTTTATAGAATTTCAACCTAAACTGTGAAAGTTAAGATAACTCTTACATGAATTAATCTAAGTTTGTTGGTATCTTTTTCTAAATAAATTGAATAGTCAGTAGCTGTATTTTGGGTTCAATTTTTTCCTTAGGCATACTCTATACTTGGAAGATGATTTTGGAGTTCTTTCAAGACATTAAGAGTGAATAAAAGCCTATCAAATGAGACAAACATCTCTTACAAGTGGCATTGGGTAATATAATCACCCAAGAAAACTGCTATTCACCTGTGAAAAATTAGTCTTAATACTCTAGATTATATTATCCTCAGAATAAAGGTCCTAACATAACAAAGTTGTTTTCTTAATTATTATTTTTGCTTTGAAAAATAAAATATTTATTCACAATATTTTCTCTGATGTTTGGAGATTTTTGAGCATTTGTATACTCATAAGATGAGCTTGATATCTATAAAATCTAGCAATTAGAAATAAGACTATAACTGACATCTTAAAATTATTACAAGCAATGAAAATTTCAAATATACATTTGCTTTGCCATATAACTACCTCACTGCTGGTGGATACATGAAAGAGGAACCCATACTATTCTGACTGATGCCCAGCTCCCAGGAATTAGTGGGATATAGTGCTGGACATGACGTTACCTTGAGTACATGACAGTCAGCCCCTAACCAGGCTCTGATTCACAAGCCTAGGAGGTATTCTCTTTAAGTCCTTGGGTAAGATATGAACTTGTGGTAATTGGGCCATTTTTGTCGGATGTCTCCACTGTTCTTTTCATTCCCAGTCTCGTTTGACTTTATTAGTGTTGTTGTTCAAAAAAAAAAAAAAGTAGAATGGGCAGCCAAAACTGCTGGTCATCTTGGGAGGAAATACTTTAGTGTGTCAGTGTCCGGTGTGTGTCTAACAGGGCCTAGGAGCGACAACATCAGAAAGGTACCTTTTGTTTTTTCCCTTACAGAGTGGTAGGCAGAGTCTGGAGCTGGAGTTGGCTGTCATGTCCAAGTCTGTCTGCTTTTAAATATTTTGTGCTATTGTTTTGAAATTGCAAAAGTAAGATGACCTGCAGTATAAGATGGGCTATTGTGATTTATTCCAGTCATGACAGGAGTTCTTTTCAATATTAACATAAATAATGTGTCGTATTTTTCACTCAATCTAAAAGTAAGTTACTTTACTGCATCAGTGATTATATTAAACATATGACTATAAAACAAGTCCACAAATGAAGTCCATCTTTGCTTCATTCCATTTTACTCAAACTCTATTAAAAATCAAGTAACTTATAGCCAATGCTTTTTTGATTATGGAGTCAAAATGATTAAAAGTGAGTAGTAATATATTATATATATACCCATATTTTAATCTCATTTTCTTATAAAATAATATATGCTGATATGTTTTAATTTAAACATTAAGATTATAATAATGTATTTAATGTAAATAAAGTAAAACTATAAGGCTTGATTTTAAAATTGTTAGGATATTATTTTATAATCTAACTT
Organism: Saccopteryx leptura; assembly: GCF_036850995.1. Lineage (NCBI taxonomy): Eukaryota > Metazoa > Chordata > Mammalia > Chiroptera > Emballonuridae > Saccopteryx > Saccopteryx leptura. Next base: position 323,186,502 of record NC_089503.1, on the reverse strand, counting down.
ATTTAAAGTTAATAATAACCAAAAGTAAAATATAATTCAGATCCCATTTTCTTATTAATACCATGAGCAGGCATCTCCAGCCATGTATTGTAATATGTTTATAAGATATTTAAATGTGTGTAAAAGTAAATTTGTGACAGTTTCACTAGTTATTCTGATTTCCTGCATTGATGCTAACTATAGTGATAGGAGACATTTGTTTATACATAGCAAATAATTTACTACCTTACTTTAAAATAAAAACTGGACTAACAACCCTAATCTCAAGAAATGTGGGTTTTGTAATTACTTGATTATTATACATTACTGATATAAATGACGAGATAGACAATGTTTTGGAGCTTCATGCACATGAAAAATGCTAAGGAGTGAATTTGATCCATCATGTTATTATTTCTTCTAATACCCACATAACTAACAAAAATATGAAACACTGTGCATATGGTTAATAAACTAGAGATATTTTTTTCTTCTAATGCTATTTTATAAAGGTTTTTCACTGTTTTTAATGTTCACCCTCTCTCAGAAAGAACTTGAGTCTCCTGTCACTATACTTAAACACAAGTGTCCTAAGAGACTGCCTACTAACTGCAGTTAGCTGCTGCATTCCCAATGGTTGTTGCTTGCTTACTAAAGCAATACGTAAATCTGAATAAAGCTTTTATTACACAGTGATTCCATTCTGCCACTGTGACCAAAAGTACCTGACTGCTGATCAAATTCTCTGTATTCGTTTCACCTTTTCCCCCAAATCTCTGTTAGGTTCTGAGCTCATGCCCAAAGCACTCTCCACCAGGATAGTGGGAGGCATTTGGTGGTTTTTCACACTTATCATCATTTCTTCGTATACTGCTAACTTAGCCGCCTTTCTGACAGTGGAGCGGATGGAATCCCCTATTGACTCTGCCGATGATTTAGCTAAACAAACCAAGATAGAGTATGGCGCAGTGGAGGACGGTGCAACCATGACCTTTTTTAAGGTAAGTCTTATTGGTTATCTAAAATTAATGTATTAAAGTGATAGAATGCAAACAAACAGACTTTATTAATGAATGTAAGAGCATAATGACACAGTTATTCATGTCTAGCAATCGATACCATATTCCTCAGGGCTGGAGAAGATTACAACAAAATATATAGCCATGAAAGCAAAACATTTTAATACCAGACTTTTTGCTTTATAAGTATTCTATTTTTGGTTTGAGGAAGTCTGCCCAAAGGTAACATTATTTCCCCGAAAAGAGTTTTATCTTTGAATGTAAAACAGATAATGCAATATATTTATTAAAAATTGATACAAGGCTTGGCTATTCCAGAAGAACAGAATGACTACATGTAATAATATTTCTCTAAATATATTTATTTGTTAAGATGAGACAAGGTTTATTCATTCAGAAGTCTGCAGAAAAAGAAAAAAAAAATAACGGCTTAAAGAGAAGAGCCAAAACAGCTCTTGTTATCTGTCCATTCATCCATTTAATATTCTGGATGTCAGAGTCTGAATGAAAATGGCCTACCCTCTTGAACTTGCAATGTTTCCAGAGGGACAGCCCTGTGGAACATTTTAAATGAAAGGTGTAGTTGAACTAAGTTCCAGGCAGATAGAGTGTCTTGCCTTCCTCTTTATTATTTTTCTCCTTACACCAGCTGACCTCATTAGGCAAGAGTATATCAAATTTAACTTTAGGACCTTGTAATTGCTTTTATATATATTTTACCAAATATTTCTTAATTCTTTGTAAGTTGGGCAAGTATGGGTGTTTTCCTTCACTGTTCACACAAATGCAATTTGCAGTACAAATAAATATTCAGTAGAAGAGAATTCTTTTAAAATAATTGACTCAAACTATAAAATAAACTATTTTATTAAACATTCATCAAGTGCCTATTGGGTGCCAGAAATCGCACTACATGTTGGTCACTCTACAGAAGATAGTATCTTACCAGAAAAAGTGCTAACAAAGGTGAAGAGTAATTGGAACTTCGATGTGCTGATGCCATCACTTTGGAAAACAGTCTGGCACTGCCTAGTAAAGTTGAAAATGTCATAAAAAAAGAAGAAATAAAACAAATAAGGATAGATCAAGACCTTTTAGGAATTTGGGGACTTGGTGTAGTAGAATTAAAATCACACCCCAGGGCTGAACACTATACAAAATGCTTTCAAGCGAACAAACACAATATATTTTTATGTAAAATATAAAGATTAGGAGAGTTATTACATACATATTTCATGCTTAAAACTAACTTAGCCAGAGCCTATGTTTTGGTCTTTTTGAGAATCCCTATATTTACAAAGTGATGCTGAATCGTCTTTTTCTATGTAACCCGTGACTCAAGTTATCCAATTTCTACAGATTCTCTCCTGGGCTTGGCCTAACTAAAATGTCTAGTTTTTTCCCATGTACGAATATAGTCATCCAAAAATAGATGGTATCAAAGGAGATTCATTTTCTTTTTTATGGTTGTTAAAAAATTTCTTCCACAGCCTGACCTGTGGTGACGCAGTGGATAAAGCTTCCACCTGGGATTGCTGAGGTCACCAGTTCCAAATCTTGGGCTTGCCTGGTTAAGGCACATATAAGAAGCAACTTCTAAGAGTTGATGCTTCCTGCTCTTCATCCCTTCTCTCTCTTTTCTCTAAAAGAGATAAATAAGATATTTTAAAAATAGTTAAAATAAATTTCTGCCACATATTGAAAGAACATTGAAGTAGATTCAAATACCTAATGTCAATCACTTAATACTTCTGAAAATATATTCTGCAATTTAGAATAGTTGTTAGGAATAAAAAACAAACAAACAAAAAACAGCTATGAAATCAGAGAAACCTGAACCTATCAGGCTCTGCCACCTATTTGCTGTCTTTAGATAAGACATTCACTTTTATAAACCTCTGACTGCTCATTTCTAAATTAATGACTAATAGGACCATTCTCACAATATTTTTTTGAATATTAAATAAAAGCTGTTCATGATATGTTAAGCCCCTAGTAAAAACTTCATAGCTATTACTAGAATACATGGCTAGTTTAAAAATTTGAGAATTGAAATTATTTTAAAGATATTCAAGTAAATTATGTTTCTCTTACCATTAATTGGATAAATAATTTTAAAATAAATTTAAAGAGATCACATCATGTTTCTCTAATTTAAGTTGCTCTCAGGTAAAGGGAATACTTTCATAGGTAAAATATAAAAAGTCTGTGGGAAAAAAATTAGTAGCTCTTTTTAGACTATGTATTTTGAAATTATATGGGACATATGTTCCAAGACCCTCAATGGATGTTCAGAACTTCAGATAGTACCAAACCCTTTATTTACTGGTTTGTTAATGCAAACGTATATATGACAGTTTATAAATTTGGCAAAGTAAGAGAGATAAATAGCAATAACTAATAATAATATAGAATATTATTACAATATACCATAATAAAAGTTATGTGAATGTGTTCTCAGTTTTTGAAAATATTTTATTATAGCATATTCATCATTCTTTTTGTGATAATGTGAGATGGTTGATACACTGCCTACCTGGTAATGAGATGAGTGAGGTACTCAGAACGGCACTCATGGAATACCACACTGTTTTTGCTTGGTTCCTCTGTATCCACACGATCCTGGACAGCAGGCGGACAAGGATAGAATCTTTGTCACTCATGCTTGGATCTCTAGTTCTTAGCACAGACTCTGCATATTGTTTGGGCTGTATTAATTATTTATTGCCACAGTAATTTAGCTTATAGACAACTACAACTGTTTAGTGGTACGTAATATAAACTTGTATTTAGTTTACAAGCGAGCTTTCCTCCTCCTAGAAACTTGTTGGCCCAAAAACATTCTACATTTTGAACAGATTTTGTTTCTTTTACATCAGGATCAATGGTTTTGCCAATAACATTCTGCTAAATCGTTATGGCCTGTATATATCTGAGTTCGTTTATAATCTGAAACCCACACTCACAGTTCTGTTTAAGAGGTGTCTCAAAACATAATCATTGCTATTTTGAACTAGAAGGCTTTTATCTAGAGGGGAAAATTTGCAAAGTTTGTCCTAATTTTTTCAGAGGTAATAACAAAGCACCTTAAGGCAACATGATTAATTTGATCTTTAATTAAGGCCTGACACTATGTTGGCACAATTTTGAGAACTTTTACATGCTTAGAACACTGAAGATTAGAAACACTTTCAGAACCCAATCATGCAGTTTCTCACTTTGTATTACCTCTAAGTTGTGTTTGCCAACATCTCTAAATTAGTTTCTCCCTTCTCTTCCTCCACCTCCTTCTCCTCATTCTTTGTTGTTCTTATTGTTAATATTCTATCCCTTTCTTTTACTACTGTTTCTATGTAGCTAAAAATAACCAGTTAATAATGCCTAAATATTTTGCATTTTGTCTGGATATTTTTTGGCCAAGTCTAAAGAATTAAAAGTGTATTGTTCCATCTTTCAAATTACTATAAGGCAACTTAAAAATATTATGTGTCCATATATTCACAGATTTCCAATTTCCCAGCCTTTCCTAATGATTTTATTGTCATCTGCCATGTGACCCTAAATCAGTGTTACATATTTACATTTTCTTTATGGCAACAGCTCAATTCTTTTACCAAATTTTGTACACTTATCCATTGGAACAGTGACTACTGCATTAATTGATGGGACACCTGTGACAGAAAGTTTTAGATAGAATGTGTGATTACTTATAAAATTTTACTATTCCATAGAAAGCTATAAATGTTTCTTCAAAATATGTAGTGTTCTATTACATTTTCATTTTAACCACGGATTATGAGTCAATTTACTTCAAAGTACAGATTATAGTGTTATGAATACAAACAAGGGGATTAATCCATTGGGAGGGGGCTTTATCTTTTGGCACCCAGCGATGTAGAAGCTTTGCTTGTTCGTTTGCTTTTTCTCTCTTTCTTTGTGCATAGGCTTCCTCTTTAAGAGAACTCAAAGTACAGACTAAATGCCAGCTCATTAATCTTCACTTCAACCCCTAAGGAAGGAAAAAAGCAATTATCATTATGCTCATTTAACAGATGAAGAAACTGGGCCATAGAGAGGTTAAGTGACTTATTAATTATGAAAGCAATAACCAAGGGACACATACTATCAAGAATGAAAGCAATAGCCAAAGATATCATGGCATAACCATCACCATTCAGAAGAACTACGTGCATTAGTCATTTTGGTTCAATCCCGTGACCTCAAATGTTTGATCATATTAAAATTTTAAAACATTTGCCTTAAGCCATTAGGATAGATACAGCTATGACATGTTTCTTATAGTGTGCTTCTTATTCTGAGCTTATAGGTTCAATGGTCTTCTGAAATTAAATTATGCTAGGGTGACAGTATAGGTTTTTAATACTGAATTACTTTTGTGGCATGCCTGTAATGATTTTTTTGAAGCTTCAGTGATTTTTGCTTTTTAAGTGCCAAAAGACCATAAGTAATTTTTAAACTGACAGATAGAATGTAAAAAGGGGGACAGTTTAACAATTGTACTTAATGAATTTAGAAAAACACTATTCATTAGATATTTTTCATATTTTTCTTAATTTCTGCAAAGCATAATTTTTATTTTTTATGTAGAACAGTTGTGGTAATGCAATCATGAGGTATTTATTATGAAAAGATTTAAACAATAAAAAAATAAATTCTTAATATGATATCTATTGTCTATTTTTCACATTGTAAAGTATTTTCTGAAAGCAGTGTTTATTTTCTCTTGCTGTATTGGTGGTAAAACATTTTAAAAGACCTATTTTACATATGCAGAAATTGACTTGAAATAGTTTTTGAAGCTGAGAAATATCATTAAAAATTACTTTTATTTAAATGTATTTATTTTTTATTGAGATAAAATGACATAATATTGTGTGAGTTTAAGGTGCACAATGTGGGATTGGATACATTTATATATTGTAAAATGATTACGATCATAATGTTAGCTAATAACTTGATCACATCACATAAGTATCATTTCTTTTTTCTGGTAAGAACAACTAAGATTTAGACTCTTAGCAAGTCTAAAGTTTATAAAATAGTATTGTTGAGTATAATCATTATATTGTGCATTAGAACTCTAAAATTTATTCTTTTATAGTTTATAGTTGTATAGGTTTTATAATGCCTTTTATGGCTCTTCAAGTAACTCCCCAGTTCAGTATGGTCTTCATAAAGCGTGGTTCAATAATTGTCTGCAAATGGATAGAAATTGGGTATGTCCTTGTTTGTGTGCCTTATTTACTCTTACACATATTCTAATCACTTTTTGCCACTATCCAGAAGAAATTCTTTGACAATATAATATTTAGAAATTCATAGTAGTACTTTAGTAAGTACCAGGATCATTGCTTTAATATTTGCCCATGTGTGAATTGCCCTGTTTCTTTAAATGTGATTAAATCATTACATAGCTTTGTTTTCAGGTCATTTTTTTTATTTTTAACTTGGAATCACTTTATGTTTAGTAATGTCACTTTCCATTTCTCCTCAATAATTTAGAAGAAGTTTTAAATTTCACTTTTGGGTTTTATATGGGTGATGTGTCTGTACCTGGAACTCAATTTAAGAGTGGAAAAACCATGAACATGTTTAAATTATCAAAGTTTTGTAACTATAATTTTTGATTTGGTGATAAGTGTACCTACCTATATATACATAAAAAATTCTACGTCAAAGCCCAGAAAAGTTGGTGAAACTGGCTATTTTATCAAGATAACCAGTTCAAAGCACTACTTCAACTTATAAGGCCAATCTTTTACCTACAGAAATTGCAGGAGGCGTGGCTGGGCTGTAGCCAGCAGGACTGGAGAGCATGTAAATCTGTGCAAATACAGTCTTGTCAATAACAGGCAATCTTATCTCTCTGATAAAAAAGTATTCTTAATTTTTATATCAATTTTTTTTCAAAGGATAGAGTCATTATTTGTTCCTATTTGAGGGTTTCATCTGCAAAATTTTACACATATTTACAATATCCATTTGCTTAAGCCAGTATTTTTTCATCTGCACATTGGAACACTAGAATCATTTGGGGGAGTATTTAGCAAATACTGAGGCCACTGGCCCTTCTACAAATTTAAACAAAAACATCTTGAGGTAGCACCCCAGGCACCTGAGTTTTTTATTACCTCCACTGGTGATTCTATTGTGTATAGAGATTTTTTTTAATTTGAAATGTGAACATTACTTTCACTGTTGACATCAATGATTAATAACTGGTTGCACAAATTTCCCTTTATTTTATATTGAAGTGAGTATTTTTCTCTTCTGAAACACAAACCCCACAAAATATCAAATAGAGGAATGAAATAATCTGCTGAACACATTCTTACTTCTTTTGAATTAGTTACCTGAATTGTTTTTAAAGCTCTTTCATTAGAGATTTGCTGACAGTGAAGAATCTAATTACATTTTTAATTTTGACACCATTTCTGAAGCCCCTAATACATATGCATGAGAATTGCCCTGTAGCAGTATGAAGGTTAGAGGTTTCTCCTTCCTCAGAGAAGTGTGATGGACTAACTTCTGACTTTTGTTTATATCTCTGAGTAAAAGTTGATAAAGTATATGTTCTGTGGGTCCTGGGAAATAAATATATTCATTTTTCCTTTATAAGCCTTTATTGCAAGTTATTTTATTATGGAGGAATGGAGAGAAAATTAGAGAAGAGAGGTATAAGAAGGGAATATTAGAGTTGTAGGACTGTTACGTGACTTTTGTGTTTAACTGATGGGAAGTAGATTAAGAAGAGATAAAATACCTTACTTTATAGGTAGATATTGTTAGGTTCTGAGCAACAGTTGGAGTTTTGAACTCATGTAATTTTTTTTGTCTGAGCTTATAGTAGCATTATCCTATAATATTTAGTGAACTATTGTCACACCTTTTCTTGTGAAAAAAAAGTGTACATATGTTAACTGATGGGGACAAATTAGTACACAATTCTAAATGATATTTTCTTTGTGTCACTTGAGGATTTCTTAATATTCATCATTCTGTAGCTTTAAACAGAAACAAAATGCTCTTCAAATATGACATTTTTCTCAAATTTGAGTGATGGTAAATAGAATATAGTTAAGCTTCCAAGGCAAAAAACTATTCTAGCTAATTTGCTTGTGAGTTACTAATTAAGCAATAACCCTATGGTTATTCATTTTGGATTTTTATTTGTTTCATGCATTAAAGTTTGTGGATAATTTACTATGTGAATTTTTCTACATACTTAAGTGAATGAAATAATATTTTAAACTATCCTGTTGAACATCAATATACGTATCTGAGCAGTTAGTTGATTTTATTTGTATTATTATTAATTTTTTTAACAGAAAAGAAGATAGTGAGGCAGACTCCCACATATGTCCCTACCGGGGTCCCCCTGGCAACCCTTTCTGGGCTGATGCTCTAGTAGTGTGCTATTTTTAATGCCTGAGGCTGGCACATAGACCAACTGAGTTATCCTCAGTGTCCAGGGCCACACTTGAACCAATTGAGTAATTGGCTGTGGGTGGAAATGAGGGAGAGAAGGGGGAGTAAGGTACAGAGAGAAACAGATAATCTGTTCTCCTGCGTGCTCTGAGAATAGAACCCAGGATGTCCATACATGGGACCAAAGCTCTATCCATTGAGCCACCAGCCAGGGCCTCTGAACATCATTTTAGAATAATGTTTAATATTATTACTACATTTTTTATTTGTTAACATTGATGCTTTCCTTATTTCCCAAGACAACTTTTCTTTTTTTCTTTTTTTAAATTTAATTTATTGAGTTTACATAGAATCTAGTGTCACCCCGATTGAATCCCCCCTCCCACATATTCCCCTCAACATCTCCCTAACCCTCCTCCCAACAGCTCCCTCCCCTTTCCCTTCAGGTTTAATTCTGTTCCTCAGTTCACATTGTTTCTTGGATTCCTGAAATGAGTGAGGTCATATGATATTTTTCTTTCTCTGCCTGGCTTATTTCACTTAACATAATAGTTTCCAGGTCCATCCATGTTGTTGCTAAAGGTAATATTTTCTTCTTTTTCATGGCCTCATAGTATTCCATTATATATATGTACCATACTTTTTAATCCACTCGTCCACTGACGGACACTTGGGCTGTTTCCAGATCTTCACTGTTGTGAGCAATGCTGCAATAAACATGGAGTGCATTTCTTTTTTTGAAGCAGTAATATGGTGTTCTTTGCCGGGGTCCAGCCCCGGGGGGAATCCAGGGGTCCCACAGGAAGAGACGGCGTCGGCACAAATCAAGTGAGAGAGCCGAATTCTTTTCTTTCTCTTTATTCTCTAGTTAGCATTTACTGCCAGGCATCTCCGCCAATGCCTGGTCTAACTTTACTTTTTTATGCACACACACTAAGTTACAATCACATGGTATTTTGAATACATCATTGTTTTGGTTTCACTATGGTTACATATTTCTAGATAACAGTTAATTCATATCTATAAGCTACAAGTCAGGTGGTAAGTTATTCAAAGTACAGTTATACAATAACTTGAATAGTAATAACAATATCGGTACAAACTTCTAAAAGATTAGTACTAATTAATAACTCTATTTTACTGTTGTTGTGAATCAAGGGCGCAGAAAGAGATAGCAGACAAAATCATCAAGGACTAGCAAAGGACCACCGCTTGTTCAGGCAAATAGCCTTGAGTTCATGTAGTGTCCTAATTCTTTTTTCACAAGACTACAAAAGTCTTGCTATTTAAGAAACTGATACAGCATTAAGAGTAACTTTTACTTAAAGATACATAGAGTGCACCTGCAAGATAGCTAGTAGCAACATAATATCATAAGGCATTAATTGCTATTGCTGCTATGAATCCCACCACATTCCTCTCCTTATTCTTGGAAAATACAAAAATCTCATGAGAATGTTTTACTGAGAAAAGACCAGCAACTGCCTTCAGTGACAAAACAAGTCTTTTAACAAAACATTCTTTACTTGCCAGCTGCGCTTCCATCCAAGGCCATGCAACAGGCCATTTCACTACACTTTACCTAAGATTCTAATGTCTAGTTAAACTTTATTCATTTACTATATTCAAACACTAGTTAAGTTCTAACTTTATTCTTTCTAACATGATTAATAAGAAGAAATTCTCCTACAAACTTAACCCTTTATGAGGGATATCATGGCCAGCCTCTTATGTTTATGAGCCCAGATCAAGGGGCTTACAGGCTTTTTTGTGGAACTTACACCTTCTGTCTCATTTCCAAAGAAATTACTACAAATCTACAGGGAAAGCACGGTACTATTATTCCTGTGCCATAAATTATAGCACACACCCAGAAAAGGGGGAGATATAAGGCCAGATTAATTCAAAAGATTAAAGGGGGAATTATCGTTGTGCCTTTCCTTTGCGGTGACTTTGTCAACCTGCAGCTGTTGGTCTTCACTGCGGTGACTCTATCAACCAGTAGCCATCGATCTTCTTTTGCTGTGACTTTGTCAATCAGCAGTTGTGGATCTTCTCCTGCTGTGACCTAGTTAGCCAGCATTAGTGGATCGGCTCCCGACAGTTCTTGAAATATATTCCTAAAAGTGGGATAGCTGGGTCAAAAGGCAGTTCGATTTTTAATTTTTTGAGGAATCTCCAAACTGTGTTCCACAGTGGCTGCACCAGTCTGCATTCCCACCACCAGTGCAGGAGGGTTCTCCTTTTTTCACATCCTCGCCAGCACCTATTGTGTGTTGTTTTGTTCATGAGCTCTATTCTAACTGGTGTGAGGTGGTATCTCATTGTGGTTTTAATTTGCATTTCTCTAATGATTAGTGATGTTGAACATTTTTTCATCTGTCTATTGGCCATTTGTTTGTTCTCTTTGGAGAAGTGTCTATTCATTTCTTGTGCCCATTTTTTGATTGGATTGTTTGTCTTCCTGGAGTTGAGTTTTACAAGTTCTTTATAAATTTTAGTCATTAACCCCTTATCAGACGTATTGTCGAATATGTTCTCCATGATGTGGTTCATCTTTTTATTCTATTTATATTGTCTTTAGCTGTGCAAAAGCTTTTTAGTTTGATATAGTCCCATTTATTTATCCTGTCTTTTATTTCACTTGCCAGTGGAGATAAATCAGCAAATATATTGCTAAGAGAGATGTCAGAGTTTACTGCCTATATTTTCTTCTAAGATGCTTATGGTATCATGACTTACATTTAAGTCTTTTATCCTCATTTTGAGTTTATTTTTGTGACTGGTGTAAGTTGGTGGTCTAGTTTCATTTTTTTGCCTGTAGCTGTCTAATTTTCCCAACACCATTTGTTAAAGAGACTGTCTTTACTCCATTGTATGCTCTTACCTCCTTTGTCAACTATCAATTGTCCGTAAAGGTGTGGGTTTATTTCTGGGTTCTCTGTTCTGTTCCATTGATCTATATGCCTGTTCTTATGCCAGCACCAAGCTGTTTTGAGTACAATGGCCTTGTAGTAAAACTCAATATCAGGAAGTGTGATACCTCCCACTTTATTCTTCTTTTTCAAGATTGCTGAGGCTATTCGTGTTCTTTTTTGGTTCCATATAAATTTTTGGAATATGTGTTCTATATCTTTGAAGTATATTATTGGTATTTTAATTAGTATTTCATTGAACTTATAAATTGCTTTGGGTAGTATAGATATTTTAATGATGTTTATTCTTCCTAACCATGAGCACAGTATATGCTTCCACTTGTTTATATCTTCCTTGATTTCTTTTATCAATGTTTTATAATTTTCTGAGTACAAGTCTTTAACCTCCTTGGTTAAATTACTCCTAGGTACTTTATTTTTGTTGTTGTTGCAATAGTGAAGGGAATTGTTTCCTTAATTTCTCTCTCATAGTTCATTTTTGGTGTTTAAAAATTTCTTTGATTTCTGTGTATTAATTTTATATCCTGTCACTTTGCTGAATTCATTTATCAGGTCCAGTAGTATTTTGACTGAGACTTTAGGGCAGGGGTTAGGAACCAATGGCTCGCAGGCCAGATGTGGCTCTTTTGATGGCTGCATCTGGCTTGCAGACAAATTTTTAATAAAAAAAATAATAACGTTAAAATATAAAACATTTTTATGTATTACAATCTATTCATTTCCTACTGCTCATGTTCATGGTTGCGAGTGGCTGGAGCCAATCACAGCTGTCCTCCGGGACAACACCAAATTTTTATTGGATAATGTGTAAGGTACACGGGTCATTGTATGGCTGTCATGGAATTACATTTTAAAATACGTGGCATTCATGGCTCTCTCATCCAAAAAGTTTCCTGACTCCTGCTTTAGGATTTTCTATGTACAGTATCATATTATCTGCAAATCATAATAGTTTTACTTCTTCTTTTCCAATTTGGATGCCTTTTATTTCTTCTTCTTGTCTGATTGCTGTAGCTAGGACTTCCAGAACTATGTTGAATAAGAGCGGTGAAAGGGGACACCCCTTTCTTTTTCTTGACCTTAGGGGGATTGCTTTTAATTTTTGCCCATTAATTATGATGTTGGCTGTGGGTTTTTCACCAAGACAACTTTTCTAGTAATCTAAAAAATGTATCCTAGCAAAGGTTATTATAGCCATATAATTTCTGTAATTCTCCCAAATTATATTTTCTTTATTAATGTTGTTAAGCTATTGGTTATGGGTAACGGATTATTGCTACCATTAGATTAAATGAAAATATTTTGTTTGATAAAATAAAGTTGGTATTTTAAAAGTGTTATAGTCTTAGTAGTGTCAGATATAGTTTTGATATTAATTCATTATCTTTAAAATAAATATTTATACCAATTTTTATTATGCATTTAATTTATTGGTATAGTAAGGAGGTTGTTTTTACCCAAGAGAGTTGTCTCCTTCCCCATCCTCATCTAACACACAACTTATTGTATGTGAGGCCTGATTCTATGGTTTATTACAGGATTTGCATAAGGCCTGCAGAAACCCACACCATTTTACCATGTTCCCATTTCAAGAAATAAAATGATGCCTTTGAGTAAAGCTGCTTCATCAGACGCTAGTTTTGCATGCCAAGTTACAGCTATCAAAGGTGAAACAGCAGATGTGGAGGCTAGTTGGCATCAGAGCATATGAGTCAAAGACTTTCCTATGGGAACAAAAGTGCTTCATTACACTTTATCTATTCTAAGAACATTGGTTCTATCAAGCTGTCTGAAAATTAGAATATGATGGTTTTTATTACCCTAGCTCTGCCAGAAAGAATTTGATAGTGAAAAAGTAAGTGATGTCACCATTTGGGGAATTAGAAGTAGTGATTACAGTCTCAATGTATTTAAACTTGGGAGGAGCAGCAACTTTTATCTTAGCTTCTCTAAAATGTCTGAGGGACAAAAGTTCAATTCTTCTCTAATTGTTGCATTTTCAATATGTACCAGTGAAACTTCAGGGCCCTTTCACTGAAGAATATTCTGTGTTTGACTCAGTGTAAAATCTGAGAAACAAAGTTTTAATTGCCCTGAAAAGCCAGTGCGTGAGGCAGCTTGTATTCCAGGACATACGATGGCTCTCTCCCTCCTTTGCCCTCCCGCCTCCATTCTGTGCAGGGACCATTCTTGCTGTTTGTCATGTCAGGATGGCAGTTTAAACATTGTGTTGCACCTCATCAATCTTAGGAGAGAGGTCCCCACAGGGAGTAAGAAAATTCGAAAGTAAGTTAATATAGTGATGTTGAGCTGGCATGTCAAATGCTGGATAATGGATAATAGTTGTCACTGCAAGAGTTTATAGCCACTGGTTAGGCAACAGTTTGAAGGAAATCCAAGAAGGGCATATTTTTGGATACAATGAAGTAGCCTGAGAGAAATATTATTTAAAATACTGTCCTTTAAAAAGTGCAAGGTAAAAATAGTACATGGTATTCTTTAGATAAAAATAATTAAAATAAAAATTTCATTTCCTCTATGTAAATAGATGAATAAAAGCATCATTTGATATTTCTAAAACAAATGTACAAACAAACAAAATTTCAGACTCTCTGCTTTGTAACTTTTTTGAGGAAATTATATTTATTGGCATTGTGGCTAAGAAAGATCTATTTTTCATGCTTACTGCTTTCTTTGGTTAGGTTTAGATTTAGACTATCAAAAAAAAGCATATTTATTTTTCCAGATTGTCCATTAATTACAGATGTGTACACTGACCTTCTGCTTAATCCAGCATGTCCTTGGTAGATGTCATTCTTAATCTTTCATGTCCTGTGATGTCTTTTTGGGGGGAAGCTCTCCTTTTGTTGCAAATACAGTCTGTACTAATTAGCATCTTCGGTCAGTTGAAATTTCCGTTGTTCACTTGTTTTCTTGTCCTTTTCCAGAAGTCCAAATTATAGTAATTTCACTCTGCTCTTTGATCTTAAATATTGATGGAAGACATCACATGGTAGTTAAGTTGGTTCTTTTATTAGGTCATAAAACAAAATAAGGTTTACTATTCCTTACTGCTACTGCCACCTTTGAGATGGCTACTGAAACTTTTAATTAAGACAACACAGAACTGCCATTCCCTTTTAGAAGCAACAAAATATAAAGCCACGAGGTCTGAGCACTTTACCATGATTATTTACAAATAGAAAACATAAATCACAATTCATCCCCAGTATTTCTTATATCCTTCCCACTAACCCCATATAGTTTGAAAAAAAAAGACAAAATAAACTCTAGAGCTCAATAGCTCTTTATACTTTTAAAGGAAATATAATAGCTTTCTCAAAAATATTGCTTTAAAAATATGACTAGATTGAACAATGATGATAAATGTCTTAGTCTTAATGTGATCAGATTCTAAAATAACTGAAATTCATCTGTAATATTTGTGACTATGGTAATGCCTACAGTTGTTTATATATCTAATTCATACTGATGAGTACTTTCATTGGCCTCCTATATTCAGACCAATCCTTTAATAATTCAAAATTAAATAAATTTCCAGATGTGTGAATATGTCTGCACATGTACACATATATGCCTAAGTGTGTTCTGTAGAGCCTGACCAGGTGGTGGCGCAATGGATGGAGCATCAAACTGGGATGTGGAGGACCCAGGTTTGAAACCCCAAAGTTGCCAGCTTGAGCACGGGCTCATCTGGTTTGAGCAAGGCTCACCAGTTTGAACCCAGAGGCTCTAGCTTTAGCAAGGGATCATTCGGTCTGCTGTAGCCCCTCCATCAGGGCACATATGAAAAAGCAGTCAATGAGAAACCAAGGTGCTGCAAAGAAGAGTTGATGCTTCTCATCTCTCTCCCTTCTGGTCTGTTTCTATCTGTCCCTCTCTCTGTCTCTCTGTGTCTTTGTCAAAAAAAAAAAAAGTGTGTTCTGTAGAATTAAGACATGCTTCTTTAATTGGAGTTAAATTATGGGTAATTACATAATTTATTTTTATTTTTCATATACCCAGTTTGCATATTAAATCTGTTTTAGTGAAAGAATAGTTCAGGGTTTGCAATAAATTGTAATTTTATATGTTCTGACAGCATATGAATAATGCTTTTGATTGTTATTAACCTATTGTAAAGCACTAGCGGAGTTCAGTGAAAAAATTTGATTATATCTAAAGGCAGGTGTTGTATTTTTAAATATTTTAATTACAGCTATTTAAAGGCAACACTATAAATTACTTTGCTTTGTAAGTCCTTGACTGTTTTCAGAACACTATGAGTTTATGTTTCATTTTAATTTATTACAGAAACAATTAAATGACGATAAAAGAATTGGAAAGCAGTATTAATAATAGAGATAAAGGATTATTGAGTCAATGTAGTTAACTTTAATATAATAATTAAATGCATAAACTAGGTCACGGCATGAATAGTCACTAGGGATTTATTTAATCACTCCAGGCTTCTGTTTTCTTATAGGTAAAATGTGAGTATATGTATGTGTTGTCTAGTTTGGCTCCATAAGAACTAAATATATAATTAACTCCCAGTATCTACCTACAGTTTTCCTTAATATAAGGGGCTTAATAGTAGAATTATTAAACTCTATAGCTAATGAAACTCTTTCCCCAATATGAATCCTTGTATTTCTGGAAATACATTCTATTTTCTTATGTTTAATACCAAGATCTGATACTCAATTGCATATTTTTCTGTCATTCATAATTTGATTCTAATTATAGACTATTTTAAAATAATCTGGATTATTCTGCTTAAAAGGTAAAATACATTATAAATCCAGTTCCATTCACACATTATAGGTAGTCTTTTAACTAATGATATTTTATTAATGGTTGTTTAATTAATAGTCTTGTTATTAATGTGTGAGATTTGTTTTTGACAAAATATTCATATTCAGAAACAATGCTTAAATAGGAAAAATATCTCCCATTTTTTATTATTCTTCTTCACCATGAATATTAACTGTTGTAAATTAAACAAGTTTCTCTTTCTCTTATGAAAATAATGCATTTGATTTATGAGCACTAAGAATTTTAAAGGGAAAAAAGAAAAAAATTCTTCAAGTCCAATCTACAAAGACAATTCCTAGTATCTTCTAACAGTAGCCCCATTGTGTAATTCTATCATAACTTTTTTATTCATTCATCTACTGATAAGCACTTGGGCTGGTTCCAAACTTTGGCTATTATAAATAATGCTGCAGTAAACATAGGGATGCATATATTCTTTTGAATTAGTGTTTTGGGATTCTTCGCATATATTCCTAGAAGTGAAACTGCTGGGAAGTTCTATTTCTAATTTTTTGAGGAAACTCTACTGCTTTCCACAATGGCTGAGTTAATCTGCATTCTCATCAACAGTGCACTAGGGTTCCTTTTCTTTACATTTCTGATAATTAGTGAGTTGCGCTTCTTTTCAAATGTGTATTGGCCATCTATGTGTTCTCCTTGGAGAAATGTCTATTCATATCCTTTGCCTAGTTTTTAATTTGATGTCTGTTTTTTTGGTATTGCATTTTCTAAGTTCCTTGTAAATTTTGGATATAAACCCCTTATCAGATGTATCATTGACAAATATGTTCTTCCATTCAGTGGGCTGTCTTTTCATTTTGTTGATGGTTTTCAGTGCTTTGCAAGAGCTTTTTAGTTTGGTGTACTTCTTGTTTGTTTTTCTATTTTTCCCTTGCATGAGGAGATATATTAAAACAAATATATTGCTTTGAGAAATGTCTGAGGTTTTAGAGCCTATATTTTCTTCTTGGATTTTTATTGTTTTGGGTTTAACATTTAAGTCATTAATGTATTTTGAGGTTATTGTCATGTAGGCTGTAAGAATGTGATCTAGGTTCTTTTTTTGTGTGTGCATTCTGTCCAATATTCCCAACAAAATTTACTGAATAAACTTTAGCCTATTATAGGTTTTTGCATCTTTTGTCAAATATTAATTGACTAAAATAGGGTTTATTTCTGAGTTCTCTATTCTGTTCTATTGATCTAGATGTTTATTTTTATGCCAGTACCATGCTGTTTTGATTGCTATGGTCTTGTATTATAGTTTGGTTTAGGTAGCATGATTCTTTCAACTTTGTTCTTTTTTCTCAAGATTACTGTGGCTATTCAAGGTCCTTTGTGGTTTCACATAACTTTTTGGAATATTTGTTTTAGTTCTGTTAAATATGCTATGAATAAACCATGAAACTGAGCAGACTCTGAGAAATGTTAATACATTTATTGGTTTAATTTTAGACAGGTTTTATAATTCAAAGCAAGTAAATTCCTTCTTCATACCCTCTACAATTTGTTATATACATATAGTTAAGTTTTATTCTTCTCTATGTTCTTATATTCTGGGACAAAAGGACACATTTCCCTAGTCTTTAAAACACCAGCATATATTTCATTTCTCTGTCACTATTGCTCATGCTCTATTATCAACAACCCATAATTTTTATAACTTTTAACAACAACAAGAAAAACTAACTTTTATTTCCCAAAGAAAAAAGAGAGGTAGGTTAGAACTTTTGTGATACAAAATCATTTTAGCATCCCAACAAAGCCCATGAATAAACATAATACAACTTTCTACAGTTGCACAAGTTTATTTTACACTTTCTTATAGTAAAAAAAATGAACATATTTATTAATATGATCCAAAGATATAGCCACTACATAGAATATAAAATGTAAACTTAATATTAAACTCATCATTCAGTACTCCTTGGTAGGATTTATTATCTAAAATTCTTTACAAAAAAGGAGTATTACAAAGAATTAAAACAAAAAGATATAAAAAATTTCTTACACTTTATTTATTTCAATAAATATTTTTGAACATGTATTCTATGTGTTAAAAATCACACTATATTTGAGGGATACTTCTCAATAAGAGCCTGTAATTTTGTAGAGAAGATAAATATTGAAAATATTATTAGATCTATGTCAACTATTAAATAAAAATATAGAGGGTAGTATAAAAACTGTATCAGGGTTCTCAACAAAATTATTAAAATTCAAAGAATTATTAAAGATATATCTTTAAAGACATATATTAAAGATATATAAAGATTATATATAATATAGAGTTAAAGATATTATATAATTTATATGATATATATATAGATTTATTTTAAGGAATTGGCTCACATGAATGTGGGTGTTTTGCAATTTTGTAATCTGCAGGGAAATGAGCTAGTCAGAAACTCAAACAGAAGAGTTAATATTACTTGCGAAAGAATTTCTTCTTCTTTGGAAAACCTCAGTTTCTGATTGTAGGGCCTTTCAACAGATTGGATAAGGCCCAGCCACATCTTCAAGCAGAAGATCTTTTGCAGGGAACTGACGATAGATGGTCACAACATCTAGGAAATAAACAGTATACTCCTAGCAACACCTAGATTAGTGTTTGATTAAATAAGTGGATCACAAAGCCTGGTCAGGTTGACACATACAACTAATTATCACAGGAATGTGTAAATGGGTATATAAAAACAGTTAACCCATCAGTCTGAAAGGTTAAGAGTGGGTTTATTTTAAAATAGACATAAAAATTGAAAATTAAAACAAAAATAGAGTTAGTTAAGTAAAAGGTAAGAGTAAACTGTAGGATAAAGTTAATTCAAGAAGAAAGAAAACTTTTGGTGGAAATATTCCAAGGTAGCAAGATTATTTATACTAATTTTATTGTTTGTTTTTGTTTTATATATAGTTTAAAAAAAGAAAGAGGATGATTTCTTGGCTTTATGCACTAAGTTAGGGAATTTCAGAAGAAAAAGTAGAGAAAAATTATAACTTAAGTTTGAGGTTTGTTGTTAACTTTGAAAAAAGACATCCACAGGAAGATGGATGGTAAGAATATAGAACTAGAGGGTTCACGTTTGATAGTTATTAACTCATATAAGTAAAATGTTAGGTATAGATATATCATCTAGGTAAGTATAGGTAAATAGGTATTTAGACAATTACTTGAGGCACTTTATTAACCATCATTTCACAGGACAATGACCCAACAAATTAACCTGTGAGAAACGGAGGACAGCTCTAGAGATAGGAAGATAATAAGGAATGTATGATGTCTGGGAAACCAAGAAAAAAATTTGTCTTGAGAAAGAAGTGATTAACAATGTCAAGTGCTGCTTAAAGGTCAAACAAGATAAGGGTAGGGAGGAATCCATTGAACTTTGTGACAATGAGCCAATTTCAGAAGTCCAATTGGAGGTGAATGAGGGAAAACTGAAACTGAAAAACAAGGAGAAAGCATGTGTGAAGAAATATAATTAACCATCAGGGAATGGAAAAAGGAAAGAGTGCCAAGATGAAGGGCAAGAAGAATAAGTGAGGTCATGTAGGTATTTGTTTATTTCATTATAATTAATTATATTTCTTATCTATCTATACAATTTATTTTTTCCTTTGGGTTAAAGTATACAAGAGCAAGTAGAAATGAGTTTGGAAACCGTAAGAGATGGAATCTTAGATAGCAGAACATTGCCAAAAAAAAGCCGAAGAAACTGATACACAAAAAAGAAATGAATTAGTGTCAGATAGAAGGTAGGTTTTCTCATTGTACTGGAAGGAGAGGACAAAAAAGAGATCAAGGTGAGAAAAAGAAGAGAAAGTTTAGAGATTTCAAGAAAACGGACACTGTTTTAAAGATTGTGAAGAATTGGGGAGCTGATTGAGTAACAGTAAAATTATAAGGCAATTTTGAACACTGTGGATGTAGTGACATTAAAGATATCTAGTTTCTCCTGTTGGGTGGTATTTTTTCCCAGTGGAATAAAGTAGCCTAAATATTGTCATGGAATAAAGGGTTGGATTTATGTAGGTTTTTTTGTTTGTTTTTTTCTGTGATGAAATGGTAACGAAGCAGAGGAGTTTAAGCTCCTCTAAAAAATTAGTGGTTCAAAAAAGGTCTGCAGAATAAGATTTTAGAATAGAGGTAAGTTATGTGAGAAGATAAAGGAAGAATAGGGTGAGGAAAGAAAGGCTACTGTACAGACTGCACCCCCCTAAAAAAATGCAGTGAAATAAACTGAACTAGACTAATGCAAATTGGAAGTTGTGCAGTGGAATGATATACAAAAGAGTGGAGTTCTAGTGGATTAGAGGAGGAAATTATTGAGAAAACAAAAACATTAGAACTTCAACCAGTGGTCCATATGCACATAAATTGCCAGTGTCATATCAAGAATTGGGATAAGAACACTGTAGCATAGATGTTAACATCTTCAATGAGCTAGAGAATGACCAGGAATTAGTAGTCACAGCAATGAGGTGACATAGGAATATTTGAAGGCATATGATATGAACTAGATAGGAGAGGCACTTTTTAAAAGAGAGGTTGGAATAAAGAGTAAGTAGAATTTAATTTATTCCTATTTACTAGAGCAGGGGTCGGGAACCTATGGCTCGCGAGCCAGATGTGGCTCTTTTGATGGCTGCATCTGGCTCGCAGACAAATCTTTAATTAAAAAAATAATAATGTGGCCCTGGCCGGTTGGCTCAGTGGTAGAGCTTTGGCCTGGCGTGTGGGGGTCCCGAGTTCGATTCCTGGCCAGGGCACATAGGAGAGACGCCCATTTGCTTCTCCACCCCCCCTCCTTCCTCTCTGTCTCTCTCTTCCCCTCCCGCAGCCGAGGTTCCATTGGAGCAAGGGTGGCCCAGGCGCTGGGGATGGCTCCTTGGCCTCTGCCCCAGGCACTGGAGTGGCTCTGGTCGCAGCAGAGCGACGCCCGGGAGGGGCAGAGCATCGCCCCCTGGTGGGCAGAACGTCGCCCCTGGTGGGCGTACCGGGTGGATCCCGGTCTGGCACGTGCGGGAATCTGTCTGTCTCTCCCCGTTTCCAGCTTCAGAAAAATACAAAAAAATAAATAATAAATAATAATAATGTTAAAAATATAAAACATTCTCATGTATAACAATCCAGTCAGTCATTTCCTACTGCTCATGTTCATGGTTGCAGGTGGCTGGAGCCAGTCACAGCTGTCCTCCGAGACAACACCAAATTTTTATTGGATAATGCGTAACATACACGGGTCATTGTATGGCTCTAACAGAATTAGATTTTAAAATATGTGGCATTCATGGCTCTCTCAGCCAAAAAGTTCCCGATCCCTGATCTAGAGCATATACTGTGTGGGTGAGTTTGAGTACTCTGTGAAAGACAGTGGAATCAGAGGTGTCAAGATTTGTTTGGAAATGTCTGTGAGGAATAAAGAAGGCAAGGGAGCAGAAGTGGGCAAGAAAAGCCTTCCGACAGAAATTCAGGCTAACACCTGTGAAAAGAGATAAGGAAGGAAGGAGGATTGAGTGGGAAGAATTCAGGACCTCACAGTCATTCTGCAAAAGTCACATACAGGCCAGTGGGGAGCTTCCAAGCAAATGTTGCTCAATGGAAAATTCTGGCCCTGATTTAGAAGGCTCACAGTGTTAAGTCACTGGCAATCACCAGAGAATAGGAAGTGTGGTTTGGGTATGAAAATCCATGGTGGATTCAAAGGTGCAGTAGCTGGAGGCTGTCAGCCAATTCACTGCAGTGAGTTTTCTTGCAGAGACATCTGAGCTAAGACCTCTGTGACCTGCATACTTTGTCTTCTCAGGTATCTACTGCTTCTGCACAAACCTTCAAATCTTTTAAGACTTTCTTCATCGCACTTCTTTGGTTCATTTAACCTTCTTTTCTAGAAATACTCTATTGAGAAAAAATAACATCTGCTAAGTAAAGATTCTTGAGAAATTTCCTGGAGGTGGGATACATGATAAATATACTTGAAATGGCTCAGAATTTTTGTGTGTGTGAGTTCGGTGCAGCCATGTATTTGGTAACTCCTAGAATAAAATAATTTTAATTTTTTTGTGGACATAAACATCTTTTAAAAAATTATGACATTTGCATTCCAGCAAATGTAAAAATTTTAGAGTCCTAGTTATATTTGTATCTTCAGAGACTTAAGTTCATAAGCTTAGTTACTAGTCAACTACTTATATTCATTCAGAGTATGGCTTAATGTTAGCATGTTAAGGGAAAAATCTGATGGGTTAAAATTCTCTCTACCCTGGATTTCAGGATTCAAGTCTATTTGTGTGTGTGTCAAAGGTCTCCTAATCAGGAAACTGATGGCTGATGTATGTACTTGATTGTACATTTTCACCCCCAATTATGAGGAGTTTAAAAAAAGTATATCCACATTTCTGCCATTAATTACCCGAATCTTAAAAATTGACATTTTTAAATAAAATAATTGAGTATAGAATTATACATTGCTATTGATGTGTCTTTTTTTGACTGTCATTACCTCATGGTGTTTAATTCTGATTGGCAGCTGTTAGGTACTTGCATTCATTTTACTCATCTCTTTACATGTGGTTCACATTAAACCTATTATATATTCAATATCTTTATGTCACAGATTTGAAGCAATCTGGCAGTTACTGACAGAAAGTTGGAATAGAAAAAGACAACTGTCCTTCATATTTTTTTCTGGTACTATTGCTGATACTTCTACAAATGTATAAACATTATGATAGAGTAGTTGGATTAAACTATGCTCATGGGGCATATTATTAATAATTTATCAGTTTATTTGTATAGATAGGATATATATATATATAACATTTAGAATCATTTGCTAATGACCAGTATTCTGTTTGTAACAAACTATAGAAATGATCCCTGAAAGTAT
This sequence comes from Saccopteryx leptura, assembly GCF_036850995.1. Classification (NCBI taxonomy): domain Eukaryota; kingdom Metazoa; phylum Chordata; class Mammalia; order Chiroptera; family Emballonuridae; genus Saccopteryx; species Saccopteryx leptura. Next base: position 323,163,411 of record NC_089503.1, on the reverse strand, counting down.
AGTCTTCTGTTTGTAGAAAACTGTATTTATTTATTAGTAGTAAATAATTGGCAATTATTTTGTAGCTTTAGCTGCTCACTAAATTCTCTTCTCAGGTTTCTTATACTACTTCCATATGTTTTATTAATTATGTGGCACAGCATCTCATTTCTCATGGTCAGTTTTAGATAACATATCATATTGTCAACCAATAAGTTATATCTAGTAGTCATATAAACAGATGTTCTCATAGTAAAACAAACAAAACAAACAGAACAAACAGTAATACTGTGACAAATTCAAATAGTTATACTCTCCCTAATTCAGTTAGTGTGCTCAAAATTTTACTGATTACAATATGGAAATTTTGAAGTTTAGTAAAGTTAAGTTTAAATTCAAATTTATTCTGTTGACTCTGAACTTACACTTTTTGAAAAGGGTTTATATATATATTTAAATGTTGTATCAGTTAAGAGTTCCTTAATCAGAGTTAATCAAAGGATTAGAGATCTTACTATGAGCTACCTGTGATCCATTTTAAGCTAACTTCTGTGTGTAGTGCAAGATACAGATCAAAATCCAGTTTTTTTGTGGGTTTTTTTTTTTTTTTGCATATGGATATTGCTTGTTCCAGTACCATTTGTTATAATATAGAAACTGAGGAGAAGCATGGAGGAGGCATTTGCTTAATGCCAGAGAGCACACTGAAAGATGTGTGAGTGCTGATGTGCCAGAAGAAATGGGCAGGAAGGAGTGGCCCCCTTTGTCCTTCCTGATGGAAGTGAACTTGTTCAGCGTTCACATTTGATTGCTGTGGTAAGGGATGGGTTTAGGCTCTGGGCAAGAGCTCTACCTTGGGAAAGTGTTCCAGTGAAGTGGGTTCTTCTACCATGTGAGTTTCTCTTTACCTGGATGAAAAAGGGGACCATAAAGAATATGATTTGTTTTTTTTAAATTACTCTATATCTTAAGCACCTGAATGTTTTATCCTCTCTTTATTTACTCCATAAATATTCACTGAATGTTTCCTAAGTGTCAGGTGCTGTTTTGAGTTCTTAGTCTCCATCCTGAAGCCGAGAGCATAGAGACAATGCCAGTCATTTCACAGATAATGACCAATTAAAGCTATGGAGATTTCCATACAGGAAAGCTGCATTTTGCAAGAAAGCATATAACTGAGAATCTAGATTTAATTTTTGTTGTCAGAAGGTCTTATCTGAAGAAGTGACATTTAATGTTTTTGAAAGAATGCTGGTGAACAGGGCAAGTATGTCAGGCAGAAGGAAATCTGGATAAGAAACTGAGGCAGCCCCAGGCTTGGTATTTTTCATGCATTCTAACTCCCCTCTACTTCCCATTAAATCTCATACAGTGCCAACAGATAGGACTTCTGAAATTTTTCAGAGAATTTCACAACATACAACTGATTAGTTTCAAACCAGATGTAGAAACATGTTTTACCATTGTTCACACTTCTCTGACTGGTTTTCTAGAATCTGAAGAAAAGAAAGAGTTTTTTCTAAGGGAAGTACTACCTTAGAGGTTCCTAAGTAGAACTTCAGAATGCTATATTTCTAAAGTAATTTCTTATATTAGAGGCAGAAGAATGTAAAGAGCAGGGGAAGAATATAAGAGCAATAGTAGGGCTTACTCAAAGCCTTTTTAAAACCATTTGCTCTAGCTTTTATAATAGACTTTAATGCTAAAAGTTTTAAGTAATTAGTAAATTAGCAAAATTTACCAAGTTCTTACTATGTGCCATCAAAATGTGCTTATTGCTTTGATCAATATCACTTTTTGTAAAGATATGATATGTGTGTTTATATAATATCAGGATTTCTGGATTTACCTCATTTAAATTTCTAACTATATAAATGAGATCTTTCATGTCTCTGAAATGATTTACTCCTGTTTTGTTGGGATTTTTCCTGAAATAATTATAAGGCCACCTGGTTTTGTTTAAAAGATTTGCATTACTTACAAGAAAGTAAGCAAGCAGTGTGTCTTCATTGACTTAGTTGACTATAATGTAGCAAAATACCATAGCTGGGAGGCAGACATTTATTTCTCACATTTCTGGAGGCTTAGAAGTCCATGATCAGGGTGCTGGCCAATATAGTTTAGTCATCAATTGAGTATCTTTAATGCTCAAAAATGTACTAGACACTAATAGTCTATTTCATATCATTAAATATCCTTGTCTTTAAAGATTTTATAGTTTAGAAGAAGTGTCACCCATATAGATTAGAATACTATAAGTTATAAGAAAGTTACTATAATGTTGATACTTCAAAGTTCTCTAGGAATTCAAAGAAATGGTGGTTAATTATAACCTGGAAAATTTAAAAAGGAAAGAAATAATAGTAGATTTATAGAGGAGTTATCATTTGAATAATGCCCAAAGGAGAGAAGGGTTTTAAGGGAAAAACAATGGAAAGATACTTTCTTCTGCCTCTGAGATGAAATGGGAAGAGAAGAAAAATGGAGTTTAAAAACTACAGGGGGGTCTTCAGATTATGACACAGTTCTGTTGCTACAATAGTGACATAACCCAAATTTTGGTGTAAATCAAAACACACCCTAGCCTAAGTCACTTATTTATCCTAACACAGTTGTAAAATCATAATCTAGAACATGAAAACACAACTAAGCCACAGGAAAAGGACATAAATATACTGTATTGTACATTGTACTGCAGTAACAGAAAAAATGACAAAAATTAGTGTAAAAAAATTCCTTATCTTTATTCCTGTGGTTGGCTTGTACACTGGAAGGGGCATTGCAAGGTGGGAGAGAGTGACCTATTGGGAAGAGGAAGATAGAGAGGCAGGAGAAGCTGAAGAAGGTGCTGGAGATACCGGGTCAGGTGAATCAGGATTGCCTAAGGAACATGCAGGAGATGATTCTACCTGTAATACAGGTGTTTCATCTTGAGAAACAGCTGAGGTAGAGGATACAGGATCTGTTGCAGGCCTCTCAACCTTCTTAAAGAATTGGTCCAGGCCTGACCAGGTGGTAATGCAGTGGATAGAGCATCAGATTGGGATGCAGAGGACGCAGGTTTGAGAACCTGGCATCACAGACTTGAGCGTGAAATTATAGACATAACCCTGTGCTCACTGGCTTGAACACAAAGACCACTGACTTGAAGCCCAATGTCACTGGTTTGAGTCCAAGTTTGCTGGCTTGAGCAAGGGGTCAATCACTCTGCTGTAGCCCCCCAGTCAAGGTATATATGAGAAAGCAGTCAATGAACAACTAAAAAGACTAAGAAGCCACAACAAAGAATTGATGCTTCTTTTCTCTCTCCCTTCTTGTCTTTCTGACCCTATCTGTCTCTCTCTCTGTCTCTATCACAAAGAAAAAATTGTTTCAGGCTAGTCTGAAAGGTTGATGACTTCTTCTCTTCCAAAATCTGCCTATAGCATTGCAAGGCATCCATAACAGCTCTGTAGACCTTACTGAATCTGTCATCTCTGGGATCCTCAACCCACCCTCTACCACAGAAAAACCTTCTGCCAAACCATTGGTAGTAAATCTCTTGGGTTCTGGGGTTTCTATCTCTTCCTCTTCAATCAGGTGCTTCTCCAGCTGAATGAGGTCCTCAGCAGACAGCTCCTTTCCATGTGATGCCAGTAGCTCTATGACATCCGTCATGATGGCTTTCCCCTTCTTTGAAGCACTACCATCTCAAGACTCTGACTTTCATTTAGGAGCCATGATAGGGGCCAAAAAGTTGTCAAACAAAGCAACACAAATGGAACACTTGCACTTTCAACAGTCTAAAATGGCATAGATAAGCGTACTGGATGACACCAACTCCCTCACTCATATGCAACATTACTGCATAATCTTCTGCCTTGTGCAACCAAACTAGTTTTCCCACTTAGTCCATAAGTACAATGCTAAGGGCATAAATTGAAACACTCACATTTTAATTTTTTAAGTTTATTCGGGAGTAAGCATCATAAACTCAAAACGTCGGATGTTGAGACTGTCATAACCTGAGGACCCTCTGTACTTTGAAAAGGAAGTGAAAAAGAAGAATTCACTGAGACAGCCTTGGTTTTCTTCAGTGAGCAGATGGAAGACAGATCTGCATGTCTAGTGAGAATGAGTTAGGGGTAGTTGAGTGGATATGTAGATGAATTGCTATATGGAAAAAAATAGAAAATATTGAAACACAGTTCTAAATTCTTAGTCTGTATCAGGCAGTATGTTTTCATATCTACTCTTTTAAGCCAAACTGAAGGGAATAAAAGGAGACTGGAATCTGAGAATTTGTGCTTATGTTAGAAAAATCCACTTAATATTAATTTGGCATCAAATTTCAGCAAAGAGAATTGGTGGGTGGTCTTTTTGATTCTTAGCATTGACAGTTCAGATATCTTGGGCCTAGTCTCTTCCTCTAAGGAGGAAAATAATTCTTTCTCATATCATTCCCCTGTGTCTTTCTCTAATCCCTCTTTTTCTGAATGGTCTCATCATATATAAAACTTTCTGGCTAAAACGGAGTAGGTGCACTTGAGCTACATTACATGATGTTTGCATTTACGATCATTTCACTACACTTATATGGTACTTAGGCTGCTCCATTTTGATTTGGGTGAATGATCAGACATTTAATCTTAAGGTGAAGGAAGACAAGCTAAAAAGTGTTTTTTTCTGCATCGTCATCTAAAGTATTGATGTAGTTTAAGTCAGAAAGGAGGAAAGCATTGCAGAGTGACCCTTAAAAATAAAAGGGCAAGAATAAAAATGAAAAAGCCATGTTCATTTGATCATCACTAACTGCTACCATCACTCTCTGTATTGCATACAGGAATCCAAAACTTTTCAGTGCCACAGCAGGGATTAAAGGATTTGTCTAGATTAGACAAAAGTGACAGACTATAGCAAAATGACCCAAAAGATCCAAATGGCACTATTTTCACATACCTTCAGGGTGTCAATGACCTTATAGATGAATGGTATTTCAGTAGTGCCCTATAAGAACCAAGAACAGCATAAGAACAGAACCAGACCCACTAACTCCATTTCCATAAAGATAAATCTATTTCCTTCTGCACTCAGATGCTGAATTTGGAAAAGAAGAGAAAATTTCCTTGAGAGGAGAGAAACACTTAACAGATAGAGTCCTGATACCAGTTTTTCTTTATTAAGATTTTTCTGTTATTCACCTGTTTAAATCAATTTAATTCTTTTTATTATTTTAGCACCCCTCTTTATCCTCAGAACAGTACCATTATTTATTTTCCATTTTATTTATTTTATTGCTTTTTAATTAACTTTAATTTTTTGTGTTAACATAGATTCAAGTGTCCCATTCAATATAACATCCTCACCAACCAAACAGGTTGGTCCTCACCATTACAAACACTTTGTCTCCTCCACCATTACAAACCAATGGTCCTCACCATTACAAACCCTTTGTCTCCTCCCCCTAACTGCCTTCCCCTCATCCTTCTAGGATTTGCTGTCCTGTTATCTGCATCTATGTATTATGTATATATAATTTCACTAATCTCTTCACCTTCTCTAATCCCATCCCCTCATCTCCCTTCCCTCTAACAGCTGTTCTTCGGCTCCCCATAACCCTGACTCTGGTCTATTTTGTTCCTCAGTTCACATTGTTCATTAGATTCCACATATAAATGAGATCATAGTATTTTCCTTTCTCTGCCTGGCTTATTTCACTTAGCATAATAATCTCCAGATCCATCTGTGCCATTGCAAAAGGTAAGATTTCCTTTCTTTTCACAACCATGTAGTATTCCATTGTGTATATGTACCACTGCTCTTTTATCCACTCGTCTACTAATGGATACTTGGGCTGTTTCCAGATCTTGGCTATTGTAAACAATGCTGCAATAAACATGGGGGTGCATATCTTCTTCTGAATCAGTGTTTTGATATTCTTAGGATATATTCCTAAAAGTGAGAAAGCTGGGTCAAAAGGCATTTTCATTTTTAGGAAACACCTCTTTTTTGAGGAAACACCATACTGTTTTCTACAGTGGCTGCAAAAGTATGCATTCCCACCAGCAGTGCAGGAGGGTTCCCTTTTCTCCACACCCTCATCAGCACTTATTGTGTGTTGATTTGTTAATGAGCGCAATTCTAACAGCTGTGAGGTGATATCTCATTGTGGTTTTAATTTGCATTTCTCTAATGATTAGTGATGTTGAACATTTTTTCATATGTCTATTGCCATCTGTATGTCCTCTTTGAAGAAGTGTCTATTCAGTTCTTTTGCCCATTTTTAAATTGGATTGTTTACTTTCCCAGTGTTGAGTTTTAGAAATTCTTTATAAATTTTGGTTATTAACCCCTTATCAGACGTATTGTTGAATATGTTCTCCCATTGTGTGGGTTGTCTTTTAATTTTGTTCATGGTGTATTTTGCTGTGCAAAAGCTTTTTAGTTTCATATAGTCCCACTTGTTTATTTTTTTTCTTTATTTCACTTGCCTATGGAGTTAAATCAGCAAATATATTGCTATGAAAGATATCAGAGAAATTACTGCCTATGTTTTCTTCCAAGATATTTATGGTTTCACGACTTACATTTAAGTCTTTTATCCATTTTGAGTTTATTTTTCTGAATGGTGTAAGTTGGTGGTATAGTTTCATTTTTCTTACATATACCTGTCCAACTTTCCCAACACCATTTATTAAAGAAACTGTCTTTACTCCACTATATGCTCTTACCTCTTTTGTCAAATATCAATTGACATAAAGGCATGGATTTATTTCTGGGTTCTCTGTTACGTTCCATTGATCTGTATGCCTGTTCTTATGCCAGTACCAAGCTGTTTTGAGTACAATGGCCTTGTAGTATAACTTGCTATCAGGAAGTATAATTTCTCCCACTTTATTCTTCATTTCCAAGATTGCTGAGGCTATTTGTGTTCTTTTTTGGTTCCATATAAATTTTGGAATATTTTTTCTATATATTTGAATTATGTCATTGGTATTTTAATAAGAATTGTATTGAATTTATAGATTGTTTTGGGTAATATAGACATTTTAATAATATTTATTCATTCTATTCTAGAACACAGTATATGCTTCCACTTGTCTGTATCTTTTTGATTTCTTTTTTCAATGTCTTATGATATTCTGAGTACAAGTCTTTTACCCCCATGGTTAAATTTACTCTGAGATACTTTTTATTGTATAGCAATAGTAGAGGGGATTATTTCCTTAATTTCTCTTTCAAACAGTTCGTTGTTGTTGTATAAAAATGCTTCTTATTTCTGAAAACTAATTTTATATCCTGCCCCCTTACCAAATTCATTTATCAGGTCTAGTAGTTTTTGACTGAGACTTTAGTGTTTTCTATGTACAGTATCATGTTATCAGCAAATAATGATGATTTTACTTCTTCTTTTCCAATTTAGATGCGTTTTATTTCTTCTTCTTGTCTTATGGCTGTGGCTAGGACTTCCAGAACTATGTTGAATAAAAGTGGTGAAAGGGGGCACCCCTGCCTTGGTCCTGATCTTAAGGGGATTGCTTTTAATTTCTGCCCATTGAGTATGATGTTGGCTGTGGGTTTGTCATATATGTGGCCTTTATCATGTTGCGGTATGTTCTCTGTATTCACACTTTGCTGAGACTTTTGATCATAAATGGGTGCTGGATTTTATCAAATTCTTTTTCTGTATCTATTGATATAAATGTGATATTTATTTTTCCTTTTGTTTATGTGATGAATCACATTGATTGATTTGCAAATATTGTACCAGCCTTGCCTCCCCATAATAGATCTAACTTTATCATGATGTATGACTTTTTAAATGTATTGCTTTTCTGATTTGATAATATTTTGTTGAAAATTTACCATCTATATTCATCAGGGATATTGGTCTATAGTTTTCATCTTTGTAGTGTTTTACCTAGTTTTGGAATGAAAAGAAATGCTCTCATCTTAAAAGGAACTTGGAAGTCTTCCGCCTGTTGAATTTTTTGAAATAGCTTCAGACGGATAGGTGTTAGTTCTTTGAATGATTGCTAAAATTTGCCTGTGAAGCCATTCAGTTTGGAACTCTTGTTTGCTGGGAGGTTTTTGATAACTTTTTAAATTTCATTTTTTATAATTGGTCTGTTTAGGTTTTCTGATTCTCCCAGATTAAGTTTTGGAAGATTGTGTTTCAAGGAATTTATCCATTTTTTCTAGGTTTTACAATTTTTTTGGCATATAGATCTTTATAGTATTTTCTAACAATCCTTTGTATTTCTGCAGTGTCAGTGTTACTTCCCCAACTATCATAACATTCCAGTTAATATCACCTTTTATGTCCATCAAAACCTGCTTTATGTATTTAGGTGCTCCTATATTAGGCACATAAATATTTTAATGGTTATATCCTCCTGTTGGATTGCTCACTTTATTTTTATGTAGTGACCTTTTCCATTCCTTATAATAACCTTTATTTTAAAGGCTATTTTGTCAGATATAAGTATTGCTACCCCAGATTTTTTTATTTCTATTTGCATAAAATATAAATATATTTTCCATCCCTTCACTTTCAGGCTATGTATATCTTTTGTTCTGATTGGACTCTTGTAAACAACATATGTATGGGTCTTGTTTTCTTATCCATGCAGCTACTCTATGTCTTTTGATTGGAGTATTTAATCCATTTTTATTTAAGGTAATTATTGATATGTACTTATTTATTGCCATTTTATTCTTAAACCTACTATTCTCTCTCTCTTGATTTTTTTCCTTTATTTTTTTTTATAGCAGGCCCCTTAACAATTCCTGCAGTACTGGTTTGGTTCTAATGAATTCTTTGAAGCCTTTTTTGTGTGGGAAGGTTTTTATTTCTTCTTCAATTTTAAATGATAAGCTTGCTGGATAAAGTGATTTTGGTTGTAGTTTCTTGCTTTGCATCACTTTGAATATTTCTTGCCAATCCCTTCAGGCTGAAATGTTTCTGTTGAGAAGTTAGATGTCATCCTTATGGGGGCTCCTTTTTAGATAATTAACCACTTTTCTCTTGAAGCTTTCAGTATTCTTTCTTTGTCTCTTAATTTTGGCATTTTAATTATGACACATTTTGGCATAAGCCTCCTTGGGCTCCTCTTGAGTGGAACTCTCTGTGCTTCTTGAACATGTATGACTTTTTCCTTCATCAATTTAGGAAAATTTTCAGCTACAATTTCTTTAAACATGTTCTCTATCTCTTGTTCATTTTCTTCTCCTTCAGGAACACCTATGATGTGGATGTTGTTTCTCTTTATCTTGTCACAGAGGTCTCTTAAATTTTCATCAGTCTTTTTAAATCCCTTTTTGTTGCTGCTCTTCTTCTGTGCTTTCATTTATGTTGTTCTCCAAATCGCTGATTCGATCCTCTGCTTCATCAAGCCTTCTGTTGATTCCTTCTAGTGCAGTTTTCATTTCTCATATTGTATTTGTCATTTGTCATTTTTTTAAATGTTATTTAGACAGTTAATTTTAATGGAGTGATGTTGATCAATTAGAGTACATAGATTCAGAGAGAACATCTCCAGACCATTTGACATTTGATTATGTTGTATACCCATCATTCAAAGTCAAATTGTGCTTTGTCAACTTTTATTTGTTTTTTTTTTATGCCACTTCCCTCCTCCACCTCCCCTCCTCCCTTCCCCTCCCTCTGGTAACCACTGCATTATGGTCCAGGTCCATGAGTCTCAGTTTTGTGTCTCATCTATGTATAGAATTATACAGTTCTTGTTTTTTTCTGATTTACTTATTTCACTCAACATAATGTTATCAAGATCCATCCATGTTGTCGTAAATGATCCTATGTTATCATTTCTTATTGCTGAGTAGTATTCCATAGTATATATGTACTACATCTTCTTTATCCAAATATCTATTGAAGGGCTTTTTGGTTGCTTCTATGTCTTGGCCACTGTGAATAACGGTGCAATGAACATGGGGCTACATGTGTCTTTACGTACCAGTATTTTTGAGTTTTGGAGGTTTATACCCAGTAGAGGGATTGCTGGATCATATGGTAGTTGTATTCTTGATTTTTTGAGGAATCACCATACTTTCTTCCATAATGGTTGTACTACTCTACATTCCCACCAACATTGAATGGTTCCTTTTTCTTCACAGCCTCTCCAACACTTGTTGTTACCTGTCTTGTTGATAATAGCTAGTCTAACAGGTGTGAGGTAGTCTCCCATTGTAATTTTGATTTGAATTTCTCTAATAGCTAGTGAAGATGAGCATCTTTTCATATATCTGTTGGCCATTTGTATTACTTCCTGTGAGAAGTGTCTGCTCATGTCCTTTTTCCATTTTTTATTGGATTATCTGCATGTTTGTTGTTGAGTTTTGTGAATTCTTTCTATATTTTGGATATTAGGCACTTATATGAGCTGTTGTTTGAAAATATTATTTCCCATTTAGTTGACTGTCTGTTTTGTTGTCATTTTCTTTTGCTGTGCAAAAGCTTCTTAGTCTGATGTAGTCTCATTCATTTATCTTTGTCTTTACTTCCCTTGCCTTTGGAGTTAAATTCATAAAATGTTCCTTATGGTCAAGGTACATGAGTTTATTACCTATGTTTTCTTCTATGTAATTTATAGTTTCAGGTCTTATATTTAGGTCTTTGATCCATTTTCAATTAATTTTGGTACAAGGGGAAGAAATATAGTTGAGTTTTATTCTTTTGCATGTGGTTCTCCAATTTTCCCAACAGCATATATTGAAGAAGCTTTCTTTTCAACATTGTGTGTTTTTGGCTCCTTTATCAAAGATAACTTGACCATATATATATGACTTTACTTCTGAGCTCTCTATTCTGTTCCATTGGTTTGAGTATCTATTTTTTCTGCCAATACCATCCAGTTTTGATTATAGTGGCTCTATAATATAATTTAAACTCAAGTATTGTAATGCCCCCAGCTTCGTTCTTTTCCTTAGGATTACTTTGGCTATTTGGAGGTTTTTATAGTTCCTCCATTTCTTGTTCCATTTCTTTACAAAATGACATTGGAATATTGATGGAAATTGCATTAAATTTCTATATTGCTTTGGGTAATATGGTCATTGTGACTATATTTATTCTTTTTATCCAAGAACAAGGAATATATTTCCATTTCATTGTATCTATTTTGATTTCCGCTAACAATGCTTTGTAGGTTTCATTATATAGTTCTTTTATATTCTTTGTTATGTTTATTTCTTAGTATTTTTTTGTTATTGCAACTGTAAAAGGGATTATTTTTTTAAGTTTGATATAATTTTTGATGTTTCATTGTTGGCATGTAGGAAGGCAATAGACTTCTGTATATTAATTTTGTATCCTGCAACCTTGCTGTATTGGTTTATTATTTCTAATAGTCTTTTTTTTTTTTTGGAGTTTTTGGGGTTTTTGATGTACAAGATTATATCATCTGCAAAAAGTGAAACCTTTACTTCTTCTTTTCCCATATGAATGCCTTTTATTTTTTTTCAAGTCTGATTTATCTGGCTAGAACTTCCAGCACTGTGTTGAATAAGAGTGGAGAGAGTGGACAACCTTGTCTTGTTCTTGATTTTAGAGGAAAAGTCTTCATTCAGTTTTTTGCCATTTAATTTAATGTTAGTTGATGGTTTGTCATAAATGGCCTTTATTATATTGAAATATTTTTCTTCTATACCCATTTTGTTGAGTGTTTTAAACATAAAATGATGTGTTTTATCAAATGATGTGTTTATTTCTGCATCTATTGATAGGATTATAGGGTTTTTGTTCTTTGTTTTGTTGATATGGTATATTACGTTATGTGTTTTATATATGTTGAACCATCCTTGTGATTCCAGGATAAATTCTACTTGATCCTGCTGAATTATTTTTTAAATGTGTTGTTGTATTCAATTTGCTAGTATTTTATTTAGTATTTTAGCATCTGTATTCATTAGTGATATTGGTCTGTAGTTTTCTTTTTTTGTGTTGTCCTTGCCAGGTTTTGGTATGAGGGTTATTTTGGCCTCATAAAATCTGCTTGGAAGTATTGCTTTTTCTTCAGTTTTCTGGTAGGCTTTGAGTAGAATAGGAACCAAGTCTTATTTGAATGTTTGATAGAATTCACTAGTATAGCCGTCTGGCCCTGGATTTTTATTTTTGGGAAGGTTTTTGATAGTTGTTTCTATTTCATCCCTGCTATGGATCTGTTTAGGCTATTTACTTCTTTGCGACTCAGTTTAGGAAGATTGTATTGTTCTAGAAATTTATTCATTGCTTCTAGATATTTAAATTTGGTGGCATATAGCTTTTCATAGTATTCTATGATAATTTTTTGTATATCTATGATATCTGTGGTGATTTCTTCTCTTTCATTTTGGATTTTGTTTATATGAGTTCATTCCCTTTTTTCCTTAGTGAGACCTGCCAAGGGTTTGTCAATTTTGTTGATCTTTTCAAAGAACCAGCTCCTTGTTTTATTGATTTTTCTATAGTTTTTCTGTTCTCTATTTCATTTATTTCTGCTCTTATTTTTATGATTTTCTTTCTTCTGGTGGTTTTGGATTGCCTTTGTTCTTTTTTTCTATTTCTTTAAGATGTGATGTTAAGTTGTTTGCTTGGGCTCTCTCTTGTTTGTTCATATAAGCCTGTAGTGATATAAACTTCCCTCTTGTTACTGCTTTTGCTGTATCCCAGAGATTCTAATATGTAGTATTGTCATTTTCATTTGTCTGTATGTATCTTTTGATTTCTGCTTGTATTTCTTCTTTGACCCACTCATTTTTTAAAAGTATGTTATTTAATTTCCACATTTTATGAGTTTGTTTACTTCATTTTTGCAGTTGAATTCTAGTTTCAAAGCTAATGGTCAAAGAATATGCTTGGTATAATTTTAATCTTTCTGAATTTGTTGATGTTAGTTTTGTGGCCCAACATATAGTCAATTCTTGAGAATGTTCAATGTACACTGGAGAAAAATATATACTCTGGTGTTTTGGGATGAAATGTCCTATAGATGTCTATCGTATCCAATTGTTCTAGTATTTCATTTAAGGTCCATATTTCTTTATTGATTCTCTGTTTGGATGAACGATCTAGAGCTGTCAACACTGTATTGAGGTCTCCAAGTATGATTGTATTTTTGTCTTTTTTTAATAGTTAGATCAGTTAGTAGATGTCTTATATACTTTGGTACTCCTTGGTTTGGTTCATATATATTAATAAATGTTATGTCTTCTTGATTCAATGTCCCCTTTTTCATTATGAAATGACCATCTTTGTCTCTGAGTACTTTTTCTGTCTTGTAGTCAGCATTATTAGATAAGAGTATGGCTACACCTGCTTTTCTTTGGAAGTTATTTGATTGGAGAATCATTTTCCAACCTTTTACTTTGAATTTATTTTTATCCTTGTAGCTTAGATGTGTTTCTTGAAGGAAGCATACAGTTGGATTTTCTTTTTTGATCCACTCTGCTACTCTGTGTCTTTTTATTGGTGAGTTCAATCCATTTACATTTAATGTAATTATTGACACTTGAGGGTTTACTATTGCCATTTTATATTGTTGTCTTTCTGATAGCTCTGTATCTTGTTTGGTTCTTCTCTTTTGTTTTTTTGTCATTTGTTTTTCTTTAGTTCTAGTTCATCTTCTTTCCTCTGTTTCTTCTTTTTTGAGCCATGTGTTTCCGTTGTGGTTTTTTCAGGGGTGGTTACCATTTGGTAATAAAAAGGATATATATCATATTCATTGTAGTACATTATCTCATGAGTGCTTCTGCACTCCATCTCCTTTGCTATTGTTTATCTTTGTCCTCTTCCCTTTTTTTGTTTTTGTTGTCACAAATTAATCTTGTTTTTATTGTGATCTTGTTGGAGCTTTTACTTTTGATTTTGTTTTGTTTTGGTCTTTATATCTGGTTGGATAACCCCCTTTAGTATTTCCTGAAATGGGGGGTTTTCTGGTGATAAATTCCCTGATCTTTTTTTCTATATCTGTGATTCTTTTTATTTCCCCTTTGTATTTGAAGGATAGCTTTGATGGATATAGTCTTCTTGGCTGGAAGTTTCTCTCTTTCAGTACCTAAATATTGGGGTCCACTCTCTTCTGGCTTGTAGAGTTTCTTCTGAGAAATCTGATGATAGCCCAGTGGGCTTTCCTTTATATGTTGTATTCTTCTTTTTTTTCTGGCTGCCTTGAGGATTTTTTCTTTGTCATTGGTTTGCGATAATTTCATTACGATGTGTCTTGGAGTAGGTCTGTTTGGGTTAAGGTAACTCGGTGTTCTGTTTGCTTCTTGAATTTGAAGCTCTAATTCTTTCCTCAGCTTGGGAAGTTCTCATCGGTTATTTGTTTTAATATGTTCTCCATTCCATTTTCTTTCTCTTCTCCTTCTGACATACCCATTATTCTTATGTTGCTCTTTCTGGTGGAGTCAGACAATTCTTGTAGGAATTTCTCATATTTTTACATTTGTGAGTCTCTCTTTTCTTCTCTCTGTAGTATCTCTAGTTGCTTGTCTTCTATTTTACTAATATTCTCCTCTATATGGCCTGTTCTATTAGCTAAGCTTGTTACCTTGTTTTTCAGTTTATATATTGAGTTTTTCATCTCTGTTTGCTTCCTTTCTATAGTTTCAATTTCTTTGGTGAAGTAGTCTTTTTGTTCATTAAATTGTTTTTTGAGGTCTCTAAATTGCCTTTCTGTGCTTTATTGTATTTCCTTGAGTATATTTAGGACTTCAATTTTTAATTCTCTGTCATTTAACTCCAAGGTTTCCAAGCAATTGAAATTATTTTCTAGAGCTATTTTATTATCTATCTGAGCTACATCTCTGTCTTTTGTATCCATGATATTTGATTTTTTTCTTTAATAGCATTTAAGAGTGATATTGTTAATAACACTTATAAGAGATAATTAAAAAATAAAATAAATATTGAAAAGATACAGTGAAAAATGATAATTCTGTAATAAGTAGAACAAAAACTACAGAGAACAGGGAGTAGGAACTGAAGGAAAATGACAAAGAGAGAAAAAATGAATTCAAAAACATGCAAAGTGCCACAAAGAAAAATATAAATCCAAAATAAAATAATTTGTTGATAAATGAAGATTTACTGAGAGAACAAGAAAAAGAAAAAATGAGGGAGAAAAAAATGTTAAGGTTTTTAAAATAAAATCCTCATAAAAAAACCAGAATGAAAAATGTAACAACTATTATTAATGAAGTTCAAAAGGAAAAAGAATAAATAAAAAGGAAAAAAAGTAAAATGACCAAGGTGGAAAAAAAAGTTATAAAAAATATAATTTTTTCTTGGTTTTGAGAGTTAGCTTCTTCCTTTTTTGGTGGGCAGGTGGTGCTGTACAACAAATTTTGCCCCTGTTAGACTCTTGAGCAGAGGTTTGCTGTTGTGTCGCTATGGCAAAGACCTAGGTTAGGCCTCAGTTCCATTGGTAGGCAGGGCTTGTTAGTTCTTGGAGGCTCTGACAATGGGAGTCTCAGTTAGTTTTTCAGGTGCCTCTCCCCACATCTCTCACACCTGAGGTAGTAGCTTGGGGACTTAGCTGTGAGGTTCACCCCAGCCACTGCTCACAGAGCAAGAGGCTCTAAGAGCAGCCAGGACATTCCTTCAGCACTGTTCAAAGCAAAGTTCTGGGTAAGGCTGTGCCAACCAGAGCCACCAGCAAGAGCAGTCAGGGCTGGGAGCCGATTGCAGATCTGGTGCCTTTCTAGGGGCTGGCAAACAGGTCTAGCAAGTCTCAGTGTGCCGTGAGCTGGGAGCCAATTGCAGATCAGGCACTTTTCTAAGGGCCCTTGAGCATGTCTACTATGCCTCAGTGCTCGCCAGGTCTAATCTCCATAGGCTTCCCCCTTGTGCTCTGTTTGGTAGCCCATAGCATGCCACGTGTGCACCCAGCCCCCACAACATCCGCAGTGCACACCGAGGTCTGCTCCCACCCACTTAGGAGCACCACGCCTGTGATCTCATTCAGAGCTAGGAATGCAAAAATGCAATTTGAAACCTGTATCTGCTTGTGGAGCTGCCTTTCCCAGACCAGCCCTTGTGCATTTCCTGTGCTGTTGGTCGGAGAGCCTGAGATACACAAAGACACTGGCTACAGCCCATGCACATGTCCTCTGCTTATACTCTTGGGCTAAGCCCTCTAGTCTGCAAGTGTGTCTGCCCATGCCAGAGGTGTCAGGCAGGGCCACTCTCACACCACCCACAATCTTGGACTGGAAGTGCACTACTGGTGCCAGTGCCAGCTCCCACAGGCACCCCGCACCAGCAATCCTTCTCAGAGCCTGCCACCCATGCTTCCCCCGCATCTGCGATCTTAGGCAGAGCCAGTGCACTATCTCCTCTGCTTGATCATCCACCCTAACCCAGCTTCTTCCCTGTGCCCCAAAACTTGTGCTTCTCTCGGTTCCAGATGAAAACAGCCCTTCTTCAGATCAGTAAGGAAAGTGAAATACTTTGTTCTCCATCTTATTTCCTTCAGAGTGGGTTATATATTCAGCCACCTTTACACCCAATCATACCTTTGTCTGGTGTGTATATATTTCAGGTGCTCTTGAGATTGTTTTCTGTCTTCAGTTGTTGAATTTGTTGAAATTTCAAGGGGAGATATCGGGAGCACTCTGATGTCACTGTCATTTCTGACTGGTTCTTTCTTATAATTTTAATATCCTTTTGGGTTTGCTACCTCTTTGTTTAATTCTCATTGTAACCATCTATTGTTGCTCTAAGATCCTTGAGCATCCAAAAATCAGTATTTTAAACTCTGTGTCTAGTAGTTTGGTTACTTCCATTTCATTAATTTTTTTTTCTAGGGATTACTCTTGTTGATTCATTTGGACTGTATTTCTTTGTCTGCCTATTTTATCTGTGTATTAGGAGGCACTGTCTGACTTTGAAGTTTGTTGTGGTATCTTTAGGAGGAAGATGGGCTCTGCGCTACTGACCTCCAGGCCACCTGATTTCCTTGCCCTAGGAATGCTTCTTGAGGGTAGTATTTTCCCTCCTGTTGTGTGTGAGTATGGAATGCAGTTGGTCCTTTCATGGGTTTGGTTATCCCTTCAGGCTGGCTTGCTCTAAGGGTCAACCTTGATCATGTGTACTAGACTCTGTGCAGTGTCTGTCTTGTTGGGCGTATTTTTCTACACATTGTCTAGTGCCTGCTAGACTCTTCCTTTGTGCATGCTGCTTGTGTAGTTAGCTGAGTCTAGCATTGGTGCTATCTGCCACCTACTACTGGTTGTGTTGGTTCTAGGTCTTCTTGGGTTGACATCAGCTGTTGTTTGTACCTTGCTCTGGGCTACCTTTCTGGAGCTAGTCACTGCTCTGTTTGCTGTTTATGTTTGTGTTTCCTGTGCCTGGGTAGTGTGGTAGGACCCAACCTGTGCATGAGGATCAGCTTTCTCCTGCTTAGAGGTGGCAGCAGCTTTATAAAAGCCTCAAGGTCCGTATCATTTGCTTCCTCTTTTCAGTTGCTACACCTCCTCTTGCAGCTGCTTGATCTTCCCACAGAGTCTTCTGTTTAAAGACTTTAGCTCAGACTAGCCTCACCCAACAAACCCCTCTACAGGTTGCAAGCTTGATGGGTTAGGGAAGCTGAAGTTGGAAATACAACATTAGAGGGACCACCTACTTCAGGAGTCTCTTGGTCAGGAGCTCAGTACAGGCATGTAGCTCCTATTCCAGAGCCTAATCCCTCAGCCACTGCTGGATACTCCAATTCTATTTCTCCCCAGCAAGGTGAGCAGCAGGTTTGGCTCAGATTCAGTGGGGCCAACAGTCCTCTCTGCAGAAGTTCTTACAGCTGGTGAAACCCTTGTCACTGGGAGGAAAACTGAGAGAGTCTTCTCCATGTGCTGACTGTGCCCCACCCCAGAAAGTGGTTAAGCCCCTCGACCAGACCCAACAATTGTCTCATGGGAACCGACACTTTAAATATCTGTGCTCCAACTCTTTTTCCCTTCCCCCTCTGAAATCTAGCCCAGCAGGGCAGGATATTTAGCACCTGGGGCAGCTGACTGTGATATTTTATCCTGTCCAATACATATAATTCACTGTGCTGATCACAGAGAGTGGAACTCACCTCTGCTGGGCCAGGTGTGAGGAACCAGAAAGGGTTGTTAGGTCCTGAACCAGTGCTCTCCACAGCCGGCGACTGGATGTGCCAGCTCTGGCTCTCCCTGGAGGGAACCCAGCCAGATCAGTGGGGGACACTGTCTGTGACTGGCCTTCAACAACCTCCTTGGAGCTCTAAGCAATCCAGAGTTTGTGGTTGCCTCTGCTGGGCCCAGGTACATGTGGAAATACCAAGCCACACACCTAGGCTGGCTTTTACCCACACTGGGCTTGGGGGAAGGTCAGCAAAAGACCAAGGTTCCCTGAGTACCGCCTCCTATAGCCTCTGTCTGCTTGCTGATTGTTGGGCTTGGCCACTAAAAATAATCTGTGGTAGAATCTAGTGCCTGTGGCAATTCAAGGATTAGAAAGGGTGGTGGTTGTGGCTCTGTACCTTGGCCCCAGGTGTTAGTCTGTCCAGACTTATTGCACAGATCTCAGTAAGGTGTGGTCTGGTGAGTGTGGCCTTTGAGACCCAGATGTGTGGTCTTCTTGCAGTCCATACAGTTTCGACTGAGTCTCTCATGAGGCAGAAATGCCAGTCATAGACTTGGGAGCATGTGGAGCCAGGGGAAGTATTCAGCCTCAATGCCAGAAAACTGAGTCACTGATATACCTCCTGCTTTTTGGCTTATTTCTCTGAATGGCCCATTCTCCATCAGGTGGGACAGTAGAGATTCCCAAAGGTGGGGTACTTGCTTTCCCCCAGGCTGATGCTTCAGAGAGGGAAATGTTCCACCTAAGAAAGATGGCTACTACAGTACTGGAGAATGACTCAGCACAGGGGTTCTGGTGGCTCTCCCCCATGGTGTCTCTCCCTGTGCCACCAACTTCACACTCTCCACACATGACTCTAGTCTTCTTAGCCGTCCCCCACTGGAGCCCTAGGTAAGTGGCTGTGATTGTGATTTTCTGTACTGGCCCTTTAAGACAGAGTCTGCATCTCCAACAGCTCAGTCTCTTTCTCACAGACAGAAACCTTGGCTCTTTTCATCGCCAAATGGTGTGTGGGTGCCTCTTCTAGGCTCTGGGGCTCTAGGCTGGGCTCCTGACCTGGGGCTTAGGACCCTCCCCTGTCAGGGCAACTCTCCCTGCAGTGAAATTCTCTCTGGATCCTTTGCCACTGTTTGCTCCCAGGAGCAGAGCAGCCCTTTCAGCATCTTCCCCTTTCTTATCAGTCTTGGTGTGGCTTCTTCTGTAAAACCATGACATTATTTAGACATTAAATAGTCACGTTTCTAATAGTGAGCTTAAATTTTTTATTGGTGTGATGACTTTAGCCCAGAAGATAGTAAACTTGATAAATTTATTCAGCAATTGGTTTAGGTTTTTTTTTTTATTCCTTCTCTCAATTTTCTAGAATACTCCACTAATATTGGAAACTCAAACCCCAGAACAAAATGAAGCTAGCTAAATAAAATAATGGTTATTTTTGCACATTAGTTTAAGGCTTTTAATTTCTAGTCTGCTGCATTAATCATGGGTAGACAGATTATTATGAAATAAAAGGGCAGTATTTTCACTATGTCTTGACTTGCTGTTTTTTTTGTCTTCATCTATTAAGACATCCACAGAAAATCTTTAATGTAACTGTAAACTCAGGGTTTCCCATTATTGCATAAACACATTTGTGCACTAAGTGTTCTGTCAAAATCTTGCTGACTTTCCAATGTTATATAATACAGTATATTAATGTCATTGTTGGATAATGGTCGAAATATTTTGCCTGATTAGAAATTTATTTAAAATCCCTCTCATTTTATATAATGTATATTTATAACAGACACCTGAAAGTACCCTATGATTTTTGCTCTATTTCATAAGTCATGTGTTGTGTTTGAATAAGCCTATTTCAGGAATGTGTAGTGATTATTTACTTAAAATTTCTTAAACTAGGTTTCTTGATTTTTTAAAAACACTAGATTTCAATTTTTGAAATCCAGATTCTGGTTTTATTTTCAGAAGATGAGCTTTGGAATCACCATATTTTTGAAAATTTTGAAAACAGGTTTGTCAGATTGCTTATAACATAGTTATTATTTATTCTTAGCAAAATAAAGGCAAATTAAATATTTTCACAAAAATTATTTTTAATCTTATATGTACTACATATAATATAGCAACATAAATGTAACCCTTTATATCAGGGGTCCCCAAACTACGGCCCCGTGGGCTGCATGCAGCCCCCTGAGGCCATTTATCCGGCCCCTGCTGCACTTCCGGAAGGGACACCTCTTTCATTGGTGGTCACTGAGAGGAGCATAGTTCCCATTGAAATACTGGTCAATTTGTTGATTTAAATTTACTTGTTCTTTATTTTAAATATTGTATTTGTTTCCGTTTTTTTTACTTTAAAATAAGATATGTGCAGTGTGCATAGGGATTTGTTCATAGTTTTTTTTATAGTCCGGCCCTCCAATGGTCTGTGGGAGTGAACTGGCCCCCTGTGTAAAACATTTAGAGACCCCTGGTTTATATGTTAGATTGAACATTCAAATGTCAATTAGGTAAAATTACCAAAATGTCTCAAAATATTTAAAGTTATTAACTGATTGGTGTTTATACAATGGGAAAAGATCAGAACTGGAAACAGCGAGCTTTGGTTTTAATCCCTGTTCAATTTCGAATGATAATTTATCATTCTAAACTGAAAAGTTTATCATCCCCAGTACAAAAGTCATCTGAAAATGTGTGAAATGAGTTTTTCTTTTTTCTTTTTTTGTTTGTCATTGTAATACAGAGAACCAAGTATATTTGTTACAATCTGTGTATTATGTATGGAGTAGTGCCTGGCCAACAAAGAACTGTCCCCCACAAAATGTATCTTTAGTAGCTAGCATCTCTTGACTGAAACACAAATTCATTATTTTCTCTGGGCCTTGTTTTTGTATCTTCAAGGATACTTTCAGTTTTTAAATGTATTGATTAGTTTTAGAAAGACATGAAATAAAGTAAACACACAATTAACCTAATAGAATCACATCACAGATATATTTGACATTGATACATATATATGAATACATAGCAAACACACATACCTATACACAAGCTTTTGCTTTCAACGTCATCTTTTCTACAAAAAAAAAAAAAATTGTTAAAAGCCTGCTTCATTTAAGAGTCAAGCTAATAAAAACTAGTAATGAAAAAAGGGTCTTTTCTTTTTGTTTTTGTGAGAGAAACAGAGAGAGACAGAGAGAGGGACAGATAGGACAGACAGATAGGAAGGGAGATGAGAAGCATCAATTCTTCACTGCAGCTCTTTAGTTGTTCATTGATTGCTTTCTTATATGTGCCTTGACCGGAGGCTACAGCAGAGCTAGTGACCCCTTGCTCAAAGCAATGACCTTGGGCTCAAGCCAGCAACCTTGGGCTTCAAGCCAGTGACCTTTGGGCTCAAGCCAGCGACCATAGGGTCATGTCTATGATCCCATGCTCAAGCCAGTGACCCTGAACTTAAACTGGTAAGCTTGTGCTCAAGCCAGATGAGCCCACGCTCAAGCCAGCAAACTCGGGGCTTTGAACCTGGGTCCTTTGCATCCCAGTCTGATGCTCTGTCCACTGCGCCACTGCCTAGTCAGGCAGGGTCTTTTCTTTATATTATTTTCAGGAAGGTGATCCATAAATCAGACCCCAATGATTAAATTAAAGTACATTTTTGAGTAGTGATATTATAACATATTTTTTTTCTTTAAAGAAGCAATATTATCTCTTCAAATAAACTAATACATAAGTATAATTGTATGGAAGTTGAGCTCTTCGATGTTCCATGGTCCTCACCTTCTAGACACCCTGTCTTACTATCAGGAAATTCTAGGGGCTTCTCCATTCAATCCAAGAACTCCATAGAAGACAGTGGAAAATATATTGCTGTGAAGTAGAGGTCACCGAACTCTTTAAATGGTCAGATAATAAGCAAGTAAAATTAGTTGTTCCATTCCTGGACCATCAGCAGTGGTAAGATTGAAGTAAATTTGAGACTCTGTATCATCTAGTAAAACATTCAAATTGAATCAAAATTTTATCAGCCCAGTATGTGGAAGTCCCAGGTTTCAGTCCCAGCCAGGGCACACAGGAGAAGTGCCCATCTGCTTCTCCACCCTTCCCCTCTCCTTTCTCTTTATCTCTCTCTTCCCTTCCTGTAGCCAAGGCTTCATTGGAGCAAAGTTGGCGAGACACTGAGGATAGTTCCATGGCCTCCACCTCAGGTGCTAGAGTGGCTCCAGTTGCAAAGGAGCAATGCCCCAGATGGGCAGAGCATAGCCCTGTAGCAGGCTTTCTGGGTAAATCCTGGTCGGGCACATGCAGGAATCTCTCTGCTTCCCAGCTTCTCACCTCAAAAAAATACAAAAAAAAATTTTACACATTAAAGGACTGTAGATATAAACTGTATATTGTTTTTAATGGATGTTTCTGATATATTCTAAATTAGACATTGTTACATTGTTAGAAGAACTCTTGTTCCTTCATTGTCACTAGAATGTAGGAAAAGCCATCATGCTCTTCAATATTTCAGGTCCAGTAATATGAAAAAGCCCTAACTCCTTTCAACTGTCTAGAGAATTAATTCAACATTTTTTCATAGTGACGTTTTCTCTTGTTGCATACTCTATGAATACAGTGTGTGAAGTCCTCAATGGATTTCAGAGATTATTTGCTTTCTGAAATATATCTGCTTGTTTTGGACCTTATTCTGAATATGTGAATATTACCTGTTTACTGGGGCAAACGTGGTCAATAAATGCAACCAATCTCTTCTGGAAAAACTTTAGGACAATACATATGCTTAATATCCCAGGCCCTTGATAAAAGAAGCCAAAGGGTAATTATCAGGTGGTGCAGGATATGATTGAATAGTTTAGGATTGTCTTGAAAGTTCTTAGGATCAATGCTGAGCTCATACATTTGGACAAAAGAGTGTAGAAGAGAGGTAAAAAAAATGATGAAATAGGGAAAATGAAGAAGAAAAGGAAATACCTTGTATAAAGTTCACATATGTTTGGAATTTCATTTATATTGATTGTATGGTATATGTAATATTTTGCACTCATGTATTTTCTTTAAAAAAGCATAGATGTATATTTTATACTCATGCTATTGAAAATGTGTCTCTCTTACAAAATTTATGCCGTATGCATTTTATACTATGAGAAACTGCATTTGAATATAAATGTATGCAATTTTATCTCAATGTCTATATTTCAATTTCTTGCAAATTAACAATTAAATTGAACTAAATGCACTTCTGATATAATTTAAATGCAATTCAATTCTTTTTTTAGAGCACATATAACTATGATTTTTTTATATTAGTGGGCTACAATCATGTATTCAAAAATAAAAAAATTTTTTTTCAGTGACAAAGAAATAAAGAACAGAGAATTCAGAGTAATGAAAATTCATCCTTAAATTATTCTTTTAGTTTTAAATTCATTATATTGTAATGTATGTGTGAGACTTATGCCTTATCCTCACAAAGAGGAGTGACCTAGCAATTGATGAATGTTTGGTGTGGTCTGACTGGACACTTTGAGCTAACCACATATTAGTCAGATTTTATATTGTATTTTGATATTTTGACCTTGATAGCTCTCTTTTGGTTATTGCACTAGCCCTGATGGTCTTTAAAGAAAAGCATTTTAAATAATGTCACAATGAAAGATTCAGAGGTTTATTTGCTTTTCTATTAAACATGCTTGATCATAGATGTTAGTATTTTCTTTCTTGTTTTGATGCATTAGTACTTTGCTTCTTTGTATGAGCTGATGAGGCTGTGGCAGAATATTATGTCTAGACCTGGAGCAAAGAATCATTCTATTATTATTCATGGCCGAAACAATGCCTAGTACTCAATGGTTCAATGAGTGAAGCTGTCAAAAATATATATATTACATGTATAAAAATATAAAAGACATTCTTAGTTTAAGAATCATAGTCTATATATTACTACATGAGAGGTATATTGTTACATATTTTATACTAATTTTTTGGAATATATATATATATATATATATATATATATATCACTAGTGAAGACACAGATGGCTATATTCAGAGTGGCTACATTTTATGTTGCTTCTTTAAAACCATAGCAAATGAAATTATATTAGTAAGCAAACAAAACAAAATGATAGGCAGTTATTTTTTATTAATGTTTTATGTCATTACATAATTTTGCTTTAGTAGTTCTTATCATGTCTAAATTTTAAGCGTAATACAGATGAATCTTTAACCATTTATAATAGTAAGTTTACCTTGTGCACAGTGTAATAATATAATTGCATGTTAAATTTCTATAGGTACTTGATAATATAAGAAAAGTAGAATTAACTAAATATATTATAAATTCTATTAATTCCTATTAAACACCACTGGCTTCCTATTCTGTAATTAATTAGATGTATATTAATTATTAACACTAAAACATATAAGTAAATATGTAGTTATAATTAAATGAAATATTTATATTGATCACATATTTATAGATTTGTTTTATTTTCATTTTTCTAAATTCTAGTCATTATAATTTATGAAATATATAATGTTATCCATATATAATCAATAATCAACAAAACTACATATTCTGTAACTTCTTTTTTATGTTTTCTATAGGCTTAATCTTTCTATTCATTTGATTTTCATTCATTTTTATAAAATGGTAGCATTAAATCTTCTTTGGTCTTGTACTTAAAATTTTCTGTACCCCTATTTATAGATTCCAAGTTTATAACCAGTTACATTGGAAACTATTTAAAGATAATCTTTTTTGATAACTCTAACATCTGAATCTGTATGTAGTATATAGTATTTCACCAGTGAGTTATAGGCAATATTAAAATACTTTGTATTAGATGATCTGTTAGGGTTTATTTTTTTTAACTCTGATATGTCCTATGAGACATGGCAGATTGACATTGCAGATTGCAAGAGATGGTAAAGCAATATGATGACAAAGAAATATAAATTCTGTGTCTGCATTCTGTGAATTGTAATCCCAATTTTACAACATAGTAGTTATTCAATCCTGAAAAGCTACTTAATACTTTGTATCATCTACAAGATGTAGACAACAAAGCTACTTACCTCATAGGGTTATAATGAGTTAATTCGTGTAAGTACTTAGAATATATGACTAATGCATGTTATGAGTTTAACCAACTTGAAAAGCATTGATCTTAAACTTTAATTAAATTTATGGTAATTCCTTGATGATTTGAAGACAAATTTAATTTACACTTATAAATTAGTAATCTAGATGTTACATGTCAATAAACTCAGCTACTGGGCTGCATAAATACCATGCATTTGTTTTTCAGCCCCAATTTCAATGTCAAAGTATACCAAATTCATATACTTTTAAAAATAACCTTAAGGAGCTTAATTATTTTTAGATGTCTTGTAAATAGTCCACTTCTGTTGCACACCTCAAAGCTTTATGCATTTGAATACTTTACAGTGGTTTTGATGTTTTCAGATACTTACTTTATCAAAGACATTCATTAATTAAGTTAGAGTCTTTGAGTGTGTTATCTACGTTATGGTTTGAGGCATGCATACCTAATTAAAACATTAGATTTTTATGATATTAAAACTCATATCACTTAGGGCATTTGTTTTTTGATATTACATCTTCTAGTCAACTCATTTGGGAGAAGAAAGCAAATGAATTGAGTTGAAAAAATTAGCCACTAGTTAGCTAGTAAGTTTGCAATTAGCAATTATTTTGTCCAAATTACCTTTAGTAAGTAATATTTTATTTTATAAGAACTGGCAAGTGTTTATCACATGTGCTATCTTGAAAAATTTCTTCACCTGAACCTCAGTTTTCTCAATACACCATGAGGTTAGGAAATATTATCTTGCAGAATCTTTATATCTGACAGTTATAGAACACACTTAACAGAGGGGCAAGGTCTCCCTTGAAATAATTCAAGTTGTTTGTTTTTTTTCTTGGTGGAAACCATGACATTTTAAAAAATACATTTTGTTATATTTGAACATTTTTATATTAGATTCTAAAAGCAGATATTTACTAAATATGATTATAGCTGGTAGACCATTTAATACAATCCTATATTATGCTTCATTACTCCTGAGTTATTAGAGGAATTGTGAGATTGAATGAAATAAATAAGACATCTTCCAAAATAAAAATATAATAAAATAAGGCATCTTCCAAGAGCATTCCCCTAAATATATAGATGTTTCTTCCTTTCTATGTTTATGTATATTGATATAATGGAAAACTGTTGCCTTTTATTTTAATATGATGATACAGTAAGTAATTGCAATATTTTTAATTATATAAGATCACCAACATGTGAATTCCTTCTTATTTGGTGGAATAATTTATTTCTGCTACTCTAATAAATCACCATATACCAGACTTGTGTTTTGCACTTTGTTTTCAGTTCGTCACACAATCCTTACAATCAATCTGGAGCACTACTACATATTATTCACATATAAAAATAAGGAAATTAGCCTGACCAGGCGGTGGCGCAGTGGATAGAGCATTGGACTGGGATTCCGACAACCCAGGTTTGAGACCCCGAGGTTGCCAGCTTGAGCGTGGGCTCATCTGGTTTGCGCAAAAGCTCACCAGCTTGAACCCAAGGTCACTGGCTCGAGCAAGGGGTTACTCGGTCTGCTGAAGGCCCACGTCAAGGCACATATGAGAAAGCAATCAATGGACAACTAGGTGTTGCAATGCGCAAAGAAAAACTAATGATTGATGCTTCTCATCTCTCCATTCCTGTGTGTCCCTGTCTATCCCTCTTTCTGATTCTCTCTCTCTCTCTCTGTCTCTGTTAAAAATAATAATAATAATAATAAAGAAATTAAAGTTCTTTTACTTTAAGGGCTTGCCAAAAGTCGTACAGTTTTATAAATTGCCAAAGGCCAGATTTGAACTCAGACCTTACTTTACCACCCTCAGTCTCACTACTACGTACTATATCTGTCCATTTTCTAACTCAGATTTCCACTTAGTAGTTTATATTCTCTGAAAATAATCAATGAGTTTGACTATGCAACTACAACAAATGCTTCTAAACACAGTTTGAAGTCTGCTGAAAATGGAAAATTAGCACATAAGAAAATGTGAGATATCATTTTAGACCACTTCATGAAGCAATTCCTTCAAAAGTTTAATTCTAATTTGAGTAAAGAGCAATTAAAAAGAAGATTTTCAGTCTACTACAATTTTTAAAGAGGTGTCTTATTGTCATATTTTGGTAATAATTTAATTTCTCTGTTTCATGCCTGACAGGTAAATTAATATTATAAAATGACAGATAGACTTAAATAATTATAAATTAATGAGTTCATCATGAGGATATGTGTTTCATGATCATATATTTCTTAGTTATTTTGTAGATTTATTTTAGGCAAGAGATTACAAAACTTCAATAATCCTTCATTTTAATGGTAAATGTTTTAAAACCACAAAAATGTTTTAATGATAAATGTCTATACTAAATGCCTTATGATGAGTAAATAATAAGTTAGTAAAAAAAATCATTTCCTCTGTACAATAAAATGTTTTATCAAAAGATCCTTTTTGTATAAGAGGCACATGCTAAAATGTGTAAGCCACGTTTCCCTAAACTGCTCTTGTCGATGCATGCCAGGATAATAATGTCAGATATAATAATTATTGACTGATACTTACTTTTTCTTTATGTGGAGTCATATCCTAGCTACTAATGAGAATGAATCTCAATTAGAAAGTCATTATTATTGGCACTCTTTATCGGGCCTTTCCTGTGTGCCACACCCTATGATAAATGCCTTACACATAAAATATCTTATTTAGATCTCCTTTTATGCCCTAGATGTGGAAACTGAATGTTGGAGAAGTTTAGTCATTTTCTCACTGACAAAAGCAAGAACATAAGCTGGGATATCTGACTCTAAATCCTAATGCCTTATTTACTGTGTCTTTCTATGGCTTGCTACTCATTGCTATTTTATTTTATAATGAATAATACTTATGAAAAACTATGATACACTTATGACAATATTAGAAGAGTTTGATATGTAGCTGTTTATGAGCACAGGTTTCTGTATAAACAAGATAAAATACAGTATTTAAAGGATGACATATTTATTTTATACAGAGAAATTTAAAAAATTATAGCAAATGTTCTGTAATTATTCATGGTGTTCTATTTAATATCAAGTCTAACTTCTGTGAAATAGAACTCCTAGAAAAATTAATATTTATAATTAGATTGTGGCACTTGAATGTGTAAGAATGAAATAAAATAATGTAAATGATGTATGTCTCATGCTATCTTTGTTGCTGGCAGTAAGGTACAGGCTTAGAACACCTGGTTCACAGTATAATATTTATAATAAATATTAACACTATTGACTATGTACTTAGGGTATAAGAAATACCAAGTTATATCATGTCTGAGGGAGTCAAACTAATTTAGTTAATATTGGAATCTAATTTTTGAGGAAAATATTTGTCCATGTGATGATACACACCAAATAGGATGAAGAAAAAGAGAATACATATATATAATATATGTATTTATGTTTATATATATATGTAGAGTATGTGTATATGTATATTAATATATGTATTATATAATTATATATTTAATTTTATTTTAATTAACAGAAATTATGCTGTTTTTGAATTTGTAGAAATTATAATTTTTTTTTTCAGTACAGTCATTTGAAGTTGGATTCTTATATATAATATTCATACTGTTTACTATAACTGGAAAACTTCATATTTTTGCAGGTATCTTTATAGTCAATAGTGCTAATATTTATGTTACCTGAGAGATAAATATGAAAGAACCAATCAGTCAGCTGCAGAAATCAGCTGTAACAGTTTTTCCACAGAAATTCAGGATGTTGCTCCCAAGCAAAGGCACAATGACAAGACCTCAGATTAGTCTCTTCCTTATTATTTGTTTTTTCTTAAATAAATAGATTACTCTATGTTCTCAAAGTAGAAAGGGTGATACATTCTAATATTGCTGTAGCATTTAAGATTAGATGAAAGCCTATTTAGCAGGGCATAAGATCGCCATAAGCCTCTTGTCAGTTTCCAACAAATTCATACATATCAAAAAAAAGGACTCAAAGAAAAATAACAAAGAGGAAAGATAATAAGCCCGTCAAAGGAAATGCTTAATGCAGCTCCACTTTGGTATTAATCATCCTGTATGTGAGTGAGGGTCAAAGCAGCTGAGGTCAATAGAGAGGCTTTTGGTAAAGGGAAAAGGAAAAACTAAGCTAGGGATTTCCGACAGATTGAAATTTTAAAAGTGAGACAGAAGGTCACAAATCAGAGTCAATGTGCAGAAGCACAGTGGGCAACTCTTAATGACTTCTCAGCAGAGCTTTTTAAGAGAAGCACTCAAGATTGAACTATCCAGACAAACTAAACTTCTTCTTTTTATCACCAGTAAGAGATGAAATATTCTGAAGATTAAATGACATTATAAATTGCTTTGATTGAGGGAGTTTTCACTACTTTGGATTATTAGAGTAGCTTCTTTTAAAAAGAATTTGGAATCTGTACAAATTTTATTCAGCACATATAATTTAGATATTGCTTTATATCACAGATGAGCAATATATACAGATGAATATACGTGTGAATATATTTTAAAATATGTAGTTTTAAGATGATTTTCATAATTAAATATAGATACTTTTCATATTTATAAGGCTTTTAAAATATATCTGTAAATTTTCTCCTGAGCTTACTAAATCCTGTTGACAAATGCTGAGAGAGGCAATGAAATCTTTCTTTTCCTAACTCCATTAACTTCATCAAACCATTCACACTCTACATTTAAAATAAAAGTCAAGGAGAAGGATGAGAAGCAGGGGAAGGAAAAGCAGATGAGGGGAAGAAGAGGAGGAGAAAGAGATGGAGGAGGGAAACAGAAGCAGGAACACAAAATCTTTTGTATAATACAGAGTATTTACTTGTCAGTTCTCTTACTGAAGTGTTAAACAAGTTTTATTTCTCTCAAGATTTATTTTCAAATATGTTTACTATTATATTATTTAATTCAGTTATTTACTGCAAGTTTACTTGGTAAGGTACCTTTCAAAGACTAGAGAGAGTTCAAAGGTTTAAAAAAATATAGAGTTTGCAGGTATTAGAGTGTAAATGGCTGTCATAAGTAGTCATGAATTTAGACATTTTTGTAATCTAGAATAAAATTATACCCATGTAAATGGCTATTTAAAAGTTAATACTATAGTTCTGTGCTGAAATATCTTTCACAGTTCCTGGTCCTTCTTTAGAATGTAAACATATTTATTTATATATCCACAGATAATATTTCTTAAAAATAAATGTAATTGGATTTATTGAAAATGGCATGTGTTAGAACCATACTAGGTACTACTGTTTCTTTGTTTGTTTGTTTGTTTATTTATTTATTTATTCTATTAAGCTAATATTGCACTCTTTACATTCGCATTGTCACCAATTAGTTCACTTAAGCATCCTAGATTATTGTAATCTTCTATTGGACCCTCTTTCTGTAGTCATCCCCAACATCTCAGCAATTTCAGGTTCCCAGTCCAGTTTTTGAGAGTTCCAAATTACGGGACCCTTAGCTCCATTATAACCTCAGTTACTTGCTTTTGCATTTTCAGCACATAAATGGCTGCTTTATATGGCACTGTTTATTAGGTGAAATGATCATAAAGAATAAAAAGATATCTTACTCTATGAATATCTAGAGTTTTCAAATAATGATAATGAATGATCCATTTTTTTCTCTTATTATAGAACTACAAAAATTATGGTAAAAATATTATAAATACATATTTTTTGAAACATAGAAAAGAGTCAATGTGTACTAAATCTTCATAGTACTCGTTTTCTAAGAATTTTTAAATGTATTGATTGATTTGAGAGGAGAAAGAAAGAGAAATAAACATTAATTTGTTATTCCACACAACTGAGCTACTTGAAAATTAGACACAGTAGAAATAAATATTCTATTTTATAGAGGAGAAACTTTATGATTAAGAAACTTGCCCAAGATTCCTCCCTTAGTAAATGATGAACTAGTAATAGAATCCAGGACTAATGACCACAAATCTTTCATCTTTTTTCAAGAAATATAGGATAAACTTATGTCCCAATTTTTCCAGGTAAGTTTCACTTAATAGCTGGCATCCTGAATGAATCATTAGTTGTGCCCTCTTTCACTCTCAGTAGTGTTAATAAGTTATAAGGTCACCATAACTGTTGCTCATAGTGAGAAATAAGAAAAAAAAATCAGAAATAGAATGTATCAAAGATTTTGTTTTGATGCCAATGTTGATAAGGTCATATTAGCTTATGACTATTAATAATGTAATAATCTCTTTTAAATAACTCGCAGGATAGAAAATTTGCCATATAAACTTCTTTGACATAAATCCTTATTACTTTTTTATTATTTGAAAACTACTGAATAATCTATGAGCATCTCTAAATGTTCTCTAAAAATATTCAGACATTACAATATGTGAAAATGAACTCATAACAAATCCAAACTAGCCAAGTTTGACATATAAGCCAGCAGATGGGATGGGAATTGACTTTCTTGCTTTGTTAACAATTTAGTCAGGTTGAGTGGGAGAAGTTCTTTTTGTTTAAACACAATACAGGTTTGGTTAGAAGATCACAATATGGGCATAAGTTGGTGTTTCCTATATAAATTAGCAACAAAACTAACATTTTTCATTCTAATAACTTTAAAACTGGTGAATGAAAACTGAGTGGATTTTGACAGATGCTTATTTTCTTCTGAAATTCATGTATTTCTCCTCAGAAATGAACTCTTGACATTAATGATCTTGGCTCTATTGTCTGGTTTCAAAAATCTATGCTCTTTAGAAAGCTGTAATTATTGTTACAATGCTCTAGCCAGCTAGCAGACTGCTTTAATGTTTCTTAATAGCTTTCCAAAATAGGTCATTTAAATAATTTATTTCTAAATGTGAAAAGATTTGACAAAGGTTAAGATTTGTTCAAATGTATCAATCCCAGTGTATGTATATAATATATACCTGAAATATAAAAATTGTGTGTGTGTGTGTGTGCACGCGTACATGTGTGTTTGTGTTTCAATCTGTGTGAAGGGCACATAACCCTTCCAAAGAATTTAGGGAAAATTGCTTCTGACAATTCTATTATGAAAAGCATAAGAAAGAAATGAAAAATCTATCAAAAAGTCTATTCACAAAATCATTTAAATAAGTCTGGTTTAGAAGAAGACAGTAACATAACTATAATTTTTATGTCATCCCAGATAACTATTTTGGTAAAAAAAGTTACACATCTATATAAATAAGTTTCTAGAGTGTTGAAACTAGAACTATTTCAAAGAGAGTATAATGACCATAGGTCCATGTAACATCATTGAACATAACTGAATTGAAAATCTACAATGAGCTAGTTGAATAAATTTTTCAACTTTGTTCCATCAATTATTATGAAGAGTCTACCATATATAACATTATAATACTACTTCATTAATTGTATTCTTAAAGTTATTCTATATTTTTTACTGTGCTAAATTTCATTCTAAAATCCAGTGTAATAGACACAGTGAAAATTTTGGTAAAATTTATTTTAAAATTTTTATCTTTTTTTCTGATTTTTATTACCTTAGATTTTCTATCTAGAGAGATAATTATAGATGGAGAGAAAATACTTGGCAACATAGTAGATAAAGCAGAGTATTTTAAATGGTGAAAAATATTTTTTATGACTACTACAATGAAGTTTCCAGCTTTTTTATTTTTATTGTATTTGATAATTATGGTCCAGTTTTTCACTAATTATTTTTATACAGCCATAACACTGTCAAACGTGCTCCATTTTTTTGCCCCAGATAAATAACTTGGTTGGCAAGAACACCATTCCAAGATGCCAAGGTTGCAAGTTCTATTCCTGGTCAGGGCACATACAGGAACAAATCAATGTTTCTGTCTCTTTCCTCTCTCTCTAAAAATCAGTCAATAACTTTTTTAATGCTTCATTTTCATTAAAATCTATTAACAGAACACTCTTCATATGCATTATGTGCACAAAACTCTTTTCATTTGCTTTGTTTATTTGTTATTTTTTTTGTAATTACAATATAAAATGGATCCTCATCAGTGATAAGAAAGTGGTTATTTTAGCTGCAGATTAGGTATCATAATTCATATATTCTGTGCTCTCACCAGAATTTCCTTGCTTCAGATAGCAGACACAGAGGGATAGACTCCTTTAGTGGGTCTTGGTGTTCTCTTCATTGCTTGGGTACGTTCCTCTACAGATCTGTGCCCCTTACACTTACTCACTGAGGCTTGTACATAGATTTGTAGCATTGTATAATTAAAAAACTCAGTTTCCTCCATTATTGATCTATTTTGATAAGCGTAACCAATGGTGGATTACTGACTATTCTAGGTCCTTATATTCCCATATAAATTTTAGAATCGACATGTCAAATTTTATAAAAATATCTACAAAAAATTTGTGAGAATTGCATTGAACTTATAGATCATTTGGTTAAGGAATGCATAGAATTGACATCTTAAAATATAGAGACTTTGAATAAATACAGTATATTTCTCAATTTAAATGTTATTTCTCTAAGGAGTGTTTTCTGGTTTCAGTGTCTAGGGCTTACAAAAATTTGTTAAAAAATTATTCATAAGTAATTTGAAAGCCAGAGACAGAAAAGACAAGGAAAAGAAAGCATATATTTTGGAGTGGGAAAGGCAGAACCCATAATCAAGCTACAACATCAAGGGATAAAAATACAGCAGAGAATAGCTATGATAATATAAAAATCAGGCATAAGGAATTTGATGGAACCAACTTGAATGGGTTCAGCAAGGTTAGGGGCAAGGCTTTCTGATGACAGAACAAGTAATGATGGGTTTTTGTGTTTGAGCCAAGTAGAAAATCTTTTCTATGGACATAGTCAGAAAGAGGTAGACAAAAAAGCAACAAAGAGGACATGTAAAATCTGCTTGTAGTAATTTATTAATGAACTCTAAGAGTTTGGTGACTTGAATTCTAAAAGTGGTTCTGTCTCTAAAACAAAAAATACAATGTAGATAAATATCAGATGGCTTATCTAATGTTTTTTGGCTTTTCTAACTGTAAAATGCCTTTTAAAAGTGGTTATAGGGCCTGACCTGCAGTGGCACAGTGGGTAAAAGCGTCGACCTGGAACACTGAAGTCACTGGTTCAAAACCCCAGGCTTGCCTGGTCAAGGCACATATGAGAGTTAATGCTTTCTGCTCCTCCCTGCCCTTCTCTCTCTCTCTCTTCCTCTCCCTCTCTCCTCTCTAAAAAAAAGAATGCATACATAAAATCTAAAAAGAAAAAAAAAGATCTACCAGAAAACATTTAAAAAAAAAGTACTTATAAGTTCAAAATGATTTTATGTGTTCTCATGAATTCAAGGTAAATTCTTAGTGAATCAAAGTGAATCTTACTGAAAATTAGTGCTTCAGGACTTTGAAAAAGAACAAGTTATCCAGAACCATCACTATTATAACATAAATCTTGAGGAAATTTTTTAAAAACAATACATGATTATGAACTACTATATTATACATAGTATTTTATATGTAAATGCATATATGTATTTTACATATGTATATAATAAAGTATATCACAAGAATACTCTGCTACTATAATTTATAGAAGAGAAGGTTTAAGTTAAATTATATAAAATTAACTCCTCAAAGGATTATTTGTTTAAATTAATTGAAAAAAAATTAGTCCAAACAGTTAGTTTGACAAATGTCTATCTAAGCATATATTACATCAGTTTTGTATTAGAACTATTATGGACAAGGAGATATATACTCTGTGTTCTCTGAAGACAAAAAGTGAAAAAGAATCGTCAGACCCAACTAATAAACCATTTTTTTAATGTAGTTTAGTCCCGTGGACTTACTGTTGTTCACCTTTTTTTGAACAGTGCCTGCTTTATCTTTATTATAGTGGTTATTTCTGCCAAGGCTTTTATATACTCCCTAGGTTTATTTGGTCTCTGCTAACAGTTGTTTGTATATAAGAGATTGTGTGCATTTTCAGAAACTGTAGTTCTATAATTCTATACTATTGCTGTTCCTAGCTTACTCAACTTAGATCAGTGTGACTTTTTAAAAAAATAAAGCTCTTCCTTCATCTACACTTCACTCTCTTTAAAATACCTTTGGCCCAGGCTGGTTACTCAGTGGATAGAGTATTGGCCCAGCATGCAGACATTCTGGGTTCCATCCTGGGTAAGGGCAAACATGAGAAGAAATCATTTATTCTCTTCCTCTCCCCTTTCTCTCTCTTTTCCTCTCTCTCAGCCAGTGGCTTAGTTGGTCCAAGAATCAGTCCCAGAAGCTAAGGATAGTTGGTCCCAGTACATCAGCCCTGGACACTGAAGATAACTCGGTTGGTCCAAGCATTACCCTCAGATGCTGAGAATAGCTCAGTTGATTTGAGTGTTGGCCCCAGATATTTTACCTGGTTGACAGTGGTTAGGGCACATGTAAGAGTCTGTCTTCTGTCTTCCTTCCTCTCACTTAAAAGAAAGAGAAAAAGAAAGAAGGAAAGAAAGAAAGAAAGAAAGAAAGAAAGAGAGAGAAAGAGAGAGAGAGAAAGAAAGAAAGAAAGAAAGAAAGAAAGAAAGAAAGAAAGAAAGAAAGAAAGAGAAAGAAAGAAAGAGAAAGAAAGAAAGAGGAAGGGAAGGGAGGGGAAGGGAAGGGAAGGGAAGGGGAGGGAAGGGAAGGGAAGGGAAGGGAAGGGAAGGGAAGGGAAGGGAAGGGAGGAAGGAAGGAGGAAGGAAGGAAGGAAGGAAGGAAGGAAGGAAGGAAGGAAGGAAGGAAGGAAGGAAGGTAGGAAGGAAAGAAGGAAGATGGAAGAAAGGAAAGGGAAGGGAAGAAAGAAAGAAAGAAAGAAAGAAAGAAAGAAAGAAAGAAAGAAAGAAAGAAAGAAAGAAAGAAGAAAGAAAAGAAAGAAAGAAAGAAGAAAGAAGAAAGAAAGAAAGAAAGAAAGAAAGAAAGAAAGAAAGAAAGAAAGAAAGAAAGAAAGAAAGAAAGAAAGAAAAGAAAGGAAGAAAGAGAAAAAAGAAATGCCTTCAACAGATGTTGTCAGAGGTGAAACTGTCCCTTTCCCCAGTGACTGGCTATACAGAAGCTATAAACTTCAGGTCTTTCAGTGGAAGGCAGGGACTTCCAGATTAAATATTACCTATAACATCTTATTGAGAAAAATTCATAAATCTTTAATATTTTATATTTTAAAATTTTTTGTGTGAGTTAATGATCGTCCTCTTGCCTACAACTAGATCCTGTCTTTGGCTTTGCTAATCTGAATATTTTCCATATAACTGTCCAGTGTCTTCTGTGTATGGTTACACAGACACATTCAAGAGCACTGTATGCTATTTTGTGTAGGAAATTGTATTACTGTGTGTCAGATACTATTAAGTTAGTTTATGCAGTCTTCTAAGAGAGAATTACTGAAAGTCATTATTCTATTTAGAAGACTTTTGAAATATGAAAGGTAAGAGCAAGGCATATGTGGGCATATTTGCTTACTTCACTTGAATGCAGTAAATTGCTACAGTTTTATGATAAGTTCAGTGATATTTTTTTAATCTTTTTTTTAATAAATAAATTTTTATTTTAATGGAGTGACACCAATAAATCAGGGTACATATATTCAAAGAAAACATGTCCAGGTTATCTTGTCATTCAATTCTGTTGCATACCCATCACCCAAAATCAGATTGTCCTCTGTCACCTTCTATCTAGTTTTCTTTGTGCCCCTCCCTCCCCCCTCCCCCCACCCCCCGTAACCACCACACTCTTGTCCATGTCTCTTAGTCTTGTTTTGATGTCCCACTAATGTATGGAATCCTGCAGTTCTTGTTTTTTTTTCTGATTTACTTATTTCACTCCGTATAATGTTATCAAGATCCCACCATTTTGTTGTAAGTGATCCGATGTCATCATTTCTTATGGCTGAATAGTATACCATGGTGTATATGTGCCACATCTTCTTTATTCAGTCTTCTATTTTTTTTACAGTGATTAAGCCTTTAAGCAAACTCTTTGCCAATACAGTCCTTAACATGTTCACCAAGTCCAAATTGGCCCCAACACCATGCCAAATCCCTGAAAAATGCAACCCAACCCAAGTTCAGTCTCTTATGAGCTGTCACAAGGAGCAGGAGTTCAGGAAAAGTCCACATCCAGGAAAAGTCCGCATAATACTGGAATTGTTGTCACATTTCTATACTTTGCAGCTCATGTCCAAGTCCCAATGACTGCTGCTTCTAGCTGGTAATGATTCAAATAGACTGGAAAAGCCAACTGCAGCATGTGTGGAGATTTTTTTTTTAATGACAATGTTACTACGAAAGATTTGAATGAAAACTTAGTTTTAAAATTTAGTAAGAATGGAACTTGTATTCTCAAAGTAACAACAGAAATATTTCATGAGGCATTTTAATGGAGTTAGTTTGAAATAAATGTTCAAACATTTTGGGTTTCTTTTTCATACAATTATTTTAAGAAATAGTTTTCAGTTTGCTATATGCCTCAAGTTAAAAAAAGAATTGCCTTGGCCTCATTTAAATAGATACTTCATTTGTGGTATTTGCTTAGGCAAATTAGTTGGTTATACTAGTGGTTCTGTTACTTTTATCAAGTCAAAAAGATGTTATCAGCCAGAATTTGGGGCTGGAGTCAGTCAAATTGCCATCTAAAGACTTGTCTTTACCATCCGGTTTGATGCCTTCTTGACATATCATTTTGATGGATGGTGTAACAGGAAACTCTCCATCAGCAAAGGTAGCATTCCTCAACATCTGCAAATTCATTAGAATCCACAACAGGGTTCTGGTGCAGTAGCTGTGACCTCAGTAAATGCTGCATTTATACTAACTGGAAAGCAAGCTGGCTCTTCCTGTGGCAGCTGCCCTTTGGGGCAAACACTAACATTCTAACTCAGAGCCTGCATTTCATCCCAGGGATCCAGACACCTTGTGCCGCCCTGGAAATTGATGCTGTTACTTCTCATATAGTCATTTGTTCTTTAGGTTTCCTAAATGTGTGAGGGACGCTGGTTCTCTGTGTCAGTCGAAGCAGGGGATCTGGATTAAGCTCTCTGACCTGTCACCTCCCAACCAGTTTCTCTATAAGAAGTACATGGCCACATACATTCCCACCTGAACCAATGAATAGCTCTCTCTTTAATTATCCTCAAAATGTTTGTTGTCAAGCTCTTTCATTATATTTTTATATCTCCTTGTGAATCAATCCCTTAATATCTACTAGATCTACTATGAAATGTCTTCACAGTTATGTCTTGACACTTTATTTAGTGTTTTATATCAGTTGTTTTCTTGGTGTCTCAATTGAAATATCTAATTTAACTTCATGTTACCTACACAGATGTTAAAAAGATTACAGGCAGATTTAGTTCTTATATAAACATTTTTTCTGCTAAATAAATGAAAATACAATACAGAAAAAGAACCTTTCTATTTAAAAGACTTTATGTACAAATGCTATAGATTATATATAGCAATTGGATGCTATTCCACAAAGGCAACACCTCAGAGACTGCCTTTGATGATGTGATTGATAAAAAATATTCTTAAAGCTTTGATTTTGTTATTTTTTTTTACTTTTATTTATTGCTTTTATCAAGAGAGAAAGGGGGAGAGAGAGAGTCAGGAACATGGATCTGTTCCTGTGTGTGCCCCGACCAGGGATTGAATGGGCAACCTCTGAGCTTCAGGATGAAGCTCTAACCAATCAAGCTATCCAGCCAGGGCAGTATTATTTTTAGAACACACTTATGTACAACACATGAAAACTAACTCCTTTACTTTATAGCTATCCCTACTTTTATAAAAATAACAACAAAAATAGAGTGTAGTTTAAATATACATTGTTTTACTCCAAATGCTTTGATTATTTTCAAAAACAAAATTTACCCTAATAAGATATAAAAGTGTTAATAATGAGAGTATTTAAAATGATATAGTATACAGACTTTTTTTGTGATCATTTTGCATGGAGACAGATAATTACTAGAATTAGTGGGGTGCTCACATTTAAAGGTATAATCACTATACCATGTACCTGAAATTAATATAACTAATATAGTATTGTATACCAACTATATTTAAATTTATAAAAGATATAGTGTAATATCTGAAGACAATTCTAAAAAACTTTAAATGCAAGCAAATTTCTAATAAAGTGACTATTTTGAAGATATAATGGTCATTTTGGATATTTTGACTTGACAATGTCCATATAAAAAGAAGTTATTTTTCTCTTTATAGAGAATTATGTGGCCCTGGCCAGTTGGCTCAGTGGTAAGGCATCGGCCTGGCATGTGGAAGTCTTGGGTTTGATTCCTGGCCAGGGCACACAGGAGAAGTGCCCATCTGCTTCTCCACCCTCTCCTTCCTCTCTGTCTCTCTCTTTCCCTCCCACAGCCAAGGCTGCACTGGAGCGAGTTGGCCTAGGCGCTGAGGATAGCTCCCTGGCATCCACCTCAGGCACTAGAATGGCTCCGGTTGTGGCAGAGCATCGCCCACTGGTGGGCGTATGGGTGGATATCAGTAGGGTACAAGTGGGAATCTGATTGCCTCCCCGCTTCTAACTCAAGAAAAATACAAAAAAAATTATTTTAATAAAAAAAAGAATTATGTGCTTTCTGGACATGGTCACAAACCATCTATCTTATGGGAAGTAAAAAAATTTTAAATTTATTCTAGGGAAAAGACAAATGCTTTTTAAAAAAATCTTCCTTTTTGGAAAGATAGAAAATCTTGCTATAAAGATAATAGCTAAACAGTAAAAAGTTCAAATAACATGGCATTGTCCATTTAGATATTTGTTGTTGTTCTTACTTCCCTAGCTACTGTCAGAGTAAAGTATTTTGTTTTCCTAGAAAACCTAAGTGCAAAACTGAGTACCAAATTACCATTACAAATAAATAGTGAGGGTAAAACTAGTCCTTCATTTTTACTTTCTTGGTTAGTAATTAAATGGATAAAGTGATACTTTGAACAAGATGAATAATTACGTAAATATGTTATATATAAAAAGTTATGTTTACTACTTCAGTTTCTCCAGAAAAATTTTATATTATTTATAATTAAATTTTTACTAATGTAATTTATTAACTTTTACTTAGGTATTTATATTTTGAATAGAATTTTAATACTCATTAATGAAAGTGGAGGTTTTACTGTTTTGTTTATTTAGAGATTTATTGGCATTTTTATTCACATTCTTATATTAGGTTTAATATTTTTATTTTGCACCATATTTTTATTTTTAAAATTGAATTTATTAAAGGTGACAGTTTATAAAATTATATAGGTTTCAGGTGTACAATTCTATAACATATCATCTGTGTGTTCACCACGCCAAGTCAAGGCTCCTTCCATCACATTTCTCCCCCTTTACTCTCCTCTACCTCCCCTTGTCCCTTTCTCCTCTTGTAATTACCATATTTTCATTTCCTGTTTCTTTTATTTAACTAAATTCATCCATATATAATTTCATGCATTTTTAGTTACAGCTGAGTTCCCTTGCTTATATATTGAGAAGGTTGAAATATGATTATAATTTTTTAAAGTGCCCTTGAGAAACTTCAGCTCAACCTAGAATGAATTTCCAATTTTAAAAAGTTACTTTTGTGAATGTGAGTCAGTTTTTGTTTTAAATACTAGGATATACCTTTCTTCATTTGTTTCAATCACAATATGGCCAAGCTGATGCCAACACAATTATTATTGTAAGCTATGGATATGAATATATCAGAAAATTTTTGTGTATATTTTCTAAGTATAGATGGAGTTAGATATTTATCCAAGCAGTCTGCATTGTTTTTTAAATTTGTTGATACTCTCAAGAACAATTCTCCAGTCTAATTTTTAAAATTAACTTTATTTTCTTTTCTTTTTAAATGAGTCCTTTTGCTATAACTTGACAAGTTACTTATATGCAATTAACTAGGTAACATTCCAAAAAAAAAAAAAAAAGATCCATAAAGCATGATGAAAAGCTTTATGCACTTTGTTCAATAAATTAAAGGGAAGATAGATTTTTTTTAGTTTAGTTAGTATTTCTTATTCTAAAATTGAGTAAAATTGGATGATTAAATAGAAACATAAACACACATGCATACATATATTTTCTGTAAGTACACTTTGGAAAACCTGGTTTATTTATTTTGTGTTTAAAAAAAATTCTATTGTACTTGTGGTACTACATTCAGAAAATCTCAGCATTCCATCTATCTGAAAGAGAAATTAAAAGTTCCATGGATTTTATAGAAGTATATTTGTGATCAAATAAAGTTGAAGGCAGGACCCATTTACTAAACAACATAGGTCTCTGGTATAAAAAACTTGATTGACTTAGTCTACTCTTCTCAAGAAACTTCATCTGTGCAGAAAGAGAGGTCTGGCATGAAAATTTCTATTATGGAGCCAACTGAACAAAAGTAAAGCTTAAGCTTTTGAAAGCAAATGTAAAAGAGAATCGAATCTGTAGCCACATAAATGTGAGACTCTAACTCAGAGACGGGGAGTTACAAAAAAAAATGTAAGAAAGTAGTTAGGTACCAAATTGAATACCTGGATAGAATAAAATTAATTATCAATATGATTGAAACAATACATAAAAGATCACTCAAAAGTCTATACTAAACTATAATGGTTATTGGATGACAGGTAGTGATGAATACTGTTTAGAGGCATAGATACAAATGACTTAGCTCTCTCCACTCTAAGGTACGTACAGACACATTTAGTAGAGTTTTGTGTCAAAACAATGAAGTCATATGGAAGGTATCTTTAGTTAAATGCTAAGTATTGAGGTTAGAATACCTGCAGATTATTTTTCTTGCTACCTTTGATGGAGGATAATATAAAGTAATAAAACCATATTTTTCTCGCTACCTTTGATGGAGGACAATATAAAGTAATAAAACCATTTCACTATATATCTATCTTGCTTTACCTATTTTTGTTAGCACTGCTGACAGGTAGGAACCCCATGCTGGCAAATGTTGGATACTTACTTGTGTTTTATGTATGGTGGCCTGGCATTGAATTCATTTTGGCCTCTAGATGCTTAAAATATTCTTCCTGCACAACTTAATGGGTTTAAGCCTGTTCAGGGTATATAGTGGGAGTTGAACAGTTTCTCAGCATGTCACACACACACACACACACACACACACACACACACACACACTCACATATTCAAACCATTACTACCCTTATAAAATGAAATTTAGATTCATTTAGGAATCACTTAACACATACTTGAAATTATCATTTTTGAAACTAACCTCAAATGATGGTTCTTGAAAACTATTCAAATCAACCATACATTATGGGTTTTTTTTTTCTTTTGGTATTTCTATTAGATTTTTTGTTTGTTTGTGTTCTTTGAGTTTCATTACATATATTATTCTTCTGCATAAATATTTTGGGTGTTTCTTCTTAAATTAATTATAGTTTAATCAGTTAGCCAGAATCTATTGTCTTGCATCTATTTTGCTTCATCTTATAGTATTTACTTCAGAAAGTATATTTTGGTTTATCTCTGAATCATTGTCTTAAATAACACCAAGAACTAATGACAGAAGAGGAATTTCAGCAAAATTGTCTAGTTATAAGTCACAGAATCTTGCTTTAGCATATAAATTAAAAATGTGCCTTAAGCCTTGTACTAGATGTTTAATTAAACTAACATCTCACTTTTTTTTATCTTTGTGATGGGTCTCACAAAACCTATCTCACAGGGATATGAGTGTTTAAATAACATGCTGTTATTAAAGTGCCTAATATAGAATTTTACACATTATAAGTTCTCATTCAGGTGTAGTATAAGAAAAGCAGCTAAGAATATGTATTATTTATATGATCAGTAGCAATATTAACCCAAGTCTTCCTTTAACAAATTACAATGTTAGTGGTAATTAGCCTATTATTTAAACTTATCTTCATGAAAATGAGATTTAATACATTTTCATAATTGATCTGAATATTTCCTTCAGCTATTCTATAATAATTTTATGTATAGTTAATACCCCTTCAGAATTAATAAAAGATGTATATTGAATTTTTCCTTGGGATGAATCTTCAGTGATATAGTTTTGATAATAACCTGGTGTTTCATGGTTAATTTCCTCTTTATCATTTCATTCATGTACTCCATTCATTTCTTAAAATATTTATTGAGTTTCTTTCTGTCAGTACATGTACTAGGTATAAAGATGTATCAAGCATTATGACTCAACAAGAGTCATGAAGAGTACAAAAATTAACCAAATAATGATTAAAAGAATAGATATTATAAACTGCTGAAGTTGGCTACAGGCATTAGAAGAACATTAAACTAATCTAGAAAGGCATCGGGAATGTGCCAGCTAAATCTTCCCTCTCAGGAGTAGTTTATCATAAACTCCATCCATGTTTTCTAATTATATAATTGGGCATAAAATTGGTTAAATGGCTAATTTGCTATTAAGGGAGGGATAGGAAATGTATATTCTGTTAAAAAAATTTTTGTTAAAAATGAATAAGGAGGAACTAGTTAGATAGTGCTCTGTTAGTCTTTTGTAACCTGGGTTATTAATACCCTTTCATCTTCAGAGTAACAGGTAGCCTTATAAGTCAATTAATAAAGTATGGGTTGAAATTATTTGGTCTTTGAGTTTATTCTCATACATGGTTTCTATATTTATTTATTTATTTTTCTTTTTTCTTATGAAGCCAGGGCAAGGCCAAGTGTCAGGCGTAAATGCATCCACAGGAGGTTTTGAGTTTTAGGAAAGGAAAGAAAGTTGAAATAAGCATTGTAGAAAATAAATTGAAAGAAGTATATTTTCTAGGCAGTGTGGAGCATGTACTTGAGCCTCTCACACTTTTTAGTATGACCATTTTTAATAACGCTGTGCTGCCATAATGAAGAATCAAAAGAAGTGGATAGTTGGGTTTAGTTAGTGTTCAGGTTAAGTGGTTCAAAAGGAAAAAAGAAAGCTTATGAGTTGAGGATATTAGTAACAATAATTTTGAAACAATATATCATGGATAAACACCTGAACAGTGGGATATACAGTAGAAGGAGCTAATGAATTGTAATGTAGGTCATTAATGGGCATGAAGCACTAATGAAATTGGAAAATGTGACTAGAAAAGAATTGAATAGCAAATTAGGAATAAAAAAAAGATTATAATCACATTGTAAGCTATTTTAGTTATTGATTTCAAAAGCA
The DNA here is from genome assembly GCF_036850995.1 of Saccopteryx leptura. Lineage (NCBI taxonomy): Eukaryota > Metazoa > Chordata > Mammalia > Chiroptera > Emballonuridae > Saccopteryx > Saccopteryx leptura. The sequence goes on along the minus strand of NC_089503.1, from coordinate 323,119,041 downwards.
AAGCAAATTTAGATGGTGATAAATACAACAGTAGGACTATGAATATCAGTATCTAAAATAAGAAAGGCACTGGAAATGAATCAAGAAGTAGCTTAGGACTTTCAGTGAAGGAGAAGCAGGCATCATGGAACTGCTTTGTACAAATATGAAGAAATTAAATATTCAAAAAGTTTATAGTTTGGTTGATATCATTGTCATAGCTTGAAAATGGCAATAATGGGAATATTTAAACCATAAAACTACAAGTCCAGGCTTTTACACCTTTTCTAAAAAGCCAATTGTTAAACTAGTGCATCACTGAGGAAAAACCAACATATGGGTGCTGTAATATTCTAGGAATGATGGCCAAATTCAGAAAATAAATAAAAGATTGTAGTAAGAGGAATCCGGTAGAAAAATTGTGTGTGGTATGAGTCTTAAAATATCAGGGTTTTGTATCTTGTTTTATTTTATCCTTTTTTATTGATTTTATTGGGGTGACAATGGTTATAAAATTATGCAGGCTTCCAGTGCACATTTCTACAGCACAACATCTTACACTGTATTGTGTGTTCACCACCCCGAGTCAAGTCTCTGCCCATCACCATTTATCCCCCTCTATACCCTCCGCCACCTCCTCCCACACAACCTTCCCCTGCAATCACCACAAATACCTTGGTTTGTTTTAGAAGGTATTATGACAATGATGATTTAGCAATGGGGATGGAACAAAGAGGAGACTAATCCTACTTCCCATCCTTGAGGGTATGTGCAAGGTGAAATACCTTCTAGTATGTTTATGAATACTTGACAGGTACAATTTAACATTGGAATAGAGATTAAAATTATTTATGCAGAGCAATGAGATGGCTTTGTTTATGCTATACTTTAAAACTAGTGCAGTGGTGTTCTTTTCTTTATTAAATTAAGCCATAAACGTAATATGAAAGAAGTGTATGTGCCTGTTTACTCTTTTAAGTATGTATAGTTATATAGGCCATCTCTGATGAAAGATATCTTGGAATTTATATAGTCTTACCCTTTTATTCTGCAGCTGAGCAAATTGAGTTCTGGCAAGATAAACTTACTCATCAAATATCACTTAACTAGTGCTGAGACTAATATCTCTGTTTTTTAAATTTCAGCACAATAGCTCTGGCCGGTTGGCTCAGCGGTAGAGCGTCGGCCTGGTGTGCGGGTTCGATTCCCAGCCAGGGCACATAGGAGAAGCGCCCATTTGCTTCTCCACCCCCCCCCTCCTTCCTCTCTGTCTCTCTCTTCCCCTCCCGCAGCCAAGGCTCCATTGGAGCAAAGATGGCCCGGGCGCTGGGGATGGCTCCTTGGCCTCTGCCCCAGGCGCTAGAGTGGCTCTGGTCGTGGCAGAGCAATGCCCTGGAGGGGCATAGCATCGCCCCCTGGTGGGCAGAGCGTCGCCCCTGGTGGGCGTGCCGGGTGGATCCCGGTCGGGCGCATGCGGGAGTCTGTCTGACTGTGTCTCCCGGTTTCCAGCTTCAGAAAAAAAAAAAAAATTTCAGCACAATAGATAGAATGGATTACTTTATTTATTTACTCATTTTTTGCTTATTAATAAATATCGGCTGGTATCTAATGTATTTCAGGACTTCTCTAGATATAGGAACTATAAGGGTGAACAAAATGAAACAAAAATCACTGACTTCATGCCATTTATCTCATAGTGGATGGATACAGAAACTGAAGAGATGCAAAAGCAAAATTAGAAAATGTATAATATTCTACATAGTTAATAAATTGTATGGTTAAAGATAAAGCAGGAGGCACAGCTATGGTATGTGAATTTATACCTGAAATTACAAATGAGGTAAATAGAAGAGTTGTCTTGAAGATGTGATCAGATGAAAGTGAAAAACTGAGGAACAGACATATAAAGGAAATGCACTCTAGCTGGAGAAGATGTCTAGTTCAAGTCCCTAAGCTAGAGTGTGGCTTTTCTAATTGTAATGTACCTTAGATGAATGATTCATATAGTCATTGATATGATTATTTTTTACATATTAATATTATTGTGACCAAATGGGCTTTTCCAGCCATCAGATGGAGATGTGGTTGGAGCTGTTCATCTCTTCTCCTTCAAATTCCCAAGGCCCAGCTGTGGTTATTTATTTACTGTTTAGAAACAAAACATCCCTTTGGTGTATACTTTAATGTATGTAGGTTTACAGTAATGGTGGAGAAAAATACCATTTGTGTAGTTTAATGTGTATGTTTGCAGATATCATTCATATGCAAATAGGGGTCCTTGGGTTACAACACAGTTCTGTTCCTATGACAGTGACATAACTCAAATTTTGGGGTAAGTCAAAACATACCTTAGCTTAAGTCACTTATCGATTCTAACACAGTTATCAAATCATAATCTAGAATGTAAAAACACAACTAAGCCACAGAAAAAGAATACTATGTATTCTTTACTACACGAAACCAAATTAGTTTGCCCATGTAGTCTATAAGTACTATGCTAATGGCACAAGCCAAAACACCCATATCTTAATTTTTTTAAAGTTTTTATGGGACTGGGCATCATAAACTTGAAACATAGTATGACAATACTGTAGTGTGTGTGTGTGTGTGTGTGTGTGTGTGTGTATATATATATATACAAATACACACACACACTCACAAGGACATACCTATATATATCATGAGGATTGCATCATCTCCTAGTAAAGGTTAGACACTCTAGAATAGCTTCCAGCAAAATGAGAATAAAATTCTTTTAAGAGTTTTAATACTGGTATTTTTTAGCCACACCTATTCATAATGCAGAATTCTAATGACAGACATGTGTGAGTGTACAGCAACTTTGTGACTGATTTAAATAGTAATAGGATGAGAATTACTTCCTCTGACTTTCTTTCATATCTCCCCTCATCAATTTAGTTTCCACCTAAGCTGTCATTTTCATGGCACTTTGTACACTATTTTAAAATTCTTAGTTTACTTGTTCTGCATTTGGAGACTTTAAGCTTTGTTAGGACAGGAGCATGATTTGTTTTTGGTTAATCTCTGCCTTCCCAGTGCCAGACATTTTTGTTACACCAAGCTGGTGCTCAATAAATATTGAAATAAAATAACAAGCAAGTAAATGAACAAGCAAGTGAATCATTCAGTAGAATGAGGTGAGATTTAAAATAACACTTTTGTGCCCCTGAGGCTCCCTGTATGAAAAGGTCTGATGTTATAAGCCATGTTGGGTAATGATGCTTCCTCAGCAAGGGTTCAGGATAATTTTGGTAATCTTGCTCACTAGTGTTATTAGGACAAATTATGGAGGAAAAAAGAGGTAGCATGTTTCCATATTCCCCAAAAATTATAAATTATACAAAGAATAGAGGCATAGGTAAGAATGTAGTAACATATGCTACAGTCAGCATAGAATTACTATGTTTCTTCATTGATTGATTACATAAATTTGCAATACAAATTTAATCCTCATATATTTTGAATGATTTATAGTTTATGAAAGTAAATTTATATGGATTTTCTCAATTATTTCTCATAACATTTCCATGCAATTGGTAGGGAAGCTTTTTATTAGATAAGGCTAAAAAAATTGTGGTTTATTCAAGGATCTTCATTGACTAAGTGAAGTCAAGTTTTTCTAATTTTATTTAAATCTGGCAAAATGACAGTAAAATTTATTGCTGATTACTATTATTTGTAGCAAAAGAAAACATCTGACCAGGAAAGTTTGAAATATCTTTTTTTTTTTGTATTTTTTTTTTCACTTTTCTGAAGCTGGAAACGGGGTGAGACAGACAGACTCCCGCATGCGCCCGACCGGGATCCACCCGGCATGCCCACCAGGGGGCGATGCTCTGCCGCGACCAGAGCCACTCTAGCGCCTGGGGGGCAGAGGCCAAGGAGCCATCCCCAGCGCCTGGGCCATCTTTGCTCCAATGAGCCTTGGCTGCGGGAGGGGAAGAGAGAGACAGAGAGGAAGGAGGGGGTGGGGGTGGAGAAGCAAATGGGCGCTTCTCCTATGTGCCCTGGCCGGGAATCGAACCCAGGTCCCCCGCACACCAGGCCAACGCTCTACCACTGAGCCAACCGGCCAGGGCCGAAATATCTTTTTTAAAGAATAAAATGAAGTGATGGAAAACTCATTGTTAGTGATTTTGTGTAGTGGAGAATGAATATCTAATTCTGGTTCAACTTGCTAAAAAAGATAACCGCCTTTAATTGCATCAAATTGTTTTAAACTTACTGAGTATCCTATTATGCTCAGTCATAATACTTTCTCTTATTCCTGTCTTAACTCTCAGTAACATCAAGAAGAGCAATTCCTTCTGTTTCTTTGTCCTTCCCTTCAAATATCCTGTTAAGAGATTGCAGATGCTTGGAGATAAAAACTGCCAGAATTATTCTAAGAACTGACAGATTTGCTAACAACCAAATGCTTCCAGATCACTGCACTAGCCTCAGCTCCACCTTTCATATGAACCACATATGGCTTCAGTCCTGTTTTCCTGAATTAACTCTAATCTCCTAATGACCAAGGTCAGATGAGTACAGATAGGGCTCAGCTGTTCTTACCTAGCACATATGTTCCAGTATTGTTGGTAATTTATTTACTCTAATAAAAAATTAAAATGCAAATCTCAGCCAAATCCTTCTTTACTGAGAGAGATCTCGGTATGAGCTTTTTTCAAACCACATATTAGGAACTATGGCATGTGACTTTTTCATAACAAAATAAGAAAAATTATGATAGCATTTATAACAAAATAACAAATTAATGCTAGAAACAACATTGGTCATATGGAATTTATTGAAAAGGAGTAATTTGAGTAAGTGCCAAATACCACCAAATTTACTTTGGTAATTATGAAAAATAGTAAAAAATTACTGCCTTTATTAATTTAGAAATTAAATTTAATGGGGTGACATTGGTCAATAAGAATACATAGGTTTCAGGTAAACATCTCTATAGCATTTGAACTATTGATTGTGTTGTGTGCCTATCACCCAAAGTCAAATCATTTTCTATCGTCATATATGTGTCCCTCTTTACTTCCCCCACACACACTCCCTCCCCTCTGGTGACTGCTTCTCTTTTATAGATATTTCACCATATTTATTCTTATATCAAACTTTAACTAATCTGCTTGACTTTATGGTTTAGGAACTAAAACTATTTTATTTTTACAAATTTTTTTTAGATCAAAAGAATGGAGTTTCTAACATGCAGTATTTTTAGGTTACTTCAAGATGCTTTGGGTATTGTACCACCTATTTAACTTTGTCAAAGAATCTGAATTACATTCAACACCACTAACATGTACAACAAACCATATTAAAGAGTAGTACTGCTCTGGCTGGCTGGCTGGCTCGGTGGTAGAGTGTTGGCCCGGCATGTGGAAGTCCCAGGTTCAATTTCTGGCCAGAGCACACAGGAGAAGCGCCCATCTGCTTCTCCACCCTTCACCCTTTCCATTCTCTCTATCTCTCTCTGCCTCTCCTGCAGCCAAAGCTCCATAGAAGCAAAGTTGGCCCGGGCGCTGAGGATGGCTCCATGGCCACCACCTCAGGCACTAGAATGGCTTTGGTTGCAGTGAAGCAAACACCCAAATAGGCAGAGCATTGCCCCCTGGTGGGCATGCCAGGTGGATCCTGGTCAGGTGCATAAGCGAGTCTGACTGTCTGCCCCCTCCCCCCCCCCCGTTTCTCACCTTTGGAAAAATGCAAAAAAAAGTAGTAGTACTGATTATTCTTTGTACTACTGATGCTTTGTGGTTATGGTATTTCAAGCAAGATATAACTGTATTGAAGATTTTCAGTATCAGAATAAAGTTTTCACTAGAACATTGTTCAAAAGTTAATTTTAAATTCTTACTTCTAGAGGTCAAATATGTTCTTTTCTCGCTATACTTTAGGCTCTCTGACAGATTTATGAAATCAGGTCAAAATGAGCACAAGATGGTTTCTAATTTTTAATTTTATTTGACAGCAAGTAAAATAAACAGAGGTAAAGAATTGTGTACTCAGGCAATTTAAGCCAAAGATATTTTTAAAATAGAAAATGACTTTGCATTATAAAATATGTTGCTTCCGGTAATAGAAAAGAAGATCTATGCAGCAAAATAATAGTAACTTTTACTTTAATCACTCACACAACTATTCAAAGGGGATAGAAACAAAATTTCAAAACAGTATCTTTACAGTAATATCTTACAATATTTATAATATCTTATAAAATCTATCTCAGAAATGCTCAGGAAAAATAAATCTTGCCTAAAACCATTACTTACGGTATTTGAGATCTGCAAAGAGCCAAATAGTTTCAGGTTGCAAATCTTATTTACAGTTCAGTCAGATACTAATGCAGGGGTCCCCAAACTACTGCCTGCGGGCCACATGCGGCCCCCTGAGGCCATTTATCCGGCCCGCCGCACTTCTGGAAGGGGCACCTCTTTCATTGGTGGTCAGTGAGAGGAGCACATTGACCATCTCATTAGCCAAAAGCAGGCCCATAGCTCCCATTGAAATACTGGTCAGTTTGTTGATTTAAATTTACTTGTTCTTTATTTTAAATATTGTATTTGTTCCCGTTTTTTTTTTTTTTTTTACTTTAAAATAAGATATGTGCAGTGTGCATAGGGATTTGTTCATAGTTTTTTTTATAGTCCGGCCCTCCAACGGTCTGAGGGACAGTGAACTGGCCCCCTGTGTAAAAAGTTTGGGGATCCCTGCACTAACGCTTATATCTCTTAATTTTTAAATCATTAGCAATATGTTTAAAACAGCACTGAATGCTCTTTTTAAAACACAGAATCATTTGGCATATGTGAATTTTAAAAAGCATTGTATTTCTTTTTCTTTGTAAGTTTGTCCCTGGCAATTTTTTTTTTTTTATTCTTTTGTTGATGTTTCATAGTCCAGGAAAACTATTTTATAAAGGAACTGCCTTATGAACCGGTTTTATTTGTTTTGTGCTGATGTCGCAAAAATCAAATCAGCTTACAAGCTTCAGCATTTTGATAAAATAAACACCGCTAACCATTGACTCTCTAAATCCATTTGATGTAACAGAAAATAAAATTGTCTTTAATGTGAGGCTCAAAAGAGAGAGAGAGAGAGAGGAAAAAGCAAGAAATTGAGTCGTGTTCAGTGTGACAGGATTAAGTTGCAGGAGGAAATGAGATGATTTTACTTAGAAAATTTTAAAGATGCTTTTCCTCTCTAGGACTTTCTCGTATGCATTTCAACAATATATCTCTGAGATGTTGTTTAATTTATTTGCTTTATTTTGTCTAAATTTCTATGTGCAACATAACTGTAAGAATAATATTAGGAAATGCTTTACATTTTTGCCAAAGACATTATCTTGTTATATAATTAAAATTCTTCTATATAATCATCATGATGATATAAATATTATCATTTTTCTCTTTACAAATCTAACTTCTCTGGTAATTTTTTTTTTATCAAGTAGCCTTCGTTTTCTTATCTGTGAAATTAAGGAGTAAAACAAGATCCTCTTTATACTTTTCCCCATTAGTTTTGTTTCTCTTTTACTAGGCTACACTCTATTTGAGCTCCTTTTCTGTTATGCTCTAATTTGTCATTTCATTTCTCTTCTTACAGAGAATTATATTATTTTATGCTCAGCTTATTACCGGATTTTGATTTTTTTTATACTTCTCTTAAGTAAAACATTTCTTCTGGAAAGTCTTTTCTAATCAGTTGGACAGCAGCAGTGCACAGGGCCACTCTGTGTATCAATTCTGCAATTCCTGGTGTTCTATTTCAGTCCTCACTATGCCACCTCACTATGGTCATAGCACCTTCAGAGACTATGCACATTTTAGCTCAGCAGCTTAGTTGCCATCCAGAATTTTATCTCACCCCTTAAAAATTATCAGTAGCCATTTCATTAAATGGAACTAGTAGTGGAAATCAGCCAGTTTTCACAGGTTCGGCAGAAACTATACCTAATTTTTGGTTGAGTTTGGCAGACCGATTGTTAAAAATCTCTTGTAATCAAGGTTCTCTCTAAGGTGGGTGCCTGGGCAGCCACCTAAAGTGGAAATCACAAATTTACATTCCTTTCTCTTTTTTAACATTCGTCTGTGCAACAGCGTATTCTATGCACCCGTAGTAATGTTCATTCCATTCATAGGTGAAAAAATTGCAAGTGAGAATGCCAACCAAAAAAGCAATATGTAGCCTGACCAGGTGGTGGCAGAGTGGATAGAGCATCAGACTGGGATGTGGAGGATCTAGATTCAAAACCCCAAGGTCACCAGCTTGAGTGTGGGCTCATTGGCTTGAGCGCGGACTCACTCACCTTGAGCTTGGGGTTGCTGGCTTTAGCGTGGGATCTAGACATGACCTTATGGTCACTGGCTTGAGCTTAAATTCACTGACTTGAGCAAGGGTTCAAGCTCTGCTGTAGCGTCCTGGTCAAGAAACATATGAGAAAGCAATCAATGAACAATTAAGGTGCTGCAACAAAGAATTGATGCTTCTCATTTCTCTCCCTCCCTGTCTGCCCCTATCTGTCCCTCTCTGACTCTCTCTTGTCTCTGTCAAAAAAAAAAAAAAAAAAGAAGCAGCATCAATATGGAAATATCTTTAACAGTTTTATTGTTTTTTGTCAGGTATTATTTAATATTTTTTCATTATTAAAATTGTAAATCTTTTCTTTCATAATCTAGTTTTGTGTACCTCTATTACTGTTCTTATTTGTTGTGGAGACAATGACTTCTCAGAGACCACATGGCATGCACCGAGTGACCTGGGGGAGACCACCTCACAATCCCCTATACAGATTTCATGAGACGGCCCTAACCCTCAATCATTATTCCTTTGAGTAGTGAGTTTTTTTTTCATTCTTGTTGACCCCTGGGAATGAATTTTTTTCAAAAAATGAAATTAGTTCCAGTTCCAGTTCTAGATTTACTAACTTAAAATTATGTTTGTTTGATAACCAACATATGGAAACAAGAGGAACATATACATTTGCCATTTTTTAAAGTTGCCTTACACATTTTTAAAATAAATTGATTGTACTCTGAATTGTCAGGAGTCACGAGGATGTACATGAACATTTTTACTACTCAAAGGGTTATGGGTATTTATTGATACACACAAAATAGAAGCAGGGACAAGAATGAGGAAGTCAGGAAGCAAAGAAGAGAATGAGGAAGTCAAGAAGGGGAACTTCTTTAGAGCAGATTATAGGGCCAGCAAAGTAGATCAAGTGTCCCCATTATTGATTAATCAGAATTGCTACTTCTATCCCTATTGTGCTGTGTTCAGCACAGTACTGTGTTCAGTACTTTTGTCAATAAAGACACTGTGACCTTATCCTCAGTGCACTGACCTCTGTCTCTGTGTTATTTTCCTATTCAGGTCCTCTACACTTACTTAAGTATTAAATGCATAAAATAATAAACTACCTTTTGGTAATCTTTCTTTTTTATATATATACTTAAAACTGTTCTTAGAGCAGAGAACCGGTTGTTAAATTATTTGAATCTCACCACTGAATGAAACTAACCATAGGGACAGGAGATTCAAGCACAACATAGTACAGGTAGTTCTCAGCATGTCCTGTCTTCCACTGACAAACACTATTTCATATTGCAACCAGATATGTCCTTTCTTTTAAGTTCATATATAATTTTCATGCTTTACATACTCATATATAATTAATTACCTCCTTTCTGATGTTACCTCCTTTCTGACATTAAATTCATTGAGATACCTAATCTTTAACTTGTGCAGTTCCATCAGTTAATTTTAACCTTATAAATCTTAATCTATTTCACCTGAAAGCATTCAACAATTTTTCTATTTTGTTAAAAATAAATTTGGTTGAGTTTCTTATTTTTTTAATTTTTTACACAGTAGATCTTAAAGTATAATTCCACATGTGTTTAATATAAATATTTTGGATTATGAGATCAAGCCAATTCAGTATTTTAAATCCTCTTTTATTCTACATAGGACACACCTGTTAGAAACTTTACATTATTGATAGTTCTTTCATTCTCTGGCATGTTAAATCACTCTCTCTTATTTATTTATTTTTTTGAAAATCTCCCCATTGACATTTAAACATGCTTAAATCTTGTCAATTCTTGAAAATTTTCTAAATACAAGTCCTTTACCTTCTTGCTTACTACTAGGTACATTATATTTTTTGTTGCAATAGTGAAGGGAATTATTTCCTTAATTTTTCTTTCAGACAGTTTATTGTTATAAAAAAATGCCATTGATTTCTAAATATTAATTTTATATCCTGCCATGTTACTGAATTTATTTATCAGGTCTAGTAGATTTTTAAATTTGGATTTTTTTTTTTTCTGTATTTTTCTGAGGCTGGAAACAGGGAGAGACAGTCAGACTCCCGCATGCGCCCGACCGGGATCCACCCGGCACGCCCATCAGGGGGCGACACTCTGCCCACCAGGGGGCGATGCTCTGCCCCTCTGGGGCGTCACTCTGTTGCGACCAGAGCCACTTTAGCACCTGGGGCAGAGGCCGAGGAGCCATCCCCAGTGCCCGGGCCATCTTTGCTCCAGTGGAGCCTCGGCTGCGGGAGGGGAAGAGAGAGACAGAGAGGAAGGAGAGGGGGAGGGGTGGAGAAGCAAATGGATGCTTCTCCTGTGTGCCCTGGCCAGGAATCAAACCCGGGACTTCTGCACGCCAGGCCGACGCTCTACCACTGAGCCAACTGGCCAGGGCCAGGTCTAGTAGATTTTTGACTGCGACTTTAGAGTTTTCTATGTACAATATCATTTTATCAGCTAATAATGACAGTCTCACTTCTTCTTTTCCAATTTGGATGCCTTTGTTTCTTCTTCTTGTCTGATTGCTATGGATAGGACTTCCAGAACTACATTGAATAAGAATGGTGAAAGGGGATACCTCTGTCTTGTTCCTGATCTTAAGGGGATTGCTTTTCATTTTTGCCCATTGAGTATGATATTGGTCATGGGTTTGTCATAGATGGTCTTTATCATGTTGAGATATGATCCTTATATCCCCATTTTGCTGAGAGTTTTAATAATTAATGGTGCTGGATTTTATCAAATGCTTTTTCTGCATCTATTGATATTATCATGTGATCTTTATCTTTCTTTTTGTTTATGTGATGTATCACTTTGATTGACTTGCAAATATTGTACCAGCCTTGCCTCCCCAGAATAAATTCTACATAATCATGATTTATAACTTTTTTCATGTATTGCTGGATCTTATTTGCTAATATTTTGTTGAGAATTATAGCATCTAAGTTCATCAGGGATATTGACCTATAGTTTTCTTTCTTTGTAGTATCTTTACCTGGTTTTGGAATGAGGATTATGCTTGCCTCATAAAAGGATCTTGGAAGTCTTCCTTCCTCTTGAAGTTTTTGAAATACCTTGAGAAGGATAGGTGTTAGTGCTTTCAATATTTGGTAAAATTTACCTGTGAAGCCATCTCGTCTAGGACTTTTGTTTACTGGGAGTTTTTTGATAACTGTTTCAATTTCACTTTTTGTAATCGGTCTGTTTAGGTTTTCTGATTCTTTCAGATTGAGTTTTGGAAGATTATATGTTTCTAGGAATTTATCCATTTCTTCTAGGTTGTCCAATTTTTTGGCATACAGATCTTCATAGTATTTTTTTTTTACAATCCTTTGTATTTCTGTGGTGTCAGTTGTTACTTCTCCATTTCTACTTCTAATTTTATTTATTTGAGTCATTTTTTTCTTAATGATTCTCATTAAAGGTTCATCAATCTTGTTTACCTTTTCAAAAAACCAACTCTTGATTTCATTGATCTTTTGTATTGTATTTTTTTTTGCCTCTCTGTCATTTATTTCTATTCTGTTCTTTATTATTCCCTTCCTTCTACTTCCCCTGGGCTTTATTTGTTGTTTTTTTTTTCTAGTTCTTTTAGGTGAAGGGTTAAGTTGTTTATATGAGTTTTTTCTTGCTTCTTAAAGTATGCCTATAATGCTATAAACTTCCCTCTCAGGATTGCTTTTGCTGTGTCCCATAAATTTTGAGTTGTTGTATGTTCATTTTCATTTGTTTCAAGGAAAATTTTTATTTCTTCTTTAATCTAGTTGTTAACCCATTTCTTGTTTAATAACATACTACTTAGCCTCCAAGTATTTGAATGTTTTTCAGTTTTTCTATTGCAGTTAATTTCTAGTTTCATGCCGTTGTGATCAGAGAAGATGCTTGATGGGATTTCAATCTTTTTAAATTTATTGAGACTCATTTTTGTCCTAACATGTGGTCTATCCTAGAGAATGTACCATGAGCACTTGAAAAGAATGTATCTTTTGCTTCTTTGTGGTTAAAGGTTCTGAAGATATCTTTTAAATCCAGTTGATCTAGTGTGTCACTTAAGGCCGCTGTTTCTTTGTTAATTTTCTATCTAGAAGATCTATCCATTGATGTTAGTGGGGTATGGAAATTCTCTAATATTATAGTATTGGTGTTGATCTCGACCTTTATGTCCATCTAAATCTGCTTTATATATTTAGGTGCTCCTATATTAGGCACATAGATATTTACAATGGTTACATCTTCCTGTTGGATTACTCTCTTTATCATTATGTATTGACCTTCTTTATCCTTTATTATAGCCTTTGTTTTAAAGTTTATGTTGTCAGATATAAGTGTTTCTAATTCAGCTTTTTAAAAAATTTCTGTTTGTGTGAAATACTTTTTTCCATCCCTTTACTTTTAGTCTATGTGTATCTTTTGTTCTGAGGTGGGTCTCTTGTAGACAGCATATGTACAGGTTCTGTTTTCTTAATCATGAAGCTACCCTATATCTTTTGATTGGAGCATTTAATACATTTACATTTAAGTTTATTATTGATATGTAGTTGTTTATTGCCATTTTATTCTTTATATCTGCAATTCTCTTTTTCTCAATTTTTTTTTTTCATTTGCTCTTTTTACATCAGGCCCCTTAACATTTCTTGCAGTACTGGTTTGGTTGTAATAAATTTCTTAAGTCTTTTTTTGTCTGGGAAGCCTATTATTTTATTTTATTTTTTTAATTTTAAATGATAGCCTTGCTGGATAAAGTAGTCTTGGTTGTAGGTTCTTTCTTTGCATCACTTTTAATATTTTTTGCCAATCCCTCCTGGCCTGAAGTGTTTCTGTTGAGAAGTCAGATGTCACCCTTATGGGGGCTCCTCTGTAAGTAATTAACTGCTTTTCTCTTGCAGCTTTTAGTATTCTTTCTTTGTCTCTTTGACACTTCAATAATGATGTGTCTTGCTGTAGGCCTCCTTGGGTCCCTCTTTAATGGAACTCTTTGTGCTTCTTGAAATTGTGTGACTTTTTCCTTCATCAATTTAGGGAAATTTTCAGCTATGATTTCTTCAAACAAGTTCTCTATTCATTGTTCATTCACTTCTTCTTCAGGAACCCATGTGATGCGGATATTGTTTCTATTCATGTTGCTACAGAGCTCTCAAACAGATTCCTTACAGTTTTTGAGCTTCTTTTCTTTTTGCTGCTCTGCTTCCATGCTTTCATTTATCTTGTCCTCTAAATCGCTGATCCAGTCCTTTGCTTCATCCAACCTGCTATTAATTTCTTCTAGTGCAGTCTTCATTTCTGATATTTTATTTGTCATTTCTGACTGGTTCTTTTTTATGATTTCAATTTTCTTTTTGATGCTTTCTATCTCTTTATTTAGGTGCTCATTATGTCCATCCGTTGTTGCTCTAAGATCTTTGAGCATCTTAAAAATCATTGTTTTAAACTCTGCATCTGGTATTTTGGTTACTTCTATCTCATTCAGTTCTTTTTCTGGGGATTTCTCTTGTTGTTTCATTTGGGTCACATTTCTTTGTCTGCTCATTTGTCTGTCTATTAGATAGCAAAGTCTGACTTTGAAATTTTTATTTGGTCTTTATGAAGAAGATGGACTCGGCCATTTGATTTACTTGTTCTAGGAATGCTTCTTGAGAGCACTATTTTTCCTTTTTTTGTTATTGAGTATTAGATGCAGTTGGTCTTTTCATGCATATGTATGTTTATCCCTTCAGTCTGGCTTGCTCTAAGGGTCAACCTTGATTATGCGTATTACACACTGTGCAACATCTGTCCTGTTGGGCGTATTTATTCTCCACAGTGTCTGGTGCCTGCTAGACTCCATCTTTGGGTGTGCTGCTTGTGTAAGTAGTTGAGTCTAGGGTTGATGCTGTCTGCCACTCACTACCAGTAGTGTTGCCTCTAGTTCTTCTTGAATTGGCATTAGCTGTTGTTTGTAATCTGCTGTGGTCTACCAGTATGTAACTATTGTACTTCTCACTGTTTGTGTCTGCGTTTCCTGTGTCTGGTGCTGTGAGAGGGGCTAACCTTTGTATAATAATCTATTTTCTCCTGCTTAAAGATGAAAAAAGCTCTGTAAAAGCCCCAAGCTCTGCAATATTTGTCTCGACATTTCAGCTGCTCCTCTTCCTGTCACAGCTCCCTAGTATTCCCATTCTTCTGTTGTAAGATTGTAGTGTGTGCTCAGTTGGCCTCACCCAAACAACCCCTCTACAAGTTGCACACTTGGTAGGTTAGGGCAACTTAGGTTGTGAATACAATGTTTGTGAGACCTGCTACTTCAGGAGTCTCTTAGTCAGGAGCTTAGTACAGAGAATGTAGCCCCTACTCCAGAGCTTGATCCCTCAGCCACTGCTAGATACTCAAATTTTATTTCTCCCTAACAAGATGAGCAGTAGGTTCAGACCTAGTGTGGCTGACAGTTCCCTTCACAGAAGTTATTTCAAGAAGGAACACTGACAGAGTCCTCTCCTGGGGCTGACTGTGCCTCTCCCAAACATAGCTAAGCTCCTCAACCAGTTCCAACAATAGACTCACAGGGACCCACAGTTGAAATGTCCATGCTTCAAGCCTCTCTCCCTTTCCCCTGTAGAATCTAGCCTAGCAAGACAGAATATCAAACAACCAGGCCAGATGACTGTGAAGCTCCACCCTATACAATGCACATGAGCTGCTGTGCCAGTGCTGATCACAGAGAGTGGAACTTGCCTCAGCTGGGCCTGGTGTGAGGAGCTTCTCTTTAGGATACCACTCTAGCAAAGGTTGTTAGGTCCAAAACCAATACTTTTTGCAGCATGCCCCTGGATGTGTCAGCCCTGGGCCTCCCAAGCAGGAACCCAGTGCAGACCAGTGAGAGACACTGCCTGTGACCGGCCCTCAGCAACCTTCTTGGAGATACAAGCAATTCAGAGTTTATGGCTGCCTTTGCTGTTCCCATGTGAACATGGAAATACCAGCTGGATACTTAGGCTAACTTTTACCCACTCTGGGTCTGGGGGAAAGTCTGCTCAAATGGCCAAGTTTTCCTGAGTCTCGCCTCCTGCAGCTTGTCTGCTGGCTGCTTGTTGGGCTCAGCTACTGAAAAAAACCTCTGCTAGAGCCTAGATCCTGTGGCAATTTGGTGATTAGAAAGGGTGGTGATTGTGGTTCTGCCCCTTGGCCCCAGGAGTTAGTCTGTCCAGACTTATTTCACAGAATTCAGTAAGATATGGCTCAGGGCAGTGACCTACATTCTGATTTTTTTTTTTTTGATGTTTAGGGGTTCCATTTTATTTTTTTCTTCTTTAGTCTATTTCAATGTTATTTCTAAGTGCTCACTCCACTAAATTAGCTTCTGCTAAAATAACCAAGGAACTGTCTGTTGCCAAATCCAAAGATATTATTCAGTTCTCAATGCATACATTTTTTTTTTCTTTTGGCAAGTCATTCTAGGTGACAATTACCTCACAGAATATTCTCTTGCCTTGATTTCTGCAGCACTCCAATTTCCACATTTTCTTCCTTAATCTTTGTCCCCTCTTTTTATGTCTTATTTGTAGACTCAGTCTTCTCATCCAGTCATTGAAATTTGAAACTGCACAAAGATTGACTCCAGGACTCCCTTTCCTCTAGAATAATTTTCTTCTTCTTCCACTACTTTGTCTTCTACATCCAGGAGAAGTTCAAAATCTATATTTTAAGTCTTGAGTTTTCCACCAAAATTCAAACTTAAATATCTAACTTTACATGACAGGTCCATTTAAATGTCTTTAGGTACTTCTAACTTACTAGATGTGATCTTTCCTCCCAAGTATTTACTCTTCTTTTTCTCTTTTTTTCTCTCTCTTTCTCTCCATGACCCTCAAGTTTAATTATAAAGCAAGGCATTAATCTAAATCTCTTATTTACTTCCTGTATTCCAATAATGACCAAGTATTATCCATTACACACATGCACATACACACACATACACCATATGTTCTTAAATTTCTTTCTATCTCCAACACCACTTTCCTAGTACATGTACCATTTCTTACGTAGAATGCTACTACATTCCCTTGATTATCTTCTTCCTACATCTACCTTTTCCACAGCTGATCCATCTTCACATAGCACCTTTAGTGTTCTCACAATGCAAATGTGATTGAGTCAGCAGTTGGCTTCATACCTGTTTTGGCTTTCACTGTTCCTATGGCAAATATCCATGATGTTCTTGCATGTTAACTATTTGCAGTACCTAGAACCTGGCTAATATCTTGAATTGTTCCCAGCATGTATCAGACAGTATATCAGAGTAATTCAAGAAACATAATTTAAATAAAACAATGATCAGGCCATGTCAAAGAAAAAATTGCACTGTGCTAATTTAAATAGGCATGGAAGATATTGATTGCTAATGTTCTTATAGCTAAAGCAAAGCAGAGAATTTAGGCAATTTATAGCCAGTACAGGGAAAAACAACATTTTGTTTACTTACTTACTCTGCTTGATTTTGGCCACCCATATCCTGATTTTGCACTATCACCCTCCAATAAATATGTTACATTTCATTTTACTTATTTATATTTTTAAGTGAGAGGAGGGGAGCTAGAGAGATAGATTTCTGCATAAGCCCCGACCAGGATCCACTGGCAACCCCCACCTAGAGCTGATGTTCAACTACTGAGCTATTTTTAGCACCTGAGGCTGATGCCCTTGGACCCCTAAATTATTCTCAGCACCCTGGCAGACACTCAAACCAGTTGAGCCACTGGCTGTGGAAGGGTAAGAGGAAAAGAAGAGGGAAAAGGAGGGGAAGAGAAGCAGATGGTCACTTCTCATGTGTGCCCTGATTGGGGATCAAACTGGGACATCTGCATGCTGGGGTGATACTCTATCTACTGAAACAACCAGCCAGGGCCTAAATATGTTACACTTTAAATATTCAAGTGGCAAATGTGCAGTTTTGAAAACGTACTCTTTAAGTGTTATTCATTATTGAATTGTATTTCTTTATTACCAGTCACAGATTTAGTAAACCAATAATTATATCCAATTTTATTTTTTACATAAAATTATATTATTATGCAAGAGAAAGCTAATTTTGATTTTATTTGTATTTAGTCCTCACTCAATCTAAAACATTAGGAGAAATATTCTTTTTCTTCTTTTCCAAGTGAAATGAAGGGAGATAGAGAGAGACAGACTCTCCATGAGTCCTGACTGGGATCCACCCAACAACCCACAACTGAGGCCAATGCTTTGCCCATCTGAGGCCATGCTTGCAAGTGAGCTATTTTTAGTGCCTGAGGGGGAGGCTCCACAAAGCCATCCTCAGCACCCAGAACTGATGCACTCAAACCAATCAAGCCATGGTTGCAGCAGGGGAAGAGAGAGAGAGGAGGGGTAGGGGTGGAGAAGCACCCCTGTATCACTTTTCCTGTATGCCCTGATTGGGAATCAAATCTGGGACATCCATACACAAAGACAATGCTCTACCACTGAGTCAACTGGACAGGGCAAGAAATATTCTTTTACTTTTTTATGACAGAGACAGAGAGAGAGAAAGAAGGACAGATAAGGACAGACAAACAGGAAAGGAGAGTTGAGAAGCATCGATTCTTTTTTGAGCTCCTTAGTTCATTGATTGCTTTCACATATGTGCTTTGACTGAGGGGCTACAGCTGAGTGAGTGACCCCTTACCCAAGCCAGAAACCTTGGGCTCGAGTCAGCAACCTTGGGCATCAAGCCAGTGACCTTTGGGCTCAAGCCAGTGACTGTGGAGTCATGTCTATGATCCTACAGTCAAGCCATTGACCCTGCTCTTAAGCTGGCGAGCCCATGTTCAAGCCAGATGAGCCCATGCACAAGCCAGAGACCTCAGGGCTTTGAACCTGGGTCCTCTGCATCCCAGTCCAACACTCTATCTACTGCACCACTGCCTGGTCAGGCAAGAAATACTATTAACTTTGTAAAAACTGAACTTGTTCTATCTATCCATTTTTTTAGTGATTTGGATGACCAAATGAGTCTATGAAAATCTCACTATTGGTTTTAATTGATCCAATAAAATTTTATCACAAACTTACATATCCTTTTCATTTTCTTTAGTTATCACCAACACTTGATTATTTTATTTAAAAACAATTGACCTGTCACAATAGCAGCCCATATTTGTAATTATCTTATTCAAGGTGTTTTAGCTGCTCTCTTTTAAAGTTTCAGCTATTGTCCTTTTAGCATGTTTTAGTTTCACTGGAGAGCAAAGGTTTTCATTTCTTCCCTTACTTAGCCATAATGCTATACTTGTTTTTATATAGTACTCATGTTTTATTAGTTATTTTCCCAGTAAATTTAGTTTCCCTTCCCATTTTATGGTTGAAACAGTGCAAGAACTTTTCTAAATATTGTTGTGCACCCACCTTTTAGAAGAGGTCATGGTAATATCACATTTATGACCTGGCACATATAGAACTAAAAGTATGATGTAAAAAAGATTGCATATGTATTTGTTTGAAAATAAGCTGTTCTGGATTTTATAACAGAGTCACCTGTATGATACATATGCTTCTTATGTTTATAGATCCAGTATTATTTTGTATTTCTATTAGAATTAACCTAAAGTAAGGTTTTCATGGATGACCTTTCATAGGCAGATACTAACTTTTTTCCTGTTTATGTCGTACCAGTGCCTTCTGAATAAAACCCATTTCTTTCCCTTAGCAATAAAATCTAGTAAAGCCCCACTGAGAATTTTCAATTGGTTATAAAAACTATTCAATTTTATTGGTCCAGAAATCTTTAGTTAGTTAGTGGACCTGAATGATAGATTTCCTGTTGTCTAGAGGCTGGCTGTGTCTCAGTGGAAATGTAGTAATTTTTATTTGTAACATCCTTATTTGTAATGAATTTTTCTCATCTCTTCAACTTGTATCTTGTGTATCCTTGGGGGTTAACGTAACATCTGTCTTATAGTCAACCAAAGTGGGAAAAATAACCTCTTGATGCTCTACAGTGTCAATCGGTATTCAATATCTGTCTCTCTCAAATTAATGTTACTGTAATGTTGAAAGATAAAATTATACACATAAGGTATGCATGTGAGGTATAAGCACAAAAGATTTGATTTATTAATCTTGTTTATTTTTCTTTTTATTACCATCTGTGATTTGCTACTTCTGCATTTTTGAATATTAGGACACTTTTGACATATTTGTTAAATAAATCTGTACTTTACTTGGAAATATTTGAGGAATTGCTATGAGGCATATTTTTATACAGATTTTTATTTTTCTGTTTAGATATTATTATTATTAATCTTACAATTAAAGGTTATATTGTTAACTAAATATTGTCAGTTCAATCTTATATTGTTGAGTCACATGGAAACTAGGAATTACCCTTCTTATATATTTTCTTTTTCCCCAGAAATCAAAAATTTCCACGTATGACAAAATGTGGGCCTTTATGAGTAGCAGGAGGCAGTCAGTGCTCGTCAAAAGTAATGAAGAAGGCATCCAGCGAGTCCTCACCTCTGATTACGCTTTCCTAATGGAGTCAACAACCATCGAATTTGTTACCCAGCGGAATTGCAACCTGACACAGATTGGTGGCCTTATAGACTCCAAAGGTTATGGCGTTGGCACCCCCATGGGTATGTTTTATGTCAGCCACTTGTTCTTTGTTTATTAATTTTAGTTGCTTTGAGAAGCAGATAAAACAGTGCCTCTATATGCCATTATGAATTTTGTCTTTCACAAATGCATCTTGCTAAATTTTATTACTATAGAAAATCAGAGAAACAATTTAGACATCTGCTTCTAAATAGATAGGTAACAAAAGATAATTTAATTTTTACCTAAATGGTCCGTATTCATGTTTACTGAATCAATATTGAACAATCCTACAACATCCCCCTACAGAACCTTTTCAATCTGACATTTAAAAAATGTTTTATGGATAAAGTAAAGCTTTTTCAACTTCTTTCTTCAGATTTCTGGCTTATGTGTATAGTATATCACTGAGAAAGTTAATTAAAAGAATGAGCCACAAATTGTTTGTTGAATGTTTACTGTATTTGTTTTATTTAAAAGAAGACGCATATAGCAGACTATTCCTGTAACAGTTAGAATATTTGACACCGAGGATTAATTATTTTTAACATCCTCTTTATTCCATATGACAAAATTATTTTCAAAAATTGTTATGAAATTAAATAAAAGATAATCAACTGCCAGAAAAGACAAAAAGTAGAATTTTAGTTTATTCAACCATATATATATATATATATATATATATATATATATATATGGTGAGGCAAAAGTAGGTATGTATATATTTATAGTTGGGAAGATGTGAAACAGTGTTTATTCTTGTTTTATTATTTATTACTTTTTATATGAACATGTGTAAATCTACTTTTGCCCCACCTTGTGTATGTATGTACCATACATAAATAAATGCACAAGTATACAATATTATAGTACATGTATTTTTGTGACAGCTGTAGTAATGGGTCCACCACAAATTTCCATGACTTAATTCCCAGAACCTGTGACTATGTTACTTTATATGGCCAAAGAGACTTTGCACATGTGATTAAATTGCAGATTTTGAGAAGGGCAGATTATTTTGGATTAACCAAATAAATTTAGCGTAATCAAATTGTCTTTATAAAATGGAAGCCTAAGGGTCAGATGAAGAATTGAGATAATATAGAATGGCTAAGTCCTATAGCATTGGTATAACAAAATACTGGAAGTTGGGTAGTTTATAAACAAAGAAATTTATTTCTCACAATTCTAGAAGCTGGGAGCTCAAGATTAAGGTGTCACAAGTTTTAGTATATGGGAAGACCTGCTTACTGGTTAATAGACAGCCATCTTTTCATCGTGCCCTCACATGGCTGAAGGGTCAAAGGATCTCTCTGGAGTCCATTTTACAAGAATACTAATCTCATTTATGCTGCCCATCTTCAAGACCTAATTATCTCCAAAGGTTCCATCTCCAGATACCAAATACCATTATATACGGGATTAGGTTTCAATTCAATGAATTTGGGGTGGGAGGGTACAACCTTTCAGACTATGATGGAGAAAGGAAAAAAAATACATATACTGTTTTTTTTATTGTTTTATTTTTCTGAAGTGAGAAGCAAGGAGGAAGAGAGACAGACTCCCACATGGGTCCAACTGGGATCCACCTGGCAAGGCCCCTGGGAGGTGACACTCTGACCATCTGAGGTGTTGCTCTGTTGCAACTGGAGCCATTCTAGTGCCTCAGGTGGAGGCCATGGAGCCATCCTCAGCACCTGGGCCAAATTTGCTTCAATGGAGCCTTGGCTACAGGAGGGGAAGAGAGATATAAAGAGAAAGGAGAGGGGGAGGGGTGGAGAAGCTGATGGGTGCTTCTTCTGTGTGCCCTGGTCGGGAATCAAACCTGGGACTTCCACACTCCAGGCCAACACTCTACAACTGAGCCAACTGGCTAGATCCTACATATATTGTTAAGAATAATATACCTGCATGAGTCAATATTACTTACAAAAATTTTTATTAGAACATGTGCAGATCAAGTTTTTAGTGCCATTCACAGCTGTATTGTTATGGCATTTTATGTCAATAGATATCCATTTTAGTATAAAAAACATTTTGGAAGGAATAATAGTAGATAGAATTGACTTTAATAATTAGGAATAAAATATTTAAATATGAAAAAAAAAAAAAAAAAAAAAAAAAAAAAAAAAAAAGAATAATATACCTGAGAAAATTTGAAGATCTAATTGGCTTTAGTAAATAATTCATGAATGATACAGCATCACATCAGCAAACAGAGCAATACTCCCAGTGGTTATACAAGATAGAAGGTTTTTATAGAAAGGAGATGGGACAAGGAAGTCATTAACAAGAGAAATAGTAGTTTGTAGAAGGAAAATGAGAGTTCAGGTGGTGATGGCTTCTTTTTGCCTGAAATGCAACAATTCAATCTGCTGGACTTGTTGCTGGGCAAGAAGAAAATCTTCCTTCTTCTGGGGTAGCAAAGTGGTTGAACTTGTGTGAGACAGCAAGATACAGCTTTTCTTGTTGCAGTTTTTAACTGATGTTAAGAACATAGTGATAGGGCATGAAAGCTCCCTCTTCTGGCCTTTCCTACTCTAATTTTAGTTGAGGTTTCTCTTTATTAATTGATGAGAGAGAGAGAGAGAGAGAGAGAGAGACATGCAGGGATGGGGTATAAACCCAGAAAAAGAGAAGACCTTTAAAAGTTTATTGAAAAGGCACAGAAACATTTTTTTTCCCTAGAGGACACATAAATACAGCCTTGCAGACACTTTTTAGGAACTGTGACCCCTGAACTATGAGATAACAAATGTGTGTTGTTTTAAGCTACTAAATTTATGGTAACTTGTTACAGGAGAAACAATAAACTAATACTATATAAAACCCCCCAGCATATTAACATATTTTAATTATATTATTGTAATTTTTAAAAGAAAAGGAAAAGCACTAATATCTTTTCACTGGCCTATCACAGTAATAAAAAATAATGATAATTTTGGAGTCTTAATTTCTCCAAATTTGTCAATGATTAAATTAAAACTGATATTCACGTTTCAGATGAACGTTTAACAAATAATATAGCTATATTTGTCAATTTGTCTTTACTCATAAATTTATTAATTTTAATTTTGAATAGTTTCTTTCAAATTAACTAATATATATATACAATAGTTAGAAAATTGGGCATATGTTCATGAAAATTTTCTTTTGTAATAAATTTGAGAAACAACAATTTTATGTAAGTTTTTCTTTCTTTGGAATAATTTCCATTGACTTTAAAATATCTAGAATGTCCGAAAATTTTCACCATAATGACTTCACCAAAAAAATTAACATTAAATTTTATTATATTTGATAAAGTTTTCCAAATTTTATTATACTTCAAAATATTGTGAACTGGCTTTGAGAAAATTTCACAAGGCTAGTTCCCATAACACTACATATTCCTGCATTATACACTATACTCAAAATGATGATTCCACAGTCATTGTATAAATGAAAAATATAACAAACAGAACAAAACTTTGAGTTCTTACTCCCAAAACATTCAAGTGTAGCTGAGTCCACCTCTATTGAAATGAACTGTATAATAACAATTTCCCAATTAATTTTCAAACAGAATACAATGTCTATTAAAGAATAAGAAATAAATATATGCTAATTCAAAGCTTAATAACAGTTGGGTTGTTACAACTCAATAACAATTGTTTAGAAACTAGATGGACAAAAAAGAGATGTTCAGGTAGAATTTTTTATTTTTGAAATGTTTGACTTGCTAATGCATGGTGATAGCTGATGCTATTGTTGTTAATAAATGATCATACTCATAGCATGGTATGGGTTGATTGTTCTAGTTTTGAGCTGGTGGATTGCTCAAGCAGTGCCATTCTTCATAGTTAGAGCAGCTATGGTTCTTTCCCTCAGTAAGAATTACACAATGAGCCCAACAATTACTCGAGTACTATTTTACTTGGAATTTTTAAAAATTTATTTATTTAAACAAATATAACGAGGTGACATTGTCAACCAGAGTACATATATTTAGAGAGAACATCTCCACATCATTTGGACAGTCGATTATGCTGTATACCCATCACCCAAAGTCAAATCATCCTCCATCACCCTATATTTTATATTTCTTTAAGCCCCTCCTCTTCCCCCACCCCTCCTTCCCCTCTATTCCGTTCCTCCTGGTAACCACTGCACTTTAATCTATGTCCATGAGTCTCAATTTTATGTTCCACCTTTGTATGGAATCATACAGTTCTTAGTTTTTTTCTGATTTACTTATTTCACTCAGTATAATGTTATCAAGATCCATCCATGTTGTCACAAATGATACTATGTCATCATTTCTTATGGCTGAGTAGTATTCCATAATATATATGTACTATATCTTCTTTATCCAATCCTCTATTGAAGGGCATTTTGGCTGTTTCCATGTCTTGGCCACCATGAACAATGCTGCGATGAATATGTGGGTACATGTGTCTTTACATACCCATTTTTTCAAGTTTTGGGGGTATATACCCAGTAGAGGAATTGCTGTGTCATATGATAGCTCTATTCTCGATTTTTTGAGGAACCACCACATTTTCTTCAATAATGGTTGTACTACTTTATATTCCCACCAACAGTGAATGAGGGTTTCTGTTTCTCCACAGCCTCTCCAACACTTGTTATCACCTGTCTTATTGATACAAGCTAATATAACAGGTGTGAGGTGGTATCTCATTGTAGCTTTGTGGTGTTTTTGTTTGTTTGTTTGTTTTTTTACAGAGACAGAGAGAGAGAGAGTCAGAGAGAGGGACAGATAGGGATAGACAGGCGGGAACGGAGAGAGATAAGGAGCATCAATCATCAGTTTTTCATTGTGATACCTTAGTTGTTCACTGATTGCTTTCTCATATGTGTGTGCCTTGACCGTGGGCTTCAGCAGACCGAGTAACCCCTTGCTCAAGCCAGCGACATTGGCCCAAGCTGGTAAGCTTTTGCGTTCAAACTGGCGACCTCGAGGTCTCAAACTTGGGTCCTCCACACCCCAATTCAACACTCTATTCACTGCGCCACCACTCCGTCAAGCTCATTGTAGTTTTGATTTGCATTTCTCTAATAGCTAGTGAACATAAACTTTTTTTCATATATTTGTTGACCATTTGTATTTATTCTTGGGAGAAATGTCTGTTCATGTCCTCTTCCCATTTTTTTATTGATTGTTTGCTTGTGTTTTGCTGAGTTTTGTGAGTTCTTTATATATTTTAGATATCTGAGCTGTTCTTTGAAAATATTATCTCCCATTTAGTTGGCTATTTGTTTTGTTGACAGTTTCTTTTGCTGTGCAGAAGCATCTTCATTTGATGTAGTCCCATTTATTTATCTTTTCTTTTACTTCCCTTGCCTTTGGAGTCAAATTCATAAAATGTTCTTTATGGCCAATGTCCATGATTTTAGTACCTATGATTTCTTCTATGTAATTTATTGTTTCAGATTTTATATTTAGGTGTTTGATCCATTTTGAATTAATTTTGGCACAAGGAGATAAACTGTAGTCAAAAATCATTCTTTTGCATGTGGCTTTCCAAGTTTCCCAGCACCATTTATTGAAGAAGCTTTCTTTTCTCCATTATGTGTTTTTGGCTCCTTTATCAAAGATGATTTGACCACATAAATATGGTTTTATTTATGGGCTCTCTATTCTGTTCCATTGGTCTGTGTGTCTATTTTTCTGCCAGTACCATCTGTTTTGATTATCATGGCTCTGTAGTATAATTTGAAGTCAGGTATTGTAATGCCTTCCAGGGGAAAAGCTTTTTTTTCCCCCTTAGAATTACTTTGGTTATTTGAAGTTTTTTATTGTTCCATATAAACCTGATGATTTTTTGTTCCTTTTTTTAAAAAAAAAATGACATTGGAATTTTGATGGGAATTGCATTAAATTTGTATATTGCTTTGGATAATATGGCCATTTGAACTATATTTATTAATGGGCTCATTTTATGAAATGTTTTAGCAAAGTTATATTTTAGAAATGAGACTGATAACGAACTATTAGAAAGTATCATCATCTAGTTATTCTGATATTCTAGATTTAGCCTTGTCACTTAGTGTGATCTTAGATGAGTCACTTGAAATTTATGGTCTCTAGATATTATTTTTTTATTAGTAAAATGAGGTGCTTATACTCAGAAAATCAAAGTCTACTTAAGTGCTTAACTTATAATAATTTTCCAGATACATGCTTAACAGATTCCCAGAGTTTAATCTAAAACTGGGTTACAAACTATATGGAAAATGTAGCTGATATCTTAGAATGAATTTTAAAAGTCAAGCACACTCTTAAACATTTATGAAAGGTGGAAGCAGTGATTTGTTAGGCTTCCAGGCTCTCATTGACTTATATTTTCATTTGAAAAAAATCTGGAGCACATAAATGCATTTTCTGGTGTTATGTGACAGGAGTGAGATTCCCATATATTTCTACCACCCTCTATGGGTTTACATTATCTGGATGAGGGCAGAGATTATTTCTTTAGTAATATTTTAGTAATTTTGTTTTGTTGATGTAATCATGGAACAATAGTGGCTATACTCAATGGGCCCTAAATTATTATTTATTGAACAAATAAATTCTACTTTGGTAAATATGATGTATAGAAATATTTTCAAACAGAATAAAAATATTTTTAGAGCTAAACATCTGACATTATTAAATGTGCTGACCTCATTAAGCAAACAAATAATCCAGGGTAGTGAGATTTGAGTAAGACTTGAGGGAGAGGGGAGGTGAGATGTACAAAGACTTTGGAGTATAGCTCAGACAGTTTTCAGTTATGGTAGTTAAATAATGGCACTCATACTTTTCAAATTGCTAAAAAAGATAATTTTGACCTATACTTCATACAAAACACTAAACAAGTGTTTTATTTGTTTTGTAAATAGTGTACTAATGTACCAGGAATTTCTATCAAACTGTCTTACTTTGAGGTAGTGCTTGGTAAAGATAAATCAGAATAATATATTATAAAAATCCCACCAGGATTTTTTAAAAACCCACTTAGATATTTCAAATGGGAAAACTATTTTTACAAAGGAAGTTCATATTGGAATTAGTTATAAGGGAGCTCTTTGTACAGTTTTTTGGAATCATACTTTGAGCAGTCTTTGATCCCTTTCTACCATTAGTCCTGTTTAGTATTGACTTATTAAGAAAATATAAAACAGTTTAAAATATTAATAAATGTATAAAATATATTTTAATGCTACTTTTTAAATGAGGAATAACTGAAGACAGCCTTCAAATTTCTATTTCCTCTGTTATACACATGGATACGATGTGAGAACAAAGCAAATTAAACTATAAACCTTGGGATGGAGGCATTTTTTTTTCTGTCTGTTCCACTTGGCTGATAGATCAATTCTTGACCTTCTGAAGAGTGCTGAGCTATTTCTGAAAATATTTATTGATATTAGCAGTCATTTTCATGAGTAACTTATAGAAATCAAGTTGCATTATATGTCTGAGTGGAATTATTTCCTTGTAGTGTGTATATTAGTGTGGTATAATAGTGTAATATATTTATGTTTTTATTAAAAGAAATTTTTAAAAATTAAGCAATAGCACATGATAAATATCTGATTTTTATAAGGACTGTCTTGTAATTTTAATGTAAAATTATCAGTATAGACTAATAAAAATTCAGAGGATATAAATAACTGTGACATCAAATTTTATAGATGAAGACTATTTTAGAAAATTCTTTAATTACTAATAAACACAATGACTTACAACTCTAATACTTGAAAGAGATTCTAACCTACCAATACTTTCAAATCCATTAGCAGTTATCTGTTTTCTTTTTTATTGAGAGGTGGGGAGGCAGAGACAGACTCCCCATGCACCTCATCCAGGATCCACCCAGCAAGCTTCTACCAGGTGATACTCTGCCAGGCTGGTCCACAGCTCCATTGCTCAGCAACCTAGCTATTTCAGCACCTGAGGCCAAAGCCATGGAGCCATCCTCAGCACCTAGGGCCAACTTTGCTAGAACCATGTGAGCCATGGCTGCAAGAGGAGAAGAGAGAGAGAGAGATGGGGGGATGGGTAAAAGCCGATGATCACTTTTCCTGTGTGTCCTGACCGGAATTGAACCTAAGACTCCACACACTGGGCCAATGCTCTACCATTGAGCTACCCAGCTAAGGCCAGCAATTATCTTTTATATCATCATTGCAAATATATTGAGGATTATTTGAAATATGTTATATTTACTTACCCTTAAATTTTGTTAATCACAAGCCTAAACTAAACAAAACAATATAATGCATTTTGGTATGAAAAAAAAAAGTTATTGGAGGCTCTAGCTCTTTTTCCTGCAAGAGTTAATGTGATAAATATATTCAAAGAAAATTAATATGGGCTCCATTTCTGGACATTTAGTTCAGTTCTAGAAATTGCCCAGGATTCTGTGTTTATAATCTGCAGGAACCATAATCTATAATAAAAATTTCAGTTATACAAATATTATAAATATGATTGAAGAGAGGAACTTCTTTTGCTTAGAGTTGAGTTTTTCAGATATTGTCAGAGAAGCATATGTGGTTAATTAAGCACAGGAGGTTACAATAGAAAAGACTGTGTCTTTTAGAGTGGGAAATCAAAAATATTTCAAAAATTATACTTTTTTTTTTTTTCCTAAAGGATTGTGCATCTTCATCTTAGCATACTAAACCTCCTCTTGCGTGATTCATCTAGGGACCTACCATCACCATTCATCACTCTGAGTATGATGATTACTGACCAGTGTGTTGTGAAAGTGCTGAATGACTCAGATATAAGCTATTTAATTAGGGAAGCTCTCTTTACACAAAAATACCTTAGTGGAGCAATCAACAATGATATGAAGGTGAATGCTAAATAAGCATAAGCTGCTTTAATTAAGCTGGAGGTGACACTAAATGTCTTTTATAATTTTCCTGACTGCAGCAATGTTATTTTAATGTGGTATTTACTGTATTTTTGAAGTTGTAGGTGTTTTTATTCATAATAAGTTAACTGAACTTCCTATTTCATTCAAAAGAATTAAGAAAAAAATAACAACGCTGGATGGGGTAAAGTAAAAAATAAAATCACAGCAGTTTTTATTAAGGGATATTTAAAATGAGTGAGCAGCTGCAGTCTTGCCTCTTAATTCACCATAGGTGATAATCTCTTTATCCAAACAGGGAGCATTTCTACTTTAATAGCATTTTCGACTACATTGCCTCCCTTCTGACTTCCCATACTAAAAGCCTTCTTGGCTTCTCTCTTTCAAATGTTGAGTACATATTGTACTTGGAAGACTAGGCAGACTCAGCAGTCCATGAGCTGGTAGGAAAGCAGCAGTCTAGAAAAAATCCATCAGGGCCAGTTGGTGTTATTTTGCTTTAATGTGTTCACTTTGGTAGAAATATTGTTAAGTGACTGAAGTGTCTCATTAAAACTATCTCTTCTTTAACAACAAGCTAGTTGCATGCTTCATGCATTCACTAGTTTCTTACAACTTTAATCACATATGTGACTTATGTGTCAGCAGAGAAGGGTATTGAGAGAATTGTGTTCATCTTTCTATATATTGCCAATGATGCTGAATTTTCTATGATCTCATTTCTTCTTATTTTCCTTGTGGGATTAAATTAATAGTTTGTTTCAGTCAATGAAAAATTATTTCTGTAAACAAAATCTAAATTAAATTAATCATATAGTTATAGATCTACTGAGATATATGGAACATAAGAAGGTCAAGTGGCAATGTAAAAGTGAATGTACATTAAATATATTTATAATGATTGATAAGACTAAGGTTAATTAATTAATTAATTATTGACAGGCAGAGAGGCAGAGACAAACCCCCTCATGAGCCCCAACTGGGATCCACCAAGCAAACCCCCTACTGGGTGATGCTCTGCCATCTGGGGCTGCTGCTCCATTGCTCGGCAACTGAGCTATTTCAGCTTCTGAGGCAAGGGCATGGAGCCATCTTCATTGTCTAGGGCCAACTTGCTCAAACCATTTGAGCCATGGCTACAGGAGAGAAAAGAGAGATAGAGAGAAGGGGAAAGGGGAGAGGTGGAGAAGCAGATGGTTGCTTCTCCTGTGTGCCCTTACCAGGAATCAAAGCCGAGACTTCCACACCCCAGGCTGACACTCTATCACTGAGCCAATGAGCCCCGGCACTAAGGTTAAGTTTAACGACAATTTTATTACACACGAAATTTTTTGCTATACTTTATTTTTATCATATTTACTATTTTTAAATATAAAGATATATTCTTATTTTATATTTACATTTGAATGTTACCTTTATGAACTGTTTTTTTTTACCATATTTTAAATTAAGAAATACATAACAGCAGTAGTCCTATTGATGATTCTCAAGTAGCGTTCATCTCATTATAATCAACCGAAAGTAAAAAAGTGCCCCAGTAGGTTGTACCATTGACTCTTTACAGTGGAATGCCCCTTTGACATGTAAACAATGTGAAATTTATTTTTCACTTGTTTTCTAATGTTAAATGCATGAGATTCTAATGATTGTTTTTTATTATTTGATGAAGTAAAAGATGTAGTATTAGTACTAGGGGAGACATGTTGTTTGTTTAAAGTATATGCCAGTATTTATAAAAATAGAATTAGTATAAGAAGCATGTTTTTTCCATTTTGCTCACCATTAATTTCTAGAATTCCCAGTTCATCATATAATAAGTACTGTAATATGAATTATTATACATGCATAAAATTGCTGGCCTTCAGTTCTTCAGCTTTACTGAAATGAATGAATCCATTTATCTTCATTAGTTGGACATAATGCACAAAAATTGATGCAAATTATTCATTTTTCCTCAGGTCAAACCTACCATTGAAATGCATTCTATTTTTTCATTGCACAAGTAGGACAGTTTTAATGTTGGTGAAGTGACTTTGAAGGCTAAATCAAGACCTAATAATTTTCAGAGCCTGAATTAAACAAAAAATGTCAAACTACAACTGTAGAAGCTGTAAGTTCCTGGCATATTTGTTAAAGTCTAGATTTCATGTCACTGAAAACAGACGAGTCTCAGTAAGATATGCCTGCTCCACAGATATCATTAAACAACTTTGTATGTTAGAAACCGGGAAGCTTCCAGAGGGAATTGGATGAATTTTGAGCATCAGTATGATCAGCCTTCATTAATATTATAAATGCTTACCAAATGGTAGCAAACAATATATAAACAAATAATTGTCATAAAAACAGGATTAGTTCTGATAGATATTATATGCAAACATTGGATCATTAAATTCATTTATTTATCATCATATGCTGATTAGTCAAATGTCCTGGGTCCAAATTCTATTCCAGATTAGTTATCCAGATTGACTATGTCAGACTGCATCCTTTAGTTAGCATGACTAAGTAAGATTGGTGAATAGCACTTATTAGAAAAAAAAAAGTCAAAGCATGGAAGTAAATTGTGTAACTACTAAATTACAAAGATGAATGCTCTCCAGCTGCTGGTACTTGTGTGAAAGGCATTTTCTTAGGATATTGTACAGACTCCGTGGCCTTTCCAGTAAGATGGCTTATGTACAAATACTATATCAGTGTCCCAGATGTCCCAGATAAAGCCTACCTGAGACTCAGAGTCCTCATCTGTAGAATTGTGTCTGTATAATTGGATTGTGCTATGAATTAAATACATTATATTTATAGTATTTGGCTCAGAATGCATGTACCCCGAAGAATTCCAAAAGATCTTCTTGAAGAAATGTTTTATAATATACTGCTCACAAAAATTAGAGGATATTTCAAAGTGAATATGAAGTAATAAAAAGCACTTGACATTTTTTATATTAAATTTTATTTAGACAATTAATTTTAATGAGGTAGCATTGATCAACTAGAGTACATAGATTCAGAGAAAACATCTCCAGATAATTTTGACATTGATTATATTGTATACCCATCACTCAAAGTCAAATTGTCCTCCATCACCTTTTATTTGGTTTTCTTTATGCCCCTGCCCTCCAACCATCTCGTCCCTCTCCACCCTCCCCCTCCCCCTGGTAACCACTGCACTCTTATCTATGTCCGTGAGTCTCAATTTTGTATCCCACATATGTATGAAATCGTGCAGTTCTTAGTTTTGTTTTGTTTTTTAATTTACTTATTTCACTCAGTATAATGTTATCAAGGTCCATCCATGTTGTTGTAAATGATTCTGTGTCATCATTTCTTATGGCTCAGTAGTATTTCATAATATGTATGTACCACATCTTCTTTATCCCATTTTCTATTGAAGGGCTTTTTGGTTATTTTCATGTCTTGGCCACCGTGAAAAATGCTGCAATGAACATGGGGGTGCATGTGTCTTTACATAGCAATGTTTTTGAGTTTTGGAGGGTTTATACCCAGTAGACAAATTGTTGGGTCATATGGTAGTTCTGTTCTTAGTTTTTTGAGGAACCACCATACTTTCTTCCATAATGGTTGTACTAATTTACATTTCCACCAACAGTGAATAAGGGTTCTTTTTTCTCCACAGCCTCTCCAACACTTGTTATTGCCTGTCTTGTTGATAATAGCTAATCTAACAGGTGTGAGGTGGTATCTCATTATAGTTTTGATTTGCATTTCTCTAATAACTAGTGAAAATTAATATCTTTTCACATATCTATTGGCCATTTGTATTTCTTCTTGGGAAAAGTGTCTGTTCATGTACTCTTCCCATTTTTTAATTGGATTGTTTGTTTCTTTAATGATGAGTTTTGTGAGTTCTTTGTATATTTTGGATATTAGGCCCTTAGCATTTGATATTTTTTTATTAAACAAGAACATCAGAAAGGCAAACAAGTTAAAGAAAGTTGTTTGATTATGCAAATGAGATGCAAAGCCAACTTTTATTTCATTGGTGAAAATGCAGTATACAAAAAGCTGAAAATACTGGAGTATCTGCAAGTTCCCTGATCTCCTAATTTTTGAATCCCCTAATATTGAAAACAATTTTTGATCCCCTAGTATTAAAAAAATGTATTTGTGGTTTCAGTTATTTGTATCTTAGCCCTTTTTTTCTTCTACTCTTTTTATAGAATCTAACTAGGGTTTTACCATCAGCCAGTAGGTAATCTGTAATTAAACAACAATAATTTAGGGAGAAGGAAGTGATTATCTACTTTATAAGTATAAGACCATTCCTATTGTAAGGCATTTCCTTCTCTTAAAATTTCCTGAGTGTTTACTAAACAGAGTCCAAGATATATTTAGAAAAGTTTATCTCTGAATACATATATGCTTCCTTTGCATTTGGTCAATGTAAAAGAAATTTAATCACTTTTTAATTTGTTTGACTCTGAAAAATAATGAACATAAAATATAGATATATATCATACTCTTTTTAAAGAAAAAATGTAAATGTAAATATAAATATAATATAAAATAGGAAAAATACAGCATATACAAGGGATCTTTTATATAATCAGGGACTCAGAATAGTATATTGTTTACTAAGTTCAAAAGCAGTCAAACCAAATTAAGAAATAAACTTGAGCTCTATCTTAGGGATGGTTACTTGACTCTCTTAGAAAAGTTATCTTCTCTCCCAGTTTTGAGGATTCTTTATTATTAACTATAATGATGATTTTATTTAAAATTACCCAACTTTTATCATTTATTCATTAAAGTTTAATATTAGATTTGGAATGAAAACATCATAGTTAGAACATTTTTTCTGACATTTTCATTCTTACCACTATTCAAATGATTACTCTGTAGATGAAAAATTTTAAAGAAGGCATGATTTCTAGAATAAACCATTTCTATTTGCATACTTAGTGTCAGTTTTATGATTTAATAGCCAGAGAAGAAATGTGACTACAAATCTACTTCACCAGCCACTTTTAGCTAATATATGATATATTAACTAGTGACCATAGTTTACCTTTTCATTATAAATTGATAACATTTGTCATTTCTATTTTTTTCATATGTTCGTGTATATTGAGAATATGAATAAAAGGCAATTAGCTACATAACATACTCTAAAATTGGATTATTTTTATTGATACATTTTATATGCCTCATACAAGCATGTCTCTTCGTGATCTTACATACCTGAATTTTCTTCTGAGAATTCTGCAAATAGTATTATAATTAGAATGCATTTACTTCCTCTTGAGTTCATAAAGACATTGCATTTAGTGTCTACAAGACAGAAGAAAACATAACCTCTGTCCAATTTAAGCCAATTATTAATTTTGAATAAAAGTACTTACCTTTAAATTTTATTATCTTTATAAAGTCCTTAGTGATACATAACTTGATACTTACTCCCTATATATTTGCTCCCAAATCTGTATAGTATGTGCTTTGTGGAGTTTATTTGTTTTTACCTCTTCTTTTATTTTCATATAAACAGTGGCATTTATATTTCACATTATTCCATTATAAATTTAATATATTATACCTAGTTCTGCCTTCTGTATCTAAAAGAAATGAACAAAGTAAGTTAGGGATGCTCTTACTATCATTTCCCTTTTTTGTATATAACTTCCTAAAAACAGAATGCACATAAAAAAATAGAGGAGAAGTAGGCAAAAGAGAAAAAAAAAAGAGTTATTGTCCCTACTCTTATTTTTAAAGTATGCAAACTTTACATTTATTTATTTATTTTACAGAGACAGAGAGTGAGTCAGCGAGAGGGATAGACAGGTACAGATAGACAGGAACGGAGTTAGATGAGAAGCATCAATCATTAGTTTTTCATTGCGCGTTGCAGCACCTTAGTTGTTCATTGATTGCCTTCTCAAACGTGCCTTGACTGCAGGCCTTCAGCAGACCGAGTAACCCCTTGCTGGAGCCAGCAATCTTGGGTTCAAGCTGGTGGGCTTTTTGCTCAAACCAGATGAGCCTGCTCTCAAGCTGGCGACCTCGGGGACTCGAACCTGGGTCCTCTGCATCCCAGTCTGATGCTCTATCCACTATGCCACCGCCTGGTCAGGCTAAAGTATGCAAACTTTAAAATTGAAATTCTGTTATATAGCTTTAGAGTATCACTGAAAATTTTTAAGTAAAGAAATGATGTTCATAAGTGTCCAATGTGGAAGATTACTCAGCATCACAGAGAATGGATCACTAATATAATATATCTCATTTAACATTTTGTGATTAAAATGTTATAAGTTGATCATTAGTTTTCAAAATGAGATTACTCTTTTTATTCTTATGATTCTCACTCATGAATTTTTCATACTCCTATAAAATTAAGTGCATTTGATGAGATGCCCTTAAAAAAAAATACAAGAAGCAATGATGATAACTTCACATCAGTTTAGCTTTTTTCTAACAGGGAGTCTGCAATGGGCCTTATGAAATATTTAGTTGCAATATATATTAAATGCTTTATTTAAAATAAATTTAATTATTGGATAAAGATGAAATAAACATCTAGATATGGTTTAGATTTATAAGAAATGACTGGACATAATTTTAAGTATTCCTGATCAATTATTAATAAATTAAAATTTCATTTTACTTATGCACACATTTATTCAAGAAATAATTGTGGTTTTACTGTGTGACAGCTGTTATACTAAGAAAACAGTCTATTAGGGTAAATGAACATTAAACAAATATTCACAGAAATTATGTTTTAGTTACAAATTGAGTCAAAATTTGTGGAGGAAAAGAACAATGATCCTTTCATACTGTATAATAGCATTATTGACTGAATAGAGCATAAAACTGGAAATATAGATATATAAAATTGAATCTGAAATGTAAATATAATATTTTTCTTAGCACTTCTTAAAAACAAATATGGGAGAGAAAGTGTTCTGAGAGATAACAAAACCCATCTTCTCTGTGGAAAAGGCTTTAAGAGAATATAGTCTGTTTCTGACTTTATTGGAAGATTTTTATCATAAAAAAGAATTGTAAATAGAGATAAAGCTCTAAAAGCAGCCAAAATGTGTTGTGCATTTAGGGCACCCAGAAACAGCTGAACATAGAAACCAGGGAGTCATTTATATTAATAAAATTTAATATTTTTCAGAGCATTGTAAATTAAGAATGGAAATTGATGATTCCAGCAGATACTCTCAGGTCTTTTGTGCTAATAAGTTTTTACATATGATGATACCAGCCAAGAGAAATCACTGACTATAGATATAAATGCTGATATGACAAAGAATTTATAAGCTTATTTGTCCATCTAGTTTATTATAGATAGTCAATACTAGAAATGCAAACTAAGTCTGCTTATGGGCTCTTCTTATTCTACTAAATTTAATAAGAATGTGTGAAGATGTCCAATATCAGAAGTTCTTCCTTAACATATTTTGGCTATTTCATAATGATATATTATAGTTGACTTAATATTTTATTCAAAAAGCATTTGTTGAATGGTTAATGTGTGATAGGCAGTGTGCTAGATACTGGATGAAATAATGCAAATAACCAATGATTGACTGCTGATAACTGACAGGTAGTGTAGTCTTAACCCAAAATTCAAGGGCTTCAGGATTTTTGGGTAAATGTCCTGAAAACATTTATCAGACTCAGTTCTTTAAAAGAAGAGAAATAAGGATTATTAATTTTTTTTGAGGCCAGTCCTTAGATTACTATATGCTTTTTTAATGATTTAGCCTCATACCCACAAGACATGTACATTACCATATTTCAGAAAGTGTACAGTATTTTGAATTATGACAAGCTAAAAGAAATCTAAAATTATGAGTAGACTACTTCATAGAATCATCTTCCCAGAGAGACCCAAAGAGAGCAACTACCAAAATGTTACCTAATTTTGTGTCCTACAGAGCACATGCTACCATTATGATGATCTGAATAACTACAAAATATAAAACCAAAGAAATCAAAATGTTGTAGGAAGTGGACATAGAGGACTTGTCATTATGAAAAAAGAGCAGTACTTGCATAAAATTTTAACAACATATTTAAAAGATGCGGGTGCTGTTAGAAAGAACAAAAGTCGTGTACTTTCTATTGCAAAAAATTGGTTTAATCAATTTTGGTATGAAAATATAGTTAAGTAACTTTTATAACCTTGTCCACCACAAAGTATCTTGTACTTTATGTACTTTGTGTAAAGAGATTTCAAAGCCAAGTGTGATGATCTGTCTTACGGTGATCAATGAGATATGAATTTTTGTGAGCTAATATTTTATAAGTGTATGGAGATATAGATAATAAAAAACATACAAAAATGCAACTTAATGTTTAATAATGTGCAAATTCAAACAGTAAGGAAGATGTCTAAGCAGGGGCCAGCAAAAATATTTAATAGGAGCAATGTTTGGTTTTTTTTTTTTAGAGAAAGAATGGTGTAAAAAAATTAGTAAGTATTGTGATCTAAGGCAGTGCTTTTCAAATTAAGTTTAAAATAATGTAAGTGATGAAAACTTTAATAGATGTGAAGCAAAAAAAATTCTTCCCCAAAAAACAAATTTAACCCCTTTAAACAAGTTTTGAAACTTCTTTCTTTTATTCCTTCACGGAGAGATGGAAACCTTTATTTTGCTAATGTGTAATGTGAATTTACCAGAGATATATTTGTTATGGATTATTCTTCAGTTTATCTGACCAAAGAATATTTTAAAAATAAGACACTAATGTACATTTCCTATAAAGAGAAAAGTGTATGGAAAATTCAGTTTTAGAAGTATTTGTATAATGAGTTTTAGGGAAAGATATTTATAGACAGCAAGAATTGTTTTGTTTCTGATATGTGCAATTGATTAAAGCACAAAGGAACCAGATTTTAAAGTAAAGGCATTTGGACAGGATGGATGGGAGATTGCCAGTATGTGGATAACTTAATTTCATCATATTTCACTAAAACGTTGTAAGTATTAGGCAGCTTGCTGTGCAACCTTTAAAGAGAAGCTGTTTATTAATCAATAAACTTCCCCAAGATTTAAATGAAATACTGATTCCATTTACTTTATTATTTCTTTTTTGTTTGTTTTGTTTTTTATTTATTCATTTTAGGGAGACAGAGAGGGGAAAGAGGGTTGATTCCATTTATTTTATTATTTCTTTTTCATTTGTTTGTTTTTTACTTATTCATTTTAGGGAGTCAGAGAGGGGAAAGAGGGTGAGGGAGAGTGAGAGAGAGAGAAAGGAAAGGGGGAAGGAACAGGAAGCATCAACTCCCATATGCTCCTTGACTAGACAAGCCCAGGGTTTCGAACCAGGGACCTCAGTGTTCCAGTTGACGCTTTATCCACTGTGCCACCAGAGGTCGGGCTACTTTATAATTTCTATACTAGCCAGATGTATTGAAATGGGACAAAAAATATTGGTATATAATTGAAATTGAGAGTTGGTACAGATTATGAAAAGAACAATTAAATGAGCATATCAATATATTATGTTTAGTAGGCTTAGACTTAGAACCAAGTATGCAGTCCTTAAGTAAAAAAAATTAGAATGGTAGAAATGAAGAGAAGAAAGGATGGAGGTGGAGATAGGAAAGGAAGAATGGAAACAGGAAGGACAGCAAGGAAGGGGAAGAAAAGAAGAAGAGAGGGTGAGGAGAACAAAAGTAGAAAGCATGAGAAAGAAGGGGAAGAGAAAGAAATGGATGCATAATGAGGGAGGAAAAAGGAAGGTAAGGAGCAAAGAGAAGAAACAAACCTAAATGCAGTATTAACTCTGAAATATTTCATAAAATTTGGATTAATTGCCCATAATAATGACAGTTTATTTCTCTAAGGAGCTTTTAATTTGTTTGTTCAGAGGGATTCTAATGAAATTATAATATTATATTATGTAAAACATTTTATCAAAATTTAACATTTAAGGACATTTGAAGACACTAATTCTTTTATGAGAAAATTTCCAGTTGGGGCATTTTTGGTTTTCATTTATGCCCACATATATGTGATTACTGTTTATCATTTGAAAATAACTGCCTCTAAGACTTCTTTATGTTCTTATTTTGAGCCCCAGGTTATATGCATCTGACATGTCAATGGGCTTCAATATGTAGTAATCATTTCTTTTCTCTTTCCTTCCTTCCTCCCTCCCCTTCCTGCCTTCCCTCCCTCCCTCCCTCCCTCCTAGTCCCTCCTCTCCCTTCCTCCCTCCCTCCCTCCCTCCCTCCTAATCCCTCACCTCCCTCCCTCCCTCCCTCCTAATCCCTCACCTTCCTTCCTTCCTTCCTTCCTTCCTTCCTTCCTTCCTTCCTTCCTTCCTTCCTTCCTTCCTTCTCTCTTCTCTCTCTCTCTCTTTCTCTTTTGTAACCTAGAACCTTTTGGCAACTTGGAAAAAGACCATTTTAAAAACATAATATGTAGTTTCTTACTGTCAGTATGAAGTACATGTTTAAATAACGAAAAAAAGTCTCATTGCGATCGAGATTATAAAAGAGACTATTAAGATGCTTTACTTTGGGTGGTAAACACACAGTACAGTGTACAGATGCTATGTTGTAGAATTTTGCACATGAAACCCGTAATATTTTGTTAACCAGTGTCACGCTAATAAGTTTAAAAAAAGAGATTGCATAGTGAAAAATTGAGGGACTAGATTTAGCATTGAAAAGTATTTGGTTTATCTTGAATGATAATTTTTTTTTATAAATTTTTATTAATGTTAATGGGATGACATTAATAATTCAAGGTACATATATTCAACGAAAACATGTCTAGGTTATCTTGTCATTAAATTATGTTGCATACCCCTCGCCCAGAGTAAGATTGTCCTCCGTCACCCTCTATCTAGTTTTCTCTGTGCCCCTCCCCCTCCCCTAACTCTCTCCCTTCCTCCCTCCTGCGTCCTCCCTCCCCCCACCCCTGGTAACCACCACACTCTTGTCCATGTCTCTTAATCTCGTTTTTATGTTCCACCAATGTATGGAATCATGTAGTTCTTGTTTTTTTCTGATTTACTTATTTCACTCCGTATAATGTTATCAAGATCCCACCATTTTGCTGTAAATGATCTGATGTCATCATTTCTTATGGCTGAGTAGTATTCCATAGTGTATATGTGCCACATCTTCTTTATCCAGTCTTCTATTGAAGGACTTTTTGGTTGTTTCCATGTCTTGGCCACTGTGAACAGTGCTGCAATGAACATGGGGCTACATGTGTCTTTACGTATCAATGATTCTGAGGTTTTGGGGTATATACCCAGTAGAGGGATTGCTGGGTCATAAGGTAGTTCTATTTGCAGTTTTTTGAGGAACCACCATACTTTCCTCCATAGTGGTTGTACTACTTTACATTCCCACCAACAGTGTATGAGGGTTCCTTTTTCTCCACAGCCTCTCCAACATTTGTTATTACCCGTCTTGTTGATAATAGCTAATCTAACAGGGGTGAGGTGGTATCTCATTGTAGTTTTGATTTGCATTTCTCTAATAACTAATGAAGCTGAGCATCTTTTCATATATTTGTTGGCCATTTGTATTTCTTCCTGGGAGAAGTGTCTGTTCATGTCCTCTTCCCATTTTTTTATTGGATTGTTTGTTTGTTTGTTGTTGAGTTTTATGAGTTCTTTGTAAATTTTGGATATTAGGCCCTTATCTGAGCTGTTGTTTGAAAATATCAGTTCCCATTTAGTTGGCTGTCTGTTTATTTTGATATCAGTTTCTCTTGCTGAGCAAAAACTTTTTATTCTGATGTAGTCCCATTCATTTATCTTTGCCTTCACTTCTCTTGCCATTGGAGTCAAGTTCATAAAATGTTCTTTAAAACCCAGATCCATAAGTTGAGTACCTATGTCTTCTTCTATGTACTTTATTGTTTCAGATCTTATATTTAGGTCTTTGATCCATTTTGAATTAATTTTAGTACACGGGGACAGGCTGTAGTAGAGTTTCATTCTTTTGCATGTGGCTTTCCAGTTTTCCCAACACCATTTGTTGAAGAGGCTTTCTTTTCTCCATTTTGTGTTGTTGGCCCCTTTATCAAAGATTATTTGACCATATATATGTGGTTTTATTTCTGGGCTTTCTATTCTGTTCCATTGGTCTGAGTGTCTATTTTTCTGCCAATACCATGCAGTTTTGATTATTGTGGCCCTATAATATAGTTTAAAGTCAAGTATTGAAATGCCCCCAGCTTCATTCTTTTTCCTTAAGATTGCTTTGGCTATTCGGGGTTTTTTATAGTTCCATATAAATCTGATGATTTTTTGTTCCATTTCTTTAAAAAATGTCATAGGAATTTTGATGGGAATTGCATTAAATTTATATATTACTTTGGGTAATATGGCCATTTTAATTATATTTATGCTTCCTATCCAAGAACAGGAATATTTTTCCATCTCATTGTGTCTTTTTCTATTTCTCTTAGCAATGCCTTTTAGTTTTCTTTATATACGTCCTTTACATTCTTTGTTATGTTTATTCCTAGGTATTTTATTTTTTTTGTTGCAATCGTGAAGGGGATTATTTTTTTGAGTTCGTTTTCTAATATTTCATTGTTGGCATATAGAATGGCTATGGACTTTTGTATGTTAATTTTGTATCCTGCGACCTTACTGTATTGGTTTATTGTTTCTAGTAATCTTTTTGTGGAGTCCTTTGGGTTTTCGATGTATAGGATCATATCATCAGCAAAAAGTGATACCTTTACTTCTTCTTTTCCGATATGGATGCCTTTTATTTCTTTGTCTTGTCTGATTGCTCTGGCCAGAACTTCTAGCACCAAGTTAAATAAGAGTGGAGAGAGTGAACAACCCTGCCGTGTTCCTGATTTAAGGTGGAAAGTCCTCAGTTTTACGCCATTTAATATGATGTTGGCTGATGGTTTATCATATATGGCCTTTATCATGTTGAGATATTTTCCTTCTATACCCATTTTGTTGAGAGTCTTAAACATAAAATTGTGTTGTATTTTATTGAAAGCCTTTTCTGCATCTATTGATAAGATCATGTGGTTTTTGTTCTTTGTTTTGTTGATATGGTGTATTGCATTAACCGTTTTACATATGTTGAACCATCCTTGAGATTCTGGGATGAATCCCACTTGATCATGATGTATTATTTTTTTAATATGTTGTTGTATTCGATTTGCCAGTATTTTGTTTAGTATTTTAGCATCTGTATTCATTAGAGATATTGGTCTGTAGTTTTCTTTTTTTGTGCCATCCTTGCTAGGTTTCGGTATGAGGGTTATGTTGGCCTCATAAAATGTGTTTGGAAGTATTGCTTCTTCTTCAATTTTTTGGAAGACTTTGAGTAGAATAGGAACCAAGTCTTCTTTGAATGTTTGATAGAATTCACTATTATAACCATCTGGGCCTGGACTTTTATTTTTGGGGAGGTTTTTAATAGTTTTTTCTATTTCCTCCCTGCTGATTGGTCTGTTTAGGCTTTCTTCTTCTTCATGACTCAGTTTAGGAAGGTTGTATTGTTCTAGGAATTTATCCATTTCTTCTAGATTGTTGTATTTGGAGGCATATAGTTTTTCATAGTATTCTACAATAATTCTTTGTATATCTATGATGTCTGTGGTGATCTCTCCTCTTTCATTTTGGATTTTATTTATTTGAGTCCTGTGTCTTTTTTCCTTGGTGAGTCTTCCCAAGGGTTTGTCGATTTTGTTGATCTTTTCAAAGAACCAGCTCCTTGTTTTATTGATTTTTTCTATAGTTTTTCTGTTCTCTAGTTCATTTATTTCTGCTCTGATTTTTATTATCTCCTTTCTTCGCCTGGTTTTGGGTTGTCTTTGTTCTTCTTTTTCTAGTTCCTTAAGGTGTGAAGTTAAGTGGTTTACTTTGGCTTTCTCTTGTTTGTTCATATAGGCATGAAGTGATATGAACTTTCCTCTTATTACTGCTTTTGCTGCATCCCAGAGATTCTGATATGTCGTATTTTCATTTTCATTTGTCTGTATATAT
Source organism: Saccopteryx leptura (assembly GCF_036850995.1). Classification (NCBI taxonomy): domain Eukaryota; kingdom Metazoa; phylum Chordata; class Mammalia; order Chiroptera; family Emballonuridae; genus Saccopteryx; species Saccopteryx leptura. The sequence goes on along the minus strand of NC_089503.1, from coordinate 323,076,320 downwards.
CTTTTGATCTCTGCGTTTATTTCTTCTTTGACCCATTCATTTTTTAGAAGTATGTTGTTTAGTTTCCACAATTTTATGGGTTTTCCCCCTCTTTTTTGCAGTTGAATTCTAGTTTCAAGGCTTTATGATCAGAGAATATGCTTGGCACAATTTCAATTTTTCTAAATTTGCTGATATTGTCTTTGTGGCCCAACATACGGTCAATTCTTGAGAATGTTCCATGTATATAAGAGAAAAATGTATACTCTGTTGCTTTGGGATGAAGTGTCCTGTAGATGTCTATCATATCCAGGTGTTCTAGTATTTCGTTTAAGGCCACTATATCTTTATTGATTCTCTGTTTGGATGACCGATCTAGAGCCGTCAGTGGTGTATTGAGGTCTCCAAGTATGATTGTATTTTTGTCAGTTTTTGTTTTAAGGTCAATAAGTAGCTGTCATATATTTTGGTGCTCCTTGGTTTGGTGCATATATATTAAGGATTGTTATATCTTCTTGATTCAGTGTCCCCTTAATCATTATGAAATGACCATTTTTGTCGCTGAGTACTTTTTCTGTCTTGTAGTCAGCATTATTAGATATGAGTATTGCTACACCTGCTTTTTTTTGGGTGTTGTTTGCTTGGAGTATTGTTTTCCAGCCTTTCACTTTGAATTTGTTTTTATCCTTGTTACTTAGATGAGTTTCTTGTAGGCAGCATACAGTTGGATTTTCTTTTTTAATCCATTCTGCTACTCTGTGTCTTTTTATTGGTAAGTTTAATCCATTTACATTTAGTGTAATTATTGACACTTGTGGGTTCCCTATTGCCATTTTATAAATTGCTTTCTGTTAGTTTTGTATCTTGTTTGATTCTTCTCTTTTGTTTTTCTATCGTTTGTTTTTGTTTGTTTGTATTCCATACTTCTTTTTTCTGTTGCTACCTTTTTTAAGTCAAGTGTTTTTGTGGTGGTTTTTTCAAGGGTGGTTACCATTAAGTAATGAAAAGGGTACCTACCATATTCATTGTTGTACCCTTTCTTATGAGTATTTCTGCGCTTCATCGTCCTTTGCTACTGTTAATCTTCATCTTTTCTCCCCCTTTTTTTTTTCTTTTGTTGTCACAGTTTAAGTTTGGTTTTATTGTTTTCTTGGTGGAGCTGTTACTTGTGGTTATGTTTTCTTTTGTTCTTTGAATCTGGTTGGAAAACCCCCTTTAGTATTTCCTGGAGTGGGGGCTCTCTGATGATAAATTCTCTCATCTTTTCTGTATTTGTGAATATTTTTATATCTCCTTCGTACTTGAAGGATAGCTTTGATGGGTATAGTATTCTTGGCTGAAAGTTCCTCTCTTTCAGGGCTTTAAAAATTGGGGTCCACTCTCTTCTAGCTTGTAGAGTTTCTGCTGAGAAATCTGATGATAATCTAATAGGCCTTCATTTATATGTTGTATTCTTCTTTTCCCTGGCTGCCTTGAGAATTTTTTCTTTGTCATTGGTTTGTGTCATCTTCATTATGATGTGCCTTGGAGTGGGTTTGTTGTGGTTAAGAAAACCCGGTGTTCTGTTTGCTTCTTGAATTTGAGGCTTTATTTCTTTCCACAGGCTTGGGAAGTTCTCATCTATTATTTGTTTGAATATGTTCTCCATTCCATTTTCTTTCTCTTCTCCCTCTGATATAACTATTATTCTTATGTTATTCTTTCTGATGGAGTCAGACAATTCCTGTAGGGCTTTCTCGTTTTTTATTATTTTTGAGTCTCTTTCTTCTTCTCTCTGTTGTGCCTCAAGTTGCTTGTCTTCTATTTCACTGATCCTATCTTCTATCTGGGCTGTTCTATTAGCTAAGCTTGTTACCTCGTTTTTCAGCTCTTGTATTGAGTTTTTCATTTCTGTTTGATTTGTTTTTATAGTTTCAATTTCCTTGGTAATATATTCTTTGTGATCATTGAGTTGTTTTCTGAACTCCCTAAATTGCCTTTCTGTGTTTTCTTGTATATCTCTGAGTATTTTTAAGATTTCTATTTTAAATTCTCTGTCATTTGGCTTCAAGGCTTCCAATATGTTAAATCTTTTCTCCATAGATTTTTCCACATCTATTTGTGTTACCTCTCACTCTTTTGTATCCATAATATTCGATTTCCTTTTTCTTATTGGCATCTGAAGGTGGTCTTGTTGATAGTGTTAATTAGAATTAATAAAAAATAAAAAGAAAAAAAAAAAGGAAAACACTCCACAAAAAAAAAAAAGTAATAATTTATTATTTCCCCCTTTTTTCTTTCTTCTCTTCCCCTCCTCTCACCACCTTAGGGAAATATCGTGATGACCTGTGAATTATATTATGCTAAATGGAACAAAAACTTCCTATAATGGAGGGCCTGATTTGGGGTGAAGAGTTCAAGGGGCAAAAAAGGGAGTAGGGACCTACTAAATGCAAAAAAAAAAAGGAGAAAATCTTAGACAAGCATAAAATGATTTGCTTGTAAGTTATGGTCAACTAAGAGATATAATGAGAGGGATAAGATGGACACAGAAAAAAGGAGAGAAAAAAAAATAATTAAAGAAGAAAAAAATAAAAATAATAAGTAAAAATCTGTTGTATTAAGTGGAGTGAAGACTAAATACAATGGAGACTTTGGGTTGGGAGGAATGCTAGTGAGTTAAAAAGCAATGTAAAAAGTGCCCAAAATGCCACAAAAAAAACAAATAAAGGAAAACCAAGAACAAAAGCAGAAGAAGAAAAAAAAAGAACAAAAAAAACTTGAGTCCGAAATTAAATAATTTGTTCGTGATTGAGGCTTAAATGGGAGGAAAAGTAAAAGGAGAAAAGAAGAAATGAATAGAAAGGAAAATATAAGAAAAAGAGAGAAACAAAGGAAGGAGAAAAGGAAAGGAAAAAAAAACAAAAGGGGAGAGAGTGAGAGTTAAGGGTTTTGGAGTGTAACCCTAAAGGAGAGTTAGGATGAAGAAAAGAAATAAAATATAACACTCATGGGTAATGTAGTTCAAGAAAAAGGTAGCATAAGATGGGCAGAGAGTAAAAGGACCGAGGTGGAAGAAATAGAAATAATAATAAAGGCAATAAGATAGAAGAAAGAAACAACAACAACAAAGAATTAGTGGAACAAGTTATAAAGTTTGTGGATTTTTCTTGATTTTGAGAGGTTAACTTCTTCCTTTTTCTTTTCTCTCCCTCTTCCTGGTCGGTGACTCTGTACCCCAGGTTCTGCCCCTGTGTCACTCTTAGGTAGGGATTTGCAGTTGATGGGAATCTATGGCAATGTCATATAATTGGCTTTAGTCTTGCTGGTAGTCAAGGCTTGTTGGCATTTGCAGAGTCCAACAATGAGAGAGTTTGCTTTCCTGGAGTCTCTTTCCTAGTCTCCCCTTCCTGAATTAGCAGCCTGGTGATCCAGCTATGAGGCTGCCAGTGCTTCTGTCTGGGGAGTAAGAGGCTCAAAGAGCTGGGAAATCCCCACTCTATCCTCACTCAGCGCAAGGCTCTGGGTAAGGCTCTGGCAGTCAGAGCCTCCAGCGTAATCAGGTGGGGCTGGGAGTCAATTGTTGTCAAGGTGACTGTTCAGCACCTATCATTCAGTTGGACCACTCAACCCAGGCTTTCCACACTTGGTAGCCTGTTTTGGCTGGGAAGAAGCACTAGTCGCTGCTTGCTGTATAGATCTTAATATCTGCCAAGTCCCTTTTGTTAGGTATATCCCTGAATATGGAGGCTCTGTCAATCAGAAGTTGCCCCCGCCCCTTTAGCGAAAGGCACTGAAAAATATCACGCCTCTTGTCTTGGATCGCTGAACTGGGAGAGATCTTATCAATTAGAGCCCCGTGGGTGCGTAGATTTTGTGGGTTAAGCTAATTTCAGTGATTTTATCCACAGCTGTGCTCCAGAAAGTATTTCAGGCTGCCTGCGCACCCCTCCCCCCAACGCTTGATTGTTAGCTTGAATGGCTGGGTGAGGTGCCCCGCCCATGGAGAGAATCTCCTGACTAGGAAAGACAGCCTTGGCACCCCTCCCAGACCGCAGCACAGGGCGCGCACGCGGTTTCTCAGGCACGCTGGTGACCGGGGACTCTCTGGACCGTGGCACGGGGCGCGCGCACGGTTTCTCAGGCGCGCCGGTGGCCGAAGACTCTCCGTACGGCGGCATGGGGCGCGCGCGCGGTTTCTCGGGCCGGTGGCCGAGGACTCTCCGGACCGCGGCACGGGGCGCACATGCGGTTTCTCGGGCCGGTGGCCGAAGACTCTCCGGACCGCGGCACGGGGCGCGCGGGGTTTCTCGGGGCCAGTGGCCGGGGACTCTCTGGACCGCGGCACGGCGCACGCGCGGTTTCTCAGGGCATGCGGCGGCGGCCGCCAGTGCCCAGGCTGCCACTCTCCGAGTGTGGGCGGGCAGTTGCACGCGTGGGTTGACTCACCACAGGCGTACTCCCTCCTCAGCAACAGTCCTTTTGCTTTCAGTGTGTGTGTGGAACTCCGGAATGCTCCGAGGATAAATTTTTCTGTTTTAGTTGATAAATTTGTTGAGATTTTGGGAAGATCTGTCGGACACACTGCTCACGGCGCCATTTCCATGACGTCACTCGAATGATAATTTTTTTTTTTTTTTTTTTTTTTAAATAAATTTTTATTAATGGTAATGGGATGACATTAATAAATCAGGGTACATATATTCAAAGAAAACATGTCCAGGTTATCTTGTCATTAAACTATGTTGCATACCCCTCGCCCAAAGTCAGATTGTCCTTCGCCACCCTCCATCTAGTTCTCTGTGCCCCTCCCCCTCCCCCCAACCCTCCCCCTGTCCCCCCTCCCCCCACCCCTGGTAACCACCACACTCTTGTCCATGTCTCTTAGTCTCATTTTTATGTTCCACCAATGTATGGAATCATGTAGTTCTTGTTTTTTTCTGATTTACTTATTTCACTCCTTATAATGTTATCAAGATCCCACCATTTTGCTGTAAATGATCTGATGTCATCGTTTCTTATGGCTGAGTAGTATTCCATAGTGTATATGTGCCACATCTTCTTTATCCAGTCTTCTATTGAAGGGCTTTTTGGTTGTTTCCATGTCTTGGCCACTGTGAACAGTGCTGCAATGAACATGGGGCTACATGTGTCTTCACGTATCAATGTTTCTGAGGTTTTGGGGTATATACCCAGTAGAGGGATTGCTGCGTCATAAGGTAGTTCTATTTGCAGTTTTTTGAGGAACCACCATACTTTCCTCCATAATGGTTGTACTACTTTACAGTCCCACCAACAGTGAATGAGGGTTCCTTTTTCTCCACAGCCTCTCCAACATTTGCTATTACCCGTCTTGTTGATCATAGCTAATCTAACAGGGGTGAGGTGGTATCTCATTGTAGTTTTGATTTGCATTTCCCTAATAACTAATGAAGCTGAGCATTTTTTCATATATCTGTTGGCCATTTGTATCTCTTCCTGGGAGAAGTGTCTATTCATGTCTTCTTCCCATTTTTTTATTGGATTGTTTGTTTGTTTGTTGTTGAGTTTTATGAGTTCTTTGTAAATTTTGGAAATTAGGCCCTTATCTGAGCTGTTGTTTGAAAATATCATTTCCCATTTAGTTGGCTGTCTGTTTATTTTGATATCAGTTTCTCTTGCTGAGCAAAAACTTTTTATTCTGATGTAGTCCCATTCATTTATGTTTGCCTTCACTTCTCTTGCCATTGGAGTCAAGTTCATAAAATGTTCTTTAAAACCCAGGTCCATGAGTTTAGTACCTATGTCTTCTTCTATGTACTTTATTGTTTCAGGTCTTATATTTAGGTCTTTGATCCATTTTGAATTAATTTTAGTACACGGGGACAGGCTGTAGTAGAGTTTCATTCTTTTGCATGTGGCTTTCCAGTTTTCCCAACACCATTTGTTGAAGAGGCTTTCTTTTCTCCATTGTGTGTTGTTGGCCCCTTTATCAAATATTATTTGACCATATATATGTGGTTTTATTTCTGGGCTTTCTATTCTGTTCCATTGGTCTGAGTGTCTATTTTTCTGCCAATACCATGCTGTTTTGATTATTGTGGCCCTATAATATAGTTTAAAGTCAGGTATTGTAATGCCCCCAGCTTCATTCTTTTTCCTTAGGATTGTTTTGGCTATTCGGGGTTTTTTATAGTTCCATATAAATCTGATGATTTTTTGTTCCATTTCTTTAAAAAATCTCATAGGGATTTTTATGGGAATTGCATTAAATTTGTATATTGCTTTGGTCGAATGATAATTTTTAAAAATGATTTACTTGTGAACATTTTAATGAGATAATTTTTGACAAAATATTTCACAAAATATTAATATACCTGATAACACTGTTGAAATCTCACAGAGTTTTAATAAAACAGGACTGACAGTTATTTTTCCACTTTCCACTTAGGATGTTGCAATTTTCCTTTTTTTATTTATTTTTTTTATCTAACTTGCTCCTTCACTCATTTATGAGTTATCTGTCTGCTACCTTAAGCCTTTGTGAGTTGACTGTTAGGTACAATAGTACATGTTATGATAAACATATTTAGAATTTCTTTAGTAGTTTCCTAGTCAAACTTAAGAGTCCTCCTGCAAAAATCCACATCTTCCCTGGAGGCAGCCTTACAGTGAAATTCCCAGCTTCTCTCAGTTGCCTGTAATGCCTTAATTTTTTGCTTGCCAGCATACAGACTGAGTCTGACTTGTGACTTGGAAGAAAACATAAGTTTATCTATCTAACTAATAATGGCTGGTCACTTCATTAGAGTTAAGCACACAGCTGTTCATGTCACAGGAGGATGGAAGATACTTTTGTTCTTTGATCTCCATATGTCCTTGAGATTTTTTTAATTACATGAGATTTCTGAAGAGTTTATTATCAACAGTCCATGGTTGACTTCAACTAGTATCTATATAGAAATTCCTTATAAGGAACATCAAATAATGTACCAAATAATTAATAATTCATTGTTGAATCATCAGTTTTTTGTTGCGACACCTTAGTTGTTCATTGATTGCTCTCTCATATGTGCCTTGACCGCGGGCCTTCAGCAGACTGAGTAACCCCTTGCTCGAGCCAGCGACCTTAGGTCCAAGCTGGCGAGCTTTCTGCTCAAACCAGATGAGCCTGTGCTCAAGCTGGCGACCTTGGGGTCTCGAACTTGGGTACTCGGCATCCTAGTCCAACACTCTATCCACTGCGCCACTGCCTGGTCAGTCTATTGTTGCTTTTAAAAAGTAATCACTAAACTAAACCAATGACAGAATGACAAAGCAGGGCAATAATTTATTTTCATTGATTATATGCCTTATTATTTCATCCTGTTAAAAACCTCAAAATGAGGTATATTAACTTTGTCATTTATGCATTACTATGTTTACACTGAAAAACAAGTGTGGTGAGATTTACTAGTGATAGGAAATGTTTATATTTATAGGAAGTGCTGGAAATAAGCAGCTCAGCTCACAAGAGCAAGATGTGTGCATCATTTGTTCAACAGTGGCTTGCTTTTATTTATCAGTGCCTAATTTTGAGAATGCAGTCAAGAATCTTGTGTTTAAAGACATTAGAGTAAACATCCTAATGCAATTCAGTGTGTATGGTAACTTAGTAATAAAACCATATTCTTTCAGTATTGCTATGTGCTGGCTCAAAATATTACTAAACTGGGTCAATAATTTTTCATATTTGAAAGTTTACTTTTCAAGTCACTTACTGGCAAAATTTTGCCTATAATTGTACTTTTAGAAAAGAAGCCACATTTTATGTTAACCACACATTACTGTTTTTGCTAGCATTACAACACAAAACTTGTTTGAGATGCTATGTTTCTAATTAAAAGTTTTGATTGATAAACTATAACTGTGTTTGGAATGGGTTGTATTTTTCTCAGTCAAATGTTTATTTTACAAGGAATATACATGGTTAATCAGAGTGGTAATTCAGAGTCAATGTGACCTGAAGGTTGGTGATAGACTAAACTTAATGAATTCATGAAAAATTGATATCCAAATAGGGTTGTCTTTGAAAGCACCAGGTTGTCATTCTTCACATTATGTGAGGAATGCCTCACTCATATTATCCTCCTTATAATAGAAAATATTTGTTGAGAGCTTATCGTGTGAGAAAAAATTTAGAATTAAGATAGATAGATGAATAAGATAGATCCTAAATATAGACTATAGATAGGTAGATGATAGCTAGATGATAGACAGATAGATAGATAGATAATAGATAGAGAGATAGAAAGATGATAGATAGATAGATAGATAGATAGATAGATAGATAGATAGATAGATAGATAGATAGATATCCTCTCTTCTGAAGAGTTTATGCTCTACATAAGAAAATAGGTCACATCTTGAAAGGTAAATAGTAATAATATTAGATTACATAGGCTGTCTCCTAGGCTGAGTAATCAAGGTAGAAAATCCTATGGGCTGGGATAATAATCCCTTGAGATTCTAAGTGACTTGAGGGACAGAATTGAAAGTGAATTCTCATCAGAGTAGTATTTGGAAGAGAGCACAGGAAAGAAACTGAGAAGCAGGGATGCCCTACAATATAGTTAAGATATTTTGAGTTCGGGCATTCTCTCTCCTGGGAGCAGGCCCCTCTCCTTTCTCTTCCCCCTTCCCCTGGTCTCCCCTCCCACACACACCCCAGGCTCATTTTTTCTCTCTTTTTCTCCTAAACCCCAAGGAACCTTCTTCTGCCCCTGTTATTTGTTTCCTAAGGCCCATTTCTTCTACCTCTATGACATTCTAAATAAACTTTCTTTTATATTTTAAAAAATAAAATAAAATATTTGAGTTCTAATTATAGGAAAGAATAATGCCCCTTTTTAGGAAAACTATAAAAAATGTTATATAGAAGCCATGTATTTACATATTTGTTGTGAGCAGATTAAGATTATGCCAAAGAAATAGCTTTCCAGCTGGATTTCATAGATTTTTCACTCCAAATTTTTTAACAGGCTACTTACTTTCTTTGTTTATCCTTGCCTCTCTATATTTAACTTGCATATTCTTGCTAAATGAGTAACACTGAATTAAAATATTACAATAATCAAATAAAAACAATATATATAGTAGTGTCCCCTTGTGATGCAGAAAAGTTTTCTCACCAGGTTTTTAGTTGCTCTTAGCAGAAATAAAGCTTTAAGTATAGTTGTAGATATATTTAAGTTAAAACAAGAATACAGTAATATTAAATACAAGCTAAAATTGGTATTTTTCTGTAGGCATAAAAAATTATAAATGAATTTGTGAAGAAAAATGGAATGTGCCTGTAGTATTTTAGAGAAGTAGATTAAACGTTGGAAATAGGCTATTTCTGGATGGGAGAAAGGCGTAAGACAAATCCTTTGGGAGAGATATTAAAAGATACTTTTACTTCAACATTATTCTGTGATTCTGGGCAACCAATTAGAAAAGTTATTACCTATCACATAATAGCTAATGCAGATGAATATCCACTCCCATCAGCCTAAATACTAAATTTCACTTACATTGTTGCCTCCACTAAAAAAGAACATTTCTTCCCACAGCATAAAATGATAAATAAATATATAACCGGAAAATCTAACAATGCATTGATTGCCATAATGATATTTGCATGCATGATTCAAGTCCATGCAAACCTTTTATTTCCATCAAATAGAAAAATAAGTTATCTGTTATCTGCAAGGTATTAGCTACTCCTGCATACAGCTTGTTCATGATTGCCTTAATTTCACTGAGTGAAGGGAAATACCATTTTCTTACTATTTCCCTAAAAATAAGGGTTACTATTTTTTCAATACTTTGTTTTCAATGTTAAATGATTCCTAGACATTAACAAAATATCTTTGCAATCTCTCTATTTCCTACTGTAAATTCCTCCTTACTGTTTTACTTATTTTCCGATACTCTGAGTTAAGTCTGCCTTTCAGAAGGAAACATTTTCCTTTAAAAAAAAAAAAAAAGAACAACCAAATTCATTTTACCCTTCAAAATGAGCCATACATCTTGCTTATCTTGTTAAACTTACATTCTCTGTTGTTTTCCAGTTTTTCTCTACTGGAAATAAACATTGGCACAGTTCGGAGCATTTGGAAAAAAGCTCTGTCCTTTTCTCATGTTAACTTTTAATTATGAAATTTTGAGTTCCTTGAAAAGGTGAACATACACCCTCTCTTTCTTAGGTTCTCCATATAGAGACAAAATCACCATTGCGATTCTTCAGCTGCAAGAGGAAGGCAAGCTGCACATGATGAAGGAGAAGTGGTGGAGGGGCAATGGCTGCCCGGAGGAGGAGAGCAAGGAGGCCAGTGCCCTAGGCGTTCAGAACATTGGTGGCATCTTCATTGTCCTGGCAGCTGGCTTGGTGCTCTCAGTTTTTGTGGCAGTGGGAGAGTTTTTATACAAATCCAAAAAAAACGCTCAATTGGAAAAGGTAAATATTACTTTTTTTTTTTACAACTTAAACCAAATTGTTATAATAAAAAGAAGTATTTTGATTTTTCCAACCAAGGGTAGTGCTTAGAACTGTGACTGTTGTCTTCTACCACTTGTTATATAACAAAGATAACATACATGTGTAACAAAGATTATATATATATATCAGAGAGAGAAAACAAGATCAACTTTATGATTTTAATTTAAATGCAGTATGTTTAATTAAACCAGCTGCAAGACAAGTGACTATTTCACCTCTTATTAAAGACTAAAAAAAAGCTGCTTGAAGTTTATTGCAGTTAGGTTGGTGAAGGAATATAATTAACAATGAAGCAAAAATCAGAAACTGTAATATGAAGAAAAAAAATACTTTCCTGCAGATGAAACGTGTTTTTTATTTATGATTTTAATTTATTGTGTTTACATAGATCCACATGTCCCACCAAATATATCTCCCCCCACCCTCCATTCCTTCCCCCCTTCCCTCCAGGATTTGTTGTCCTGTTCTCTATAATGCTGTGTTAAGTGTATATAATTTCACTAATCTCTTTCTCTTTTCTGATCCCATCTTCTCTTCCACTTTCCCTCTGACTGCTTTCCCTCTGGTCCCTTTGATTCTGCCTCTGCCTCTGTTCTGTTCCTCAGTTCATATTGTTTATTGGATTCCTCAAATGAGTGAGGTCATATGATATTTTTCTTTCTCTGCCTGACTTATTTCACTTAGCATGATAGTTTCTGGTTCCATCCATGTTGTTGCAAAAGGTAAGATTTCCATCTTTCTCTTGGCCACGTAGTATTCCATTGTGCATATGTACCACAGCTTTTTAATCCACTCGTCCACTGACAGACACTTGGGCTGTTTCCAGATCTTGGCTATTGTAAACAATGCTGCAATAAAAAGGGGGTTACATTTCTTCTTTTGAATCAGTGATTTGCTATTCATTGGATATATTTCTAAAACTGGGATAGCTGGGTCAAAGGGCAATTCCATTTTTAAGTTTTGAGCCATTGCTTTCCACAGTGGCTGCACCAGTCTCCATTCCCACCAGCAGTGCATTTCCCTTTTCTCCACATCCTCTGCAGCACATGTTATATGTTGTTTTGTTGATGAGCGCCATTCTGACTGGTGTGAGGTAATATCTCATTATGGTTTTAATTTGCATTTCTCTAATGATTAGTGATGTTGAACATTTTTTCATCTGCCTATTGACCATCTGTATGTCCTCTTTGCAGAAGTGTCTATTCATTTCTTTTGCCCATTTTTTGATTGGATTGTTTACCTTCCTGGTGTTGAGTTTTATAAGCTCTTTATAAACTTTGGTAATTAACCCCTTATCAGACATATTGGCTAATATATTCTCCCATTGTGTGGGTATCTTTTTATTTTGTTAATGGTATCTTTTTGCTGTGCAAAAGCTTTTTAGTTTCATATAGTCCCATTTGTTCATCCTGTCCTTTATTTCATTTGCCCGTGGAGATAAATCAGCAAAAATATTGCTATAAGAGACATTGGAGAGTTTACTGCCTATGTTTTCTTCCAAGATATTCATAGTTTCACAACTTACATTTAAGTCTTTTATCCATTTTGAGTTTATTACTGTGAATGGTGTAAGTTGGTGTTCCAGTTTAATTTTTTTAGCAAGTACCTGTCCAATTTTCCCAACACCGTTTGCTAAAGAGACTGTCTTTACTCCATTGTATGCTCTTACCTCCTTTGTCAAATATCAATTGTCCATATAGGTATGGGTTTATTTATGGGTTCTCTGTTCTACTCCATTGATCTGTATGCTTGTTCTTATGTCAATACCAAGCTGTTTTGAATACAATGGCCTTGTAGTATAACTTGATATCAGGAAGTGTGATACCCCCCACTTTATTTTTCTTCAGGATTGCTGAGGCTATTAGGGTTCTTTTTTGGTTCCATATAAATTTTTGGAATATTTGTTCTATATCTTTGAAGTATTTCATTGGTATTTTAATAGAAATATCATTGAATTTATAGACTGCTTTGGGTAATATAGACATTTTAATGATGTTTATTCTTCCTATTCATGAACACAGTATATGCTTCCACTTGTTGGTGTCTTTCTTGATTTTCTTTAACAATGTTTTATAATTTTCCGAGTATAAGTCTTTAACCTCTTTGGTTTAATTTACTCCTAGGTACGTTATTTTTTTTGTTTGTTTTAATAGTGAAGGGGATTGTTTTCTTAATTTCTCTTTCAGACAGTTCATTGTTGGTATATAAAAATGCCACTGATTTCTGAATATTGATTTTATAACCTGCCATCTCGCTAAATTCATTTATCAGGTATAGTATTCTTTTGACTGAGACTTTAGGATTTTCTATGTACCGTATCATATCGTCAGCAAATAATGATAGTTCTACTTCTTCTTTTTCAATTTGGATGCCTTTTATCTCTTCTTCTTGTCTGATTGCTGTAGCTAGGACTTCCAGAACTATGTTGAATAAAAGTTGTGAAATTGGGTACCCCTATCTTGTTCCTGATCTTAAGGAGATTTTTTAAAATTTTTGCCCATTGATTATGATGATGGCTTTGTGTTTGTCATAGATGGCCTTTATCATATTGAGGTATGATCCCTGTATCCCCACATCACTGAGAGTTTTAATCATAAATGGGTGCTGGATTTTATCAAATGCTTTTTATGCATCTATTGATATTATCATGTAATTTTTATCCTTCTTTTTGTTTATGTGTTGAATCACATTGATTGATTTGTGAATATTGTACCAACCTTGTCTCCCGAGAATAAATTCCACTTGATTATGATGTATATATTTTTTTTATGTATTGCTGGACCCAGTTTCCTAATATTTTGTTGAGAATTTTAGCATCTAAGTTCATCAGTGATATTGGTCTATAGTTTTCTTTCTTTGTAGTATCTTTGCCTGGTTTTGGATTCAGTATGATGCTTGTGTCATAAAAGGAGTTTGGAAGTCTTCCTTCCTCTTGAATTTTTGAAATAGCTTGAGAAGTATAAAAGTTAGTTCTTCTTTGAATATTTGGTAAAATTTGCCTGTGAAGCCAACTGGCCCAAGACTTTTGTTTGTTGGGAGTTTTCAATCTCATTTGATGAAATCAGTCTGTTTAGGTTTTCTGATTCTTCTATATTAATTTTTGAAAGATTATATGTTTTGAGAAATTTGTCTATTTTCCCTAGGTTGTCTAATGTTATGGCATACAATTCTTCATACTATTTTCTTACAATCTTTTGCACTTCTGTTGTGTCAGTTGTTACTTCTCCTCTCTCATTTCTAATTTTATTTATTTGAGACCTCTCTCTTTTTTTTTTTTTGATGAGTCTAGTTAAAGGTTCATTTATCTTCTTTATTTTTTCAAAAACCTGCTCTTGGTTTTATTGATCCTCTGTACTGTTTTTTTAGCCTCTGTGTAATTTATTTTCTCTCCGATCTTTATTATTCCTTCTAATTCCTCTTGGTTTTACTTGCTGTTCTTTTTCTAGTTCTTTTAGATGCAGGGTTAAATTTCTTATTTGAGCTTTTTCTAGCTTTTTAAGGTATGCCTGTAGTGCTATGAACTTCCCTCTCAGGACTGCTTTTGCTGTATCCCATAAATTTTGAGTTGCTGTATGTTCATTTTCATTTGTTTCAAGGAAATTCTTGACATCTTCCTTGATCTCACTGTTAACCCATTCATTATTTAATAACATGTTATTTAATTTCCAAGTGTTTTTCAGTTTTTCTGTTGTAGTTGATTTCTAGTTTCATGCCATTATGATCTGAGAAAGTGCTTGATATGATTTCAATCTTCTTAGATTTATTGAGACTCATTTTGTTTCCTAACATGTGGTCTATCCTAGAGAATGTATCATGAGCACTTGAAAAGAATGTATATTCTGCTGCTTTAGAGTAAAAGGTTCTGAAGATATCTATTAAATCCAGTTGATCTAATGTGTCCTTTAAGTCTGTTGTTTCTTTCTTAATTTTCTTTCTTTAGGATCTAACTATTGATGTTAGTGGGGTATTACAGTCCCCTACTATTATTGTATTTCCATTTATCTTGCCCTTTATGTCCATCAAAATCTGATTTATATATTTAGGTGCTCCTATATTAGGTGAATAGATATTTATAATTGTTAAATCTTCCTGTTGGATTGTTCCCTTTATCATTATGTAGTGATCTTCTTTATCCTTTTCTATAGTCTTTGTTTTAAAGTCTATTTTGTCAGATATTAGTATTGCTACCCCAACAGTTTTTCATTTCCATTTTCATAAAAAGTTTTTTGATCCTTTTACTTTCAGACTATGTGTATCTTTTGTTTTGATGTGTGTTTCTTATAGACAGCATATGTACGGGTCTTGTTTTCTTATCCACGCTGCTACCTTATGTCTTTTGTTTGGAGCATTTAACCCAATTATATTTAATATTTAATGTTATTATTGATATGTAGTTGTTTATTGCCATTTTATTCTTTATATCTACATTCCTCTTTTACTAGAATTTTTTCCTTTTTTCTGTTTACAGCAGGCCCATAACATTTCTTGTATCATTGGTTTGTTTGTAATGAATTCCTTGAGTTCTCTCTCTTTTTTTTTTTTTTTTGGTCTGGGAAGATTTTTATTTCTCCTTCAATTTTAAATGATAGCCTTGCTGGATAGAGAAGTATTGGTTGTGGGCTCTTGAGATTCATTACTTTGAGTATTTCTTGCTATTCCCTTTTAGCCTCTAATGTTTCTGTTGAGAAGTCTGATGTCATCCTTATGGGGTCTCCTCTGTAGGTAATTGATAGCTTTTCTCTTGCAGCTTTTAGTATTCTTTCTTTATCTCTTAATTTTTGTATTTTAATTATGATGTGTCTTGGAGCAGGCCTCTTTGTGTTACTCTTTAATGGAACTCACTGTTCTTCTTGAACTTGTGTGACTTTTTCCTTCATCAATTTAGGAAAGTTTTCAGCTATGATTTCTTTAGTCAGATTCTCTATCCCTTGATCTTTCTCTTCCTCTTCAGGAACCCCTATGATGTGGATGTGATTTCTCTTCATGTTGTCACAGAGCTCTCATAGAGTTTTTTCAGGCTTTTTGAGTTTCTTTTCTTTTTGCTGCTCTGCTTCCTTGCTTTTTTTATCTTGTCCTCTAAATCACTGATTCGATCCTCAGCTTTATCCATACTGCTTTTAATTCCTTTTAGTGTGGTCTTCATTTCTGATATTGTATTTGTCATTTCTGACTGGTTCTTTTTTATTTTTTCAATGTCCTTTTTGATACTTTCTATATCTTTATTTAAGTGCTCATTATGTTCATCCATTGTTGCTCTAAGATCTCTGAGCATCCTAACAAGCATTATTTTAAACTCTGCATCCGGTGATTTGGTTATTTCCATCTCATTTAGATCTTTCTCTGGGGATTTCTCTTTGTTGTTTCATTTGAGTTACATTTCTCTGCCTTTCCATTTTGTTCTTGTATAAGAAGGGTGTGGCCATTGGAGATCTAAGGGTGTGGCCTCTGTGTTCCCTAGGTGTGATCTATCTGAAGGCCTGCCACCTGTTTTGCTGCTGTCTTGAGCGTTGGGGCATGGACATTGCCAGGGCCGGCCCACTGCAGGGGTTGCTGCAGCTTCCGTCTCGCCTCTATGGGCAGGATTGCCTTTGCGTGCCCAGACTGCAAGCCCTGGTTAGGCCCTGGCCTCCACCCCACCCCTGCCAATGTGACTGCATTTACACATCTGTATTGCAAGCCTTGGCCGGCCCTAGCCTCTGCCCTGCTTCTGCAGGTGGGTGGGACTGTGCTCGTGCGCTGGAGAGCAAACATCAGCCCCATGCATGGGGCTGTATTCACGTGCCCTGAAGCACGTTGCAGGCCTCAGCCAGTTCCCCAGTTTCCACCTTACCCCCACGGCCAGTTATGCAGGCATAATGGCTCTCACATGCATTGCCCACAGCCGTGGATCAGATCGTTTTTGTTCGCCTTTCCCACAGCTGCCACTAGCTCCTGGCTTCTGCCCCTGTGGGTAGGACTGTGCTCATGCCTGGGGCACAGCCCCAGAAATAATAAGATTACTTTCACCCCCAAGGGCTGGACTGCGCTGGCATGCCCTGACCACAGTCGCCACTAGCCCCTGGCTTCTGCTTCCACCAACGGGACCACGCTCCTGTGTCCCACTACTTCCCACCCTCTGGAGAGCACTCAGCAGTGTGGGGAAGGAGATGCAGCTCAGAACTCAGCACTCAATACTATATCCCTGATGGCGTCCTGCTTCTAAGTGGTTCTTTGCTCTGACTGAAGCATGGGGAGCTTCTGTTTGGCTGGTGACCTGCTTCCCTTTGCTGGTCTTGCTGGTTCCAGGAAAAATATACACTTTAGATTTGGGAAGTGACTCAGCCCAGGGGTTAGGGTGGCTGTCCCTCCAAGTGTTTCTCTCTGTGCCTCCTAGATTACACTCTCTTCCTGCTACTCCCGTCTCTCATCTCTCCTTGTCCCCTGGAGCCCCGGGTGAGTGGTTGTGAGAGAGGTTTTCTGTGCGGTTCCTTTAAGACGAATTCTGGGTCTAACAATTCTCTTTCTCATAAACAGTATCCTGGCTTGTTTTGCAGCTAAATACTATCTGTACACCTCTTGTAAGTTCTGGTGTTGCAGGCTAGAGCTTCAGTCCTGGGGCCCAGGACTCTCCCTTCTCCAGGAAATTTCCCTCTCACTGCACGAGTCCTTCTGGGCTGCCGCTAGCTCCTAGGAGCTGTGCAGCCCTCTCTGTTTTCCCGCTTTTTCCTACCAGTCTCAGTGTGGCTACCTAGGTGATCTTTGGTTATAGATTCCTCTTGGTTTAGCCCAAAGTTGGTTTTTCCAAATGATTGTTCTTAAAATTGAGTTGTAATCCACTTTGGTTCTGGGATGTGGAAGTTGGTACATCCGCCTACTCCATCTCCATCTTGCTGCCCTGGCTGAAATGTATTTTTAAGAAACAATATTGATTAACAGTTTCAAGCTAGAGAGTAAATGGAATTTTTATATAAAGATTTTTACTCCTGTAAATTCTTAATTGAAAAAAATTTTAACTTTCATTTTGAAAATTACAATTGATTTTTGAAATTAAGAGTGAAAATAGTATGGTTTTTAAAAATTTAATGTTATTCTTACTTAATGAGCCCTTTATTTCCTTGTACTAGTGTCTTTTGAAAAATATACATAACCACAAAAATAATAAGATTACTGCAAGTTTTCTTGAGATTATAATACATTTGTTTTGTTTTATTTTTTGCACAAATACATTTATGTTTTATCCTTGAAATTTTTGCAACCCTATTCAGATTATGTATATCTAGTGCTGTAATTTCTATACTACTATGAATACAAGGAAGAATATTTCTTTTGTTTATTTTTTAATCTTTCTTTTAGATGGTACTGACGCTTGTTATGTAAATTTATAGTTCTGGACATGAAATAGTGCTTTAACATTTTTTTTATTCTCTGGCACTTCATTTTAAACTTTTTGCATATAAAAACCTCTTTTTTAGTTAAAAATATTTTGGGAGGCTTAACTTACAGACCTTGTATTAGAGTGAGATATTTTCTTTAATATTTGAAAGGTTTATGAACATTTTTGATAAATATGAGCAGAAACATGATATTTAAAAATAATATACATGAATATAAAGCTAATATATTTGGCTAATATTCTTAGAAGCACTTGTACCTTTAAAACTATATTTGGAAACCATAAATGTCTTCTTATTTTCCAGTGTTTATGTTGCTATTATGTATATTTTCTGGTAAGTAAATGTGATATTTCTATATGTTCACTTGACTATAGTACTTAAGTCTTAAAAATAATGTTTTTCTAAATTAGTATTTTGATGAGTAACCAATTCAAAATTTGAAAAATTCTAACAATCATATGATTTATTTTTTTATAATGTTCAGGAAGGCTATATTTGCTGACGTGGCTTAATCAAATATTTATTGCTCTGGTGTGAGTGACAATAATGTCTAAGTACGCATTGTATGTTATGGTCTTTTTTTATGGTGTCAAAATGAGTCATGACAGGAAATAAAAAAAAAACTAACCAAGACAAAATATTTTAACTCATCAATTTTTATTTCTACTTTAATTTTTCAATAGATGTGATATTTGGTTAGTCAATGCTTAAAATAAGTCCAAAAATCATAAAAGGCATTTGGTTTTTTTAATTGGAACCTCAAATTATTCATTTTCTTTC
The DNA here is from genome assembly GCF_036850995.1 of Saccopteryx leptura. Taxonomy (NCBI): domain Eukaryota; kingdom Metazoa; phylum Chordata; class Mammalia; order Chiroptera; family Emballonuridae; genus Saccopteryx; species Saccopteryx leptura. Next base: position 323,057,708 of record NC_089503.1, on the reverse strand, counting down.
ATTTATAGCTCAGTATTAAAATAGAACAAGTGAACTAATTGCTTGGCAATATGTGTATTCAATTGCCCTTTTCTTTTGTGTCCTATGCATATGATTTACCTTGGCCATGTGATTATATATGTTTTGTTTTATAATCATTCTCCTTAAAAAAAATTAAGGATGTGGAGATTTAATTTCTATAAAATAATATTTTTTATTGTCATTAGAAAGAACTAATTTAGTTGAATTTTTAATATATCAACTAGCTCTCTTGAATTTCTATGCATCTATGCCCTCTAAAATATTAGTAAAAGAAGTACACCTTTTGATTGAAACAAATGAAATATTACACTGGAAAGAAATAACTGTTGGTATTCCATTAGTTTTTTAAATCATGTCCCTCAGTGTTTTCACATACATCTCCACATAGCTTCCTTATGAAAGTCAAATTCCCTGGATTAGCAGGTGAGGCACTTCAGAATATGTCTATGCCCACCATTGTAGTTTTACCTTTGTTTCTCCCCAATTGGCACTTTATTCTCTAGTGTACTAGATTACTTTCAATTTTCCAAGGTCTAGTTTTTTCAAAACTTCTTCTATTTGACTTGAGAAAACCTTTTACATTTTTCTACCCAGTTTCTACTAGTCTTTTCAGATTTGGCATTCAAGACTAGGTATCAATTAGCCTAAAAAGCTTTACCTAGTCAATAGATATAATAGTTTTGGGGAAAAGAACACAACTATTTCCACAAGGTTGTGTTGGGCTTTTATTTCCAATTTCAATGAAAAATATATGACTTTTATATGTTACCTTATTTTACTTAGCTTATGTCAGGTATCTATCATCATTCCAAAAACAATTTTCTCCTCCTTTGAAAAAGTTATGAAGGTATTTTGCCCATTTCAAACCATGTCCATCCATAAACTTTGCTACCTTTTCTCTGAGAAATATGCATCTCTCCCTTATCCTATATTATTTATATTTGTTGGTTTCTGTGTATGAGTGCCTCTCTCCTTAGTTCCTATAAGACAAGTATCTAATGTTTTGATTTGTATTTCCAAGGTATCAAGTAGTGCCTGTTGGCATCAGATCTATCATCTATCTATCTATCTATCTATCTATCTATCTATCTATCTATCTATCTATCTATCTATCTATCTATCTATCATCTATCTATCTATCTATCTATCTATCATCTATCATCTATCTATCTATCATCTATTTATCTATCATCTATCAACCTAATCTTTCTTTCTTGCTTGCTATTATTTTAAATTAATAATGCATTGACTCCAGTGACCTATTTTAAAAAGTCTATCATAAAGAGAAAAAAGAATCATATTTCTAAATAATTCAAAAAAATTATGTTTAGCAAATAAATAATTACATGCTTATTAGAATAATTCATTTTATTTACTATGGTAAATTAGCTTCTTGGAATTCATTCTTCTTCATTTTTCTTGAAAAATATTTATTTATTTGGGATGTATAGTTTAACACCTTACATAATTTATTAAAATTAGCCATAAATTGCTCCTATATTTTATCATAAGGAATGCACATGGACGTATAGAAATTCACAGTTTATTTACATTTATAATTGTACCTTTAATCTAAAATTTTTATTTTATAGATATGATGAACATTTGTGGTATTATTCATTTTCTCTAATTATTTATTGAGAACCAGTCATGTAATAAATTATGTTTTGAATATTAAAAGTAAACAAGGGTTTGTTATTCACCATCTAGTCCCAGTGTGTTTTGCTATCTGTTTTCTCTTTCTCCATTTTCCTTCTTTTTATTCAGTTTATAGTATGCTAGTAGTTTTCTAAAGGAACAAATAAAATTCCCCTTCTTTATCTAAATAGTTGGTAGATGTACACACAGTCTATTTGAATGTGGACTTTATGGATAAAATTAATAAAGAGCAATATCTTTCTATGGCAGGTCTTACTTCTAATGATGATGATAAATTAATAATGGTGATGATTGGTATTAAAAGGTTTATATAAAAAGTTTATAGTACATACTTTGTAAAATTTTAATAAAACAAAAGGACATGATGACTATAAGTATTTTATATTTCCAATTTGTTTAATAATTAAGAGTAGTATATGAGTACATCATTTTAAAATGAAGACTGATTAAAACTGAACACATGTATGCCTTAAAAATTTGAAAACTCTAAATTGCATTCCTTACAGATACCACAAGATGGTGTATTCTAATTTTTATAGTACTTAATGGTTTTGATTTTGATGCAAATGTTAATATATCAAAGATACCTTGTTTTTCTTTTATTCAAACTTTTAAAATAAATGACTATTTATTTTTCTAATTTTACTGAAGTATAACTTGACCATTTGAAAAGATACAGAGTCTTCCTTCTGAAAAGTCTTAAAAAGTAACTAATGAACATGTGCATTTTAGTTGATTTTCTTTTTTCTTTACCTTTTTGCTGGTTTTAAAAAAAATACTGCTTAAGTTTCTTTCAGTGTGCCATCCAAGAATCTGTTGCACATCTGAAACAATTATAAATCGATTTCAAGTTGTGTGCCTTTGTTTGAAAAGTCCTAGTCTTCCTTTCTAACTGAAAAAAACTGCCTAATATACAAACATTTGTTTTCTCTAGTATTAATTATGATAATATATTGGTTTTGTAAGCATGAGTTATAAGTGATTGTAATAATTTTAATTTTTACAAAATTATTTTATGACATAATTATGGATTAATATTTTATGCTTAAAATTACTCATTATTTCTTAATTATTTGAATGTCTTTCTTAAAAAGTATACATAATTCTGCCTTCTTGCCTTCCAGCAAGAATAGTAATTGTTTTTGTCTGATTTATATAGAAAAATATTTTCTTTCCCATGTAATAAAAATAGATTTGCCTATACAAATTGTTTTCATTGAACACATTGAAAGCCAATCTGGATTCTTGACATGACCATTAACTTAGCATCAAAAATATTCATTTTTCTAATAAGTTTAAATAAATCATAATAAATATGAGAAATAAAAATATAAACTATTGTGCCTGACCTGTGGTGGCGCAGGGGATAAAGCGTCGACCTGGAAATGCTGAGGTCGCTGGTTTGAAACCCTGGGCTTGCCTGGTCAAGGCACATATGGGAGTTGATGCTTCCAGCTCCTCCCCCGAGTCTCTCTCTCCTCTCTCTCTCTCTCTCTCTCTCTATCTCTCTCTCTATCTCTCTCTCTCTCCCCTCTCTAAAATGAATAAATAAAATAAAAATTTAAAAAAATATATATAAACTATTGCTTAGATATTAATTTTTAACTTATGTGTTCTGTATTGAAGACATATATTTATTTTAAGTTTTCTCCAAGATGTCTGATGTACATTTTAAGAACTTCTCAATATTGATTTTTTTTCTGTATATAGTCCATTTTAATCAATATATTTATTTGTGTTATGGAACACTGGTAACATGATATCTCTAAGTAATATTTTTCTAGTCACTGAAAGTTCAAAAACATTATTGAGTGCACATAGAATATTCTTCACTCCATAATTGAATAGCAAATGTAAAAGGCAGCTGTAACTCATAGTCGAACAAATGAATGAAACAACATAATCTGGGGCATGTAAAGGAGCAATTACAATGCTTTAGTGTAAATTTGGATCCTAGGTGAAAGATTATTCACAAGGAAGACATTTTTCAAAGCTAGCTGAGTCTGTATTTCATGGAACTAGAAGAATGAAAGCAGGTTGTTCAAAAATCTTTATACGCTAATTGCTTTCAGAAAGTTGAAAAATCAGTTCTTACAAGAGCAATGCTTTAAAAAAGAAAAGCAATGCTTTTATTCTTGAATAAAATATAAGAATGTAAACACTGTTATAAATCATCATAAAGATTTAAAAATTTTTAAAGTTCTAAATAAATTTTCAATATGTAAAATTTATCTATAAAGCATGATGCTAATCAAAAGTTAAAAGACGTAAATAAACTTTAGACAAATAGTTTCTTTTCTATTTTTTTTATGTTACTACCTTTCTCTGCGCGTGATCATCTTTCATTTTCCATTAATAACCTTTATAAGAGTTAACTAAATGGCTTTTAAAGATGTTTTTTTTACATATAAATATTAAATGATACTTTAAAATGAGAGGATAATCTCTGTGGTGGTCACTAATTTACATCCAAGTCAGCAAAAGGATATTTAAATCATTCCTTTACAATAACCCATACTCTTTTTATGCCTATAAATATGCCTATAAATGATGTTTTAAAATTAAAATTGTAGCATAACAGATAAATTTGTTTTTAAAATAAATTTAAGGCTTTTATAGAATAACATTATTATTATTTTTTTTTTAATTTTTTTTTTTCATTTTTCTGAAGCTGGAAACAGGGAGAGACAGTCAGACAGACTCCCGCATGTGCCCGACCGGGATCCACCCGGCACGCCCACCAGGGGGCGACGCTCTGCCCACCAGGGGTCGATGCTCTGCCCATCCCGGGCGTCGCCATGTTGCAACCAGAGCCACTCTAGCGCCTGGGGCAGAGGCCAAGGAACCATCCCCAGCGCCCGGGCCATCTTTGCTCCAATGGAGCCTTGGCTGCGGGAGGGGAAGAGAGAGACAGAGAGGGAAAGCGCGGCGGAGGGGTGGAGAAGCAAATGGGCGCTTCTCCTGTGTGCCCTGGCCGGGAATCGAACCCGTGTCCTCCGCACGCTAGGCCGACGCTCTACCGCTGAGCCAACCGGCCAGGGCCATTATTTTTTAATGTAAAGTTATCCTTAGAATTAGGTAAATTGCCTGACCTGCTGTGGCACAGTGGATAAAACATTGACTTGGAACGCTGAGTTCGCCGGTTCAAAACCCTGGGCTTGTCTGGTTAAGACACATATGGGAGTTGATGCTTTCTGCTCCTCCTTCCTTCTCTCTCTAAAAATGAATAAATAAAATATTTTAAAAAAACAATTAGGTAAATTATCCATACTATACAGATGAGGGTAAGTGTCTCAAGGGTCAAGTATGTTTCCCAAGGTCAAACATGGCTAGTCTAACTCTATACTATATCATATTACACAAAATAGAAATGGAAAATTTAGCTATTTTTCTTTATAGATTTTTGTCCTGAAGTTTGATAAAATATATGGAGTAAGAGCTTGATTTAGGTAAACAGATTGTGGGCTTTGATCATAAGCACTGTCTAGGCATTTCATTTTCTTATTTTTATGTATGAGTTTTGAAATAAGAGACTTGGGATAAGTTTTCAAGTTTGTTTAACCTTGGATACAATTAGTTAATTTCTATACATGTCTTTTTAAATAAATATATACATGCATAAGTAAATGGATTACAAATGTACCATGAATGAAATGTTTTAAAAAGTATATAATATGTGACAGACATAGAGTTTTTGCCTGTGTCTGACATATAATAAATAGCTGTTGTAATTATTATTCAAAAAGCTGATACATTTTAACTGTTAGTCCTTCAACAAAAAGTGCTTTCTTGTAATTAAACATTAGTTATTTGGATGTTATATATTTTGTTGAAAAATTGTATCATTATGACTACCAGCAAGAATGTGATGAATAGCATTGCTTTTTCTTAAAATACATTTTACAGCTGTATTGACTAAAGTGTTTTTGAAACTTGTCAGACATTTTCATTGATTTTTCTAGCTTAAGTAGGGGATGTGTAAAAATGTATAATGATGCCCCAGTTTTCTTTGTGTATTTCCAAATGCAACATAAAGATATTTGGTGAAGTGTTTCTGTAAAATTCAAGGTTTCTGAAAATATTTTAATCTCTAGCTGTGTTTATTATTGTAAAATAATCTAAGCAAAACATAAGAAGCTTTATCATTTTATTCATTGAGAAAAAAATGTTTTTGTTTTGCACCATAAATTTTTTTATTTGACTTATTATTTAGTTTTTTTAAAAATTAGCATTTATTAAAAAATATAGTCCAGGTAAAAGGCTCAGCTGAAATTATAATCATTGTTAATGAAGTGCACTAATATAATAAAGTATACATAGAATGGAAGCCAAGAGAACAGTATTCTTCTCTTAGCTTTGGTATCACTTATGTGCATAACCTTAGATAGAAAACTTTACTTGAGTTTTAGTTTCTCTAGGTGTAAAGTTACAGTGTTTAAGAGATAGGATCATTAAAGAACCTACTTGTAAAGTCTCATCTAACTGCTGCACAGCTTACCTAAATAATATAATTTGTTCAGGAAGATGGCTGCTATAAAACTGAATATCAAGATCAAAGTTGCTATATATATTTTTTGACCTGAGTGGTTTAACTAGTCATTTTTCATCTCTCATTGCTTCATTACTAAATTCATACAGCCCCAAATCAATTCATACTTCTGATATATAGCATTTTAAAAACACTGCCAATTAAAAAGTATAAGTCAGAAAGAGGGCTCCCAGTAAAAGATACTTATTTTCTTCATTTAATATACCAATATTATAGAAAATATTGCATATTATATATACTGTTAATCCCATTTTCATCATTATGTAGTTAATTTAGTTATTTTTTAATGTGAGACAGTTTTATGCAGGGATCACAGTGACTTTTTGATTTGTCTCTACAACATGTGATATGGAATTCTTGGACAAATGGCCTACAACTCTGAAATTAATTAGAAAAGAGTCTGAGAATAGATTAAGTATCTATAATCAGTTAACAAACAATTTAAACAACAAGCACAAAATCAGTTTGTTCAATACATAATAGTCTACATTTAAATGCTGAGCTGCAAAATCTGATAGAAGCAGCTGGAAGATAACTTGACAGGAATCAAGTATGCAAAAATGGTTAAAATTATTCTAATTAAATATTAAAATATTATGTAAGTTTAAACTGTCAAAGAATAGGATAGTAAGACATAAAATAAAATTTATTCATTAAGAAATATAAATACAGATGAGAGTAGTTTATAATATTTTATGATTATATTTTATTTGGGTTATAAATGACTAATATTTCAACATGAAAGTGATAAGCTTAAAATATAAAAAAATCAAACTGGTTACTTTTTCTCAGTAGCTGTTTTGTTTTTTTTAAAAAAGACATTGCTAAATATAAAGGTTTTAACTTAAAAATGAGGTTCATTAAGTTAGTGTTTAATGTGGATCATATTTACAACTAGATTTGTAATATTAAAAAAAATTGTGTGCTTCAAGTGTTGTCACATCTGTTATATAAAAATGTCTATAAATTAGCAACTTAAAGTACTTAGAATAAATTATTCTATAACAACTATAATGATGTTATTGAGAACATTTATCTGTAGCTATGTGTTATCTTATTATAGCCAAAATAAGAAAATACAGCTTTTAGAAAAAGCAATGCAAACATTGTCAAATTGATACTTTTAAGGTTTCCAGATCTTCATTGTTTTAAGAATTAGAAATGTGTAAATGTGGGTTGCCTCTTCATTAATTATAATAAATTTTATAATGGGTTTTACTAATTTAAATGCAATTACATGCTAACAGCTCAAAGATTTAAATTTTCATTTTCAGGAATCTTCTATTTGGTTAGTGCCACCCTACCATCCAGACACTGTTTAGTAAACTTTTGAAACTTACTAAAAGAGGTTTTTAATAATGGTTAGTATCCTTGTGCCTTTCTTTTTCTTTTTGTAGTCTGTTATATTAATGTGGAGAAACACTTCTGTTGTTGTTTTCACCTTAAGAACGTTATCTTACTTCATAACACAGTTTGTGTGTTTTTATCCCGAAGAGTAATTTGAAAAGCAAAATAGCTTTCTTTCTTTTTTCTTTCCTCAGTCTTGCCCTTCTTTTCATCTCCCCCCATAATGTTTTCTTTTTCCCTTTCTACCTCTTCTACTTCTTTTTCTTTCTTCTTCTTCTCCTCTTCTATCTTGTGTATTATTACCCAGAAAAATTCTTTTAAGTGCATTTGGGTTTTCAAAGCCTTATTTCATAGTTCAATAAAAAGACACTGAAAAACATTCTAATCATTATATGAAACAGAAAAGACAATTTTTTAATCAAATGATGTTAAGACTTTAAAAATAAAACATAGTTAATATTTGGCAACTTACAGCACAGGTAAATGACTATATTTCACAATGATCTCTACAATTGCAACTTTAGATTATTATATATATCAGGATATATAGAACTGATATTCTAAAGCTTAAAAAAAAAAAAGAAAGAGTATGTTTGCCCTTGTGCCACAAAAGTGAATAAGACTTTATAGTATGAAAATGTTTTAAGATTCACTATGTTGATTCCAAACTCTTGCTCAAATTTAAAGGTTTTTATAATTTTTATGAGGATTAGAAGTATTCTATAAGTGAGAAGAAAACCTATTGTTTCAGTGATTTCATTAGTTACTTAAGATAAAACTATTTTTCAGGAATAACTAAATTAACAGATAAAAAATAAAAGTGCTGACAATATTCAGCTAATTGGATGGAAAAAGTGAATAAAACTGGTAAATTGACATATAATCAAGTCTATTCATTGATTAATTAAAGGTAGCTTGATTGAAATTTTTAATCACTAATTTCTTTGTAAACAGATAAAGCCTAAAATGGTAATGGACAAGTTACAAATTGATAATTTTCAGTGTTTCTAAATTCATAAATATTGTTTACATAAGATAATTTTAAATTATAAAAGATCAAAAAATTTTTCTAAATTTGTAAATATAATTTACTTAAGATAACTTTAAATTATAAGTGATGACTTTTTATCTTTTAAATTATAAAAGGAGATTCTAACTTTGATGAAAGTTTTTACCTACATTTTATATTACTTAGCATTATAAATTTTATATTACATAAAATTTTTTTAAAAGAATTTTACATGTCTTTATTTATGGTCTGAAGTTACATATAGGGTACTATATTCATTTTTTATTTCTTAACTTATTAGAAATAAAATTTAAAATGTCATGGTTGAATGGGTATGTACATTTATAAGAATTTTTTCTGAAGAAAATTAGTTGTTTAGAACCACTCTTGTAGTATAGACAAAAATTAATTAATATATTTTCTATAGTTTTTGAACAATGTAACCAAACTAAAAACCAAGATTGCCTAGAAAAGAGTATTATAAATAATGTACCATTTGGGACATTTATTACTTTTAAATGAAGGCTTATTTCAAACAATTCAAAGTTTTTCACATCCTATAGCATTTTTAAGTATCAATGGCATCAAGTTCTGACTTTATTATATTATCTAATCAATTATTCTGTTAAATGTTTCAACAGATAGCCAAGACTAAGTTACCTCAAGACTATGTATTCCTCTCCTTTTTGGAGTCAGATTTTTCCATTTCTACAGTGTTGTCATCATCACCATCTTCATCATCATTGTCATCATGTTCTTAATAAGTACATCTAATAGTAGGTATTAAGAAACAAGAAACACTGTGTCCATGTACTGGCTATCAGGTGTCATGAGTCTTTAAATAGAAATATAATTTATGGATTTCAAAACTGTATAATTTAACACAATAAAACATGCATGGCAGTAACTCTATTACTTAGTGGGGAATTCATGTGTGGCATTTAATCATCATCCATTATAAGTACTAATAAATTAATAATTTTACTATTTTAATGTTATGAAGCAAATACCAAAGTTTTACTTGATTAGTTAACTGGTATGCAATGTATTTCATTAAACTTCTGAAAATGCTTTTTTAAGCAATTGAATTAGAAACATTCTTAAATAAGAGTTAAGGTATTAGGGTCATATATAGCTATTGTTAATTAAGTCAATATTTAAATAACACGTGTGTACAATCAGTACCATGGGAACTTGATCTCTTCTCCTATCATTCATTAAGAGGAATACATAGAAAACCTAGAGGCCAGATGGGAAAACATAATGAGTTTAAATACTATAATGAGTTTAAAGGGACAGAACTAACTTGAGTGAAAACAATGTGCCTGATCAATTAGAAAGTGAGTCCCAAATAAGTTAAAATTTGAGTTATGTTCCGAGGCAAGGGATTAAGTCAGGTTGACCAGAAGAATGAAAGGACATGACAAGGTAGCAGAGCAAAGAAAAACAGAGGAGATAAACTTTGGAGGTACAACCAGAGAAGGTTGTGTGTATTGTGTGTAGAGAAAAAAAATAAATGTTGGGGAGAGCATTTAGGGGAAAGCTGAATCAGAGACGTCATGATGAAAAAAGTAGATGTGGATTTCATCTACTCTTTCTTTGGACAAGAAAAAGCTATTCATAAGTGTTTAAAAAAGTAGATTATTCTGCTAATTGTAAGCCTTTGGGGAAGGAATAGGCTAAACATAAATTTGGGAAGGTCATTAAGGGAACTATTCAGGAAAATATGTCCCTCAAAAAATGAGGATATAGCCAGGAATGGACAAGAAGGTACTAGGGCAGGGACAAAAGTTATGAAATTGATTATCTTGCTGGAGTTTCAGTTGTGATTTTCCCTGTCTCTGCATCAGTCTTCTTTGTCATCAGATTCCTACTTTAATCGAAATATTAGTTTTTCACAAATGATTATGTATGCAAAAAATTTTTAAACCTAAGAAGCATATGTGGTATTAAATTTTTTTATTCTATATTCTTTTGGAGCATAACTTGGTAAACAACAAAGCAGCAACACTTAGGGGAAAAAACAAATCCTCATATGCATAACTGATTAAGCTTACTCATTGTTTTCATACCACTTTTTGGAATTATGTACATGTTTCATACTTGTTCACGTTTTTGGTTGTTTTCTGTATTTTTAGTTTTTGTATAGAAAGAGCGTAAGGCTCAGCACATCTGAATTTCAACTACAATATACAACTGGCCTATGAATATATGATTTATACGCAACTAAAACATGTATTTCAATAGCTGGGAGGGAGACCAACAAAATTTTGTTTCCTATATGTGACTTTATAATAGTAATTTTGAAAAGTTTGTAATAATAAGCCCCAAATATACTGTTTGTAGAAATATATTGCCAATGAAATTAGAATTTTAAAAAAATATGTAGAGAGCCATTTTTTTTCTTTATGGGATAACTTATTTACCAGTACTCAGTTATCAAATCTGATGATGACAAAAAAGTTAATATTTTTTCATAGATTTTTAATGTGCTAAAATTTGTTATTTCATGGTGAAGTCATATTTATTTGTAATCATTAATAATTTTATAGGCCCAATCACAAAATATATAATGAATACCAGAAGTTATTTTCCATATTTTTATGTCTGTGTGAGTGCTATTTTTGTTTTGTTTTGAGATGCACAATGAAGAATCTATGTTTAAAGAAAATTTTCATATTTCAAGTGTAGTCTAAAATGTAGTACATTTCCTCTATTTTTTAATATAAATAATGTATTTCTGGTAATTGATTTGTGTATATGTGCTTGTGTTTAAATTTTAAGGTAGATATATATGTTATGATGCTAATTTTACATCTGAAAATCTTAATATACATGGAATATATGCATTCTTAGTTGGCAGTTCATTTCATTATCAGCTGGAGATTTTCTTTAAACTAGTCCACTGTGATAAAATATTTTAATTATCGTGTGTTGTGTAATTAAAAGTGTGACAATATGTTGTAACCTTTATATTGAAAATTTTCAAACTTGTAAGGCTGTTACATTCACAAGTCTGTTGAGAATAATCTTAGACAGTTACAGTTTATCTGTTCTTTAATATTTTATTTTCTGTGTTGTTCTGTAGAGGTCCTTCTGTAGTGCCATGGTAGAAGAACTGAGGATGTCCCTAAAGTGCCAGCGTCGGTTAAAACACAAGCCACAGGCCCCAGTTATCGTGAAAACAGAAGAAGTTATCAACATGCACACATTTAACGACAGAAGGTTGCCAGGTAAAGAAACCATGGCATAAAGCTGGGAGACCGAACACCCAAGCACAAACTGTCGTCTTTTTTCCAAACAATTTAGCGAGAATGTTTCCTGTGGAAATATGCAACCTGTGCAAAATAAAATGAGTTACCTCATGCCGCTGTGTCTATGAACTAGAGACTCTGTGATCTGAGCAGTTGCAATTGATCGGACTTGATTTATAAGCATCATGGATCAACCAAGTTACACGGGGTTCTACTGTTTATCATGGGTTCCTCCATTCTTCTGAGTGAATGTTACATGCGTATTTTGTGGCTGATTTCAAATGCAGTCCAGTAAGACATTACAGGTTCCTATTGAAGTCCAACTGTTGCCAGGAGATGGAATATCAATGCCCCAAGGGTAACCAGTGAAAATGTCTGTAAGAATAAAAATACTTGGAATCAGCAAAAACTGTAGTATTACAAGAAACAGTACAGTCTTCTGAAACATCCAGACAATAGTGGTGGTGATGTTACTAGCCCCCAACAACTCAATACAATGATCATCTGAAGAGACAATATGTGTTTATAGGACATGAAGAAAAAAATGTAACGCAAAACAAATCAGAATTTCATGACAAATGGAATATAAAGCATTTCTTCATCAGTGCTTTATTTTTTCTTTCTTTCTTTTTGACAATCTGTGTCACTGATTAAGATAGAAATGTCAATTACCACGGCAATGATGTTTTTCTTAAATTTACCTGCAGGAAATTTAACATGTAATTCTACTAGATCCCTACCTATCTACCTGTTCCCCTCACCTGAGCCCCATTTCCTAACTCTACACCAAGAATAAAAAGCAACAGTTGGTTCATAGATTATGAATTAAAAAGTATATTTTGCAATCTTTGTCTTACGTTATGAAAGAGGGCTGGGTATTGATAGTTATGTGGAAGACCGAAGATTTCATTTTAATATTCAGATATGTTCATCTAAAGCCTAGTTCCTGCTAGAAATGAATTTGATGGAGCCTGGGCAGAGATCTCAGTGACAGGACAATGGGGACTAGTCATCTGTAGAAAAGTATGTGTGGAGAACTTTGAAGTGGACTGCGTTTATCAAGACAGTCACAATGTTAAATGAACAAAATTCTTGAGCAGTTTTTTTTTCAAAAAAATGTTCAGGTTTATTTGTGGAAATGCAAGATTTCTATGAAAATAGTTTTTGTATGGAAATTTTTGTAATACTTTTTATCAACAAAATAAGAACATGTGTACCTGTCAGGGGTGTGATGTCAAGCATGAATGGTAGTGCGTGTGCACCACCAACGTTTGGTGAAAACTATTTTTATCAAGAAAAAAAGGAATCATAGAAGAGAAATATTTTCAAGTTAGATAATATAAAAGTTAGGTGCACTACCACCACTGCTTACCATGCTACACCCCTGGTTTCCATGAGGCTGACAACATACTGTAATGAACAATTGTGTGTAAAACGGTAAAAGACACAGATCTCTTGACAACATTGTGATAACAGTTGAGTGCACACAGTTTGCTGTTTGAATCCAATGCACAAAATTGAAAAAAAAATCATTAAAATTATGTCCATTTTACTTTCAGCTTTGCCTTTTATTTTTCTTTGGTATGGATAGATGAATGCACAATATGCTCATTTCATTAAGGGAAGTACACTCCTTAAGTCTTTCTAGGTCATCAAGGATGGCTATGTTCCCAACTACCTGGAGACAGGAAGAAAATAGCTTGAATTCTGAGCTACCACAGATGTAGGATATAATCTTTAGGCTTAGGGCAATTGAAATGAGAAAAAATAGCAGTTATAAAAGCAACAGTCATTGTCTTGCCTCTTCTGTGAGTGGATATTGACTAAGTTCATAGAGTTGGATGAGACTGTATAGTGATTGCTGATCTTATATTTAAAGTCAAACTGATGTCCAATATAAGACCTCTTTGTGCATTGATAATTTACTGTAATTCAGCAAAGGGAGAGGAAGTGATAAGTTCAGTTTCAATGTTTAGTAATAATGTGTGTGGTTTAGATGTTAACATACTCACAAAGCTTTTATATATATTTAAATAACAATTACAGCATAGTTTTTACTAAGCAAAAAAGATACACATTTTAGCTAGAACACTTAACAAAAAAAAAACTTTTGTAAAATATTTCTTTAAATTTACAAAATTTGGATAATTAATTTGCTTATATCAAATTAAATTATAAATTAAATGCCTGTTTTCAGTTTGTTGTATCTGAGGAATTTTAAATTAAAACTCAATATTTATTTTTTCTTCTTCTTCTTTTCCAACTGAGAGGAGGAAGAGGGGAGATAGAAAGACAGACCTGTTTGAGGCCAGTGCTCTGCCCACCAGAGACCATGCTTGCAACTGAGCTATTTTTAGTGCCTGAGGCAAAAGCTCCATGGAGCCATCCTCAGTGCCCAGGGTCAATGTGCTCAAACCAATTAAGCCATGGCTGCAGGAGGGGAAGAGAGAGAAAAATAGAGACAGAGGAAGGGAAGTGAGAGGGGTAGAGGAGCAGATGGTCACTTCTCCTGTGTGCCCTGATAGGGAATTGAATCCTGGCCAATGCTCTACTACTAAGCCAACTGGCCAGGGCCTAAAACTCATATTTCAATGATAATTCTGTCCCAAAATTTAATTTTATAGAGTTACACAATTCACTGCATAAAAATCTCAGCATTGTATTTATTAGTTGTAAATAATATCAAATAACTTTTTATGAAAATGTTCAGATTTTGGAGAATATTAAGCTTTTTATCAATCAGGTTCTAATCAGATTTTAAAGCACTTTTTAGTTTTAATGCTTTATTATATTAAACAACATTATCAGGCAGAAAATGACTAAATTTTTGAGAAATCAGAAAATAATTATTTAGATTTTTGGGTAAAATTTAACAATTGTTTGAAGTATTAAATTTAAAAATTAAAAAGTTTAAAATATCTGCTGTATTTTAACTTAAAGATAATTTTGTATATATAAACAATGTATCAATATAATACTTATCTATTTCCTAAAAGGTTTCTATATTATTGTCAAAACAGATATTTACCTATTCATCAGGTCAATATACATACATGAGATACTGTTCTTAATTTTAATATAATCTAGATTACTTTCAAAATAATTTCAACCACTAAGAGAATTTCTCTTCTAAGAAATACTTCTAGAGTATATCAGAATAAACATTACTCTAGTGTTAGACTCAAAGTATAGGAAGAAAAAAGAGGACATCTGCTCTAGACAACCATATAACCTGATGGCTCCAGGTAATCAATAGAGACACATATTCCACAAATGAATAACCCTAACCAGAATAGAACACTGGAGAAATATATTTATATATACCAAAATTAGGAAATCCTAACCAGATAAAAACACCAAGAATTTATATGTATATATATTTCAGTTAAGTAACACTAACAACTATGAGAATACCAAGGAGATATATTCACATAATTACAACTAAATCACCCTAACCACTATGGGAATGTTATCCTAATCACTAAGGGGATGTGTTCTATTTTACAAACATGTAAAATGTATAAGGGCATTTTAATAATTATAATGTCTCACTATTTTGAAATTCTTATATTATAAAAAGTTTCCTTATAAAATTAAATGAATTTATGTACTAAACATTAACAATTTAAAAGTATTTTAGCAGTCTAACAATGCTGTTATTATAATCACATAAAAAATCATTAGTTTTTCTTGGTATAGAATGCTAAGTTGAAAGTCATTTTCTTAGATAAATTCAAAGATACTCATTTATTGCTTTTTTACTTCCAGTCTTCTGTGGACAAACTTGAAATTTTTCAGATCCCTGATCTTTTGTATGTGACTTTTTTTTTTTAACTCTTTCTCAGGTTTGTTTGATATTCTCTTTTACCACAGATCCTGAAATAGCCCAATATAAGACATTGACCTATTTTCATTCATTGTGCTAGTGCTTGCTGAATGTTTTAATTCGGCTAATGTTGTCCTTCAATTTAGAGACAACTTTCTGAACTATTTTTTGATGATTTCTTTTGTCTGCTTTCTCTACTTACTCTAACAGCTACACTCAATATTGGAGCTCCTGAACTACTGAGTCTAAATTTATAATCTTTGTGCCCCTAGTTGTCATTTATGTAATTTTTATTTTCCAAATTTTATACTAAATTTTCTACTTCTGTTAATTGTTTTAATTTCTATGAGATCTAGTCTCATGGCTATAGTATCTTCTCTTATCTCTGAAGTCATTAATAATAATCTCATGACATTATTTTCTTCTTGAAAAGATCTCCATTTCCTCCCAGTTGTATTTTTTCTGTTCGCATTTTTTAATTTTTATACTTCATAGTAGAGGTTTTTAAAATATTTTTGTTAATTATTATCATCCTGTTAAAGATTTTAAAAAGGAGACAAAAATCTATTTAGGAAGCTGTATGTTCATGGCAGGGTTTGAGGTGGGCGATATTTATCTAACTTGAGGTTCAGCACAGATTCATCTATCATTCAAAATGTTCTCTGAATCTTTTCTCTTAGGCCTTTTAGGTTCCCCCTGAGAAATATTTTTAAATTTCTTGCTTGGAGAATAAGGCCCTGACTGCCAATGTTCTGGTAATCTGGGGTTAAGATATCTTGAGATCTGAATGCATTCAACTGGACCTGGAATCTTTTAGTCTGGAGCCATTTTATTTTTCCTTTTTTGAAACTACTTTTCTATACTTTTACTGAGTTGGGAGAGAACAGGCTCTCAGGTGTAAAAAAAAAAAGAGAGAGAAAAAGAGGAAGAACGTAGGAATCCACTGTTTTCAAACTTCACTTAATAAAAATGAAATCCTCCTTGTGTTCTCCATCCTGTACGGCTAATTATGAATGTACATTGTTCAGCTGGTTCCTGTATCTTGGAGGATTCTGTGATAAAAGTAATCTGATTAGTTGTCAGGTTTTTACATTGCCCACTTGGGATTATATTTTGCTTCAGTCTGGTTAGTTAAATCATTAGTTCATATGATTTCTCCTAACAAAAGTTTTGTTGAAAGTTTTACTTCTCTGTTCTCTTTATTATTAGAGTTTTAAAAATGAAATAAAAATCTACTGCAATTATTATGGGTGAATAAGAAGCCAAATTTCACATATGCATTTAATTCATTTAATTTGACATATGCATTTAACATAATTTAATAAATATGCAGATTATTATTAATGACTAGCATATGCCTTGAACAAGAACTCTTTATACTGAAATCTAGTATAGGAAGCAAATAACTAAAACTACTGCAGTTCAAATAAAGTAGAAATGGAACAGACCTTCCTCTTGTAATTTCAAAGAATTTAATATTGCCAAGTTTCTCTTCTTTCCAAATAATTTTTAAGTCTATATGTTAAGTAGACTTTTACAATGAAAATTAATTTCACAAAATGGAGCCAAAAATTATTTCTGAAATGGGGATTATTTCTATTTTATTATCTGTCAAATAACACTAAATTTTGGAAGCCAAGGTAATTTATAACCTAAGGGCTAAAGTCTAATTCAAAACATTCCAATTCTTATTTTATAAGGAATACTTTCTTAGTGAACCATAATGAACTATACAATTTTAAGAATTCCCTTTAATCTATTGCCTTACACTGTACCTTCCTTTCATATTTATTATGATTGTAATTTTAAAAAATTTTAGATTTTATTTATTGACTTTTAGAGAGAGGGGAGAGAAAAAGAGAGAGAAAGAGGAGGGAAAAGTGGGAAGCTTCAACTCATAAGAGTTTCTTCTTGTATGTGCCCTGACCAGGCAAGTCAACAGATTTGAAACAGTGAACTCAGCATTTCAGGTCAACATATAATCCACTGTGCCACCACAGGTCAGACTTAAAATACTTTTAAACATATATATCCCTGCTTTATTTCCAAGTACAATTACTGTTTTCCTACATTTTCACTAGAAATTTTCACAATAGAATACTTAAAAAACATAACACTCTCAATTGCTTTAGTTAACCCTAAAGTCAATCTGTAGAGTTTAATACCTAATAATCATAAATACACTGAACAATATAAAATTATATATTCTACTCACCGTAGTCATAATTCATGTTAAATGGGGAAATATAAAACATACTATACATATATGATCCTTCTATAATATTTTAAAATACTTTTTAACATTACCCTATATCTCAGCTTCCAATCTAATATTTTCATATGGTTCAGGATAGATGCTATAGCTCCAGCCACTGTATTCACATTTCTACCAACAGAATACTTTGGTCAGAAGTTAGTGATGTGTCCACACTTGTCTGTAAAACAGGATAGGAAATGTAGACTTAAATTCAGGCAGCAATACGTCAGATAAAAGGCAAGGGTTCTGCCTCACCTGTGGTGGTGCAGGGGATAAAGCGTCGACCTGAAAATGCTGAGGTCCCCAGTTCGAAACCCTGGGCTTGCCTGGTCAAGGCACATATGGGAGTTGATGCTTCCAGCTCCTCCCCCCTTCTCTCCCTCTGTCTCTCCTCTCTCTCTCTCTCTCTCTCTCTCTCTCTCTCTCTGTCTCTCCCTATCCTCTCTAAAAAAAAATGAATAAATAAATAAATAAAAAATAATAAAAGGCAAGCGTTCTATTACTAGGGAAATGTATAAACAGATATGGGAAAAGAAATTGCAATTTTTGTCATTCCTAGTATTTTGCAGTCTTTTACCCCAGCACACTAAATCCTATCTTGTTCTATTAATTCCCTTTTTTTATTTTTTTAAATTAAAGTACAGTTGACATACATATTATTTCAGATGTAAAACATATTGATTCAATATTTATACAACAGTTCTTACAGTGTGATGACTCTGATAGATCTAGTAACCATCCATCCCAATACAAAGGTCTATTTTCTCTATGGTGTATATTACATCCCCGTGACTTACTACTTTTTTATCTCACCGGAAGTTTGTACCTCTATTCCCCTTTATTTTTCTCACTCATTCCCCTCTCCATCTGACAATCATCCATTTGTTCTCTGTATAATATTATAACATTTGTATAATATTTGTTAACCCACTATTTTGCTCATTTCTCACTCATGTGCCATCTACCACTATCATTCTCTCTTTTTCTTATAAACCAGATTCTTTCATATCTTAGTGATTTCCTTTATATTTCTTTTATCACCTTCCCTAATGGAAACCTGGATTTTCCTTTATGACACTATTTTTCTTGAAGCAATAGTAGAAACAGTTGACAATTTCTTTGTTCTGCAAAACACTGTTATTTTCATTATAGCTAAAGATGTACCTTTTTTCAAACCATTATTTTAATCCCAAAATACTCTTTCTCATTCTTTAAAAACTTGGACACCTTTATTAGAATTAACCTGTAATTCTGTGCCCTACCAACTTTAATTAATTATGTATGCACCCATTTGTTTATATTAAAAAATCTGTGAACCTACAATATGATCCAAGCTTTCTGTTAGATACTGGCTAAGCAATGATGATCGAAAAGAGACATGGTACTTGCTGGTACAGTTCTAGAAGAAGAGGCTAATCTTAATCAAATACACTAAATATAAAAATACAAACTGAAAAATGCTGTTGTAAGAAGTACTCCTTTTTGTTATTTTCTGATGAGACATGAGACTTTCCTTACTAGATCTCAAGCAATACAGTTTAATAGTTGAAGATATTATAAATTTGATTATATTTATAAAGTATGAACATAAAAACATTTATTGGTCTAATAAGACAAGCATGCTTTGCTTCATTGTGCTTCACTTTCTTGTGCTTTGGAGATACTATGTTTTTATATATTGAAGGTTTGTGGCAACCCTGTGTTGAGAAAGTCAATCAGTGCTATTTCTCCAACAGCATTTGCTTACTTCTTGTTTCTGTGTCACATTTTGGTAATTATTGCAATATTTCAGATTATTTAAGCATTTTTATGATAATCTGTGATCAGTGATCTCTGATATTACTGTTGTAACCATTTATGGTTGCCACAAACTGCTCCCATAAGAGACAGAAAACCTAATAAATGTGTGTTCTGACTGCGCCACTGACCAGACATTTCCCTGTCTCTCTCCTCCTCCTCAGGGTTCCCTATTCTCTGAGACAAATGATATTAAAATTAGTCCAGTTAATAAGCCTACAAAGACTTTTAAGTGTTCAAGTAAAAGAAAGAGTCACATATCTCTCACTTTTATAAAACTGGAATAATTAAGCTTAGTGAGGAAGGCATGTTGAAACCTAAGTTGGACTGAAAGTGAAGCCTCTTACTCCAAGCAGTTAGCCAAGTTGTGATGCAAAGAAAAGGTACATGAAGAAAATTCAAAGTGCCGCTACCATGAACACATGAATGATGAGAAAGTGAAACAGCCTTATTGCTGATATGGAGAAAGTTTAGTGGTCTTAATAGAGGATCAAATGAGCCACAAAATTTCCTTACCCTATAGTCTAATCTAGAATGAGGCTCTAACTCTCTTCTCAAATCTACAAAGGCTGAAAAAGGTGAGGGAGCTGCATAGAAAAGGTGGAAGCTAGTAAAGATTGGTTCATGAATTTAAGAACATGCATCCATTGGCAGCTCAAGGGTCAAAGCTTAATTTTTACTTTCAAGTCTTATTATTGAAGAATATATTTCATAAGGCTATAAGTGCCAATAATAATGACTCTTCTGCTAGATCTGGGAAGGTTTCACCTTTCTAGATGTCATTAAGAATATTCGTAATTCATGGGAAGAGGTTAATATATCAACATTAGCAGGAGTTTGGAAAAACTAGATTCCAACCTTCATGACTTTGATGGGTTCTACACGTCAGTGGAGGAAGTAACTGTAGATGTGATACAAATAGTAAAAGAGCTAGAATTAGAAGTGGAACCTGAAGGGATGATCAAATTGCTGCAATCTCATGACAAAATTTCAACAGATGAGAAATTGTTTTCTTTGTACTTTCTTGAGATGAAATATACACCATAAAGATGTTGTGAAGATTGCTGAAATGACAAAAAAATAGAATATCATATAAACTAGTTGATAAAGCAGTGGCAGGGTTTGAGAAGATTGACTCCAATTCTGAAAGAAGTTCTGCTGTGTGTAAAAAACTATCAAAGAGCATGGCATGGTACAGAGAAACTGCATAAAAGAGTCAATTGATGCAGCAAAATTCAGTCTTAAGTTAGTGCCATAGCTACCCCAGTCTTCAGCAACCACCATCCTGATCAGTCAGTGGCCATTATCATCAAGGTGAGACCTTCCACCAGCAAAAAGCTTACAATTCCCTGAAGGTTTACATAATGATCAACATTTTTTAGCAATAAAGTATTTTTTTTTAAATTGAGGTATATACATTGATTATTTTTAGAATCATGATATTGCACACTTACTGGACTGCTGTATAGTGTAAATAAACATAACTGTTATAAGCATTGCGAAACCAAAAAAAATTTGTGTGAGTCACTTTATTATGATATTCACTTTATTGCAGTGGCCTGGAACTAAACCCTCATTATCTTCAAGGTATGCCAATATTATTGGTTTATGTCTTCCTCTCAGGAATGCATAACTTCTGTGAGCTTCAAAGCTTGGCACAGGGTAAGATTCTAATGGGGTTGAAGAACATAAACTGATATGTAAAGTGTTTTAGTTCATTACTGCTGTCCTATTATTCATACTAGCAATTTTCCACTATGTGCAAATATGACACCATAACTTTCTAGGTTCTAATTTGATCTTTACTACTGCCACTTACACATTTTCCTCTTTTTCTTACAAAGGTGCAAGAAAATATTCTACAAGTTTTACTTGGATTTGTTTGTTTATTTTGTTCTGTTTTATATTTCTTGCTTTTCTTTCAGGGTAAAAGTAAGTAGTAACCTAACAATTAATTTGAAAAATCACTGAAAGCATGCTTATTGAATTGAGGTCAAACATTCAAATCTCAAATATTTATCCCCTTTTTAAAAATTTACCAAAAAAATTCACTTGAGTCTCTCTCACACAGTATGAGAAGTATAGGAATAATGCTGTATAAAAGTGAATAATAAAGGAACATTATTAGACTAGAGGATTGGAGTAAACTTCCCGGAGGAAGCGATGATTACACTGAAATATACATGCTGAGAAGCAGATACTCAGTAAAATAGAAATTTTCACAAGCCTGTGACAAAGTACACACAAGTGTCCTGTGGTAGAAGGGAGCATGGCATATACTTGAAGAATTGAGATGCAGTCAGTGTTGTAGAGCACAAAGAAGGCATAGAGATATATAGTAGAGATATATTTAAAATGCAGCTCAGAGCCAGACCTTAGCAAGGTAGTGCAAGTGACCTTAGTGATTTGATATTTATCCAAAGAGCAATAAGAAACCACTTAAATCTCTGAAGCAGAAGCAAGATTGTTGGATAAGATCTGCATTTTGTAAGGACCACTCAGGTTTCTTACAAATTTGGAGCATGATTTTAATAGACACCAGAGTGGATATGGGGAGGTTAGTGAAGAGGCCACATCCGTAAGGCGTCTGGGAAAATATTGTGTTACTTCAGATTAAACTCAATTGGTAACAGTAAAAATGAACAGAAAGAGACATTTTCATAAGATATTTAGCAGGTAAATTTAATAATAAATATACAGATTACTAATAATTGTTATGCCATAATTTATAATTAGTGCTTTTTATGATTTACCTCTTCCAAATCTCTGAGCTAGGGCCAATATTTCTGCTGTTTTATAAGTAAAAAAAAACAACTGACAAGAGAAATTAAGTAAATTTCCTAAAATCTTACAGATGCCAAAGTTAAACAAAATGATTCCAATATTCTTTTCTTTTTTCTTTTTCTTTTTTTTTTTACAGAGAAAGAGAGAGAGAGTCAGAGAGAGGGATAGATAGGGACAGACAGACAGGAACAAAAAGAGATGAGAAGCATCAATCATCAGTTTTTTGTTGCGACACCTTAGTTGTTCATTGATTGCTTTGTCATATGTGCCTTGACCATGAGCCTTCAGCAGACCGAGTAACCCCTTGCTTGAGCCAGCGACCTTGGGTCCAAGCTGGCGAGCTTTCTGCTCAAACCAAATGAGCCCGAGCTGAAGCTAATGACCTCGGGGTCTCGGACCTGGGTCCTTCCACATCCCAGTCCAATGCTCTATCCATTGCGCCACTGCCTGGTCAGGCCCAATATTCTTAGCCACTGTACTTGGTCATAGTCACAAACAACACTGCTGTCTCAGTGGCTTATCAGAATGGAAGTTTATTTCTTACTAATAAAAATTTTGTTACGTGTGTTTTGAACATCCTTCTATGTCTCTTGTGCTCTCTGTGGTAATCCCTAATCTGGATGGTTTCACTCTTCCAGTGTCTCGTGAGGCCTTCTCCTTGATTACCTTCAGAACCCTTTGTTAGGACCTAGTCACATGGTCCTGACCTACTTTAAGAGGCTCAAGTGTTGTAGGGGGTTGCAGGCTAGAAGAGAACAAAAACTGGTTTTGTGAGAAATAGTAATGCTATGCAAATCTGGACCAAATTCACCTTCCCCACTGATGTCATCAAGTCAAACAGGAAATAGAAAAAAGTGAAAGAAATCGTTACATTTGTAAGAAAAAAGGTGCATTTAGTTTTTGTTTGTTTCTTTGTTGGTTTTTGACACAGCTGGAAATACCTGAAACATTCAAGTGGAAATTTCTTTTTAAGCAATTGACAACACATGTGTGAGTTGGAGTTGAAGTCTGAAGTACACACATCACAGAAATACTAATTGAATTTGTGAATACAAGGTCGTCCCAGTAAAAAATGCCAAGTAAAAATAGATGTGGGTCTAAGACAAAGTCTTGACTGCCTCTAACTTGCAGTGTTGGATATGGAGGGTAGGTTCGTAAGAGATAGTGAATGCATGGCCAGAGAAATTGGACTTTATAGTTTTACATGTCACCCAGAGGGGTCCATAGCATTTTATCTTAAGTTAATGTCTGCAACCCTTAATATCCTAAAGATAGAAAATGAAGATGTCCTAACATTTCTTGCTGCAAAAACATTATTAAGTTATACCAACCTGACAACCAAAAAAATATATATTAATATTTACATTGTGAATTGGAAGAGTTCCTGGAATAAGCATCTGCGGACAGCTTGGGCCATTACTGACACTGGACGTCAAGCTGCCATCAGTGTCTTACATGCCTGAAACACTCCTACCACGTTGCACTAAAGTTGCTTTGGTCTCTCACTTCTGGAATCTTCACTAAATTCAAGAAGAAGAGGTTTCTTACCTTAATCTTCCCATCATTACTCTAAGTAACACAGATAGGTCCAAACATTATTTGGATGTTGCCATCCTATACTGTAAGGTTCACTCATTGAGTCTAATGTGCTTGATGCTGGCCTAAGAAGTCTTCGCCATGTGTTGTGCCATTTCTTGTGAACACCCATGGATGTCATTCCTTATCCTGTTTATATAGAGATCTGTAAGAGACTAAAAGGAAAAGCAGGACCCTGCTGCCAAGCTTGTGTCCAGGTGGTGTTTCAGGATGAACAGACCAATTAAATGCCTCATTTTCTACAATCCAAGAAAGATTGCATACTAATTTAAAGGTATGCAGATATCCTATGTGACCTTTTTGGCAGTTCCATACTAAAGACTGGAGTGCTTGGCGTGTCACAGTATGGCAACTCTCACTGCCTGGTCCACTGACAAAGTAATCACAGCCATAGAATATTCTTAAAGGTTCTTAGACAAGCTCTTCAACAGACTAAGAAATAAGGTTGAAAGAAATAACTGTCTCTTAGAAATAGAATAACAGTAATAAATGTGATCTAAAATAGTTGACCCAGTAACTACAGGGATCCCCCTTTGCTGCTAGGCCATTTTAGTGACCTGCATGTCTAGCTACACCCTTGCCTCAGTGCCACAAGAATAGGCCCTCACTTCCAGGTATCAGACTCTGAAATTACTGTCTCTGAACAAAAAGCTCCTGTTTTCTCTTTTTCTACTTCCTTGCTTCCATCTCATTTACTCCTGTTTTCACCCATGTCCTCATTATTTCAAGTTTTTCAGTAGTTTTATTATACCCGTCCTCCACTCTACTTTCCTCCAGACAATATACAGTGGAAATAAGAATTTCTAGAAATGAGGAATATATAGAGAGAATGAGTATAGTACTCTAAGGCAGTGGTTCTCAAAGTGTGGGCAAGGGTGCACTGGTGCACTCTAGAAGATTTCCAGGCGCACCGCATGGTATTCCAGAGAAACATGTGCCTGTAGGGACCAAAAAACCAACAGGGTTTTTGGAGTTTAGATTTTTGGGGGACAGAGGTGTGGGGAATTGGCTATAAGCTGACAATCTGCCCAACTCCCTCTCCCTCACTTGCCTAATTAGGTTGCAAAAGGCTGTTAGACTGTGGTGCTGGATTGTTTACACTACCCCCATGTTTCCCAGAAAGACAGGAGGCAAGTTTCTTCCACCCTTTGTTTGGTTTGGTGTAAAGTTAAGATGTTATGTATGGTGGGGGGTTTTGATTGATGATTAAACATAAGGAATTATCTCTTGAAGCCTTTTGGATTTCTATAAAAGAAAAATATGTGGCGATATCTAAAAAAACTTTGAACATTTTACTACAATTTTCAATATCCTATTTATGTGAATTAGGATTTTCTACTCTCAACACAATTAAGAGTAAAAAGAGAGCAATTCTTCAATGTATTGACAATGAAATGACAGTTTGCCTATCAAATATATGCCCAAACATTGAAAAAATTGCTAGGGCACATCAGCCTCATGTTTCTCATAAACACAGGAATAAAAAAACTTAACACAGTCACGCCAGGACCTGCCAAATTTACTAAATCTTACTAAGAATGTATCTTATATATAAAAAGATAACTTTCTTATCATTTTTTAACCCCTCTTTTTTACAAATTCTAAAAAACATAACTCAAAAAATGTAACATAAAAATGTTTTTTAAAGTCAGAATAAATTTAATTTTGTCATATTTATTTTAATTACCATAAAAACACTCTTGGACTCTATATTTTTTTCTTTAATAGTTGACTTAACATATTTCTCAGAAATTTATATATAGTGAGCCTACAATTATTTGTAGGATTTTAAATGCACCCTGACTTCAAAAAGTTTGTGAACCACTACTCTAAGGTGTTTTCTGACACTTTCTTTTTTTCTTATTTTTGTATTTTTTCCAAAGTGAGAAGTGGGTGAGAGGCAGACAGACAGAATCCACCATGTGCCCGACTGGGATCCACCCTACATGCCCACCAGGGGGTGATGCTCTGCCCATCTAGGGTGTTGGTTCGCTGTAATCAGAGCCATTCTAGTGCCTGAGGTGGAGGCCATGGAGCTGTCCTCAGCGCCCGGGCCAACTTTGCTCCCACGGAGCTTTGGCTGCAGGAGGAGAAGAGAGAGATAGAAAGAAAGGAGAGGGGGAAGAGTGGAGAAGCAGATGGGCACTTCTGTGTGCCCTGACCGGGAATCAGACCTGGGACATCCACAAACCGGGCAGATGCTTTACCACTGAGCCAACAGGCCAGGGCCCGACACTTTTTTTTTTAACTTAAAATTATGTTATAAAGATTTGTTTGTTATTTTCCTGATAACTCCTGTTCATTGTTTTTCACTGCTACATAATATTTATTGATGGTACCCACTCTTATTTATATGTTCTCCAGTCAGTGGATATTATATATTTTTTTCTTTTTAAGTAACTCATTCATATATATATATATATATATATATATATATATATATATATATATATATATATATATTATATGTTTTCTGGTACTCATGCATTAATTTTTTTTTACATATTCTGAGTCTTGGTATGTGTCAAAATCCTACTTTACAACACTACCAAAACCACTATATCAATCAGCACTTTAATCTTTGTTTTGAAGAGAAAGGAGTAATACATTTTCTCTCCAACTCTTGGTCTTTGTCAGATTTTTAAAAATCATCTTGCTTATCAAATGTGTCAAATGCCATTGTGGTTTTGTTTTGTGTCTACCTGTTGACTACTGCTATTGATCTTCTATGTGTATTAGCTACACATTTCATATTCTTTGAAAAGTTAACCCAGGTTTTTGTTTTTCCACCGTTTTTGTGATTTCTAGGAGTCTATCTATTGCTGATATTATCTAATTTGTTACTTGGTTTTATTTGCTGCAAACATCTCTCTTCATATGTTATCTATGTGCTTTTCACTTTAAAGTCCGACTGATGAACAGAGGTTGCTAATTTTAATGTTCCCAAATTTGTCACTCTATTACTTTATTATTAGCATTTTTGGTACCCAGTTTAAGAAATGCTCTTAAATGATAACAGAATAATACTCATCTGTATTTCTTTTTCTAAAAGTTTAAGTTTTACTTTCTAATTTTAATTAAATTCAAATATGTACATTTACCACCACCATCTGCATAACCATCTCCCCCTTTATTTAATTTGTGGAACAGTGTGTTTCCTTCTCTCAATGATCCATTATGCTTTGTCTGCAATATATCAGGATTTCTTTTGTACATGGAGGTTTCTAGGGTTTATATTTAATACTTTCTTATTCTGTCTTCAAAAGTATCTTGTTACATCATCTAAATTTCAGATTCAACCATGCATCCTACTAGATAAATATACACATAACTGCTGAAATTTTAATCAGAATAAATCAGAGGCAATTTGAAAAGATTTTTTCGTATTTGTTAGATATCACACATAAACACGTATCTGTCATCTGTCTCTTACAATTTTTGTACATAGTTCTCACACACATATTTGTTTCATTTATTCCTAGATATTTTGTAGCTACTATAAATTATGTTGATTTAAATATGTTGTTTTTTATGATTTTTATTGCTTGTATATAAGAATGTGTGTGTGTATATATATAACATTTGCATATATATTATATATGTGCACATAAATGATACATATTTTATATAATATATAATGTATATATTATATATATAAACCTTGCTAAACTCTTCTTTTATTTCTACATATTTGTCTCTAGATTATGTTGGATTTTTTATGTAAATAATCATGAAATGCAAATAATGAATGTCTTATTTTATCATCTTTCTGTCACTTGTTTCTAAGTTTCTTCTTATCATATGGAGCTATGATCTCTAATACAATGTTGACTCTAATAGGTGGTGGTAGCATCGTTGTTTTTTTCTCAGTTTAAAAGGAATGTTTCCAATCGACTTGGCTACTCAATTTACCTCACTGTTTTGAGATTACTGTTTAAATCATTATCTCCACCCAAATTATTTTCTTCTCCCACTCCTGATACTTGTCAAGATTTCCACCAGTCTCCACTAGCAAGTTACAAAGATATATATGACAGACTTTGAAGGAGGCAAGGAAATAAACTAGTAAATGCCCTCAGATCTTTTGGATTCTTTGTATATGTCTGTAAAGAGACCAGACCATCATTATTGTTTGCTATTCTAAAATCTGCATTTTCTACCTAATTTTTCTGTTTCCAATATTTTTCTTTTTAATTTATTCCTTTCACTTCCATTTATAGAACCTGATAAATCACTATTTGCTGTAAAAAGGCAAAATAGTCTCTGATTATTTTTTCTAGGTTCCTTATGATATAAGTAGCAGTGTTTTGACATGCCATTTAGAGACAGTTTAAACTCCACACAAACTATCTTATTAGCCGTTTCTCTTATTTCAACATATGTTCTGTGTTTCAAGTAACTTATTAATAATGTTGCCATGAATTTTCTCACATCCTATTCTTGTTATACCTGAACAGTTCTTAGCCTCTTCTCTCCTATCAGAATTTTCTGCTAATTTTTCATGGTCTAGCTCACAGGTAGAAAAGTATTTATGACTCCCTTTGAAGTTTTCTAAGCTTAGCACAGTGTTTTTCACATACTAGATGCAAAATTATTTATGATACAATTTTTTTTTTGGAAATAATTTTAATTTATATTTTGTTGTCCTACATATGAAAGTAAATTAGTTTTAAATTTAATTAAATGTCAGTAGTGGAAGTATAAAAATAAAATTTAAAAACTATTTTTATGATCATAGTGGCAACAGAAACAGAACTGATATCCATCATTTATTTATGATTGTTTCAAGTGCATAGTATGTTCTAAGGATTTGCCTCTACATTGCCATATTTATGAATTTGTTTATTTATTATTTAATCCTTACTGAAGAAAATCTTGTCACATGTGTTAGCAATATTTTATTAAGTCTATTTTATAGTCTATAGATTATAACTTCTGATTTACTTCATTCTAAAGGAAATAATTTGAAGTGTGTTAATGCCATAAATGTTTGCTACAAATCTCTTGTGAGCCAGATATTATATCATAATCTAAGGATTCAGTTCTTAGCCAGTAGATGAGTTCTTTTTTATTTTTTTAATTGAACTCATTCATGTGATGCTGGTTAACAAAATAATTCAGGTTTCAAATGCACACTTCTATAACACATCATCTGTACATTGTAAGGTGTGTTCACAAACCCCAAATCAAATCTCTGTCAGTTCTCATTTACATCCCCCATATCCTCCTTCATCTACCTTTTCCAAGGGGGCCTACAGTATAATGGGTGGGTAAACATTGAATCACTAATTATACAGATCAATATATTGTTGCATAGTAAACCAATCACTGTATTTTGAGCAAAGGGAATAATAGAGGTTGCAGTTTACATTCATGAGTAAAATGTGTTTCTAAATAAATGAAATTTTAGGTTAAACTATAAAAATTACAATTGACTAAGAAGAGAGAAGGAGGACGGCATTTCTAGGGAAGAACCTCTTAAGTAATACTATGTGTGAAAACACAAGGGCAGGGCCTGACCAGGTGGTGGCGCAGTGGATAGAGTATCGGACTGGGATGTGAAGGACCCAGGTTCGAGACCCTGAGGTCACCAGCTTGAACATGGGCTCCTCTGGTTTGAGCAAAAGCTCACCAGCTTGGACCCAAGGTCACTGGCTCAAGCAAGGAGTCACTTGGTCTGCTGTAGCCCCATGGTCAAGGCACATATGAGAAAGCAATCAATGAACAACTAAGGTGTCGCAATGAAAAATTAATGATTGATGCTTCTCATCTCTCTCCGTTCCTGTCTGTCTCTATCTCTCTCTCTCTCTGACTCTCTCTCTGTCACTGTAAAAAACAAACAAACAAACAAAAAAAACACACTAGGGCAGGATATATGATGATGTAGCCAAAGAAAAATGAGTGAAGAAAAGTCTGACTTTGAAGCACAGATTGACTCATGAGAGACATGGATGTTCATGTAAAGAATTCAGTGTTGTTGGCCCTGGCCAGTTGGCTCAGTGGTAGAGCGTCCGCCTGGCGTGCAGAAGTCCCGGGTTCGATTCCCGGCCAGGGCACACAGGAAAGGCGCCCATCTGCTTCTCCACCCCTCCCCCTTTCCTTCCTCTCTGTTTCTCTCTTCCCCTCCCGCAGCTATGGCTCCATTGGAGCAAAAGATGGCCCGGGTGCTGGGGATGGCTCCTTGGCCTCTGCCCCAGGCACTAGAGTGGCTCTGGTCATGACAGAGCAATGCCCCAGATGGGCAGAGCATCGCCCCCTGGTGGGCGTGCAGGGTGGATCCCGGTCCGGCGCATGCAGGAGTCTGTCTGACTGCATCCCCTTTTCCAGCTTCAGGAAAAAAAAAAAAAAAAAAAGAATTCAGTGTTGTTAATACAATCAGAAGCACTAAAGTTATTGATTACAGGAGTTAGGTGATCAAAATTGAGTTTTCAGAGAGAATTTTGGTGGCTGTGTTTCCAGAAAGGACACCCAAATAAACAGTAAGGGTATTTATGATCCTGTCACCTTAAACAAAAAGTTGGAAATTACTAGTTCTATATATACACAAATCCTTACTTTGCTGGTTTTCCAGTAATACAGAAAACAAATTTTTATATCTACTAGTCAAAAAAATCTTTCATTATTTAATAAACAGCTGGGAAGCAATGTCTCATTGCCTTTCGCATCATGTTTTTTGTGTCTGTGGGAAAAGTTCAAGGCTTAGACTGTCAATAAATATTTGTTGAAAGAAAATGAACTGTGGCATCTCAGGAGAATAAGAAGCCACTAATTAATAGTTAAGACTCCATTGACAAAGACTGGCTAGAGATGGCAGAGAAGGCTGTGCTGCTGATCTGGTGACACTGAAGTGTTAGGAGAGTCACGTTGCAAGTTAACAAAATTACAATAAATTGTATCAAGAAACTACAATAAGAAAAATTTTGCTAATATTATTAAGCTAGTAACAGGATCAGATGGAAAGATAGGAGCAAGAATGGGTTACCAATATAAGTAAACCTTTTATTTAGCTTTTAAACTTTGGCGAAATTGTGTCTTTCTCAAAGTACTCTTTCTCCATGGACATTCTATGCAATCTCTTTGCTTAAATGGCTAACTATATCTCGGTGACTCCTGCACTTATATCGAGCCTAGAGTACTTCTCTATTGCCAGATATTTCTCTGTAACCCAGTGGGCATCTACAGATTTACCTCAAATTTCCGGTATATTCTGGTGAAAGTTATTGCTAAAGACACTACTAGATGCTGGAGAACCAGAATCAGATATGTTACAATATAGAGATTGCAGTCCTTTGGAGAAAGTGTTCTATTAGGTATATGTAGGTTTTTATGACCTCAAACAGAGGGCCACATAATGCAGCTGGGGGCCCAGGGAACAGGAGCCAAGAGCCACCTCAGCAGATTGTGCTTAAGCTACCTGATTTAACCTATAAATCATCAGGCAAAGTATGTGGTTTGGGATGGGGAACATTGCCAGTAGAGGGCTAAGTCTAAAGCGCAGTTTATCATAAAATTGTAGAAACTTAAATAGGGTCTAAAGGTTACATTTGAAGTTGTGAATATATATGGGGTAAGAAAGGAAAGAACCTAAATAAATTACATTCTGAGGAAATTTTACCTATTTGTTAGGGAACGGGAAGTCATTGAAACATTAACGGGATCATTTGATTATATTCATATTTTAGAAAACTGTCATTTGAGTGGCAGAGAATTGATTTGAGGGGGACTCAGATTAAAGTCTTAAAAGTAAACACACAAAAAAAACAAATAGGTGTCTGTCATTTAATTCATGTAAGGAAAAACAAAATAAAGCAAAGCAAAATGAAAGATAGCAAAAACTAAATCAATAGGAATGGGAATGAAGAAATTTAAACAACTTTGAGAGAAATTAAGGAGTTAAGAGTTATAAGATGTAAGATAAAATTGCTTGATGAGGGAGGTTGAGGGAGGAATACAAGATGACTCCCAGGTTCCTGCTTGGGCAGCAGCCCAGAGGATTGTGTCTCACAATAGGAAAGAAGAATTTAGGAGGCACAGATTTGTGAGAATTACGGTAATTTTCACACCTCCTTCCCCATCACCTTGTATTCACTGATCATTACACTCTATAAACATCTCCTGAGTATTTATTTTCAACACATGATTATTTAAGATGTTAATATACTGGAGATAATATACTAAATGAATTATTCCTTATCTTCAAGGAGGTAAACTGTCCTGAGTATCTTTTAAGGTATCTTGTTTTCATTACCTCTACTACTGCCTTATTTCAAACGTAGTACATTAACTCGTTTTCTTGTTCCCAGTCTCAGGTTTCCTGTTCTCTTAAATAACCCTGACACAATCACTTTTTTAAATCAGCTAGATCTGCTTCCATTATAACAGTAGTCACATAATGTATTGGTATGAATTTTTTTACATGCACACCTCCACTTTTGGAATGTGAACTTCTTGCAGGAACAGGCTATGTCTTTGTTTTCTTTGTATGTCTGTCTTCTACTAGGGTGTGCAACAAATGTTCATTACACTCTAGGTTTTTTGAATGAGTAAACAAATGAATGACTTAAGGAATAACTAGCAGAAATGCACTCATGTCTACTGGAGGTTTAGGGAAAGACACTAGTGAGGAAGGGTGGCTGTAAATTTCCACAAGACCTTGATGTTTTCACCACAGTCCAAGATCAAGACACAAGTTTTGAAGGTCCAGACTCTATCTGTATTAAGAGTTGTTGGTCTCCACAAAATTGTCTTTTAGAACATGTACCTTTAAACTAGGGTGACAGATATATGCAAATTCAGGTTCCTATATTATTTACAAATGTTTGAAGCCATCATTATGGAACAGCACTGTCTAATAGAACTAACTCTCTGTGATGTTCTAGACCTGTCCTGAGCAGTAATACAGTAGCTACTAGTTACATGTGGTTATTGAGCATTGAAATGTGCAACTGATAAACGGATGGATTTCTAAAATTAATTTTATTTAGTTTTAATTATTTTCAATTTAAGTGTAAATAGTAGCAGCTGGCTAGTGGTTACTTTGTTGCACAGAGCAACTCTAGTATAAGAAAGGAAATTTTCTTCCAAATTGTTAATTTAATGATTCTTAACTATTTCTAGTGTTATTATTTTCATTTTAGGGTCTGCATTTGCATCTGGTTTGCCTGACTTTGATTGTCTACCTGCCGTATTTTATTAGACCTAATAAAACTATGTTGGGTCTCTTTCACTGCCTCTCCCAATCTCAGCTGCAGAAAACCTCTGATTTAATTATTGCCTAGTTAGAGGCCCTATATCTGGCTCTCAATTTCAACATCCTTCCTCCTGCAGCCATGTCTTTTCTAGTTGTCAATTTTGATTGTGCTACTTAGCATTGTGAAAAAATTACAATATACTTATATTTTAACCTGAAAAAAAATGTCTAACTGTAACTGAAATATACTATCTCTATGTTGGCTTGTCAGATATTATCTGGCCTTCGGGAATAATAATTAGAAATCCAATTATTAACTTAGAAGTGATATAATATTTGCTGGTGATATGAAACTCAGATTATAGGTAGCAAGTTTTGTTACTTTTTCATCATTAACTTTTTCCTGAAATTTCATCAGGGATCCCCACTGTGTACAGCCAGTGCTCGACTTATGACCACGATTGGTTCCTACAAACTGGTCCTAACACATTTTGGTCATAAATTGAGTAGGCAATATATACAGTACTGTGAAATGATGTTATAAAAATCGTTAAGTTACATTTTATCATAATTTTCTTTCATTATTGTTATATATCATAATTTTCTTTGTTCATTTTATGCCATTTGTGTCATCTCTACACCATTTTGTTTCTTATTTTTACATTCGTCAGGTTTAAGTAAAACACTGCATTACCAGTACAACTGGTTTAATATTTGCAAAGACAATTTCTCTTGGTAGACATCTTGGGAGGGGTTTGATGAAAAACATCCAAGACACAAAACACAAATTGCTGTACCGAGTCTGGGATAACAGTTGAAATGGTGCACGCGGAGATGGTAGTGCTGCCAGAAGCTGGTCCGCACTGTCATACACCCAGCTGGGCAACGCTTATGCTGCCAGACGCTGAGCAGTCATGGCTAGCAATTGTGGTTGTAAAGTTGAATGGCAGTAAGTTGCATAGGTCGTAAATCGATCAATATTTGTACCTGCCTGAGAAGAGAAAGAGTTCTCTTCCCAGTAGACTGCACACCATCTCCTAGAAAAGTGCTGGAAGCACACAGATTGTAAATTACACTAGAAATATTTTTTTTAATTCTTCATATTGAATAGACTCCTTTCTTTTATAATACCTTTCTCTGTCAAGAAAAAACAATTATTACATCTTTTTAATCTATAGTCCCAGTCTATTTTTTGCAGCCTGAAGATGTCTTTATTTAACAAGTAGCGAGTGATGTTCTAAATTTTTTTTTATTTTGAAATTAAATTTAATGGGATAATGTTGATCCTATCAAATTTTATCAATAAGAGTACATAGTTTTCAGGTGACTATCTCTACAGCATTTGAACTGTTGATTGAGTTGTGTGCCCATCACCCAAAGTCAAATTATTTTTCATCACTGTATATTTGTTCCTTTTTACTCCCCTCCCCCTCCCCCTGGTAACCAATTAACTTTTATCTGTGTCCATGGGTCTCAGTTTTATCTCAAGTATCTGTAAAATCATATAGTTTTTAACTTTTTATGATTTACTTATTTCATTTAGTATAATGTTTTCAAGGTTCATCAGTGTTGTAAATGGCAATACAGTATGCCATCATTTCTTATGGCGGAATAATATTCTATTTTATATATGTACCACCTCTTCTTTATCCAATTCTCTATCGAGGGATGCTTTGGTTTTTTCCATGTCTTGGCCACTGTGAATAATGACACAATGAACATAAGTCTTTAGGTGTCTCTGAGTGCCAATGTTTTCAAGTTTTTTGGATAAATACCCAGTAACGCGACTACTGCGTCATACTATTCTTAATTTTTTGAGGTACCACTATATTGTCTTTTATAATGGCTCTACCAGTTTACATTCCCTCCAGCAGTGAACAAGGGTTCCTTTTTCTACACAGCCTCTGCAACAGTTGTTTTTACCTGTCTTGTTGACAACAGCCAATCTAACAGGTGTGAAGTGATATCTCATTGTGGTTTTGATTTGTATTTATCTAATAGCTAATGAAGATAAGCATCCTTTTTATATACTTGTTGGCCATTTGTATGTCTTCTTGGGAGAAGTGTCAGTTCAGGCCTTCACCCTATATTTTAATTGCATTGTTTGCTTGTTTATTGTTGAGCTTTGTGAGTTCTTTCTACATTTTGGATATTAACCCCTTATCAGAACTGTTGTTTGTGAGAGTCAACTCCCATTTGGTTGGATGCCTTTTTTTTTTTGGTCAGTTTATTTTGCTGTGCAGAAGCTTTTATTTTGATACAGTCCAATTAATTTCTTTTTGCCTTTACTTCCCTAGTATTTGCAGTCAAATTTTTTATGGACAATTCCCTAAGTTTAGTACCTATGTATTTTTCCATATAATTTATTGTTTCAGATCTTATATTTAGATATTTGATTCATTTTGAATTAATTTTGTGCATGGGGACAAACTGTAGTCAAATTTCATTCTTTTTCATGTGGCTTTCCAATTTTCCCAGCACCATTTATTAAAGAGACTTCCTTTTCTCCATTGTGTGTTTATGACTCCTTCCTCAAACATTATTTGTCCATATGTGATTTTATTTCTGGGCTTTTGATTCTGTTCCATTGTTCTATATGTCTTTTTATTTTTTGCCAATACCATGCTGTTTTGATTATTGTGGTTCTATAGTGTAATTTGAAGTCATATAGGGTGATACACCTGGCTCCATTTTTTTTCCTTCAGGATTCTTTTGGCTGTTTGTGGCCTTCTATATTTCCATACAAATCTTGTGATATTTTCGTTCTATTTCTTTAAAAAAATGATGTTAGGATTCTAATGTAGATATCATTAAATTTTTATATTGCTTTGGGTAATATGGTCATTTTAACTATGCTGATTTTTTCTATTCATGAACAGAATATTTTTCCATTTTATTGTATCTTTTTAAATTTCTTTTTAATAATGCTTTCTATTTTTCAGTATATAGGTTCTTCATAATGTTGTTAAGTTTATTTTTAGGTATTTTGCTTTATTTGATATTGCAATTGTAAAAGAAATTATTTTTCTTAGTACATATTTTGAAGTTTCATTTTTGATATATAAGAAAGCAGTAGAGTTTTGTATAATGATTTTCTATTCCACAACTTTACTGTATTTGTTTATTGTTTTTAATAGTTTTTTAATGGAGCCTCTGGGGTTTTTTATATATGAAATCATGAACAAGTAACAAGTCTTAAGCTTTTCAGTGGTTTTTGTCATGCTTATATATACAAGATTTTGCAATTGTTTTGACTTAATTAGCTGATCAAATCAGAGAGTAATCATTAGGTTTAATTCACCATACCTTTTAAGTAATTTTCTTTTATTTTTTTATTAGCCTTTTCCTTTTTATTATTAAGTGAGAGGTGGGGAGACAGAGACAGTCTCCTGCATGTGCTCTGACTGGGATCTACCTTACAAACCCCTTATGGGGTGATGCTTTGCCCATCTGGGGCCGTTGCTCCATTGCTCAGCAATTGAGCTATTTTAGCACCTGAGGTGAGGTCATGGTGTCATCTTCAGCACCTGGGGCCAACTTGCTCAAATAACCCATTGCTGTGGGAGGAGGAGAGAGGGAGAGAAAAGAAGAGAGAATACGAAACAAGTGGGAGGGGAAAGGAAAGGATGCAGAGGCAGATGGTCACTTCTACTGTGTGTTCTGACTGGAAATCAATCCTGGGACTTCCATATGCTCCAGTTGACACTCTCATGCTGAGCCAACCAGCCAGGGTCTTTAGTAATTTTAAATGATTCAGCAAATAAGTTTTGAAAAGTACAGGCAGAAAACTCAACCTCATCTGTGGGAAACCTTTCTTAACCTTCTTTATATTGACCATTCTCATTTGTATATGCCAAATCCATTACACTAATATGACCAATACTTTGAGATCTATCAAGTTTGCTAAAATCTCTATGACCATGCTCTAAGTATAATTAACATTGATCTGCTCAAAAATTTATAAGAAAATTATTAACAATAAAGTTTTACACTGAATCAGCACTAAAATAAGGTTCTATACCTAGAAATTCATTACAATAAATTTTAAAATTTAATATTTTTAAATAAATGGACAAATTATAAAAATAAAATGAATAAAATATATTAATGCCAATGTATAAGAGCTGGGTCAGGTAAGTGGTTTATCTGTCAATATGTATGAATAAATCATGAACCACATATTAATTAACACATATAAACCTTAAAGATTATAAGTACACAAATCATTTTGAATTTTACATTTTTTTTAAAAAAATGTAAATTTTATCCCCTATGAATCCAAATGTTTTATTTGGTTAGAATTAAAAAATCCTCTGCTGGGCCCTGGCCGGTTGGCTCAGCGGTAGAGCGTCGGCCTGGCGTGCAGGAGTCTCAGGTTCGATTCCCGGCCAGGGCACATAGGAGAGGCACCCATTTGTTTCTCCACCCCTCCCCCTCTCCTTCCTCTCTGTCTCTCTCTTCCTCTCCCGCAGCAGAGGCTCCATGGAGCAAAGATGGCCCAGGTGCTGGGGATGGCTCTGTGGCCTCTGCCTCAGGCGCTAGAATGGCTCTGGAAGCAACAGAGCGACGCCCCAGAGGGGCAAAGCATCGCCCCCTGGTGGGCATGCCCGGTGGATGCGGGAGTATGTCTGAATGCCTCCCTATTTCAGGCTTCGGAAAAATGAAAAAAAAAAATCCTCTGCTGTTTGGTTAAAGAACAAATTAAAAATAGGCTTTAGTTTGATCTCCAATATATTAACAGTTGAATGTGGCTAAGGATGAGAATAATTTTATTGTTTGGGCTCAGAAAAAAATATTGTTTAATCAATTGACATGCCTTATATTTTTAAGTACTCTACAGATTATTTCAATACAGGTGATTCAAGAACTTCACTTTGACATTGTTACATTTAATCTGTAAAAATAAAATTATTATCTTGATATCCTTTGAAAGGCACTATAATGAATTCTGTGTGAGAATGAGCTTTGATTTCAAATTATCATGAGTTTTAATCCAATTTATTTGTATAAATTTGAATGAATTAAATAGCTTCAGTTTTCTCATCTGCAATTTTTAAAGTTAGTGGGTTAAACTATTTGTATGTTATTTCACTACACAATGCTTTCAGATAGTTCTGAGGAAGATAAGGGAATACCTTTATCTTCTGGCTTGTTCTTCTTTATGAGAAAAATATAGAGCATATTATTTTTAAAAGAATACTATGAAAAAAAGACAAATACAAAAACTTTTAATCTTAACTTTAAAAATACCTCTCTAAAGCATGACTGCCTAAATCCATTATATAACTAGGTTATGGGGAAGAAAAGTTACAATTATATTGAAGCTTTAAGTATAAACTATCTTCCATAATAGCTGATAAAAAATGTTTATAAGGGAATTTTATATACAGCAACACTTTCAGGTGTTAATTAATAAAAAATTTGAGAACCATTTTTTTGAAATAAATTCTATAAAAGTATTTATTAAAATTCAATTCTTGGTGTTTCTCAATAGTGCAATACAGTCAGTAGTTCGGCTGCTTCATAAAAAATGCAATAAAATAGTTTTACATTAATTTCACTATATAATGTAATATTTATTATAATCTCATAAACTTTTAATGTATTTAACAACAAAAGTTTTAAAAGTGTATGTATTTGGAACAGGCCTGTATTTTAAAAAGAGTTTTTAATCTGTCTAATGTAATTCAAACTGTTCTTAATGTATAATATTTGTGATTGTTGTGTTGCTATACAGTTTTGAATCTCTTTTACAGAAATAACAAAATGACTCCAAAGTGGTTTAACAAATATAAAGATAGTGTAAATATAGTCATAAAATATTACAATGTAGAACATCATAATTTTAAATAAAATGAACAGAAAAATATTGATAATTACATTAAACCCAATTAGTCTGTCTCCCAACTTAAAGGAAATAATGTCAGGTTGAAAATAAAAGCAAGGACAAAATATAGGCACTTAAAAGAAAATCACTTCATTTTAAAGTAGAAGTATAAAAATATATATACTGAGCTATTACTCATTTGATGAAAGCTCAAATACTGTATTAACCTCAGGTAGAGTAGATTTCAAAGTAGAGCATAATACTAGGGGTAAAGAAGTTTATTTTATGATAAGAAAGGGATCACATTACCAGTATTATTTAACAATTCTAAATATTAGTTCTCTTATTAACAAACATTCAAAATTTATTAGGCCATTTCTTATAGAACTACATGGATAAATAGAAATCTCCAAATATAGTCAGGCATTTCAACATTGCTATTTCAATAATTGTCTAAAAATAAGTGAGTACGTTGAAACTTGAACAATAACAACCAACTTCACCTAGTTAACATTTATAAAACACTTCAGCTAACAATGACAGAACATGTTATTGTTACAAAATATTTATCAAGGTGGATCATATCTTGGTACATAAAACCAGTATCAATAAATTGAAATGTGTTTAAGTAAACAAAATATATTTTCTGCTAGCAATGCAACAGAATTAGAAACAAATAAGATTTTCTGCAAAACTTGGAAAAACATAATACTTCTAAATATTTTATGAGTCCAAGAAGAAACCGAGAGATATATTTAAAATATTTTGTACTGAATGAAAATTTATACACAATATATTATCAATGTGGAGGTGCAGTTATAAAATATATAAAATTATTTTTATAATACAAATACTTTTAAAAAAATATACGTCACAAGTCAAGGACCACTTTTTCCACCTTAAAAAAAATGATAAAGAAAAGCAAACACACCAAAAAGTGGAGAAAGGTATAATATATATCAAAGTGGAAATCAATGAAATGGAAAACAGAAAAACAACAGAAAAATAAATGAAGTTTAAAACTCTCATCAAATTGTGAATAGGAGAGAACCTGTTCAAAGTGGTCAATGTTGGTAATGAAAAATTTATAGGAGAAAGACTGAATGATTTCTCACTAAAATCAGGAACAAGACTGAAATGACTAATCTTATTCGTCTACTCTTGTTCTTGTGGTGATAGATATGTTCACTATTTTGTTTTTGCTAATGTTTCACAAGTATTTACATACATTAAAACTTGTCAAATTGTACCCATTAAAACTGAACAGTTTGTTGTATGTCAATTATACCTCATGAACGCTGTCACAATCTTTGTAGTACACTGCATTTAAATTATAACACAATAAAAATATT
This sequence comes from Saccopteryx leptura, assembly GCF_036850995.1. NCBI lineage: Eukaryota > Metazoa > Chordata > Mammalia > Chiroptera > Emballonuridae > Saccopteryx > Saccopteryx leptura. The sequence goes on along the minus strand of NC_089503.1, from coordinate 323,017,240 downwards.
ATTAGGAATAATAAGAGTGATAGCTATTTCAGAATATTTTCATATTATCACTCAATGCCTAAAAGAAAGAAGAAAATAATGTATGTCCTAGAAAAGAGGAGAATGTCACACTGTAACACTGTTTCTAGGCCAAAATTCCCCTAACCATTTGCTAGAGACTGAATGTGCCCCTCTAAAAAAAAAATTCATGATAAAACTTTTGGAAATGTTAGGTCAAGTGGGTGGAGATTTTATAAATAGAAATAGACCTCTTGTACAAGAATCCTTCCCCTTCCACAGTGTGAGGTTATGGCTGATAGTGAGAAGCCAGAGAGCAAATCTTCACTAAGTACTCAATCTGCCAGCACCTTGATCTTGGACTTCCAGGCCTGCAGAGCTGTCAGAAACTTCTGTTGGTCATAAGCCCCCTAGTCTATGGTATCTGTTATCACAGTTCAAATGGAATAAGACACAACTAAGCTAAAGTTGTATTTTAAAAATGCCAGGGGGACATTCCAGTTCCCCACTTTAAAACTTCTCACTAAAAAAAAAAAAAAAAAAAGAAAAAAGAAAAAGAAAAAAGAAGAAGAAGAAAAAAACCCTTCTCACTAGCTACATGATAAAATGCTTAAAAATGACCTACAGATCTATGCATTGCCTCTGTTTAACTGTCTTTATCTCTCAGTAGCATCTGTTTCAACTTTTGAAGGACTTTTTTTTTCTAGCCATGGCAAGATGAACATATTTCAGAATACGCTGCATAATCTCTTGTTTTCATTTCCATAAATGTGTTTCCTCTGCCTTGAGAATTCTTCTTCATTGTTCATGCTTCATTTTTACACTTCCACCAGAGGTCCCTCCTATACCAGACTAAATTAGGTTCTTCTGCTTTGTTTGCTATGCAGAACAAATAGTCAGGTTTATATTCATGAAAGATACTTTGTAGCAATGTATTAGAGTTATTTAAGAGGAAGAATGCCATAAATATTGAAAATATGAAAATCAGAAATAATGAACAAAGGAAGAGGTATTTAAATTTCTATACTCATTTAATTATTGGCTAGATACTGTGCTAAAAGCTTAATGATAGTTAATATATTTCCTATAGGACTCTAATCTACTAGCTCAGATAACTCAAATAAGGAATAAGAGGAACTTGAACATGACTCTGTTTTCCACAGTTTGACAGCTCCAAAGTTACCTCTTTCATTTCCATTAATAACAGAGTTTAATGCTTAGAATTTCTCTAGCGCTATATTTTGACATCCTTGAATGTGATCTCATGTAGCATTCTTGTACTGCCTACCACACCCATATTCATTTTAAAGAACTGGAGGTAAGAAATCAGGAATACAGAGCAAAGAGAGTTGTAAAAAAGAAACAGAAATTAAAAATTTATTTCAACACTATTTTAAAGCAAATAAAAGTGCAGAAAAATAGATTAGAAAAATATTTATTCTCTCATTTAGTTTAGAGACATGGAATAGAGAAATAAATAGTGATGTAGAATAAATTCTAGTGATATGTAGAAATCAACAAAGACAATATTGTATTTTTTTACTCAGATTAAAATAGATACAGCCTTGATGGAATATTAAAGAATGCAAACATTAAAAAAAGATACAGCACTTTTCTTAAACATTTTTCTGCATGAAAATTAGAAAAACGATTAAACTTTAAATTTCTGTCATAATACTTAAGAACTTGCAACAACTGATATTTTATGTGTTAAGGACATACATTAAAGAAAAGAAAACCTCAGATAATTTTTTTTTTTTTGGATTTTTTCGAAGCTGGAAACGATGAGGCAGTCAGACAGACTCCTGTATGTGCCCGACCGAGATCCACCCGGCACGCCCACCAGGGGGCGATGCTCTGCCCATCTTGGGGCGTCGCTCTGCAGCAATCAGAGCCATTCCAGCGCCTGAGGCAGAGGCCACAGAGCCATCCTCAGTGCCCTGGTAAACTTTGCTCCAATGGAGCCTTGGCTGCAGGAGAGGAAGAGAGAGACAGAGAGGAAGGAGAGGGGGAGGAATGGAGAAGCAGATGGGCGCTTCTCCTGTGTGCCCTGGCCGGGAATCGAACTCGGGACTCCTACACGCCATGCTGGCGCTCTACCACTGAGCCAACCGGCCAGGGCCAGATAATTTTTATGTAGGTGATCTTGAGTACAATTTTACAAACATCAAAGTTGAGTAAATCAATTATTCAGAATTGTGTGTGTAGCAAGAGCAAATCTTATTAACATTTTAACATATATTTTAGCATATATTTTCCAGAGGTCTTTTGCCTGTAGTTATTTAGATATTGTGTTTTAAGTCTTTACATATAATAAAGTATTCAAATATGTGTTGTGATTTTGATTTTCTATAGATACATAGTTAAGAATAGATTTTGTGATGGCTGGTAGCCTGGGTCTAATCTTTGTTTCACTGTGGTTTGTCTTTTATCAAATTGTTTAACCATCCCATGTCTAATTTTTCTAATCTATATAATGATAAATAAAGCATCACTTAAAAAAGTTAAATCCTAGTATATATAAAGTACTTGATATAGTTAATGTAGTTAATGCACAGAATACTAGCTATGATTATTGTCTTAGTAAAGAGTTGTTGACTTTTTATATAAGAAAAAAACGCGTATTTTAAGTGACATCTTTCAAGCTACTTGACCTAAGAAAATAACAAATTAAATATCAGTATGTTAGCATTTTTCTTTACATGTTAAGTATTATTTGCAGTCAATGTCCAACTTCCAACTGAATAAGCAAAATTACATTTTAAAAGCTTTTTTTCATTAATGATACTTATTTTGGAATCATGATTTAAGATCAGAATGCAAAAGACATGTAAATATTTAAGTAAAATATTATAATATATAAACTTGCAATGTAATTAATTAAAATAGTTTTCTTTATAAAATGTAAGAAATACCTACAGTATTTTCTTGCACAACAAATGTAAATTTTCTAGTAAATATTATTAGCTATAGTAAATATAAGTGTACTTAAATTGATTTAAAGAATTTAGTGACAAAATGTTATTACCTCAGAAGTTATTAAAAGTACTATGTTAAAGGTTGCTGATAGAAGCTAAATGTAAGCCAATGACATTTGAAGTAGAGCTTAGTAAAATCTCAGGTACAGAACTTGCAGTGTTTGAGAATGTATTTTCAATGTAAATACACAGGCTTTTTTATTACAACTATAAGAAGTAGAGTCAACACAAGAGTGGTTATCCAATTAGAACTCTAATGATACATTTCTAAATTCACTTAAAAGATAAATATTTCTTCTCTGTAATTGAAAAAGAAGTGAAGAAGCCCTGGCCAGTTTGCTCAGTGGTGGAGTGTTGCCTGGCATGTGGAAGAGTCGGGTTTGATTTCTGGTCAGAACACACAGGGGAAGTGCCCATCTAGTTCTTCCCCCTCCCAGCCATCTCTTTCTCTTTGCCACCCACAGCCATGGCTTGAATGGTTAGAGCAAAGTTGGCCTTGGGTGCTGAGGATGGCTCCATAGTCTCCACGTGAGGCCTAAAATAGCTTGGTTGCTGCAGGGCAGAGCATCGCCTGGTAGGGGCTTGCCAGTCTGTCTCTGTCTCTCCTCCTCTCATTAAAAGGAAGGAAGGAAGGAAGGAAGGAAGGAAGGAAGGAAGGAAGGAAGGAAGGAAGGAAGGAAGGAAGGAAGGAAGGAAGGAAGGAAGGAAGGAAGGAAGGAAGGGGAGAGAGAGAGAGAGAGAGAGGAAGAAAGAAAGAAAGAAAGAAAGAAAGAAAGAAAGAAAGAAAGAAAGAAAGAAAGAAAGAAAGAGAAAAAAGAAAGAAAGAAAAAAAGAAAGAAAGAAGAGAGTGAAGGAGGGAGGAGGGGAGGGGAAAAAAGGAAGGAAGGACAGAAACCAAAAAAAAAAAAAAAAAGAAAAAGAAAAAGAAAAAAGAAAGAAAGCAAGAAAGAGAAAGAAAAATAATGAAAAAAAGGCTATACTAAATGAATGGTTTCATAGTTTGAAAATACAAACTTCATGAGAGAGAAGAAGAGAAAATTGTTTTTATATCAGATAAGCCGAGAAAAAACAAGGAAGTGGCGTGTGTGTGTGTGTGTGTGTGTGTGTGTGTGTGTGTATGTGTGTGTGTAAAACACAGCTTCATATTGGTACCTTGGAAGAGTGTTTGTGTGTTCATCTATTTTTTTATAAGGCTAAAGCTTACATACAAAAAATAAAATCACAAGTTGTGTGTTTGTGCAAATTTCTATTTTACAAGTTAATTCTTTCTTCAGTTGGTGTCAGTTTTATAATCAGAGAAGGTACTGTGAATATAACCTGACCTCTCTGGTATGAAATACAAGCAGCTTTCAATCACTAAAGGGGCCATAATATAGACAAAACTTTCTGCTTAAACAATTAATTTTGAGAAAGTAAAAATTATTCATGAATTTTTAAATTGTTCTTGTCTGCTATGAATTCTGTCTTGTGATAATGTGGAAACAATGTGATTTTTCAAATCAACATAAAGAATGAATAAATATGTGTACAAATAAGCAGTTAGAAAGATATTTTGTCCCTGCTGTTCTTTGTGTATTGTTATTCACCTCCAAAGTTGATTTAATCTTCTGTATACTTACTAATTTAATTAATTAATATCTTTTTATTCAGTAAGAGTAACTGTTGACGTACCCAGTTTTAAGAAATATTTTCCAAATTAACATTTCTAAGACAGGCAAGTATTTAAGCTTGGGAAATAAAATGTTTTGAAATTCTAGAGCATGAGTTTCTTAAGTCTATCAGTACAGACAATAGTAATGTCCATAGCTAATTAGTAGATACCTCCAAAATGCCATGTTTTTAAATTAAAAAATTTTTTTAAAATGTTCAATATATTTTTATATCTTAGGAAAACTTATTTTTTATTATTTATTTTAACGTATTGTGTTAATATGAATTAAAATTTCCCATGTAATGTAACACCCTTACCCCCCCTACCCCCATGTCCCCCTGCAACCTCTTTGGTCCCTCCCTCTAAATCCCTCCCCTCCTTCCCTTTGATATTTACTGTTCTGTGGTCTGTATCTATGTGTTATGTACATATATATAATTTCAAAAATCCCTTAACCTTTTCTGGTCCCATCCTCTCATCCCTCTTCCCTTTTACAGCTGTCTCTCTGCTCCCTGTGACCCCACCTCTGCCTCTATTCCATTCCTCAGTTCATCTTGTTTATTAGATTCCACATATAAGTGAGATCATATGATATTTTTTCTTTCTCTGCCTGGCTTATTTCACTTAGCATAATAATTTCCAGGTCCATCCATGCCATCACAAAAGATAAGATTTCCTTCTTTTTCATGGCCACTTAGTATTCCATTCTATATATGTACCACAGCTTTTTATCCACTTGCCCACTGATGCACACTTGGGCTGTTTCAAGAGCTGGGTTATTACAAACAATGCTGCAATTAACTCAGTGATGCGTATCTTCTTTTGAATCAGTTTTTTTGTATTCTTAGGATGTATTCCTAAAAGTGGGATAGTTGGGTCAAAAGGCAGTTTCATTTTTTAATTTTTTGAAAAAGCGTCATACTGTTTTCCACAGTGGCTGCACCAGTCTGCATTCCCACCAGCTGTGCAGGAGGGTTTCTTTTTCTTCACATCAATTGTGTGCTGATTTGTAAATGAGTGCTATTCTGACAGGTGTGAGGTGGTATCTCATTGTGATATTAATTTGCATTTCCCTGATGATTTCTAGATGGCTTACTAGCCATCTGTATGTCCTTTTTGGAGAAGTGTCTATTCAGTTCCTTTGCTTATATTTTAATTAGATTGTTTACCTTCGTGATGTTGAGTTTTAAAAAGATCTTTAAAAATTTTTGTTATTAACCGCTTATCAGACATGTTGGCAAATATGTTCTTCCATTGTGTGGGTTGTCCTTTTATGTTGTTAATAGTGTCTTTTGCTGTGCAAAGGTTTTTAGTTTAATATAGTCCCATTTGTTTGTAAATGGTGTAAAGTTTTCATCTAGTTTCATTTTCTTGCATGTACCGGTACAATTTTCCCAACGCCACTTATTAAAGTAACTGTCTTTAATCCACTGTAAACTGTACCCTCCTTTGTCAAATATCAACTGACCAAAAAGGCATGGGTTTATTTCTGGATTCTCTGTTCTGTTTCTTTGACCTGTATTCCTGTTCTTATGCCAGTACCAAGCTGTTTTGATTACAATGGGCTTATAGTATAACTTGATATCAAGCAGTGTGATACTCCCCACTTTGTTCTTCATTTTCAATATTGCTGAGATTATTTGGGTCCTATTTTGGTTCCATATAAATTTTTGGAATATTTGTTCTATATCTTTGAAGTATGCCATTGGTATTTTGATAAGAATTGCATTAATCTATAGAATGTTTTGGGTAGCATAGATATTTTAAAGATGTTTTTCTTTCCTATTAATGAACATAGTATATGCTTCCACTTTTTGTATCTTCCTTAATTTCTGTTTTCAATGTCTTATAATTTTCCAAGTACAACTCTTTTACCACCTTGGTTAAATTTATTCCTAGTTATTTCATTGTTGTTGTTGTTGCAATAGTGAAGGGGGTTGTTTCCTTAAGTTCTCTTTCAAACAATTTATTGTTGGTATGTAAAAATGCCACTGATTTATGAACATTAATTTTATATCCTGCCACCTTGCTGAATTTATTTATCAGGTTAGTAGTTTTTGGATTGAGACTTTACGTTTCTCTATATACAGTACCATGTCATCAGAAAAATGATAGTATTACTTCTTCTTTTCCAATTTCAATGGCTTTTATTTCTTATTCTTGTCTGATTGCTGTAGCTAGAACTTCCAGAACTATGTTAAATAAGAATGGTGAAAGGAACCCCTACTGCCTGTACTTGATCTTAAGAAAATTGTTTTTCATTTTTGCCCATTGACTATAATGTTGGCTGGTGGTTTGTCATAGATTGCCTTTATTATGTTGAGGTATGTTCCCTGTATTCCTACATTGCTGAGAGTTTTGATCATAAATGGGTGCTGAATTTTATCAAATGCTTTTTCTGTATCTATTTATATAATCATGTGGTTTTTATTCTTTATTTTTTATGAGATGAATTACATTTATTGATTTGAAAATAATGTACCAGCTTTGCCTTCCCAGAATAAGTCCCACTTGATCATAATGTATGATCTTTCTGATGTATTGCTGGATCTGGTTTGCTATTATTTTGTGGAGAATTTTAGCATTTATGTTCACCAGGGATATTGGCCTATAGTTTTCTTCTTTGTAGTGTCTTTACCCAGTTTTGGAATAAAGATAATTCTTGGTTCATAAAAGAAGCTTGGAAGTCTTTCTCCCTCTTGAATTTTTTAGAAATAGCTTGAGTAGGATAGGTGTTCTTTGAATGTTTGGTGTAATTCACCTGTGAAGCCATCTGGTCCAGGACTTTTGTTTGCTGGGAGTTTTTTGATAACCTTCTCAATTTCACTCGTAATCAGTCTGTTTAGGTTTTTTTATTCTCTCAGATTGAGTTTTGAAAGATTGTATGTTTCAAGAAATTTATCCATTTTGCGTAGTCCTAGGTTGTCCAATTTTTTAGCATATTTATCTTCACAGTACTTTTTTACAATCTTTTGTATTTTTACAGTATCAGATGTTACTTTTTCACTTTAATTTCTAATTTTATTTATTTGAGTCCTCTATATTTCTTTCTTTTTTTTTTTTTCATTTTTTCCGAAGCTGGAAACGAGGAGGCAGTCAGACAGACTCCCACATGCGCCCGACCGGGATCCACCCGGCATGCCCACCAGTAGGCAATGTTCTGCCCCTCTGGAGCATCGCTCTGTTGCATCCAGAGCCATTCTAGCGCCTGAGGCAGAGGCCACAGAGCCATCCCCAGTGCCCGGGCCGGGCCATCTTTGCTCCAATGGAGCCTCGGCTGCAGGAGGAGAAGAGAGAGAGAGGAAAGAGAGGGAGAAGGGTGGAGAAGCAGATGGGCGCTTCTCCTGTGTGCCCTGGCTGGCAATCGAACCCAGGACTCCTGCACACCAGTCCGACTCTCTACCGCTGAGCCAACCGGCCAGGGCTATATTTCTTTCTTGATGAGTCTGGTTAAAGGTTCACCAATCTTGTTTACCTTTTTAAAGAACCAGCTCTTGGTTTCATAGATTTTAGTTTTTTGAGTTTTTTTTTTAAGCCTCTATGTCATTTATTTCTGCTCTAATCTTTATTATTTTCTTCCTTTTACTTCCTCTGGGCTTTCTTTGTTGTTCTTTTCCCATCTTTTTTTTTTTTTAGGTGCAGGGTTAAGTTGTTTATTTGAGCTTTTTCTTTATTCTTTTCTTTTCTTTTTTTTTTTTTTTTTTTTTTTTGTATTTTTCTGAAGTTGGAAACGGGGAGGCAGTCAGACAGACTCCCGCATGTGCCCAACCGGGATCCACCCAGCATGCCCACCAGGGGTGATGCTCTGCGAATCTGGGGCATTGCTCTGTTGCAACCAGAGCCATTCTAGCGCCTGAGGCAGAGGCCACAGAGCCATCCTCAGTGCCTGGGCCAACTTTGCTCCAATGGAGCCTTGGCTGTGGGAGGGGAAGAGTATGAATAATTGAAAAAATGTGTATTATGTTACTTTGAGGTGAAAGATTCTGAAAATATCAATTAAATTTAATTTTTCTATGTGTAATTTAAGGCTGCTATTTCTTTGTTAATTTTCTTTCTGGAGGATCTATTCATTGATGTTAGTGGGGTATTAAAATCAACTTCTATTATAGTATTGCTGTTGATCTTGCCCTTTATGTTCACCAAAATCTGCTTTATATATTTAGGTGCTCCTGTAGTAAGCACATAAATATCAACAATGGTTATATTCTCCTCTAGGATTGTCCTCTTTATCTTTATGTAGTGTCTCTTTATCCCCTACTATAGCCTTTGTTTTAAAGGCTATGTTGTCAGATATAAGTATTGCTACTCCAGCTTTTTTTTTTTTTTCATTTTCATTTGCATGAATACTTTTTCCCATTCCTTCATTTTCAGTCTATTTGTATCTTTTTCTTTTTGAGGTGGGTCTTTTATAGACGGCATATGTACGGGTCCTGTTTTCTTATTCATGCAGCTACCTTATTATTTTTTTGATTGGGGCATTTAATCCATTTACATTTAAGGTTATTATTGATATGTACATACTTATTGCCATTTTATTCTTTACACCTACAATTCCATTTCTCTCAATTTTCTTTTTTCTCTTGCTTTTTTTAAACAACAGGCTCCTTAACTTTTTTTACAGTACTGGTTTTGTTGTAATAAATTTCATGAGTCTTTTTTTTTCTGGGAAGCTTTTTATTTCTCCTTTTATTTTAAATGATAGCCTTGCTGCATAAAGTAGCCTTGGTTGTAGGTTTTTGTTTTGCATCATTTTGAATATTTCTTGCAATCATTTCTAGCCTCAAATGTTTTTGTTGAAAAGTGAGATGTCATTGTTATGGGGGCTTCTCTGTAGGTAATTAACTGCTTTTTTCTTGCAGCCTTTAGTATTCTTTCTTTGTCTCTTAACTTTGACACTTTAATTATGATGTATCTTGATGTGGGCCACCTTGGGTTCCTCTTTAATGGAACTTTCTGTGTTTCTTCAATTTGTGTGACCTTTTTCTTCACATCAATTTAGGAAAATTATCAGCTATGCTTTTTCTAACAGGTTCTCTATTTCTTGTTCATTCTCTTCTCCTTCAGGAACCCCTATGATGCAGATGTTGTTTCTCTACATGTAGTCACAGAGCTCTCTTAGAGATTCTTCAGACTTTTTGAGCCTCTTTTATTTTTGCTGCTCTGTTTCTGTACTTTCATTTATCTTGTCCTGTAAATCACTGATTCGAGCCTCTGCTTTATCTAGCCTGCTATTAATTCCTTCTAGTGCAGTCTTCATTTCTGATATTGTATTTATCATTTCTGACTGGTTCTTTTTTATTATTTCAGTTGCCTTTTTGATGCTTGCTATATCTTTATTTAGGTGCTCATTATGTCCATCTATTGTTGCTCTAAGATCCGTGAGCATCTTAAAAATCATGTTTAAAACTCTGCATCTAGTATCTTACTCATTCTTTTTCTGAGGATTTCTCTTGTTGATTCACTTGGGTCACATTTTTTGTCTGCCCATTTTATCTCTGTATTAGGTAGCTCTGTTTGACTTTGAAATTTTTGTGTGGTATTTATGAAGAAGATGTGCTCAGTAACTGTCCTCCAGGCCTCTTCTTTTTCTTGTTCTAGGAATGCTTCTTGAGGGTAGTATTTTCCCTCCTGTTGTGTGTGAGTATTGAATGCAGTTGGTCATTTTGTTGGTGTGGTTATCCCTTCAGGTTGGCTGGCTCTAAGGGTCAACCTTCATCATGTGTATTAGACTCTGTGCAGTGTCTGTCCTGTTTGGCATATTTATTCTCCACAGTTTCTGGTGTCTGATGGACTCCTTTTTTGTGCATGCTACTTGTGTAATTAGCTGGTTTTGGAGTTGGTGCTGTCTTCCAGTCATTACTGGTTGTGTTGGTTCTAGGTCTCGTTAGATTGGTATCAACTGTTGTTTGTAGTTTGTCCTGGGCTACCTGTTTGGAGTTACTGCTCTGTTCACTGTTTGTATATGCATTTCCTGTGCTTAGGTAGTGTGGGAGGGGCCAACCTGAGTATAAGGATCAGTTTCCTCCTGTTTAGAGATGACAGTAGCTCCATAAAAGCCCCAAGCTCCACAAGATTTGCCTCTACTTTTCAGCTGCTCTACCTCCTCTTGCAGCTACCTGGTCTTCCCACAGAGTGTTCTGTATAAAGACTGTAGTGTGGGCTCACACTGACCTCACTCAACCAACCATACTACAGGTTGCAATCTTGGGTTAAGGCAGCTGTGGTTGTGAAAACAACATTACTGGGATCCTCTACTTTAGAGATCTCTTGGTCAGGAGCTCACTACAGGGAATGTAATCCCTTCTCCAGAGCCTAATTCTTCAGCCACTGCTGGTTACTCAAATTTTATTTTTCCCCATCAAGGTGAGCAGTAGATTCAGATCAAGATCTGACAGTCCCCTTTGCAGAAGTTCTTCCAGCTGGTGAGACTGTGGTCTCAGGAAGACTGAGATCATTCTTCCTCGGGGTTGATTGTATCTCCTCAGAAAGTAGCTAAGCCTCTCAACAAGACCTGATAATGGGTTTGCAGAGACCTATACTTTAAATGTCTGTACTCCAAGCCTCTCTTTCTTCTCCCTGTGGAATCTTGCCCAGCAGGACAGAAGATCCAGCACTGGAGTGGGTGGCTGTGAAGTTTCACCCTGTCTAATGCACATGAGCTGTTGTGCCATTGCTGATCACAGAGATAAAAATTTTCCTCAGCTGGGCCATATATGAGGAGCCCTTTCTTAGGATACCCCACCAGTAACAGTTGTTAGGTCCTAACTGGTGTTCTCCACAGCTGGCTATTATTGGTTGTGTCAGCCTTGGTCTTCCCTGAAGGGAACCTGGTGCAGACCAGTGGGAGACACTGCCTGTGACTGGCCTTTAGCAACCTTTTGGAGCTACAAGCAATCCATAGTTTGTAGCTGTATCTACTGGGCCCAGCTGCACATGGAAATACTTAGCTTCAGATCTAGTCTGTTTTTTACCCACACTGGGCCTTGGAGAAGGTCCAGGAAAGGCCCAAGTTTCCTGAGTCTCATTATTGTGTTTCTTGTGTATGATTCCAGTTCTCAATAAAACCTTAGCTTTTTTTCAGGTGGTGTTTTCCAGAGATACTCTTCCAAAAACAGTGTATCTTTATTTTCTCATATTGCTAGAAATGGAAGTTTCACTTTTCCATATATTTTAATAAAATTATTTTATTCAATCATATCATTCTTTGATCATTTTTCTTCTAAAATTTTCTGGAGCCTATCTTTTCCTTTCCACTCCTACTACTATTGCCTTATATGGGCCATCATAGTCATCATTATCATCCCCAATATATTGCTTTATTTTAATTTAGGCAAAGGGAGAGAGAGACAGGAATATGGATTTGTTCCTGTATGTGCCTTGGCCAGGGATCAAACTGGCAACCCCTGTGTTTTGGGTCGATGCTCTCTAACAAACTCAGCTAATCCCACCAGGGCTTTATTTTTTTTTATTGGTTTTCAGAACAACAGGGAGAGGAAGGAAAAGAGAAGAGGGGGAGCAGAGAAGCATTCATTTGATTTTCCACTTAGTCATGCATTCATTGGTTGCTTCCTGTGTATGTCTTGTCATTGATCGAAAACACAACCTAGTCATTCCCAGACAACTCTCTAACTGACTGAGCTAACAAGCCAGGGCCCAAATCTACTCTTATAAAGGGTTCTTCTCAATTTAATTAAGAGGGTGGCACCACAAGATTGAAGTGCTGCCCTCCTAAGAATCTTACTGATCTCATTGCATTACTATCTTTAACATTTGAAGTCAACATAGTAGCCCACATTATGCTGACCTTGTTTGGATTTCCCAGTATCTGTCATATAAAGGGCAAATAATAGCTATTTATTGAGTGAATAAAATAAATTTAATTGATTCTCTCATTGGATCTTTAAGACCTATGAACATAACTGATTCAATTCATAAGATATACACAATAAAATTTTTTTACAAATGAAAAAGGACTAAGAATGACTTTCTATATTTAATGACATAATTAGCATTAAAACCACTTTTTCTTGATTACAAGTTCTTGAATGTAAGCTTAAATTTTGTATTTAGATCAAAACAAAACAGCTAAAATCTCTTCTTTGACTATTTTTGCCTTGATATTTTCAGGTTACTAAGAAAAATATATCTTAGCCCTGGCTGGTTGGCTCAACAGTAGAGCATTAGCCTAGTGTGTGGAAGTCCCAGGTTTGAAGTGCCCATCTGCTTCTTCACCCTTCACCTTCTCCTTCCTCTCTATCTCTCTCTTCCCCTTCTACAGCCAAGTCTCCACTAGAGCAAAGTTGGCCCGGGCACTGAGGATGACTTCATGGCCTCCACCTCAGGCATTAGAATAGCTCCAGTCACAATGGAGCAATGCCCCAGGTGGGAAGACCATTATCCCTGGTGGGCATGCGGTAGTCTGTCTGACTGCCTCTCCACTTCTAACTTCGGAAAAATACAAAAATAAATAAATAAATAAATAAATAAAAAGAAACAATATCTTACCTTAAATATACATCAAAACGATTTTGTAATATGACCTTCAGTAAAACTTTAGTAAAAAAATTATTTCTAATATATAAAATATGTGAAAGTCTAATCCAGATGCAGTTTGGTTTACCCAAATACAAGACTATTAAATTTGGGCAAGTGGCTCATAGAACTATAACTTCCCTTTTGTGAGTACAGGGTATCCTCAGGTTAAGACACAGTTCCATTCCTATGACAGTGATATAACCTGAATTTCTGTGGAAGTGGAAACATACTCTAGCCTAAGTCACTTACTTACCTATCCTAACTGGCATATGCCACTGATCTTGGTCTTCCAGCCACAAAACTAGCGATCTTTCTATCTCATTATGCTGATTTGCGGTTTTGTAATTACAGTCAATTTCAGAGTGCCTGATCCCTTTACATGCTTTAGAATACAGTCTTTATTCTTGATAAGTTTTGCTATAGTAGAGTGGTTAAGGCCTAGCATGTGGCCTATGTTCATCACAGATTGTCCTTTTTCTTATCTCTTTATAATGTCTAATTTCACTTCCATTATGATGGCTTTCCTCTTCTTCAAAACATTACTATCAGAAGACTCTGACTTTCATTTAAGAGCCATGATAAGGGCCAAAAATTTGCCAAACAAAGCAACACAAACAGAACATTTGTGTTTTTAACAGTCCAAAATGGTGTACTGGGAGTACCAACTCACTCACTTCTATGCTGTATTATTGCATATTCTTCTGCTGTGTACAACCAAACTAGTTTGCCCAAGTAGTCCGTAAGTACAATAGCATAAGCAGAAACATTCAAGTCTCAATATTATTAAGTTTTTGTGGGAGTGAGTGTTGTAAACTTGAAATGTCATATGTTGAGACTGTCATAACCCAAGGACACCCTGTATAGGCAGACAGTTTGTGTTCGTGCAAAACACATTTATATTAATTGTTGTAAGGTATCAAAAGTTACAGAATTAATATTAATATTTTAGGAAGCTTGTAGAACATTTTAATATTTTGGGCTAGGCATGCAGAGAAATTTTGAAAATGATCTTTGTACTTGTGTGATTAGCATCAAAACCAGGATGGCTGATGGCATTGTATTGTAAATGCAGAGGGGAAGGAGAGTTGGATTCTCTGACCTCCCCCCACACCTGTGAGGAAGTGAGTGAATAGCTAGCCAGGTGCAGGAAGAGAAAAAAATAAATTAAACCTTTTCTTATATTGATGGGCCATTTACAGGCATTTGTCCCCATAGAAACTACCCCTCCCCTCCTGAAAGCATGTAGTTAATGTATATATCTCTGAACAAAGGAATGGCAGGTGAACAGTAGAAAATATAGGAATATCTTTTAATATATAGAGTGACATTTTTACTATTATGTTACCTTGTAAGTTTTAATGTGTAGAAATGCTTTTTATGAATCCTATAGACCAGGGGTCCCCAAACTTTTTACACAGAGGGCCAGTTCACTGTCCCTCAGACCGTTGGAGGGCCGCCACATACAGTGCTCCTCTCACTGACCACCAATGAAAGAGGTGACCCTTCCAGAAGTGCGGTGGGGGGCCGGATAAATGGCCTCAGGGAGCTGCATGTGGCCCGCGGGCCGTAGTTTGGGGACGCCTGCTAGACAAATGTTATAAACTTGCTAATGAATTGTGTCACATCCCTCCCTTCATCCTTTTCCCAAACCTGTATAGGTGAAATCAAAGGTTATAAGCTTATGCCGTGATGTCAGGCTTTTTCCCTGCCCATGTATAATTAAGGGTATATAACCAGCCCCTAGAATATTAATCAGACACATGATTTGGGACTGCTGCCCGTGTAAGATATATGCGGCTGGCATATTTAATAAATTTCCTCCTTCAATAAAACTTCTCCAAATTTATCTGGACTGGGTGTCTCTATGTGAACTCGATGAAATGAGGTACAGTGCTTTTCAGAATCTGGGGTGCAATACTTTATAACATAATTAGCTATTAGCTAGGGTAGCTGGATTTGAATGTTTTCCGCAAACTCATATACTGCTAATAAGTTTCTCTCTGAAAATAGTTTGGGCTTCTTTATTGAGGGCATCTGTAAAGAACTTAATTATTATTTTATTTAAAATATGGTCCTAACGTGCAGAGGACCCAGGTTCGATTCCTGGCCAGGGCACACAGGAGAAGCGCCCATTTGCTTCTCCACCCCTCCGCCGCGCCTTCCTCTCTGTCTCTCTCTTCCCCTCTCGCAGCCAAGGCTCCATTGGAGCAAAGATGGCCCGGGCGCTGGGGATGGCTCTGTGGCCTCTGCCTCAGGTGCTAGAGTGGCTCTGGTCGCAACATGGCGATGCCCAGGATGGGCAGAGCATCGCCCCCTGGTGTGCAGAGCGTCGCCCCTGGTGGGCGTGCCGGGTGGATCCCGGTCGGGCGCATGCGGGAGTCTGTCTGACTATCTCTCCCTGTTTCCAGCTTCAGAAAAAAATAAAATAAAATAAAATAAAATAAAATAAAAAAATAAAATATAAAATAAAATAAAATAAAATAATAAAATAAAATATGGTAAGCTCAGTCAGTTGAGAAGGTTGTCTGTAAAAAACAAAGTTGTAGGCAGGTTGAATTCCTGGTCAGGGCACACATGGGAAGCAACCAATGAATGCATGACTGAATGGAACAACAAATAGATGTTTCCTTTGCCTCCCACTCTTCCTTCTTCTCTCTGTCTCTCTAAAAATTAGTCAATAAATAAAACCTTGGCTGGACAGTTAGGTACACTGCAGTGCCATGTTGATGTGGAAGTTGCCCTTTAGATTCCCAGTCAGAGCACATAGAGGAATAGCTTAATGTTTCTCTCTCTCTCTCTCCCTGCCTCTCTCAAATATAAATAAATAATTAAAATATAGAAGTAATTTTTGCTTTATATCACAGAAATAAGGTTGAGATATATATATATATATTACTATTACATTTTTTTTACAAAATTTTTATGATAGGAGCAATTAGCTTTTGTTTTTACCAAAGTTGAATCACCAAAAATTTAATATTTTTAGCTTATTTCTTATGAAGCTACCTGAAAATCTGTTCAGGCACAGACCAGTATTTCTTTGTTCAATGGTCAAATATGTTATCCCCAAATAATCACCTTGGGGTGGATCAAGCAAGCATATCTTTTTTCATCAGAATTTAACAATTTCTCAGCAATAAATATTTCCTATTATTCTACATGCAAGCAAAAACAAAATCATAAAAATGGACACCATAGTCCAAAACAGAAGAAGATTAATATATATTTATTACACAGATATCATTGTATCTAAAATACAAAAAAAAAGAAAAGAAATATAGATATATATATATCTATTTCTACTACTACTAATATATATCTATATTTCTACTAATAATAAACTAAAATCCCTGGACATTGTTACAAAAAAAAATAGAAGAAGACTTTGAAAAACTGAGACTAGAAGGTAGGCTATCTTTGCACCCTGAGACCCAAGAAATTATGAAATAATGAGTTTCCTGGCTTCTTTTGTCTCAAACATCCATATCTGTAACTGAAGATCTAGCATCCCAGAAATTTCAGTGGACACTGAAAAAAAAATGCCCATACAAATGCCTGTTCTCTCTAGTCAAAAGACCAGGAAAGGTTTAGACTAACAAAACAAAAATAAGTTTTAGATAATTATCTCTATACCCCAGTCCAATACAATAGGAAAAAGTGTGGCTCCATGGCATCAGCAAAACTGAGTGCAGAGTTTAGACTTCCACTTTTGCTGGGCTGTAATAAGGTCCTTCAACACAACTGCCAGGTAGTGTCAGAGAAGGCCAGAAATGGAGCTGAGACTTTCATTTCTGATACTGAAGCCACCTAATCTTGATGATTGGAGACTATATGAAGAGCTGGGACTTCCACTTGGCAATAAGAAGATGTGTCCCCCCCTTCTTCATTTGAGTGGTATTAGAGGAGAACTAGCAGAGAGTTAAGGCTCTCACCGTTGCCTAGGTATAAGAGAACACTTCACCACAATGTCAGTGCAGATTGTGTGAATAATGGGAACCCTCATCCTAATGCAGAAGTGATAAGGACACTGGGGGCTGATTGTGGAAATTGGACTTCTAACTTCACTGACATTTCAATTTAACCATCTGAACACTTAACACTTGGATAGTTTGCTATTCACTCATTTACATAACACATTTACTGAGTGGCCACCATGTGCCAATCTGTACTCACATGGGAGTACAGATGACAAATGGTTTGTTTCTGTCTCCTTGAAGGTTTTTAAGAAGACAGACCCTGTCTTCTGCTGGAATGGTGTCAGACAATTCAAATTAAAACAACAGGGTTAACGCCCTGGCCAGTTAGCTCAGTCAGTTAGAGCAGTTAGATCATCACATATTCCGGAAACGACAAGGTTGCGGTTTGGATCTGGTCAGGATATTCATGAGAAGCAATCATTGAATGCATGACCAAGTGGAACAACAAATGAATGCTACTTTTCTCCATCCCCCCTCTCTCTCTTCTCTCTCTGTCTCTTTAAAAATCACCAATCAAAAAAAAGTAAAATAAAATAAAGAAATTAAGCCCTGGCCAGATAGCTTGATGGATTTGAAAGTCCTACTCAAGTGCAGAGGTTTCCAATTCGCAGTTATAAGAACAGCTCTATGCTCCTGTCTCTTTGACTCTCTCTCCCTGCCTCTCTATCTAAAAATAAATAAATAAAATAAATAAGACCTAGTGCAATAAGAAAATGTCCAAGTTTCAACTAAATATCGTCTCTCAAGAAACAAAAAAACTTCAAACTGAATGAGAAAAACAATTAGTAAGATGCCAATACTGAGGTAATGGATGCTAGAATGAGCTAAAACTTAAATAAGTATGTAGAGCAGACATGAATAAAGTAGTTTATCAGCTATTATGAATATACTTAAAAAATGGAAAACAAAAATCATAAAAAATAGAAAATATCAAAAAAGAGATAAAGCATATAAAGGAGAAACAAATTTTATACTTAAAACCCACTAACAAAATGAAAACCCAGTGGATGCACTCAACAGTAAAATGGAAGGTACTGGAAAGAATTAGTGAATTGCAAGACAAACAATAGAAACTGCATAATCTTAATTACAAAGAACTATATTTAGTACTACCATTAGTCCTTCAAGTGACAGTAAAACAATAACAAAAATACCAAGCCCTGGGTGATAGCTTGGGTGCCTAGAGCATCATCCTGAAGTGCAGAGGTTGTGGGTTTGATCCCTGGTTGGGGCACACACAGAAATATCTCAATGATCCTATCTTTCTGTCTCTTTCTGCCTCTCTAAAAATAACAAATAAAAAAATAATTTAAAGAAAACAAAAAGTTTTTTCCAAAATTAGTTTTTTTATTGTGTTTAAAAGTTCCAACTAAACATAAAATGTTAAATATTCAGCTAGTTATGGTGGTATTAATTTATTACTTTCAGTTTATTTCTGACACTTTTCTACACAAAGAAAAAAAATTGAGAATAAAGAATAATATCCAGATTTTGAAAAACTTTCATTATAATATGAAGAAATTTTTTTTCTGCCCTTAAATGTAAAATAAAAGCAATTTAATTATGTTTCTCTTAAATCCTTAAAATGATAAAGTAGGTACAGAGATTTCTTGGGTTACCTCTCTTTTCTCCCAAATGACAGATTCTATATATTTAAAAATAACATGTTGACATTTCTGCAATATTATGTATAATCTCTAGTGTCATAATCCCATAATCCTCAATTTGCAGACATAAAATTAAATGTTAAAATTCTTTGGACCGTGACTGTTTCATTTGTATTATCCAGCAAATCATTCTCAATATACCATAATCACAACAAGTTCTAATTCTTCAGCTTTTATTAGAATCCCTAAGGCAATATTCTCTGTCAAATTTCAAATTATCTCACAGCATGGCCTTGAGGATAAAATTGGAAAGTGATTGGTAAATGGAAAATGCCTGTCTGTAATGTGAAAATCTGTACTATTCAGTTCTTTATCGAGAAATAAACAGGCTCAAAATGCATAGTACAGCGTGAAATACTGATGAATAAAGGCATTTAAGAATGGAAACGTATTTTTAAATTAAAGAAGCCTTTTAATTGCTATCTCATTTGTCAATATACATTTGTTTTTCAAAAATCTTCAAGAAGGCAGAGACTTTGTCCTTTACTTTTTCTCCCATCTGATCTTATGTTGACAAATGTCAGTCACTCAGTAAATGTGTTATGTGAATGATTCACGAGTGTGTTGCCTGGCTTTTAGGACTGTTTAGATAGTACATGTAAAAGCACGTTCTAAACTGTGGCATACGATTCAACCAGCTGATTTACTTACTTCTTGCTTCTGCTTCTAGATCTAAACCATGTTCATTTGCCCTTTTCCCAAAACACCAAGCTTTTATTTATTTTTTCAAACAAACAACATTTATTATTCATAGTTCTAGAGGCTGGGCACCCAGCTTTTTGTTTATTTGTTTTTGTTTATTTATTTTTACACTTTTTAATAGTGTTTTAGGTTTACAACACAATTGAGAAGATTCAAAGATTTTTCATATAGCCCCTGCCCCCTCACATATATATAGACTTTCCAATTATTAATATCATTTATGAAATGGTACATTTTTTTTTCAAGGTTCAAACCTAATTTGAAACATCATAACCCCAAAGGTCGTGGTCTGCGGGTTTGGATAAAAGTATAATGACGTATTTCCATCATTATCATACCATAAAGAGTCTTTTTCACTGTCCTAATACTCCCCTGTGCACTACCTATTCATCTTTTCTCCTCACATATCCTTAACACCTACACTGGAAACCATTGATTTTGTGTGTGTGTGTGTTTGTGTGTGTGTGTGTGTGTGTCCATAGTTTTGCCTTTCCCAGAATATCACAAAGCCGGAATCATATAGTGTGTAGCTTTTTCAGATTGGCCACTTTCACTTAGAAATATGAATATAGGATTTATCAAAACAGATTTTAATCTCTTGTTATACCTCTCACCTGCTACCTTCTTTTCCCAGTCTTCTACTTCTATGCCTTTACTCCCTTCGTTCCTTAGAGATTTTAGCTCCTGGCTGTGATAGTTAATTTTATGTGTCAAGTTGGCTAGACTATGGTTGTTTGGTCAAACATTAGCATAGAAGTTGCTGTGAAATTTCTTTTTAGATGTGAATAACTGAAGAATATAACATAGAAACCCTTATATGAGTTTGCAGCCTCCTGGTCAGTCCTTCAGATTTACACATTTGCCAGCCTTCTTGATTATGTGAGCAAACTTCTTAAAATCGTTTTTTTGTTCATTTTCTCTCACTCTTTCTCTCTCACTCTCTTCTTCTTCCTTTCCATCTCTCTATCTATCTATCTGCTATTGTCTCTGTTTCTCCAGAGAGTGCTGATTAATACACTGGCTCGGTGTCACTCTATGTAATATGGCACTGATTACAGTGCTTTTGATTCTTCCAAAGTTTTTCATTTCTATTTCCTAGACTTTCTCTCTTCCAATGATTTTATTATTCTCTTATCATCCACTTAAAACATGGTCATATTCTAGACCTAGTCATAATTTCAAGAGCAATGTATCCATAATCTCAGTTTTAAATATTTCCTTCGCTGACAATTTTCTTTTTTTAACCTCTAATTCCTTTAATACTTCAGTTTAAAAAATTCTCAATCCCACTAACATCTATAAACTACTCTCTTCTCTCCTTCATTCTCTGTCTTTTCTCTCCTGAAGAGTTAAAAAAAAGAAGCAGCCATAGTAACAAAGATTCTTTCTTATGATCCCTCTTGAATAATGATAATTCTCTTACTTATATAATTCTTTGCTCTTTTTACTTTGTCGTAACCTGCAGTCCCACTGAAATCCAACTTTTTGCTACCTGTGCTTAAATATAAACATAAGTGGAGAAAATAACTATTGATTATTTTAACTTTAAAAGTATAATTCCTAACCTTAGTAGGTCTTTAAAGATCTTTTCCCAGTGTTCCTAGGTCCACTCTAACTTTCTGAACCCTGCTTTGTAAGACCACGTACCATAGCAATAGTCCTTACGATTGTTTTCACTTCTGTTTGGATTTAGCTATTACGGCTCTCCTACACCTCTGTAGATAATCTGATTGTGTATTAATTCTCTTAGAAATATCTTCCTTCAAGTGATCCATCTGTAACAGAAAAGGACCCTTAAGTTTATCAGTAAATATTTTTTCTTCCATGCAACTAGTTTTTACTTTTCTAATCTTTTAAAATAATCTGAAACTCTTTTCTATTCTTAATCTCAGGACATGACCTTATTTCCTACTTCTCTGAAAAAATGAAGAAATAATCTCAATCTCGATAAAAAATTTATAATCTCTTGCCTGGCCTGTGGTGGCGCAATGGGATAAAGTGTCGACCTGGAATGCTGAGATCACTGGTTCAAAACCCTGCACTTGTCTGGTCAAGGCACATATGGGAGTTGATGCTTCCTGCTCCTCTACTTCCTCTCTCTCTCTCTCTCTCTCTCTCTCTCTCTCTCTCTCCCCCCCCCGCCACTCTCTCTCTCCTCTCTAAAAATTGACTAAGTAAAGTCTTAAAAAAATTAAAAAAAAATTCATAATCTCTGTCCTCTACCCACATCTACCCAATACACTGAATTCATATAATGATTCTTCGTGTTGTCACCAACTTTCACATGCTGATTGGAAGCTATCAATGTGATGCCACTGAGCCTGGGATTTCCAGCTCTCACCAGCCATGCAAGCCAGCTCCGGCACAGTACTGGAAGCCAGGATTTGATTTATTTACTGTTCTATGTCCAGTAGGTGATTAATCAAACTATGTTGAATAAGATAAAGATAGTAATCATTATATTTAAACATTTACTTGGTAAATTATTGTTGAATATGGCTGAGAAAACATATGATTATGTGAAGACACCTGGGTATGTGACTTAATTTAATCGTATTTGATCAGCTATTATTTAAAAGCCATGTATGCTTTAAAATTCTCAGCTTTTCTTGAATTGGAAAAAAAAATATTTCACTTTTAAAAATTTATTTATTTGTATTGTCAACTTAAGCATATCTAAGAAGATAAAATATTTCTTCCTACTTTAGTATATTAACTTCTATACCTATGAAGTAAGTAGTAATATGAAGAGACAAAGTAAATGTTAACAATAGAGTAATACCAAGAATATAGAGGTCATTGAGTTAAAAATGAAGACTGTGATTAATTGTAGTTATTTTATAGGTTCATAACAGAAGCTGAGGAAAATAGAATAATGCAGAGTATTAAATAGCTGGACAGGAAAACTAATTGGCCTGAGGGTATTTTCATATAAACATATATTTGCTTATTGGAAATACTGCCTGCTTCTTAAGAACCTTGCTGATAATTTTCTTTCAAAGCCAACAGGAGTGATAAGACCGAGAAAATCCACAAAGGTAAAAAAAATCCCTGAATTCTATATTAAGGCATTTTCCTCGCATTTTATGACTTTCTATAGACTATTAGCTCCCTTTTGAAAGTGTATTTTACAATCCTTCTGCTAGTAAAGATAGCCTTCAAGCTGAAAATCAGTGTATACTATGAGCTGAGGGTGAATTTCCTTTATTGACTTACTGAAATTTCTTATACTTATTTTTTTATATATTTGGATGTCCAGGGAAGAATAATACATATTTAGTAAAAAAGCATGGAACAAAAATAGATCAATTATAAATCTATTAAACTTGTTTCAGGATCCTAACAGTACTTTCACAGTTGTACTTCTAAATACAAATTATGTTCCTAATTTCTACCTGGTGAAATGTACAATTCATAAGGTTGATTATGAGAAAAATATACTCCTTTCCAAACAGAAGGTAAAGCTTTATTAATTTTTAGACAACAGTGTTAAATCATATTTTGTTCATTTTAAAATATAAATTGATTCTTTTGTGTTTGCCCATGTCTTGATCTCCAGAATACATTACTATACGTATATGGTAAAATGGGCTATGTATTTGTGAGTAAAGATTTTGATACAGAGAGATTGTCCTGGATTATTTGGGTGTGTCCAGTGTAGTCACAAGTATCCTTATAAAAATCAAGGCAGAAGTCACAGAAAGGAGAAGGTGATGTGGCCAGAGCAGCTGACACTGGAGTGATGTCACCATAAGTCAAGAAAAGCTGGCAGCCTCAAAAAAACTGCACGAGGCAAGATTCTCTTTTGGATCATTTTGACAAAAAAAAAAAAACAGCCTTACAAAACTCTTGATTTTAATTCTGTAATGCTCCTTTTGAACTTTGGACCTCAGAATTATTAAGATAATACATTTGTGCCCTGGTAGGCTGGCTAACTGGTAGAGCATCAGCCCAGCATGTGAAAGTACTGGTTTGATTCTCAGTCAAGAAACACAGGAGCAGCAACCATCTGCCTCTCCACTGCTCACCCCCATCTCTCTCTTTCTTTTCCCCTCCTGCAACTATGGCTCAAACAAAGTTGGCCCTGGGCACTGAGGATGGCTCCATGGCCTCACCTCAGATGCTAAAATAGCTCGGTTGCCAAGTAACAGTGCATCGGTCCAGGCAGGCAGAGCATCTCCTGGTAGTCGACTTGGTGGGTGGATTCTAGTCCAGGGCACGTAGGAGTCTGTCGTCTCTGCCTCTCACTTAAAAAAAATTAATTAAAAGGAAGTGTTTTATGAATGGGTGAAGACATGAATCTGTTCTGAGTACAAGAAACAAACAATTAATAAACTAATACCTTCACTAGTAACAAAATATATTCAAAACAAAATATTTTAAGTTATGATGTGTTGCTTATCATACTAAGAAATTACTTTTAACATGATAATGAACATACTTTCTATAATTTGAGGAGTGACCCACTGCTATTCTGACAGCTCTGAGGGAATTTAAACTGGCACAACGTTCCTGGCAGTAAGTTGGCAATGTATTGTGTCTCCAGTTACTGGCAGGTAATTACTTTGATAATTATTAAATACAATATGATCATGCAACAATTCTGCAATTTACTAGGTCATGGATAATCCAGAAGTTTTCCTGAATATAGATTCCAACACTTCTTTTAGCCAAGTATAAACATATTCAGTTTCTATGCAGATGATATGAACAATTCAGTAGTGATATTTCTTAAATACCAGATGAAATTATTCATAAATCTGATGCCTGAGGAGAATAGTGAAAATCAGATTTGTTTCATATCATAACCAAAGGCCTAACATGAAACATAGTTAAGAATTAGACATGGTTTTGTAAAGAAACAAAGGTAATTGAGAATGGAATGCATTTAATAATAATCATAAAAATCCCATGGGCATTACTATAGGGTATGTTACAATTATTTGTTTTTCATTAAAAGTAAAAGACAAACTATGTCTTTCAAATGGTTGGATTTCATGTATCTCCTACTATGCTATGTACCACACAGGTCTTTTGAAGTGGTCACTCTTTACCATGCAGCAGTAATTCATTAGTGTTTGTTAGACAGAAAGATAAAAATGTTGCAGGGGAGGAAGCATTAGAAAGTACATGTTTAATTTATTAAAACACTGCACTTAAAATCTAAATTTTATAAACTATTTTAAACTCTTAAGATAGAGAGTGATAGAAAAATACCATTCGTTTTAGTAGTCTTTTACTTGATAGCTACTATCTTTTTCTATTTAGTTTTACAATTTTGTCTGTTCTTTCATTTTCTTCAGGATCTCTATGAGTAGAGTTTAGGGGATGCAGACATTGCATAAAAATGAAAGGTTGGTGGAAATAGTGGTCTGAAAACTTTCTAAAAGACTTAAGTCAATTGCATGAACATTAAGACTACTAAAAAAAGAACAAACCATACAACCCTGTGTTCAAAGAAACTAGAAGCCCAGTTTCTTTCTTTGTGCCCCCAAAACTACTTTACTCTTTCAGATCACCAGCATTGATTTTTCGCTTGTATAACAAATTATCACAAAATTAGTGATGAACTAATTTATTATCTCACAGATTGTGTGGCCTTGTGTTGAGGCATGGAATCCCAGGGCTCTCTATTCAAGGTCTCACAGGCTGAAATCGAATTGTTGATTGGGTTTCTATCTTTAAAGAAGCTTAGATCCTTTTACAAGCTCGCATAATTGTTGGTTGAGTTCATTTGCTTGGAGCTCTAGACCAAATAAATGCACCCATGCTTTTGATGGCTGTCAGCTTTCTGGTCCATGCCACATGGTTCCCATCAATCTTCTGACTTCAGGAAAGGTTGACTGGGTTACATCAGACCCAACCAGTTAATATCCCTTTAATTAACTCAAAATCAACTTAATGATAGCCTAATTATGAGAGTAACATCTCATCACATTCACAATTTCTGCCTGCACTCCTGGAGTAGAAATTATAAAAAATGTGTACACCAGGGGTGGGAACCTTGAGCTATCTTAACATCCTGCTTCACACAGATATGTAAGAGCATGTTTCCTATTTGGGCTTAATACATAGTTAGTACTTGAAATTCCATTTAGATCTAAACGATGATACATTTTCCCTGCTTTATAGGAAGTAATCAACCATTCATTTTGCCAGTAAAAAGTAAAAAAGGATTCTTCATAAAACTGCTGCCTCAAAATTTTAAGAAATGATTGGAAATTTTACACTTGATTAAAACCCTTATTTGAAGACTTTTAAGTTTCATTTCTAACATTTTTTCAGTGCATTATAACACTGCCCAGAAGATTTATTGGTATGAATAAGAAAAAAATAAATATTGATTTCTGCATTGTTAATAACTTAATTAGAAACTTACTCTGTGATAAATCATGTCTGAGAGGGCAAGATTTTCATCATTTAATCTTCATATCAGTAAATATTATTATCTTATGTCACAGATGAAGAGAGAGAAGGTCAGAAGAGATGACACCACTGAGAAGCATCTAAGCTGGGCTTATATCCTCCTCTGTCTGTACCATATCCCACTGCTGTTCTAAAGCAGAAGTTATGCATGGGATCCACAACCTTAGATCCTTGCACAACATGCTAGGGCACCTCTGCAATAATTATTTTTAAAGTGTCTTCTGTGGAATGCTGAAATTCTGTAAATGTGTCTTAAGGATACCTGATGGATAAAGAAAAGACCAAGTAATATTATCTTTTCACACATTTGTGGTACTGGGACAACAGAAGGCTATTCTGTTAAAACCTGATTGAAAATCAATCCTATTGTTCAGCCTTCATTCAGATATATTCCTTGGAGAGAGTCATTCTATCTTCCATTGAACCTTTCTTATACAAAGTATATTAATACCAGAATACTGTTTTGATAACTTTTAAATATTAATATAAATTCAAACTTACAGACAACTTGTAAGAATAGGTCAAGAGGCTCCTATATGTTTTGTGTAGATTCACTAAATGCTTATGTTTGTTCCATTTGTGCTTTCTCTCTCTAACACACAGATACACACACAAACACACACCTATTTCTTAGATATGGGTTCTTTCCCTTGGTGTGGATTGCTTGCCTGCCACTGTGAGAGGCAGTTTTCCCTGCCTGTTTGCTCATCAGCAATTGGGAGGAGCAGGTATGGCCCAACATTTTCCTGCTCTGCATTTCCTCTACCATCTGCCCTAATCCATTGTGAACCTGCCTGGCCTCGACCACCAGCATTACACGAGCTAAGACAAGGACACATGTATTTGATTAGATTGATTATCTTGACCTGATTGGTTAGGAAGCAATCCCTTGAGTGGTCAGGGAATGCCTCAAAGAAGACAGTGCAACTGACTTAGAAGTGCCTCCTAATGTACAGCTGGAAAACCGCAAGATTGTTAAATCAAAATAAATGTTATCATATATTAGCTCATATGCGAAAACGATCATCATTTTCAAGGAATGATTTCTCACTTTTTCAATGCAGTATTTTCTAAGGCATGTTCTGTTCCTGAACAGGGGAATTTTCACATCCCTTCTCTTGACATGATGTTATTATGCATGCAGTGCTGCCTGTCTAGAGGATGCTCACAGTCAATTTTAAAAGATAACAAAATTATTTTTTAAATTATAATTTCACTTACACTATCAGTTATCCCCACTGCACAATCCCAGCAACATACTCTAAAACTTTCAATGTTGTTAACTATAAAATATATGCTCATGTTTTTGTTGTTATTTTTTTTATAGAAAGTGATAGAGACAGGAAGGGAGAGAGAAAGGGGGAGGAGAAAAATGAGAAGCATCAACTCACAGTTGCTTTAATTTAGTTGTTTTATTGATTGCTTCTCATACCTGCCTTGACCAGGGGCTCAAACTGAACCGGTGACCCCTTGCTCATGCCAGCAACCTTTAAATTCAAGTCAGTGACCTTGAGATCATGATCTCATGCTTAAACTGGAGAACCCATGCTCAAGCTGGCAGGTTTATGTTCAAGCCAACAACCTCTGGGTTTTGAACTAAGACCCTCAGCATCCCAGGCCGATGCTCAATCCACTTATATTCTCATAGTTTTAATGCATTTTCTAACATTAATCATTGTTTCTTATATTTATTGCATATTAGTATTGTCTTTTGAGTAAATATTTTTTCATATTGTTTCCATTTTCTATTATGTTTCTCAATCGTATTGATTTGCAAATAGTTTTATATATTCTTTACACTATTACTTTTGTTACATATGCTGAAATATTTTCTTCTGGTTGGAGGCTTATCTTTTCACTTTCCTTATAGTGCCTTAAGATAATTTTGTATAATGTTTTTGTGATTTAATTAATCACATTTCCTGTGACTGTTTGCCTATCATACCTATAAAACAAAACAAATATATTTACTTTTCTCAGAACCATAATTATATTTTCTACATTGCTTTGAAGATTTTAAACATTTGCATTTTTACATTGTAGCTCAATATTTATCTGGAATTATAAGTAATTGTAATATGTTACAATTTTTCTTTCTGTTTTGTTTTACTTGGAAAATACCTTTATTAGAAAAGTGTTATAAGAGCAGCAAAATGGGAATGGAGTAAGCAGAGGTTCCAACTCCCACCTCCCAGAACCAAAGTGGATTACAACTTAAATTTAAGAAGAATCATCTTGAAAAACCAACTTTGAACTAAACTAAGAGGATTCTATAACCAAGGACCACCAAAGAAAAAATATTGAGACTGGTTGGAAAGGCAGAGATGCATAAAGGGCTGCTCACCTCCCAGGAGTGAGCAGCAGCCAGGAGGGACTGTCGAGGTGGGGTGGGTTGCCTAGAGAGTTGTGGGTCCTCAGCCCCAGGACCAAAGCCCCAGCCTAGAGACCCGAGCTTAGAAGAGGCGTATGGACAGCATTCAGTGGAGAAAAGAGCAGGGATACTGTTTGCAAGAAAGACACAGAACTCTCAGAGCCAGGCTACGTCTTAAAAGGGACACACAGAAAACCTTGTTCACAGCCACTTACCCAGAGTTCCGGGGGCAGGGAGTACTGAGAGGACTGGAGTTGGCAGTAGAGAGTGAAATCTCAGAGGCACAGGGAGAGACACTTGGAGGGACAACCACCCTAAAACCTGGGCTGAGTCATTTCCCAAATCTAAATGACCATTTGTTCTGGGAGCAGCAACGCCAGCAAAGAAAAGAAATTACCCTGCCCACTGGAGGCTCTTCTGCTCTAGTCAGAACAAAGAGGTGCTTAGGAACAGGGAGAGCATCAGGGACACAGGCAGTGGGTCCTGAGGTCTGAGCTATATCCCCCCACACACACACTGCTGAGTACTTACTGGAGGGCAGGTGGGCCGGCAGAGGCCAGGCATGGCAGCAGAGGCTGGGGCGGCCTCAGCGTGTTTGTACAAGCTCACTCATGGTGGCTGAGGCAGGGGCCTTAGTGGTGACTGTCTGGCACTGGCAGCACCCAAGCTCAAATGCCTGATGTGGCAGAAGCAGTGGTGGTAGTCCAGGCCAACAGACAGAACACAGAGGCCACACCCACTGGACTCCTGTGGCCACACCCTTCAAGGGCTAAAAAAGAAGGAAAAAAAAAAGTCTGGATAGAATGACACCTGAGGCTAAGGGGCAAGGTACATCCAAAACCGTACCTAATCTCTGAATTACAGTACTGAGTCCAACAAGTAGCCAGCAATGAGAAGCAGTAGAAAGTGGATCTCAGGGGAATTTGAACTTTTAAACAAAATTCTCCCAGGCCAAGAGTAGATAAAAGCTAGCCTTGGAGTGCAACTGATATTTACAATGGCACATGGGCCCAGCAGAGGCAGCCACAAGATCTGTATCGCTTATATCTCCAAAAAGGTTGATAAGGGCCAGTCATAGGCACAGACCCCCAGTGATCTGTGCCAGGCTCCAGCCAGGGAGGTCCAGATTGGGCACATCCCACAGCCAGCTACAGAGAGCATCAGTTCAGGACCTAACAACACTTGTTAGAGTCATATATTAAGGAAGGGCTCCTCACACCTGACCAGCTAAGACATAGAAAATGCCAACACAAATAACAAAAAGAATAGTGACAGCAAACAAGTAGCCCACAGTGGATTATAAAAAACAGTAGATTCCAACCCAAGAAGATATAGAAACAACAAAATTGAATGTTAGAGGCAGAAAAAAATCAACACTACACTCAGCTAGCTAAACAAACAACACACCCAAAGGAGGAGTTTATACAGAGACAAAATGGGAAGACAGAGAAATGCAATCCAAATGAATCAACAAGAGAAATCCCAAGAAAAAGAACTGAATAAGATGAAAATAACAAAATTATTGGATACACAGTTTAAAATAATGATTGTTAAGATGCTCAAGAATCATAGGGCAACAATGGATGGATATAATGAGTACCTAAATAAAAACATAATAAGCATCAAAAAGAACCAGTCAGAAATGACAAATACAAATCAGTAATGAAGACTACTCTAGAAAGAATTAAAAGTAAGCTGAATGAAGCAGAGGACTGAATCAGCAATATAGAGGACAAGATAAACAAAAGAATGAAAGCAGAGCAGAAAAAAAAAAGATGATCAAAAAGTCTGAGGAAATGCTCAGAGAGCTCTGTGACAACATGAAGAGAAACAACATCCACATCATAGGGGTTCCTGAAAGGGAAGAGAAAGAAAAAGGGATAGAGAACCTGATTGAAGAAATCAGCTGAAAACTTTCCTAAATTGATGAAGGAAAAAGTTCACAAGTTCAAGAAGAAGAGAGTCCCATTAAAGACAAACACAAAGAAGCCTACACCAAGACACATCATAATTAAAATACCAAAATTAAGGGATAAAGAAAGAATACTAAAAGCTGCAAGAGAAAAGCATTTAATTTTCTACAGAGGAGCCCCCATAAGGATGACATTCGACTTCTCACCAGAGATACTAGAGGATAGAAGGCAATAGCAAGAAATATTCAAAGTAATGCAGAACAAGAACCTACAACCAAGACTTCTTTATCCAACAAGGCTATCTTTTAAAATTGAAGGAGAAATAAAAAAACTTCCCAAATAAAAGAAACCTCAAGAAATTCATTACATATATACAAAACCAATGCTGCAAAAAAATGTTATGGGGCCTGTTTTAAACAGAAAAAAGGGAAAACAATCTTTAAAAGAAGAATGTAGATTTAAAGAATAAAATGGCAATAAAAAACTACACATCAATAATAACCTTAAATGTAAATAAATTAAATACTTCAATCAAAAGACAGAAGGTAGCTGCATGGATAAATAAACAAGACCCATACATATGTTGTCTACAAGAGACCCACCACAAAACAAAAGAGACACACAAACTGAAAGTGAACAAATGAAAAAAATATTTCATGCAAATGGAAATGAAAAAAAAGCTGGGGTAGCAATACTCATAACTGACAAAATAGACTTTAAAACAAAGGCTATAATAGGGATAAAGAAAGTCACTACATAATGATAAAGGGAGCAATTTAACAGGAGGAGATAACCATTATAAATATCTATGGACCTAATATAGGAGCACCTAGATTTTTTTTGTATTTTGTTTTAATTTTTTAAATTTATTTATTCATTTTTAGAGAGGAGAGAGAGAGAAAGGGAGAGAGAGAGACAGAGAGAGAGAGGGGGGAGGAGCTGGAAACATCAACTCCCATATGTGCCCTGACGAGGCAAGCCCAGGGTTTCGAACCAGCAACCTCAGCATTTCCAGGTCGACACTTTATCCACTGCACCACCACAGGTCAGGCAGGAGCACCTAAATTTATAAAGCAGATTTTGATGGACATAAAGGGCGAGATCAACAACACTACTATAATAGCAGGGAAATTTAATACCCCACTAACATCAATGGATCCTCAAGAGAGAAAATTAAGAAAGAAACAGCAGACTTAAAGGACACGCTAGATGAACTGGAATTAATAGATATCTTCAGAACCTTTCACTCTCAAGAAGCAGAATATACATTCTTTTTAAGTGCTCATAGTACATTCTCTAGGATAGATCACATGCTAGGACACAAAATGAGCCTTAATAAATTTAAGAAGATTGAAATCATATCAAGCATCTTCTCTGATCACAATCGCATGAAACTAGAAATCAACTACAAAAGAAAAATGTAATAACATTTAAACACTTGGAGACTAAAAAGCATGTTATTAAATAATGAATGGGTCAACAATTAGATCAAAGAAGAAATAAAAAATTTCCTTAAAACAAATGAAAATAAACATACAATAACTCAAAATTTATGGGACACAGCAAAAGATGCCCTAAGACAGAAGTTTATAGCACTACAGGCATATCATAAGAAGCAAGAAAAAGCCCAAATAAACAACCTAACCCTACATCTAAAAGAACTAAAAAACAAAACAAAACAACAACAAACAAAACCCAGAGGAAGTAGTTGGAAGAAAATAATAAAGCTCAGAGCAGATGAATGACAGAGGCTAAAAAAGCAATACCGAAGATAAATGAAATCAAGAGCTGGTTCTTTGAAAAAGTAAACAAGGTTGATGAAACTTTAACCAGACTCACCAAGAAAAAAAGGGAGAAGACTCAAATAAATAAAATTAGAAATGAGAGTGTAGAAGTAACAACTGAAACAGCAGAAATACAAAGGTTGTAAGAAAATACTATGAAGAACTACATGTCAAAAAATTAGACAACCTAGGTGAAATGGACAAATTCCTCAAGATATATAATCTTACAAAATCAATCTGGAAAAATCAGAAAACCTAAATAGAATGATAACATCAAGTGAGATTGAAAGAGTTATCAAAAAACTCCCAACAAACAAAAGTCCTGGACCAGATGGCTTCACAGCAAATTATACCAAATATTCAAAGAAGAACTAACTCCTATCTTTCTCAAGCTATTTCAAAAAATTCAACAGGAAGGAAGATTTCCAAGCTGCTTTTATGAGGTGAGCATAATTCTCATTCCAAAACCAGGCAAAGACACTACAAAAAAAAAGAAAAAGAAAACTATAAGCTAATATCTCTGATGAACTTAGATGTAAAATTCTCAAGAAAATATTAGCAAACTGGATACAGAAATACCTGAAAAAAATCATACATCATGATTAAGTGAGATTTATTCTGAGAAGGGAAGGCTGGTACAATATTCACAAAAAAATCAATGTGATTCATCACATAAACAAAAAGGAGAAAAATCACATGATAATATCAATAGATGCAGAAAAATCCAGCACCCATTTATGATCAAAACTCTCAGCAAAGTGGGAATACAGGGAACATACCTCAACATGATAAAGGCTACCTATGACAAACCCACTGCCAACATCATACTCAATGGGGAAAAATTAAAAGCAATCCCCTTAAGATCAGGAACAAGGCAGGGGTGCCCCTTTCACCACTCTTATTCAACATATTCTGGAAGTCCTAGCCATAGCAATCAGGCAAGAAAAAAAAAATAAAAGGCATCCAAATTGGAAAAGAAGAAGTAAAACTATCATTTTTTGCTGATAACATGATACTGTACATAGAAAACCCTAAAGTTGCAGTAAAAAAAACTACTGGACCTGATAAATGAATTTAGCAGGGTGGCAGGATACAAAATTAATATTCAGAAATCAGTGGCATTTTCATACACCAACAGTGAACTGTCAGAAAAAGAAATTGAGAAATCAATCCCCTTCACTATTGCAACAACAACAAAAAATAAAGTACTTAGGAGTAAATTTAACCTAGGAGGTAAAAGACGTGTACTTGGAAAATTATAAAACATTGAAAAATAAATTAAGGAAGATACAAACAGTGGAAGCATATACTGTGTTCATGGATAGGAAGTTTAAACATCATTAAAATGTCTATATTACCCAAAGCAATCTATAAATTTAATTAAATTCCAATTAAAATACCCAAAGCATACTTCAAATATATAGAATAAATATTCCAAAAATCTATATAGAACCAAAACAGAACATGAATAGCCTTAGCCATTTAAAAAAAAAAAGGATAAAGTGAGTGGTATCATGCTTTCTGATATCAAGTTATACTTCAAGTCCATTGTACTCAAAAACTGCTTGGTATTGGCATAAGAATAGGCATACAGATCAATGTAAAGAACAGAAAACCCAGAAATAAACCCACACATATATGCACAATTAATATTTGACAAATGAGGTAAAAGCATGCAATGGAATAAAGACAGTCTCTTTAACAAATGGTGTTGGGAAAATTGGACAGGTACTTGCACGGAAATGGAACTAGACAACCAACTTATACCATACACAATAATAAACTCAAAATGGATAAAATATTTAAATGTAAGTTGTGAAACCATAATCACATAATCATGTTTTATGTTGGAATAAAACATAGGCAGCAAACTCTCCTACATCTATTGCAGCAATATATCATATTTGCTGATTTATCTCCACAGGCAAGTGAAATAAAAAACAAGATGAACAAATAGGACTATATCAAGCTAAAAAGCTTTTGCATAGCTAAAGACAATATGAATAGAATAAAAGATAAACCACACAATGGGAGAACATATTTGACGATATGTCTGATAAGGGGTTAGTAACCAAAATTTATAAAGAACTTGTAAAACTCAACACCAGGAAGATAAACATTCCAATCAAAAAATGGGCAAAATAAATGAATTGACACTTCTCCAAAGAGAACATACAGGTGGGCAATAGGCAGATGAAAAAATATTCAAAATCACTAATCATTAGAGAAATGCAAATTAAAACCACAATGAGATATCACCTTACATCTGTCAGAATGGCGCTCATTAACAAAACAACACATAATAAGTGCTGGCAAGGATGTGGAGAAAAGGGAACCCTCCTGCATTGCTGTCAGTAATGCAGACTGCTGCAGCCACTGTGGAAAACAGTGTGATGTTTCCTCAAAAAATTAAAAATGTAATCGCCTTTTGATCCAGCTATCCCACTTTTAGGAATATATCGTAAGAATACCAAATCACTGATTCAAAAAAAGAAATGCACCCCCATTTTATGGCAGCATTGTTCACAATAGCCAAGATCTTGAAACAGCTCAAGTGTCCATCAGTGGATAAGTGGATTAAAAAGCAGTGATATGTATACACAATGTAATACTATGGGGTCATGAAGAAGAAGGAAATCTTACCTTTTTCAACAACATGGATGGACATGGAGACTATTATGCTAAGAGAAATAAGCCAGGCAGAGAAAGAAAAATATCATGTGATCTCATTTATATGAGGAATTTAATGAATAATGTGAACTGAGAAACGGAATAGAAGTAGAAGCAGGATCAAAGGAACTAGAGGGAAAGTGGTCAGAGGGAAAGGGAATGAGAGGATGGGATCAGAGAGGGAAAGAAATTAGTGAAATTATATACACATAACAGTGTTATAGAGAGCAGGACAGCAAATTCTGAAGGGAAGGGGGAGGGCATTGGGGGAAGTGGGTCAAAGGGGGTATCAAGGGGAACACAGGGGGAGGAGGGAGGGAAATATATTTAGTGGGACACTTGAATCTATGTAAGCACGATAAATTAAAATCAATAAAAAATTAAAAAAAAGAATTTAAAAAGTCAATAAATAAAAATTTAAAAGCGAATAAAAAGTGTTATAGCTTTCTTCTTTTATAGCATTTCTTTTAATACTTTTTTACTATTGATCATAATTATTGCTTTGTTATATATTATTTTCATATGTGTGAATATATCTTTGACTTCTTTATTCATTTCTTTTCATCTATGTGACAGTGCAAATGCCAATACAAAACTACGGTTGGCTTACAACATTCATACTTCCTGCAACAGAGAGTAATGCTCTAATATGACACTGTTCACTGAGGACATCAACAAGAAAAAACAACTATTTAGTTATGCTTTAGGCTTTTCTACCCAATGTTTCCTTCTTACTTTCTCCTTCCACAAGTTGCACACCTGAATTATATTATAAAATCTCCTCCTAAGCACTTCTTATATTTCACAGGTGTTTTCTCAAATACATCTTTTCCATTTAATCTTGTATTGGTGTTGGCTTCTCAGATGTCATGAACAGAAACATATGTTTCATCTGAGAAAATTTGTTTATATTCTTTCAAGTAACTAACATTGGATAACAAAGATGTCCAAATGGTAAATACACAATTAAAAAATGCTCAACACCATGAGTTATTAGAAAAATACAAATGAAAACCACAAAGAATATCACTATAAAACTATTAAAATGACTAAAAAATAAAAAGACTAGCCATAAAAATGTTGGCAAGGTGGAAGAGGAACTGAAGCTTGCTTCGCTGCTAGTGAGAATGTAAAGTTACAACAACCTTGGAAAATAGTTTGGCAGGTTGCTAAAAAGTTTAAATATGTCCTATCACAGTTTCTAGCCATTCTATTCCTAGATACTGTCTTTAGAGAAATAAAAAACATATGTTCATACAAAGACTTGTACATGAATGTTTATTGCAGCTTTAGGTGTAATCCAACACTGGAAACAAACCAAATGTTTATCATCTTGTAAATGGGTGGACAAACTAGAGGCTATTTCTAAAATAAAATAATATTTAGCAATATGAAAGAATAAACTGCTGATACTTTTTTTTCTTTTTGTGACAGAGACAAAGAGGGAGACAGATAGGGATAGACAGGTAAGAAAGGAGATGAGAAGCATCAATTCTTTGTTGTGGTTCCTTAGTTTCCTTAGTTGTTCATTGATTGCTTTCTCACATGTTCCTTGATGGGGGGGTGGGAGGAGCTACAGGAGAGCAAGTGACCCCTTGCTCAAACCAGTTACCTTGGGCTCAAGCCAGCAGCCATGGGGTCATATCTATGACCCCACGCTCAAGCCAGTGACCCTGCACTCAAGCCAGTGAGCCCCACTCAAGCCAGGTGAGCCTGTGCTCAAGCAAGATGAGCCTGTGCTCAAGCCAGATGAGTCTGTGCTCAAGCCAGCAATCTCAGGGCTTTGAACCTGGGTCCTCCGGGTCAATCCAATGCTCTATCCACTGCGCCACTGCTAATCAGGCGCTGATACTTTAACTAAATCCTAAAATAATTACTCTGATTAAAAGACTTCAGATAACAAAAAAGTAGATATTATTGTTTTAATATATAAATTTCTAAAAAATACAACATAAACTACAACAGCAAAAAGCATATACTGTAGGTGGTTTCTGAGACGGAAGGAGAGGGAAGGGATGTAAGAGACTACAAAAATTTCACAGGAGATCTTTTGGGGCAATAGACAAATTCATTACCATGAGTGTAGTAATACATTCTGTCAAAATTTATCAAGTCATACACCATTTATTTATTTATTTATTTATTTATTTATTTATTTATTTATTTATTTATTTATTTATTTATTTTAAGAGTGTGAGAACAGCTAAGGCTACTCGGTGGCTTTTCCCACCCTTCAGTGGCCTGAGCAGTGAAGACTGAGCACCTGTCCTCAGTGGCGGGCTGAGTACTCCCATTGTCAGTAGGCAACTGCTGAATAGGAGCAGAGGGCACCTGCTGACCTTCAGGCTGTAACTGGGAATAAACATGCTATATTTCCAATTAACTGATGTTAGTTTGACTAGCCATAAAGTAGAGCTAAATAAGAATGTACAAACAAAGTAAGCTTATAAAAGAATTTCTATAAAATGATAAATTCAGTCTGTTGTTTTTATAACTATGATTCAATATTACCAGTTTAGTGATCAAAGTTATATATTCTGTAACAGTCAATATTATATATAATTGTAAGGCTGATGGTTGTGGCCATGCAGATTCTCACTGAATTTGGGCTGATGGTGAAGGAATTGTGGAGCCAAAAAATGGTGAGCCATACCAATTTATTGGAGGCTTACAAAGACAGGCAAGCCAAAAGAAGAAAGAAGAATAAAAACCAAAACAATAAAAACAAAAGAAAATCTTCCTTTTGCAGTGGAGGGCAAGGGATCAGGAAACAAACCGCACACCGGGGAAGCACTTATAATAGTGCTGTCACGTGCTTATGCACTAATTGCACAAAGTGTTTGCAGTCGGTAAACCAGCAAGCAAACCTAACACAGCTGTTTTCCCCACAATAATCAATCCTGTACTTTAACCTCTGGCCAAGCTCTCTCTCTCTCTCTCTTTTCTTTTTAATAAAATGAAACAGCCTCCACAACAATCACTTTCATTTATTTTTATTTTTTTAATTTATGATTTTAATTAATTGAGTTTACATAGACTTAAGTGTCCCACGGAATATAGCTCCCCACCACCAACACGTTCCCCTCTGCCCACCCTTTTGCCCCCTCCCCCCAATGCCTTCCCCCCTTCCCCCTTCCCTCCAGGATTTGCTGTCCTGTTCTCTATAACGCCATGTTATTTATATATAATTTCAATTTGTGTAACACACTATTGCCATATCATTTATAGAAATTTACTTATAATATTGTTATCTTGATAAAACAATTACATTTTTCAAAGAAGGGAAGACATTTGACTACTACCTAACAATTTCAATCTATTTATTTAAAATCATTCTAGGATGCTAATCATTTTTTCAAAGTTCATGCATACTTTCTTCCTCTATTAGCTTATATGTTTTTCTCAAAGATTACAGTAATAGTTTTCTTATCATCCTAAAGCTTTTTGCCTAGAACAAGATTAATGAAGTCTACCATATATGCCTCATGATATTAACTCAGTACCCCAAGTTTTGATTTTATGATTTTATAAAAACTCTCCAGTAATATTTCATGCCAGTCACTTCTCATTTGAAAAACACTGTGCTATCTTAATATCAACTCTTAGATCCCATTGTGCATTCTATATGGTATGAAATTTTAAATTCAGAATGAATGATTGTTTCTCCCATGTTTAGTTAGATAAGTATTTTATTTTAAGTTTACATTATAGAATGTGTTATGCCTAAACATCTCATTATTTTTTCTTATTCCAAGAGATATTTTGATAATAAAATCTGCTCAATTTTGTGCTTGTTATGTATAGACAAGATTTTTCATCTTGAATGATTTAAAGATAGTGATAGTTTTATTTTAACTGTCCACTTGATTGGTCCATGGCATGCCTAGATATTTGATCAAATTATTCTGGTTATTTGTGCAAGTTGGTTTTTTTTTTAGTGAAATAAACATTTCAATTGGGAATAAGGCCTATTACTTTTCATAATGTGAATGAGCTCCTCCAGTCAACTGAAAGTTTGAATTGAACAAAATGTCTTAGGTTTTGTCTGCAATATCAGCTCTTCCTGACTTTCAACTGGAGCAATTTATCCCTGGGTCTCTAGACTGCCAGTTCGCTCTGCAGATTGGATTTACCAGCTTCTGTAATTGTGTAAGCCAATATATATAACACATAAAATATATATAGTAAAGATATACATGTATATTATAAACACATGAAAATATAGTATGTATAAATAAATATGTAAATATAATTCATTATGTACATATATTGTACTATATAACATCTATAATTATATATGTTATATATAATTATGTTATAATTGTATAGAATTTCTATATATATATACATATATATACATCTCTTATTAGGTCTTTTCTTTGGAGAACCTGAATAATACGGAGGGATATTAACTAAATATGGGCACAGACGCAGAAAATATTGCAAGCTCTTCATCACTTGGATTAACTCATTTTATCATATGTCTAATTCAAATTTCCTGAGTAAAGTTTTTTATTTGAGGTATGTTTTTTTCTAGGCTTTCCTCTCTAATATGTCTTTCCTCTTCTATTATGTCCTTCCTCTCTAAATAGAGGATATTGACTTTAATTATTTTAAAACATTTATTTATACTTATATTCACATTCTATGAGTATAAGTTATAGAATTTGAGTTATGTCATTTTTGTGCTTCTTGTCTAAGAAAATATATCAAATAAGACAAATCATCTAGAAAATGACATCCAGCATCTTTTGTTATGTTTTAAAAACTATTTTAACTCTCAGCCTCAAGCAGAGATAGAATCTGCATTTAATAACAGCTACTTCAAAGATATGCAAAAACACATTTGCATATGCTACAACTGGAAGAATTTATGTGCTTAGTTCACTGATATTAAAATTAATTGTAAAATGCCACTAAGGGAATTTGTCTTTTTATGTTTTCTGTAGGGAAAAATTTACGTTTTGAGATTAAGCATTAAAAAGAAAAAGAAAAAAACTGAAAGAATGTATGTTTTCATCCTGTGGTAGTGGATTGGGCACAGATATATCTCAACATATTATTAATTGGGGGTTTTCAGGGAGCTATGTTTAGAATACGCCAGAGGAACAAATTCCCAGTACTTCATTGAAGACCTCAATTTCCCTTCTGTATAAATATCGCTATGCTGGCTTCCTTTTGCTCTAAAAAAAAAAAAAATGTGTCAGGTATGTAAATATTATGGACTATTTACTGGTAATTCATCATTCAAATGTTAGAAAAGGCTTTTAATTAGTAAATATGTGCAAGAAACTTAATGGAGATGCCTAGCAAATTTCATTTCACATAAAAGGATTTTTTTCCACATTAATAAGAGTAAAAATCAGAGGCAAAGTTGACCTCCTGTCCTAGAAGCAGCTCATCCATTTTCATAATTAAGTTTCTAAATAATTTCATGGCCCTTACATAACACAGTCTTCTGGGTTTTTAGTTCATGTCTAATTTTCTCCTTTCAATGTTTCTGATGAATTCTTCAGTCTCAGCGGACATGGCTTGATAATCCCCAGCAAAGCACGGCCACATCTCTGGTCTCTTGAAGTGCTGCCAACTCACGCATGGAACTCAAGTAGCCTCATTGAAGTAGACTAAGAGGACAGAGGTTGCTGCTTTATTGCCTAGCAGTTGCCTTAATAAGAAAGAAAACAAATAATAGTCTATTTAGATAGTGTTTATAAGATGCAAAATCATTTAGTTGAGAACTGGAAAGTACAGTCAGTGTTTGGGCTAAATTTAGGTGCACACCTGCTTTATCCTGAAGAACCAGCTACAGGGCTTAGCAGTTCCCATGAGTTCACTGTGAATGCGTAAATATTCACAGGAGGGGATGGGGATGAGGAGGATTGTAGAAAACAAAGGGAAGGTAGGAAGGGAGAAAGAAAAACTAAAAGGGACAGGTACACAAATGAAAAATGGCACATAGTTTTGTAGTTGACCTTCTGATAGAAATGAATGGCCCTATAGTACCAAATTAAATAATTGATTCAGGCCAATTAGAATAAGTTTAACCTCAGTTTTGCCAGGTTCGAAATTGAGCTTTCTGGTATGACAATAGGGTATAGTAAATTTTATCAGAAACAGGACAGTAAAAATTGATGAGTATTGTGTGTCACTGTTTATAAACAGATCAAAGGCCTTCTGTACTTATTTGGCTGGTAAGTATCAAGGAAGGGAAAATTAGTTTCCTAACCCAGTCATTTAGCCTTCTATTCTGTTTTCTATATACATTAAAATTATATCCTGTTATGAAACATAAAAATGAAGTGTGTCTGAAGAACACCTACTGAGATGTCACGTCATCAGGCAGGCATTTCCCTTCGCTCCCACTGAAGGCTTTCTCTGCTAAATTTTTCTGTGAAGTGGGATTAATTCCTGAAAATAGAGCTAATATCTCCTCTATCTCCTTTCTTCAAACTGAAGTTCATTTACTCCTGGAAGAAAAACTATAAATCAAACCTTAGCAAGCAAGCACTTACTACAAAAGTGAACAGGAAGGAAGTTCCTGTGTACATATTCAAAAAGATGAGGCTCATTAAGGCACTGGAGTAGGACTTCTGGATAAGGAAACAGCAGAAATTGAATTCATAATATGCATTACTTCTCATTGTACTATTAAGATAATGTCCCCATGATTACTGAACTTTGCCTAATAAGAAGAGAAGCTTTTATTTAAGAGGACCTAATAAAGATGTAGATAAATGGGCCTTGATTTATTCCAACATGTACTTTGTTTTCATGTGAAGAAGAGATACAGTTTCTTTATCCTTGCAATTTTAGGAGAAAATGTAAGACAAATGCCGGGAATGACTCTAATAGCTTGTACTTTATGGTGAAGACAGTGTCAGTGATCAGAGCAGTCACATGAAGGAAAGAACTACCTTGTTTAACTAAGTCAGGTAATCAGAAGGATGACTATAGGCCCAAAGTGCATTGTGGAATTCTGACTCACAAATCTGGCTATTTCTTGAATAATTCATTTATTAAACATTTAATAAAATATAGTATGCAGTATTGTTAAATGCTGAGATAAAAGAAACATTCTTATTTTAAGAAGGAAAAATGAAGTATCCTTTTAGAAACTCTTTGTTATTTCATCAAAGTTTAGTAGGTACCAAAAAAAAAACAAAACAAATGAACTACAAGTAAACAACTATTGGTAAAGAAGAGGTCAGAGCATACTGCAAAAACCTTTTATTATTCTTCCATTATGTTCTCTAATTGTGCAAATGAAATAAATCTTAGGTGGGCTTCTGAAGAACCCCTTATCTTCATAAGCCCTCTTCTCTTTTCCCTCCTGCTCCCCACCTCCACCATTACACCTTCAGTAATTTCTCTTCTTTTGCCCTCCTCTGTAGGGCCAGATCTCTCAGGGAAAGGTGCTAACAAACCCCAATGCACTGATTGTGATTGCTCACTCTCTCTGGCAAATTATCACCATGGATTTAGCAGATTCATTCTCCTGAGAGGAAGCTTTAAATTTTCATTAGTTTTGCCTGATCAGGCGGTGGCTCAGTGGATAGAGCATCAGACTAGGATACGGAGGATCCAGGTTTGAAACCCCGAGGTCGCCAGTTTGAGTGCGGTCTCATCTGGTGTGAGCAAAGCTCACCAGCTTGGACCCAAGGTCGCTGGCTTGAGCAAGGGGTTACTTGGTCTGCTGTAGCCCTATGGTCAAGGCACATATGAGAAAGCAATCAATGAACAACTAAGGAGTCCCAAGGAAAAACTGATGATTGATACTTCTCATCTCTCTCTGTTCCTGTCTGTCCCTATCTTCCCTATCTATCCTTCTCTCTGACTCTTGCTCTCTCTCTGTAAAAAAATAAATAAATAAAAAAATTCATTAGTTTTGCTGCAATGTGTCGGGAGCCGATTCACTAATGCTGGCTAACTAAGT
Source organism: Saccopteryx leptura (assembly GCF_036850995.1). Lineage (NCBI taxonomy): Eukaryota > Metazoa > Chordata > Mammalia > Chiroptera > Emballonuridae > Saccopteryx > Saccopteryx leptura. The sequence goes on along the minus strand of NC_089503.1, from coordinate 322,974,636 downwards.
CACAGCAGAAGAAAATCCACAACTGCTGGTTGACAAAGTCACAGCAAAAGAAGATAGAGTCACCGCAGTAAAGACCAACAGCTGCGGGTTGACAAAGTCACCGCACGGAAAGGCACCATACTTCCCCCTTTAATCTTTTGAATTAATCTGGCCTTATATTCCCCCCTTTTCTGGGTGTGTGCTATTATTTATGACACAGGAATAATAGTACCATGCTTTCCCTGTAGATTTGTAGTAATTTCTTTGGAAATGAGACAGAAGGTGTAAGTTCCACAGAAAAGCCTGTAAGCCCCTTGAACTGGGCTCATAAACATAAGAGGCTGGCTATAATATCCCTCGTAAAGGGTTAAGTTTGTAGAAGAATTTCTTATTAATCATGTTAGAAAGAATATAGTTAGAACTTAGCTAGTATATGAATATAGTAAATAAATAAAGTTTAACTAGACATTAGAATCTTAGGTAAAGTGTAGTGGAGTGACCTGTTGCATGGCCTTGGATAGGAGTGCAGCTGGCTAGTAAAAAATGTTTTGTTAAAAGACTTGTTTTGTCACTAAAGGCAGTTACTGGGCTTTCTCAGTGAGACATTCTCATGAGATTTATATACTTTCCCAAGGTTTTTCGTTCAGATAATAAAGAGGAATATGGAAGAATCCATAGAAGCAATAGCAATTAATGCCTTCTGATATTATGTTGCTACTAAGCTATCTTGCAGGTGCACTCTATATATCTTTAAGCAAAAGTTACTCTTGATGTTATGACAATTTCTTAATAAGCAAGCCTTTTGAAGTCTTGTGAGAAAAATTAGGACACTGCATGAACTCAAGGCCATTTGCCTGAGCAAGCGGTGGGCCTTTGCTAGTCCTTAATGATTTCGTCTGCTAATCTCTCTCTGCGCCCTTAACTCACAACAACAGTAGAGTTATTAATTAGTACTAATCTTTTAGAAGTTTGTACCAATATTGTTATTGCTATTGTATAACTGTACTTTGAATAACTTACCACCTGATTTATAGTTTATAAATATGAATTAACTGTTATCTGGAAACATGTAACCATAGTGAAACAAAATACCATGTAATTGTAACTTAGTGTGTGTGCATAAAAAGAAAGCTAGACCAGCATTTGGAAGAAATGCCTGGCAGTAAATGCTAACTAGAGAATAAAGAGAAAGAAAAGAATTCGGCTCTCTCACTCGATTTTCGCCGACGCCGTCTCCTCCTGTGGGATCCCTGAATCCCCCCCAGGGCTGGACCCCGGCAGCAATGCATCTACAAGACAAAGTTTTTTCTTGAGAATGTTAAATATTTTTTTGTAGCAGAACTTCAATATCATTTTGAATTAGTGAATTTTGTTTTCTTTACCCAATCTTACTAGGGTTAAACAAAGATAAAAGGGAGGAAAGAGAGAAAAAATCACATTTTCTCACACAAATAATTTTTTACATATGTAATATATAAATACATATGTACCCTGACAGGGGAATCAAATTGGCAACCTCCACACTTCAGGAGGATGCTCCAACAACCTGAGTTATCCAGCCAGGTTTTAATGTTTTTATTTATTGATTGATTTTTAGAGAGACAGAGAGAAGAAGGGAGAGAGAGGACAGGGGGAAGGAAAATACTCATTTGCTGTCCTATTCAGTGGTATACTCATTGTTTGCTTCCTGTATATGCCCTGACCAGGGATCAACACACAAAGTTGTCCTTTGGGATGATGCTTTTAACTGACTGAGCTAATCGGCCAGTGTGCAAGTATATTTAACAAAAGCTTTTAAGAGGAATCTCAAGAGAGTAATAAGGTATTGGGGCAGATCATATGTCTGATGCTGAAAGAATGCCAAATAATAGAGAGATGGATGTGGGTGAAATTCAATGAAGAGACCACATGTGAATGATTTTATTATGAATCTTTTAGAGAAAGCTAAGTACTTGTGTTTCTGGAAAAATAAAGCTTTTTTCAGAGGAAAAAGAAGATAAGAATTAAGAACAGGAATATAGGTTGAGGAGAAGCAAGTTATACAGAAAAGATAAGAAATTCTAAATGATTGGATTGAAGAGCCAAATGGAGAAAAAAAATAAGAAATGGATCTTTATTAGACAAAGATGAATTTATAAAATGTTTAAAATAAAATTTGTAATCAATGAGGGTAATGGAGTTTTAGCTGGGTACATAACTGCCCATCTAGAGACTATCATTCTTAGTATCCTTTGCAACAATATGTGGATATACAATTACAATTTTTCCAGTGAAAGGTGAGTAAAATTAATATGGGCAATTTTTAGGTAACAGATTTTGACTTTTTTTTTTTATTATGACAACCTTCCTAGGCTAGTTTCCAGTTATTTAATAAAACACTAATCTAAGTATTGAGTTTCCAGTTATTTAATAAAACACTAATCTAAGTATTGTTCTAAAGAAACATGTCAGATATAAATAAATTCTTAATCAATTAACTTTAAGTAAGGAAGAATATCCTGAGTAATTTATATGTGCCAGACAATCAATTAGAAGGCCTTAAAGCAGAGCTAAGAATTCCTAGATAATAGATAGATAAGTTAATAGTTGTGATAGTTTTTCATATTTTTGAGACATTCTTGTAGTAAATGACTGTAACCAGTTGAAATTGGGTTAAGGACCCAAGTACTAGACTCCAGTCCTTTGTATTGTCCTGTCTTATATGAATCATATAACCATACTCTATTGATATGCAATTGTCTATTGCCTATCTGTGATTGGACCACCCGCCCTGCTCTGTCAAAACCCCAGGTAGAAACACAGATATGTTAAGAAAAGGAGTGCAAATGTGTAATGATTGAAAAGCAATATTTTTTTACACAGACCCTTGAGTGTGAATGCAGTCATTTTAGTCTAAAGTAGTATAAGGGACAGTGAGTCTCTAGACTGCCCTGTCTAGAGGGTGTCTTACCCCTTATTCCACCGTTAGAATTTCGGGCTCACCTTTATAAGGAACAGAGAGGCACGGATGGCCATATTCTCTTAAATTTTTTTTATGACCTCTTGTATATTTTGCATTGGTTTAATAATAAAAACAGTGAACAAAAAATAATTAAGAATACGTAAGTTGTTATTTTTATCAGTGACAGCCTATGGATTTTGTCCAGGCTCATGCTGCTAAATTTTAAGTTTCTAAAAGGAAAGGTAGAGTAAATTTTGTCTTATTCATTATTATATCTCAAGTCTTTGTTCAGTATCTGTAACATTCTATGTAATGTTAAATATTTACTAAATAATTTATGAGTTAATATAAGCATATTCTTTTTTTCAATAGATTACTATCAATTTCCATAAGATGCTCTATCAACATATCAAGAGTAATGATTCTAAAATTTCACTTATTATTAATATTCATAACTCTGTGCCTTTTTTATGATTTGTTTTCCCATTAAATGGCAAAACAGGTCCCAGTAGCTACTGTGGACTATTGTGGAAACACAGTAGTCATCTTTTCTTCCTGCTTAGCCACCAGCTTCATTTTGTTACTAATTTCATCAACTGGGGTTTATCTGAAGGGAAATCTATCTATCTATATATCTATCTATCTATCATCTATTTATCATCTATCATCTTCCTATTTGTATCTTTTCTCTGTCTAAATTCCATCCAGTTAACTATTTAACCATGGAATTTATACTGGGTATATTAATGGACTCTTGGCAAGAAAGTTAAGACTCAGAATTGCTATTTTTCTAAAGAAAGTTAATTGTCCTGGTGAGATGGCTTGGTTGGATAGAGCATCATGCTAAAACACAGAGGTTGTTGGTTCAATCCCCGGTCAGAGCACATACAGGAACATGATGTTGCTGTCTCTCTCTCCCTTTTTCTCTTGCTAAAATCAGTAAGTAAACATCAAAAAGAATTTCAAGAGTGTTAAATATTTTTCACTATAAATCATTAGCGCTTCCTTCTATACTCTTGTTTTTTTAGAAAAATAAAATCACCCAGAATACTAAACATTTGTTTAATGGACTATAATTTATAAGTAATATTAGTTAAAGTTGTATCTAACTAGCATTACTTGCTGATGTCTCCTCCAAATTTCCAATAAAATCTCTATAAAAATATATAAAAATTTAAAAACTCATCATGCAACCCAAAACTACATGAGATTTAACCTATAGTAACATTTTAGAAACTTTTCTATTAATGACAAGTATGGTGGATCCTAATTTCAAAAATCAACAGGTAACCAAAGAAAAATGTCTATCAGATAAGCATAAATACTATAATAAATGGATCTACTTCTTTGTCATGCCTGGTCTTTGGTGAAAAAAGAAAGAAAAAAAGAAAGAAAGAAAGAAAGAAAGAAAGAAAGAAAGAAAGAAAGAAAGAAAGAAAGAAAGAAAGAAAGAAAGAAAGAAAGAAAGAAAAAAGGAAGGAAGGAAGGAAGGAAGGAAGGGGGAAGGGGAAGAAAGGAAGGAAAAGAAAGAAAGGAAAAGAAAAGAATGAAAGAAAGAGGGAGGGAGGAAGGGAGGGAGGGAGGGAGGAAGGGAAGAAGGGAGGAAGGGAGGAAGGAAAGAAAGAAAACAAAAGGAGAAATTGAAATTAAAAATAAAGAACTTTCCAATAGGGTATCTACCGTACTTTGAGTGATTTTTTTATCCTCACATCATCATCACTAATGCTACTAATATCTATAAATAACCATATGGAAATGGTAGACCACAAAATGCACCTAGATAGACACAGGGCAGTAAATAAGGACAGTACAGTGAGATGATCTGGGAAATAAGTCATTTCTCCAAAGGTTTGAGATACATAATTATTATGCTATAGGTTGGGGTAAAGTCAGAGGAGTTTACAAAAAGTGGTATTATTCACTTTTCAAGGGTCAATTGTAGGGATGGCGAAGGAAAAAAAATAGCAGCCAATACTTTGGGAAAACTACTGGTACCTATGTGACAAATGTTATACTAAGCAGTTTATACACATTAACTCAGTTATTCCTCACAACAACCAATAAAGTGGCTGTTGTTATTAGTTTAATTTTTAAATGAGAAAATTGAGTCATCAAAGGTGATATGTCCAAATCTATAAAGCTAGTAAAAAGTAAAGCTGGGACTCTAGCTCTGGTTTCAAAAGCCATGCTCTTAATTATATTACACAATTAAGATAAACTTGGTCCAGGAACACTCTCTGGACACTAGAAATCAAGCTGAGAATTGTACCTTTTAATGTGCTTTTAAGTTGTATCTCTGAAGGTGACTTGATCAAGACTCAACTTAATAATGACTTAAACCAAGTGAAGTATAGTTACATCATCTGTAATAAGCAAAGCAATCAGAAAACTATACTGAGCACCTAATAATGATATATAATCTTGAAGACTTACATTAGGATCACATAGCTCTCTGCACATTACATATAAAGACTTAGGAATTATTTAGAAATCTATTCTGTCCTCAATCCTACACAGAAAATTCACAATGAGAGAAAAAATCAATACAATGAAGAGAATATACACTGAAATGAAAATAATACCAATATGATAATGAGTGTGGGATGGATGACTAAAAAGAAACTAAAAACATCACAATAGAGTATAAATAGCAGGCAGTATAAACATTAGTAAACAATGGAGAAAACTGAATGAATGGTTTGGAGGTAACATTTATTTCTTATAGATTGCTTATGAATGGATGAAAATATCCAGTGAGAAGCCGGTGCATATGGAGGAAACAAATATCTGAGGTAAGAATTATATGTGTTCTTGTGAAAGTAGAAAGTTAGGGATAAAAGCCATAATCAAAAACATGATTGAAGAAAACTACATGAAATGAATAGCATCAAAGTATGGAGAGCAAAATGACTCACTGCAGTTTTTGTAAAAACTATTAAAAGATACCCTTTCTGATGTATGTCTTAATGCAGAAAATTGGGTAAAAGAATGAAAGCATTAAAAAAGCTTATGAAATTGTCATCCTGTAAAAGCTGGTTTTTAATATAATTTATATATTAGATTTACATATAATTTTATCATGCCCTATTTATTTTCTGACAGCCTGGATTTTTCACTTGAACTATTCAAAATATTTTCCCATTTATTGAACTTAAGTTTACAAAAATAATTTCTAAAACATGAAGGTGTAATTTATTTAACGAATCCACCATTTTTTAAAATATAAGCAAGGGTATAAGATCAGTTGCATTTTGAAGTATATTCATTAATCTACCTATAGAATAAGTTGAAATTGGTTGTTCATATGGTGTGTGCATTCTTAATAATTTTGACATTAATCCTGAATATATTTAATATGGAGCAATTGTTTAACAAAAGGACTGTGTTCGCATCCAGTTTTTATATGAAATATGAATACACATGGATAAAGAAAATCAAAATGTAAGTACAATACATGCTGTTATTGTTTTGTTGCTTAAGTACAAATAATTTCAGAACACAGGTTGAGGATAAATGTTTCTACTTATGAGTTCTGTAATAATCAGTAAAAGCAATTCCTACATACAGTATTTCATTTTAATATTGGATGTCATATACATTTTTTTCTGTATTCCTGTTGCCAGACTATAAACACTCTAAATATTTTTTCTTATAAATCACTTAATCAAATGCAAACGTGTTACTGTGCATTATGCATTCAGAAAATATTTCTAATACATTTGTATAAACACCAAAAATGTTAATAAATCTGATATGTAGTTGCTGTCTAGGTGCTATTGGTGTAAATTGTACTTGTATATTTTAAAGGGATCTGGCAGTGCATATCCATTTATATGCTGGATTTCCAAAACAGAATAGTTAGCAAGCAGGGCATTAGACAATTTTGATGTTTTGTAACTTGAATACATTAAAATGTACATATTTTTTTTGCCTCATAAACTCTTATTAGGTTGAGAAAAAAATATTAGGGTACATATCTTCTTTCACTTTGGAAAGAAGTATTATCAAGAATATTTTAAAATGTAGGGAAAAATATGGTAGATTGTAGTAAAAGTCACTTAATTGTCTCTGCCACCATTGAACCCATGTCTCTGTCTCTGGTTTCATTCAACATTTTCTCAAATTCCCCTCAAATTAATTTCCTTGACATTTCTGTGCTGATCTTTCACTTTTTATTCTAAAGAATTTTAATACCTCCTCAATAACTAACAAAAACCTTAGGCTGGCATCCCAGGTTCTCTGTAATCTGTCACCCAGATGTCCTTCCTTATTTCCTCACAGTTGTCTTTCTCAAACCTAGTATTTTTATTGTTCATGATTGAAGGTTTCTTTTTGTTAGTTTTTGTCCTGTTTATTTTCTCATTATGAAATAATTTACCCCACTTCTAAATTTACTAGTCCTCCTTTTTCTTTAAGATTAGTAAATACAGTGTGGAAGTTTAGTTAGAAACAGACTTTGGTTAAATTCCAAATCCACCACTAAGTCACTGTATGGCTTTCAGATAGTATTCAACAACGTGACCTTTGATTTTCTCATGAGCAATAGAAAGAAGATGTCAGTCTAACCCTCCTGAGGAAGTATGTGTCTGGCACGAAGAAATGACTCAGGGAATGTTAAGTCTTGTTACTTTGTCTAAATGCTTTATTAAACCCATCAGTTTTCATTTGCATTATGCTTATGTGTATACAAGCACTACTTTTGTCTTCTGGACTGTGTGCTACCATTGTCACCGTGATTCACTTCTCTGTTTATCGTCTTAGTGCTTAGCACATTATCTTGCTTATATGTAAACCTATATTAAATACTGATTGAATAAAATAATGACCGAATCTGCTAGAGTGATCTACTTAAAGAATTGCTGCCTCACAAAGTGTCCTGCTACTAAAAGTGTTCAAGGAGTGGTGAGCTAATTCTCACTGTGGAATAAGGCATATGCTGAATAAAGTACAAGGAAGACAATAGAAGGTGAACTCTTAGACACAGTTTGACTCTAAGACATGTAGATAAGAAAGAAGATCTAGCTACAAGTTCAACAAAATAAAGCACCTAACAAGTATTGAATGGTTTTAGATTACCACAGTTTATTATGAGAGCATTGTGGCAATTTAAGTGAAGTAAGCGTGTTAAGGGGAAATACAAGTAATAACTTTGCATTACTTTAGTTAGGAATTAAGTGAGACATATCATTTTTAAAGATGATACTTGCTTAATAATGCCTGCTAGAAACAATTATCTGATGTTAATTAGAATAAACTGGGAATTCCAATATGTAGTTTTGCAGTGAACAAGCTGTGTGATTTTAAGACTATATACATTTACCTCTCTATTTTTAATTTTCTCATTTGTGAAATTTCCGTTTGGACTAAACAACCTTAAAATATGAAGTTCATAAGAGCTGTGAAGAAACTTTAGGCTCTTTAATGTACAAAATGTTAAATAAACAGAGAAACCCTATATTACTTAAGAATTGTAGATCCCTGGCCAGACAGCTTGGTTGGTTAGAGCATTGCCCCATATGCAAAAGTTAAGGGTTTGTTCCATCCCTGGTCAGGACACATACAAGAACAAATTAATGTTTCTGTCTCTCTCTCCCTTTCTATCTCTAAAAATTAATAAATAAAAATTTTAAAAAAGAAAGAACTATAGTAATTTAGAAACAAATATATAGTCAGCAAAGGATATGACCAAATGCCTGACAAGCAAACTCTAGTGTGTTTTCTCTTCAACCTAAATTATACTATAATTATACTCCAAACAGCCTTACATATCTGTGGGTTCCTGCCAATATTATGTTGGATTTCTCTTCTGCAGCTGTCTGATGCTCCAGAGAGACAAGTGAATACTGTTGTCAAATTAAAAGTGTAGAAAGTGACATCATTAAGACAGAATGAGTAAATTACAATAGTCCCATAAAGGCATCTTTAACAAATGAACACAGACAACCACTAAGGGATAAAGTTCTGATTTTGCACAAGTATAATTTTAAAAATTCTTTAAGTTGACATTTTAACTTAATAATACATAATTCTAGTTTAGTTCTGTACATTAGCTTTGGCATTGTTTGGCAGCTTTATTAAGAAACTAAAAATTAAGTTTAATAAAAATATTTCTGACTCTAAAGTAAAAATCTGGCATTTTAGTTCTTGCATTAAGCATCTGTGCTATACAACCTCATTTGGTCTTGGTTTCTTTAAGTGCAAATTAAGACTAAATTTTAACCAAGATCTTTCTGAAGTTCTATGATTCTCTTATTCTGTAGGCATTGGTTTACTCTTGAATATATTTGCCAAAAATACTTATTTGGACCTTGCATGTACTACAAAGAGTGTTGATCATTATTTTCATAGTTGTAAATTAGTTGAGGTTAATTTGAGAGTATTAATGGGGAAAGCATGGAAAATACAGACAAGTTCATATTTCAGGGAAATAGAATTAGAAACTGAGGCAGGTGAAAGATTTGAATGTTTCACTGCAGGAGTCAGGAGGAATGCAGATATTATTTACTTCAGCGCTAGAGTCAGGGAAACAAATTAAGCATTTTTATTGCTTCACAGTGTGTTAAAACTGTATACTCACCTCGGATATTTAAATGGAGACTTAGCAACACCAGCAATTCTTAAGAGCAAACATCTGGAAACCAGCAGCGACGACTTAGCATGTGGGCACCAGTACAAAGAAGCACATCTCTGGCACGTAGCATTCAAATGAACGGTCACGTGAACTGCAGCTCTCTAAGAAGCTTGTTAGGTTGTCTGTTGGACTTCAGACTGCTTCTGAAGGTTATGTTTAGAGAAATGATGAAGCAAGAGCAACAGTGGTCAGAAAAGGCAGCAGAAGATTTTATTTTTACATGAAATGATACATAAACCAGCATAATATTGAAAATCTGAGCCTGTGCAGGTGCTAATTATTCTTTCAGTGGCCCAGCAGAGGTCAGGGCAAGGAACCTGATTTATAGTTCATCTCAGCTCGTATTGACCAGGCGTAAGTGACTCTGAGGGCACTGGACGGGCTCCACGATAAATATGGTACATTTTAAAATGAAAACTGTCGGACCTCTGTCCTGTATTCTTTTTGCTAAGTAAGGGTTATTCTGAGTTACAGAATAGATTTTTGCTGACATTGACTTTAGAACTTGTACTGAATTTCGGTATACCTTGACCAGCTTTATTTGTTTCTTTTCCACCTGTACCTCACCCAAGTAGTTCACAGCCAGCCAGGATCACATAGTGACCAACATCTCTTAGAACAAAATAAATCTTTCAACTAATGAAGTAGTTATAATGTGCATCTTTCTCCTAAGAAAATAAAAATTACAAAAGAAAACTGCATTTTAGAATCTTTTTCCCTATGTGGCTGCCTTTTTGAATTCATACATGTAATTCAAGACTTGACTCTATTCATGATGAACACACAATGCAGTGTGCAGATGATGTGTTGTGGAACTGTGCACCTGAAACTTGTATACTTTTGTTAATCAGTGTCTCCCAAACAAATTCAATAAAAAGAAAAATAATTTAGACTCAGAAACAAAAGACTTGGCTCTACCACTGTATGTTCTCAAAAGACAGAATAACCCTTTTTTTTTTCTCAATCCTAAACCCTCAAGTTAAACACATTTCTACTGCATTAAAATGTTTGTGTATTTGTTAGTCATTCTCAGTGGGCCCCCAAAAGTGAATGACTTTATCTCAACTGTAAGTGCTGAATGAATGAACGAATAAATAAATAAGTAAATAACTAGATGGGTGTGCAGATGGTGTGCCACCCTGACAACCAAAAACAGCTGGGCCAGATTCTGGGCTGACACTGGTGGCACAGCAATCAATGTGACAATCAGTAACATTTAATATGTTACTTGGTACATATCAGGATTATGTGAGAATTACTTTATTTTTTAATAAAAATTTTAACATCTGGCTCTTACTCTTTAGTGCAATGATTCTCAAAAGCTTTCCCTGGATCAGCAGCATTAGTATTACTGAGAATTTGTTAAGAAAGCAAGTCATTGAGCTCCACTGCAGACTATCTAAATCAGAAACCTTAGGGATGAGTCTCAGAAATCTGTGCTCTAGAGAACCTTCCAGATGCTTCTGATGCATAGTCAAGTTTAAGAACAATTATGATATTCTCATTCAGTTGATCTGGAATGTAATTTAGGTGTGCACATTTTCTTTAGAGCTCTTCAGATAATTTTAACACATACCCTGAGGCGTGAACTATAGGAATAGTGGAAGAAACTAAAAAGAAATATATGCACATACAGTGTTGATTTCATAAGGAATAAGAGCAGAATGGTTAAAAATATAATGAAAAGAAAGTATGTTAGGTTGTCAAATATTGACTTAGCTATATTGTGTTTGTTTTTATTCTGACAAGAGGAGAACATTATAGGGAAATGCTGTCTAGGGCCACCTAGTGATTTGATTGTTTTACAAAATTCGACATCAATTGTGGATGCCATATCATCCAACTTTATGAAATGGTCAAACCACAGAACTATTTCCTTCAAGAATCGTCATCTATACATATATAGGTATAACTGTGCATCAAATCAATTTGATTTAATGCTTAAACAATTCTTTGAAAGATAATAATTATTACACTGCTTTTTTACAAACATGTAAACTGAAACTCAGAAAGGTTAATTAACTTGCCTGTAGTCATAAAATAACGGAGGATACAGCTGGGATCAGAACTCAGATCTCTTTCACTCTATAGTCTTACTTCTCACAAGCAAGACACTCAGAATATTAACATAGTGATGTTTAAATCATGAAAGAGTATTCTTAATAGTGTAGTTAATGCCCAGGATGGGGATTTGCTCTACATGGTTTATAAGTAAGTGTACATATTTCTTTATTATGTGAGACATAAGCAAAAGAAGAGGGAAGTAACTTATCTTTTTAAATTTTTTTATTTCTTGTATTTTTTTTTCTGAAGTGAGAAGCAGAGAGGCAGAGAGACTCCCACATGCACCCAACCAGGATCGACCTGGCAAGCCCCCTAGAGGGCGATGTTTTGCCTATCTGGGGCTTTGCTCCATTGCAACCAGAGCCATTCTAGCACCTGAGGCAAAGGCCATGGAGCCATCCTCAGTGCCCAGGCCAACTTTGCTCCAATGGAGCCTTGGCTGCAGGAGGGGAAAAGAGAGATAGAGAGGAAGGAGAGAGGGAAGAGTGGAGAAGCAGATGGGCGCTTCTCCTATGTGCTCTGACCAGGAATCAAAACCAGGACTTCCACATACCGGGCTGATGCTCTACCACTGAGCCAACAGGCCAGGGCTGGGAAGTAACATATCTTAATAACTGTTAGTGGCTAAATACTTAACCTACATTGATGCATTTATCTTTTGAAAACCCTGAATGGTAATTAAAATAACTATTTATAAATGAGGGAATTCTGGCTGAAAGTGACAAAAGTGTTAACCAACTCCACACAGCTGGGCAGAACTACACTCAAAATCTAAGTCCAGTTCTCTCTGATCAGAACTCAATTTGACCGTATCTATTCTCACTACAATGACACATTCCTCCCTCAAACACCAGTGAAGAAAAAACTACAAGTGAGTCCTGAATTATGCTGGGAATGAAAGAAATGATAGAGTAGAAAACAAAAAACAAAAAACAGATAAGTGTAAAGTGATGAGATGGAGAAATGTGAATGTTAATATAATGACACAATTAAGCATTGCTTTCAAATAGCAGGCTTTTCACAAAGCTAAAGAAAGTTAAACACATTTAATGTAAATGAAAGCAGAAGTGGGAAATTAAATCTAATCCTGTGGAGACTGAGAGGAGAATAAATAGTATGACCTGAGGAACCTATGAATTAAGGGAAGAAGTGCTCATGAAAGAAAAGTGAAGTGCATCAAATAGAGGGAGGAGATTGTGCATATTAAGTAAAAGCAACTGTATGAATATGCATAGAATGTTTGACAAGTTTTAGGTGTTCTTAGAAACAAATGTTTGGGAAAATTTGAAAAGACTGGCCATCAAAATAGAAAAGAAAATAAGGTCCAACTATTTCAAGGTGAGGAATATCCTTTGGAATTTGTTCTTTATTACAGAGTGTTTTTTATGCTGGATTAAGGAGAGGTGTAGACCTTCAGTATCAGTGGAGGGCTGATGCATTGGTCTGGGTGAGACGTAATGATGCTTACAATGGATAGTGGGTAGCACAAAGGGGATTGGATTCACCTTCTAAAAAAGAAAATAAAGTGAAAAGGTTGGGGGATTATTTTTCTTTGTGCTTTGTTTTGTTTCACTCTGTTTTGGCACCATGTATAGGAGAAGAGAACAAGAGCAAAGATCCCATCTTAAGTATGCTAAAGACATCTGAAAGAAGAAAGCCACCACCAAGGAAAGGGAAGAACACATTATATAAGTGATGGCATGAATCAGAAGAGCAACCTCATTTGAAAAAAATGTCTGATCACTTTCCCACACTTAATATCTTCAGTGGAAGCAATCAGGTTTCTACCACAGCTCTGTACCACCTACATTTTATTGGCTTATATTTTTTGTTACTTATATGCTTACATATCTAAAATGAAGTATGTATCATTACTATGAATAGAATACCCATAATTTTCTATTTCACTTTAAAATAAACAGGTAACAGGGTTGTCACAAAGATTAAGAAAAGATTCTAAAATCTTTCCATCCAAACATTTCACTTTCCCTGTGCGGATAGATAGGGGGAAACAGCCTACAGCAGTGAAATGGGGTTGAAGAACCAACTCTCTGGCCTTCAGGTCCCACTGCCTTTGTTCAGGGTGATGATCCCATTAAGCCTGAGAAAGTCCCCTTGTCATTCTCACACTGGTGTTTCTACCCTTCCAACTGCTTATCTTCCAGTTGCTTTGGAGGGTTGGGTTTCCATCACTCTTCCTGTCTCTTGGGCAAATCAGTGGTTACTCAGCTTATAATATTATGAGATTACCTCGCTCACACCCATAAAAATTTAAATTTTATGTAAATTATCAGGCACATTTGGCACATATTTTACTGAAATTAGAATATATGATTTCCTCAGAATTGTAAACTGACCAATGAATAACACAGATACACACATATTGAGAGAGAATGAAAGAGGGAAGGGGGAGAAAGAAATTGCTCATTTTGGATTTCTTTCTGCAAGTCTGACTCATCCAAATATGCTGAATGAAAGAATTTGTTGGTGTCTGAAGTCATATTCAGAACTTTGCCTAGGTAGTATATTTCAGGGCATCCCTGTGAAAATTGTATTTTAGTTGATGTTGTCATGCTCAGCCTATTCTCTGTAGTTAATAAAATGAAATGAAGTGCTCGTTTTTCTTATTTTATTCACTCTTTTTTAGTTTCTCAAGGACTCTCTAAGACTTCTAAAACTTTCTGTTAGCACATGGTTGTTAGAGAATCTCAACAGGCCATGAATATTGTCAAGTGTCCTTGATCAGTCATCACATATAAATGAATTTGAGATTAATGTGCCACTACTTTTCCAATTAGTATAAATAATCAAGAATTGATTGTAAGATTATTAGAACAGAAATTTAGTTTTTTTGTAAGACAACTGCATATAGTTTTTATTCTACGATTTTTTTCCCTGAAAAATTCTGCTCATACTTTTCTATCTTTTATACATAAAATTATTTAACTGATCGCCTCAATAACAATTTGACCTTTGCCACCTCTACCTGTAATTGCTATAGGCCCCAAACTCAAACAAGAAACAGAAGCAAGAGAATCACTATAGAAAAAGTAGTGAACTGTGAATCTTTTTTATCATTTGATGGAGACTTCTCTTGCTGTGTAATTGACCTTCCTTTTTTCCATCAAAAACCCTCTTAAAATATGTCTTAAAACTTTCAAAGCATTTAGTATATAGTAGTTATGAGTTTGTTATAATATAAAATAGAATAATACACTGATTTCTATTACTTTTAACATTCCTAAAACTCAATATTTGACTTTTAATAGTAAATTTAATATCCAGTTTATATAAGCCTGGGTATTATTTTTCATAAAAATCACATTCTCCTATATTGAAACTCATAGGAAGTAGTAATTTTTAAAATGTTTGTAAATCTGGACCTTAGAAATAACCATTATATTTATTTATATGCATCTAGTTTCTTCCCTCTCTATCTGCCCCACAAACAAACTGCCACTTTGGTTCTGAGGCTACTGCTCACAGCTCTTCAGATCCTTTGTATATCAAAGTAAAGTGAAAATTTAGAATACTTGTAACAGTGATTTTCAACCTTTTTGGAGTCGCGGCACATTTTTTACATTTACAAAATCCTGGGGCACACCACCTACCAAAATGACACAAAATGACACTCTAACACCATACATATTATACATATAGTTAATAATATAGTTTCTAAGTGTATTTATACTCACTTAGTGTGAAACCTAGGCCTGTTTTGATGAACACAAAAGGAATATCCTGGCAGGAATGGTAGAAAGACACACACGAAGCTCTTCCTCAACAGTTCTCAGTCTCTCTCTGTTTTTAGTTTTTATTGCAGTCAAGCTTGAGCAGCTCAGCTCACATAAATATGTAGTTGAAAACGGGAGCAATGTCAAAATAACTTTGTTGGCCAGAATGGGGAACTCCTTGGCAACAGATAACCAAAAACTGTCCAAAGGAAGATCAGCAAACTTTAGCTTTAAAGTTAGATAACATTGTGATGCATTGTATATCACCCTCTGCGGGGGCCTCTTTTAAAAAGAAAAAGGTCAAATATCTATATACACCATCAGGATAGACATAAGCAGCTGAGGCTGAGGCTTCATCTAGTGGTGGCAACATTTACCTCCAGTCCTGACCAGGATTAGAAATCGGGACCATGGGGAGGAGTAGCAGCTTCAACTACTCGCCACAGCCACACAATGACAAGTGCACGGCAGCCCGAGTGGGGACCTTCCTGGGTGTGGATGAGAGGTGGCCTACTATTGGTTCATCGCTAGTGGTTGGGATGAATCCTAGAAGGTGATTGGTCAGTGAGCGTTCCCTGTGCCTCCACTCTTCCTGTCACTGATAGCTGGAGGGATTGTGAGGGGAATGTTTATGTTCAGATAGGGGCAGCTGGCAGCGGGCCAGATAAATAACCTCCACGGGCCGTATCCAGCACACGGGCCGTAGTTTGGGGACCCATGTTTAATTTCCCCACGGCACACTTGACCATGTCTCATGGCACACTAGTGTGCCACAGCACACTGGTTGAAAAACACTGCTTTATAAGACTTCAGGATTTGACCCTATTGTAACTTCTAAAACCATTTTTATCATTAGTTTACTTGGTTCTATGCTAACGTTCTAGTCCAACCAAAGCTCTATACTGTTTCCCATAAGTGCCAACGCACATCTGTCCACTCCATCTCAGTTGCTCTCTTGCTTGTAACCAATTATAGCTTTCACTCTTCTTCCGACCATGAGTAATTTCTCCTTCCTTTGAATTTAATGTCAATCATTTGCACTTACTATATCTCCCTGTATGTTAGATACACTGTCATAGCTGTCTAGCTAAACTCTGTACTCCTTGAGGTCAGAGTGTGTTTGTTTTTTTTGCATTCTTAGTAGACTCTTTCAGAATACTTGAATATTGTAGGTTCTGAAGCAACATGTGCTCAAAGAAAGTCAAATGTAACGTATTACTATATCTCAGTGGTGAATGAGGACTACTGAATAGTTAATTTATTCATTAATTCTACAAGGTTATGGGATATTCATTGTGACTTAGGAATTGTTTTCTGCCTGAGTAGTGGTTTCCATTTCCATGTCAAATTTCTTAACAGATTTGAAACTTGCCCTGAGGCAGATTTTATTTAAAATCCCTGACTTTCATACTTCTCTGCTTTCCAGAATCTTTTCTATGGTTAATACTATCTTTGATGTTCCTCTAAGTTAAGCCAGGTATACCTCAAAATCTATAACTTGGAAAAATTGTTATTGTGGAAAATGTGAAAAACGCTTATCTTCCAAAAATCTTTCCACATGTGTTATTTTTCTATCTTCTCACAGTGAATACTTTTGGCCACTGATGATACCTTGCATGGTAGTTGAATTCTCTATGTTCCTCTTGAACTGATGGCCTGATCGTGCAGGACACTAATATCTCTCTATCAGTTTCTCTGATTTCCACCATATGGCAATTCGAATTTAATCTGCTCCTTCCTATAAGAACTTTTAGCACAGCATGCTATTTATTTGCATCATTCACTGCAATTTTCTGAAAATATTATTGCAGTATATGATTGCAGTAAGACATACACATGTGTCTTCAGAATTAGACTTTAGTAAGAATTATGAGTCATATCCTCATGATATAGGTAAAACCTGATATAACATAACCTGTGTTGCAATACTTAGTCATGCAGGTTTTGTTTGTTTCAGAAGACAAATACTTCAGTAGACACAGCACTGGTTAATACTAACAAAGTGCCTGGTGTAGGGTATATTCTTAACACATATTACTGAATCAATGAACTGTGGTGTTTTTGTGCCATAAAGAACAATGAAAACAACACATGTGAGAGTGGGACTCTGTGTGTGTTTATCTATGGGTGGGTGTTTGGATGTTTCCTCTATATATGCATTTGAACTAGCTGGACTTTTCTTATATTTAAAATGAGGAGACATGATTTGAACAAACTCTAAATTCTCTTCTAGTTTTAAAATCTGACATTTCATGGATTAGGTTACTTTATCTTACTCTATTCCTTTGTCATTGTTGTTACCTTTGGGTGTATTTTGTGCTTCTTTTCCACAGAATATTAAAGCACTACATGCATGTATGTGTACACATATAAGCCTATATATGTATTTATATTATAAAGCATGGACACTGGTTTAAAATATCCTGCTAAATAAATGTAATGATGCATGAATAATGAAACATTTTTTATGAGTTCTTATTTCAAAGTTTGCTTTGAAAGTAGATGATTAACATACTGTTCTTACCAGCTAGCTACTTGAATGAGGAAAGGCAGAAACTAATGATAAATGATCTCATTAAAGTGAGATTTGGCTTTACTCTGAATGTCAAGTGTATAAATTCAGGCTTAAAGTAAATCTGGGCCCTTTGGCAGTTGCAGTATCTATGGTTTTGCTCATCCCTCTGGGTTGTTTTGTTTCTGAGCTCTGTACTATTATTTATTTCCAAGCAGCTTTACATAGCCTAATTATGAGCTCTGCAAAGATATGAATCATGTCTATATTTTAATTAAAGCTTTCAGTAAATTCAAGATGCTTCTATAAAATAGCAATCATTTAATAAAAGTATAAATTGTATCAGTTAACTTTAAACTTTTATATCCTTAAAATTGTGTTGATTAGCAATGTCATTTGTAGTAGCTCCATTTGTTGGTAACCCAAATCCAGATATGTTGTAGAATTCTGTTGTTTAACTTGGATTGCCATTATTTTGTCTCTGTTTCTTAACAACAGGCCTGGAGACATAATCTTTCTATCTTTAGATATATTGTTATTTGCCTTATGGTAAGGATTTACAGCAATGGCATTAGGTTACAAATCACTCCCCCCCCCCCCCACACACACACACACACATACCTTTCAGCAACCTAATTTCCTGGAATTTCTTTGCAATGATCATGGTAGTCTCACACTCTTCTCACATATGCCTGAAGGCTTATAGTGTGAGTCCTTAATTGCTTTCATGTAGGCCATGCCAAAGAGGACAAGATTTTAATAAAGACAACTCTTTACCAAAATATAAGTGTCTAATAAGGCAAAAGATTTTTGTCAGTGTAGTTCACTAATATTTTCCAAGTTCCTAAAACAGAGTTCACACATCCCAGACACTTGGTATATCTGAGCTAGTAACCTGATAGTTTCCTACCAATAACCTTCAATTTTTAGTTCCTGGGCTATCATGTGCCTCAGATAACATGGGGAACAGCAAAAAAGGACTTGCATTTGTCAACACACTGTGAAGGAGTCTTTACTTGAATATACCACACAGCCAGCTACATATTTCAAAATATATTATGGTTGAAATACTCTAATTTTCTTGAACATGAGTTTGCATTGCAGGTAAATAACCAAATTAAATTAGTTTATGAAACAATGCATTTATAATAATGATTTTAAGCTGTCTAATGGAATTAAAAAATGGGATCTGAACTAGACTTCAGGGAAAAGTAAGATGAAGTACTTGAACAGTATTAAAATTTTCCCACATGTTGTTCTCTGTCTTTCTTGTGCATCTTCAATTTAATCTCTTTCTAATCCTCACGCCTTCCAAATTTTGGTCCACAGAAGTATTCATTATTAAAAAGTTAGCCACTTGAGAATTTCTCCCATTTGTGCAGGTTTATCAGGGGAGCCTTATTTAAATTATCAAAGTACATTCCTCCAAAACTTTTAGTATAATGCTCGTAAAAGTATAGAATAAACATGTCAAAATATATTAAAATTTTAATAAGAAATTAACACAATTATGAGATTGTTTTTAAAAGTTTAAAGAAAATTGAAGCATTTCTATTTAAAGTATTACTTTTCTATTCAGAAAAATAGAATGCTGAAATACATTTCTGAATCACATTAAAAACTAGTTGATATCTTATGGGCAATACAAGATAAGTAAAACTTTGGGATAAAATTTTTAGCATGCTTGCCTATCTATTTGCATCTCAAAATTTATTTGCATTCCTATTTGATATGAAACATTTACAGTACTATTTATTTTATACAAATCAAGCTATCCTTGCAGAGTTGTTAAATCTTCAATCAATGGAAATAAAATATATATAGAACTAGAAAATTACAGAACTCTTGCCTAGCCCTGCTCGACAATGCTCTAGTGTGACATTGGAGCCATGCAATTATCTTTTCCCTATTTCCACATTATAAATGTTTTTAAACAGTGCCATAAATATTCTCTATTTACATGGTGAAGATTAAATGAAAACATGTGTAGAAAATGCTTAATTTAGTGCTTGGCACAAAACAAATTCACAATAAATTTTAGTTCTTGTTTGTTTGTTTATTTGTTGGTGAGAGGAGAGGAGACAGTGAGACAGACTTTGACATGGGTCCAGATCAGGATCTACCCGGCAACCACATCAAGGGAGTACCGAGATATTTTTAGCACCAGAGGCTGTCATGCTCCAAGAACCCAGGGCCACCTTCAAACCAACTGAGCCTCAGGATGTGGGAGAGAAAGAGGGAGAAAAGGGTGAGAGGGAGGGAGAGAGAAGTAGATGGTTGCTTCTCTTGTGTGCCCTGGTCAGGAATCAAACTCAAGACATCCATATGCCAGGCTGACACTCTATCCAGTGAACTTCTGGGAAGGGTCAAGTTTAGTTATTTTAAGTAGTATATTTTTATGTTATAAAAACACAATCTGTTTGAGTTTATGAGATGTTACTTGAAGATTTTTTATATTAATAATTTTTCCTCCTTCCTTTTCTTCATTCTTTAATTCATTATTTGCTTTATCTTTTGCATCTTCATTTTTCTCCCTAACTTATTTTCTTCTTTATTTCCTTCTTCCCTCTGTCAAAAATCCAGATACAGCATCCACTTTGTTTTATTTTAACATTTTCTTCCATATTTTCCTTCTTCTTCTTCCCTCTCTCTGTTCATTTTTGAACAATGAATAAGTAACAATGAAAAATATAAACAATGAAAATATAAAACTTCAACTCCACTCTCCAGAGATCTTTTATAAAGAAAAAGTCTTCTTATGGGAAGAATCTGCTGAGGAAGGCAAGATAACAAATGGGCACTTGAGAAATTCATTATTCCTATTTCAGAGGCTATCGAATATATTTTTAGTCAGGGATCAAGGGCCCAATGCATCTTTTTTCCTGGATAGACTTTTTTACTATTGTTATTCTGGTTTATTCCACAATTTTACATCAGGTATTTTGAAAATAATTAAATTAAAATTATCATTATGGTCACACATTCTCAAATTGTAGTCTGTGGGTAAAATTCTTCCCACTGCCTGTTTCTGTACATCTCTGAGATAAGAATGGTTTTTCCATTTTAATAGTTGAAAAATAAAATAAAATGTTGAAGCATGTTACTCTTATATAATTCAGTTCAATGTTAATAAAGTTTTATTATAACACAGCCAGACTCATTCATTTACATGGTATCTATGACTGCTTTTATGTTATAATGACAGAGATGACTAGTTTTAATAGAAACCATATTGCCCATAAGCCTAAAATATTTACTAACTGGTTTTGCTGAATAAGTTTGCTAAACTCTCTCTAAAGCATATGTTATAAGATACAAAAGAGATAAATCTAGAAAGATTGAGAAACATTTTCTGGTAGACCTTGACATTTTCAGAATTTTGTATATAAAA
Source organism: Saccopteryx leptura (assembly GCF_036850995.1). Lineage (NCBI taxonomy): Eukaryota > Metazoa > Chordata > Mammalia > Chiroptera > Emballonuridae > Saccopteryx > Saccopteryx leptura. Next base: position 322,953,384 of record NC_089503.1, on the reverse strand, counting down.
ATATCAGACAATTTCTATGCTGATAACAGGGAATAAAATGAGCATCAATGAGAATATCAGACTAGACCTAACTAGCACTAGCTTTACGATTATTATTTTTCTCCATGGCTTCAGCAGAAAGCTAGATAAAGGCATATAACATAAAATTTCAGGGCTGCGTGTGGCCTTGTTTCCAAATATGTGAGACAGATAAATGAATATGAACAGTGAGAAGAAGAAACATGATAGGGCAAAATGAGTGAAATAGTCATCCAGAAATAGGAAACAACAAAATAGGGAAACATTCTTATATGTTCAGTTTATGGCTTCAGTTGCATGAATGCCCAATTGCATTCCTGGCTTTAGTTTTTATAACATTTTCTGGATTTTTTTTTTTTTTTTTCATTTTTCCGAAGATGGAAATAGGGAGGCAGTCAGACAGACTCCCGCATGCGCCTGACCGGGATCCACCCAGCATGCCCACCAGGGGGCGACGCTCTGCCCACCAGGAGGCGATGTTCTGCCCATCTGGGGCATCGCTCTGTTGCGACCAGAGCCATTCCAGCGCCTGAGAAAGAGGCCACAGAGCCATCCTCAGCGCCCAGGCAATCTTTGCTCCAACGGAGCCTCGGCTGCGGGAGGGGAAGAGAGAGACAGAGAGGAAGGAGAGGGGGAGGGGTGGAGAAGCAGATGGGCGCTTCTCCTGTGTGCCCTGGCCGGGAATTGAACCCAGGACTCCTGCACGGCAGGCTGACGCTCTACCGCTGAGCCAACCGGCCAGGGCCTTTTCTAGGGTTTTTATTGATAATACTCCTTCTGATGAGAAAGGTAGAAAGTGATATAAATAACTTTATGAAACATAATTTTGAATAGATATCATATAATTTAAGACAATAACTATAAAAAATCACTGTACTCTAGTTGCTGAATTTGTTTAACACAGGGCTATGTCTTAGGAATTATAAAGTAACTTGAACAGAACAGCTCAATAAATAAGTAAATATATTTTAAGATATAATGTAAATATAATAAGAAACATTTTTCAATATCCAAGAAATCAGTTACAAATAAGAGGAGAGGAAATGTTAAATTGAACTGTGTGGATTAAAATAGGAGTTATCAATATAAAGTTTTTTTAGATACATAGATTAATGAATCAACAGATAGAGAGATAGACACATTAACAAATTGACTGATAGATAAGAACATATATATATATATATATATACACACACACACGTGAGTTAATATGTTTTTGTAGATATTTTACCTCTATTTATCTATCTAGCTATCAATCCCTTTGCTCTATACATTAAAAAGGAGCTAGAAGCAGTGATGCCCTATTGTAACAAACACAACAGTGTCCCAATCTTTGTTTTCTAAATATAACTCATCATGAAAATGAATCAAAGCTCCTTGGGAAAGTGGGTAATTTCAGACGTGAGATAGGGAAAATATAAGATGACCCTGAAGCATCTTGTTGTGCTTGAACATAAGAATGTGCTAAAATTTATATATATTTAGGCTAGAGAATATTAAAAGGACACATAGCTACCTTGAGATTACTCCTCACAGCCAAAGCTGGAATAGTTTTGACAACAAAATAAATACTAATGGTATTGCATTCTAGGCCTAAAAATGAAATAAAAATTTATGAATTCATATAATATAATAAAAAAATTAAATTAATAAATAGGGGAGAGTAAACAGGTATTCCCTACAGTAGAATTTCTGTAACTGTGAAGGGAAGTAATAAGTAGAAAATCACCAATTCGGTCATGGATGCAGAAATTAGTTGAAAAAAGTTTAAGCAGAAAGAGGATATTTGTATATTCTCAAAACATCACCTAAAAAGTACTTTGTCATTAAAAAGGGAGAGAAAAGAAACTTTACAATGCAACATTACAATATCCTACTATATGCCATTTTGAAAGATGGTAAAGACAAACATTACCAATAATAAACATATAAATATCATGTATCCTTGATATGATACACTGAGAAAGGCATGCTATTGCTGAGATATTTTGAATGATAATACATAAACTCGATGTAATCAAGGGAAAACATCAGGCAAACCAAAAGCAAGGGGAATTCTACAAACTGAATAGTTCTTTTAAAAAGTTTAAAATGTTTTGAATGAAAAGAGACCTCTGAAACACTTTCCTACATTAGACTAAGGGGTTATACCAATAAAATGCAATGTGGGAACCTAAATTGGATTCCAGAAAAGACAAAGCACACAAGTAGAAAATAAAATAAAATTCACATAAATTATATATTTTAGTTAATGGCATTGCGTCAATGTTAACTTACTAATTTTGATAATTATCCTGTGGTTATAAAACCTGTGCTATTGGCATAAAGGGTACCTGGCTGACATGTATAGAGGCACTCTGTGTATTATTTTTGTAATTCTTCTGTGAATTTAAAATCATCTACACATATTTTTAAATGCTCTCTGTTAACCCTGTTTTCCTTTGTCCAAAAGGGTCCGAACAGTACTGAAAAAGGTGGCAATTATTCCTGTTTTCTTACTGAGCAGGCAGAGAATGGAAAAACCAACCCAGATCATACATAAGCTGCTTCCTAAGCTTCCTGACACTTTCTAGTCCCTTCAAGAACAGATGCAGCCAAAAGAAAAAAAATGGGCAGAAGTATGAAGTCCGAGTGGCTTATCTTCTTTTCAAGCAACAGAAGGAAGAAGAAAAGACGCTCTTAGAAACCAGGGGAAAGAAAAGCTGGATAGAGCTAGTATTTCCACACTCTATTGCTTTTTAAAGAATAATTATGTTGTTTACAGAAAAAGTCTTTGAACAAAATCTAGGTATTGTATTAAATAGCAATTCAAATAAGAAGTTTAGAATATTTATCATTTTACTCCTGTCTCTCATAGATGTTTAAATAGAATAAAAGCAAATACCATCTGATTCCCATATGTATGTGCAGATAATGAGAATAAAATAGCCGGTAATATTAATTAATGGAAGTTAGGTTTCCAGAGAACAGAGATGATATGGTTTTTGAAGTCATCTTATTCAGACTACAAATTATCAATAGTTCTTTTACTTCATCATTTTCACCCAAAATCAAACAGAATGGAAATGAATATGCAGAAGATGAAAAATGTATTTGCTTTCAGACCTATGGCAATGATCATCAAGTCGTTTAAGCAAAAGTAAAATTTACTATGTTGTAAGTAATGACAAATCCCCACCTAAATCACTGGTAATTTGTTGTCATCTGAAGTGAATTATTCATTTCCATCTAAATCCTGCAGCAAGGATAACAAATTCTAAAACTGACAGGGGGAAGCACATAAAATAACTGAGTGCATTAAGCTGGGGTGGGCACTGCGGAAAACAGAAAAGCCCCTGTCATTGCCTGATGGAGGCCACTGATAGGTAAGAGTTCATTGTTGCCTTGCAGGAAATAAGCATTGTCTTTTCAGGGGTTTTTTGGGGGTTTTTCCCCAATGAAAGCAAAACCCAAGACTTTTATACAAAATCTCTCTAGCCTTTGACATCTTCCCCACAGAATTGTCAGTGCTATTTGGCATATTTAGTTTTTGCTTCCCTTCCAACAGCGGAACAGGCAGCATGGACTCAGAGTCAGTAAGAGGGTGAGTGTCATCCCTAGTGGCAGACTATACACTTGGATAATACTTTTTAAACTTGGTTCAAAAAAGAGTGGAAGATGAAAGCTTAAAACAGGTTTTATTTGCTGTGGAAAATCTTAAGGATAATTTATACACTAAAATATATGTAAAATATGAGAGAGCAGAGTTGGAGGATCCTGAGTTTACCTCCTCCATGGACACACAAAATTTATAAGGACATAGAGAATGACTAGAGCTGAGAATAATCTGAAGGCTAGCAAAACAGATTTTTTGCCACCAAGGATATAAAAAAGAAAGCCACATTGAGATAGATGGGTGAAAGGGACGAAGATATAGTCTAGTCAAGATCCACACTCACTGTGTGGCAACCCACCAGCCAGGGGGATATCACACTGCAGGTCCCCACTGAAGAGTGAGGGTCCTAATACATACTTTGGGCTCCCCTGCCTGTGGACCTGTACCAAGAAGAGGATCCCTCATTTTTTTTTTTTTTTTTTTTGGTTTTAAAAACCAGCGAGACTTACATCAAGGAAAGCCAAAAGGCTGGAGGAAACCAAGACTTCTCGCTGAAAGGGCCTTTGCCCAAGCTCACTATCTCCAAGTCCCAGTGCAGAGATTATAGTTTGAAAAGCATAGTATATGAAACATCATTTATGAAGCAGATACATTTTTCTAGATGAAAGCATTGGAAATGCCTTTGTTTTTCCCTCTTCTTCCACTGAGCTGGCCCAGGGCTGGTAGATAGGGGACACACTGATGGTTTAAGGGAATAGGCAAAAACAAGAAGGGGTTTAAGAAGTACAAACTTTCAATATTAAGATAAATAAGTCACAGGATGTAATAATGTACATCATATGAAACATAGTCAGTAATATTATCGAGACATACTTACGTTTTGTTTCTGTTACTTCTGTATATTTGAGCGCACATACACCCATGCATTTTCTTGGCCTTTTCATGTTTTAGAATTGCTGTTTAAGTTTTTTAAAGTCTGACCAGCAGATTATTTTATCCTGCGCAAAAGAGAATAGTAATCTTGAGTTGGGTTAAAGCAGATGTTTGCAGAGCCTTTGTTCATATTTCCAATCTGGGTACTCCAGCCTGTTCTTTATGCCTTGATTTTTGTCTCAGAGCTCTATGATCATGTCTCATCAATTCGTGCTGGTTCAATGCATCCTTAGCATGTTTCTTTTGTGAACCTCACTTGCTGTTGCCCTGCTGCAGCTGGATCTGCTAGCCTGCTGAGATTCCATTCTCTGCACAACTCTTCCAAGAGCAATTGTCATCTTAGTATATTTAGGTAAGCATTGATTCTTCCATTTGAAACAATACCTTTATGCATTGACAGTCAAAATTGGCATGTATTACAAGGAACAATCTCACTGGTGCAATGAAGGCCTTGAACTGGTAACCAGGATATCCAGACTTTAGCTTGTCCTTTGCCAGATTGTAGAAACTTCAGCAAGTCAACCATACTGCCCCTCAGTTTTGTTATCTAAGGAAACCATATTTAACGAGAGTCTAAGCATGTCCTATCTTTCAAACATTGTAGTATTCAAAAGCAGTGGTTCTCAAATTGAGAATGTATTGGAATCACCTGTAGGGTTTCTAAAAACAGAGATTTCTGGACTTCAACATTGTATTTCAAAAGTGAGGACCATACGTTTCCAAGAGCTTCCAGGGAATGATGATGGTTTTCCAGACCACACTTTTTGTATCACACCTCTATGAAACACTGGTCATCAGCATTGTGTTATGAGCAACTCTGAATAATGTGTTAGCTAAGTAATATTCCTTGATTCTAATGACTTTAATATTTTTTACAGGATTGCATGTGTTGGGTATGTAAGGCACAACAGTATAGGATAGTAAGAGTGAGGGTTTTGAAGTGCTTACACTTAAGGTTGTATATCCTTCATCTCTGTAAACTCTTAACCTTAATTTCTCCTTTTCTAAAATGAGAGGGTGAACACATGATTCCTGAAGATATTGCAAGTGTTATATAGTTGAATATATGTAAATATGTGCATTACAATTAGATTTCAATTCTTCCTTCACCAACTTCCTCCCAACTGTCTCTTTTGTTTTACTACAAAGATAATTTGTCCACCATTCAGGTAGCTAATACAATAAGAAATTTAGTTATTCTAATATTTAAAAGATGCCTATTTGTCCAAATACAAGTGTTATGGGGACTAGGTGATAAAAAATATATAATAAAATTAAAAAAATATTATACATGCCATCTGTCTGTGGAAAACTTTATTCTAATAGATACAGAAACACTAAGAAAGATTACAAAGCCCAGCTTTGCATTTTGGAAGAAGGTAAGATAGCAATGCCAAAAAATGCATCTTAGAGAAGATTCTGCTTTGCTATCCTTAAAATGAGTTTGAGTAGTCAGCCAAGAAAGATTTTTTAGAAAGAGACTTCTATGTTAAAGGTTCTGTGAAAGTAAATATGGTAGGCTGAGTTTATTTTTTTCTTGCTTTGCACAAAAGTCATATAACAATGTTCCTGCCTGCTTTGTCTTAATGTAGTTTTCTGCATTTGCAACAAGCAAAACAAAAGGATTGCTTTCGATCCCCTTTCTTCTTAATCCACCCTTAACCACTACCTTTTAGAGCAGGGGTCTCAAACTCGCGGTTTGAGACCCCTGTTTTAGAGTATTAATTTTTTAGGGAAAAAAAACTCATAAATCTCTCACATGTCAAAATGAGTTAAAACCTGCTGTCTTTTAAACCCACCTATTCATTTACTGAAAGTACTTATTTAGCACCTATTTAAGCCAGGTATTATTCCAGTATGGGAAGAATACTGGCATAATGCAACAGACAAAAATCCCTGATTTCTTGAGCTTATAGTCTAGGACAAAGTATCTATATATAGTATGGGATATTAGATGATGGTGGGGTCTAGGGAGGATAAAAAAATAAGGAAAGAAGTTTGATGTGTGATCAGAGGACTCAATTTTAAATAAATATAGCCAGAGATGACAAAACCAAGTAAATGACACAAGAATAGATTTGAATGGGGCAGAGAGCTAAATTTATGGCAAATAGAGCAAATCATACCAGGTGATGGAGCAGCAGTGGAAAAGCCCTGGGAAAAGAGCCTGCTGCACATCTGAGGAGCAAGGAGGCTATGTGACTGGTGTGGAGCGAGAGAGGAAGAGAGTGAGGTATGTGATGCCAGACAGGTCATGAGAACACATGAGTCTATCCAGGAGAACCTGTACTTCAGTGCTAGTGAGAGGGGAAGGATTCGGACAGATAGAATAGAGCACTGATAGGATCTGACTACACTGAGAAAGGGAAGTTTAACCCTTTGAGTAGTATGAATGCTCATGTACATCCTCCTGCCTCCTGACCATCCAGACTATGATTTTAAAAATGTGTAAGGCAACAGTAAAAAAAAAAGGTAAATATATGTTCTTCTAATTTCCATAAATTGGTTTTCAAACAAACATGATTTTAAGTTAATAAAATAAATCTCAGTTTTTGAAAATAGAACTCACTCCCAGGGATCAGCGAGCATGAAAAAACTCACTACTCAAAGGGTTAAAGAACTAAATGCCTAATAAGCATTAGCTAAGCAAAAGAAGAAGTAAGAGGATCCAGGTAGAAAAAAAGCATTTGTAGAAATACTGATTTTTCTCTTTAAGAGAATAATCATCACTGATGACGTCTCTCTATTTCTTTTCTATTTTTAGTTAAGTGTATTGGCATAACATTTGTTAATAAAATTATATAAGTTTTAAGTGAACCCCAAATCCTCTCTTCCTGTTATCTACTCAAAAATATGAAGACATTTATTTGCAAACATATACTTAAACTTACAGACTTGTGTGTTGTTTTTCTCCACCAGATTAAAGAAGTTATTATTCATTATTGCTTCAAATAGATTTTTGATCTTTTATGTTCATTGCAGCATTATTGATGATGACCAAGACATGAAAACTACCAAAGTGTCCCTCGATAGAGGACTGGATATAGAAGATGTGGTGCATATACACAATAGAATACTACTCAGCCATAAAAAAAAATGAAATACTGCCACTTGTGAAAATATGTATGATTGGAGAAGATTACGCTAAGTGAAATACATCAGACAGAAAAAAGTTAAGAACCATATGATTTCACTTATGTGATATATAAAACTGAAAGCAACAAATGATCAAATAAAAACAAACAAAAACTCATACACACATAAAACAAGTGCGGCAGTTACAGAGGGAAAAAAGCTAGGGTGTAATAAAGGGTATAAAGTGGGTCAAACGTGTGGTGATGGAAGATTTGACTTTCAGCAATGGGAACACAGTGCACTGTACAAATGATGTATCTCCATTTTTGTACTGTGACTCATCTGAGATAAGATATAAGAGTCTTTCAGTGTATTTTTCCTGTTGATCATGTAAGTTAGCGATGTATCATTAATTTTCTAGTGATGTATTCAGAGAAGCTCATAATTAACTGATAGATGCTTTTAAAAAGAGAACCAGCTGGATTACTTAACATAAAATATATTATTCAACATAAAATGGAGATTTTTTTCAGTGAATTTGCTACATACACAAAAATATGACTAACTACAAAATTTCTAGCAGCTAAAGCAGCATGAGGATTTTTAATGACCAAGTGGTAAACAGCTTATAGAATGTCCATGTGCAGGTCAATGACCAGAACTGATGTTTTCAATTTTTAGAAAAACTTAAATTTAAAGTTGTAATGACTTCAAACTGAAGAAAAAAAATGAATGATGGATAATATGTTTTCTTTTTTAAATAAATCACTTAAGGTCTCAAGTTTATTTTTTAAAAAACAAAAATTTTTCAGTAGTCAATTTCTAAAAATAAAGTTCTAGGAAAACTTTTAATATAAATATATGCTAATATCTTAATACAAATGGAAACTATTTTTGTTTCTCATGTATTAATACTTTATCTTAGAAGGATCTTGTCCCATATTCTATGACAGAGCCTCATCATTATTTCATGAAAGCGCTCTTAAAGTCAGTGTAAAGTCAGAGACAAAACAAATCCAACATAAGTGTACAGATTAAATTCCATTAAAGATAAAAAATATTGCAAGAACATATTGCATATTGACTTGTATTTTACTCATTAACTTTTATTTTCTATTGAAAACTTTATGGCATTGATATACATAAATATTTTCTTCTCTACTTATAAGATAGCAAAGGTATTACATAAAATTCCCAATTTTGTTATTTATAGTGAAGCAGAGTTTTCAATTTTTTTTTAGTTAAAAATGTTTTTTGTAGCTAGAGTTTTAATCGTATGTTTTATTTACATATATTTGAAATTACAATTAAATATATTTGAAGCAAAGCTTAATAACAATAAGCTTAATTAAAAAGGATGTGTGTCATTTGGTAATTATTTTAGTAATCACTAAATTTGTTTTTGTATACATATATAAACCTATAAAAGCACATGAAATAATATATTTATATATACACATGTATATGTATGTGTATAGGAACACACATACCTTATATATATATATATATATATATACACATGTATATATATAATTTCTAGAAGAGCATATAAATAACTATCAAACATAGTTACCTCTATCTAGGAAAAGGGTGGATTCCGTAGACTGGAACACAGAATATTCATTGTTTGCGTATTATAGTATTTGAAGTTTTTGTGTTTTACATAGTACTCTATATTTTTATATATTATTTAAAAATAATAAAGAAATTATCATTAATTAATATTTTTAAAAGACAAAGACTGCTATATATTATATGAGCTAAGGGACTTAAGAAGACTTTCCCTGATAATATTTTATAAAAACCCCACGTTAATGCTCACAAGTAAGAGAAACAATAAGATTGACAGTGAGAGTCAATGATAAAGTAGAATTTAACATCTGTCTCTATTTCTCCATACCTTTTGGAGGCAAAAAACTTGACTAGGGAATGTTCCTCCCACCCCTTCCTTGTTCAGACACAGGGGCATCTGATGCTGTGTTGAATGATGTTGTATTGAAGGAGCAAAATATAACTACATTTCTTTCTGAAATCTACGTTTTTTACTAGCTGTGTATCTTCTGGTAAGTTAATTAGCTTCTTTCAGCATCAATTTCTTTACATAAAAAGTACAGGTAATAGCAGTGTATTTGTTGCTGAATGGGTAAAGAAAATAATGTAAAAAATCACCTGGAATATAGTAGTATTCAACAAATGCATTTTATTCTGTATTAAATATAATGAATGTATTAGGCCCCTTAAGTCATTAGGACTTCCTTATAATAAATGTATTATGTCTTTCATGTCATTAGAACATTTTCCCATATAGGTCTTTTAGATCTGTATCCTTCCTTCTGCCTTTTCTCATTGTTAGATTCTTTTGTATTTCCAGAGTTATTTATTTGATAACATGTGCAAAAACTGTAATTTATTTTCTATTGTCTTTTTAAAGGGTCTCTTCACTCTTCTTGATAAGCCACGACTCCCCAATTTTATTATATTTGGCTCAGATCTCAGCCAGATTGTAAACACAAGTAAACATACAAATAGAATTATGGTAGATTACATTCTCTTTGAACCTGTCAATTAAGAAACTTTTAAACCTCTAAGAATTTTTATAAATTTGAGCTAAACAGTTGACAATTGCCAGGAGCAAAGTCTCAACGGATTGAAAAGTGCTCCTGAAAAATGGCAGTTTTACCACTTATTTTATATTTTACAATCAAAGGGGAAGACATCAGGGGGTTACATGAAATTGATTGGCGATAGATTAGGGATGCAGGAGAAAGAAAAGCGGGGAAATCTCTGGGATTGGATATAAAGTAAAAATGTATATACTGATACTTTTTTTTACATAGGCAGGCCTATGATATTTAACAGGTAATTGATATGATAATAATAACATTGAGGAGGGTTGTTGGTTTCTGCTGTGGTAAGATGCCAGCCCCAAGTGGGGCAGGCGGGAAAAGAATATTATCTTTTGTTTCCATAGCATATTATCAGGTATAATATTGTTGATGCAAAAGACCACAGACAGGCTTGATTAAGGTAATAATTGATGTTTGTTAGATAAAAATACTTCCCTAGGACATGACTACACACCAAGAAGTGTTTTTAGTTAGAAAGTTTTAATTTCAGACGATCCTATGTGATTACCTTAGGTCTCTGAGTCTGCAAGACCACTATGAATGCCTCCCTTGAGTTTGCCAGGCTCAGTCTGTGGCCCCTTTTATGTCCACACATTTATTAGAGAACTTTTTGAAACGTAAGTATTTGTATCAATTAGTTTTTATTTCATATTGATTACTTCTAAACTTAGTGGTTTAAAACAACAATTTATTTAGTTCATAATTCTGTGGGCATTTCCTTTTTTTTTTCTTATTTACGTATTGATTTTAGAGCAAGAAAGGTAGAAAAAGAGAAACTTCAATTGTTGATTCACTGTTGATTCACTTGTTTATGCATTCATTGGTTGATTCCTGTATGTGCCTTTACCAGGGAACCCACAATTTTGATGTATCAGTACCACGCCCTAATTAACTGAGCTACCCACCCAGAGTCTCTAAAGCATTTCTTTTGTTCTGAACTATAATCTAGCCATCCCTGCTCACATGGCAAATGGTCTTATTCATGTGACTAGCAGATGGTCTTATTCACGTGACTAGCAGATGGTTGGACATAAGCTGTGGCCACATGGATGACAGGGACCACTTGTCTCTCATATCCAACAGACTGCCCATACTTCTCACAGAACAGCCGGGTTCCAAGAAAAAATAAGCCCCAAAGAATAATCACTTTTCCACTACCTGAATGATGTCCCATTGGAAAGCCAATCTCAGAACAGAGGAAGGAGTCAGATTTAGTGAGTTTTCAAAGTTTTATAACAAGAGCAGTGATACAAGGATAGAAATAAATGCTGTCATTTTTTGTAATTATTCTGCACAAAAGTTTACATACGTTACTTTTTAATTTTACAGAATTTTTATAGATTGAAATATTTATCAGTTTGTTCTTTTTTTTTTCCTACCTTAATTTTTTTATTTTCTCTTTATCTTTTGTATCCACACTGTCTTTCACATATTAATGATTTCTGGTCTGTTCTTGTTGAAATTTCTTCATTATTTACCTACTTGTTGTTTGAGTACTCTCCTCAGATCCTAAGCTGGAGGGCTTGTTGATATAAATTTACATTTTCTTTATAGCAATTTAATGGAATGACTGTAATAGCAAGGGAGCCATAGCTCTGGGCAGTTCCAGCTGAGGAACTTCATTTCTGCATAGTTTATTCTCTGTGTTAATGAGGTGGTTGCTCTGGGAGCAAGGTTTCTGCATTTACCTTTTTGATTGACTTGGCTTCCTTGCCAGCTACCCTTGTAGCTTTAGCTTCAGGCTAAACCCAACTTTTTTTTCTGGTGTATCAAGGAAAACCCCAATCACTGCATACTCCTGGTTTTCCTTGTTCAGTGACTTTTGAATGCTTTCAACGCTCTACAGGTAGAATAATTCCTATTGTTGTAGTCTTTGTCAGGCCTGTGGTCTACCCATGTCTGCAGAAAGATGTGCTTTTGTAAAGCCAGTATACAAGGCCAGGGCCACCATCACAGCCGCCTGGCCCATGCAGGTTTTCACTGGATTCAGACACTCGGCAAAGAAACAACAGAGCCAAAAACTGGTGGGCCATCATTTTAATCCTAGCTTGCGCCCGGCGGGCAAGTAAAAACACACATGGAGCTCCAAAACCCACTCACATTCAGTGCTCACAAAGCTACTGACTTATCCGAGTTTCCTAGAATCAAAGGTTTCTAGCTCACCAGACTTATTCACCTCTGTTCCCCATCTCCTTCCTTATCCCTGCATAAACTCTGCATGAATTGGCTTCTCACTCAACACTCCACCATCTTGGCTGCTTCTTCTGGCCTCCTCCACATGGCCTTTCTCTGCTCTTCTCTCTACTCTCTAATGATAATCTTGAAACCAAGAGAGCAAGCTCCCATTCTGACCTCATTTTATACTGTAGATTCATAACCTTTAATCCAACATACAAAATAGGGAAGTCTCTAATACAAAGTCACTTATCTGGGGCATGATGAGATTGTACCACCCCACATCAAAAAGGGTGGGAAAGGCTTAATCCTAAAACCAAGCCCCAGGCTACAAGGATCCTGCCTGCCCATAGCCCACAGAGACACACATTAATATCACCTGGGCAACGACCTCCACGTGGGCAGTGCCATCTTTAACAAAGTAAGCATAATATATTTTATCTGCCCAACAGCTTTAAATTAAAGAAAGTTACTATGATCCTGCCAGGATACCCTCTGCTTCCCCGGATGACACACTGTTTCATGGGAAGTACAATGTCTATTCAATACCCTTCATGTGAGTGAAGACCTGACAATTTGGCATTTTCTTCCTGTTTTAAAACTACCACTGCCGATTACTTAGAATCCTATTTGGACTCTCTCCTATCTACAGCATTCTTCTCATGTTCATGTAATAGAGAAAGAATAGTAGAAGACATCAACTTTCTCTTTTGGAATTTATTTTATTTCGCAAATATATCTCTAGAAGTTAAGTACATCCTTGATACATGTGTCTTTTCATTGATGCTTCATATAGTTTATACCTCATCAAAATATTTTGTTGATTTCTCTTCCAGTATTTTAAATATCTCTCCAGTTTTCTTCATGTCCATCATTCTAATGCAAATTGCTAATCTCTATCCTCATTGTTATTTTAATATTTCCTTAGCTGTTTACTTGAACTTAATTGGCCCTAGATCTTATATTGTAGGGCCAGTAGTCTCAGCCGCCATCACAGCCGCCTGACCCATGCAGGTTCCTATTTCATTCAGATAGATTGTAATGAAACTGCAGAGCCAAGAACTGGTGGGTCATTTTCTTTATTTCTAGCCTCGCACTCAGCCGGCAAGTAAAAACAAACACACGGGCTCCAAAACCCACTCATTTAGCTCTCACAAAGCTACTGTACTGACATATCCAAGTTTTCCTAGAATAAAAGACCTTCACCAGTTCAGCGGAGCTTACAAAGCCCCTCACCTCTGTTCTCCTTCAGCAGGCCTCCATCTTGGTTGCCTGCCTCTCCAACCACCATGTGGCCTTTGGTCCCTGCAACAACGTGGTCTCTCTCCTCTGCAACAATGTGGTCTCCTCCAAAAATGGCCTCCTAACTCCTCTTTTAAACTTTTTCAGTGCAAAAGCCCCTCCTCCAGCCCACATTACCATAACCAAGCCCCTTCCTAAGCATGAAGGTAATTAACTGTATCACATGAGAGCATCATCACGTGAGCAGCAGCCATTTTTAACAATAAAAGTGAGCAAAACCAGAAAATACAAATTTTACAAACTTGTTTGCCCAACATATATTCTTTAATTTTTTTCTAATAAGATTTGAGATGAGCTATTAATAACTTTTGCTTAAGTGCCTATAATATTTAACAAACCATGAAAGATAATGGTCAAAAAAAAAAAGATAGTGGTCACCACCATGGCCATGCAAGTCCTCATTGGGTTCAAGCAGATGGTAAAGGAACTGTGGAGCCAGAATGGTGGGCCATTCCATTTATTAGTGTCTCGTAATGGTAGACAAACAAACAGGGAAGGAAAATTGCTTCCCTTTCTCTCAGGGCTCCCAAGCTCCTCAGCATTCTGGACTCACTGGACTCTTTATCTGGACTCACTGGACTAACAGGCCCCCACCCACTTCAGCATTCCCCAGCCAAATAGACTTGGTCAAAATACCCTTTCTCCAGCAAACAATAACAATCAATGGCCCCTCCCAAGCAGGAAGACAATCACAGTTTGCAATCTGTCGCCCTGAGGGCAAGCACCCACAGCCTTCCATAGATAATCTACACATGGCACTCCCCTGCGTCAATGCAAAATACAAGAGAGCAAACCTAAAAACACTTTACAAACTTGTTTGCCCAACAGACAGTTTCTAAAGACTTCATTTTAATGGACTCTAAAGCTTTTTTTTTAAAAACGACAATTTTTTAAATTTTTTTAAAGATTTTATTTATTCATTATAGAGAGGAGAGAGAGAGAGAGAGAGAGAGAGAGAGAGAGAGAGAGGGAAGGGGGAGGAGCAGGAAGCATCAACTCCCATATGTGCCTTGACCAGGCAAGCCCAGGGTTTTGAACCGGCAACCTCAGTGTTTCCAGGTTGATGCTTTATCCACTGCGCCACCACAGGTCAGGCTCTAAAGCTTTTTAATAATATATTTGTATATGGAGAGAAATGATCACCACAACAAGTCTTATTATTTGTTACCATACATAGCTGCAAAAGACCTTTTTTCTTGTAATGAAGACTTAAGATTTACCCTCTTAGCAACTTTCAAATATGTGATATGGTCTTATTAACAAGAGTCATTATGCAGTGTATTATGTTGTCATAACTTAATTATTTTATAACTGGAACTTTTTACCTTCTAGTTCCCTTCATCCATTTTGCTCACTCCCCACCCCTGCCTCGGGCAACCACCAATTTTTGTTATCTCTGGGCTTGGGTTTCTTGTTTGTTTATTTGTTTTAATTCTACATGCAAGTAAAATCATACAGTGAATCTAACTTACTTTTCTTAGTATAGTGCTCTCAAAGTTTATCCAACCATGTTGTCATAAATGGCAAGATATCATTTATTTTATAGCTGAATAGTATTCTTTTGCTTATGCATGTAGGTGCTTGTATAAAACATCTTCTATGTATATTTATCCATTGACAAATACTTAGGTTATTTCTACATCTTAATATCTTTCTTATTGTAAATAATCCTGCAATGAACATGGGGGTGCATATATTTTTTCAAAAGTGTTGTGTTTGGGGTTATTTTCCAGATAAATACCAAGTAGTAAAATTGCTGGATCAAATTCTTTAATTTTTCAATGAACCTCCATGTTTTCCATAATGGTTACAGCAATAGACATTCCCACTAACAGTACTTAAGAGTTTTCTTTCTCCACATTAGCACCAAAACTTCTTATTTCTTGTGCTTTTGATAATAGCAATTCTAACAGATCTGAGACGAGTTCTCATTGTGGTTTTGCTATTTATTTCTCTGAGAGTGACTGATATTGAGCATCCTTTCATGTGTCTGTTGGTCATTTGTGTACATTCTTTGTAAAAAAAATATCATTTCAGATCCTGGACACTCTAGCTTTTATTCTATTTCTGTCTTAACCCATAGTATGTATTACTTTTATTTTTAGTGTGCACTTCACTAAAATTTAATGCTCTTTTCTAGTCTTCCTGTGTTTAAACTTACTCTTCTTCATTTATTCTCAACATTTCAGTTGCAGTGATCCTGATAAATGTAAGTATTAGAGTTCATAGTAATCTTCTGCTCCAAACTCTCCAATGCTCTACAAATAATTCTGAGTAAAACATCGAAATTACCACCAACTACAGTGATGTATGTGGTTGGCCCCTCATTATTTCTCCAAACAAATCTCCTAACGCTCCTCTCTTGTTCCCTTTGTTCTGACCAATTTCTTTGCTTTTCTTTGAATGCAGCAGGTAGTGTTCAAGTTTTTTGTTTTTGTGGTTTTGTATTTTTCTGAAGTGAGAAGCAGTGGGCAACAGAAAGACTCCCACATGCGCCCAACCAGGATCCATTGGGCATGCCCATCTCGGGATGATGCTCTGCCCCTCAGGGCCATTGCTCCACTGCAACCGGAGCCATTTCAGCACCTGAGGTGGAGGCCATGGAGCCATCCTCAGTCCAGGGCCAACTTTGCTCCCATGGAGCCTTGGCTGCAGAAGAGCAAGAGAGAGATAGAGACAAAGGAGAGGAGGAATGGTGGAGAAGCAGATGGGTGCTTCTCCTGTGTGCCCTGGCTGGAATCGAACCCAGAACGTCCACATGTTGGGCTGATGCTCTACCGCTGAACCAACTGGCCAGGGCCAGTCTTCAAGTATTTTATGCAGTCTTACTTCCTGCCTGGAATTTTCTCTCCCCAAAATATTAGCACTTTGAAATTTTAAGTAAATACTGACCAAGGTTTCAATTTCCTTTGGCAAATAATTTTTAATACTTTTTAATAGAATAATTTAAATTATTAAGTTATGTTAAAATATTCTTGTCATAGTTCCTTAGATATAGCAAGTGCTCAAAATTATTGGCAATTTTCATTGATCTCACAGACAATAAAAATGAGCTTAGAAGACTGATTTTTGTGTCAATTATTAAATATTTCTAAAGTTACTAAATTAAGAAATGTCTTTTCTAAATCATATCAGCTTTTAAATATTATGCAACGTAAAACAATTTTTCTCAAATTCTGAAACATCTGGAGTTTTTTTATAAATATATTTTAAAACATTAATATCTTTTGTTATATTGAAAATTTTATTCTATAAAATATAAGATATGCATTCCTCTATATAATCTTGTCAAATTGTGTGTGTGTGTGTGTGTGTGTGTGTGTGTGTGTGTGTGACAGAGACAGAGAGAAGGACAGATAGGGATAGACAGATAGGAAGGGAGAGAAATGAGAAACATCAATTCTTCATTGCAGTTCCTTAGTTGTTCATTGATTGCTTTCTCATATGTGCTTTGACAAGGAGGCTACAGCAGATTGAGTGACCCCTTGCTCAAGCCAATGACCTTGGGCTCAAGCTGTTGAGCCTTACTCAAACGAGAAGAGCCCTCACTCAAGCTAGCAACCTCAGGGTTTTGAACCTGGGCCTTCCGTGTCCCAATCTGATGCTCTATCCACTGTGCTACTGCCTGGTCAGGCTTGTCAAATTTTCTAAAGGCCAACCTTTACCTTCCCTTGTATAACTTTAATAAAATCTTATGCACAAAATATTATGTTTCTTTAGTTTACTAGAAATAAAAATACTAAATCTTAAAAAATTGTTCACTAACAAATTAAAATTGTTTTATTTGAAAAAAGATGTTACCATTTCTAGGTGAATGTTTAATTTATAAATTTAAAAGTTGTTTTATATATATATTTATATATCAGCTAAGAGGTAAAAAACAAAGTTTGTTTTAATATAAGCAAGTTATATAATTAGTATTATTTAAATTTTACACAAAGAAAAATAAAACTTTTCTAACATGAGAAAAAATCAATAATGCATTTATATTTATAGATTTTCAAAAAAATCATTATATAACTAATATATAATTTTTATTGTCTATAATTATTGTCATAACCACCACAAATCTACAAAACTTATGAAATACATCACTCTTAACTGAAAGATTTTACTTAACTCTTTGAGTAGTACGAACATTCATGTACGTCCTTGTGCCTCCTGACCATCCAGATAACAAAAATTTTTATTTTAAAAATGTGTAAGTCAACATTAAAAAAAGACAAATATATGTTTTTCTTGTTTCCATAAATTGGTTATCAAACAAACATGACTTTAAGTTAAAAATACTGGAAGTAATTTCAGTTTTTGGAAAAAAAAACACCTCACTCCCAGGGATCAGTGAGCATGAAAAAAACTCACTACTCAAAGAGTCAATGAATTTTCTTTCGTTCTCAGTCTTTAAAATCAATATTAAAATTAGTTGTTCTGAGTAACAATTATTAATACAAATTAAGGTAAAAAATGTACAATGATAGATATTAAAAGATATATTTTCTTATGTATAATAGTTTGTATTTTACAGTTTTGAGCTTTAAAATTAAATCTCAAAAATGGGTTATTTTTTTCTTAGCTTTGGGCAAGACTACACACAGAGGTAACTGTCTCTTCTCATTTCTTTCCTGCTTTATCAGTAGAGTTTTGAAGATGTCTGCTTTGATATCTTTTTCTTTACACCTTTTTATTTTTTGTAAACCCAGATTTCTTAGCATCTTTTCATACTTTATGAATATTTCCTATATTAGCTTTCATTTTCTTTAAGATACAATTACATACCTAGATAAACAATACAAGTGATGGAATAATAGATACTTTTTTGAACTAATGAGTCAGATTTTGACAAAGTAAGGCTATTTGCTCAATATACTGTGGTGTTCCATCAACAAGAGATGTCATGAAAATTTACTAGCTATTTGTTCTCAATAAAAGATCACATGGAAATTTACCAGTTTGTTGTTCAAGATTTCTAATAACACTGAAATTATGAGTGACATTTTAAGGATATATTACTGGTAAAGTTTTTTATTTCTCTCAGTTACTAAATATATTTTGGCTTTGTAATTAATAGTCTGAGAGATTACTTTTGTAAATCTTTTTCTTTGAGATGAGCCAGATGGTGGCATCATTTTCATTCAAAATATAGCTTTGAACTTTATTATCTAAATATTTAGGTAATATTTAGAGTGGCATTTTCATGCAGATTTCAATTTTCAAAAATTTATCAACGTCTGTTCTAGTTCAGTCTTGCTGCTAAGAGATAAGGATATAAAGATGAGTGTTGCCTGCCCTAGAAAAACAGTCTTTGCATGGCAAGGCAGAATTTGCAAACAAATCATTTAAAATATAATGTTTATATTCTTCTCTAGAAATACGTAAGGACTACATAACAGTTTCAAAGGACAGTAACTATCTCTATTTATTTTTGTCATGCAAATAAAATAAAACATAAAGGAAAAGTGACACCAGCCTTAGATTCTAAAGAATGGAGGTTTACTAAGTGAAAAGAAACGATAATCAGAAGTAAAAGTTTGTTTAAAGCCATGGTAATAAGCTATAATTTTGAGTTGTGAGTTTATATGTAGAAAAGTATTATAAAAAATGAGAATAACAATTGTGAATATGGTATTAAGCTAACAAAGTCAAAACGTCAGAAAATATACACATTAAGGCTGATAAAACAATGATTCTATGTCTGACACAATTTGAGCTTGCTATACTAACAAAGTCTAACCTATTCAGGTACTCTCTCCTCCATGAGACAAACCTTTATATAGACTTAGACAATGTAAAAAAAAAAAACACAAAAAACAAAAACAATGATTCTATGGGAAACAGTGAGATAGAATCAGTGGCAGAAGTATGGACTTCCTGTTATTCATTATGTTCTAGGTTAGAGCCCAAGAATAGAGCAAGACCAGTTGCTGACTCTGGGAGATGAACTGCAACCTTGCCTGTAGGGCTACTTAAAATTTATAATTAAAATATCATCGTTCCCTCCCTGTCCTGATTAAGAGCTGGGACTGAACAGCATACCAATGGGCAGGTCTGTGGTTCCAGTCTAGAAATTCCAGATCAGCATCCACAGCTAGAGAAATACTAGCATTAAGGGGAGCCGTTACTGTGTGATCGGAGGAGGATTCTAAGCTTTGTGCTTGTATCTGTAACATTCCAGGCCACTCCAGGATCCTCCATCTCAGCTTCATCCAGGGTTGGTTCAGTAGGAGTTGGAACCAGTGGCTGGCTTCCATTGACATTTGTAGATCAACTTGCAGAGAATCTATCTTGGACAAGTTAACCCTTAGTTCTTAAATATCCAAAGTATTTAGAATACATTTTTACATAGAAGAACCTCTGAATACTTTTAAAATTATTTCCGTAGTATAACCAGATAGTTTGTGGAGAAGCTGGCATTGTAAATAAGGTCTTCTTCACTTTTCAGCTTGTATCTTTAAACATTATGTTGTAGTGACTTTAGCATCATTCAGTGTGTCTTCATTCATATTGAGCTCTATCTCCAGTCACTATGGGAAAAATAACAAAGGCTAAGGTGATTTTTTTCTTTCCTGCTATTTCTTTAAGATGTAGAATGAATTATATCAAGAATCAGAGTTAAAAGATACTTTTTCTTTTATAATGTAAGAATCAAGCACATTTCTAAATATGTGTCAAGGAAAATTAAAAAATCAAAGACTATAAAATATGCTGAATATATTTTTGGAATAAAATGTATTTATTTTAATTACCACAGTTGATGCTAATTGTGTCTGCCCTTTCTATTCTTCTTGTAACAAAATTTACACATCTAGCCCTATTAATTAGTCTATCATTGTGGGCATAGGGGCTAAGTTAGGTAAAAATCTTCTGAGCATATTGCTAAATATGAATGATAGGAAAATATTTTTCTACTGCTTGTAAAATATAAATCCAGAGTTCTAGAGAAGTGTTTCCACAGTCATACAGAATATCTATTATGGTTGAGAATTAAGTCAAATAGCAGGGAAATAAAGACAAACAATATATGGATACAGAGGGATGAAACCTTGATTCTATCAGTGGTGTTGAATCAGTTTGCTACATGGTCTTCTGAGGTACCCTAATCAATGATCTCTATAATTTAGTTGAGTTTTGGGGTTTTTTTTCCTACTTGCAACTGTACTCCTGGCCAGCACAAATTCATTTTAGAATTTCTGGGCTAAATTTTAAAGAAAAAAATAAAGGTTAAATTTAATATTAAAACCTGTTTTTCTTTTAATTTCATTCTTAAAAGTTGTAGCTAAGTGAATTAGATGACAGAATTCATGCAATTGAAATATGATTCCAGTTCAGAACCAACTTGAAAGTTATTTCTGCATTGCAATTGTAAATAATTACAATTATTCTGTTACAGCCTTGGGGGAGATGAGAGTGCACACACACATTGAGAGGGGAGCACAGGAAGGACTCCATTTCTGGGCACAAATACTTCAGAACATGCTATAAGCCAGGGGTTCCCAAACTACGGCCCACGGGCCACATGCGGCCCCCTGAGGCCATTTATCTGGCCCCCATTGTACTTCTGGAAGGGGCACCTCTTTCATTGGTGGTCAGTGAGAGGATCATAGTTCCCATTGAAATACCGGTCAGTTTGTTGATTTAAATTTACTTGTTCTTTATTTTAAATATTATATTTGTTCTCATTTTGTTTTTTTACTTTAAAATAAGATATGTGCAGTATGCATAGGGATTTGTTCATAGTTTTTTTTATAGTCTGGCCCTCCAACGGTCTGAGGGACAGTGAACTGGCCCCCTGTGTAAAAAGTTTGGGGACCCCTGCTATAAGCTATGGGTGTTTTAACATATGCATGACTGAAAACAGGCATAGCCTCAATAGTAGAAAATCATTTTACACAAATTTTTAACTCCATTAACAATTCTCTCCTTGTTATTAAAGGAAATGTCACTAAATTGAGTGGCGTAGGACAAAATTATCATAGAACACAAAATTAAGTTAATCAGAACTGCTGACAAAAACAAAGAAAAAAAAAGAGTAAGGATGAAAGTTTAATTCAGGATGATTCCCAAGTTTCTGGACTATGTAACAGGGGACATTATAAGGACACTATCCAAGCTAAGAAATGGACATAAATAACACTTTTGTTGTAAAAATATTCAAGGTTGTTAAAATAACAATGGTAAAAATGCAGTTAAATGGAGACTTTTAGTTGTACATACAAATCGAAAGCTAGATAAAGAATCAAGACTAAGCTTTATATGATTAGCAGAGCATGTAGAAAGCAAAGAAATAATGTAAGATTTATTTAACCCTTAGTAGAGCATGTAAATCAAGAGAGGACATAACATTTTTCTTTTGAAAAACACAATATGCTGAGACCTATGTATACATACTAGATTATTAAACTGTCATTGATATAAAATATTCCTGAGTTTTCAGTGCTATCTATAATTTTATCTCATGTTCTAAAACATAATAAAGCCAAGCATAAAGCTTCATCTATAATAATCACTATTTAGCTAGACTAAGTTCACTAAATGTCTGAAATATTTTGTACTTAGTTAAAATCTGTCTACCTGGTTCATGTACTGATTTCTGAATATATATGAAGAAAATTAAAACCAAATAAAAGAAAAATTAATTTAAAAAGACTAGACATGTGAAAAGATGCTCAATGTCATTAATCATCAGAGAAGTGCACACTAAAACCACAATGACATATCACCTCACACCTGTCAGAATGTTTATCAGCAATAAATCAACAAATAACTATGTTGGTTAGGATGTGAAGAAAAGGAAACCCTGGTGCACCGTTGGGGGCAATGAAGAGTGGCGCAGCCACTGTGGAAAGCAGTATCACGTTTCCTCAAAAAATTAAAAATCGAGCTGGTTTATGACTAAGTTTTTCCACTTTTGGGAATTTATCCCAAGAAACCCAAAACACTAACTCAAAAGAACATATGCACCCCTATGCTTGCTGTAGTGCTATTTACAATAGCCCAGATTTGGAAACAGTTCAAGTGCCCATTAGTGTGATAAAATAGCTGTATTACATTTACACAATGCAATACTGCTCAGCTGTAAAAAAAGAAGAACATCTTCTCTTTAGCGACAGTATGGATGGACATGGAATTATGCTAAGCAAAATAAGCCAGTCAGAGAAAGACAAATGCCTTATGATTTCATTTATGTAAAATCTAATAAACAAAATAAACAAAGATAATAGAAGCAGACTCATAGATACAAAGAACAGACTGACAGTTGTCAGAGGAAAGTGGGGCTGGAGGGCTGGTTAAAAAAGGTGAAGACATTAAGCAAAAAACAAAAACAAAAATAAACAACTGATAGACATAGACAATAGTATGGTTATCACCAGAGAGAAAGAAGGGTGGGGTCAGGTAGAAGAGGGTAAATGGAGGATAAACAGTGACAGAAAGAGATTAGATTTTGGATGATGAACACACAATACAATTTACAGATGCTATATTGTTTAACTGTATACTTGAAACGTTTAGATCAGGAGTAGGGAACCTATGGCTTGCGAGCCAGATGTGGCTCTTTTGATGGCTGCATCGCAGACAAATCTTTAATAAAAAAAATAACGTTAAAAATATAAAACATTCTCATGTTTTACAATCCATTCATTTCCTACCACTCATGTTCATGGTTGTGGGTGGCTGGAGCCAATCACAGCTGTCCTCCAGGACAACGTCAAATTTTTATTGGATAATGCATAACGTACACGGGTCGTTGTATGGCTTTCATGGAATTACATTTTAAAATATGTGGCGTTCATGGCTCTCTCAGCCAAAAAGGTTCCCAATCCCTGGTTTATATTGTAATTTTATTAACCAATGTAACCCTAAAATTAAAAAATAAAAAGGGGCCCTGGCTGGCTGGCTCAGTGGTAGATCGTTGGCCTGGCGTGCGGGAGTCCCGGGTTCGATTCCCGGCCAGGGCACACAGGAGAAGTGCCCATCTGTTTCTCCACCCTTCCCCCTCTCCTTCCTCTCTGTCTCTCTCTTCCCCTCCCGCAGCCAAGGCTCCAATGGAGCAGTGATTGCCGGGGTGCTAAGGATGGCTCTGTGGCCTCGGCCTCAGGCGCTGGAATGGCTCTGATTGTGGCAGAGCGATGCCCCAAGATGAGCAGAGCATCGCCCCCTGGTGGGAGTGCCGGGTGGATCCCGGTCAGGCGCATGCAGGAGTCTGTCTGGCTGTCTCTCCCTGTTTCCAGCTTCAGAAAAATACAAAAAAAAAAAAAAGAAGAAGATATATACTATGTATCTATAATATATTAATGTATACAAACACTATACAGAACAAGCATATATTATAATTCTGTTATTAATATTAAATCTCAGACTAAGTTATTTTAAAAGTTTAACAGTCAGAAAGCCACTGGAATTCTTTCTGTTCTAGTTAATTCAATAGCCCATTCTGTTTTTGGTATTCTTGTTTATTGTCTTAAGATTCCTCATTCCCATTCCTGATAACACTGGCTTTTGTCATTTCTCTTTTGGCTCATTGCAGTTGCTTACTAGTATCCTCACTAACTCCTGTCTATTTTGTGTGTGTTTGTGTGTGTGTGTGTATGTGTGCAGGGGGGCTTAGATATGTTCTCTGTTAAACTAAGAAAGAAATTACCTAAAACACCAATCTGACCATGTAGTCATTAAATCTAAGTTATTAACGTGTTCCATTCCATAAGAGAGGAAAAGGAGTTAACATTTGGCATATAACTGCTATGGGGGAAAAATGAAGAGAAGTCTTGCATGTATTAACTGATCTTCATTGCCTCATTTAGCTGAAATTGTTATGGAAGAACAAATATAATCAACAGGCAAGCATGGAGACAAACAAACCTGTAAGTAAAATATATTTCATGTGTTTAGAAACCAGATGTTTGAATTGCTTCATAACAGAAAAAAAAAAAAAGCCCAAAGAATTGAAAGATGATTCAAATGGTGTTCCAATCACAGAAACTTTGGTAAATCATATGAATCTATATCAGGATAATCTTTCCATATTTTGCTGTGTCTTATATTTCTTCCTTTCCTCAGGACTTTACACTCTATTTTTTCCTACGCTTGTATATTTATCTTCTTCCTCTCTCAGCAAGATAATTCTCCTTCAAGTTAACTTCATTTTATTCTTTCTAAAAGTTAAAAAAGTAATAGAGCACTGATACAAAGATGACTGATTGATAGATCTCCCACCTTACCTCCCATGGCCTTGCAGATACTACGTTCTCTCACTTTTTTTCACTACCAAGCATTCAAGACTTATCCATAATGTTGTGCTCATTCTCCTAGGTCCCACTGGTTCTTCAAACCACTCCTTTCTGGCTTTCACCCTAACAGCCCTCTGAAAGTAGAATGTCTCCTTTCAAAGGCTTCTGTTACTGAACCCAGTGAAGATATTGACTCTGTCATATTACTTAGCTTCTCAGTAGTACTCAGACCTGCTCATAACTTACTATACTCTGAAGTTTTCTCTTCCCTCTAATTTAACAATGCAACTTTTCATAGCCTTCATGCTTATGTGTCTACTCATTATCTTCTTATTAAAGGATGGTGCTCTACAAGTTACAGCTTCCTATTATTCTTTATCTAATATTTACACCTGTTCACAGACAAGTCACCAACAGGGTTTTCTACCTATACAGATTCAGCTCTACACAATGTTCTATTATCTTGAAAATGTTCTTTTATCTGTAATGCCCAAAACAATAGCCACTAGCTACATCTGGTTATTTAGCACTTGAAATGTGACTAGTGAGACTGAATTTTTTTTTTCCGAAGTTGGAAACGGGGAGGCAGTCAGACAGACTCCTGCATGCGCCCAACTGGGATCCACCCAGCACGACCACCAGGGGGCGATGCTCTGCCCATATATGGGGCGTCGCTCTGCCGCAATCAGAGCCATTCTAGTGCCTGAGGCAGAGGCCACAGAGCCATTCTCAGCGCCTGGGCCAACTTTGCTCCAATGGAGCCTTGGCTGCAGGAGGGGAAGACAGAGACAGAGAGGAAGGAGAGGGGGAGAGGTGGAGAAGCAGATGGGCGCTTGTCCTGTGTGCCCTGGCCGGGAATCGAACCCGGGACTCCTGCACACCAGGCTGACACTCTACCACTGAGCCGAACGGCCAGGGCCGAGACTGAATTTTTCATCAGTTTTTAAATAGTTACACGTGGCTAGTGGTAACTGATTGTACTGTGCAGGTCTAAACCTCACAGTACTCTATTTGGCTTATCTCTTATAATGTCTGAAAACTACTTTTGACAGAAGAAGCAAGACTAAATTCACCTTCCTTCTATCTAAATCTGCATTTCTTATGGCTTTTATCAATTGTCTAGTTATGTAAATTAAAAATCTAAGAGTCATCATAGACACTGACTTCTTGAATTCCTGATATTTTTCCTTCTCTCAAATCAGTTTATTCTCCATCATCTCATCATCTCAGTACCAGCCTTGGTCAAAACCACCACCATTCCTGCCTGTTTTGCTGCATAGCCTCTCTTACGGTCTTCTCTGAAATATTTTCTAGGCATAGCCACAGTAATCTTGCTGAAATACAGAGCTACTTGCATTCAATTGCCCCACCCTTATCTCTACCCATCTAATTTGAAGCTTTATAAAATTACATTTGCTTTAAAATAAAGATAGAACTCCTCAAAATGACCTACATAGCCCTATACTTCCGGGGCCATAATCATCCCACTGACATTTTCTCTAACTCATATTATATTACTAATTAATAATATAACAGTGCTTTATACAAATATTGATCAACTTACTACCTGTGCAACTTACGACCATTTGACTTTATGACCACAATCACTAGCCATGACTGCTCTGCGTCTGACAGCACAAGTGTTGCCCAGCTGGGCATAGGACAGTGTGGACCAGCTTCTGGCAGCAATACTATCTCCTTGTGCACCATTTCAACTGTTATCCCAGACTCGGTACAGCAATTTGTGTTTTGTGTCTTGGATATTTTTCATCAAACCCCTCTCAAATTGTCTTTGCAAATGTTAAACCAGTTGTACTGGTAATGCAGTATTTTACTTAAACCTGACAAATGTAAAAATAAGAAACAAAATGGTGTAGAGATGATAGAAATGGCATAAAATGATGATATATAACAATAATGAAATAAAATTGTGATAAAATATGACTTAAAGATTTTTATAACATCATTTCACAGTACTGTACATATAGCCTACTCAACTTACGACCAAATAATGTTATGACCTGTCTGTCTGAACCAATCATGGTCATAAGTCGAGTACTAGCTATATTTACATATTCTATATATGTCAGTATTTGTATACTCTTTGCCAGGTTATAAAGCACTGTTATAAACCTTAATAAATTTAATGTTCACCTTCTCCCAAGCTTCCTCTACTGCAGTCACACAGGTTTGCTTTAGTTCCTTGAACACACCATACTGCCTTCCCCAAAGGGCCCTCACATACATTTTTCTCTTTCCCTGTATATTTATCTTTATCTCACCCATTCATTCCAATCTACCTCTATATTTCCCATCAATTTGGAAGAGGCTAAGAAGTTTAAGTTTTGTGTTTTTTTTTGTATTTTTCTGAAGCTGGAAACAGGGAGACAGACAGACTCCCGCATGCGCCTGACCAGGATCCACCCAGCACGCCCACCAGGGGGCGATGCTTTGCCCATCTAGGGCATTGCTCTGTTGCGATCAGAGCCACTCTAGCGCCTGAGGCAGAGGCCATGGAGCCATCCTCAGCACCCGGGCCAACTTTGCTCCAATGGAGCCTTGGCTGCAGGAGGGGAAGAGAGAGACAGAGAGGAAGGAGAGGGGGAGGAGTGGAGAAGCAGATGGGCACTTCTCCTGTGTGCCCTGGCTGGGAATTGAACCCGGGACTTCCACACGCCAGGCCGACGCTCTACCACTGAGCCAACCGGCCAGGGCAGAAGTTTAAGTTTTATTAACTCTCACTTTTATGGAATGCGTTCAAGATGCCTTAGGCCTAATTTGAATTATTTCTCATAATTAAAATTATAATTGGCAAAATATTTGATCATAACAAATCTGTATTCAACAATGGCCACAAAATACAATAACTTTACTTCTAAATTAAAAAAAAACACCTAATGATGATTACTCATTGGAGTGAATTCTGATAATAAATTGGGGGAAAGTTGTACACTTAAAACTAATATATCAATTACATTTTAAATTAAAAGAAAAAATTTTTTTCCAAGTCAAACAACTTGTGATTTTTTAACTAAAGTATTACTTTCTGCATAGTAGATGGCTTTTTCCTGTTTTATACCTCAAAGGAGAAATTTAAAAAGTACATTGTTTTGTTTCAAAATACTACAACTAAAACATTTTTATTGTTCAAATCTTTATTTTTATAAAATAATTTATAAAAACTGTTAGTAAATATAATGCAACATGCATTCCATTTGCTGATAAAATATAATATTGTCTATACTTTTATAACATGTACATATATCTACTTGAAATAAGTTAAAAAAGAAAAATATGCCCACTATTATTGTTATATAATAATTTGACTCAGAATATGGATTCTAACATTTAAAAAAGCAAATGGTCAAATAAATTTATTTTATTTATATATTGTTTTTAAAAATGTACAAGCAGTTTGCAAATTCAAAGCAATAAAATTATTTTTAATAGATTAGATATCATACATCTGATAGTGTTTATAATGTTTCCAGTATAAAAGTTGAGCAATACCTTTTTTCTTACAATTTGAGGAATGTTGGGCATATAACTTCAAATGTATATACTCTGTGGAATATAAGGAACAGTTTTGAAGAACTGATTATTAGAGAGAAAAGACCTGGACTGGTTTATTGATTATGAGAGAAAAAGGAGCTATAAGTTAACCATTTTAAAAAATAATTTTTAATTGAGTGCTACATAATTCTGAAGGTATAAATTTAGCATGCAGAAATGAGATAACATTTCTCCAAATATTGCAATTTTATTTGGGGCAAAACAACCCCACAATTGTATGTTTGTTTTGTTAAAAAAAATATGTCAATATTCTATAAAGCTTATTTATCTAATATATAAGTAAAAAGGGTAAAATAATTTATAATATGCTAAAAAAATAACTGTGGAATTGTGTTTAAGAACTTTTCTTAAAATCTGTTCTTCAATGTATTTTTAGGTTCTCTTTGTATGATAGTTATAAAAGTCTGTTTTTGTTGAAATCAATGTCTTATGTAAAACTTGACCAATTATCAGCTGCCTATAATGAAATTTAAATGGTAACATATCAAAATTAATAAAGATAATGATTATTTAAAAGAAAAATATAACACAAGGCACAGTGTATCATTCATATTATGGAGTTATCTCCATGTTTACTCATGAAAATCAATTCAAGTTTTCACTCATAACCATTTATGAAAATGAAAAAATTAGTATTTAATTGAGTATTTAATTCTATATTATTGAACCTATGCTTTTTAAATCCTTAAGAATTAGTAAAAGAATCAGTGGTTTGGTGCTAAGGAAACTATCCAGACTTCTAGCACCAGAGAGAGAGAGGAAGACCCAATATAAAGTATATTTCATTGAGGGTTCACCTGGAATAATGCCCTCATTACCTAGGCTGTACAACCTCACCTAGTGTAAGATGACTTGCCTGGAGACTGAAATCTTCCAGTTGCTACTCCAGAATTCTCCTATAATACATCTTGTCAAGTGAATAAACAGTTTTAGGTTTGCTTTTTTTTTAGGTAATATAGATTCATTTAGTTGATCACCAGTATCTAGCAAGATAAGATGAATTATTTTGTAATTCCAGACTTCAAAATATCAGGCTGAACCCCTGTTTTGATAGAGGAGACTGATGATATTATCATGACATTAAATTTCTCTGTATATGTGGGAATTAGAACAGTTCCAGGTATATGATTGATTCTTGTTGGTTGAATTAGATTGAATATATCTTTTAGAATTCTGAATTTGAAATATCTATTTTAAAGTGGTTATTTTGGAAAAAAGTGGGGGTGGAGGTATGAGGTCGGCTTTTCAATTAATGTAACCAAAAGTAACCTCACAGGATGATATGATCATAAAATTCTAACTGGGCTATACATGGTGGGTAAAAAGTTATCTATGCCTTAAGTAAGCCCTGTTCATTGTTTTGTGCATTTAGGTTTAACACGCCTTCAAAATGCCTTCTTTTCAGATCCTTGGAAGCCAGAACCACCATGAAGAGAGCATGTAATCTTTTTAACTATATATAATACAATCATAAAGATTTCTCTGTCTCGCTTTCTCTAACATTCATGTAATCTTCTTTGTGTTCCCTTCTTAATTCCAAATCTATGAAAGAAACTATAAACCATCATTTTGAATAACATTTTTCTAACCTTGTTGAGATCTTGCTTCTGGGTATGTCTTCTGTTTGGCTCAAATAAACTCTAATAAACATAAATTTTTTCTATAAGTTTGGACTTTCTTATATCAACATTATTAATGTTTTAAAGTTAAATCTGCATTTAATAGTACTACAGTAAAGAAAATTTAAGCAATTAGCAGATTAAATAAAAATTTTTTATGACACAGTGTTGATTTACTTAAAAATGCTATTATTCCTTAAATTTCTAATTATATATTTCAGAGTGTAAATTTATATTCCATTTAAGGAATTTAAGGAATGTAATGAGCAACAAGGCTTTGAGGTTTACAAATTAAATGGGTCAAATTATGCCTAACCTGTGGTGGCGCAGTGGATAAAGCGTCAACCTGGAAACGCTGAGGTTGCTGGTTCAAAACCCTAGGCTTTCCTGGTCAAGGCACATATGGGAGTTGATGCTTCTTGCTCCTCCCCCTTCTCTCTCTCTCTCTCCCCTCTCTATAATGAATAAATAATTAAAAAAAAAATCTTTAAAAAAAATAAATGGGCCAAATTACTAGATATAAAATAAGTCTACAGGTATTATTATGAACAAATTGAGAAGACAGATATAAACATTGCAGTTACTGTTATCCTTGTCATCTAGGCACTAAGCATGTATAAATGCTTCTCCACTCCTCTTCCACCCCCTTAATTAAGAACACAAACAGCATGCAGGGATTCTTCTAAGGTCAGTATCTGAGAGAAGTAAAGTGTATAAAAGAATCATATTAGATTTATCTTGTAAACAGTAGAAAGATATATACTACCGCTTTTCAGACTTTCAAATTGTCTTAAGAAATTTTCCTTTGGCAGGAAAAATTGCTTTTACTTGGCAAAATACTTTTTTTTTTTTTTTTCTGAAGCCGGAAACGGGGAGAGACAGACAGACTCCCTCATACGCCTGACCGGGATCCACCCGGCACGCCCACCAGGGGGCGATGCTCTGCCCACCAGGGGGCGATGCTCTGCCCCTCCAGGGCGTCGCCCTGCTGCGATCAGAGCCACTCTAGCGCCTGGGGCAGAGGCCAAGGAGCCATCCCCAGCGCCCGGGCCATCTTTGCTCCAATGGAGCCTTGGCTGCAGGAGGGGAAGAGAGAGACAGAGAGGAAGGAGGGGTGGGTGGAGAAGCAAATGGGCGCTTCTCCTATGTGCCCTGGCCGGGAATCGAACCCGCACACCAGGCTGATGCTCTACCGCTGAGCCAACCGGCCAGGGCCCAAAATACTTTTTTGGTGAAAATAACTCAAATGTCAAAAAAATGATGACAAGAAAATTGCTTAGAAAAATTACAAAAGACTAGCACAAACATGAAAAACTAAAAAAAATTTTTAAATAGCAAAAGAATATTTTAATAATAAAACAAAACAAAACAAAAACCCTATAAATTAATAGAGGTGAGAACTCAGCCAAGTTTTTTCTCTCTAGACATATATAGAAATTAACTTAGCTTGACATGGTGGTGGCACAGTGGATAGAGCATTAGAATGGGACCCAAAGGACCCAGGTTCAAAACCCCAATGTCACCAGCTTGAGCACGGGCTCATCTGGTTTGAGCACAGCTCACCCGCTTGAGCCCAAGATTCCTGGCTTGAGCAAGGGGTTACTCGCTCTGCTGTAGCCCCCCTTCCCCGGGTCAAGGCACATATGAGAAAGCAATCAATGAACAGCTGAGGTGCTGTAATGAAGAATTGATTTTTCTCCTCTCTTTCCTTCTTGTCTGTCTGTCCCTATCTGGCTCTCTCTCTCTCTCTCTCTCTCTCTCACACACACACACACACACATACAAAAGTATTAATTTTTGACTCAAGTTTTGATCAATGTTTCAGTACTCTTTTTTATATTGCCTTCAGAAAAGTTGTGTATTTGTTTCTTCATTTAGTTTTATCCTAATATATACATTTCTAAGTTTTCTAATAAATTTTTCTAATTTGATTTATTAAATTTGAGGCAATATAGATAATAAACCTTGTAATGGCTTTCACTTGCCACATTTCTAGATTATTTTTAGAATCAAATGAGGTAAAATAAGTTAATATTCTTTGTGAAATATGACATCTTTTTTGAGAAATTATTTTTATTAAGATACTTAAGCATTTAAATTTTAACTTAAAATGCACAATTGTTCAGTGGTCATTATGTCTAAATTGCTTTTAATATATATATATATTAAAATATTATATATATATAATATTCAATGTTACTTTTCCAAAGGATTAATTAAACAAACCATTCAATGGAAAATATTAAAAATTTAAAATACTAAAAGTTTAAATTTTATATTTAATAAAAATTATTGTTTTTTTTTAAAAGATAAAATAAGATACAAAAGAAAAGAATAAAGATAAGTTCAACATTAAATTACTAACCTCATATGGTTTTTTGTTCCTAGTTTACCATCTATTCTTCTAGGTATTTTTGTTTGTTTGTTTGCTTTTACTTCCTTTTTCTAAAATTAAAATTGAGATGTCTTCTGTCCAGATACAAGATTCTACAGATGCCAAACCCCAAATGTGTACACTTTTCTTCAGCATTCCAACTGCTCTGAGATAGACAGCTTATAAGTATTTGTTTGTCTTTTTCAATTTGTTCTTATTCACATTTGTATCATACTTAATTTTTATTTTTACTTACAGTTTACATTCTATATTATTTTGTATTAGTTTCAGGTGTACCACATAATGGTTGTATAATTATATAGTTTATGAAGTGTTATCCGCTGATATTTTCATTCCCCATCTGGTACCACACACATAGTTATTATAATATTATTGACTATATTCCCATGCCATACTTTACCCCCCCTTGATTGTTTTGTAGGTATTCTTGATGTCAGTTTCTCTGTGCTGCATTTTCCATAGAAACACCGTCACCTTCTGCTCTACCTAAAGACATTCTAATAGCGTCACCTGAGGTATTTGCCTGCTGATCATCCTCAAACCTACCACTATCTTTCAGTTGTTCCAGACCTGTGACCAGACACAACTTGCAGCAACACTGAGGGGGCTGACACAAAAGGTAAATAATTAGAAGGTACAATATGCATAAAAATGAATTACAAGTTTATGTATATTATATTTATAAAAATGAATAGGCTCCATTAATACACAGGGTGCTGAAAAGGGTGACTTTCTCTTGACTTATCAGGGTTTTAAGGGTATAAGATGACCCAATCTGCTAGAAATATATTATTCTGATTATGATGAGGTTGATTTGTATTCATTATTGAATTCTAATATAATTTATTATTTATAATAGTATTCATTAGTATTAAAATATAGTATAATTCATTATTAAATTATAATTTTATTCATTTTAAACTTTCACTCTGTGTATTGTCAATTTATATATTTTATACAAATTTATTGGTTTAAAGTTTTTTATCTTACTGCTATCCCTCTTTGCCTCTTCCAAACACAAACAGACACTGTTTTCTCCTCTTCCTATTTTTTCATTCATTTATTGTGAGGTTAAAGAATTATGCTTTGTGGTCTTTAAACAGTGCATCTAACTCATTAGGATTTGTAATTCATCAATTAATTTTGATTAGGTTGTTCTTTACGGCACATAGTACCTTTATTTTTTCTTGTTGCTTGCGTTTTATGGGTCTCATTACAAGAAATATACATTGTAATGACCCTAGGTCATATCTTTTTATTAAATTTGGGGTATATCATTCAAAATTCCATTATTACTTAGGCTTTATCATAGGGAATTTACTAGTGATATTTCAATTTATCTCCATATAGTGATCTAGTTATTTAGTACCATCATTGCTGGTCCTACTAACTTGCTATGCAACAATGATCAGTTTTCATTTTCTGGTTACATTTTGGGGCCAATTTGGGGACTGTTTTGTTTTGTCTATTATATTTCAGTTCCAGTACAATATTTTTATTACAAATTTTATTTTTATCACATTATATTTATCAAAATTTCTTAAATTTGGTAGACAGAATCTTAATTTTTATTCTATTAAAAATATTGGTCTTAATTGTGAACTTTAATTTACATAGTTTACATTTAATTCTTTCTATCACATAACTTAAGTTATAAGAAGAATTGTATGAAATATATACATTTTAAAAATCATATTTACCATATTTGTAATGTTACATAATTCAGTACATGTATGTGATATTTTTATATATGTTCATAGAAAAGTAATTGTGTTTTCTATTTTTTTTGTTTCTATGAGTTTTATTTTATTTTCTATTATATTTCCTGGTGGGTTATTTCTTGTGTGGAAGCATTCTATTGGTTTTTAGCCTTTTGTTATTTCTTGCAACATTATTAATATTCTTTTATTATTTTTAATAGTTTCTTGGTTCTTTATTTAGTGTGTTCTCTGTTAATAACATTTTCTAAAAATACTGTTCTTCCAATGAAATACAGACTTCATATTTATTGTTCAGAATGTAAAACCACCACACTCCACATATAAGGAAATCTTTAACTTCTTTTCTTTCATTCATATGCTTTTTCTTCATTATAACCTCCTTGCTATACTATACTGGAATTTTTTTCTCTTTTTTTAATTTACTAAGTGTAGATACACCCCTTAGGTGATACTTCTCATTTTTATTTACACTATAGCACACATAAAATTGGTAGCAATATTTATTGTGAATTATAAAATATGCTAATGAGTCTATCCTGAGACACTAGGAGCTCCAGCCCATTCAGACATCACCAGGTGTGATGAGGACTGAAGGTGTCTTTATATATTTAAACACTTGTCAACTATTTTATCAAGCTAATTGGAAAACTCTTTTAATTATATATTTTTTCTTTTTTCTGCTCTCTACAGGAGGTTGTCTACTCCTTTAACTTCAGAAATATCTTTAGAATCTTACTCTTTTATTCCAAACCTTTTAGTCAAGGTAGGTGATTGCTATTACAAACAATTCTAAATCACAAACCTTTATCTAAATAAAGTTTGCTTCTCATTCAAATAAAGAGCAGTATACATTGAAGGAAGGGCAGACTCTATTCCATGTTATCATTCGGAAACCAAGGCTCCTTTCTCCTATTGGTTCAGGCTTCCTTCACTGGACTCTTTGCATTCAGCCGGCAGAAGAGTGAGGTAAAATTATTTGAGATAATAGAGAAGCTTTTAAAGGATCCGGCAAGCATATCCCCACCAAACTCTGGAGGAGTCTGAGGAATATAATTTAACTTTGAGCACACACAAATGAGAAAAGGCAGGTTAGCAACTCTAGTTAGAATTTACTCTGTCTTGGTTCACCTTTCATCACCAAAGATGTCCGTATGGTTAGATGAGAAAAGTAGAGCCACTAAATGGGAAGAATTATTAGTATATTAGAGAATTTAAGTCTTACACAATTTTTGGAGTGGTTGGGGAAATAATATCCTTGAAAGAAATATTAGTGAATGTGGGAGAAAACACTGATCAAGAACTATAGAGCACAGCTGGTGAAGAGGTTGCAGAAGGCTGCTGCATCAGCTTATGGGGGTGGCCTGCAGTAGTTGCAGGTCAGCACAACATGTGAACAGTAAAAGCGCCATTCAGAACAGAGAAGAACTAAAACAGACTGGAACTCACGAGAACTAAATTGAATTGACAAAAGCAAAGAGAAACCTGTGAGGATGAACTGGAATCCACTTTTACCTCTCGCCACATTTAACCCTGATAACATAATCTGAACAAAAAAATACTATTGCCCTTTTGCACAGACCTACTTATGTGTATATGCCAGGATTTGAACTAAAGAGGTGATTCTGCAGAGTGGATGATATGTTTGCCCATGAGCCAGACCTCAGTAATATATGTGAGCTGCTGTAGCTCTGTGCTGGTAGTTCTGTGCTGACTGTCTCGGAAAATGCTACTGTTTACCTGCACTTACAAGATCTAGCACAAATTCTTCAGTGGCCAGGCCTAACCAGAAACACACAGAGGAATAGAAAACCTGGCAATACATTTCCAAATCAGCTCCGACTTAGAAAACAATTTACAGTGTCTTCCAAAACCCCACTGTACTATGTAACTATGGTTTTCTGATTGTGTGCTTATAAAATTATATTTGCAAAAAAAAAAATGTTTCCTGATATTTTGGTTATTAAAGCATTCTTCATGCATTCTAATGCTTCAGACTCAGTAGTGTTCATCAGATATATAGCTACATGCTAAGCCCAATTTAAAACTGTCACAGGAATAATAACAGTGTTATTAATTTTGCTTTAGAGTCATTGAGAAGAAGTATCATTGACACAGGTAGAGAAACATAACTATATCTTATTTTATTAATTATAGGTTTTAATTATTTTTTAATATTAAGTTTGAATTTAATTTTAAGTAATGTAAGGCTTTTTAAGCTTTGAGGCTCTTTAGTTCAGCAAACTTTTGTTAAGAAAGTTTCCTTGCCAAGCAATTTTCACCAGTTCTCACACCTATCTAAACATAGTTCCTTTTTCAGTGTCTGACCTAAATATATTTTCTTTAAACAAAAAGAACAAGGCCTCAAGGATATGGTACTACCTGACTCGTTTACTCTGTGCCCAAGAAAACATAAATACATTCTTTCCAGGGTGGTGAGGTTTTGCAAGGCATTGTAAATTGTTTTGTGATAGATGAACCCTAGGAAAACACAATGATACTGTTAAAACAATCAAAGAAACATTATTCAAGTAAAAAATACATTGTACAGTACACAACTAAAACCATAGACAAAACCCTATATATAGTGTCAAAGAACCTGAAAGTTGCCAAATGGAAATGTCAAAAGAGGGGATCAGGTGGCCAAAATACTGCAGCAAGGTAAGATAACAAGATTTTGATTTAAAATATAATGAGTTGTTGATTAAAAATATAATTGTGAAAACAAAATCTCACAATTCTGGGGAAAATATCTATTTTTATGTAGTATTTTTAAATGATGCATTTTTTAACAAATTTGCTGTTGCAGGAAGAAAACATTATTCTTTCCTCCCAGCTTTTCCTTTCTGGATTTTACATTATCACATTCATTATATTTGAAAGAAATAGCAAAGAAACATTTTCTTCCACATTTATCTTAGGTTGTCTGTTTGAAGCAGCCACCTAGTTTGCTGTAAAATTTGATTATTATTTTTATAAATTCTTTCCTAAGTATAGTTACATAATATACTAATTGATTAAAAATAAAGGAGAAAAAAAGGATGGTAGATGTGGAATATATATAAATACATATATATGTAGAATAATGTATATAATGCAATAAAACTTCAACAACTATAATATATTTTCATACATATAATTATTTATATATAACATAAATATATTAAATACTAACATAAACCATAAATATATGAATTTCTAAATATATAAATGATATACATTTAATTTTTTTTTTTTGTATTTTTCTGAAGTTGGAAATGGGGATGCAATGAGACAGACTCCCGTATGCACCCGACCGGGATCCCCAGGCATGCCCACCAGGGGCAATGCTCTGCCCATCTGGGGCATCGCTCTGCTGCAATCACAGCCATTCTAGCTCCACAGAGGCCACAGAGCCATCCTCAGCGCCCCGGCAAACTTTGCTCCAACGGAGCCTTGGCTGCAGAAGGGGAAGAGAGAGGCAGAGAGGAAGGAGAGGGGGAGGGGTGGAGAAGCAGATGGGCGCTTCTCCTGTGTGCCCTGGCTGGGAATCGAACCCGGG
Organism: Saccopteryx leptura; assembly: GCF_036850995.1. Lineage (NCBI taxonomy): Eukaryota > Metazoa > Chordata > Mammalia > Chiroptera > Emballonuridae > Saccopteryx > Saccopteryx leptura. The sequence continues at coordinate 322,915,591 of NC_089503.1, read as the reverse complement.
ACTCCTGCACGCCAGGCCGACGCTCTACCACTGAGCCAACCGGCCAGGGCCAATATACATTTACATAAATGTATAAATCTATTGTATACATACATAATATAGAAAATATATATTCTCTTCCTAACTTAACTATTTCTCTTGTTGTCTTTTTCTCTATTTTCACTGAGCTCAGCTTGGGGTAATGGAGCAACAAAAACAAAATACTCAGTGCCCTAGTGACAACATTGTTGTCTATGGATTGATAGACTTGAGGTAAAGAAAGGCAATTGATCTATTCTAGAATGATTTTTCAGGGGTCATTTTGCTCTGATTTGGGTTTAGTATGGCTAGAATGAAAGAGACATTACTTTTGTGTACTAGAAAGAAAATTGAAAAATATCCTGGAGTGGAAGAAAAATTTTCTTTACTTTCTAAGCATACTTAGCAATGTTATATAACTGGAATTATGGAAACAGATTCTCCTTAGAAATGTACCAATAATATAATGAAGTCATAGTACATAAATAGATAGTATAATTTAAATTAATATCTGAAAAAATCTTAACTTATGTACAATTTTAACAAATACATAGAATAATTATTAAACAAATGAGTCAATAATTGAGAATAAAATAGATATATAAGTATCAGCCCAAAATATCACATATATGCAAGCACACAAAAAATACCAGGTAAGATAAATTTTTAAAATTAGAATACGAATAGTTGTATATATAAATTTATAATTTATTTTGTTTAAAATAAAAATTCATCTCAAAATAAGATGACAGATTTGTTTCTATAAAACAATAGTTTCTGTAGAAATAAAAACCACAGAACTATCAAAACTAATAATTAAAATAAAAAGACTAAAGTTATTTTTGTGCAAAACATTTGTTACAACTATAAAAATAAATTAATAATTTTGATATAGAAATATAATATCAATCATTAGAGAAACTATCATAGGTTCAACTGGAAAAACCAACAAAAAGGAAGAAAAATATTTATATTAAAATAGGAAACACAAAGGACTTACAAATATTTTCCCAACATTGTCTTTAATAAATATAAATAAATAAATTCAGACATAAATACAACAAAGAAAAACTCTTTATTTTACAAATTAACAATTTAACTTATATTGTGATTAAGAAATGCATTCTATACATATCTCACTCATAATTCTAGTAATTATCTACAATACTCCATTATGATTTTCTAAACTCACTTTAACATTTTACTGGGCATTAATGACATAATATGCTACCCCATCTCTGGAATTTTGCCATTTATAAGAAGTTTTATCCAGAAAATACTTAAATCCAAAGCCTCAGCCTTTTGTTAAAAGAGTAGTTTTAGTCATTCAAATGTCGGACATTATGAGAAGCAGTGGTGAGAAAAAAATCTCTGCAGCTAAATTAACACTGTAGAATCAGCCACGTTCATGAAAGTTTGAACCTGTGTAGGAACAGAAATTATATTCAAGCTTAAGCTCAACCTCTGAGTCAAAATGAGCTTGGCATTCTTTGTGTAAAACAAAAAGCAATTGTCTCTCTTTAAGACTTTCAGAATCTCTTGGCTAGTTTTATACTCCATCATTTAAATCATAAATTGCATGCAGACATCGACTTCCTATCCTGTTCACATGTGCCTTCTCAGTGTACAAGGTGTGGCACATATAAGGAATTCAATATATACATATCTTTGAATGATCAAAATATGTGATAGCATATTTAAAGAAATGATGACTATGATTCATAATATTTAATTAAAAGTATAAGTAGTTTCTGTGAATAAATCCCAAAGAATATTAAGATAAGGAAGAAACTGTGTGAAGGACTATCCTTCAACAATAAATTTAGGTCAAGAAAATAGCTAGACTGCATAACCCATGTTAAAAGAGAATCCAAAGAATAGGTGAGTTTTCAAAACACATATTTACTGGATGGAAAAAAAGAAATGAAGTGGTAAATAACATAACATGCTAAAGAAAGAAATACTCATTTATAGAAGGGATATATTCAATTAAGAAAATATTTCTTTCTTTTAATAAATACTTCCAAATTTCAAGACAAGAAAAAAAATGTGGTGAAATAAGAAATAAAAACTCAGAGTAAAATTGATTGAGATACTAAAGCAAAAATTTATAACTAAAAAAATCAATTTGACCTCAAAAATCTACTGTTATAAAATTAATAGATAAAACCAAAAATGACATGGCAGGACACAGAATCAATTAATTGGTAAAAGGCTTCTGGCAATGACAAGAAATGAAGAGCAAAGAAACAATAAAAGAAGCTATGATTTGATGAAGATACACAACAGATATTGATCATAGAAACTGATGGTGTTTTATAAATAAAGGACAAGTTAAAAATACACTAGAATTCTTAAAAGCGTGATAGAAAAAATATTTTCCAAAATAAAGAATTAACAGAATCTGTAGATTGATACGGTATATCTTATTAGAGAAAAATTTTATTTAATCAATTTTATCTAAATTTAGTCTCTTGAAAGTTTTTAAAAACATCATGAAAGAAAAATCACATAAATATATATAAAAGAATGAATCTCTGGCCAGTTGGTTCAGCAGTAGAGGGTGGGCCCCTGCGTGTGAAAGTCCAAAGTTTGATTCCCAGTCAGGGCACACAGGAGACAAGACCATCTGCTTTTCTACCCCTCCCTACTTCCCATCATCTCTCTTTCTCTTCCCCTCCTGCAGCCATGGCTTGAATGGTTCAAACAAGTTGGCCTTGGGCACTGGGGATGGCTCCATGACCTTGCCTTAGGCTCTGAGTTTGGTTGCTGAGCAACAGAGCATCGGCCCCAGATGGGCAGAGCATCACCCAGTAGTGGCTTGCTGGGTGGATCCCGGGTGAGGTGCATGCTGGATTCTGTCTCTGCCTTCTCACTCCCCCATCTCTCACTTAATAAAAAAAAAAAAATTAAAAAAAAAAAAGAATGTAGTGGCTGGCCATGCAAATTCAATGCAGAAAAAAAAGTTACATAAGATCTGAATGAAGTAACACTGAACCTAAGATTTTTGCAATTAGCCAAGATTTTTTTATTATTAATAGAAAGGCAACATAGTCTTTTTAAAACAGATCAGGTTTCAGGGCACAGCTCTTCATTCATATTTTTCCTCTCATCATTTTCTCTCTGTACCTTTTATTTTAAACAAAGGATAATTTCTTTTTCTTCTTTGGAGAGTTGGCATAGGTAGAAAAGTGGGTAATCTTTTTTCCCTTGTGTTAGTTCCATAGCATTTTAATTTATATTACAAATTCTCTATAGTTTCCTATAGATTAAGCATTTTTAGATAGAAGATCCAGTGTTTTTCTTTAAGAGATTCTGGCCTGGTCATCTCTTTACCAAGGTAAAGAACGCTGATTTTCTGACAATATGGGGTAAGGAAAACAACTGGACAAATCAGCAACAACTAAACAATTGTTGATCTGAAACAACTAACAGTACATTCTCTTATTAATAAATATTTACATCCTTGTATCAATCATGGTCCAGTTAGGAGGCAAATTAACACCAGAGGTTTAAACAAAGAAAATTCAATATAAATGAATGAAGTAATAAAAGGGACTTAACTATTAAAAAGGATGAAAATAAGTCTACATGAAAGAAGATAGCAGATGTAGAGAGACAGTTGTTACTCCTAAGGCTGAGGTAAAATGTCCAAGGAAGAAAAAGACAGGGAGTCACCACCTCCCTCCCAACAACTGGAAGGCGGCCAGCAGAAAACTGCCCACTGGGTGCTGGCAAGACTTGGAAATCTTTCCACTGGAGTTTTATAAAAATACACTGGGAAGTTATTGGGTTTCCAGTATCTATCCTCAGTGTTACAAAGCAGGGCAAAGGAAGGTGAATCTGGAACTGAGAGTCAGTAAATTGTTAAGTGGCACATCGATAAAACATTTATTATATCTAATTTTCATTTTCTAAAAAATTACAACCTGGAATCTATTCAATCTATTCTAAAAGGGTTCATCTTAAACCAAACTCAAAATACTACAAAAATCGCAAAGCTATATGAATATTATTTCAAAAATAACTAGGAATTGAGTTTATAAGCCAAGACTCAACGTGCAAATTTTCCCTTTTTAAATGTAAAGATAACTATTTGCTTCCCCTACTAATGGGGACAGAACTTAGACCTAAAGTTTACGTTGTTTGGTCTTCTGCAATCCTTCTTTCTATATTCTCTCCTCTTTTTCTTTTTCCTCTTTTTCTTTTCTTTTGCTTTTATTTTCTGTCTCCTGACTTTGCATTTTCCACCAAACATGAAAGTCTGACTTGACCTTACTTTGACCCTTAGTCAGTTAGGATTAGCAGTCTTCAGATTTATTTTGGTATAGGGGTAAAAATTCAATCTACCGTCCCATAGTGAAGGATATTTCTTAGATAACTTTAACTGGCCTGCCCCATGTCTTTCTATACTTAATAAATAACAAACCTAAACATTTCTGGAGTTATTCCAGAATGTTTATGCAAGTACAACTAGAGTGTCCACAGCACAATCTTCCCTTTCCCTGGAACTATCATGAGCTTGTATGAAGCTGATAGTGGGTACAGAAAGGATTATTTGGTGGTAATATGAGGTGTTTTAAAATGGATAATTTCTTCATAATGTATCATCAACAAACCAGCCACCTATTAAGATTAGGCTTAAATGACAAAGACTGTCTTGTGTTTCATTGTCTGCAGAATCTAAAACACTGCCTGAAATATTCAGTAGAATTATTATGCATTGAATAAGTGAATAATATTTTCATTTTTTCATTTCTCGATCTCCTTTTATCATCTACTTTTACCATCTTTTTCAGATTAGTTTAAAATACAGAAGCCCACAGAACTTCAGTGTTCTATGTTTCTTTTTGAAATGCTACAAGCTGTAATAGAAAATAACCTTTTCTAACCAGAGGTCATTAAATTCTTCATGTCAGTCTATCCAGTTTGCTCTGCCTTTTCTTTTTTTATATACTAGTGTTTATATAGTTTTAAATTTTTTCTTCTTACATTACAGAGAAGCACAAATATGCCTAGAAATTGAAGTTATGCATCTTAGCCTTAAAAGACCATTGACAGTTCTTCATCCATTTCATTTATTCCTTTGTTTCTGTTCTGCCATTTGATTATATGTCCAGCGACTTTGTGATTGTTTGTGTTTCTTTTAAATGTAAAGATCTTTGTCTACAAACATATGTGGTATCATTATGTAAGCCTTTGTTTTATCTCATTCATCTTGGTATGGGTGTGGGCAAAAGTAGGTTTACAGTTGTTTGTATGGAAAATAATGTAATAAGTAATAAATAATAATACAAGAATAAACTTTTGTATTTTGCTACTGACAATTGTAAAGTCCTTGAATATGCACGGTCCAGAGTTAGCTTGAATTTAAATTTGTTCGCAGCTACTTGTTAATTTAAGACCTTGGGAACAATAGCTAACTTCATTTCTGGTGAAATGTGAGCTAAAAATAAATCCCTTACTCAAGGAGTTCTTTTTATAATGCATATTTTTCATATATTATAGTCATAATTACTTCTTTTTTTCAGCTGATTGTTCATTTATTTCAAGCAATTTCATTGAATTTATTGGGAGGCATTGGTTAATAAAATTATACAGATTTCATGTGTATAATTCTATAATACATCATCTGTACATTGTATGGTGTGTTCACCACCTCAAGTCAAGTCTTCTCCATCACCATTTACTTCTCCCAAACCCTTTTCTTTCTTTACCTATCTTCTTTCCCTCTGGTAATCTCCATTCTGTTGTCTGTGTCAATTCTTTTCTTTTTGCTTAATTTCTTCACCATTTCACCAAGTCCTGCAAACCCCTTTCTCTCTGATAACTGTCAGTTTGCTCATTATCTTTAAAATGCAGAGTCTCATTATTTAAGGATATGAACTTAAATTCAGTTTATATAATTCTTTTATAAGGTAAATAATTTGAAGTTTATACATGGTTCTCATGAAAATTATACACTGAGTTCTCCATTTTATTTTCCTGCTCTCTGGAACTAGTAGAAGAAAATAAAAACTTATCCTGTCAACATCAATCACATTTAAACAAACAAACAAAAAGCAATTGAACATTACTTAGGAGACCTGAAGAAAAGGTCAGACTTACATATAATTAAGGAACTGCTTTGATTAAACTTCATATATATATATATATATATATATATATATATATATATATATATAAATGCATATGAGATTTTGTTAGTAAACATTCAGATACAACTCTAAATAACAAGCTATAATAAAGTTATTTGCTATTCTTCTTAAAAATTGGGAATATATTAATTGAAGGTATATCATGAGGTTAAATGCCAGATGGAAAATATAGGTATGTTATTCTACAGCCAAAACTTTCCAAACTAAGAGCCAGACATTATTCTAGGTGCAAGCCAAGAAAGTTAATTCCAACTCCTGGTGTCTAATTTATACACTTTTCCTTAATGAAAAGGCATTAGAAAAGTCATTAGCCTAATCTCTTTCCAGGCACAAAAATCATTGTAAAAGGAAATGTCTAATACACTTGAGGGAACAAGCTGTGAGGCTTTGTTAATGGTCATCTAAAACTTGAGTTCTTTGATGTTCAGCCAACGTCATACTGGTTTGGTTCATTGGGTTATTATAAAAAAAAAATTAAATCCTTTTTTTTTTTGGTTTTCCAAATGTATCTTTTTTTTTTTTTTAAGTGAGAGAGACAGACAGAAAGAGGGACAGATAGGGACAGATAGGCACGAAGGGAGAGAGATGAGAAGCATCAATTTTTGTTGTGGCACCTTAGTTGTTTATTGAGTGGTTTCTCATATGTGCCTAGACTGGGGGGCTGCAGCTGAGTCAGTGACCTTTGCTCAAGTCAGCGAGCTTTGGGCTCAAGCCAGTGACCCTGCGATCAAGCTAGATGAGTCAACACTCAAGCTGGCAACCTTGGAGTTTCTAACCAGCGTCCTCTGCATCCCAGGCCAATGCTCTATTCACTGCGCCACTGCCTGATCACGCCCAAATATCTCTTAATCAAGTAATTAAAGCATGATAGATAATAAGAAAAACAAGCAAAAACCTGAATATAGATGCAATAATGTTCAGAAAACAAATTAAACATAGTAGTACATTAAAATTTTTAACATACTAATTTAATTTTGTTTCAAAAATATATAAATAATTCACTATCAAAAATCTTTAAATATAACATGGAATAATTTGAAAAACAAAGCCCATATTTATTTTATAATTAATAGGTGCCAGAGGCATTAAGGAGCAAGTCTAAATTTAACTAGAAATTTGAATACAAAATAAATAAAAGTAACTTAAAATGTTATGAATAAGGAACCCCATTTTCACAAAAAGATAAATAATATATCACATAAAATGTGGATATTTAATTAGAACATTTGAAATTCAGATTTTTTTAAACTTCTTTTTAACCTTTATTCTTTGAAAATCTCTTCATTCTTTGGCATATCTTATAGGAAAATTATTTTTGTTTTCAGATTTCTATTAGTGATGACTAGGAAGAGGGAATTTTGAGGATATCTTAATCTGGTTTTATGCAAACACTAGAATACAGGTTCAGTTTTATCATATAGACAGTTTTGAGTACTTGAACACTAACTTGCCAGGCTCCTCAAGACCCATATTGAAGAAATTACTGAGCCAGATATCTTTAAAACTTAAGCATAGATTCTTTTCTGCATATATAAAACACTATAACTATTGTCAATTAAGATAAAATTAGAAATCCATTTTCCAAATATGCCTTAGCTTCAGCCATTTCTATTTCTATTTATAAGACTAAATACAAAGTATAGAAACTCAATCATTTCAGATGATTCTGACAGGAGAGTTATAGAATGAGAACAAAGAGTATTACAAAATAATATTGAAACTAGATAAAATCATGCATTCCTAAACAAAAGAAATTGATATAATTAGTGCATTGTTATATATTAAGTTGAGACTAATTTAGTGAGACGTGAAGAATGTTAATGTTATAAGAGACTTGAAATCACAGAAAGACTATAAAACTTTGTATATTTAATTTATGATTATTTTTATAATTATATATATATTATATTTCTATCATATACAATATAATTATTTATATACATATTATAATATCTATGTCACATATATCATATTTATACAGTTCAGCTTTCCCTAAAATGTCTTCCATGAAATAATAGCTTACATGCCTTCAAAATCTGTGTCAATCTTGTGACAATCTGATACAGGTAAATATTATAATGCCTCACTTTACTTAGAAGGTAATTGGAGCTCGAATGTGCTAAATATTACCTAAAATTATACCTGCAAAGTAATGCACTTGTAGTTTGAACTTGGCAATATGCACACTGGAATCTATGCATGCTTATTAATTACACTGATTTTCTCACCTATTGACAGGTTTAGATGATAGGTGTCCATAATAAAATTAGTTTTGGGCACAGATATACAGATATGCTAAAACTTATTGACCACAAAGTCTTTTTCCCTCTAAAATATTTTTAGTGCTAGTATTTTAAGTAGTTCATTTGCAAATTGCTACTATAATAACACATATAAAAAACATAATCATTGAGAACAATTATTCCAAAGCAACAAATAAAATAATTGCCAAACACTTTTAAATAGTACTGTTTGATATACTGTCTGCGCAGATACAAATTTGGTATCTCTAGGAGAAGAAGAGAACAAATGGAAAACCAATCTTCTCCATCATTCTTTCCTGCTCCTGACCTTGTTCCCACTTATATCTCCGCCGACCTCTTATATATACTGGCTTTGGGGAAAACGTGCTATATTTCATATCAGACATTTTCCAAACTTTATCGTATATAAGAATAATATCAGTAAATAATTAAAATGCAGATTCTGGTTTGGTAAGATTGGGATATAGCCCAAGATGTTGCATTTCTACAGAGTGCCTCGTTTCAGGTGCATAACAATGATTTGGTATTTATAAATCTTAAGATGTAAGCCAAAAGTTAAGACAACATCTTTTCCTAATAAGTGTATTTTGGAAAAAAATTTAGAGTGATTAAAATCTGTCCAAAACAACTTCTGATCTAATGAGGTTGTTATATTGAATTAGGTAAAATTTTTTATACTAATTGCTTTTTCCTTTTTCTGAATATTTGTATTGTGACACAATAATAAACGTATTTTAAAAAGACATTTAAGTTAATATTTTCTGTTTTGATATTATTTATTTAAAATAATGATTTTGAGCTTTAAAGGGAGAGAATCAAAATAATTAAAAAAAATTTAAAAATAAAAATATATAAAGGGAGAGAATCATATAAGAATAATAAGAGTGTTTGGAGAGATAGTATATCATATTTCCTCATGTATATGATGCACCTGTTTTTGAAAAAATTGGGGTCTAAAAACTAGGTACGTCTTATGCAGTGGTTGCAGATTTTTTATTTGCGTTTCCCACTTATTTGCGCTTGATGAGGAACTGTATGAATTCTATGATGAATAAAAACTAGAGTTCAATAACTTTATGTAATATGTTTTTGGGTTTTTTTTCAAATTTCAGGCCCCAAAACCAAGGCGCGTCTTATACACGGGAGCATCTTATACATGGGGAAATGTATACTAAACAGTATATGTCTAGTGAACTTCGTCCCACCCCCAAATTTCTATATTGAATTTCTAAACCCCAGTACCTTGGAATTTGTGTTTGGAGATGATAAGGCTTTTAAAGAGTCAAGATTAAATAAGGGCAGGAAGGTGGATTTTATTCATATGAGCACTATCCTAGGAAGAGGAAATGTGAACATAAGTACATGCTCAGAGAAGAATGGCCATCGTCAAGCCAAAAGATGATGTGGCATTAAATAAAAAACAACCTACCGACACCTTGATGTTGAATTTCCAGACCGCAGAATTCTAAGAAAATGAGTTTATTGTGTTTCAATCACTCAGCCTGTGGTATTTTGTTATGGCAACTTTCAGAAATTAATACAAATGGAGTCCATCCATAATTGATGAGTATATTATTATTGCTTTGCCTCAAAATGTCTGCAGCATTGTACAAAATAGTACTAATATGTTTCTCATTTACAAAATGCAGCACACTGATGAACACTCAGATATAAAATTTAAAATTAGATGAGTTTGAAAAAATGTTTTTTTCTGGAAAAGGTGTATATATGTATATAGAATACACTTAAACTTCACTCACAGGCTAGCTTAAGGTTTAAACATTTCTATTCTATTTCTTCACCTGTCAATAATAATATTGTCAAAACTAATAACCATCAAGTCTATTTTTGTAGGAATATATAGAATAGATATAAAATATCTAACATGGTGCCGAAAAAAATAAGTAATTAAATAAAACAATTGCAACTTCTTCCTACTTGGACTTCTCTGCTTTTGTTCCTAATTAAATTCTAATGTAAAAAATGACCCACTTGTTTTTAGTATGGTCCTTTACCAGCAGACCTATAATGACACATCAGTTTCCTAACCATTGCCTCCTGTGAACATGCTATGCTTTCATTCCCCCATCTTTTTCTTAACATGCCATTAGTAATTACAGTATTTAAAAACATGCTTAAAGAAATGGGACTAAGAATGTGAAAATGAAAAAGGAAATTTTAAAAAGTGGCAGATACACTTCTATTAGTATTCCATACAATAAATATGAAATAATGTTGGCAGTAATAAGGAACACATATGTCAGTATAATTTTTCCACTTATATTGGTGAACTGGAAGGGAAAATGAGCATACCACTGTAAATTGAAAGTGAGAAACATTATAAATTTGAGTGCATCACAGAAAAAAATTAATAAAATGGTATAATAAAAATATCTTTCCAATAAAGAAATTTTCTTCAATATATCCCTTATTTTTATACATAAAACAAACATATTTAATGTTTTTAAATCATTGAATAGCATTTTCCTGGTTTGCATGAAAATGATATAACTAGTGTGATTTTACTATCATGAATCTCACTATAATTTATTCTCATGATTCTTATTTTACTGAGTTATTATTATGATAATAATTTTGCCACTAAATTGCATTGTGAATTATTCTAATCAGGCTCCATCATTTTGTGAAATCACAAATGTTGTATTTCTAAATATTCATTTCTATAGTATTTATTTGAAGATGAACATTCATGATGAAAAGGAATAAGCCATTATTCTGTGACTGGAACAGTTTTGCATTTTAGAATTAGTGAACTGGGGTAGTTGAACCTAGATAGTTTTCTCTGCAGTAGAATAGTATATAATGGTGAAAGCCTGAATGTCATCATACATGGAGCAGCCTGAGGCTGGTGTTTTTATATTCAGAGTTGGCGCAACTGGCCATTCTAGATGAGACCTCATTTAGTATCTTTAATTAGGGTTTAACTGTAAATTGTAAGGTCTTTTAAAATGGTTAGTCATATATATTCATATGTTCTTATAATACATCCTAAAAATTTAGATTCATTATTGATTAAAGTCACAACATAAAGTTTAAATGTTATCTCATGGACACTAATTTTATCCTTCATAACTAGCTGTGTGTGTGTCTACATTTAAATTCTAAGGCCTTTTTTCCTTTTTATTGTAATATATCTTGAAAGATTTTAATCATATATTCAGAAAATAATTGCCATTTAAATTGAACTCAGAGCAGAACAAACCAATTACTATAGTTGCCTCAGTGTAAAGCATTTTTACTCTTCTACCAGCTGTAGAAGTGTGCATACTTCTTCTATCACAATTATTATCACATTACTACTGCATTTGTATTCACCTCCTGTAGTAGACTAAAAAGCTTCCGGGGGAATGAATATCCTTGAAGTTTATATTGGATTTTAATGGTCTTATATGACACAGTTTAAAATGAGAAATCTATAGTTAAACTAATTTATATTCATCCTCAAAAATTTTGACTGAATTCTAACAGAAGTAGGAAAATTAAAAAAAATATATACACACAAACACATGCACATTTCATAACACCATTTAACCATAAGGAATGCAGATTTTTCACTACAGAGACCAAAATCTATCTATGCTTAAAACTACAAATGATAAAGGACATCTTGAAAACTATTGTCTATAGCAGTGATTTTCAACCTTTTTTGAGCCGCGGCACATTTTTTACATTTACAAAATTTACTCTATAGGGTAATTAATTCCAAGGGCCATGTAGTACACATGACTCATCTTTTTGAATGTCTAATTCTTGTTAATTTTTGTTCTTTGTAGTTGTGTGTATGTGTTTATTTCTTTCTGTGGAAAAAAAAGCAGAAATTTCCTCTAGTGTAAAACTATATGGATACAAATACTTTTTTTGTCAGAATTTTCATACACACATACACACACACTTGGATTCTTATTGGCAAGATGATTCAAGCATAAGAAAAATTAAGTGGCACTCAGTGACAAATTAATAAATATTTATTGAAGTCTGTACTAGCTATTTGAAACATTAAAGTGAATCAAGGCACAGTCTCTAAATGTAGAGTGTTCACATCCGAGAATGAAATTAAATTCTATATAAAGACAGGCTGTGTGAAGACCCTTTCATGGCAGTACAAAGTAACTCTGTTTCTTGGGAGAGATGAAATGAGTGATCTTTGTGAAGCAGATGACATAAGACTTAGCTGTTGATAGACATCTGGGCATTTGTTAAATAAGAAAGGGTCAAAGAATAGTCTATGTAGAAGGATGAATGAGCATAAGGCACAGATACTTGAAAGACTCTACTCTGCCAATTTTGGCAAGGTAGTTGGACAGGTAGGTAGAGACAACTGAGATGGCTTTTGTACTCCTTGAAGATTAGTTTATATTTTAAAGCTTTTCTGTTTCTGTATGAGGATGATATATATAGCTCTACCTTTATGCTAGGTGACTAGTATCAGAATGAAAATCAGCAAGTGAACGACAATTTTGCAACAGTTAATCAAGAGACGAGCCTGAAATATGGTTGTACAAAAAGGATGGGTAAGAAAGATAGATGCAACATTTGAGATAGATTTGAGATAATTCTGTGAAGGTCTAGGTGAAAGAAAAAACAGCAGGTAAAGTCAAGGGTGGTTTTGAGGATTTTACCTTAAACTTGAGATTACTTTATTAACTAAAATGGACAATACACAAGGAGAAGTAAATTATAGATTTGTTGGGGACAAAAGAAGAATGCAACATGAAGTTATCCTAGATGCTTTCCAGATCCTTTCAAAGATACTGGTTGATGATCTTAGCAGCAAGATGTTCACAATTTATGTTTTCTCAAATTTCTTTTTTTGTTAAATTTGCTTCAGTTAGCTTAATCCAAATTAGTAATGATCAAAATCTCTTTCCATTCCAACTTCACTTCTGTCACACTTCTTTTTGTGCTTGTACATATTAAAGAAGCTGAAGAATTATGGGAATTTGGCTAGGGGACTTGGAGTTGGGGATAGTTTGTGTTTATTAAGATAAACTTTTATATTCATATAAATTTACAGGGAACTATCCTTTTATAGAAACAACTTCCAGAATTAGTTTGACTTCTCACTGTGAACTAACCTGCCCACAAAGTGATACAAACTTGGAGGGCCAGTGATGGTCTTTTATTACCATATTCTCTGTTGTTTGACACCATCAGTACATAGTCATGGAGGAGAAACAGGATTGGAGATATATCGACTAAGAAGCTATTCTGTTCAAAATTCTACTAATCATCAGATGCATAAAATTAAAAACAGAAAATTCAGTTCTTATTGGTACCTAATTAAAATGTATTACATTTTCTGTCAGAAATATACTCAGTAATATAGGATAAAAATACAAATATGCTAAATTCCCATATCCTTTTTTTTTTTCTTGATGGGTAAATTAAGAGTTTAAAAGGATCCCTGTGTTTGTAGGACATGAAACTGTAGCAGGTTCTATAATAAAAGATTCATTCGTAACAGCTCATAATCAAAAAAATTTGATAGAGATTTTCCAGTTTAGATAACATTTCAAACATTATACACAGCCAAATTTTCCAAGAGAAGATTCCTGTAGAAAGGGGCCAGAATTAGTACTTCTGCCAGGCTCTGTCACTGGCTGGGAGTATCATAGGGGAAGTGTGTTCTCAGCATAAATATAGTGGTATATTAGAGAAAGAGTAGCTAGAACTATCAGTCAATCATACTTCCCAAAGTAGTAGATCTGATTGGCACATCTTTATGGACACCATATTTTACAACACAGAATTCAAAATCTTTTTTTCTGTGTGAATTTGAGGAATAGCTCCTCCATTGTTCCCATGGACCTCTCCTTCTAAGTGGAAACTTAAAAGAGGGAGTTTAAAGAGAAAACTATAGATCTGAATAAATACTGCAGTTGACATTGGGGTGTAAATGGTATTCATTCTTTTCCTATGCCACTATGCATCCAAAATTTCTTTTACTGTCAGCTTTCACCTGATGATGTGATCAATTCCAACATTCTTAAAAAGTTGGAAGCCTCATACCCTCTCAGGCTGGAGGTGCTACACTTGTCTATTTACAGATATAATGGGGCAAGTGACTATCAGGAGGCCCTTAACATGGGTCTCCTGGGCTCCACATATATTCTTCTCTATACCTATTGTATAAAAGCAGCCTGACTGCCCCATGGTGGTCAAGGTAAATTACTCCTCCAAAGATGGCAACTTCTTTACTTGCTTGCTGGTTTTGAATATGAGGAATGCAAAGTCCTGGTAGCTGCCTTAGCTTATAATTAATGTGATTCTTGCTGTGTGTCTCAGAGGGAGCTTTTGCATTTGAAGACCAGACTCCAAATCTGAGGAGCTCAAAGTTGTGAAGAACAAAATTTTCTCACAAAATTCCTCATGGTTCACTGAGTATGATGGTGAAAGAGGTTAGTTATGCTTTCGGCCCTTCAATTCTGAGCCATATAATATTCCAGTTGAGGATGGAGCACCTTATGAAGACGTCTGATAAAATAAATACACAGCATCTTAAAGCATAATACTTTATCTTTTCAGAGTTAATAGTGTCTTCAAACTGCTACCTCAGTCACGCTTTAGGTATGTCATTCTGGGGTTTTACGTGGCCTGCCACTTCTGGATAGTACAGCTGGTGGGTCCAGGGCCACTCCCATACATATTTCACAGGGAAGTGAGTCATGAGAAAGTACCCTTAAATCTATACCTTCCCTATTTACTCTTTAAAGTTATAACTCTTCTTCCACAAACTATAGCCCACATCTAATACTGAAACCTTCCCCTAGCTTCTATCACTAAGTGCAGTCCATTCTTGTAGCTTGTTCAGTGCACGGTTTCCTTCCTCCCTTATCAGATCATCTGTGATTCCTGCAGAAGGACATCTGAGCAATGCATTTTTATGGTCACTATAACCTAAATTTTATATTTAAATTTATGTATTCTTTTATAACAAGTACTTTCCACATCAAACTACATGCTTTATTCCAAAACCTTGGTTAACACTGGGCAGAGAGAAAGATTCACAGAGTTGTATTTCCACCTACTTTGTTAATTCTTCTTACACATTGGAGCACCTAGACCTGGATATGGAAGTAGATTTTAATATCTACCTATTGAAATACCTATTTATTGAAGAAGTATGATTTCAATAAATATACAGAACATGAAGAGCTTTCTAAGAAAGGAGAAAGGGTATGGATGGAAAGATGGCATTGGCAAGTGAACCCACTAGAGTTGAGTGTAAAGAACAGGAAAAAAGAGTTTTAGAGACAGAGTTCAGATATTTATCAAATCAAGGAGCAGAAAAATTATATGCTAAAGGTGCCATTCTGGGAAGGTATGTCTGAGGCTCTATAAAAAATAATAATATTTTGGGATGTGGAAGTTGGCCTTCTGCAAAGTGCTTACAGTAGAGAAGAAAAGATAAAATTAGATGAGAAACCAGTGGTTCATTCACACAAAAAGTTTATCAATCACTACATTTATAGTCAGAGTTATTTTAAAAATTTCTCACACATATGAGCATAATAAAACCAGTACTATGCTATTAAATGATTAAAAACTGTTTCTTTTAAGGGAAAAATAGGAAAAAAGATAAAATAAATGCAAAACTTAATTTATTGTTTTTGCCAAACACGTGGTATATAAAGACACCATGACCAGTTTCAAACTATGGGTGTTGAACACTAGCCATCAGCTCGCAGGTCTAAAAATACCATCCTTTAGCACTTCATTGCTAGAATCTAAGATGGCTACATTAATAAAGCTAACAAGAAACAGAATATATAAATCTAATTTAACTTTCCTAATTTAAAATAAGCATTAAAAATATACAGTTAATGGTTATGTTATCTGAGGACGATGTTCAGATACTGATTAAACCTTGTTTTTTCTTTTTCTTTTCTTTTTCTTGTAAAGTGAGACTAGCGGAGATACAGAGACAGACTTCTGCATGCACCCTGACCAGGATCCACCCAGCAATCCCTTCTGGGGCTGATCAGCCCATCTGGGACCATGCTTACAACCAAGTTATCTTTAGCACCCAAGGGTGGAGGCTCCTTGGAGCCATCCTCAGCACTTGGGGCCAATGGAGCCATGGCTGCAAGAGAGAGAGAGAGAGACAGTGGGAGGGAGAGAGGAGAAGAAGCAGATAGTAGCTTCTCCTGTGTGCCCTGAGCAGAAATACAACCTGGGACTTCCACACACGGGTTCAATGTTCTACCACTGAGCCAACTGGCCAGGGTCTACAAGTTTTCCTTATTGACAATCAAATGTGTATTTTCTAGAGTCTCTAAACTTTGGAAAACAACTATAATGTCATTATAAAATCTGTTTCTTTTTTTTTTTTTTTGTATTTTTCTGAAGCTGGAAACGGGGAGAGACAGTCAGACAGACTCCCGCATGCGCCCGACCGGGATCCACCCGGCACGCCCACCAGGGGCGATGCTCTGCCCACCAGGGGGCGATGCTCTGCCCCTCCGGGGTGTTGCTCTGCCGCGACCAGAGCCACTCTAGTGCCTGGGGCAGAGGACAAGGAGCCAGCGCCTGGGCTATCTTTGCTCCAATGGAGCCTTGGCTGCGGGAGGGGAAGAGAGAGACAGAGAGGAAGGAGAGGGGGGGTGGAGAAGCAAATGGGCGCTTCTCCTATGTGCCCTGGTCAGGAATGGAACCCGGGTTCTCCACACGCCAGGCCGATGCTCTAACGCTGAGCCAACCGGCCAGGGCAAAATCTGTTTCTTTACATCTTCTAATCCCTCAAATAATCATTTTTCTTATAAATTATGTACTTTAATTTTTAATTTCTTGAAACTGTTTTTCTTCATATGAATGACTTAACAATTGACAAACACTTAAAGTGTTTTGTTTTGTGGCCCATGGCAGATCTAATCACCTGAAAAATGAAAATCTTATTATATAGCCTTACAATTCTTGTTTCATATAGGCACAAGAGCATATAACTCAATATAACATCTGTTCCTAAATACATAACATTAAACTTTGGAAGTAATTCCAGGAAGTTAAAAAAATTAGTTTTGTAAACTAATCACCTTAATTCTCATTTCTAATTACAAATTTCTACTAATTAAATATTTTGAATTTTATCCTTCAAAAATTTAAACTATTATACCTTCTGTTTTTTTTCTTTTAAATTATATCACTTTGCCAAATGAACTAAATATAACTATTATACGAATATATATAACAGTTAATTAAACTTAATTTTAATTTTCTTTTACTAGTAAATTATTTAAATATCAAATGTATGTTTGAATATCTTAGGTTAGTATACTTAAGGATTAGTTGATTCATATACTGATCAGTGAATAAGAACACAAAAAATACATAATGTACTCAAACTATATATTGATAGATTATAATACGTGTTTAATTTAATATTATTAACAATTCTGATGAATTTTCTTCTTTGCAAATTATCATACTTTTTGGCACCATGAAAGTGAACCTTTCATTATTTTGTAAAGGTACAGCAGAATATATAGTCTGAAAACCAACATTAGATAGAAATAATTTTTGCCTAAAGTTTACCGAGTATGCTTTCATAAGGAAATCTGTACAGACATTTTATATCTCTTATCAAAAACTAGGATCTTGTCTAGATGTATATTTAACTTACATTTTGCCATTTTCTAAAAGATTTATTGAAGTCCAGCAACTATACCTACAAAGAACATTAAAAAAATTTAATACTTGAAAAGAATGGACTTGTGTGTGAATGGTTTGATTTGGTCTGGTATAATTTTTCTGAAGTTAAAAACGAGGAGGCAGTCAGACAGACTCCCGCATGCGCCTGACCTGGATCCACCCGGCATGCCCCCCAGGAGGGGATGCTCTGCCCATCTGGGGCGTTGCTCTGTTGCAACCAGAGCCATTCTAGCGCCTGAGGCAGAGGCCATGAAGCCATCCTCAGTGCCCGGCCAATTTTTTGCTCCAATGGAGCCTTGGCTGTGGGAGGGGAACAGAGAGACAGAGAGGAAGGAGAGGGGAAGGGGCAGAGAAGCAGATGGGCGCTTCTCCTGTGTGTCCTGCTGGGAATCGAACCTGGGACTCCTGCACGCAGGCCAATGCTCTACCACTGAGCCAACCAGCTAGGGTCTGGTTTGGTATAATTTTTGCACAAATGCCTGTTTGTATTGATCCAAATTTGGAACAAAGACTTTAGCTGTGAAGAAAATCCTTGCTTGTTCAAATGATCCATCTGCTTGACCAATACTGTTGGTTATTTTTAATTTCAAGTTAAAAATTAATTATAAAAACTAATCATGAAAAACAATTGCCTTCACTGAACACCAAGCATACTTAGTATTTAGAAAAGAAACAACACAGCATTCACAGTAGAGTGAAGGTCATGTGACTCCAAGGCATAGAGGCTGATATACTTAGATCACTGTGACTTTGTTCATATTGAGATCATACAGATCATCTCAAATGAGAGATGTTACCTTGTCAGCCAAGTGTCCTCCTTTGGGAGACCAATCTAGCTTCCTTTACTTGGAAAAATTTCATTCTAACAATATTTATTTTTCTATACTTGTTAAACATTCTTCATAAAATATCATGATATATTATACAATAATATAATATATATGTTTTATATTATATAATATACATATATATTGTAACTCCAGACCCATTCTCATTTATGTAGATATTTATATGCACTTTAAAAATTCTCAAGTTATTCTTTCAGGAAAAAGTTAATGGATGTTCTTCACACATCTCTGGAGCTAGAGGTAAAACCCAAAAATACCTGTAACTCTTCTCATCCGCTTGGGAACTAGCACCAACCAATATAAGAATGCAACCTGGTAACATTAATATTTTTGGTTTAAAAATTAAATACTGAGGATACCAGAAGGAAGCAAAAAGGGAAAACAACAAGGGATAAACTATATTTTTTGAAATAAAAATACCATTCAAATAAAATAAAATTAGTATTAAGTATGTACTTTTAAGAACTATAGCATCATCATAGTTTTCAGTCATCAGAAAATAAAAATTCAGAGCATTCTTCAAATTATTTCAGAGGTCAATATTAAATTTGAGTTTCTTTGACTTTGAGATTACTTAGCTAAGATAGTTCTTACTATAAATTAATTTTTAAATTATTTTATTATACTTAAAGATTGTACAGATATAGAGGTGAATGGATTATAAAATAACTAAAATGCTAAGCATTTATAACAAACCAAAATGCATCTATTCTCTGATATAGATAAAAATATTATTTTATTACTCAAGTAATTACATAGGTATTTGAAGTTTCATTCTAAAATATTTATCCTAAAGTAACTGCACAATATTAGCTTAATGTATTATTACACAAAAAATGTTTTATTTTAGTATGTTTTTGTACTAAAATGACCAAAAAATTTATGTATTTTTTAAAATTTATTTATTTATTTACTTTTTTGTATTTTTCTGAAGTGAGAAGCGGGGAGGCAGAGAGATAGACTCCCAGATGCACCTGACCAGGATCCACATGGCAAGTCCAACAGGGAGTGATGTTTTTCCCATCTGGGCCATTGCTCCATTGCAACCAGAGACATTCTGGCACCTGAGGTGGAGGTCATGGAGCCATCCTCAGTGCCCAGGCCAACTTTGCTCCAATGGAACCTTGAATGAGGGAAAGAAAGAGAGAGAGATAGAGAGAAAGGAGAGGGGGAGGGATGGAGAAGCAGATGGGCGCTTCTCCTGTGTGCCCTAGCTGGGAATTGAACCCAGGACTTCCACACGCCAGACTGATGCTCTACCACTGAACCAACTGGCCAGGTCCAAAAAGTTTATAAATTGTGATCTTTAGCTCCAATAGTGTAATCTGCATTAAGGATTAGGAGATTTCTTTTTGTAACATGTATAGTTATAGGAGCAGCTAACTGAAAATTCATTTGAAATCTGAACAGAGGATTATAAGGTTTAGGCAAGAAAGTATGTGTTTATAATTTTATAATTTCATAATAAGAGCTGTACTGTTAAATCATATAACTGTTAAATTATTCTGCAATAACTAAAAGAGTCAGTCTGGTTGTAATAATCCCAGTCATTTTTCCAACACCAGCAGTACAAGTGAGAGTGAAGATGAGAAATAGGGCTGACAGAAAAGTTCTTTGAGGTTTCATTTAAGGTAAAATTGTACTCTTTGGCCATTCAAAATCTCCTCCCCAGAGTAGAGTTAATATGAAGTTTATCATCTGACAAAATTTATAAGTGTTTTGTGCAAAAGAGAAACATAGACCATTTTCTGTAGAGATAACTCTAGTGTAGCTGTGAATACCTCAGAAGAAGGCTCAGCTTTTCTTGCATCTGAAAACCTTGCAACATGTTCAGGACAACTTACTGAAACCTGAACAGTGCAATTACATCAAAACTGCCCTTGCATATCACTCATACTTTATATTAAAAAGAAAGCCCAAATGAGAGACAGAACCATTTATTCAACAGCAGAGGAAACCCACCTCCACTATCTTTCCCACTTTTTTAATTGTAACCTTCATAATATTACTAGAATCATTTCCTATATAACAGAGTGAAATGCTCTCTCGCTCTTATTCTATCTATTCGCCAATTCTCTCATGGCCTTCAAGTGAACAGCTAATTATTAGAGGAATTCTTTCTGCCTGAGACTTGAGCTTTTAGAAAAGATTTGCAAGAGCCTCAAAACTGGATTCAGATCAGCAGGGGCCAATGGACCAAGGAATGATGGGATTTAGAGATTTTGTGCCTTTTCTTGGATCTTTTTTGGAATCTTGGTGTCACACGTATCTTCCCCCACCCACTCTCTATTCCTTTGACATAAAAGAAGCATAGATTTGGGGCTTTCTTAAGATGGATTTGAGGAAGTTTTAGGGCCCCCATAAAGCTGATGCCTTCTCCATCAATAAAACTTTTCTCACTCCAAACTCTGATATATTGTATATGACTTTGAAGCATTGGGCACACAAGCCTTGATTAGGTAATAGATATACTACCCATAGTATCACTATGTATGTTACTAGCATGACATAAAAAGATAAAGATAAAACAAAAACCTACTCTAGAGCAAAAAAGATAATTTAAGAGTAGAAGAGAACTTTAAAGAAAATTTAGTATACTCATTGTCATGTCAAAAACTTTTCTAAAATCCTTATGTTTTTGAGACAGAGAGAGAGAGAGAGAGAAAGAGAGAGGGACAGATAGGACAGACAGACAGGAAGGGAGAGAGATGATGTAATATTATGAAGTTACATCCAAAAAGGATCCAAGAAAAAGCATCAATTCTTTGTTGTGGCACCTTAGTTGTTCATTGACTGCTTTCTCATATGTGCTTTGACTGGGAGGCTCCAGCAGAGTGAGTGACCCCTTGCTCAAGCCAGTGACATTGGCCTCCAGCCAGCAACCTTTGGGCTGAAGCCTGAGACCATGGGGTCATATAGCTAGTAAACCCATGTTTGAGCTGGTGAGCCTGTGCTCAAGCCAGCTGAGCAAGCGCTCAGGTTGGTGACTTTGGTGGTTTGAACCAGGATCCTCCGTGTCCCAGTCTGATGCTTTATCTACTGCACCGCCACCTGGTCAGGCAAGTCATTAAGTTTTGAAGTAATTAGTTAGCAACAATAGAAATTGGAACATTCATATTAAATTATTTTTTAATGTTTGATTTTTATGACATTATTGTGATAACCTAAAAAATACACATTAAAATCATAGAGCAAAAGAAATCATTATGAGTATATTTAATCAGCTATATTATTAGCCCTCAAATTTGAGTGAAATTATGAACATCCAAAATGTTTTTAAAAATATTTTTCTTGAGTTATAACTATTTCAAAATTATATATATTTATTAGTAGTATAGGTTTTTAAAGATTTTTAAGATACCACTTATGTATATTTATATTATGTTACTAAAGTATTGACTTTAAAATTCTAAGACTTTCTCTCTAAAAATACACTCTCTTAATTTAGCATGCTATAAAATTCTAGCTTAAATTATTCTTTTTCCTCAGAAATTTAAATGTTTTCTCTCTCTCCTTCTCTCTCTTTCTCAGTCCCCACAATGTAGTTAATGAAGACCCTGATTCTGTATTTTTCTCTTTGGAGCCTACTAGATTAATTTTATTTTGATTATCTAAAACTTTACCAAAACTTTCTTCCTGTACTTATTTTTTTATTTACTCTGCTCCTCCAAATTTGAATATGCCATCAATATATACTGCTCACCAAAAGTAGGGGATTTTTTCAGAATGAATATGAAGCGATAAAAAAAAGAAGCATTAGATTTTTTTTATTAAACAAGAACATCAGAAAAGCAAATGAAAAGTCAAAGAAAGTTGTTTGATTATGCAAATGAGATGCAAAACCAAATTTTATTTTGTTAGTGAAAATGCACTAATACAAAAGGCTTAATGTACCAGAGTACCTGCACATTCTCTGATCCCCTAATTTTTGTGAGCAGGTAGAAAAATAACAGTGTTTTTTTTGTAACACTATGCAACTCCTCCAATCTGTCTTTCGACAAATAAGATGCACACTGTAAATAGGAAGGAGCAGTCTTGCAGGGCTCCTTTTGAAATGGAGTGTATTAGTGAGGGAGCAGGGAAGCAGGCTAAGAACATACTCCAAACGCTGATTTTAGAAAGGCTGCTGGCCCTGGCCGGTTGGCTCAGCGGTAGAGCGTCGGCCTGGCATGCGGGGGACCTAGGTTCGATTCCCGGCCAGGGCACATAGGAGAAGCACCCATTTGCTTCTCCACCCCCGCCCCCCCCCCTTCTTCCTCTCTGTCTCTCTCTTCCCCTCCTACAGCCAAGGCTCCATTGGAGCAAAGATGGCCCCGGCGCTAGGGATGGCTCCTTGGCCTCTGCCCCAGGCGCTAGAGTGGCTCTGGTCATGGCAGAGCGATGCCCCGAGGGGCAGAGCATCGCCCCCTGGTGGGCAGAGCATCGCCCCTGGTGGGCGTGCCAGGTGGATCCCGGTCGGGCGCATGCGGGAGTCTGTCTGACTGTCTCTCCCCGTTTCCAGCTTCAGAAAAATACAAAAAAAAAAAAAAAAAAAAAAAGAAAGGCTGCCTATTATAAACATAGCACTTTCTACATTTCCCTTTTGGAAAAAACAAAAACAAAAAATAATCTACTTTCTTCTATTCTCTCTCCTAACTTTAAATATTGGTATACCTGTCAATACAGTGATCTGATATATCATCTATCTCAACAAATTCACAGAGCACATTTTCTCCCCAATATCAGTTAAGTTGAAGGACTTGAGGTACTTATTATTTATTTATTTATTTATTTATTTATTTTAAAGAGGAAAGGTAAACATGTTTTCTCACTCTCTTGTCTTGAACCAGATGCACCCATTATTTCATTAAAATTTTCTCAATTCTTTTCAAAACAAGCAGCATCTAAGGAAATAACATAATGTTATTTTTTTCTTCTTTTTCTTTTTTCTTTTTTTCGAAACATAATGTTATTTAATGGTTGATGTACCCAAGGGCATGAAAACTGCGGTAATAAAACCATTAGTACCTTTGCTCAAATTGTTAAATTGCAATCCATTTTGTTGGTGGAGAAGAAAAAATATGTCTTAATTGGTCATATGAATGCTGAGGTTGTGACTCACATAAAATACAGGATTCAGAGCACAACTCATTCATGCCGGCTCACTCAAGCACTGCTGAGATAACATGTGGGGCCGGGGGAGGGAACATGGAGGGCACCAGCCATGCGGTGCCAGCTCTAACTTTCCTTCTCCCTCTTAGTGCTCCACCGCACAGCAGTGTATGGTGATATAGCAGTGGACATCCGCTGGTTTGGAGCACTGGATATCACAGGGCATGTCGCTTTTAGCCAGTGGGTATATCAAGGGGTATTTACAGAAGATGGCAGTATCAAGAGGAAGATGTGCGATGAAGCATTTTGGACTGTTTTTCAGGGTTTATGTCTATTATGCCTAAAGATATATTTTTAAATTCTAGTTGTATGTCATGCAGTAAATTTATTTTATACTTTTTTGAATTTGAAATATTTTTATTTTCTCCAGCTTCATTGAGGTATAATTGAAAAACAAAATGGTGTATGTTTAAAGTGTATGACATGATTATTTGATGTATGTATACATTATGTGATGATTATCACAATTATGATAATTAATTCATCTATCACTTCAGTTAGTCACTGCTATTATCTTAGCGAATTTCAAGTATGCAACATAATAACACAATAAAATACTATTAGCTACAGTTATTATTCTGTACATTATATCTCCAGAACTGATTAAATTCTATAACTTTAAGTTTGTACCCTTTTACCAAAATCACACTATTCTCTCCCCATTCTACCACCCCACCCTGGCAATCTTCATTTTATTCTCTGTTCCTGTGATTTAAACTTTTTATTTATTTACTTGAATTCCACATATGAGTCAAGTTATACGGCATGTGTCTTTCTCTGCTTGACTTATTTCACTTAGAATATTGTCCTCCCGGTTCAACCATATTATCACAAATGACAGGGTTTTCTTCTTTTTTTAATTGGCTAAATAATATTCTTCATAGGTATATATCTTAGCTATGGTTACTAAAGCTACAATAAGCAAAAAAAGTGAAGATATCTTTTTGAGATACTGATTTTGTTTCCTTCAGCTATATTGCCAAAAATGGGATTGTTAGATTTTATGTTAATTCCATTTTTAGTTTTTTTTTTAGAAGCCTCCATACTACTTTTCATAATGACTATAACAATTTATACTCCCATTAACAGTGTACAAGGTTTCTCTTTTCCTTACATCCTCACCAACACTTGTATCTTCTATATTGTTTATACTAGCCATCCGAACAGGTGTGAGGTGATATCTCACTTTGGTTTTCATTTGCATTTTCCTGATGATTAGTGATGTTGAGCATCTTTTCTATATCTGCTGGCCATATGAATGTCTTCTTTGGGAAAATGTCTATTCAGGGATTTTGCACTTTTTAATCAGATTATTTTTGGGGGGTGTTATTTAAATGTATGTGTTCCTTATATATTAACCACATTTCTAATATATAATTTGAAAATATTTTCTCCCAATCCATAGGTGCATTTTTATGTCATTATTTCGCTGTGCAGAAGCTTCTTAATTTGATGTAACTCCACTTGTGTATTTTTGCTTTGGTTATAATATCCAAATAAATTATTGTTAAGACAATATCAAGAGCTTCTTCCTTATGTCCTCTTCCAGAGTTGATTTGTTTTTGTTTTTGTATTTTGGTGACAGAGACAGAGAGAGGGACAGATAGGGACAGACAGGCAGAAAGGGAGAGAGATGAGAAGCATCAATTTTTCCTTACGGCACCTTAGTTGTTCATTGACTGGTTTCTCATATGAGCCTTGACTGGGGAGCTACAGTGGAGCGATTATCCCCTTGCTCAAGCCAGTGACCTTGGGCTCAAACCAGTGACCATGGGGTCACGATTATGATCCCATACTCAAGCCAGTGACCCCATGCTCAAGCTGGATAAGCCCGCGCTCAAGCCAGCAACCTTGCGATTTCAAACCTGGGTCTTCTGCGTCCCAGTCCGATGTTTTGTCCATTGCTCTCCTGCCTGGCCAGGCTTCTCCAGGAGTTTTCTGATTTTAGGACTTATGCTTAAGTTTTTAATTAATTTCAAGTTAACTGTGCATGGTGTAAGATAAGGGTTCAGTTTAACTTGTTTGTATGTGGACATTCAGTTTTCCAAACAATATTTACTGAAAATAGTTTTCTTATTGTGTGTTCTAGGTGCACTTGTTAAAATTAGCTGACTGTACACATGGAGTTTATTTCTGGGCTCTCATTCTGTTCCTTTGCCCTATGTCTGTTATTATGACAATACTATATTATTTGGATTACTATAGCTTTAAAATGTATTTTAAAATGAAGACCTCTGATGCCTCCGTTTTTGTTCTCCTTTCTCATGATAGTTTTGTCTCCTCTGTCCTTTTGTCATCCATATGAATTTTAGGATTTATTTTCTATTTCTGTGGAAAATGCCATTGGAATTTTAATAGGAATTACATTGAATCTGTAAATCACTTTGAGTAGTATGGAAATTTAAAAAAGATTAGGTCTTCCAATCCATAAACAAAAATTCTCTTTCTATTTATTTTATGTTCTTTGTAAACCATTTTAATTTTCTATATCTTTCTGGATGTGCTTTTTAAAATTTTTGTCACATTCTAAATTTTACCTTGTATTTCCAAAGAGAAATATGTCATCTTGTTACATTTTGAAAGGATCACATTTATCAGTGGTTCTTTAAATCAATAATATCAAAGTATCATATTACTGATTATTACTTCTCTTTAAACACACAGCAAATTTAAAATATTCTTTTTTGGTTGGATATTATCAGTGCCACTTGAATCCAAGTCAAATAGTTTGCTGCATCTTATTTATTTATTTATTTATTTATTTATTGGTGAGAGAGAAAGAGAGGGAGGGACAGACAGACAGGAAGGGAGAGAGATGAGAAGCATCAATTCTTCATTGCAGCTCCTTAGTTGTTCATTGATTGCTTTCTCATATGTGCCTTGACTGGGGGGCTCCAGCTGAGCTTGTGACCCCTTGCTCAAGCCAGTGACCTTAGGCTCAAGCCAGTGACCTTGAGGATCAAGCCAGCAACCATGGAGTCATGTCTATGATCCCACTCACAAGCTGGTGATACCACGCTCAAGCTAGTGAACCCATGCTTAAGCTGGATGAACCCACACTCAAGCTGACAACCTCAGGGTTTTTAACCTGGGTCTTTTGCATCTCAGGCTGACACTCTATCCGCTGTGCCACTGCCTGCCCAGCCTGCCACATTTTATCTTGAATTCAAGTATCAGGAAGGTATTTACAAATATTGACCCTGCCTCTAAATAACTCTCCCTTAACTTACTCCTCACTAGTTTCCTATTTCTCATAATGCCCACTATTAGTTTTATGACAAAATGATGTGCCTACTTTTTTGAGTGAGCTTATATCTTAATACAATCTTTCATTTATCAATGATTTCTTCTGCATATCCTCTACATGCATAGTTCCATATTGTGTTAAGAATAGAAAGATTATTAAGCTAGGACTAAGCCCTTTATTAGTTAATAAGATGATAGTGAGACAAAGAAGTAAAATTGATAAATGTCATTTGATGTTTAAAAAAGTATAATAGAAACCCAAGTAAATATTAGTTTATATGGCCCAGTGAGGTAGAGTTACTAAAAATTCCAGGAAAATAAATTTTGGCTTATAAAGATGAACCTTGCCACAGTAATAATGAGATGGGCTTCCTCAAAAAATGATGAGTTCTCTGTCACTGGACGTTTTCAGACTGACCATGCAATCACTTAGTGGGGATCTGGTAGAAGAAATTCAAACATCATATGAGTACTTTTACTAGAAACTTTTAAAAGATTCTTTAACCCTGAGACTATTCACAGCTCTATTTAAGATGCTTGTTTAATTTTTAAAACCTTTGGCTTCTAAAACTTTAAGTTACTTGTATTGCCAGGTGATTATTAGAGCAAAGATGTTAAATGTCACTTTTAACTTTTTCCTATTATTCCGAGAAGAATATTTTATCTACTTAACCCAACTATTTTATTTTTTGGGTGACAGAAAAATGATTCCTTCTGCTTTTTTATTTTCATGGAACAGAAACCATGGATAAAGATTGTGTTGTATATTTTTGGAAGCCTTATACATATTATAATAAGATATGTTAAAAAAGTCTATTTGAGAATATTGGTATTATACTGTCTCCTTTCAACTGCTCAGCTCTTCAGCAAACTTGAACACAAACATTTCAAAATGAATTCACCTGGAATTGAAATGGCTACAGTGAAAGTAGTTAGGAGTAGATAAATTTCTTCAAAATAATTAGAAATATCTCCATAAAGACTGAAGACTAAATGCAACAGTTCTGCCTGTATGGCATGGCAATATTCAGTCCAAATCTGAAATAATAGAGGGGCTGGCTTTTAGACTGAGAAGGTCATAGAATTCAGTGTTGCATTTATAAAATATAGTCATTGAAATACTGGTTCCTGCTGGCAATAGTTATTCCTGAATTGATTTAAAGATAAATTTTTGTTGCAATTTTTCTAGTCTAGCAAAGTATATTTAATTGAATATATTATTTTATTCTTTATATATGAATTAGAATTTTCTGGTATTTTTATATTAGCATAAGTGTTTTTCCTTGGAAAAATATTTTTTTTTAATTTAACTAAAAAAAAATGGAAGCTTTATTTTTCTTCAAAAACTATATAGAAAAAATATTAGTGACTTCCTAGAAATGAGCCATTGCTAAATAACCTGTGGGATTTTTTTTTTAAATGAGTAAATGGAAAATGTCTTAAGTTTAAAACTAAAAACTGATCGTATCAAAATACTGAATTAGTGTTTTGATCACTTTACCTGAATTAATGAAACATTCTTTTAGTTCTAGTATTCTATTATTTCTAACTAAGTGCGATCACATAAAAGAAGCATGGCCTCAGAATGAATGGAAAATAATGTATTTTTTGGAATAAATGTATTATAATTAATTAACTGATAAAATTATTATCACAGCATCAGTTTGGGAAAATGAATATTCTATAGATATTTAGATAATTTTTTTCTCAGTACAGAATCATGCATGTAAATATAAAATTAAATGGAAAATATTGCATTCTAAAAAATAATACTTAAAAAACAAATTGCTGAACCAGAGAATTCATCATGAAGATATTATAAAAAAGAAGTACCCTATTAATATTTTTAGCAGAAAATTTTTATTTGCTTATCTTCATGTTTTTAATTTGACAGCAATTGATAAAAAATATAATGTCAAGAAAGGGAATATTAAAATACATGTTTCACTATTGTTTGTGTGGAGTTTGGATCGAGGGGAACGGATTAAAAGGGAAGCATTTTGAGGTAAATGAGAGAATATGAATTCTCTATATTAGGAAGCAAATGATGTGTCATGCTGTATAAAATCTTCTCAATTCAGGGAAATGAAAGACTTTCTGTAGAATATGGCTTTAGAAGTTTAAAACTGTTTTTCCACAATTTTGATAGTTTCATTTTTATTTATAAATTCACAAAAATACTTTTTCTATAATTCTGCTTTCATATATATTTCTGCTCTTCTGAGTATACTATTCTGATCTAAGAATTTATGTATCTCCTTCCAACAGATGTTCTTTCCCCATATTAATCCAGACTCCTATATACAAAAAAATTAGAAAAATAAAAGAATCAGTGAAGAACTAACAACATCATGATAAGATTAGTTCTAAGTAAGTGTCTATGCTTAGGAATGTGCAATATTTCTTAACAGGTATATTTTATAATCAATAAATTATAACATTGTTGGGCAAACAAGTGTGTAACAAGTGTGTTAGGCTTGCTTGCATTGTACTTTGCCTGATTGGTGCATGAACACAGGGCAGCACCACATGTGTATAGTTAATGTAAGGCTGTCAGTGCTTACCCTCAGGGAGACAGGTTGTAAATTGCCATGATAACCCAGATCACTATACCCTATTAGAACGGGTGATGGCTACCGTTCATACAGTCTGTCAGAATGCCGGGGACTTGCCAGGAGCAGTGGCAATGCTATAGTGAGCTAGTAAAGGTCCTTCAGGAACCAGGTATGAAGAGTGCTGCTTTCAACTTGAAGAAGTGTATACAGCAGGCATGAGGAACTTTATTCTCTGCAGTGCCCTGTCAGCCCTTTTTGGGTCACTAGTGGATATCTTGGGCCCCTATGTGGTGTAGTCCATCAATGCAGTTATGCTTACGCAGATGATAGCTGATTTGGAGGATCTTGGGGCAGCTCAGGATCATAAAAGCAGTGAGGGCTGCTGCCCGTGCAGCCCCTCTTCCCCTTACAGGGAAAGGAGTCTGTAAAGGTTTCCCAAACACAGATGTGCGTAGGTT
The DNA here is from genome assembly GCF_036850995.1 of Saccopteryx leptura. NCBI lineage: Eukaryota > Metazoa > Chordata > Mammalia > Chiroptera > Emballonuridae > Saccopteryx > Saccopteryx leptura. The sequence continues at coordinate 322,885,224 of NC_089503.1, read as the reverse complement.
TGACTGTGGCTGGGGCAGATAGGGAGAAATTAGATGGCATGTCTCATAAAGTTTTTTTGAAGTTTTGGTGGCAGCTTGAGCTGGAACAGAAGTTCCAGCAACTGAAAAAGTGGGTGGCACAGTTATAAACTTACATGGTGGAGACAGTTGTGGAAGCAGAAGATCCTCCCCAAGGCCCATTGTTCCAGTTGGAAGAGGGGGAAAGCTGAGAGTCCTGCCTAACAGGGATGGACAGGAACGCCTGAGACTCTATGTAAAATTGACAATCCACTGATCACTTTCTAATGTGCAGCAGGTGTAGGTATTAGAAGAAAATAGGTGGGTTTTTTGTTTGTTTGTTTTTCTTTTATTTCCTTTTTTTTCTTCTTTTTTTCTTCCCCCACTACCACAAATTATGCAGTCGAGTTTCCCACATTTGGGGAAATCGCAGGGGTCAGCACATCCGGAGAGCAATGGGTAAGCCTCGCCCTGGGAAAACCACCTTCGTGATCATGGTATCTCCCTTGCCAGGTAAGTATGTTTGTTTTTGTTTTTGAAGCAGCAGTAGCAATAGATAAAAAACTATCAAGGCAGCACAGGCTTTGAATGTGTTTGACCCTGCCAGGCCCTGTAAGCTTACTGAGGCATTTAGGTGGGGCTTGAGGCAATGGACAGAGTGCTTATGGAAGGCATTGTGGTTCATTAATGAAGAGCTGTATGCCTAGTTGCCTGTAATGAACCTTTTCCTTGGTGATTTGTACAGACAGCTGAGCTGTCTATTGTGGACTGATTATTGAGAGGTGTAATGGACTCTTGGACTGCAACAAGAGGAGGGCACTGATTCTCTTGTCACATGGACATGCCACTTTTGAACAGCATGAGAGACCCAGATTGGGGGGCAACTCTTGTGGAGGCCTTCCTGCCCAGAAGGTAGCTTTCATCCAGTTGTAGAGATGCACCAAGGACACTTTATGGTTTCCATGGACACAACCCTGGACTATACAGGCCCTCCCACCTACTGTGGTGTAGGAGGCTACAGATGGGCCTCCAGTTAGCACCTTGGGCAGAGTGCTCAGGGAGACATAGTGAAGGGCACCTTTGTAATTATTGTAACTGTATAACTTGTGCTGTTGCTGCAGTCTGTTTATATAATGTACCTCACTCCTCGCACAGGGACCATCGTGGAAGATACCTGTCATGTAGATTATGAAGCAAGCAACCCTAACGGGGTGAAATGTTGGGCAAACGAGTGTGTTAGGCTTGCTTGCCTTGGACTTTGCCTGATTGGTGCATGAGCACGGGGCAGTACCACATGTGTATAGTCTATGTAAGGCCGCAGGTGCTTGCCCTCAGAGTGGCAGACTGTGAATTGCAGATTGCCTGCACCATTGGGAGGAGTCATTGCTTGCTATTGTTTGCTTGAGAAGGTTTTTTTTTTACCCCAGCCTGTTTTGTTTGTGAGTCCTGAGAGAGAGAGATAGAGATAGAGAGAGAGAAAGAGAGAGAGAGAGAGAGAGAGAGAGAGAGAAGCAGTTTGCCCTTTCCGCTTGCTTGTCCAGTGTTGTGAGACTCTAATAAATGGAATGGCCCACCATCCTCTGGCTCCAGTTCCTTTACTGTCTGCCTAATTCAATGTGAACCTGCATGATCACAACCACCAGCCTTACAAATATGAACCCCATTCTTATCCTCTTACTTGTCTTCCATAAGTTTTGCACTCATAGACTCCACAAATGGGCGGATACAAATATTCTAAAAGTGTATTCATTTAGTTAAAGAATTGTATACATAACCATTTACATTTAGTTTTACTATCTGACAACTTAAAAAAATTAAGATATTTGGAATTCTTTCCTTTATGTTAATATTTATTGAATTTTAAGGGGTTATTTATAAATGAAGCACTGTAAACAAGAAAAGCAGCTCTTGTGTGATACTTATTGACAAGCAATTTTTAAAACCATATTTAATTTTTAAACAGCTAGAACATCAAAAGTCAATTCCCATTTTGATTCCATCAAGCTTTGCCACATATAAATAGCTTATCTGCCTGCTTTATTTTATATTCACGTGATTGCTTTACCATTTTTTCTCATTTTCCAGTTTACTGAATTCTAAATAAGTTTTAAGAATGTGTTGTTCCTTTGGTTAGTTTCATTGTTTCCCCCCTTATTATCTTTAATCTCTTGATTTTTTAATGTTCTCCAAATGAAAGACATTTTACGTGCAGATTGTTATGTTAATCTATTATCTTCTCAAGTATTTTAGTGTTTCACTTGATAAAGTATGAGTCATCCATATTCTATTTTTTTTTAAATAAAAGTTCATATATGCAATCAGAAACAGGTGAAGAAATAGAAACCCATGCCTCAAGAGAAACTGAAAAACTCATCCTTTGGAATTAACAGCTAAATAACAGCTATTTCTCTTAGCAGCTAATTGGCTTTCCCAGGAGGAAAATCTCTAGTATGAGTTTATACTTCTCAGGAAGTAATAGCTTCTTGAAATACCATAGCAATCTTTGTTAACATGCAGTCATTCTTAACATCATGTTGAAGTGACTGGACACCAATAATCTAAACATCAATGCTCTATAAATAATTTGGTAAGGGTGAGATGGCTTTAGTTTTATATCTCCTTGCTAGCTACCTAATGGATATTAAATTGTAAAGCAGTTCTAATAAATGTGTGTAATGGGCACAGTTTACATTTGCTTTTACAATTCTCTTTTCCAGAGCTTCATTGTTCACCACGTCTGTCTCCTAAACCATTTTCCCACAGTAAGCAGGTACACTCTGCTGCCTTCACCCATGTACCACCTCTCAACTGCTACCCAAGGTCTCAAGTACTTTTCCTGCTCTTGAGCGTGTGATGACATCAGTACTGCCTGGTGGGAAAGCCATGGCCTGTGCATTCAAAACCCAGGTCTTTTACTTCCAGCTACATGAATGTAGGCAATTCATCTAATCACATGGAACGTTGGTTTCCCATCTGTTCAGTGCACATCCCTTTTCAATAATGAGACAAAAAGCACTAAGGATGGAAATTGGCATATGGTAATCAATATTTAGGAGATATTTTTTTAAAACTAAGTCTAAATTATAATGGATAATGTGTTTCCTGAGACACCTACTTTGATTATATGGCTAAGAATAAGAATATTATGCTTTGAAAGATTTTCTTTTGACCCAAATTCAAAATTGGAAGGGCAAATATCCCTTAATTTGGGGGGTGATTAGCAGAGAAGTTAAAGAAAGCAGGCATGGCAGACTTTAGTGTTTTAGGTTATTGTTTGAGACTTGTCATCCCAATTGGAATTTCTAAATGTTAACTATAACAAGGTTGCAAATTTACCCACATTGTACTCAGATGAGCAAATACATTTAGCTTCCTTACTTAACTCTTTTATAATTGACCTGACCTTCTCCGTGAACCCCCTTTCTTCAAATTACATTACAGGAAAGTGTGGTATTAAACATGCATACACAGACACACAAGCACAGTGCAAATAAAACGTACAGTGTAGTCCAATTTGATAAGCTCAGAATGTCAAAATAGTTTTTCCTATCAGTTTATGTATCTAGTCATTCATGCTAGTTAAATATATTTCAGATACAAATCTTACATCTGGATTCTCTCCAAGATGGTGTCTGTATATAGAAGTTTGCATAATCATGTTTTGGGAACTATATACTGGCCAGTGTTCCCAAACAAGAAGCTGGATAGACACTGTTCTTGGCAATGTGCGGGTAAAATCGGTGGCTGCTGCAATCTGTTGTCTGCTTTCTTACAGAGCTCACTGAATCTCACCTATGGCTATTGCCAGCTTCACGCATTCCCTGAGGCTGACCCAAGTGCTCTGCTCTGGAGCTTTCAGTTACAGCATAGTTTCCCTCCTACTTTTCTGAAATCCCTAGTGAGCTTGCCACACAGAAAGGTTGGATCTTACACATTCCTCCACAGGGCACACAAGAACGTCTGTCTGCCACTCATGTGACATGGGGACTGATGAGACCCTCAGGCCTTCCTTCTGCCTCACTGTGGCTCAAACATCGTTCAACTCTCATGGGGAGTACTCTGTGGGGGATACATTCAATAAGTCTATCTTCCCAGAACACCTGAAACAGAAAAAGAACAGCTACTTTTTCTTAAGTTTTGCCTTCAACCTATTTCTCCCTCCTCATGGCCTCTGAGATTGTAGCCTTGCAAAAAATGAGAGAAGGCCACAGCGTGCCCTCTCACCACCTTTGAGAAAATGTGTACCCTCCATGTCACAATCCTACCGAGAGACAGGAGTCCGATCTATAGCCACAAAAGAAAGTTGCTCTCTTATCCCATTTTTCTAGCTGAAACACTCATATATCATTTATTCCACCACTATATTTCTGAAATAACATCCATTTACTCTGTCTTCCATATGTGTATCAGAAGGAAAACCAGATTACTAATCAGGGACATAATTCAGAAGGAATTTCAGAAATTTAAAATTCATTATTAACTTTTTTTAATGTATTAACTATTACTTAAGGTCCTTTACTATATAAATACATTTAGTAAATATTGGAGAATTGAACCTCATTATTATAATAAATATAGATTGTATTATTTGTGATGAATGGAGAGACTTAGGTAATATTTGTGTTGATAGAAATTAGACCTGTAAAACTTATGTATGTGGATATATAATATATATAGGAATGTAGAAATAATATAGATAATGAATGTAATATTTATAATATAATAAATATTATACATATATCAATACATAAGTATTTACATATACTTCTATATATATTCTTTCATTAATTATTCATAGATGCCTGACCTGTGGTGGCGCAGTGGATAAAGCATTGACCTGGAATGCTGAGGTCGCCGGTTCAAAACCCTGGGCTTGCCTGGTCAAGGCACATATGGGAGTTGATGCTTCCTGCTCCTCCCTCCTCCTTCTCTCTCTCTCTCTCTCATTCTCTCTCCTCTCTAAAAATTAATAAAAAAGTAAAAAAAAATTAAAAAAAATATTTCATAGTTTTCTTCTTTCAGTCTTGTATCTTGGGATAGGAGACTATGTAATTTGAATTAAAAATAACAAACTGAACAAGAACGGGGTGGAAAGACACCAAATTCTGTGTTCCTTATTTCTTTTCAAGTCTTTCCAACAAGATTATAGAAATACAGTGGTACCTTGAGATACAAACAGACCAACAAACAAATTTTTGAAGATACTCAGCTGTGACTCAGTTCGAGATTCAAGCAATATTCCAAGATACGAGTTGTGATTCAGGAAGCTGTTGCTAGTTGGCACATTGGCACACAGGTCCAGTATTGGCAGTTTGATGTACGAGTTGACTGACTTATGAGCTCGGTTAGAGAACAAATTAAATTCATATCTCAAGGTATCACTGTATAATGAAAGGATGTTAGAACCTGATAACCATCTTAAGGTAGTTAGTTATCTTAAAAGTGTTCTTTTTAAAGGGAAATAATTTTATTCCTTTTGTTTGTATGTTTGCATTTTATTTCATTTGTAGAAGAAACCTGGCATTGACTATAAAGATGAAATTAATTTTACATAGTTGTTTTAGCTTTTCACAACTTATAACCACAGTGACCTACACTAGACAGATAGGTTTTCTCCCCTATTCTCCAGGAGTTTTTTAACCCTTATTTGAATTATGTGATTTTTCACACATATTGAGATACTCCAACATTCAAATACTGAACTTTAATCTGGATCTATTAAACATATTCCACATATTCCTCAACTATCTTTGCAGATTCCCTACTGACTCCATCAAAGTTTGTTGAGTTGTGGGACTCACACCATTCAAGTCACTGGCCACTGGTAATACTTACTGCTACTCCAAGAGGCAACCAATGTTTTTTTCACCACTATCAACAGAAAGTGAGTCCTCACTGCCTGCACTAGTTTGGGTCATTTTTTTCTTTCAGTTTTATTAGTAAGGCTCTGAGTACTGCTCTGGAAAGAAAAATGTTTGTTACATTGAATCATAACTATAGGGGAGAAAGACATGGGTTGACTTTCAGATTTTACCACATATGAATGTGAAGCTCTTTACTACTCATGGGTCTCACATTTTTCTAGATAATACCATATTGGTGCTAGATGTACCAAGTATCCAGACTTATTTTAATAAAACTATTAATAACAATGCTTTGATAAGAAAATAGATAATCTGGGCTGATTTAAAAACTAGATGGGACACAACATGCAAACCATATAAATATATAATAAAGTATCACTCGTTCCTCTTCTTTATGTCTTTCCACTCCTATGAATTATCGATACTGCTGCAAATGGAGTACTGATAAAATTCAAATATGAGCGTACCACTTCCTGTAAAAAAAAATCATTTTTATGCTTCAGAATGAAGAACAAAACCCTCCCTTCTATGTTCCCTCTCAGGCTCACCCTGGCTTCTACCTTTACTATGCCAAATTTGATATTCCTTCTGCTGTTACAATTACCTGAATTGCACTTCATCTCTCCCCCTTGCATACTTCACTCACCTATCTTCTACTATCCTTCAGATCTCTTTCAGTTGAGTCCTTCTCCAGGAGGACTTGACTCCTCAATCTCAACATAGAATTGGTGTCTGTCATTGTACTCCACACAACACTGTGCATACTTACATGGTGGTTAAGAAAAGGCTTTAAAGTGACTGGCATAATTGTGTTTCTCAAGCGATTAGACTTCAACATCCAGATGAAAGTGTTCAGTCTTAGAAAAGTGCCTACTACAAAACTCCTTAAATATTTGACATGAACTATTAAATAAATAAAATGTCCTTACCCCAAAGGAGCCTACCATCTAGTATGAACAGATGCTTTTCAATTTATCCGTCTATGTGCAACAATTATAAATAGGTTTTATTGGCATAAGAACATTTTTAGATTCTGATTCAGGCCTTAACTAAATCTTCTGTTTATTTATTTATTTATTATTTTTTTAATTTTTTTTTTTTTGATGAAGAGAAAAAAGGTTCCCAGAGTCTAGTATATTTGTGATGATGCCTTTTAGGTTTTTTTCTATTTCTTTTTTGGCTAAAGTTTGAATTGCCAATTTGTGGATCAGGTAACATTCATCTTACCTTGCCCAGAATTTCCATCTGTTATGAGCAGACAAAGCCTTCTTAATTGTCAGTGTACTTGAAACACTTGAATGCACACCCAGTCAAATTTTCTATTTTTACAGTTAGATTTACATACAAATAGACAGACTGGAAAGGGTCAACAGAAGTCAAATTTCAGTGAAGAACAATGACACACATGACAGAAAGTGATTTGTGTGTCATTCAGAAAGCTGTCACAATGTGGCTATGGACACTGTGAGGTTGAGCATGAATTCTCCCTTCTGGAAATGCAAAACTTTTCCATCATAGTTCTACCATTGCTTCTAATTAGTGATTCTAATCCATGAAGTTTTATCAAAATCATAGTAGTGGTTGTGGTGAGCTGAATTTTTCAAACAATACACATCTCCCGGAGATAGAGACACATTTTAGAGGTTATTTTCCTTCTATCCATAGATTTTTCTCACTTAACTGCCACACAAACACACAGAGAGAAACTCATACACTTGGAATTAGAATCATTAAATGGTAATTCAATGATAAAGATAGGGATATGCCACATTCTTCATATGCATAAGTGTAGAAAAAAGATGGAGTTCCACTAAGCTATATGTTCTAAGAGAAGAGAATGAGATAGTAAAATTACAAAAGAAAATAAAAGGAAAAGAAAAAGAAAAAAGAAAAGAAAAGAAAAAAGCAAACAAGAAAGAAAAGTAATAAAAAGAAGAAAGAAAAAAATCACATATTTTGAGCTACTCTGTAGATGCAACCATTTAAAATTACAGGACAGTAGAAGGTACAAAATGTGTTTTTTTGTTTGTTTGTTCAATTACCTGCAGGAGGAGTCTGGGAATCTGACAGCATGGTTAAATTACAGAATTGAAAGATCAGGACTGTGCCAAGCCACTTCTCCACAAGGTCAAGGAATCTAGTGGAATTAAAGCAAGGAGAATCACAGGGTGAAGAAGATTTACAGAACTGCTGGAGGCAACTGCCTTGGCTTTGATCCATTGTTCTACCACATCCTCATTTCTAAATCTTTTTTTAATTTAATTTATTGTGTTTAAATAGATTCTAGGGTCACCCAGAATGCATCCCCCCATATTCCCCTCAACATCTCCCTTGCCCCCCCCCCATAGTGCCCTGCCTGCTTCCCTTCAGGTTTATCCCACTCTATCATCCCCTTTCCCTCTGTCCTCTTTTCCTCTGGTCCCTTTGATCCCTCCTCTGTCTCAATTCTGTTCCTCAGTTCACATTGTTCATTGGATTCCTCAAAGGAATGAGGTCATATAATATTTTTCTTTCTCTGCTTGGCTTATTTCACTTAACATAATAGTTTCCTGGTCCATCCATGTTGTTGCAAAAGGTAATATTTCCTTCTTTTTCATGCCCCCATAGTATTCCATTATACACACACACACACACACACACACACACACACACACACCACAGCTTTTTAATCCATTCATCCACTGACAGACACTTGGGCTGTTTCCAGATCATCGCTATTGTGAACAATGCTGCCATAAACATCATTCAAAAAAAATGAAATGCACCCCCCACATCCTCATTTCTAAAGAACGTCAGAGCAAAGAAGAGACAGAACTAAAGCTGTAGTCCTCCAGCTCCCTGGGAACTACCGGTGTAACATGGAAAAGAACTGCTCAAGACACAAACTGATGTCAAGAGGAAGAGGTAGAGGATGTCAAGAGAGACAAAGACCTCCTGAATCTTCTTCTCCCTTAGCTTTTATTGATCAGAAGCAGAACAAAAGTAACAGATTACAGGGGAGGAAGATGAGATGATTAGGGGAAACAATGACTAATGTACTTTTTGCTGACATTGAGAAAGGGCTAATTTTGGTCAGTATATTCTTTTTCTTTGCTAGTTAACAAGCACAAAGGAAGGTCAATCTGAAACTCTCTAGGCTAATTTCTTAAAAGCCTGTTCACATGCATTTTTTTATGTTTGTGCAAAGATTATTCACTCACACAGCTTCATGGTGTTTGCATCCAAGAACACATTCACATTCAGGGCTTTTTAAACTAAAGTTCCCAGTCCAAGTAATAGAGGGTTCAAGGTTAGGTGGGTAATTCCCTACATAAAGCTTTTAAATACTTGGGAGCTCTATTGGATTTAGGGACAGACTATTCAGGAAGCAGATGTTAGGCAAGTAAGTTTGTAAAATGTGATTATGTTTGTTCACTTTGTTAAAAATGGCACTGTCGGCCCTGGCCGGTTGGCTCAGTGGTAGAGCGTCGGCCTGGCATGCAGAAGTCCCGGGTTCGATTCCCGGCCAGGGCACACAGGAGAAGCGCCCATCTGCTTCTCCACCCCTCCCTCTCTCCTTCCTCTCTGTCTCTCTCTTCCCCTCCCGCAGCCGAGGCTCCATTGGAGCAAAGATGGCCCGGGCACTGGAGATGGCTCCTTGGCTTCTGCCCCAGGTGCTAGAGTGGCTCTGGTCGCAACAGAGCGACGCCAGGGAAGGGCAGAGCATCGCCCCCTGGTGGGCAGAGCGTCGCCCCTGGTTGGCGTGCCGGGTGGATCCTGGTCAAGCGCATGCGGGAGTCTGTCTGACTGTCTCTTCTCGTTTCCAGCTTCAGAAAAATACAAAAAAAAAAAAATGGCACTGTCCACGTGAATGATGCTGCCCAGGTGAAACTGCCAATTACCTTCCTGCTTGGGAAGGACTATTGTCATGCTAATGTGTGCTGGAAGAGGGGTTTTGCATCAAACAGTTTTAAGAAGAAGGAGGAAGAAGGAAGCCATGTTTTTTCAGAGTGAGGGGAGGAAGAAGGCAAGATGGAAGGAAAGGAGAGAGAAGCCAGTTTTTCAGAGTAAGAAGCCATGTTGGCAAACGGGGAACCAGAGGTGACATAGACTAGTGGAGGCCTTTGATTCTAGGAAAAACTGAAAAAGATTCTCCTGGTTGTGGAACCAGAGAATGTATGAGTGGGTTTTGGTGCCCTGTGAATGTTTTACTCGCTGGCCAGTTGCAAGGCTAGAATAAAGGAATGGCCCACCAGTTTTTGGCTTTGCTGTTTCTCTACCATCAGTCTGAATCTAATGGGAACCTGCACCTGTACCTGTCTGGCAGCAGCGACTACTGGCCATACCGAAAAAATTGATGGTATATAGGGGGCATTTTATATATACCGAGATAAACATGTAATTGCATTCAGCATTGATTGAGCACCTAATCTGTGCTTTGTCACATGCCTAATATAAGATAGTATAGATTTATTGAGACTAGTTCATGAAATTATTGCCTTATCCTTCCTTCTTTCCAGGATCTAGAGGTTGTTATATAAAAATGTAATAAACATTAATTTATTATTATTGTGTGATTAACTTAATGTCCATGTAAATAACAGAACTAGCTGTGAATATACAAATAGGATAAGAAAGATTTCCTTAATACCTAACATATCTTGGCAAAAGTTATAAACTGGTTCCTTTTGTTTCTCCCTATAGTTCTTGTAGCTTGCCATCAGTTAAATAGTGATATCAGATACAAATAATTGAAATGAATGAAATGATGTGTATCTACCATGGTTAGAAATAGAAATTAGCATTAATTTACTTAGCTAGTGCCAACATAAAACAATAACTTCCAAACTTATGAGAATTTTTATGAGTTTTTATGACCCAAACTGTCAACAATTGCTGGGAAGTCAAGTCTCAATGGATTGAGAAAATGCTCCTGCAAATGGTGGTTCCACCACTTATTTTATACATTAGCATCAAAGGGGAAGATGTAAGGGGATCACATGAAATTGATTGGTGATAGATTAGGGAGGCAGGAGAAAGCAAAGAGAAGAAATCACTGACATTGGATAAAAGTGAAAATGTATATGTTGTTGAAACATTTTACATAGGCAGGAACAGGACAGTCAACAGTTAACGATTCACATAACAATAACAATGAGGGGTGTATTGGCTTCTGCTCCTGTGGGATGTCTGGCCAGATGGAGAAGGAAGATGACCCTTACATTTCAATGGCATGTTATCAAGTGAATTATCATAGATGCAAAAGACAACAGACAGGCTTGTGTAAACTCAAACATTGACCTCTGTTTAGAGAAAGTTCTTCCCTAGGACATGACTGCCCAACATAAATTACAGTTAGTTAGAAAGGTTTGATTTAGACCACCCTGTGTTTACCTTAGTCCCCAGAGTTCTCAAGGCCATTGTGTAGGTTTTCCCTGAGCTTGTCAGTTTCAGTTCATGGCCACATCTTGATTTATTAAAAAAAAAAAAATTGGGGGGGTTATAATAGTTAGCTTACTTAATCATGCCTTTTAATATTATACATAAAAATAGTACTTTTTTTTAGGTAATGTCTCCTAAGTTGTTTCTTTTTTTAAACAACTGATGGAAGATGTTATAGTAAATATTAAAAGAAACACTTAGAGGACTGTATTATTAACCATAGCTCCTACTTTTAACTAATTGTTTTCATTGTTTATTTTTGAATTGTCTCTGTTACCTATGATAACTTCCAGTATGTTCATATTTTTGTTTGTTTTTGACAGAGACAGAGAGAGAGTCAGAGAGAGGGAGAGATAGGGACAGCTGACAGGAAGGGAGAGAGATGAGAAGCATCACTTCTTTGTTTCAGCACCTTAGTTGTTCATAGATTGCTTTCTCATATGTGACTTGATGGGGGGAGGAGTGGGGGGCCGGGCTACAGCAGAGCAATTGACCCTTTGTTCAAACCAGAGACCTTGGGTTCAAGTAAGTGACCTTGGGCTTCAAACCAGTGACCTTTGGGCTCCAGCCAGCGACCATAGGGTCATGTTTATGATCCTATGCTCAAGCCAGTGACCCCGTGCTCAAGCTGATGAGTCCATGCTCAAGCTGGCGACCTCAGTGTTCAGTCCTTTCATTTTTTATGTCCATTATCAATGCTTAACTTATGTAATAGTTGAAATAAAGATATTATATATCTCGGCTGTTGATTCTGAGATATAAAGGCTCTCTGACAGCTATTACATTTTTCTCAGAATAAATTATCTGTCCAGACATCTGATTTTATTTTTCAAACCTCTAGCATCTGCTCTAAGGTTTTCACATCATCTAGCTCTAAGCTTAGGTATGGGCAATTAGTTTTTTTTCTTACCTGTGGGTTTCAATGATCATAAAAGTCAAGCATACCCTTTTCGGTTGTTGTTGTGTTTCTTCATACTACGTAAGATAAAGCTATAACTTGTACAGAGGGCTTATCTGTTACTTGGAGATTTGTGTTTTTATTTTAGAGGTAAAATCATTAAGTCATTTGAAATAAAAATGACTTTAAACAGTTAAAGTATATTACTTATTAGAATTCCTAAAGTACACACTTATATAAACTTTCATCATTTAGATAATGTGCCTGTCCTATGTAGAAAAATGTAGTTGCTTAATAATCAAATTCAAATCCTCTACATGATAATATGGAAACATTTTGATCTATGACTCTAATATTGTATGCCACAGTTCTCTTTATCATCTTGCAAAATTCTCAAGTAAGTGTTTATCATTCAAATCTTTTTACTTTCTAATAGTTTATTGAGAAAAGGCAACATTAATTTCTTTAATATTCTAAATATCTCTTGCCATAACTATTGTAGTGCCAGTAGTCATGGCTGTCATGCCCATTCACATACAGGTTCTCATTGAATTCAGACAAAAAGGTCAAGATACAGTGAAGCCAAAAAATGGTGGGCCATTCCTTTATTCAATTCTCACACTGGCTGATGAGTAAACAGGCAGGGAAAACATTTCTCTTTTACTCATACAGAGCTCTCAAAGCCTTGACATATTCTCCAGTTCCACAACCAGGAGAATCTTCTCCAGTTTCTCCTAGAATCAAAGGCCCCCAAGTCTTAGTGGAACTAGCAAAGCCCCTTACTTCTGATTCCCCATCTGCCCACCTTCTCTCTCTGCAAAACTGGCTTCTTCTTCAGCAGTCTGCATTCTCTCCTCTCTCACTCTGCAAATATGGCTTCTTTCTGCCTCTTCTTCTTCTTCTCTCTCTTTTCAAAACTTTCTAGCACGAAAACCTCTCCTCCAGCAAACATTAGCAAGCAATGGACCTTCCCAAGCAAGAAGGTAATTTGCAATTTCACAGACCACATACACCTGGCGCAAACTGTAAGTGAGCAAACATAAAGATCATATTGATATTTTACAAACTTATTTGACCAACAACTATGTAGTCTCATAGTATTATCTGAGCTTGCATACCGTAAGTGAGCAAACATAAAGATCATATTGATATTTTACAAACTTATTTGACCAACAACTATGTAGTCTCATAGTATTATCTTCTAATACTATTCACCCAGCTCATGACTAATCTTTGAAGTAATTAACTGCAATGTGGTAAATAAATTATTCAGGAAAACTTTCTTTGTTGTTTGATTATAATAACATAAAGTTTTAAAAGAAGGTATGCCAAAGTGACTTTTATATTTCATTTTGTTACCAGTTTAAGAGCCATCATACTCATTAATGACATGACCCTTTTATAATTTTTATAATTTTTTTTATTTTCAAATCATTTGCTTGTCAATATAATTACTTTTTATAATTAAATGAAAATGTTTATACATACTTAAGAATCACCTATGTCTTACCAGTGGTTCCGTCTTGCTGAGCTCAGTGCCTCAGTAGGATGGGAATTTTCTGTGGAACTGGGACCTTTAGAATATAGTTCCCTGGAAGGTTCTTTTCCAGGTTTCAGACTGGCACTGGGTTATTTAGCTATAGCTTAGAGGTGGGAGTAGCATTCTTCTCCCCTCTGCAAGCTCAGCCTATACCACTTCCCCAACAGGTAACTCATTTGACCATTCTCTGATGCCTGAAGGCTCTGCCATACTGAGCTTGTACCTGCAGAGGAGCTGGCGCAATGCACAACCTGAACCTTTGGTGTGTTTTTCTGGTGGAGCCAGGGTCAGAGAGTGTGTGGTATAACTCTGAAGTAAGGGGTCATTTTCCACTCACAGTCTTTCTGACCACACTGTCACCAAGCTGGAACCCACTAGTCTCATCTTCCTAACTCCAGGCACTCTACCCTATTGAGGTTAAGCCCTATGGAAGGATCTGTGGGTTTTGGCCAGCCTGGGCCCATTATATAGTCTTTTCATAAAAGTCTTTTGAGAACTACTAGGCAAACTCAAGTAGTGGCAGAGTAGTTGACAGGAGGAGGCAAACCTCAGGTTGCTTTGGACCTTTTACTGATCTTCTCCCCCTCTCAAAGCTAGAGAAAGCCAACCCTTGTAGTTAGCTTGGCCTTTTCCATGCACACCCAGGTTCAGAATAGTCAACCACAAACAGTGAATTGTGTGGTAGCTCCAAAAAGTATCCCAAGCATAGTTACAGGTATATCCACTTTCACTGGAACCCTGCCAAAGTGGACTCAGAAAAAAACACAACCAGTGGTGTACACAAAACCACACCAGAGCTTGACCCAACTAACCAAACAACCAGCACACCTAAAGAGAGATCCTAACGGACACCATACCTTGCTGGAAAGAACTCTACCTCATGGGGGAGAGATGAGTAGTTCCCACACAGCAGTTCATACACTGTGATTAAGGTTTATCTTTATAGTTAGTCACTCTGAGGGGTTTACCTCATCCAAGAATGGACAAACGGCAGTCAAAACTCAACATCAATGAGCGAATGTAAATAAGCCACACAAGAGACATCTTTGGAGCATCTAGCTCAGATGATCTGGAAGACGGTAGCATTGAGCTGCACAGGACACTTACAACATGAAAGCAACATAAAAAATGTGAGAGTCATAGCAGATCAACCTAATATAAAAGAAAATGCAAAAAAGCAGACAGAATGAAGAGAGAAAGAAACATGCCCGAAATGAAAGAACAAGAGGAATCACCAGAAAAAGAATGAAATAAAATGGAAGCAACCAAGATAACCAAGATATTAGATGCAGAGTTTAAAACAATGCTTATAAGAATGCTCAAAGACCTTAGGGGAAGAATGGATAATCTCAATGAAAACTTAAACAAAAGATGGTAAGTATGAAAAAAAAAAAAGAAAACATAAATAAAAACCAATTGAAACAAGGTACAAAATATCTGAAATGAATAATACACTAAGAGAAATAAACAGCAGGTTGGTTGAAGCAGAGAATCAAAACAGTAATTTAGAAAACAAAGTAACAGAAAACATTCAAGAAGAGTGGCAAAAAAACAAACAATAAATAAATAACAATAAGGAAAGTATAAAGAACCTCTGGGAAAACATGTTACAACATGTGCATATGCATTAGAGGGGTACCAGAAGGAGAAGAGAGCAGGGCATTGAGAACCTGTTTGAAAAAAAATTGTTGAAAAGTTCCTTATCCTCGTGAATAAAGACACACAAGTTTAAGAAGCATGAACAGTTTAAAGAAAATAAAACCAAGGAGGTTGATAACAAGACAAATTATAATGAAAAAGGCAAATATTAAAAGTAAAGAGATCATCTTAAGAGCAGAAAGAGAAAAACAGTTAGTTACCTATAATGGAAACCCTGTAAGGCTGTCAGCTGATTTCTCAAAAGAAACACTCCAAACCAGAAAGTATTCAAAGTAATGGAAAGCAAGGACCTACAACAAAGACTACCAGAAAGGTTATTATTTAAAATTGAAGGTGAAATAAAGAGCTTCCTAGACACCCCTCCAACCCACACACACAAAAGCTAAAAAAGTGTATTACCAGCAAACCAGTATTATAAGAAATGCTAATGGGTCTTCTTTAAGAAGAAAAAAGAAAAAAGAAAGAAGGAGAGAGAAGAAAAAGAGAGAGAGGAAACATAGAAATAAAAATAAAATGGCAATATAGGTACTTATTAATAATTACTTTAACTATAAATGAGTTAAATGCATCAATCAAAAGATATAAGATAGCTGAATGAATAAGGCAACAAAATACATATATATGTTATTTATAAGACCTACCTCAAAATAAAAAAAAGGACACAGACTGAAAGTAAACAAATGTTAAAAGATATTTCATATAAATGAAAACACACAAAAAAGGTGGGGTAGCAGTACTTATATAAGACAAAAAGGACTTTGAAACAAAGATCATAACAAGAGACAAAAAAAGTCTTCATATAATACTAAAGAGATCCATTCAAAAAAGGGGATAAAACCCTTAAAACATATATGCACCTAACATAGGAACACTTAACTATATAAGGAACATCTTGGTGGACATAAAAGTAGAGATTGACAGTAATACAGTCATAGTAGAGATTTTAACACCCTATTGACATCAATATATAGATTTTCCAGAGGAATAAATTAACAAGGAAGCAGTGGCCTTAAACAACATACTAGATCAGATAGATTTAACTGACAATTACAGAGCAGTTCACTGAAAAGTAGTAGTATATACATTCTTTTCAAGTGTACATGGAACATTCCTAGGGATAGACAACATGTTAGGACACAAAATAAGTAGTAATAAATTAATAAAAGAAGATTGAAATAATATCAAGCATCTTCCCTGACCATAATAATATGAAACTAGACACCAACTTTAAGAAAAAGAACTGAGATACAAACACATCGAAGCTAAATAACATGTTACTAATCAATGAATGAATCAACAATGAGATCAAGGAAGAAATCAAAAGTTACCTTGAAACAAATAAAAAATAAGCACACAACAAGCCTAAATTTATTGGACACAGCACATACAGTTCTAAGAGGGAAAGTCACAGTAATACAGGTCTATCTCAAGAAAAAAAAATTTCAAATAAACAATCAAACCCCACACCAAAAAAAAAAAAAAACCCCTAAAAAAAGAAGAAGAAAAACAAACAAAGACTAAAGTAAGTAGAAGGAAGGAAAAAACAAAGATTAAACTGGAGATAAATACAGAAACTTACTGAAAAAAATAAAGAAAACCAAGAGCTGGTTCTCTCTATTTCTCTTTCTCTCTCTCTCTCTATTTTAGCCAAGATTAAGAAAGAGAGAGAGAGAGAAAGAGAAATCAAACAAATTCAGAAACAAAACAGGAGAAATAACAGCTGACACCGGGAAATACAAAGAATTGTAAGAAAATATTATGAACAAATTGGACAACCAGGATAAAATTGATAAATTCCTAGAAAATACATCTTCAAAAACTGAATGAGGAAGAATCAGAAAAGCTAAACAGACTGATTATAACTAGTGAAATTGAAGTAGTAATCAAAAAACTCCAAGTAAACAGAAATCCTGGACCAGTGGGATTTTACCAAACATTCAAAAAAGAACTAACACCTATCCTTCTCAAACTATTACAAAACATTCAAGAGGAGGGAAGGCTCCCAATCTTATTTACAAGGCTACATTATCCTAATTTCAAAACCAGATAAAAACACTACAAAGAAAAAATTATAATCTGGTAATCCTGATAAACATAGATGCTAAAATTCTCAACAAAATATATATAGTTTTAAATCTAACAATACAGTAAAAAGATCATACACCATAATCAGGCGGAATTTCTTCTGGAGACACAATGTAAGTACAATATTCATAAATCAATAAACATGATACATCACATGAACAAAATGAAAGACATAAGCCACATGATCATATCAATAAATGCAGAAAAAGCACTTGATAAAATTCAGCATCTATTTAGGATAAAAACTGTCAGAAAAGTCAAAATAGGAGGAGCATACCTCAACATAATAACAGCCATATATGACAAACCTATAAGTCAATATCATACTCAATGAGTAAAAATTATGTGTTTCTCTTAAGATCATGAACAAGACAGGGATGTCAACTATTACTATTCTTATTCAACGTAATACTGGAAGTGCTAGCCATAACAGTCACACAAGAAGAAATAAAAGGCATCCAAATTGGAAAGAAAGAAGTAAAACTGTTATTACTTGGAGATGTTATACTATAGAGAGAGAATTCTAAAGATTCCACCAAAAAACTACTAGAACTGATAAATGAAAGTAGCAGTAAAGTAGTAGGACATAAAATAAATATCAAAAAATCAGTTGCATTTTTATACCAATAATGAACTATTAGAAAGGGAAACTAAGAAAAGAATTTCATTCATGATATCTCAAAAAGAATAAAATTTAACCAAGGATGTAAAAGATCTGTGTTCAGAAAATTATGACACTGAAGAAGAAATTAAAGAAGATTCAAAAAAGTGAAAGTATATACTGTGTTCATAGATGGATTAGAAGAATTAACATCATTAACATGTCCATACTACCCAAAACAATCTATAGATTCAATGCAATTCCTATCAAAATGCAATGGTGTATTTCACAAAACTAGAACCAATATTCTAAAATTTCATATGATACCAAAGATCCTAATAGCCAAAGCAGTATTGAAAAGAAGAACAACGTTGGAGGAACCACATTACCTAAAATCAAACTATACTAGAGTCTATACTAATCAAAACAGCATAGTACTGGCAAAAAAAAAGACACAGATCAATGGAACAGCATAAAGAGCTTAGGAAAAACCCCACATCTTTAAGGTCAATTAATACTTGACAAAAATGCAAAAACATATAATGGATTGAGATTGTCTATTCAATAAATGTGGATGGGAAAATAGAAAAGATACATGCAAAAAAATGAAACTAGACCACATTCTTACACCACTCACAAGACTCAAAATGGATTAAGGATTTAAACATTAGACTTAAAATTATAAAAATTCTAGAAGTAAACAGGCAGTAAAGTCCTGGACATTTCTCATAGCAATATTTTTTTATATATATCTTCTTATTCAAGGGGGAAAAAAAGACAAAATAAACAAATACAACTATATCAAACTAAAAAGTTTTTTGGGTTTTTTTTTGTTTTTGTTTTTTTTGTTGTTGTTGTTGTTTTCATTTTTCCAAAGCTGGAAACGGGGAGGCAGTCAGACAAACTCCCGCATGCACCCGACTGGGACCCACCTGGCATGCCCACCAGGGGGCGATGCTCTGCCCCTCTGGGGCGTTGCTCCATTGCATCCAGAGCCATTCCAGCGCCCAAGGCAGAGGCCACAGAGCCATCTCCAGCGCCCGGGCCATCTTTGCTCCAATGGAGCCTCGGCTGCAGGAGGGGAAGAGAGAGACAGAGAGGAAGGAGAGTGGGAGGGGTGGAGAAGCAGATGGGCGCTTCTCCTGTGTGCCCTGGCCGGGAATCGAACCCGTGACTTCTGCACGCCAGGCCGACGCTCCACTGCTGAGCCAACCGGCCAGGGCCAAAACTAAAAAGTTTTTGCACAGAAAAGGAAAGCATCAACAAAAAGAAAAGACAACCCATTCAACGGCAGAACATATTTGCCAATGATACATCTGATAAGGGTTTAATATCCAAAACCCTTATAAAAGAATTTATACAGCTGTAAAAGAACTTATACAGCTTAACACTATAGTGAAAGAGTCAATAGACACTTCTCTAAAGAAGACATACAAATGGCCAATAGACATCAAAAGATGCTCAGTGTCACTAATCATCAGAAAAATACAAATTCAAACCACAAGAAGATTTTACTTCATACCTGTCAGAATGGCTATCATCAATAAATCAACAAATAACAAGTTTTGGCAAGGATGTGGAGAAGAGAAAACCCTTGTGCACTGTTGGTGGGATCACAGATTGGTGTAGCCACAGCAGAAAGCAGTACAGTATAGAGTTATCTCAAAAAAGTAAAAACAAAACTGCCCTAAGATCCAGTAATTCTACCTCTGGGAATATATCCAAAAAAACTGAAAACACTAATTCAAAATAATACATGCACCCATATGTTCATTGCAGCATTATTTAAAATAGCCAAAATTTGGAAGCAGTTTAAATGCCCATCAGTGTGTGAGTAAATAAAAAAGCTGTGGTACATTTACACAGTGGAATACTACTCAGCTGTGAAAAAGAAGAACATATTACCCTTTGTGACAGCTTGTATGGAACTGAACAGTATTATGCTAAGTGAAATAAGACAGCCAGTACCATATGATTTCACTTATTTGTGGAATCTAATAAACAAAATAAACTAGCAAACAAACTAGAAACAGACTCATAGAAAAAGAGAACAGGCTGACAGCTGTCAGAGGGGAAGGTTGCTGGGGAGCTGGATGAAAAAGGTGAAGGGAGCAGGCAAAAACAAAACTCACAGTCGGATAGCAGGATGATAATACCTAGAGGAAAACAGGGTGGGTAGGTGGTGGTAGACGTGGGTAAAAGAAAATAAATGGTGATAAAAAGATAATTGACTTGTGGTGGTAAACTCACAATACATATATGATGATGTATTATAGAATTGTACAATTGAAACCTATGTAATTTTATTAACCAATGTCACCTCAGTAAGTTAAATAAAAATAAAATTAAAAAGAGAAATATTGTTCTCTGACCATGGATGAAGTCTTGACTTGAAGGCAGGGTATACAGAGGTGTGTTAGAGAACTGGGCACCTGAAACCTATATAATTTTGTCAACCAGTGTCGCCCTAGTACATTCAATTTAAATAAAAATATTTTGATTGAGAAAAAAATGTAAAAATTTTTAAATAAGTAAACAGAAGGTGGAAAACGCTTGAACAACAGAAGAAAAGAGAAAACCATCTGTAACCCAAATCTCTCAGACACTTGTGGAGAAAAGTAAAATCTGAGAGACAATGTCCATCATTCAAAGAAGTGACCAGTAACAAAGTAAACAATGGACTGGATCAAAATGAAAAGAAATAGGACAAGAACATAATGTTGAGGTGAAGCCTCCAAGAAGACATTTCAAAATACATTATGATCTAAGAATTGGTTCATTCACTCAGTGCTTAATCCTTAATAAGTGGGTCCTTGTAGCACTCCAGCCCGCTGAGAACTACCAGTGTCATGTGGAAAAAACCTACTCAAGACACAAACTTATGTCAAGAGGGAGAGGGGGAGGCTTGCCAAGGGAGGCAAAGAGGACCTGAATTTCTTCTCCCTGTGTTTTGGTTGTTCGACCTCCACCGGGGTCGCGACCCACAGGTTGAGGACCGCTGCTCTAAGCTAATTTTCTAAAGCCAGTTCACATGCATTCCTTTGTGTTTGCACAGAAGTCACCCACTCACACAGCTTCTTGGTGTTTGAATCCAAAAGACATTTACTCAGGGCTTTTAACAAAAGTTACCCAATCCAAGTCATAGAACGTTCAAGGTTAAATGGGTGATGCCCTACAGGTTCTATCATTTAAAAATGATATCTGAAACTGAATTATTATTTCCTATCTCATACCCCACCAAAGCTCTTTATTCTAGGGGAAATATTTATACTACACAATCTTGGTTTTTATTCTTTTGTATCCGTGTGTGTGTGTTTACTCATCTCCTTCCTGATACTACTCCTCACTGTCTTCTCTAAAAAAATTTTTGTGAAAAGACTAGAAATGTTTTAAATGTATCTGTCTATGAATTGTTATACATAGGAAATTATTTTTAAATAACCTAAAATATGAAAAATAAATCTCTATTATCTATTTCTTCATCTCTATCTATTCAAAACTTTCTTATCAAGCTTTTATTTATGGTGCTGTAATGTTACATGAGAATTTTTCTTAGTGTTAGTGACAAGTACTTTCTTCTAAATAAAGAAGATAAAACATGTTATAAATAAGGAAAACATATTCTATTCTCCGAATATATCATTTATTACTCTTATATACACATATATAAGAACTTTAAACTAATTTGGTTCTTTGAAGAACATTGATACCCTATTAGGTAGCAAGTACTGTGGTATTTCTACTTCTCTCCCTGTATACCATGTAAGGATATTTGAAGAGAATTATTCATAGAGACAACTGATGCTTTCCAGATGGACCAGATGTTCTTATTTTGCAAACATTTATAAGGCCATTCTATACTGCTACCAGAGGAGAGCAAAACATGGTTTGGTGTACATCCAGCATTTCAGGATTTAGAAAGGCAAAAAATGCCAAGCAGACAGCAAAGGCAGGAAGTGAAGCTCAGATTGATTTAAAAGAACTTCTCCCAAGTTTAATGACTTTATTAGAAAAAAAATATGTGGGAAAAACTGCCCAGAAAAAAGCTGGAATAAGTAGGAAACATAAGATCTGGAGGCAGGGCCATAGGTAAATATTTTTTATGATGCCTATGTCTATAAATGCAGTTTGATTAAAATATTACAAAATATGATGTCATTGTGTTGCTTAAACTATTCTTGACCTGTTGCATCATGGCTAATTCCTTCATTGGCAATTATGGTTTCAGCTTCCATGCTACTGTGGTAGGCAGGTTCTAAAGTTACTTTTAATGATGGATATTTATTCATTCTTTGGTATTCATACCACTGTTTAATTCTCTCACTTTGAGTGTGGACTGGATATACTGACCTGGTAAGAATGAATACTATAAGGCAGAAATGATGCTATGCCACTTTTGAAATTAGATTATAAAAGACTGTGGCTTTCAATTGGATATGCTCCTGCTTGGATTTCCAGCCCTTAGGGAAGTGGCTGGACATGTGTATAGGCCAAGGTAATGAGAGATCGAGGCTTGCCAACAAACATGTGTGTAGTTTTGGAATAGATTTTCTACTGTTGAATTTTTAGATGAGGCCATAGCCTGAGCTGAAAGTTGGACTGCATCTCTTAAGAGACATCAAGCCATAGGCAACCAATTAAGCAAAGCCGAAATTCTAAGTAATATAAATTAAGAAAATCAATGTCTGTTGTTTAGCCACTTATTTTTGGTTCTTTATTACTTAGTAACAGATATCTAATACACTCCCTTCCTATCTAAACATTTATTTTTCTGACTTCCCTATATAAACATCTACATTTTTTATAGTTATTTGAACTTGTTTCTCTACATGATACTTTTCACTACATAATATTTTTTTCTTGTTTTCTAATTTATTTTCTGTGCTTTGATATAGAATATAATCTTGATGAAGGCCAGAAATTGTGCTGTATGCTAAGTGCTGTGCAAATGCACATGATAGCATTTTAAATAAATAATTGATGAATAAATAGTATATATAATTTTACAAACTAAGTGCTTATTATTATAACATGATTTATCTTATTCAAAACTTAGTATCTTTCATAACTGTACTATTGCACTAAATGAATTTATAATACACAAAGACATACATACACATACTGAACACAAAGAGAATTCATCAATGTATCAGCGCATTATACAAAAGCCCCTGTACAATTTGTTATTTATATTTTACTCCAGTTTTACTTCTATCTTAGATTTATGTTCCAGGAAAAATAATTGCTTGGATTTTTTTCATATTCAGATTTATGCTGAAATCCTAGTTTCTCTGTCTGGAATGATTTTCTTTGTCTGTCATATTGGGGGCTTTATATAATGAAATATTTAAGAACAGCTGCTTTAAGTCCAAATTGGTTTGGCTGGAACAAGTATGGCTCCACTAAATATCTCATAAACAGTTGTTCCTTGTTTGTAAACATTTAAGCTTTTATTTTCCCCACACAGAACAATTCCATCAAGCTCATAAGAGAGTTGGGGAGAGACAGAACCTGCAAAGATTAATGTTGCAATATGGTAAATTTTTCAGGACTAAAGTCCAAGACATTCTTACCCTCAGACTAATCCCTGTAATGTTCAAGCAAATTGCAACAACAAACTAGATATATGTCTGAGTCCTCTCTGTGATCCACCATTCTTGTAGTAGAACATATGAGTGACTCTGTCCGAGTTTCTGTTTATGTTTTTTTTAAGAATTTTAATAACACCAACCTAGAAATTTATCTGAAATTTTTGAAGGTGCCATTTTTCCAAGTTTGAGTCCCGGAAACATAAACATTTTTGTAATGAGAATCAATCTGAAAATACAACTCAAAAAACAAACAAAAACATATTCAGAATGGGGTAAGATCATAAAGAGCAGGGCAAAGACTAGGGTCAATCATTTTGTGAGCAGATTATAATAGAAAACATTTTTTCCTATTTCACACATATCAGAAAGCTAACTAAAACACCTCACAATGTTTTACTATTAAAAATATTTCCCTATGACTCCTTGGTAACTTCCATTGATGTTTTAAGACATAAGCCTTGAATCACCTCTTTCTGAAAGCCTCTTCTGCATCAAATCCCATGCTGTGTGAGTTGCCTGTCCTCTGTGTTCTGTATTCCTTGCACATTTTTTTTATCACAGGCTTACCATGTTTTATCTTTTTATAACCTCATTAATTTGAACTCAGTTATACCAGTTTAAAAGGAAAGCCACAGTTCCTTCACTTTAATATCCTCATGTTTACTATATCACTGTATTAACTGAAAACATGTAAAAATTTTCCGTCCTTTGCATTTTTGGTCCTTCGAAAGGCAGGCCTATGTGTCTGAAATCAGTTGATGATCCAGACAGTAGAATCACTCATGCAAAGAAAACCTTACCTCATCCCTCACCAGGTCTTCCATGGATGGCTCTGCTTTGGAGAAATAGGACCTTCCAGGGCCATCATTCTCAAAATGTGGGTCCAGGAACAGCCAGATCAACAGTACCAAGGACTTTGGTAGAAATGTAAATTTTAAAGTTCCTCACAGAACTACTGAAACAGAACCCTGAGGGTGGGCAAAAATGCATGTTTTACTATGCCCTTCAAGGGAGGCATCTCACTACAGTTTGAAATCTTGTGTTCGGGGCAGTGACTCGCTGTGTAAAAATAATGAAATCAATTGCAAAGTTTTAAAAATTGTATATGTGCTATGCCTTCTTCAAGGAGATATTCTCATATGTTCCTCTATAGGTTGACAGGCCACAGTAATAACTAATTAAAAGTGCCTTCCCTGTCACGGAGTGGGTTTCTCTGATAATTGACTTATATAACTATTAAATTAAATTATTCTATGATTAATAATACAATTTGTGCATTTTATTCACATCTTTACACTTTAGGGCAGATGGCCTTTAGCAGGCAAACATAATATAAGGAATGTTTTGTGAAATAAAGTACAGTATATGCAAAATGGTTTAGAATCAAGATTTGACCTAAATATAAATGTTTTTACATTATACCTGATCACTGGTCTAATTCTCTAATTTTAAATAAGACTGAAGAAAATAGTTTGCATGTATGTAAAAACAAAACAAAAATAATACTGATATTAATTATTTCCTGATGGTAAAAAACATTTTTTCATCTACTTTATTTAGTTGCTTGAAATGTATAGAAGAGTTTCCTCAAAGAAAAAAAAAGTCTAAATAAATCATTAAATAGCGGTTTCAACAGTAAGAGGCTTTCTGTTGATGGCAATGTGATAAAATATTTATATTTAAAAGTGTGTACTTAAAGTGTAGTTTTTAGTGAACGAGAATATCCAGGTGATTTATTGTACCTAACTTTAAATGTCATTCACTATGTTTAAGTGATGAGTTTGCCAATATGTATTAGTTCCTGTACTCTTACTTTATTAAGAAAGATTATTAAGTACCTTGGCTAAGACAGAAGTCAGGACAAATTTAATATATTGGCAGTATTCTTAGATATACTGAAGCAAGATCACCTGTATATCTTCATATTGCTTTAGCAACTATTTAAACACTAGCATTTAAAATATTGATGTTGCTGACCAACATTTTTTGCTCAGAAAGAAGTATATTGGCTTCACAACTTTAGATGCTTTTAGCCTCTAGCATACATACTTTTACAGGCTATGTAACAAACCCTTGCATTAATCATGGAATTGCCTTTAACTTTTGTAGATTGAAAGCAAGCAGTACACACATCTAGTCTAGTTTAATCAAGGATGTTTAAACATATTCCATTTTATTCCTCTTTTTTCTCTATATATTTTCAATATTCAAAGTCTGTATGGAATTAACCTGCTAAATATTTAAATATGTGTTTTTAAATAAAATCTATTACAATCTACCTAAAAAGACATACTACAAAGCATTGAAATTAGTTATAATATCACATGAATTTCTTTTAAGCCTGAAAATACACTTTCACTTTCTTAAACAAACATCAGAAATAATAGGAAAGAGTGTCAATATAAATAATAGTATAACATAATATTTTAGCGTAAAGAGCATGTATTCTTTTTTTGTCTCACCTAGGATTCAGGTTTATCACAATAAATTTTTAATTAGACTCACAATGATTTGCCTATTTTTAAATGATCATGAAAATCAAATTCCTCATATAAAAATCAGTGTTAATTTCCACATGCATTTCTCCATTAATTGTATCCTTCTTCACATTTCTTTTTTTTCCCTTTATTATTAATTTTAATGAGGTGACATTGATCAGTCTGGGTACATAAGTTCAGAGAAAACATCTCCAGGTTATTTTGACATTTGATTATGTTGCATACCCATCACCCAAAGTCAAATTGTTTTCCGTCGCCTTCTATCTGGTTTTCTTTGTGCGCCTCCTCTCCCCCACCACCTTTCACTCCCCTCCTCGCCATAACCACCACACTCTTGTGCATGTCCCTGAGTCTCATTTTTATATCCCACCTATGTATGAAATCATATAGTTCTTAGTTTTTTTCTGATTTACTTATTTCACTCACTATAATGTTATCAGGGTCCATCCATGTTGTTGTAAATGATGCTATGTCATCATTTCTTATGGCTGAGTAGTATTCCATAGTATATATGTACCACATCTTCTTTATCCAGTTATCTATTGAAGAGCTTTTTGGTTGTTTCTGTGTCCACTGTGAACAATGCTGCAATAAACATGGGGCTGCATGTGTCTTTACGTACCAATGTTTTTGAGTTTTAGGGGTATATTCCCAGTAGAGGGATTGTTGGGTCATATGGTAGTTTCATTTTTTATTTTTTGAGGAACCACCATACTTTCTTCCATATTGGTTGTATTTACTTTACATTCCTACCAACAGTGGATGAGGGTTCCTTTTTCTCCACAGCCTCTCCAACATTTGTTTTTACCTGTCTTGTTGATAATAGCTAATCTAACAGGTGTGATGTGGTATCTCACTGTAATTTTGATTTGGATTTCTCTAATAGCTAATGAAGATGAGCATCTTTTCATATATCTGTTGGCCATTTGTATTTCTTCCTAGGAGAAGTGTCTGTTCATGTCCTCTTCTCATTTTTTTATTGGATTGTTTATTTGTTTGTTGTTGAGTTTTATGAGTTCTTTGTATATTTTGGATATTAGGCCTTTATCTGTGCTGTTGTTTGAAAATATCATCTCCCATTTCAAATGAAATTTTCTAAATTTGGATTATTTTAACTACAAATTAATAATGAAACTCATGGTGAGGTGTTAGTACTTCTAAAATTATAAAAGTTAGTTAATATGCTTAATGCCTTTCAGTGAATGCAATATAAACTAAGTTATAGAGGCTTTTATCTATTTTATAATTTCATATTTAGTGCCCAGTTTTATCCATTTACAATTTTTCAATAGACAAACTGTAGACATATAAATGCACATCAGGCAATTTATTATATTAAAATGTTATTTTATGTATTTCAGGCTTTTGCTATTAAAAATGCTTTCACATGTGCTTTCTTATATATGTTTTATATATCCGAAATGCTTCAGATGTATGTGTACTTAATAAATCAGTGATTTATACAGAAGCATAAAATTATATTTAATCTATAAACTATATATCATAACTAAGGAAATTAATCATTTAGAATTTAAGTATCATATATTGCATAACTTAACATAATTATGTACAGTTAAAATGCAAACACACTCCAGATGTGTGGCATTTTTCCTATAGGGCATTCTGTTTCTGTGTCTTCCCTTAGCACTTACACAGGTCTCTGACATAAAGAGAGCTAAAGCCCCAGTAAAGGAGGGGGGAATAGTTTCTTTAAAGGTAGAGCACACAAATTGGAACAAGTTTGGGGACGATGGTAACATATAATATTTAGGCAGTTTTAGCTGGATATAGTTACCAAAGGCCACTTCCAAAGAAATAGTCTAACACTGTTTAAAATATTGTCACTACTTTAAAGTAAAAAAATCAGTTGGATGTACAAATTTCAGAATATCTGGGTGATGAAAGGGAGCAAACTAGTTAAATTATTGATGCTTCATATTCAACTTTTAAAGTACACCAAGAAAATAAAAATTATTAAAATGGTTATTATCATAATCTCTATTATAAAGCGATGAACAAGTATTACAGCTAACATAAAAAGTCTTCATATTAAAGCTAAGAAATAAGGCCTTTTTATTATGTACTTTTGATTTGGGTTATAATATAAAACAAATTTGGGGATTTTTAATATTGTGAAGTAAAATGAATGGAGGGCTAAAATGTGAAGAAAATTAAAATTGTTGTCATATTTTTAATGAGATGTACTTCTTACAATCTTATGGTTCAAAAAGTTGTTGACGAGACCCTGGCCATTTGGCTCAGTGGTAGAGCATCTTCTAGCATGTGGATGTCCAGGGTTTGGTTTCCAGTCAAGGCACACGGGAGAAGCAATCATCTGTTTCACCACCCTTCCTCCTCATGTTTCTCTCTCTCTCTCTCTCTCTCTCTCTCTCTTCCTCTCTCTCTCTCTCTCTCTCTCTCTCTATCTCTATCTCTATCTCTATCTCTTCCACTCCCCCAGCCATGGCTCGATTGGTTTGATGCATTGCTGCAGATGCTGAGGATGGCTCTGTGGAGCCTCTGCCTTAGGCACTAAGAATAGCTTGTTTATGAGCATGGCCCCAGATGGGCAGAGCATCAGCCTCAGAAGGGGTTTCCAGGTGGATCTGGGTTGGGGAGCATGAGGGTGTCTGTCTCTCTATCTCTCCTCCTCTCGCTTGGAAAAGAAGAAAAAAAATGTTGTTGATGAGCAGCTGCTCTAATAAAGATCAACCCTCTGATGGAAGTTAATGCAGTGAAATTTACATGGAGAAAAGAACAGTAGAGTATATATATTTGGGTCAGTTTTTTTTTTTTTTTAAAAAGGCCAGTTGACCTTAATCTACGTTATAATATGTATAATCTCAAACATAGGCTTCAAGATATACTCAAAAGACATCTTTGGAATTTGTGATCCCGTAATCATGAATCCTCATTTCCAACATGTAAACAGCTCTGAAAATGCTTTTTTCTACCTTTTAATGGAGAAATGCAATGAAGTTGATTAAAAGGCCTATGAGCAATGGGACTTTTTCCAGAATATACATACATAAACATAAATCTCATCAGAACTTAACACTGACTGCTTTTGTTATTGTTATTGTAATAATAATAATAACAACAAATTAGTGATTACTCATGTGCTAGTCTGCTTTTCAACTTCAACCATATTGTCATGTGCTGGAATTATCTGCTTCCTTTCACCTACCTTTTTCTCTCACACATCATTCCACTTTTATTTTTCTTTTTTTCTGCTTTGAGGTGCAAAAGTTCTGAACAGATATTTTCCTTTTAGCTTTTTCTTGTGTGAAATATTGTTCAAGTTGTTATCAACACATAAGATTTAAGAAAACATTTGGATATGTTTATATGTTTAATAATTCATTAAGCAGAAATTATTATAATGATTATGATTCTGCCATTTTACATTTGTGTCTTGTCTTCCCATTTAAAAGTGAACCTATATATCTCGTCTCATTTTATCATTGCACAGTCTAGTTAGCTTTATTAGTTTTTTGCTTACATACACTAGGAGCATAACTTGCCTTATTTATTGCTCTCATCAGGAATATTAGGTCCTCTGCTGCATAGTATATGACAAGTGACCATGTCTTGTAATTCAGAGGACAAATAGTCTATAGCACAGAACAACTATGTTTCATTCTCAAAGTACCTGTTAGAACAAAATATTCATTGTGTTGTTGTAGAGAAAAAAAAAGGCATTTCATTTCATAGTCATTTTCATTCTGAACACATTTAATAATTAAAATGATTGAATGTAATAAATGGAGAAAAATAATCTATTTAGCTTTAAAATTAAGAACCATAAATAAAAAAATCTGTTTTGCATATAGAATTTTTAAAACTGATACTTTAGTTTTCCAAGTAAGTCATTTATAAAATGTTAACAAGTTAAATTATGTCTTTACAGCAAAAAGATTTTTAAAGACTAATTTTGAAAGTCTTGTATTGTCATAAATATGAAGAAATTTGCATTTGTTCATAGTTGGTAGTAATGTGATACTAAACTGTAATAGGCTCCTCATAAAAGTTGTATTGTCAATAAATTTTGAATGACTACTACGTGCAAATCATAGTGTTAAAAGCGTCAGGATTTCAAAGGACCACAAGCCCCCAAGGATCTTAATTAGTTTTTAAAAATACAAATGATAATAGAAGTAAAGAAGAATTCTGAGAAGTAAATACTCTCCAAATTTGTGGTAAATACTGTACACATTTAAAGGCAACTGACTAGAAATTGTAAAGGATCACATAGAATACAAATTTGGAAATCTTGGAGATATAGAACTGATGTCACATAATAGATGAGTTTTAGGAGGCACAGATTTTAGAGACTGAGCAGACAAAGGGACGCCAGATGACAAAACTAAAGAAAAAAAAATGAGTTAAGAACTAAAACAGATGGTTGGCCAACAATTTTAACTACTCTGGAAACTCAAGTAAAATACGGGCAGAGAAGTCTGCTTTCAAATAAGTGATGTTGTGGTCTTTGTTAATTTTAGTTTCAGTCACTGTAGCTTGAAGTTACAAAATATATATTTGTTTTCTCTTTTATAGTTTCTAGTCCTTTGGTGAATTTTTAATATTATCCTTATATCCTTGATCATGTTAACCACACTGATTTTAAAGTCTGTATATAAATGCATAAATTTATTTTTATTGTCTTTTCTTTGTCATAATCTTTTTTTCAGGTACTTTTGGTTGATTGTATCTCCTGTTATTTTTTTTTATTGTAATTGTTTTAAAAGATTTTAATTTTAAAATAATTATAAATATACAGAATTGCAAAGTAGTACAGAGTGATCCTATAAGTATCTTATATATATATATATCCCTTCCTTTGTTTCTCCAAATGTTAACATCTTTATAAACACAGTATATTTAACAAAACTAAGAGATTAAAGCCCTGGCCAGTTGGCTCAGTGGTAGAGCGTCAGCCTGGCGTGCAGAAGTCCTGGGTTCGATTCCCGGCCAGGGCACACAGGAGAAGCGCCCATCTGCTTCTTCACCCCTCCCTCTCTCCTTCCTCTCTGTCTCTCTCTTCCCATCCCGCAGCCGAGGCTCCATTGGAGCAAAGATGGCCCGGGCGCTGGGGATGGCTCCTTGGCCTCTGCCCCAGGCGCTAGAGTGGCTCTGGTCACGGCAGAGCATCACTCCAGAGGGACAGAGCATCGCCCCCTGGTGGGCAGAGCGTCACCCCCTGGTGGGCGTGCTGGGTGGATCCTGGTTGGGTGCATGCGGGAGTCTGTCTGACTGTCTCTCCCCGTTTCTAGCTTCAGAAAAATACAAAATAAAACAAACATACAAACAAAAAAAACAAAAAACTAAGAGATTAAACATTGGTAAATGCTGTTAACTAAACCAGCACATGTAGTCAGAATCTCTTAGTCTTTCCATTGATGTTCTATTTCTAGAATACCACATTAATATAATCATGATGGTCTCCTTAGTTTTTTCTTTTTATTTATTTATTATTATTAAGTGAGAGGTGAGAGGCAGAGAAACAGACTCCCATATGCACCCCAACCAGGATCCACCTGGCAAGCCCAGTAGGGGGTGATAATTTGCCTATCTGGGAGCATTGCTCCAATGTTAGGCAACCGAGCTATTTTAGCACCTAAGGTGAAGCCACAGTGCCATTCTCAGTGCCAAGGGCCAACTTGTTCAAATGAGCCATGGTTGTGGGAGGAGGAGAAAGGGATTGAGAGAGAGAAAAAAGGAAGGGATGGAGAAGCAGATGGTTGCTTCTCCTGTGTGCCCTGATCGAGGATTAAATCCAGGACTTCCCCATGTCTGGCCCAAACTCTACCACTGAGCCAACTGGCCAGGGACCTTAGTTTTTTTTAATCTATGACATTTTTCAGGTTTTCCTGTTTTTCTTGACAATTCTGAAGCATAGTGGTAGATCTTATAGAATAAGTTTCACTTGAATTGTTCTTATATGTTCTAACAACTATACTGAGGTTATAATTTGTGTAAAAAAATGAAGGGATAATGTGCTGTTATCAGGTCATATCAGAGGGTACATGTCAACATGACTTATCGCTAGTGATGTTAACCATTATCATTATATATATTAAGTCTTACAGGTTTTTCCACTTTGAAGTTATAATTGCTCACTCTCAATATTCTATTTATTAAAAGAATTCACTAAGTCTAGCCAAAGTTAGAAAAAAACAATAAAAATATTTAAAACCTACCTCCAAGAGGAGGAATATTAATGAATTTGTGAATATTTGTTAAAACTACCACATAAATTAATATATATTCTTGAGAAGACTGTTTGAAGGTAAAAAATATTTTATTTCTTTATAATGTTAGGCTTGCTAGTGTAGTATTCATCAATGGATTTTATTTGCAGTAGTTACTGGAGTAATAATAATGACTTTCTATGACCACGTGTCTTCTACAATTTTTATTTGGAATTCTTCTAGACTGAATATTTGTCTTTTCTCTACAATTTCTTTGTTTTTTCAATCATACAGTCATCCCTCACCATATCATAGTTCACTTTTTGTGGTCTCACTGTATCGCAGATTTTTAAATTATATATATCTAATTTTGTATTGTGGATTTTTCACTATATCACAGGATTTTGTGGTATGTAGATATTTTTATATATTTATTATTTTCATTATTTTTGTGGTAAAATAAGCATTTTCTAACCTAAAAAATTGAAAGCAATATAAAAAATATCTAAAAATATTAATTAAAACATATTAAAAGAATATTAAATCAAAATAAAATACATAGCATACAGCAGATGAGCTGAGCTGTAATGCTCTTGGCTGTATGGTACATTCATATCATCACCTTCATTGTCATCAATACTGCACAGCTAATTCATCATCATCTTCATTGTTCAAGTTGTAGTATATTCACTGGTGAGTACCCCTATCGAATTTTATATGTTGTTAAAATTAAATAGGTTTAAGAGTGTAGAAAGTGTTTAAGATTATAGGAGGTGTTTATAAGAGTGTGGGAAAGGTTAATTACACTGTGGAAAAGGTTTATAAGAGTGTGGGGAGGATTTTTAAAGCCTTAAAATACAGTTTTGTAAAGTCATGGTGCACTTTTGACTGGTCACAGGAAAGCAACAAAAGACGATAGAAATGTGAAATCTGCACCAAATAAAAGGAAAACTCTCCCAGTTTCATACCTACTCAGTGCAGTTCGATGTGGGCTCATGCATAGATTTTTTTAGGGTTCCTTAGGTAGCTATCCCATAGAGCCTCTACAGACTCGTCACTGACTGATGGCCTACCAGAACGGGGTTCTCCGCCAAACTGCCGGTTTCCTTCAACTGCTTATCCCACAGAATAATGTTATTCCTATGTGGTGGTGCTTCATTATAAACGCACCAATATTCACATTGCACTTTGGTCACGGATTCAAATTTAGCAAGCCACAGAACACACTGAACTTTCCTCTGTACCGTCCACATCTCGACTGGCATGGCCGTGGGCTGCTCTGCTGTATACATGGTGTTACATCATCATCTGCACATGCACGCATGCTGCCACATCATCCTACAGAAACTGGGAGGGTTTTCCTTTCATTTGGTGCAGATTTCACATTTCTATCTTCTTTTTGTGCTTTCCTGTGACTGGTCAAAAGTGCACCATGACTTTACGGACACACTATATATACAAATAGTGAAGTAAATATAAGGTCTCTACTTCACAAATTTTTGCCTATTGTGGGGGGTTCTAAAACCTAACCCCCATGATAGACGAGGGGTCTATATTGGATATATATCTATATTATTTTGGATTCATAGATATATGGGCATTTATTTTATTCCTTGATTAATAATGAACAATATTTATTCTGTTGCTCTAATTTTTTCAGCTTAACCCATTGACAGTTCATTTGAGGTTGGCTCTTATGTCCTTTTGACATACATATTATTTTTATTTATTTATCTTTTGAAGACTTTCTTTTTTTATGGCACCACAGATGCTCCATGACCACCTTGTGTTTTCATTTTCTTAGTTTTAGAATCAGTCATTTTGTCAAGCTATC
Source organism: Saccopteryx leptura (assembly GCF_036850995.1). Classification (NCBI taxonomy): domain Eukaryota; kingdom Metazoa; phylum Chordata; class Mammalia; order Chiroptera; family Emballonuridae; genus Saccopteryx; species Saccopteryx leptura. Next base: position 322,851,045 of record NC_089503.1, on the reverse strand, counting down.
CTGATTCTTTCTAGTGGAGAATAACATTTAGCAAACAAGATCTGAGAATTAGATGTGGTCGTCACTACTAGGTTATTACTGCTTGTCCATAGGGCCTCTCAATAGAAAGAGTGAGAATATATGCAATTATTATATAAACATACACAAATGTCTATGTTCATTTATATATTTGTTTAACTATCATATTTATTAAAATAAAAAATGAGTTGTACTAATATTTTGTTAATTTTTTTGCATCCATATTCATGAAAGTTATTCTCTGTAGTTTTCGTCTGGTACTTTTACCTGCTTTTGATATTATTTAAGTTTCTTATTCTACTTTCTAGAAAATATTATGTAAAATTCATATTACTTTTCTTTAGTATTTAGCAGATTTTGCTAGTGTGATTATCTGGATCTATAGTTATCATTTTTTAAGCTATAAATTAAATTTGTATAATAAATATAGGACTACTCAGGTTATTGACTTCTTTGGTGAGTTTTGATAGTATGTACTTGTTAAGGAATTATTTTATTATAGCTAAACTGTCCAATCCACAATTATATATTTGTTAGTAGTGTTTTCTATCACTCTTTGAATATCTTTCAGATGGTAGAAAGGAAACTCCAGATATTAAATGTACAGTGGTCCCTTGTCTATCGTGGTAGTTAGTTCTAGAACCCACCACGATAGGCAAAAATTCACAAAGTAGTAACCTTATATTTATTTTATTATTTATATATTTTTAAGGCTTGAAAAACCCTCTCCACACTCTTATAAACCTTTCCCAAACTGTTATTAACCTTTCCCACACTTTTATAAACACTTCTTATGCTCTTAAACACTTTCTACCCTCTTAAACCTATGTACATTTTTTAAATTTATTTTTATTCTATTTTATTATATATTTTTTATATTTTATTTTTTTATTTTTAGAGAGAGGGAAGAGAGAGAGAGAAGGGGGAGGAGCAGGAAGCATCAACTCCCATATGTGCCTTGACCAGGCAAGCCCAAGGTTTCGAACCGGCAACCTCAGTGTTCCAGGTCGATACTTTATCCCACTACACCACCACATGTCAGGCCAACCTATGTACTTTTAACAACATATAAAATTATATATGGGTACTCATCATTGAATACTAATATGTTTTAATTAATATTTTTTTTTACATTTTAATAGTTTTCAATTTTTTAGGCTAGAAAATGCTTATTTTATTACAAAAATAATTAAAATAATAAATTTATAAAAATACCTATATCCCACAAAACCCCACAATATAGTGAAAAATCCGAGATACAAAATTAGATATATACAATTTAAAAATCTGCAATACAGTGAGACCGCAACTAGTGAACTGTGATATGGTGAGGGACGACTGTATAAAGTACCATGTTAAAATGCATGTGTTTCATTAGTTTGTTAATATACAGCTAGTAAATATTTCTGAGAAAAAAGTGATCAAATAAAAAGTTAAAAAAAATAATCTGGTAATAAAATTGGAACTTAGACAGTTGTTTAAATCATAGTACTTATACTGTTGTAATTTGACAAATGTAGATGACTAAAGTGTAGTCATAAGAATGTGAAGAGAGGGAAAATTGTTAGAGTTATGATGTGAATAGTCTTAACATTGTTTCTTAACGTTTTATTTTCTTCTTTTTCTATTTTTATTCTCAAATATAATTTGAACATAATAAAATTATGTATTGCTCTAGAATCTCAATGAGATGTATAAATTTAGTTGCTTAGAACAACACAAATTAATTGTCTTACAGTTGTACAGACCAGAAATCTGATGTGATTTCACTAAGACTAAGGCATCATCAAAATGCATTCCTTTCTGGAGAGAGGTTCTAGTATCTACTTCTTTATCCTTTTATTATTTTTTTTAATCTTAACACTCCATTTTCTTTGGCTCATGGCCCCCTTCTTTCATCATAAAAGTTATCAACATCAGGCCAGTCCTCACTTCCATCTCTCTGGTTCTCCATTCTGATTCTATTTCCCTCTTTTAAGTAGCTTTGTGATTATAGCAGGTGCATCTGCATAACTCAGGATTACCTCTCTATTCTAAGGTTAACAGATTAGCAAACTTAATATCACGTAAAACCTTAATTTAACTTTGCCATATAATCTAACATATTCACAGATTTCAAGGAGTAAGATGTAGAAATCTTTGAAGAGGAAGCATTTTTTTTGCTTACCTTAATAAACAATAAATTTGTCTTTTTCATGTATTTTTTCATGCAAGGATTAAAAACTAGAAATATATCTGAAGAATGTATTTTGATATGCCAACAGGATTTGGGTGAAAGATTGTTATACCTATAAAGTTATATAATATTGACAATATTTTAAAATCCTAAATACATTATTTTTCTATTTAGAAGATGTAAGCATCAAGGTTTGATTTAGGATTATTATTATTTTTTTATTAAGTCAGAATCAGGGAGGCAGAGAGACAGACTCCTGCATGTACCACCACTGGGATCCACTTTGCAAGCCCCCATGGGGCAATGTTCTGCTCATCTGAGGCTGTTGTTTCATTGCTTGGCAATTGAGCTATTTTTGTGCCTGAGGCCAGGACATGGAGCCTTCCTTAGCACCTGGAACCAACTTGCTCCAACCGAGCCATGGCTGTGGGAGGGGAAGAGAGACATAGAGAGAGAGAGAAAGGAGAGGGAGAGGGGTAGAGAAGCAGATGGGCACTTCTCCTGTATGCCATGACCAGGTATCAAACCTGAAAATCACACACTGGGCCAATACTCTATAACTGACCGAACTGGCCAGGGCCAAATTATTTTTTTAATTAACAATATTTTAATGTTTCTTTTTATAATTTTCTTTACAGGAATGCTTGTAAAGCAAATTAATAAAATGATTAGCTCTATATTCATAGAGTTTCTTGATGAATAGTATTTTAATATATTTTTCTAATCAATCTGGAATAAAATATCCAAAGGAGATTTTAAATAATTTTAATAGCATTGTTAATATTACTTAATGTTACTTTCTATGTCACTTTTTTTTAAGTTTTAGAGTCACAGAAAGGATTTTGAAGTCAATTAAATACTTAAAATATCTTCTATTCTTTTATTACAATCTATTTCTAATCAATTCTTATCATCAATTGACAGTAATAATACTCATGATAATTTTGGAGAATGACAGTAGGGAGTTTGTGAAGTGAAGCATTTGTGAAATGAGTTTGTTTATTTCATCATTCAGTTTAAGGAATTTAGTATGTGGTATTCCAATGATCAGCAAGTGCAAATAAAATAGTATTAACTTAGCTGATACAGCTAGTTTCATCTGATTCATTAAAATAGAAAATATTAACATTACTTTTATGTTTTTGTGTCAGGCTGAATTACTGTACTGTGTCCAGATACACGTATAATATATATAATATGTATATTATTGAAATTTTGTTATGTAGAAACCTCATTTTTGAGGTTGTTTATCAAATAACCTGAAATTGATGTATAATCTATAATTGATGACAACTCTAGCTTCAGTGACTCTCAAGACAAATATTTATTTTCTCTTTCATTACATGTAGTTTAGTTTACTGTGCTTCTGCTCTATGTGTCTTCAATGGGATCAACACTATTAGGACTGCTGGCTTTGGAGCAGATGGAAAAGTTCAAGTAAGCTGCTGAAACATGTAATCACTTAAAGGTTTTCTCAGAACTGTGATATCATTTCTACTCAAATTTTCTTTCTTTCTTTCTTTTTTTTTTTCTTTCATTTTTCTGAAGCTGGAAACAGGGAGAGACAGTCAGACAGACTCCCGCATGCGCCCGACCGGGATCCACCCGGCACGCCCACCAGGGGCGACGCTCTGCCCACCAGGGGGCGATGCTCTGCCCATCCTGGGCGTCGCCATGTTCCGACCAGAGCACTACTCAAATTTTCTTACTCCATACAAATTCACATAACCAAGCCTGACAACTGAAACAGGAAGTGTACCTCTCCCACAGGAAAGACTTGCAAGTTGCACGGCAATGACACTGGGAAGGGATGTTCAGTCCTTATGGGGACTCAGAATGTAATTAAAACAAAGTAAAAATACAAGCCAATCCAATTGTTTGTCTTGGTCTCAAATATTCTTTTTCTTCCCATCAGCAACAGAAACGTATTCTGTATCCCAAGTCTCCCACTCAACTAATGTTACACTCTGTGTGAGGTATTTTGCTAAACTCAGAGATAAAAATAATACTTTATTTATAAATAGGTTTTATATAATCTAGTCCATCCTAGTTTTACAGTTTAAGAATCAGGGGTCTAGAGAACCCAACATATTTTCTTCATATCCTAGTTAGTGAATAAGTATGGCTAGAACACAGGCTCTTTGTCTTCTTTATTTTTTTTCCTTTACAAGAAACTAGGTTACACTGCTACTAGAAAGATACATAAGGTAACTATCTTTGCCCTTAGAGAATTTTCTAATTAAAAATAAAAGCAGGCTAGACATATATGTAAATAGATTTTGTATAAAGAGAAAAATATATAAAATGCCAAAAGAAAATTGGCAGACAGGAATTGGCTTTATGTATTTCCAATTAAGTCAAGTGAAAATTTTTTGACAGGATTTCAAAAGGAACTGTTAAACAGCTGTCCTGTAGTCTTTCATCTACCATCAACAATACCTGAGAATTTGACTCTTCATATGATTTTCTTGTATCCCTTACTTATGCAATGTATACAAATATATCAGTGGCAAAATAAAGGACAATCTTGTTGAGTTTGCCATCTAGTTGTTGAAATTGATTATTTACAACCTAGAATTGATGAGTAAGTGTTAATTGATAGATGTCGTTAAACTAGAGAGTGGGAGCTTATCATGTCAATCTGAGTGGATATATGACCAGCAAAGTAATTGACTTCAAGGGATACCAGACATAATTCCCCTAAATTGAAACGTTCCTCATCTACTTGGTTGCATCTCCCTTGATCACATATGTCAATATGTGAAGTAATAAGGACATTCAGAAGTTACACTGAAAATCAGGAGATGTCCACTATTTTGTTATGAATGAAATACTGGCTGTCCTCTATGTTTTATTCAAGTTAAATGCACTTAGTATATTATATCCCAGGAGTATAAACATCTGCTCAAGCACTAGTGCTACTAAAGAAAGGTGGGCATTTCAGCACATATGTCCATTAATTCTGAAGGCAACTTTATGTATGTTTCTCATGTTCTCCCGTAAATTGGTTATATAAGATATTCACTTTAGCCCTGGCCAGGTAGCTCAATTGGTTATAGTGTACTCCTGATATGTCAAGACACTGGGTTCAGTCCTTGGTCAAGGCACATAAAAGAATCAACCAATGAGTGCATAAAATAAGTGGAACAACAAAACAATGTTTCTTTCTCTCTCCCTTTCTCTCTCTCTAAAATCAATAAATTTTAAAAAAATTTTAAGATATTCACACCTTAACAGATGTCATGACAATATCACAAAAATTTAAAAGGTAGAGATCTTTGTTCATATTGCCATTAATCTACTTAGCTAGAAGCATTTAAAAAGTTACTTAGCCTATTTGATTCTCAATATCCTAATCTGAAAAATATTACTTTTACCTTTCTTGGTGAATAGAGTTTATTCAGTTATTACATGGTAGATGTTCATCAAATTGTAGCTATTATATATTGACCTTAATTTTGATTTTAAAATACAAAACATATATTTGTATATACATAGTATTTTTCCTATTTCTAATTTTATCTTTTAGGTTTAATTTAATTTAAGTAATAGTTTAAACTAGACAAAACTCTTAGCATATAATTTATGTTCCTCATATTGAAGTTAGTACCAGAATCAAAATAGGAAGCTGATTCACTTCAAAACAAGTCAAATTTATTTCCCATATTCCCCATAAGAACATACTGCCTCATTTAAAAAATAAAATAAAATTAATTTTGTAAGAATTAATTTTAAAGAACACATATATCTGAATAATGAAAGTTTTGTTAAGCTTTCTCATAAATTAATATAATAAGCATGATTACATGATTTAAACTGGGAAATTCATTATAACTAACAATTTAGTTATGATTCTTTTTAATTTTCCATATTCCTTCACTTAACTGACTGCAGTCTGAGAGTTATTTAGGCTGAATACCTTATTATGGTTGCTACATGTTTAGAGTAATCCTATCATACACAGAGAAAAAGGGAAATAATTCTTTAGATATATGACCCTGCAGGGCATTTGGGAATGAAAAATATAATACATTTGAAACACTCTAAAATCTTTGAAGCAGGAATTGTAATATAATGTAATATCACAGAAATCTAAGAGATTACGAAAGAGCTATGTATTAAAGACAAACGATCCTTCAACAGATTAATCTTTGACAGAGCTCCAGGCAATTGCTAGGATGCTTGCACTACTGTCAGTTATACTGCTGAAAAGATAGATGAAACAGCTATACAACCACTTCTTGTATGTTACTTCTTATTTTTTATGACTGATGCTGATAGAGAAAAAAATGAAAGAAAATGGTACAAATCAATCAAGAATTAATTATGCACTTTCCTTGGTCTTTCTCTCTTTTTTTATTGATTGATTTTAGAGAAAGAGAGAGAGAATGAGAGAGAAGGGAGAAGTATTTATTTGTTGTTCCATTTATTTGTGCATTCATTGTTTGCTCCCTATATGTGCCCTGACCAGGGATTAAACCCACAACCTGTTGTTTTGGGATGAAACCCTAACCAACTGAATAACTGGCCAGGACATATTTTCCTTAGTTTTTTAAACACTTGGTCATTTTAACCATTCATCAAAGTAGAAAAAAATCGAATCAGTAATTTTTAAATGGAAAACTGCATGTTTAAGTTTATAGAGTATTTTCTAAACTGTATATTAACACATGTATGCTTCTACCAACAATATATATTTTTATCCCAAAAAAGAGACCTGATATAAAACACCAATGTAAGCATACCAGAGAAGATACTTTCAACTTTAAAAGTGTATTATAAAATTTTATATTAGTGTATCTGATTTGGTATTGACAAAAAAAAAAACTTATAGTTTGGGGAATTTATTTTATTATATGTAAAGTTCTAATTAATTTTAGGATTTATAGTATAAAATAAAAGGCAATATATTTAGAGATGAGAGAGTTCTTTTCAAAATACTTTTTGTCTAAAATTTACTCACACACATATTTGATTATTAAAACAGATTTTTTTCCTCTTTGTGCTACAAAGATAGTTTCAGGGATAGGGTATTTCTTTTCTTTTTTTATTCTTGGTACTGCTTTAATATATTGCTTTATTTCTTTTTTTTTTTTTTTTTTTTACAGAGACAGAGAGAGTCAGAGAGAGGGATAGATAAGGACAGACAGACAAGAAAAGAGAGAGATGAGAAGCATCAATTATCAGTTTTTTGTTGTGGCACCTTACTTGTTGATTGATTGCTTTCTCATATGTGCCTTCACCAGAAGGCTACAGCAGACTGAGTAACCCCTTGCTCAAGCCAGCGAACTTGGGTCCAAGCTGGTGAGCTTTGCTCAAACCAGATGAGCCCATGGTCAAGCTGGCGACCTTAGGATCTCGAACCTGGTTCTTCTGCATCTCAGTCCAACGCTCTATCCACGGCGCCACGACCTGGTCAGGCAATATATTGTTTTAAAACACTGTAATTAGTACACAAAAAGCCAAATTTACACAAAAGGGTGAACTTTACAAATTTAAATATTCAAAGAGGATTTCATGTGAGTACCAAATTAAATGCAAAATAGTATATAGATTTTAATATAAGTAGACTGATAATTTTGAAATATGATAGTGTTGAGAAAGCAGAATCAACCTCTCAATTGATGTAGTTTATTATCATAAGATTATTTTTAAAAAATAAATCACCTACAATTTGTCAGTCATTATGCTAGTTGCTTTAAGTAATAAAAGCCATTTGTTACATGAAACCTAGTGAGCACAATGTTACATCTTTCTAAAAATATAGGATATATACTTCTCAAAATTCAAGAACATAATTATGTTTATATAATAATAATTTACAAATTTCTTTATCACTTTTTACATTTTCACAAGACTTGGGTGTAATTAGCATTATTTCACTTTACTTTTGAGATGGCTAAATTTTGGATATGTATTAATTAAGGCAATTTTACCTGCTAAAATAGATAAACACTGAAATACTAAAGAGTTAGGTTAATTCAGTAGACATTTATTTTTTGCTCAGAGTGTTTTTGATAACACCTTGAAGAATAAGGTATGAGGTGAGGTTTTCACATAGATATTCTAAAATTTAGGCTGGTGGAGGCTCTGCCTCTTTAAATCTGTGGTTTCTGAATTTGTCCTGAGTATTTATATCCAATCAGGAGAGAAGGCAAGGTAAATAATAAAGGGACATTGCTGAGTAGTTTTTATTGAGTAGAACTGGAAGAGCTACTACTCATATTTCATTGGCTTAAACTTGATTAAATGGTTATAAAAACAACTACAAAGGATGCCAGAAAATATGTAATCTAACTTTATGCCAAGGACTTGGGAAAAATAATTTGAAAGCGAACATTCTGTCACAGAAACGGTGAATTCCCTATTCCATGCCACATAGCTAGTAGATACTAGTCTGACAACTGTCTTCTGATCCAGTGAAAAGAACATACCCCTGTTAATAATTAATAATTTATTTGGTCTTTTCAGGGCTTTCCAGCTAGTAAAGATGATTCACTTTTGTTATTCTGTTTGATCAACACAGACATTTTATGTGAAAGTGAAATTATTACCACAGAAATTTGTATTAGGTAGTATTAATAACACAAATTGTTCAAGCATAAAAATGATCATGAAGCCTTGTTCTATCACTTGCCACTTGTTAATTTTGAGCAAATTACTTAGACTTTATTACCTCTAATTTACTTAGAGGATACGATAATACCAAGATACATACCTCGGAAAATAAACAATACACAGCACAGTAGAACTAGGTTTACAGTTGTTCATATGGAAAGCAATACAATAATTAATAAATAATAATACAAGAATAAAGTGTTTTACACACTCACAACAGTAAACCTACTTTTACTGTAAACAAACATGTGCAAAGCATCTGAACAAATAGACCAAGAAAATATAAAAATAGACTTGAATGTTTACAGTTACTTAATTTATGACAAATGTTTCCCTGAAATTTGAAGGAGAAACATGATCTGTTTTAGTAGTAATGGAGAAGTTAAAGATTTGTATAGAACAAACTGAACCTTGATTCTTACCTAAAACTATAAACCAAAAGGGTTTTTTTAGATAAATTATAGATCTTAATAAAAAACATAAAACATAACATTTCTATAATTAAATTTTCTAAAATATTTTCATGACTTTAAAATTGACAAAATTTTGCCCTGGTTGGATAACTCCATTGGTTAGAGCATTGGCCCAAAGCACAGAAGTTGCTGGTTCAATCCCCGGTCAGGGCACATATAGAAATGGATTAATGTTCCTGTCTCTCTCTCTCTCTCTCCCTCCCTCTCTGCCTAAAATCAATAAATAAAAAAACAATTAAAAACACTAAGAAATAGACAAAATTTTTAAATAGAATATGAAAACACTAGTTATTAAAAATATTTTAGAGTGTTATAATTAGAAATTTTTTTTCATAAAAGGGCAACCTCATATGGATATGAAGACAAATCATGTACCAAGAGAAGAATATGAGCAATAAATATATGACATAGTTGATATATTTATAAATATATGTAATACATATAATATAATATAATATATTATGTAGTTCAAATATATTCCTACAAATAGTAAATAAATAGAAAAAATAATGGGCACAAATTTAAGTATACACATTACATTAGAGAATTTCAAGTTGTCAGTGTTTAGAATTCTTTATAACATTAGAAATATGCAAATTATAGCCTCAATATGCCTATATACAGTCACAAGATGGCTATAATTAAAAGTGCTACAAGTTTTAGGTATTATATATATATTAATGAGAGTATAGAGGACTGGAAGCCTCCATATATTAGTACAACTGTTTTGGAAAACTTGATATGTACAAAAAATAAATTTGCATTTGGTAGCTGATCTCCAAAAATGACCTCCAAATAAACAGTAACTCTAGAATATACACTCCTTTGTTTTAGTCCTCTTGAATCCGACTTTCCCTTTGTGACTGGCTGAAACAATTAAAAGAGGCAAATGTGTTGTTTTGAGATTTTTGAGGCTTGATCATCAGAAGACATGAAGTGGCATCCTGAACCTTCTGAAATACTCACTTTTGGGAAACTCCTTCTAAGAGTCCAGTGTACATTCTTTGAGAAGCCCAAACAACATGTAGGAGTCCAAGTATTGTGTGAGTGATTTGTGAACACCTAGATCAGGGGTAGTCAACCTTTTTATACCTATCGCCCACTTTTGTATCTCTGTTAGTAGTAAGATTTTCTTTCTTTCTTTATTTATTTTTTTTAGAGAGGAGAGGGAGAGACAGAGAGAGAGAGAGAGAGAGAGAGAGAGAGCAGAGACAGAGAGAGAGAAGGGGGGAGGCGCTGGAAGCATCAACTCCCATATATGCCTTGACCAGGCAAGCCCAGGGTTTCGAACCGGCGACCTCAGCATTCCCAGGTCGATGCTTTATCCACTGCGCCACCACAGGTCAGGCAGTAGTAAGATTTTCTAACCACCCACCGGTTCCACAGTAATGGTGATTTATAAAGTAGGGAAGTAACTTTACTCTATAAAATTTATAAAGCAGAGTTACAGCAAGTTAAAGCATATAATAATAATTACTTACCAAGTACTTTATGTCGGATTTTCACTAAGTTTGGAAGAATAAATCTTTATAAAAAAATGTACTATAGTTAAATCTATCTTTTTATTTATACTTTGGTTGCTCTGCTACTGCCCACTGTGAAAGCTGGAATGCCCACTAGTGGACTGTAAGGACCAGGTTGATTACCACTGACCTAGATGAACTCCCCACTGGCAACCAGCATTAATGGTCACTTTTGTTATATCAATCTAGTTTATTTGATCCTTTAAATGTTTCTGGACACAATCTAAAGATAGCAGTAATAATCAAAACAACATACTTAAACCAGTACTAAATAAATTCCTGAGACTATATATCCACTGAACAAATGCCTAAGAATATTTATTGCAATACTAATCATAACATTTGAAGACTTGAAATAACTAAAATGTGAGATTTCATAGATGTTACATTCCAGATAAAGAACCTATACCCAAAATAGCATGTTTTATTAATATGAAGTTCAATTGCAGGTAAAATTATTTAATAGTGTTTAAAGTCAGAATAAAGATCACATTTGGTGTTTGAGAGATAAGATTGATTGGAGAAGGGACACAATAAAACTTCCTGTGTAGGTGCATATGTAAACATTCACTGAGCTGTATACTAAAAATTAATGCATTTAATTCAGTTTATTCAATGCTTGTTATATTTCACTAAAATGTATTTTAAATGTATATCACAAGATTATATACCAGTGATTGGAATAAAAACAAATATTTTATATTTTTGATTCTCACTTCTTTGTATTTTACAAACAAGGACACTAAATCTCGGGTTAAGTAGTCAAGAAGGCATGATATGAGAGATCTTAGAAATAAAATAATGAAAATGAGGATAGAAGTGAAGGAGGAATTGATAAAATGTAGTGGCTGGTCTTGGGGTGAGAATAAAAAAGATTACCTACACAATGTTTTATGAAGACAAAAGTGAAGTTGAAACATGTACAGGAGTGGAAAGTTGAAAAATTTATAAATTTGTGTAAAAGCTTGTAACATTTGTCATGGAAATAGACTATTCAAAAAAATGTCAAGCACACGATAGAAACTGAAGGCTGTGAGATAATGATGTCATGACTAGAGTGACTACTTTTGAGTTATCTGTATATTTGACAATAATTTGGTATTAGGAGAATACAAGGATTATCCTGCAGAGACAAAAAAAAAAAAAAAAAAAACAGAGAAAGGAGAAAAAGTGAATAAAATATTTAAAATGTTTTTGGAAAATAGAAACTAGAAGTAAGACTGCCAATTAACTTATGAGAACTGACAAAGTTACAATCTAAGCATGAAAAGGGGAGACATTTAGAAATCAATTTATTTATAGGATCCTTGAGGTATTCAAAACTTTAATATCTTCTATCAATTAACCAGATACCTAAGTATATCCTCCATAGAAAAATAGAAGTTTTTATCACAGGAGAAATAGAAAGAGAGGAGTCTAAAAATACAAACAAGAATCAAAAAGCAAAGGAAATATATTGTTTATCTTTTTGTCATATAATTTATTACAATAGGAATATATTTTATAGGCTGAGATTATTTGCCTAGCAATCAGTTAAAGCAAAGAGTTTAAACATTGTAGGTGTTTGAGACAGTATAAGGGAAAATATAACTTACACTAAAAGAATTATTTTTCATCGCATTTAATGATAGGGTAAAATATAAAGGTAAGTAAGCCACTTAAAATATATGTATCTGCTTTTATTTTTTTATTTAAAGTGTTCTTATTACTTCACAGACTATCTGACAGAATACCATCAATATAAATAAAAGTATCTATAAATCCAAGGTGACAGGGTGATTTCTGGGTATAAATTTTTGCCTTGGTATTTTCTTCATTAATCAACATATAGCATAAGAAAACATATGAAATATATTTGAGATAATGTAAAAATTTAAATAATTGAGGATTGTGAGTTTCCAGATTGGAAAACACATACTAGAAAACAGCTGGATAACTAGATTTAATCTTTATAGTCTTTTATATAATAGTTGTTAAGTTTTCTATTTTTTTATTTTTTTTTTAGGGAGATAATGAAGCAGGCTCCCACAAGTGCCCCAACCAGGATCCACCTAGCAACCCCATTTGAGGTCAATGCTTGAGTACCAAGCTATTTTTAGTGCCTAAGGCTGTTATGCTCTGACAGAGCTATCCTCAGTGTGTGGAGCCATGCTCAAACCAATTGAGCCACCACCTAAAGGAGAAAAAGAGGGAGAGAGATGGTTGCTTCTGTGTGCCTTGACCAGGAATCGAACCCAGGATGTCCATATGCCGGCCAATACTCTATCCACTGAGCCACCAGCCAGGGCCTATTTTTAATTTTTAAACATGCTCTAATATTTTAATATTTATCTAGGCAAACAGATATACATAGATCTTAGTGACTTCCCATAACTTGTGGTCTCTTTCTTTCTTCTTGTAGGTTTAAGTATTTTAATTAGAAGAGAATTTTTCTTGATTGTCTACAACAGAAGACAAAGAATCTGTTTAGGGATACTGCATACCTCCTCTCATCTTCTCAACCCTTTTTCTTGTGCCCTGAGAAGAATATGTGTATTTGTTGATAAGTTTTAATTACTGTTTAAATTTCTATATATTTCATATATTAAATATCTATATAATTTATATATTAAAAATATATAGATGGTCAGTGTTAGTTCTTCCAAAGTAGTAATAAAAGAACAGTGACACACCCAGAAATCAACTTTTTAGAACTTGAAGAGAATTCACCACACAGCATGAGCAGCTATATGATTTTGTAAAAATCTGAGAAAACCTCTGAAATGTATCTGTGACTAGAAATATGTTGTGTTAGTTCTTGCTGGTTAGATCTATCTATGCAGCAATGGTAGGTATCCCCTTTAAATCTGCCTATTTTTGTCTCTCTAACATTACTCCATTATTGCTCATGACTGTGTAGATAATCACTGGTCATTTTATGGTATATCAATAAAATTGGACTATAAAATGAAAGTGAGATGCATCATATTTATTCACTGAAATAATTGAGCTTTTTTCTTTTATTCTGGTCTAGAAAAAGTGTGATAACATACCTCTCTGTGATACTGAAAAATGTGGAAAATAATTTCTGTAGGTTAAAATTTCTTGTCCACATTAAGCAACAGCTTTCAATTACATGAAGGACTCTAGAAACACAGAAGAATGATTATGTGTGTGATATATTCCATCTTCTCAGTCAATTAGGAATCATCTATTCAGTGTGAGTGGAAAGGCAATGGGTTAAGAAAATTGAATAAGTGGAGAAAGTTTGAAGTAGCCTTGAAAAATAATGAGAGATTAAATTTACTGAGAAAAGAGAACAATTACCTAGTAGGTATAAAGAGTCATGAAGGTGGGAGACTAAAAATTTGGGTCAATAATCTATTTACTCAATGATATTTTCTTCTGGTCAGGTTCAGCTGCCTTTGTAAAAGGGTAAACATGGCATATATTTTGTTTACTCTTGATTTGCAATTTTATGTATGTCAATTGTTAGGGAAGACAGAGACTTGACTAAAGTTATCTACATGAATAACTTGTAAGGTATTTTTCCCCGCCGAGAAGGAAGGAACGGGGCTTGGAGCCACCAAGTGTGGAATAACAAAAGGCTTTACTGAGTACAGCGCATCCTGCCCAGCGAGGTTCCCTGGCCCCGAGGAAAGATGGAGGCCAGGGAAGTCCCAAGGATTAAACCACGTGGGAGATATTTAAAGGGGTCCCTCTAGGGAAGTCGAGCTAATATGACTTGGTGAAATCTCAGTGGCTGGCAAACAGTCTTTTTTTCCAAACGGTTCCTGTGAAGCCTCTTTTGGCGTGCTTGGTTGTGGGCGGTCCTAGCCAAAGTTCGCGGGTCTGAGTTCCCCATGTGACCATCCCCCATTACCCACCGACCTTACATAACTTATATAGGGAAAGAAGAATGTATGACAGGGTTTATAGATTGAAAGAAAGGAGAAGAGTTAGAAATTGGATGTTTTAAAATGTTAAGAAACAACAACAGAGTTAATAAGTGGTAAGAATAAAAAGTGCAGGCCTTGGTTGGTAGCTCAGTGGATAGATACATCTGTCCAGCATAGGGATTTCCCAAGTTCAATTCTTGGTCAAAGCATACAGGAGAAGCAACCATCTGCTTCTCTCCCCTTTTCTTCCTCTACTGTTCTCTCCCTGTCCCCTTTTCGCCTCTTTCCCCTTCCACAGCCAGTGGCACTATTGAGCACAGCCCTCAGCATTGAGGATAGCTTAGTTGGTCTAAGTGTCAGCATCAGGCACTAAAAATGGCTCAGTACTTGAGCATCAGCCCCAGATGGGATTGACGGGTGGAACAGTGGATCCTGGTCGGGATGTATGTGGTAGTATGCCTCAGTAACTCCTCCGTTCTCATGTAATAAAAAAGAATAAAAAGAGCAAAATAATACTTAAAGTGTATACAGTGGAATACTACTCAGCCATAAGAAATGGTGACAATTGTCATTTACAACAATATGGATAGACTTTGACATCATTACACTAAGTGAAATAAGTATATCAGAAAAAGCTAAAATCTATATGATTTCACAACAGGTGGGATATAAGAATGAGACTCATGACATAGATAAAAGGAAAGTGATTATCAGGGGCAATGGGAAGAGGAAGGGTGGATAGAAGTAAAGAGGAACAAATATATGTTGATGAAAAATTATTTAATTTTGGGTGATGGGTATATAACACAATTAACAGTTCAAATGCTATAGAATTGTTTACCTGAGACCTATGTACTCTTATTGATCAATGTTACCCAATTAAATTTAATTTTTTTAAACAAAAAATATTGTCAAATATTAATTTTAATATTAAGATTGCTAAATAACATTCACTCAAAATATTTATTGACTTCTCCTATATGAGAAATTGACCTTCTTGTTGTAGAAATGAAGATGGGACAAGTTTTCTGCTCTTATGAAGCTAAGATTCTAGCCAGGTGGATAATAACAAAATAAAAAAAAATTTACTGTGATAGTCTCTATTGCAGAGGTGACCGACAGGGAAAGAGAACACGTCCAAGCACTCTCAGCCAGAGCAGCTGTTTAACAATGCTACACAGACAGTGTCAGGCACTTATGTACTGTTCAATTGGGAGAGTCAATCATCAGCTTATAACACAGAAAGGTACTTCTGTTGCTACATGGGATGAGAATTAATCCCTACCATCACCACAGCATAGGCAGGACACCGTGAGCTGACCTTGGGCATGGAATAACATCAGAAAGCTGCAGGGTCATAAAGATACAAAGAAAAGCCACTCTAAAGCTTACTGGCAATACGTGGCCAACTATTTCACACAAAGTGTTAGAGGCAGTCTATCAACTTGCAATTTCAATGACTGAAACTGTATTTTTATCAATTTTGAAGATATTTATTAACAACTGAAAATATGGGTCATATACAAGGGAGGGATATCCAAGTATAAATTTGCTTATAATAAAACCATCAAAGAATAGACATAAGAAGCAAAGCTTAGAAAACATCTGAATATGATCAGAATAAAGAAATTTTCTTTCAGTATACTGAATTAAAGATTTTTGAAATTTTCTTATAAAGAAGATAATTATAAATTATTATCAAACAGAAAGCTATTGAATTGGTAGATTTGGGATAAATTTATGCTTATATTATCAGTATTGTCATGTATTTGTAGTCTAAGTTCATTGTACATGTTATTCATACTCAACTACATTTTTTTATTGACTATAAAATCTCTAAATCTTCTTCATATTGTTATTTGTAAGTATCTAAAGTATGTCAATCTAACTGGCTTTTACTGTCTAAAATGGGTATATCAGTAACTCTGGCTATTTAACAACTTATTCTAAAACTCAGTGGTGTAAAACAAACTTTTATTATGTTCACAGATTTTTGGAGATAAGGAATTCAGACAGGGTACAGCTGGCTTGCTTGACACTTCTCCACAGTGCATTGGAAAACAGATGGAGGGCTTGAAGCTTAGAGGCTGGAATCATCTGAATTCTATAGTTTGTTCACATGTCCAGTGGTTGATACTGGCTCTTGGCTAGAAGTCTCCCTTCTCTTCATGTGCTCCTTCTGTGAGAGCTAATTTGGGCTTGCTTTCAGCAGGGTGGCTGGTCCCCATGGCAAGTCAAGAGAGAGAAGGAAGGAAGAAAGAAGAGAGGAGAAGGAAGGGCACTGAAGGGGAGAGGGAATGGGGAGGGGAGGGGAGAAGAAGGAGAAATCAAATCACCTTTATGACCTCAACTAGGAAGTAATGCAGCTTCATTTCTAAATATTCTTTCATCCTAGAATATGCACAGATTTAAAGAAGAGACAGATTTGCCTCATTTCTGAAAGACCATAAAGGGAAGGACAAAAGTAGTTTACCTTGTTAATATGGAAAATAATACAATAATTAATAAATAATAATACAAGAATAAACTCTGTTTTGCACATTCAAAACTCTAAATCTATTTTTGCTTCATCCTGTATAATCTGCAAAATTCCTGTGGCCATTTTTGAAAAATATAACTTGTGCACTGGATAATATTAAGTATTATTCCTTAAAGAGAGTTGTCTTTAAAAAGGTTAATTTCTGTTAGGTTTTGTTACTAGTTAAACTTGTACTTTGTGCTGTAAGAGCACAATGTGGAAATCCATTCATTTTGTCTAACAACACTGAATCATGTTTTATTGAGTAGGTAATAATTGAGTGATCTATTTAACTTGTTAACTTAGAGTTAACAAGTAAAGAAAGTGAATTCATTCTATTACCCCATAGATGAGTAAGAGAGTAAGTAGTGTTTTGTTTCAAGAAAGAATGACTTTTGATAAGAAAGAAGAATTTGGGAAGGTCACATAAAAGTCTACCCAGTTTCTATTTTAAGGAACCATCAAAATCTTTTAGTCCAGATCTGCAATGATTCACATATACATGCATTTTAAGTAGATTTTATTACTATATAATAATCTGAAATCAAAGAAGGCTTTCTGGTGTCAATTAAGCTTTTTGGAATTTAAATATATTATAATTAGTAAAAATATATTTATGAAGGGTTATTCATAATTATTATATAATCTTGGTATATACTTCATTTTTAATGGTAGAGATGTCTAGCTATCTTCCCTCTGTGGTATATAATTGTAGTTAAAAAGTAGCTGTCCAGCCAAGAACTACATTTATGAGCCTATATTTCCCATTGGCTAGTACTGTCCCAAGTGAGTAGTTCTCATCATAGAGATATATGTGAAAGTCATATATGCTCTTGCAGTCTAAGACTTTTAAGGGATAGTGTGTTTCTTCCCCACAACTGTATACTGATAATAATACCCGGGGGAATGAAAAACTGCATGAACATGAAAATAATCAATGATGTGTATATGTTGGTTTATAATAAAAAATTCAGCATAATATTATTTTTCTTGCTATTTAAAATCATTTCTATCAGTATATCTATGATTGTTTATATGATGTAAATTATGTAGTCATACCCCTATTTTTAAATATAATAAATTTTATTTGAACTTCAATTTTTTAATTCTACTATGTGAACCAACAAAGTCTGTTTTGTTACACTGCTTTCTAAAAGTATTTTTCAATTAAATGATAAGTATGTTTAAATGTAAACATTAAGAAAAATATTGGGCTGGCATTAACAAAGACAACTAAAGTGTGACCTAAAATTAAATTCTTTTTTTTTTTTTAGTGATAAGAGGAGAGGCAGAGAGTGACAGACTCCTGCATATGCCCTGACTGGGTTCAACCTAGCAAGCTCACTAGGGGTTGATGTTCTGCTTATCTGGGGCATTGCTCCGTTCAGCAAACAAGCTCTTCTTAGCATCTGAGGCGGAGGCCATGGAGCCATCCTCAGCTTCCGAGACCAATTCACTCCAGTCAAGCCATGACTGCAGTAGGGGAAGAGAAAGGGAGAGAGAGAGAGAGAGAAAGAGAGTCAGAAGCCAGAGGAGGAGGGGTGGAGAAGCAGGTGTGTGCTTCTCCTGTCCTGACCGGGAATAGAACCTGGGACATGCACTCGCTGGGCCAACACTCTGCCACTGAGCCAACCGGACAGGGCCTAAAATTAAATTCTTAGGCACATACTTAAACTTAAGCTAAAGAATCAACGATCACATTAAGGGTCAGCTTATTCACTGTCAAGGATATATTGTCACTCTTATTTAGAAACATTGATTTTAAAAAACAATTAAGAAAAAAATAATGTCATCAAAAACTGCAAACAAGGAACTGCCTTTGTTCTCCAATCCTTTCTCTTAGATCCTAGAGCAGAGCATCAAACACAGTTCTCCAGTCCTCTACTCCATCCACTCTTTTGGAGCCACAATCCTATGCTGTCATGCAGGCAGACAGAAGCTTTGCAACTGGACAGCGGTAAAAATTGCAGTGATTGAAAAGCTGTGAGCTAGACTAATGCCAATTAAATGAATGACCTTGCTTTCACTGGGAAGCAAAATTCACATAAAACTGCTGATAGCAGTTATTAAGGAAAAACATAAACAATAGCAAAACAAACAACCAAAAAAAAAAAGCAAAAATCTCATCGAAGTTATAGCACAATGATCTTAAACCTTTCTATCAAATCAGGTTTTACTAGAAATATATTAACAGCTTTCAGTTGAAGCTGGAGAAAAATCTCAACCCAGGCCACAAGCCACAGGGCCCTAGATGATCCAGTTATTATCTACTTCTCCTAACTCGTCTTGGACTACTCTCCATCCTGCTCAATCTTTTTTCCTGTTACAGTTTTAAAATTTGTTTTGTAAATTTTGTTTTTATTTCAAAACTTACAGAAAAGTTGTAATAGCACAAGAATGTACAATGTACCTTTTCCCTGTTTCATGTATTGTTTTCATTTTGCACATTTGGTTAATACTCTCTCTGTGGCTCTTTCTCTTATGTTCTCTCTCTCTCTGCAATGCACACGTACGCACATTCACATTGTCTTTTTTTCTGACCACGTTAGTATGCTGTAGACAGACATCAGGCACAGTTGACAACACCACATCCACAAAGTTCTAGTGTAGAGACTTTTAAAATAACCCACTTTCTGCCTGACCAGTAATAGCACAGTGGATAGAACAACAACATGAAACACTCCCAGGTGCAAAACCAAAAGGTTGCTGGTTTGAGCAGGGGCTCATCCAGGTTGAGTGCAGACTTACCATCTTGAGTACAGGGTTCCAGGCTTGAAGCCCAAGGTTTCTGCCTAGAACCCAAGGTCACTGACTTAAGCAAGGGGTCACTGGTTCAGCTGGAACCCCCCACCCATCAAGGCACATGTGAAAATCAATCAATGAACAACTAAAGTGCCACAACTACAAGTTGATGCTTCTTATCTCTCTCCTTTCTTGTCTTTGCCCCCCTCCTTCTTTGTCTCTCTCATTAAAAAGTAAATAAGTAATCTACTTTCAAAAAACATAGATAAAGGAAATGTCAATTCTCTTTTTAATTCTTCCCTCTTTGACTATAAACTGTTTCTTAGTTCATGTAAGAAAAATCTTTGAAGAACACGGGTGCTAGAGAAGATTGTCAGTTTAAACCCCAGATAGCCTCAAACTATGGCTCTGTTTAGCTTATGTATTTTGATTGATTGAACAATTGATTGATTGATCTAAAGTGAGAAACATCAGTATATGAATTAGAAACGTTGGCTAATGGAATAAAATTGACAGGATCTAATGATGGGTTATGACTAGAACTTGAATCTTGTTTAAGAAAAACTCAGCTTGAAGTATAATTTTGTCATAGAATTTGAATAGTCCAGAAAGAATCAAGACAGGAGAGTCAGCCAAGGTTAGATTATTTTATGATGAAGCATTAAATGGAGGGGTAGGATTCAAATAATTTAATAACCGATTCTCTGCCCTAATGACCATTTTAAGTATAAAAATACGATATACAAAAAGGTAGTTTTTATTTCATGCTTTTAAAAGAACAATACAAGAGGTACAGAAAAACAGATTATAAGAGTTTAAAAATAATAATGAAAAATATTAAATAATATATGACAAAAAGCAATAAAACTTTTATTTAAGGTCATTTCCATATTGTTTCCTGAGTGGCATCCTCACTTGCAATTTTCTTCGCTTTTATCCGAGCATCCTCAGGGGTCT
Organism: Saccopteryx leptura; assembly: GCF_036850995.1. Lineage (NCBI taxonomy): Eukaryota > Metazoa > Chordata > Mammalia > Chiroptera > Emballonuridae > Saccopteryx > Saccopteryx leptura. Next base: position 322,830,142 of record NC_089503.1, on the reverse strand, counting down.
GATTTATCCTTAACCATCATTTCACTGTAGGAGTAGGATCCCATTCTTTCAGAGGCAGGCCGATTAGACTAATAGTCATTTTGTTTGATATATTTTGTTTGATATATTAGAAACAGGTGACTTCTCTTCCCTGAACATATTATGTTCATCTTTGAAAAACCCCGCCTTAGAGAGAACCTTGATTACAAGTGTAAGGTCGGTGGATAGAGGGATGATCATGTGGAGAACTCAGACCCTCCCACTTTGGCTAGGACCGCCCACAATCAAGCCCGCCAAAGGAAGCTTCCCAGGAACCATTTGGAAAGAAGCGATCGTCTGCCAGCCAGTGAAATTTCACCACGTCATAGTAGCTCCACTTCCCTAGAGGGACCCTTTAAATATCTCCCACGCGGTTTAATCCGTGCAACTTCCCTGACCTCCATTTTTCACCTCCATCTCTCTTTCTTTCCTTGGGGCCAGGGAACCTTGCCGGGCGAGGTGTGCGCTCTGTACTCAATAAAGCCATTTATTATTCCACACTTTGTGGCTTTAGCCTCTTCCTTCCTTCTCGGCGGGGAAAAATACCTTACAACAAGTGCCATTTTAACCACTGGTTCACCAAACTCAATAAAAAATTAGGTATTGGTTCTACTGAACCGGTGCAAACAGGCTGAATCCCACCATTGATTAAGTGATATTACTCATGAGCACACTTTGAAAAGTTGTCAGTAAAACCACCTTCTTCTTGCTACTGCACTTCAAATCTTCAGAATTTTGAGCCGCTGTAGGACACTTAAATCCTTATAGGGCTGTAAAAACCTGAAAACAGTGTCTTCATTCCAAAATAACTTATATTTTTAGAGGGATTTGGGTTCATAAGAGCTCTCATGTAGGTAATGAGTAAATGAGATCTGTCTTAAGAGTAGATCTTCGGTGGGCTAAAGGGCAAATTATTTTTAAAATTTTTCAACTGGCATGTCTGCAGTCATGTGAAAGATAAGGTATGTGTCTCTACAATCCTTGATTAAATTCTAGATTCTATAACACAATTACATAAAGCTTTTTTTTTTTCAAAATTATTAACAGTGAGAAAAAAAAATACATACCACTAATAATGGGATTAGTAACATTTCTGTCTTTCCTTCCTTCCTGCTCTATTTTTCTTTCTCTTCCTCTTCTTCCTCCCCCCTCCTCTTTTTTCTCCTCCCTTTTTCTTTCTCCTCTTTTCTTCTTTCAAATTCTCCTGCAGTTTGAAGGCCAGAGACTCAGAGAGAGATGAAACATACTTAAAGAGAGAAACATCACCAGCAGCACTAAGAAAGACTTGTTCTTTTTCCTGCCTTCAGGCTAGCAAATTGCTGCTCTAATTTTGTGATTATGAAAGAAAAGGATTAGAGAATAATCAACAGACATTAAATGAGCAATGCTGTTGGCCTCATATATAGATAATGTTATGGTCCCAGATAACTGATTTTGGTTGTTATAATACTTTAAGGAGAGGTTAATAACATATCATTGTAATCCATTCCAGTATCATACTGATTCTAAATACATATGATAATTAATTTTCTGAAAAACCTGTGATAGCATATACCACTTTTCTTAGAGTTTACATTGTCACAGGTCTACAAAAATTAATATACCTATATCATTAGGTTTATTTTATAGAAATATGTATCTTTTAGGCTAATAAGAATAAGGAAAATAATATTGGATATGAATTAAGAAAATAGGAGAGAAGACATCGTCACAATACAAAAAAAAATGTTGATAATTTGCCCCTCTCCAAAACAACCCTATAAAAGTTTGAAAAGTAAATTTTAAAGGTATAGGTGTTAAATAGGATATTTTAAAATACATTATTTGAGTATATAATATAAGCCAATTTTCCCAATGAAATTCAAACATTTTGACCTTATCATATACACAAGGAGTTGGAATATAAATATCTTTTATACTTTTCTGCTCCCCATATTTTAAATTATATAATTCAAACATTATAAACCATGCTTATTTTCTTTACTCTTGGTTTGTGCACTTTCATAGCTCTACCATAACAGTGGAGCGCCAGAATCTATGGCTTCTCCTTCTGCTCTGAATAGACTGTGCTCTTTTACACACACAGAGATAAATAAAATGGATGAATGAATTCCAAGTTGGTTTTTCATTTAATTTTCTATGTGCTTTAGCCATAAAATACAGTTCATTTAAAGGCCTCTTTGTTGTTTCACTTCATTTATTTGGCATAATAGCAATAAATGTTCTACTTGGTGTGTTTCACAATAGTGAAACAGCTCCTGGCTTTACAATAAAAATAAAAGATTTTATTATATAAGAGTAGCTTATTGTGCCACTGGAACATGTACTGAAGGTGTCATTGTTTAATATACTAGAGTCTGACAATATCAGACCACCATTAGCTGCCAGCTGGATATATTTGATATGGAGTCAAAATGGAGCATATAATAGTATAAGTTATACATATATGTATGTATATATTTGTGATTTGATTTCATATCATGACCCACAGCAATTTTCAAAGAGGTTTCAGCATTTAATTTATGGCTGAATATTTTAATGAAAAATGTTATGGGATAATAGCAATAAATGGTTCTTGCTACTTTTAAGATTCTCATTGTATTTAACCTATGTCATTTTAATTCTGATGTATTTTGGTGTGGGCCTCTTTGGATCTATCTCGTTTGGAACTCTCTGCTCTTCCCAGACCTGGATATCTTTTTCCTCCATCAGGTTAGAGAAATTTTTGGTCATTATTTCTTCTAATAGGTTCACATTCCCTTGTTCTCTCTCTTATTCTGGTAACTTTATGACATAGATGTTGTTATGCTTCATGTTGTCCTTTAAACTACCCTCATTTTTTAAATCATTGCTTCTTTTTTTTTTTTTAATTTTTTTTAAGACTTTATTTATTCATTTTTAGAGAGGAGAGAAGGAGGGGAGAGAGAGAGAGAGAGAGAGTGAGAGGAGGGGAGGAGCAGGAAGCATCAACTCCCATATGTGCCTTGACCAGGTAATCCCAGGGTTTTGAACCGGCGACCTCAGCATTCCAGGTCGATGCTTTATCCACTGCGCCACCACAGGTCAGGCCATTGCTTCTTTTTGGTGCTCTGATTGGATGGGGTTTTTTTCTACCTTGTCTTCCAAAATGCTGATTTGATCCTCTGTTTCATGTAATCTACTCTTTATTCTTTCCAAGTGTATTCTTGATGTCAGATATAGTATTCTTCATTTCTGACTGTTCTTTTTATGGTTTCTATGTCCTTTTTTTATGCTGTAGAGCACTCTTATAATCATTACATTGAACTCTATATCTAAAAATTTGTTGCCTCTCTTTTATTTAGCTCTATTTTTTTTTAGAAATTTCTCTTGTTCTGTCATTTGGGGACTCTTTAATTTCTCTCCATTTTAGCTACTTCTTTGAGTTTATCTGCATTAGATAGATCTGCTATGACTCCAGTTTTCCTGGGATGTCCTTTTGTAGTAGGTGTCTTGTGGGGTCCAGATTAACGTTTAATCACAGTTGATATTTCTTATTTGATTGGTTATAGAAAGTAGTTTACTGGTTTATAAGAAATACACTGGATGACTTTTCATTTTTAGGGCCTTATTTAATTTCCACTTGAAACCCTTCTGATAACCGTCTCATATTCTGACACACTGTTGGCTCTAACCCAGTACAACCTTTTAGAGAGTTGAGCTTTCTACCTCACCTCTGGTTCTATAGGTGATTGCTAACTCCTTGTTATCAAAAATACAAGTCCTTATTTTTACCTTCCAAATGCAGTGTCATATACACATATACAAAGTTTAAAATTGTTTTAGGAATCCGACCACTATTCTTCCTGCAATCTGGGCTTCATTTTTTACCATTTAATAGAAATTTCTCTATCTTTCATATTCTGGGAGGTATTAATAGGAAATTATTTTCTTAATTTAGTCAATTCTATGAAAAACAAAGATAAAGATATGGCACCTGATGTAGTATGGGAAGGATTACTTTAGGTTATTAAAATTTGGTAAGAAATGGTTTCTATGTAATATAACAAATTTAAATTCAGCAGTTATTAAAGAAATCTTTTAAATACAGTAGATGTTACATAGTGTTCTATTACAAAAAATCAAATCACTAGAATAGCATAACCTTCTTAGTGAGTAAAGGTCATTAGGAAAACTAGCACTTTAAGAAAATAGGTATATAGTAAAATATTTTGAAACCTAGAAAAATAGAAAACCATTTAACACAGTGACAAAACATTGGACATAACCGTGATGAGTAAATTTAGAAGTCAGAGATTGACTTCTGAGTATGTAAGTATAGGAAAAGAGTTAAAAAATAGAATATAAGTAGTATTTTTTATTGGCTATATATGGAAAAGTGTTAGAGAAATAAAATAAGTCAGGGAAAAGATTGGAAGATTGGAAAGAATAAATAAAAAGGGACAAAAAATTGCAGAAATCTAGGACTTTTCAAAGTTGTGAAAGCCAATTGATTTGAAACCTCTAAAATCTCTCCAAAAGGTTGAGAAACTCTATACAAACACACCGTTTTTAAATAAATTTTAATTTTTAACAAATAAAGTTGAAGCAGGACTAATATCAGAGTACAAATGTACTATCTGTTAAATATTTTTAAACTGAATATAATGTTTCAGGGAAAAGGTTTAATTAAGCCTTTCTCAAAAAATCCCAACAGCTTTTCAAAGTACCTGCAGCAGCAAACAGAAGAAATCTAGCCTATTCTAAGAACTAATGTGCAAACACTGTGAATGTGGCTCCTGGCAAATGGAGATGCCAGGACTCAAACAGATACAATTCCCACAATGTTTGTTTGAGGATTATACTTCTAAGAAACCAGAGGTGGGTTGTGGTTGTGGCAGTTTGAGACCAGAATGTTGGCCCACCAACTCCTTCCGGTAGAACTGATCTTAAAAATATGAAAGCCATTCAAGCAGTATATATTCCCATAGCTTCCTTCATCTTGAGTTTAGAAACTTTTACCAGAGGAACCGTAAAGAAAAATGAACAAAGTAATACAGAGAGCAGAAACTGGGTGGAATCAAGGAATATTCTTGCATGTGGTTGCAGCCTTCACAGTATTTCCCCAAGGAGAGAATTTCAGAATTGCTGTTTCTATAAATAAGTGTTTGTTGTGGTTATTCTGTCCCTGTCTGTTATCTTCTTGTGGGTGTGTAGGAGTTGGGAACAGATTATTCAGAGGTCTCTGTACAAAGAAAACTTATATCAGAGCTAATGTAGAAATTAACACAACATAAAAGTTACTTCTTACTACAGTTGATAACTTCATCTCATGATAGTGTCCTTTATGTTTTGAACACAATAGTATATAGTTACACCAACTAAAAAGGTTTCACTACACCTTAAATCCTATACTCTTTTCTTCCTTCCCAATTTTTGTTACAACTTTTGTTACAAATGTTTTTCCATCTGAAAGACTAAATATGGACTACTGTATGGTACTATTGAAAAGAGAAAAAAAGTAAAAGTATATGAAAAGGTGGTCAACATCATTAATAATCAAGAGAATATATATCACATTTTGTTTTTCCCTTTAATGGTCATTAAAGTTGTTTCCATGCATTGCCTATTGTAAACCATTAAACCTAATCCGGAGGGAACCGAAACATTGAAGACATGAACAAAGTCCATCAATTCCACACCAAAGCTTTATTGTCTAGCTTGGCCAAGTGGCGGCAAACTCCGACAGTGGTCTGAGGGAACGTGCGCTGGCCCTTTGTTCTACTGTAACAGTAAAAATAGAAAATTCCATCTGACCTTTTCTTGGCTAATCTTGGCTTGCAGAACAGGAACTAGCCCGCCTTGCCCCGATGGAATCATAAGTGATTGCTCTTCCGCAAGCACCTGGGGCAATCACCCTGAGAGCCGTTGCAACTTCCCTTTCTTATGACTCCTGAATTCCTGGGTGTCTCCTCCCCTCTCTGAAATAATGTATAAAACTTGCTTGCTGAAGTTGTTCGGGGCTCTTGGCTATCTCCTTGCCTTGAGCCCGCTCGTGAGTATAATAAACTTTTTCTTCTGTTTTACCCACACACTTGGGTCTAGAGTCTTAGTGGTGCGCCCTCGGTCAACATTTGGAGGTTCCACCGAGATCCCGCTTCCTCGCAGACCATGAAACGCACGCCTGACGCTTGGTGAGTGAAACTGGCGGTGGCTGTCAGGCAGGGACGTGAGTCCCTCCTGGCTGCGACCGACAGACGTGTCAGGGGGTCGCAGGCCACGACTCCGGGGGACGCCCTGGAGTGTGAGGATGACCAAGGACTCTTGGAAGTCCATCTGCTGACTCAGACAGAATCTGTAGATTTGTTGCCAGTTTCCAACCAAGCTCGTTGGTCCAGACCGCTAGATTTATTTTTAGTTTCATTTTGCCGTTCACGGCGCAGCCTGCTTAGTCTATTCGTCTTTGTGATTGTCCTGGTTATTGTCTTATTTGTGTGTTATTGTCTTTTTGGGTTTGAAATGGGACAGAAAACTTCCACCCCACTGTCCCTGACTTTGTCTCATTGGTCTGAGGTTGATGCCCGAGCCCATAATCTGTCTCTTCTTGTTAAGAAGCGCAAGTGGCAGACTTTCTGTGCCTCTGAGTGGCCCACCTTTGGAGTAGGTTGGCCGACCACTGGAACCTTTCACAAGGACACCATAAAGGCGGTTAAAGCAGTTGTCTTCAATCCAGGACCTCATGGCCATCCGGATCAACAGCCTTATATTTGGGTTTGGGAGGACCTGGCCAACGACCCTCCTCCTTGGGTCCGACCTTTCCTTCCTCCCCCTACACCCTCCCTTCCAATAATCTTCTCCACCATACCTGGCCCTCCCAGACCTGCTCTAACTCATCCAGACATCTGCTCTATGCTTCCACTCAAACCTCCGGAGCCAACAGCACCTGCTTCATCCCTGTATCCTCCCCTTCCCTCCTCTGTTCTCCCTGAATCTCAAACTGACCTTATTCTTTTTGATTCGGGACTCCCGCCTCCCTATCCCAGGGATGTCCCTGCCAGCGCTGCTGGTCCCCAGCTTGGGGCCCCACATCAGGACAAACGGGGACCATCAGTGGAGGGTCCAGCCCAAGGTACCCGGAGCCGGAGAGCACAAACTCCAGATGACGTGGCTGTCACCCTGCCCCTTCGACCTTTCGGACCCCCTGTCCCTGGCGGCCAAGGGGGGAACATGCCGGCGCTTCAGTATTGGCCCTTCTCCTCCTCAGATCTATACAATTGGAAAAACAATAATCCGCCTTTTTCAGAGGACCCTGTCAAACTTACTGACCTTCTCGAGTCTCTTATGTTTTCCCATCAGCCCACTTGGGATGACTGCCAGCAGCTTTTAGGTATCCTCTTCACCTCAGAAGAAAGAGACCGAATTCTCCTCGAGGCCAGGAAATTGGTTCCTGGACCTGATGGTCATCCTACTCAACTCCCCAACCTTATAGATGAGGCTTTTCCCCTGAGGCGGCCTAACTGGGACCCTAATACTCCTGAAGGTAGGCAGCGACTCTTACTCTATTGCCAGACTCTGATGATGGGTCTCCGAGCGGCGGCGAGATGCCCCACTAATTTGGCTAAGGTAAGAGAAGTAATTCAAGGGCCAGAGGAATCCCCATCCAGATTCCTAGAGAGACTAATAGAAGCCTATAGGAGGTACACCCCTTTCGACCCTGAGTCTGAAGAACAGAGAGGGGCACTGGCTATGGCTTTTATAGGACAATCAGCTACTGATATTCGGAGGAAACTCCAGAGGATGGATGGGTTACAGGACATGGCTCTGACAGATTTAGTCAAGGAGGCTGAGAAAGTGTTCTATAAAAGAGAGACAGCAGAGGAAAAGGAGCAAAGATTAGAAAAAGAACGTGAAGAAAGAGAGAGTCAAAGAGATAAACGAAGGAATAAAGAGTTGACTAAAATCTTGGCTACCGTAGTGGGAAAGCAGGATAGGAAAGGGAAGAATAGCACCCTGGGCCCGCGCCAGAAGCCGGGACCCAATCAATGTGCTTACTGTAAAGAGGAAGGACATTGGGCTAGAGATTGTCCCAAGAAAAAGAAGAAGACTGACCTCCTTGCCCTGGAAGGTTAGGGGCGTTGGGGTTCGGACCCCCTCCCCGAACTCAGGGTAACATTCAATGTGGAGGGGACACCAATCGACTTTGAGGTGGATACAGGAGCGGTTTACTCCACCTTGCAGAGCCCGCTGGGTCCCCTCTCAAACAAAAAATCCTTGGTCCAGGGGCAAATGGATGCCAGCATAGGTCATGGACAACTAAAAGGACAATGGACCTGGGGAGGGGAAAAGTACAGCACTCCTTTCTGGTCATACCAGAATGCCCTACCCCGCTGCTGGGGAGGGATTTGCTTACCAAGTTGGGGGCGAGTATTGATTTCAAACCTCAGGGACCAGAAGTAAGATTCAGTAACCCTCTTGTCAGTCAGCCTGTTGTGACCATGCTGACCTTGTCTGCTGAAGATGAGTATAAACTGTATGAGACCCCTGCCCCCGGACCCCATTCAACAGAAGACAGGTGGCTTCAGAGCTTCCCAGAGGCCTGGGCAGAAATGGCAGGGCCAGGATTGGCAGTACAAAGGCCTTGGGTGGTAGTATACTTAAAGCCCTCCGCCACCCCCGTAAGGGTCAAACAATACTACATGAGTAAAGAGGCCCGGGAAGGCATTAGACCTCACATCCAGAGGCTGCTAGGACAAGGGATCCTGAGGCCTTGTCAATCAGGGTGGAACACCCCCCCTGCTACCAGTGAAGAAACCAGGGACAGGGGACTATAGACCAGTCCAGGATTTGAGAGAGGTTAACAGTCGGGTAATGGACATACATCCAACGGTCCCGAACCCTTACAACCTCCTCAGTACCCTCAGTCCTGACAGGAAGTGGTATACAGTACTGGACCTGAAAGATGCCTTCTTCTGCTTGCGCCTGCATGAGGACAGCCAACCCCTGTTTGCTTTTGAATGGACTGACCCTGAGAATGGACTCAGCAGACAGCTCACCTGGACGCGGCTACCCCAGGGCTTCAAGAACTCTCCCACCATCTTTGATGAAGCGCTGCACCAGGACTTGAGTGCCTACCGAGCCTCCACCCCTGAGGTAACTCTGTTCCAGTATGTTGATGATCTGTTACTTGCAGCCGCCACCATAGAGCAGTGCAAACAGGGAACTGAGAAACTGCTTGTCGAATTGGCCAAACTGGGATACTGGGCATCCGCCAAAAAGGCCCAGATCTGCCAACCCGAAGTCACCTTCCTGGGCTACTCTCTTTGAGATGGTAAGAGATGGCTAACTGATGCCAGGAAAAAGACTGTTACTCAAATCCCGCCTCCGAAAAATCGGAAGGGCCTCAGGGAGTTCTTGGGCACAGCAGGTTTTTGCAGACTATGGATACCCGGCTTTGCCGCACTAGCCGCCCCTCTGTACCCCTTGTTAAAGGACAGAACTGAGTATACCTGGGGAGATGAACAGCAAAAGGCCTTTGACCAAATCAAGAGGGCACTGTTGTCAGCCCCAGCCTTAGCACTCCCCAACATAGAGAAGCCATTCACTCTCTATGTAGACGAGAAGGAAGGGATAGCTAAAGGAGTATTGACTCAGTCTCTGGGACCCTGGAAACAGCCGGTGGCTTATCTCTCTAAGAGGTTGGACGCAGTCGCAAAAGGGTGGCCGGGATGCCTACGGGCGATCGCCGCTGTGGCCCTCCTGGTCAAAGATGCCGACAAACTGACTCTGGGCCAGAAATTGACTGTTGTCGCCCCCCATGCTCTGGAAAGCATAATCAGACAACCTCCAGACCGCTGGCTAACCAATGCCCGCATTACTCATTACCAAAGCCTCCTGTTAGATAAAGACAGGATCACCTTTGGCTTTCCAACTGTTTTGAACCCAGCCACCCTGCTACCCAGGAAAGAGGGGGAAACTGTCCACCATTAGTGCAGGGATATCCTAGCCGAGGAAGCTGGGATCCGGAAAGACTTACGGGACACACCATTGCCACAATATGACTTAATTTGGTACACTGATGGAAGCAGTTTTCTGTATGAAGGAGAACGCAGAGCTGGGGCTGCGGTGGTAGACAAGGAAAAAGTAATCTGATCAGAGAGACTTGCCCCAGGAACCTCAGCCCAAAAGGCAGAACTAATAGCTCTAACAAAGGCCTTAGAACTGGCTAGTGGTAAACGGGCCACCGTCTACACAGACAGCAGGTATGCATTTGCCACTGCACATGTGCATGGGGCAATTTACAAAGAAAGGGGCCTGCTCACATCAGCAGGTAAAGACATTAAGCACAAACAAGAAATCCTAGCCCTCTTAGATGCTGTCATGCTCCCACGGGAGCTGGCCATTGTTCATTGCCCTGGGCACCAGAAAGGGCAAGACCCAGTAGCCAAAGGCAACAGGAAGGCGGATGAGGAGGCTCGAGCGGTAGCCATGAGGACTGCCTCCAACATCCTCACTATAGAAGCAGAGCCATCCCCCACCCTGACCCACTTAAAGGAACCTGAGGATGCTCGGACGTTCCTCCAGATGGCCCACCGTCTCACCCACCTTGGGACTGACAAACTGGTACAACTGCTTCAGGATGATAAAACATCGACCACCCCCGAGAAGAGGCAAATGGCAAAGGAAGTAGTCAAAGCTTGTAAGGCCTGCCAGATGGTAAATGCCTACCCAGCCAAAGGAACCAGAGGAACCCGTCTCCGAGGCACCAGACCAGGCCAATATTGGGAAGTAGACTTCACTGAGGTAAAACCTGCCAAGTATGGACTAAGGTATCTCTTAGTTTTTGTAGACACCTTTTCAGGATGGGTAGAAGCCTTCCCTACCAAACATGAGACGGTGGCGGTGGTAATTAAGAAGATTATGGAAGAAATCTTTCCTAGATTTGGCCTTCCAAAGGTAATAGGGTCTGATAACGGAACAGCGTTTGTGGCCCAGGTAAGCCAGGGGGTAGCCAAAATATTGGGAATTAATTGGAAACTACATTGTGCTTATAGACCCCAAAGTTCAGGACAGGTAGAGAGAATGAATAGAACAATTAAAGAGACCTTAACTAAATTAGTCATAGAGACTGGCCATAGAGATTGGGTAATGCTCCTACCATACGCTCTTTTCCGGGCTCGGAATACCCCTTCCGCTAAAACTAACCTAACTCCCTTTGAAATACTTTTTGGAACTCCTCCGCCTATTCGGGATTTATCCCCCTTTGACATAAATATCCCGAATATCCCCTTGTCTGTTAGGTTACAGGCCCTGGCCAGAGTGCAACATTTCCTATGGAGGCAGTTGTCTGACCTTTACCAGCCGGCAGGAGACGGGACCCCGCATTGCTACCAGGTTGGGGACTTCGTCTATGTCCGGAGACACCAACACCGGACACTCGAACCCCGCTGGAAGGGACCCTACCAGGTCCTCCTCATCACACCCACCGCTGTAAAGGTCGATGGCATCGCCGCTTGGATCCATACTTCACACCTCAAGTCTGCTCCTGCTCCTGATGACCAGTGGACAGTGGAGAAAACAGATAATCCCCTCAAGCTGCGTGTCCGCCGCCGCAACAAATCCCCACCAACCGACCCGGCAGACATGGCAGGTGATATCGAGGACCAGTGATATAGTATGGGAAGTGACTTCCAATGACCATCCCCCCTGGACTTGGTGGCCGTCCCTGTATCCAGACCTCTGTCAGCTTGCGGCAGGTCTGGAGACTTAGGACATCCCGACCACGGACCCTGCTAGACCCCTTCCTTGTAATTCTGGGACATGTGCCTGCCCGACTGGTGGGATAGGGGGCTGGGGCTATGGGTGCTCCCACCCACAGCTCCGCGCAGAACTCAGAGCATCTGACTTTTATGTCTGCCCCCGGGACGGTCATGATAGGGACACGGCTTGGAGATGCGGGGGACTGGAAGTCTTCTACTGTAAGGCTTGGGGTTGTGAGACTACCGGGACAACTTACTGGAGGCCCACATCCTCCTGGGACTGGATCAGGGTAACTTGAGTAGCCTGGGAGGGGGCAGGAATTCAGGACTCCCGCTGCTCTGGGAATGAGGCCTCTGGCTTCTCAGCACGGAGGCCAGGGACCTGGACTGGTAGTGGGCCATGTACAAATTTCACCTGTAACCCACTGAATATTACCTTTACCCACCATGGAAGAAGGCAGGATAATGCATGGCTAAAAGGCAGGCAGTGGGGCTTAAGAATGTATGTGTCAGAATCTGATGCTGGATTGACGTTTAAAATTAGGCTCCAGATAGGTATTGCCGGAGGCAGCCCATTAGGACCTAACAAAGTACTGGCTGACCAAAGGGCCCCCGAGGCCTAGCAAGCCCCTTCCTGAATAGACTCACCACCTTCCTGCAGGGGCAGATAGGAGCAGTAAAACTCATGATTATGAGACAGCATTATGAGAAGTTAAACCAAGACTCAGATCTCTAGGATTAGAGATATGCAGAAGAAAGAGGGGGAAATGTAACAGTAAAAATAGAAAATTCCATCTGACCTTTGCTTGGCTAATCTTGGCTTGCAGAACAGGAACTAGCCCGCCTTGCCCCGATGTAATCATAGGTGATTGCTCTTCCGCAAGCACCTGGGGCAATCACCCTGAGAGCCGTTGCAACTTCCCTTTCTCATGACTCCTGAATTCTGGGTGTCTCCTCCCCTCCCTGAAATAATGTATAAAACTTGCTTGCTGAAGTTGTTTGGGGCTCTTGGCTATCTCCTTGCCTTGAGCCCGCTCGCGAGTGTAATAAACTTTTTCTTCTGTTTTACCCACACACTTGGGTCTAGAGTCTTAGTGGTGCGCCCTCAGTCAACACTACTTAGTTTTTATAGTTTTGTAAGTGGGAAGTACAGAAGCAAAAATTGTAATTAGGAGCCCCTTACCACTATTGGTTATAGTCATATGTCCTTTAACATGATAGGACCATGTTCAATTTGCAAGCCATATATTATTTTGGAGAAAAAAAAATTTACAAGTCAACACAATGGTAGGAAGATGTCTCTTTACATATTAAAAGGCATTCCCATATTATCTACTGTTCATCTACTATCTCTCTGTCCAGAGTCACACGCATTTACATAGGAGAGGTAGTTTCTGTGGGGACAAATGCCTGCAAATGGCTCATAGTTATAAGAAAAGGTTTATTTTGGCTTTTCTCTTCCTGCACCTGGCTAGCCATTCACCCCTTTCCCCACAGGTGTGGTGGAATGTCTGGGGATCCATGTTTTCTTCCCCTTTGCATTTACAATACAATGCCAAGGGCCATCCTGGTTATGCCAATCACACAGTACAGAAACTATTCTCACAATTTCTCTGCACACCTTAACTCAAATTAATAAAATGTTCTACAAGCCTCTTAAAATATTAATATTAATTCTGTAGTTTTTGGTACCTTACAACACCTGCGGGTGAAGTGGCTCAGTGGTTCCTCATAAACAATGCTGCAATAAACATGGTGGTATATATATATATATATATATATATGTTTTCAGGTAGTGTTTTTGCTTCTTTCAGATAAAACCCCAAAATGGATTGCTGGATCATGATGGGTACTATCTTTAATTTTTTAAGGAACCTTCATGGTGTTTTCCATAGTGGCTATACCAATTTAAAGTTCTACAACTGAACACATGGATTCCCTTTTCTCCACATCTTCACTATCATCTATATTATCTTCTTGATGATAACCAATCTATAACACACTGAAATTAATTTTTATAGGGTATAAGTTATACATTCCAAAGCCATGCAATTTTCATTTTTGATTACAGATTTCTAATTTTTCAATTAAATTTGTTGGAAATTATCGTTTCCTCAGTGAGTCACCTTTGTATTTTCACCAATGATCCAGTAACTATATTTGAGTTGCTTCGTTTCTGAGCTGTTTATTTGATTCTATTGATCTATGTCAGGGGTCCCCAAACTTTTTATACAGGGGGCCAGTTCACTGTCCCTCAGACCAGTGGAGGGCCGGACTATAAAGAAAACTATGAACAAATCCCTATGCACACTGCATGTACCTTATTTTAAAGTAAGAAAAAAACAAAATGGGAACAAATACAATATTTAAAATAAAGAACAAGTAAATTTAAATCAACAAACTGACCAGTATTTCAATGGGAACTATGGGCCTGCTTTTGGCTAATGAGATGGTCAATGTCCGGTTCCATATTTGTCACTGCTAGCCATAACAAGTGATACGACATGCTTCCGGAGCCGTGACGCATGCGTCCTGCATCACTGGAAGTAGTACTGTACGTGAGCGATGTCGCTCACTGACCACCAATAAAAGAGGTGCCCCTTCCAGAAGTGCCACGAGGGCCAGATTAATGGCCTCAGGGGGCTGCATGCGGCCAGCAGGCCGTAGTTTGGGGACCCCTGATCTATGTGTTCACTTGTCTATTTTTTCTTTCTTTTTTTTTGCATTTGCTTATTTTTTCACCAATTCCATTCTGTATGAATATATTATAGCTTTATAATAATTGAAATCAGGTAGTGTTAGTACTTTTTATTCTTCTTCAGTATTTTGTTGGTTATTCTCAATCTTTTTTTGACTTTCTATATAAATTTTGAATCCATATATTAATATCTATAAAACAACTAGATGAGATTTTCATTTCAGTTAATTCTCCATTTAAAACTACATTTCTTGGCCCTGGCCGGTTGGCTCAGTGGTAGAGCGTCGGCCTGGTGTATAGAAGTCCCGGTTTCGATTCCCGGCCAGGGCACACAGGAGAAGTGCCCATCTGCTTCTCCACCCCTCCCCCTCTCCTTCCTCTCTGACTCTCTCTTCCCCTCCCACAGCAAGGCTCCATTGGAGCAAAGATGGCCCGGGCGCTGGGGATGGCTCCTTGGCCTCTGCTCCAGGTGCTAGAGTGGCTCTGGTCTCAACAGAGCGACACCCCGGAGGGGCAGAGCATCGCTCCCTGGTGGGCAGAGCATCGCCCCCTGGTGGGCATGCCAGGTGGATCCTGGTCAGGCACATGTGGGAGTCTGTCTGACTGTCTCTCCCCGTTTCTAGCTTCAGAAAAATACAAAAAAAAAAAACACAAAAAATAAAACTACATTTCTTTTATTAGAAGCTTGCTGAATCCTTTATATGTGGAGAGTTATGAGGTGACTCCTTTACCTCTTCTTCCCATGTAATATGATCTTATCTCCTATATACTTTGCTCTCATTCTGGGACAGGCTTTAGCAGTGTTTACTAAGGCCCAGGTAAATAGATATGTCTCAGTATAGATTTCATGGGCTTCCTTCACTTACCTAGAAAGTAAACTATAAAAAGTAAGGAGGGAGCTGTTAGGTCCCAATCCATGCTCTACTTCACTTAAGGTCAGAATAAAATATTATACCTTTTGAAATGGAAAGGAATATTAGGAAACATGATGTAGAGTAAATATAAATGTCTTCCTTTCAATTTTGTTTATCTGTTTCTTGAATAATCCAGTACAGAACAAATTAAATTTTTGTTTGTCATGTTCATAAGCCAAACTAAGAAAAATTAGTATTTAAAAAAATCAAATTGATAATACTAAAAATAGGAACGTATAAAATGTTCTAGAACATCAAATCATGTAAAGATGTTCTTGCTCCTAACATTAAAGAATGCATTTGATTTGTTGCCATGGGAGACACAGTTTTAAGTTATAACAGCAATTTAAAGTTAAAATAAATTATATTTATTAATCTAAATTTACTTTGACCCAATTAAATGGCAAAACTAAAGAACTGTAACTTATCTTGGACAGGCTACATTAATTATGTCCTTAAAAATATTTTTAATTCAAGACAACACACTTGGAAATAATTTTCTAATGAGGATGACAAATTTAGTTAAATTAAAAAAAATATTAAGTATTAGAATTTCAAATTTATTGTGTTAAATACTTCAGTTTCAACTATTTAATATCTAAGCAATGTAGTCACTCTTTAATAAAAATAAACACTTGCTAATATAATTATCAAATCAGATTTTTTTCTTTTAGTATTATATATAAATTAATTTACCTGAAAATTCTCTTAAAGATGCTCACTTTCTTATTTTTTTTATGTTGTCATTTAATTGTTTAGTTTTATTTCCATTTCCTAGTTGTGTTAATAAATCTCTTTTAATAATCACAGTTTGCTAAAATTTCATCTTAATATTTCTAGTGAATATCAGTTGCAGTTTAAAAGGAAGTAGTAACAATTCAATATTACATTTGTTATTATTATTAAAACATTTGAAATTTTGCACATAGAAATGATGTTAGCATCAAGATAAATATCTTGATCCTTAAGTTACTAAGCAGTATTTGGCAAATACATTTTTGATTTCTACCATTTTGATCTATTCTCTTCTCTAAAGCAAAAGTTGAAGTTGTATCTTAAATTCAGTCTTAGTGAACATATTTTATGCAGGTATATTTGAAAATGCTACTTAGTGAACATATTTTATGCAGGCATATTTGAAAATGCTACTATGAAATATTACATTATAATGTTTCTAGGCTCAACACATGAAATATCCTTGGAAAATCATTCAGAAACTGCTAAGAGATAATGACTTTGCTATGAAATTGACTACAAAATTAGTCATAGCAGAGGTTATATACCGTTTGGCAAACACATTAAAAGGAAAGAGTGGTCAAGTATTAAACTCCATCAAGTTAGCAAATTGCACCAATAAGCATTTTCAGGAGGGATGTGAAGTATTAATATAGACTCTTACTATTGCCATATCTCAATATTCCAGTACATATTCACAGTAAAAGCCCTATGTAAATGCTAGTGACTGAGTTATGTTTGCTTTTCCATGCACACAAATTCATGTTGAAACCAGAACCTCCAATGGGACTGTATTTGGAGATAGGTCCTTTATGAGGTAATTAAGATTAAATGAGGCCAAAGAGGTGGATATCTGGTCTGATAGGTGGTCTCATAGAAAAGAGAAAATGGATACATATCTTTCTTTACACACACAGAAAAAAAGAAGTCATATGAACACAATGCAAGATGGTGGCCACCTACAAGCCAGGAGAAAAGGGCTCAAATAAATCCTATTTCCCGGCATCTCGATCTTCAATTTCCCAGCCTCCAAACCTCAGAGAAATATACTTTTTCATTTAAGGCACTCTGTCTATGGTATTTTGTTATGGCAGCCTGAGTCTCTAGTAGAATAAATTATACTAAAACTGAGATTTGAAAATTAAACATATTAACATGCATTAAAAATATATTTCCAACTAGAATAACCTTACTCAAAATTTTAGTGCTACCCTTTCTAGAAAATTATACAAATGTTGCTGATGTATTATATACATTGTAAAAAGTATTTCAAACAAATTTTTGTTGTTTTAATTGTAAATCTTATGTTACACAATTTAACTACATTCAATGGACACTTTGGATCTATGGAAAATGAGAAACGTTCTTTCTCTTTACCATTGAAAATGGCAACATGATGAAGGAAAAAGAAATAATAAAGGATTGTTAGAGTTCTAGAAGGAAATTGAGAGACAGTTCTTCTAGAAATCTAGAACCTGTGACATTATGAAAGCAACAAGTAGACAGAAATAAGAACAGGTTATAGAAAAAGTATCATATAGTCCCAGGATTAGGAACTCTGTCTTCTGGCTTGCTTCTCTTAGGGTGATGACTCTGTTCTAGTGGTAAGGCATTGTGTGGTGATGGCAGAGTCTGATCTCAGTTTCTCTCTCTTGGCTTGGAACTTTCTCTCCCTAAGACTCAGATAGGCTGAGGGAAACCAAAGCCCTGTGCCTTTTGCCTGTCATGCCTAAGGGGCAGCTTCCACCTTACCAGTGGATGCTTGGTGGAGAAAGTGTATTTCTGCTGTACTTTCCTGAAATAACACTTCTTCAATATGGAGCTGAGGGTGATGAGACATGCTGGTCACTTGCCCCTTCCATAACAACCACCCCTCTATCCCAGAACCTATGGGGAGAGTCCTGTATTCTTGGTTATATCTGCTAAGGGAAAGGCTCCATTTCACTGAGATGAGGATTATTTAAATCAAAGTAGAAGCATGTTGATGGAATTAACACAGGGAAAAGTAGAGTATATTTTCACACATGAGAATAAGCCAGTATGCCTGAAGGTACGGTGGCAGAAGAAAATGAGCTCAAATATTCAGGTGAGGAGGTAGGCAAGTTTGGTGCTTCAAAGAAGTGTATGGCTTGTTAAACTCTTTTAAGAAAGGTGTTAAATGACTAATTAAAACTTGGCTTTTCTACCCAGGATTTATTTTTAAATATTAGTAAAATTCTATTAAATGAATATTAAAGTAATAGGAGAACTCTGAGTTGCTGAAAGCAGGTAGTAAATAAAAGGTACTTTAACCATACTAAAATAGAACCTTACTAAAATAGAACCACAGAGAAAATTTTTTATTCCATTAATTGTTGGATAGTTTTTTGAGTTATCAAATATTACCAGCACTGAGGATAGAAGATAAAACCCCAGAAAGAATTGAAGTGAAAATTTTAATTAGCTGATCCAAACAGGGATTTGGATTCAGAATATATTTTATCTAGTGGAAATGATATAGATTTTTATGGTTTGCCTTATATCTTGCATCAGTAAGATGACTGAGCTACACACCTACTACTATTGGCATCTGTCCTTTAGGTTGATTTTCTGAGTGCATTAATTCCTTCTATTTGTTCATTAATTATATTTTCATTTATTTTCTAACATAATATTTATTCAATAAACATGCACTTACTGTTTAACTAGTGTGTTACATAGGATAAGAGGATCTGCCTGATAGTAACACTTAAGGCAGGGGTCCCCAAACTTTTTACACAAGGGGCCAGTTCACTGTCCCTCAGACTGTTGGAGGGCCGGACTATAAAAAAACTATGAACAAATCCCTATGCACACTGCACATATCTTATTTTAAAGTAAAAATCAAAACGGGAACAAATACAATATTTAAAATAAAGAACAAGTAAATTTAAATCAACAAACTGACCAGTATTTCAATGGGAACTATGCTCCTCTCACTGACCACCAATGAAAGAAGTGCTCTTTCTGGAAATGTGGCGGGGGCCGGATAAATGGCCTCAGGGGGCCGCATGCGGCCTATGGGCTGTAGTTTGGGGACCCCTGACTTAAGGCTAGATAAAAATTTAAATAACATTTGAAAATTCTTTTTTTTTTTTTTTTTTTTAATTTTTTATTTTACTTTTTCATTTCAGAGAGGAGAGACAGACAGACAGACACACACACACACAGAGAGGGAGAGAGAGAGAGAGAGAGAGAGAGAGAGAGAGAAGGTGGGGAGGGGCAGGAAGCATCAACTCCCATATGTGCCTTGACCAGGCAAGCTTGGGGTTTCAAACTGGCGACCTCAGCATTCCAGGTCGACGCTTTACCCACTGCGCCACCACAGGTCAGGCTTGAAAATTCTTAAAAAGAGCCAATTTGAAGAGCATTTCCTGGACACAATTATATGTTTGAAAACAGTAACTACATTCTAAAATATTTAAGGACAGAAATTTGATTTAAATTGTGATACTTTGTGCTAACAATAATGGACATAAGTCCTTGTATTTGCATTTTTATCATGTTCTTTTCACCTCAATATCATTTTGAGATAAATTAAGCATGCCACATATGTGCAAGTGTTAAGAATTATAATAAAGGTGATATAAGACAGCTACTTCCCTTTGTAACTATGAGGTGGTGAATGTAGACCTTCAGTTGTTATGGCAACCTTCAATTAATGAAAGTATCATCAAAGTCATCTCTCTACAATATTTAATAAGTTTCTTCCATTAAACATGATTGAATGTTCCTTTCTGAATCTAATGACATAGCTGAAGTTAAAAGCCATATTTAAAAAAAAAATGAAAATAGATACAGCCTCAATTGTTTAATGGAAAAAAATCTTCCCAAAACTTCTCTTGAAATGAAATTTTTGTAAAGAGAACTGCAGCTAAGTTGCTAATAAAATGCTAATAACTTCAACATTGTTAACCTTTCATTTGTATTTATGGATCATTATAGATTTTTCATTAGTCTAGTAAAGATAGATTTGATGATAATAATGAGGATATTAATGAGGTTGTGATGACTGACAGAACAGTATGCTAATATTAGAAGTGTTAATTGACAGATAAATACTAATGGGTAATTTTATTTTTATTAAAATTATTCTCTCCAAACTCTTTCACAAGTTCATTAACATAAAATTTGAAAATCAAAAGGTCATTATACCAATGGATGTGGTATTGAGAAATAAGACTTTAATTTATAATAACTACTATTTATACAATGACTATTCAGATATTATCTTGAATCCTTAACACATGTAAGGTAGATTTTATGAATATCATTTTATAGATTAGGAAAATGAGCTATCAAGAGCTAAAATTAAAGTAGCATGTTAAAGATCACACAATGAAAATGTGAGAGAGTCAGGGTTGCATCAGATCTGCCCGATGCCAAAATCCAGCCTCTTTCCATCAGACCACACTCTCCCCTTAGAATCATTTTGAGTTTATGACATAAAAATAATATCATAACATTTATAAGTGTACAAACTACTCTCATAAAATCTCAGCAACCTCATTTTAACTACCTGCTGAATGATAAAAAGAAGTATCTGAGTTTATTAACTGTAAGCTAATAATGCTTCAGGTTTAATGGTCAATTCCTAAAATCTTATCGGAGCACAACTCAAGATGATGTACAAACTAACTAAAACATAGTTAGAACAGAAAATATTTTGTGATTCAGTGATCAACAATGTGAACCTTGGGAAAGAAGCTAAAAGCTACAACTTGGAATAATAAGAGTGTTTAGTGGTACAGATGTTAACAGAGTCTAAGAGAAAAGTGTCTTAGAGAAGTTGGTCTTTTTTGTTTGTTCTTTATATATCTAAAGAAAGTAACCTAAAATACAAGCAACATTATAATTTTTATTACCATAACCAAGAAGGTTGAATCAGTTTTAATCTAAAACACTGAAGGAATTGGAACAATGAATTCTTACTCGTCATTTTTATGCCAGCAAGAGTAAATGCATTTAGAACAGAGACCTGGGATGAATGCTTTTCCAAATGCTGGTTAAATTACTTAAATAATAATATTTAAAATAATATTGGTATGTACTGATCACTTGTATGCACTGTACAAACTAGTAAGATATACTTTAGATACATTTTTAGGTAAAAAAAAAAATGTACCTCACAGAAAATTAACCCCTTAACCTTCAGTTTCCCTACTGAAATGGAAGGATAATACCTACCTCATTAATTTTATGGTAAGAATGTTATGGAGGCAGTATATACATGGTTAAGAGCATGAGTACTGCGATAGGCATCTTGAATTTGAATTCTAGCTTTTCTACTTTATACCTCTTTGATCTTGGACAAAGCAATCTGAGCCTTATATGTTACATCTGTATATTGGAAAACAATAAAATATTTGCTTCACAGGATTATGTAGAAAACTAAATGCATTTAACCATCCAATGGAGTGCTTGGCATATAGTCAATGCTCAATTAGTGTTAATAGTTATTATTACTACTACTAATATTATTGACATATGTAGGTCATTTGGCACATAGGGGATGATCACAAGAGAGTAAACAGCCTTATTCTTTTTTCTTTTCTTTTCTTTTCTTTTTTTTTTAAGTGAGATGAAGGGAGATAGTGAGACAGACTCCTGCAAACAACTCCTGTCTGGGGCCAGTGTTCAAATTAACTGAGTTACTTCTTTAGCACCTGAGGCTGATGCACTCAGATCAACCGAGAAATCCTCAGGGCCTGAGGTCCATGCTCAAACCAATCAAGACACTGGCTGCGGAAGGGGAAGAGGGAGAGAAGGGAGTAGAGTATAGGAGAGAAGCAGATGGATACTTCTCTTGTGTGCTCTGACTGGGAACCAAACCTGGACAGCCATTCGCCAGGAGGACTCTCTATCGACCGAGCAAACTGGCCAGGGTAATAGTTTTATTCTTTAAGAATGCCTTAATATATACTATAGGCCATAGAGACCAACTAATTAACATAAACAAGTAAAGATATTGAAGAGATCACAACAGAGAATGCAGTATCCTAAAATTAAGTTCAATTTCACAATCATATAGTGAATGCCTCCTTTTTCCTACTTCTCCTGTTCATTGCTGTTATTGTTACTGGTGTTTTTTGTAATAACCAACACCATAAAAAAATGTTCAAATTTAGTGAGTAAATAAGGAATAGGAGTATGTTAGATAGTACCTGTTGGGTTGAATCATAAGAAATTACCAATGTTCTTCTTTTTGGTCCTCCTCTTTTAAAGAATAATATTTATTGAGTTATCTATCTATCTATCTATCTATCTATATATTAATTATCATTCCTCCCAATGATTACTTGGGATTACTACTCCATGAAGAAACTGCTGCTAACAGAGTAAGACTACTCAAAGGCTATCATAGAAAATAAAAATTAATTAATTAAACCTTAATTTTAATTCAAGTAAACCAAATTTAAGAAAAATAAATAAATAAAATGATCAAAATGATTAATTATAAGTTTGTATTAAATGCCAAATAAATTTTTAAAACAATCATATTTTTATAATGTTTTTAATTTTTTAATATTTTAATGACTTATATTTCTAAATTTAAGAGAGTAAGCATAATGACTTATTTGGAACTCATACTGTTTACATGAAAATAGTTTTAATAATAAGGTTAGCTAACTTTGAGTTGCTGTAAGTCCAAAGATTATGTTAAATGTTGTTCATTGATAAAATAATTTCATAATCACAATAATCCTATAGGACAGATACTGTTTTATATTCATTTTACAGATGTAAGTTTTCAGGCAAAAAAAAAAAAAAGTTTAAATGACCTGCCCGAAAAAATGCAGCGAGATGTGGCAGGACCTAGAGTTGACTTTATAGGTCTAATTGCAGAGAAATTTCTTTTAATCATTATGCTGTTTAAAAGTCCAACATCTACAGATAACTGAAGAGTAGTATGATAAGAGGGAAATCAGCTGAATCAGAACAAGGTAATATATTTTAGATTTACCTCATAAAAATGAAATATGTCAAATAAGGGTATATATTGCAGTTATTTAAAGAAACTTGCAACTTATGGAGAGACTATGCAATGTGAAAATCATATATTCATAATAGAGATTGAAGACAAAAAGAAATACTGAATCAACCAAGGGGCACATAAAGAATATTGAACACAGCTTGCTTTTTTTTTTTTTTTTTGTATTTTTCTGAAGTGAGAAGCGGGGAGGCAGAGAGACAGACTGCCGCATGCACCTGACCGGGATCCATCTGGCATGCCCACTAGGGGGCGATGCTCTAGCCATCTGGGGCATTGCTCTGTTGCAACTGGAGCTATTCTAGAGCTTGAGGGGAGACTGTGGAGCCATCCTCAGCATCTGGGCCAACTTTGCTCCAGTGGAGCCTTGGCTGCAGGAAGGGAAGAGAGAGATAGAGAGAAAGGAGAGGGGGAAGGGTGGAGAAGCAGATGGGCACTTCTCCTGTGTGCCCTGGCCAGGAATAGAACCCAGGACATCCACATGCCAGGTGGACACTCTGCCACTGAGTCAATCAGCCAGGGCCACAGCTCATTTTTGAACCATATATGTAACTCTCTCCTCTTGTTTATAATATTTTATTGCAAAAACCTACATGCAAATGAGTTAAACAGTAATCAGAAGTAGAAAACTACATGATGTAGATAGATCCCTTGTGAAAGATTAGAAGAGGAGTTTCATCAGATAGAGAATGTTCAGTGAACAAAAAATGTGATGTGAACAGGTTCGATTTGACTTGAAAGTAAATGAGATTTTGCTTGGCATAGAAGTGCTGGGACTTCATGCGTTCCAATGACTTATCATCTTTCCAGAGCTGAGTATTGGTTTATAGTATAAATAAACCAGCTGCTCATGAGTCCATGTTGTTTTATCTAGTCTCTCTAGTTGTTACTACTCCATGGAAGCTAGTCTTAAAATGAAGACTGGTAGAGATAATTGTGTTGATGGATTTTGGGAATTGTCTTAAATTACAAGTGATTTTAGCAACTTAATGTCCTGTTTTTCCATGCCCTTTGACTAAGAGTTAAATCCCACTAATAAAAACACAATTACAAGTGCTAAATGTTCTTCTGAAACAGAAGTAAATTTCTTGCCTGTCTCCAAGCAGAAGACTTTCCTGTCAAAAACCAGTCTGGGGGCCAGGAGGAAACCTATTGTCTTCTTACAGGGTCCTGAGCATTGTGGGCTTTGCCAGGTGCTCCTACTCTGACATCAAATCTTCGCAAGGCCTCCCATTGAGAAGATCTCTTCGCACCATTGAGAAGATCTCTTTCAAATATCATACCCTGCTCTGAATATGTCTAATGATTGCTTGTTAAAGGTTCAGTGAGGACAAATGATGGTAATTTGGGCAGACTCATTTTTGGCCTGGGGCTTCCAGAAATTCTAAAGTATTACACTAGTCTGCTCAGCTCTTAAGAATTTGCTAAATTTTTAGTTATTTTCTCCTAATATACTTTTATAGTAATTACTTTGTTGATGTAAGAAATGTACAAACTTGTAAAGAACTTTTATAAGAGTTTACCTGAGACAAACTGACAGCATATGCTGGGGAACAAGATCTCAAATGCTCCAGAGAATAACAGTTTTTCAGGGATGTTTTTTTTTTTTTTTAATATATTTGAAAGTAAAGAGGGAAGTTAAGGAAGATTACATGGGGGTGAAAGCAAATATTTAAGCATATGTGCTTTCTGCTGGTGGTTACTCTTTCTTTCTTTCTTTCTTTCTTTCTTTCTTTCTTTCTTTCTTTCTTTCTTTCTTTCTTTCTTTCTTTCTTTCTTTCTTTCTTTCTTTCTTCCTTCCTTCCTTCCTTCGTCCCTCCCTCCCTCCCTCCCTCCCTCCCTCCCTTCCTTCCTTCCTTCCTTCCTTCCTTCCTTCCTTCCTTCCTTCCTTCCTTCCTTCCTTCCTTTTTTCTTTCTTTTTATTTTAAGTGAGAGGAAGAGAGATAAAAAGATTGTCACATGTGCTCAGAGTGGGATCCACCTGGCGATCCCCATCTGGGGCCGATGCTGATGCTCACACCAAGCTATTTTTAGCACTTGAGGTGGAGGCTACATGAAGCCATCCTTAGTGCTGGGAGCCAAAGGGCTAGAATTGATTGAGCCATGGTTGTGGGAGGAGAAGAGAAAGAGAGGGAGGAGATAAGGGGGAGGGATGGAGAAGCAGATGGTTGCTTCTCCTGTGTGCCCTGACTGGGTATCAAACTTGGCACATCCACACACTGGGACAACATTCTATTACTGAGCAAATCAGCCAAGGCTGAACTGCTTACTTCATAGCTGTGTTAACCTTTAATGCACAGGAACAATGAACAGGGCTTGGATCAAGGCAAAGATCAACCAACCATTTACTAAAATGTAATAGACCTGGGGTATGACTACTCATCATGAATTGCTCAGTTAGGAACTTATGATCAGACTACCTTATGAGGTTACTTTCCACAGACCCCCTTTTTTAGTTCACAACATTTTCCTCCCATAATTTCACTGAAGTGAAATAGTTTGAATTTCTCTTTCTCCATAGAAGCTCGTTATCATTTAGAATTAGGTTCACTTAGAAAACTTGTAACTTTAGCTCTTTGATGGGCTCAAAAAATTTTATTTTAAAGTTTTCCCCTTTTTTTAAAATCAATTTTATAAGAGTGATCTTTACTTGTGGCAATTTAAACCCTAAATAAAGTAAAACTACCTGATTTCTTATATAGTATTTTTATTAACACATCTCTTCAATAAAGTTTATCAATATATATGAACTAAGGAACTACTAAAACCTGACAAGTCATACCACATCTTAAGTAGTTAAGTACAAGAGTTTCAACTAAGAATTATTACATCAAATATAGGGCAATAGGCTTGACCTGTGGTGGTGCTGTGGATAAAGCATCAGGCTGGTATTCTGAGGTTGCTCATTTGAAACCCTGGGCTTGCCTGGTCAGGCACACATGAGAAGCAACTACTACAAGTTGATGCTTCCAGCTCCCCCCCTTCTCTTTCTCTCTAAAATTAATAAAAAAAAATTTTTTTTAAATAGAGGGAAAAAAATGGTTATACAAAAAAATAGAAAATTATATTTTAGATAAATTTTAAACATTTAGCTTACAGTATGTTCAATTAAATTCCATCCTACTGTGTAAAGATGGCAGTATGTCCAAATATACATACTTAATGAAAATTTAAGTGAGATTTTATTAAATAATTACTATGACTAAGACACTATTTTGTATGCTTTATTTGTACTAATAATTTTTAATACAAATATATTCTTTAGTTGATGTTATTTAGCACTTCTATAAATGTAAAAATGGACGCAAGAATTTAAATAATTTTTAAATCATATAGCTAGAAAGTAGTAAAGCTAGTATTTAAACTAATACATATTGAGTCTACAGATATTTATAACATTCTGCTCTACTATAATTTTCAGATCAATATGACTATATATATATATCCAATATATATCACACATATATATCATATATATACTGCTTACAAAAATTAGGGGATATTTCAAAATGAATATGAAGAGATAAAATATCCCCTAATTTTTGTGAGCAGTATATTAAATATCCATATTTATATTTATATATGATATATATCCATACAGGTATCTGCAAAATATAATTAAAAAGTTTTAACAATATACACTGGCTTGTAGTGTACTTTTGTTTCATGTGAATTAACAATTATTTTCCTACACCAATATTTCATTTTTTTAAAAAATTACAACCTGTTATCACTCTAACTCTTCTGATCTCTTCTATTACTTTGATTCCCAAGTTAATCATGATATTCACTTTTAAAAAATCTCCTTTTGATTCTCTAATGTACCAAGTTTTGTGTTTTTTTTTTTTATTATTTTACTCATTTTTAGAGAAGACAGAGAGAGGGAGAGAGATAGACAGAGAGAGAGAAGGGGGGAGGAGCTGGAAGCATCAACTCTCATATGTGCCTTGATGAGGCAAGCCCAGGGTTTCGAACCGGCGATCTCAGCATTTCCAGGTCGATACTTTATCCACTGCGCCACCACAGGTCAGGCTAATGTACCAAGTTTTAATGGTCTTTTAAGCATTTGGATACATTTTATATTATTTTAACAGTTGTATTTTTCCAGCCCTTTGCTTCTCTATGGTCTTATGAAAGAGCATAATATTTAAGGATGAGACAAAAGTGGATGGGACAGGAAAAAGACATATCTAAAGACTTCAAAATGTTTATTAGAAAAACATTTTTGCTTTTACTAGTGGTAACTTTTAACTCTGTAAGACATGTGATCATTCTGCTAAGTAGCTAAGAAGAGAATGCTTATAATAAAAATTTATGTAGAGCAATAATTGAAACCATCTCAGGCTAACTCAACAAGCACTTTGGGTTTCAGAAAGCATGGAATTGAAGGGTCATCCTAAAATCTTAAGCAATTCCAAAACCTCAATAATTAGTAATTAATCTTCACTCAAGCAATATTGCATATAACATGATTCAGCTATTCTTTCTATAGTTATCTCTACCTTGGTCTTTCTGCTTATCCCTCCTCTACTAACATGTGATTTTACCTATCTCTATTATGTACATGTATTTTTTCCATGATGTCACTTGTTCAAAGTTTTTTTTGTAATTATTGGTCCACCTTATGTGCGATTCCTCAGGGTCTCATATGTCTCTCCTTTTCAAGTTCAGCTTCTGCTGTTATCATTATATGTCCCATTCTTTTGACATTTTTTGAAAATCTGATTAGCCCAATTCATTGCTACAAACTAGATTTTATTCCAAGGCATTGATCAGCCTCTTTCATAGACTGTCTGCCTTTATAAAAATGAATTACCTTCTGTGATAGAGGTTCTCCTCACACATCACAGCTTCTGATATGTATGAGTTTGCTAAGGCTACCACAACAAAGTACTATAAACTGGGTGGCTTAAAATAACAAAAATATTGTTTCAGAGTTCTGGAGGCTAGAAATCTGAAATTAAGTTGTCTCTAAGGCCATTCTCTCTCTGAAAACTATAGGGAAATCTTTCATTGTCTCTTCCTAGATTCTGGTGGTTTGCTGTCAATCTTTGAATTTATTTGCCACAGCTCCTTAACTCAAGTCTGCCTTCATCATCATGTAGCATTCTCTTTGGAACTGTCTCTCTGTTCACATGGCTGTTTTCTTAAAAGTGCACCAGACAACTGGATTAGGGGCCCAGTCTACTGCAGTATTACCTCATCTTACTTTAACTACTAACAGCTTTAACTACCTTATTTCCAAATAAGATTTACTAGAATTTACAACTTAAACATATCTTTTGTTTTAGGGGAAAGGAGACAGACTCATAATACCACAGGTGGTTGTACATGGTGGCTTCCCATGGAAGAAACCATGGTATTAGAATTAATAAGTGAATTGTTTTATAGTTTGTTGTTTATGTCATATGGAAATACTTGCTATGGATTAATGCAGCAAAACCAGCTGTCACCTAAGCAGAAGCCTTCATTTTCACTATCATATAGCATGGTGAACTTTAAAAAATTAATTTAAAATTTTTACATTTTTTTTTTAAATTAAGTGAGAGTTAGGGAGGCAGAGAGAGACTCCCACATGCATCCCAACAGGGATCCACCCAGAAAGCCCCCTACAGGGCAATGCTTTGCTCATCTGGGTGCTGCTCTGTTGCTCAGCAACTGAGCTATTTCAGCACCTGAGGCTGGGCCATGGATCCATCCTCAACACCTGGGGCCAAATTGCTCGAACCATTCAAGCCATTGCTACAGGAGATGAGAGAGAGAGAGAGAGAGAGAGAGAGAGAAACAGAGAGAGAGAGAAGAGGGAGGCAGGGGGTGAAGCAGATAGTCGCTTTTCCTGTGTGCCATGACTGGGACTCAAACCCAAAACTTCCACATGCAGGGCTTATGCTATACCACTGAGCCAACTTACCAGAGCCACAGTTGTTTAATAATATCAAAACTTTAATTTTGTTTAAGATATCCTATTGATGAAATTGGGTTACATTCCTTATATACATAATTTTATCTATTCATCAAAATTAATTTATACCTTCATAATGTTATTTTCGTTCTTTATATACATGTACCTATTAAGGAATTGTTCAAACATGACAACTTTGATTAACAATGGAGGTAAAATATATACATATTTTTCTGATTCTATTGCTAAACAAATTCTTACTTTTTTAAACTTAATATTGTGTCTTGTTTGACACAAGCCTCAACTATAAGGTCTACCGGAAAGTTCTGTCCGTTTCTATCACAAGTTCTGACACGTAAGCACATGTTTATTTGGTGCATGTGTGCCTCTCTATTTTTATCACTTAATGTATACATACTGACATAGCAAATTAACTAAAACAAAGTTGATTTCACGTTAGTCTTATGTGTGAAGTCATAGTGTACCCATGGCTACTGATAAAGTTCATTTACGCCACTGTAATTTTTACAAATTTCAACAAGGAAGAAATGCTACAGAAGCATGTCTGTCACATCCACCATATTCCCCGGACTTAGCACCCTCTGACTATCACTTGTTTTTGTCCTTAAAAATTTTTTTGAAGGGCAAAAAATTCAAAAATGAAGAAGATATCAAACAAACACTGGTTCAATTTTTCGCATCAAAAGATAAGACATTTTTCAAAAATGGGATATACAAATTGCCCTCATGCTGGCAAGAAATCATTAATAATAATGGCAATTATATTATTTAATAAAGTTTATTGATGGTAAGAAAAATTTGTATTTTGTTTTATTCCAAAAATGGACAGAACTTTCCGGTAGACCTTATATAATAACCAGAGTCTAGTTTTGAAAAATAGTATCTATTAATGCTGCAAGAATTAATTTTAATGTCCAATAAATTATTATTGCAGTCTCATATTCACCATTTAATAATTTTAAATGTTGAGAAAATTACATATTTTTTCTGATTCTGGATTTCTAAGTTTATAAAATAGAAAAAAAATTACATAGAATTAAAGAGAGTCTTGCATGTGCTAATCAAAGTACCTGATCAGAGCAAAATACTCAATACATATTAGCTGTTATTATTATTGGTGGTTATTATTCCCTGTCCACCCATTACAAATTAAACATAACTTATCAGGGCTCCTGTAATTATTATTTAGATTATTTATATTTTCAGAAATGACTCAAAATATTAAATTAATAAGTGCTTGTTCAAAATACACTAAATTTCCTATTAATACTAAGAAAGGAGAGGACATACAGATGGCCAATAGACAGATGAAAAAATATTCAACATCACTAGTCATTAGAGAAATGCAAATTAAAACCATAATGAGATACCACCTCACACCAGTCAGAATGGTGCTCATTAACAAAACAACACACGATAGGTGCTGGCGAGGATGTGGAGAGGGAACCCTCCTGCACTGCTAGTGGGAATGCAGACTTGTGCAGCCACTGTGGAAAACAGTATGGAGATTCCTCAAAAAAAATTAGAAATGGAACTGCTCTTTGATCCAGCCATTCCTCTTATAAGAATATATATATCCCAAGGCCCTGGCCGGTTGGCTCAGCGGTAGAGCGTCGGCCTGGCGTGCGGGGGACCCAGGTTCAATTCCTGGCCAGGGCACATAGGAGAAGCGCCCATTTGCTTCTCCACCCCCCCCTTCCTCTCTGTCTCTCTCTTCCCCTCCCGCAGCCAAGGCTCCATTGGAGCAAAGATGGCCCGGGCGTGGGGGATGGCTCCTTGGCCTCTGCCCCAGGCGCTGGAGTGGCTCTGGTTGTGGCAGAGTGACGCCCGGAGGGGCAGAGCATCGCCCCCTGGTGGGCAGAGCATCACCCCTGGTGGGCGTGCAGGGTGGATCCCAGTCGGGCGCATGCGGGAGTCTGTCTGACTGTCTCTCCCCGTTTCCAGCTTCAGAAAAATACCAAAAAATAAAATAAAAAAATAAAAAAGAATATATCCCAAGGACACCATATCACCGACTGAAAAAAAGAAATGCACCCATGTTTATGAAAGCATTGTTCACAATAGCGAAGATCTGGAAACAGTCCAAGTATCCGTCAGTGGACAAGTGGATTAAAAGCAGTGGTACATATACACAATGGAATACTATTGGGCTATGAAAAAGAAGAAAATATTACCTTTTGCAACAATATAGAGGAATCTGGAAACTATTATGTTGAGTTAAATAAGACAGGCAGAGAAAAAAAAATATATGATCTCACTCATTTGAGGAATCCAAGGAATAATGAGAACTGAGGCATAGGATTGAGACAGAGGAGGGATCAAAGGGACCAGAGGGAAAGAGGACAGAGGGAAGGGGGATGATAGGATGGGATAAACCTGAAGGGAAGGGGGGAGGGCACTGTAAGGAGGAGGGCAAGGTTGATGTTGAGGGGAATATGAGGAAGGGGGGATGTATTTGGGGTGACCCTAGAATCTATGTAAACACAATTAATTAAATTTTTTAAAAAACTAAGAAAGGAGAACAAGCTGAATGTTAAATGATCTGGAAAATAATGAATAAGTTAAGTTCAGTATAATAAAAGTCAATTTTAATGGTTATTAATGTATGTCACTCAAATTCAAATTCTACAATGCATCATAGCCAGTTCAAAATATTACTGAAAATTTTGCAGTAGCTTGAGCTATCTTGCTTCAGAACTCTGAACATAAACTAATGAGTAAAAAACAAATACATTGTACATATATAAGATATAAAATACAAACATACATTATATAAATAAAGCCATTTCAAAATATATACAGACGTACTTTAAGTTATTGCACTTTGCTTTATTACACTTTGCAGATATTGTGGTGTTGTTATTGTTGTTGTTTTAAAAAATTGAAGGTTTAGGGCAACTCTGAGTTGAGCAAATCTATTGGCACCATTTTTCCAACAGCATTTGCTCACTTCATGTCTTTGTGTCACATTTTGGTAATTCTTGTAATATTTCAACCTTTTTATTATTATTATATTTATATGGTAATCTGCAATGTTACTATTATAACTGTTTTAGACCATTACAAACTGTACCCAATAGAAAGATGAACTTGATAAATGTTTTATGTGTATGACTTCTCCACCAACAAGTCCTTCCCCATTCTCTCTTCCTCTCCTCAGGCTTCCCTATATTGTGAGACACACGATATTGAAATTAGGGCAATTACCAACCCTGCAATGGCTTCTAAGTATTCAAGTAAAGGAAATAGCTCCTGTTGGGCAGATAAAATATGTATTATGCTCACTTTGTTAAAGTGGTGCTGCCCACGTGGAGGCCGTTGCCCAGGTGATATATATATATATATATATATATATATATATATATATATATTTTCATTTTTCTGAAGCTGGAAACAGGGAGAGACAGTCAGACAGACTCCCACATGCGCCCGACCAGGATCCACCCAGCACGCCCACCATGGGGCGACGCTCTGCCCACCAGGGGGCGATGCTCTGCCCATCCTGGGCGTCGCCATGTTGCGACCAGGGCCACTCTAGAGCCTGGGGCAGAGGCCACAGAGCCATCCCCAGCGCCAGGGCCATCTTTGCTCCAATGGAGCCTTGGCTGCAGGAGGGGAAGAGAGAGACAGAGAGGAAAGCGCGGCGGAGGGGTGGAGAAGCAAATGGGCGCTTCTCCTGTGTGCCCTGGCCGGGAATCGAACCCGGGTCCTCCGCACGCTAGGCCGACGCTCTACCGCTGAGCCAACCGGCCAGGGCCCCAGGTGATATTAATGTGTGTCTCTGTGGGCAGGCAGACTCCTTGTAGCCTGGGGCTTGGTTTTGGGATTAAGCCTTTCCCACCCGTTTTGATGTGGGGTGGTACAATCCAATCATGCCTCAGAGAAGTGACTTTGTATTAGAGACTTCCTATTTTGTATATTGGATTAAGGGTTTGGATTTCTACACTATAAAATGGGGACGGAGCGGGAGCTTGCGCTCTTGGTTCCTGGGATGATTAGCATGAGAGGGAGCAGAGCAGAGAGCAGAAAGAGGCCATGTGGCCAGGAGAAGCAGCCAAGATGGCGGAGTGCTGAGTGAGATGCCAGTTTGTACAGAGTTTGTATCTGGGATAAGGAGATGGGGAACTGAGGAGAATAAGGCTGGTGAGCTAGAAACCTTTGATTCTAGGAAACTCGGATAAGTCAGTGGCTTTGTGAGCACTGAATGTGAGTGGATTTTGGAGCCCAGTGTGTGTTTTTACTTGCCCATGGGGTGCAAGCTAGAATTAAAGACTATGTCCCACCAGTTTGTGGCTCCATTGTTTCTTTGCCGACTGTCCGAATCCAATGCGAACCTGCATGGGCCGGGCTGCTGTGATGGTAGCCCTGGCCCTGCCTACTGGCTTTACAGCTCCCTGTCTCTCATTTTAAATCAAAAACTGGAAATTATTATACTTAGTAAGAAAAGGATGCCAAAAACCTAGATAAGCAAAAAGCTAGGTGTCTTGTACCAGTTAGACAAATTGACTAAAAAAAAAATCTTAAAAAAATTAAAAGTTTTACTTCAGTGAACACACAAAAGAGTGAAATGGCCGTATTGCTGATATGGAGAAAAAAAAATAGTGGTTTAGATAGATGATCATACCAACTAAACATTCTCTTCAACCAAAGTCTAATCTAGAACAAGGACTCTAACTCTTTAATTCTATGAAGACTCTTGAGAAGCTGCAGAAGAAGTGTTTAAAATTTGCAAAGCTTGGTTCATGAGGTTT
This sequence comes from Saccopteryx leptura, assembly GCF_036850995.1. Taxonomy (NCBI): domain Eukaryota; kingdom Metazoa; phylum Chordata; class Mammalia; order Chiroptera; family Emballonuridae; genus Saccopteryx; species Saccopteryx leptura. The sequence continues at coordinate 322,796,380 of NC_089503.1, read as the reverse complement.
AAGTAAAGAAGCATTTCATTAACATTAAATTGTAAGGTGGAGCAGCAAATCCTCATGCAGAAGCTGCAGCGAGTTATCCAGAAGATATAGCTAAGATAATAAATGACACTGGCTACATTAAAAACAGCTTTTCAATGTACATAAAACAGCCTTATATTGGAAGGGGATGCTATCTAGGAATTTCATAGCTACAGAGGAGAAGTCACTGATTATTACTAGTTGCTAACATAACTGGTGACTAAATCAATGCAATGATTATTTGTTATTTCAAAAATCCTAGGGCCCTTATGAATTATGCTAAATCTACTCTGCCTATGTTCTACACATGGTAACAACACAGTCTGGGTGACAGCACATCTGTTAACAACATGGGTCACTGAATATAATATTTCAAACTCACTGTTGAGACTTTGTACTCAGGGAAAAAAAAATACTCATTTCAAAATCATACTGCTCATTGACAATACTCCTGGTTACTCAAGAGCTTTGGTCAAGATATATAATGTAATTAATGTTGTTTTTATGCCTACTAGTAGAGCATTTGCTCCTCAGCCCATGGATCAAAGAGTGATTTTGACTTTCAAGTCTTACTTTAAAAATGCATTTCATAAGGTTATAGCTGCATAGATAGTGTTTCCTTTGGTGGATCTGGACAAAGTTAATTACAGAAAGGATTCACCATTCTAGATGCCATTAGATTATTTGTGATTCATGGAAAGAGGTCAAAATATCAACATTAACAGGAGTTTAGAAGAAGTTGATTATAACCCTCAAGGATTACTTTGAGGGTTTAAGACTTCAGTTGAAGAAGTAATTACAGATGTGATAGTAATAGCAAGAAAACTGCAATTAGAAGTGTAGTCACGTTTCCAGCTTCGGAAAAATACACACACAAAAAACGTGTAGTCAGAAGATATTATTGAATAGCTGCAGTATCATGATAACTCTCTAAAGGATGAGGAGTTGGTTCTAATGGATAAACGAAGAAAGTTGTTTCATGAAATGGAATCCACTCCTGGTAAAGTGGTTGTGCGGGCCATCAAAATGAGAGCAATAGATTTAGAATATTGTGTAAAATTAGTTGATAAAGTAGTGACAGGTTTTGAGAGGACTGACTCCAATTTTGAAGTAAATTTTACTGTGTTATCAAACAGCACCTCACGCTACAGAGAAACTGTTTGTGAAAGACTCAATGAGGCAAATGTTATTTTTGCCTTATTTCAAGAAATTACCACAGCCAACCTAACCTTCAGCAATCACCAACCTGATCAATTAACAGCCATCAATCTAGAGGCCAAGACCTTTTACCAACAAAAAGATTACAACGTGTTGAAGGTTCAGATGATGGTTAGCATTTTTTAACAATATAGAATTTTTTAATTAAGGTACATACACTGTCTTTTTAGACCTAAGAGACTTCAGTGTAATGCAAATATAATCTAATTTTGAAAGAAGTTTTACTATGAGTAAAATATTATCAAATAGCATTGCATGCTACAGGGAAATAGTTCTTAAAAGGAAGAGTCAATTAATGTGGCAAACTTCATTGTTGTCTTCTTTTAAGAAACTGAAAAAAGGGGAAAGGGGGCTGGGAGGAGGAAGTGTTGAGAGTAAAGGACAAGTATGCAGTGGTGGAGAGTGATTTGATTTGGGTGATGGGTGCACAACACAATCAACAGTTAAAGCTATAGAGATGTTTACCTGAAACCTATGTACTCTTATTGATCAATGTCACCCCGTTAAATTTAATTGTCTAAATTTTGAAAAAAGAGAAAGAAATCGTCACAGACACCCCAATATTCTACAACCATCACCCTGATCAGTCAGCAGCCATTAATATGGGGGCAAAACCTTCCACCAGCAAAAAAGAATGCAACTCACTAATAGCTCAGAAGATCATTAAAATTTTTTAGCAATAAAATATTTTAAATTAAGGTACATACATTTGTTTTAGACAGAATGCTATTGTACACATAGCAAGCTACAGTGTAGGTTAATGTAACTTTTATATCCACTGGAAATTTTTTTAAAAATGTGACTCACTTGCTTGTAATATTCATGTTATTGCTGTGGTCTGGAAACAAACCTGAAATATTTCTGAGGTGCTCTTATAATAGAAAAATATTAACTTTAAAATTTGTGTTAAATATTAATTTCTTTGTCAATAAGCTATTACTGATTTAGGAATAAGAACCGTTTTCCTGTTAATTTATATAACTTCATTTTTCACTATTAGAGAAAACAAAGAGTTGTATATTAATTTTAATATCTGTAGTACAAAGTGGCATGCATTCAATAAATGACATTATTGTTATAATATTGAGGTTATTGTGAGTATATTCTGGGAAATTTTTCTATAGCCTATAGAATGGTAGCATAATAACAATGTTTCCATGATAATACTCTAATCACTTGTGGAGAAAACAGCCATGTTAGGCTTGCTCTCTGGTTTACCAGCTGCAAGCTGTTTGCCTGATTGGTACATGAGTACATGGCTGCGCCACATGTGTATGGCCTACATAAGGCTATGGGTGCTTGTTCTCAGGGAACTGCAGATGGAGGATTGCCTGCCCTACTCTGTGAGGGGCCATTTTTGCTGTTTCTTTGCATGAGAAGCAGTTTTCCCCTGTATGTGTGCTTGCCTGCCACTACAAGACTCCATTAAACCAAATGGCCCAAAGCTTTCCAGGTCCACAGTTTCTCTGCCATCTGCTCAAATCCATTGTGAACCTGCCTGGCCTTGGCCACTGGAATTATATCTGGCATAGTAGGCAGGATTCAGAGCATGCTGGTATGGAGCTACTGACATCTTGAAGGGTGGAATAGAGGAGTGGCTGTTTCTTTCTCTCCTATCGGGGACTGTGGGCTAGGTGTTTTTTACAATTCTATGAGAAAAAACCAAGAGCTCTGTGCATGAGGCTGTGCAAGGTCGAAAACTACAGGGTGAGCTGGAGACCAAGTAGCAACAACAGAGTGAACTGAAATGAATGCTGGAGAAGGAGGCCAGCCAGGTTTGAGAGCTGCAGTGTGAGATGCTGGCTCAGTACCAATGGTGCCTGGAACTGAACTGATCTTTGGAGAAGGATGACAGGTTCATGAGTTAAAGTTTTCCCTGGAAGCTGAACATTGGTAGCAACAGCTGTTGGAGTAACAACTGCAAGTTCAAGAACTTGAGTCTCAGTTTCAGGCCAAGATCTGGCAGGCACAGAAGCCAAAGAGGGAATGAAATAAGGAGCTGCATTCATGTCAGTAGAGTGGCTCTGAATCAGTTGGAGAAAGCTTTTCCAAATCCTCCTCTTCTGGGGGGGGGGGGGGGTCTTGGGCTGCAACTGCCATCTGCAGAGCCTGGCTGGTGGTCACCCAGAAGGTAAAAACCCAGCAGTCAAGAGTCCTTCAGGGGTAGGCACAGCCTTTTCCACAGGCAGTAGAGCACTCTGTGGTCTGGCCCTACACCCAGGCAGAGCTGATGGAGTTGAGGACTCAATTACCCACTGGGCCCCTGGCAGCCTGGTTGCTGCAGTTATGGGATATAGGGGGTGTATGGCATCATGCTCTTCAGAACAGAGATGAACCGTAAGGCTGTGAGGGCTGCTGCCCATGCTTCCCCCCCCCCCCCCCACAACTAATAGGAGACTAAGAAGAGAAATGGGCTTGTAAAGGCTACCTGAACACAGACGTGGGTAGATCTGATTGTGACTAGAGCAAATAGGGTGAAATTAGATGGCAGGTCTAATAAAGTTTTATTAGAGCTTTGGCAGCAGTTTAAGCCACAACTTAAGTTCCAACCACTAAAAAAGTGGAGGAAGTGAGTGGCTCCAGCAACTGCTAAGACAATGGCTGGCGTTAAGGTTGCACAGTTGATGGAGACAGCTGAGAAAGAGGAAGATCCCCAAGATCTGTTATCCCAGTTTGAATAGGAGGAAGGCTGAGTGACTTGTCCAATGGGGATGGGTGGGGGCTAGAGAGCCCATGTGAATTGGCAATCTACTGATCCCCTTTTAATGTGCAGCAGGTGTTAGCATTAGAAGGTAATAAGTGTAATAGACTTTCACCTCGGGTGATTTGCACAGACAGCTAGGCTATCAATCATGAACTGATCATTGAGCAATGTAATGGACTCTTAGGCTGCGATCAGAGGGGGGGGGGGGCACTGGCTTCCATGCTGGATGAATACACCACTTTTGGACAGTAGACCTTGTAAGTGGGACCGCAGCACCTGTAGAGGTCCTCCTGCAGCAAGAATCTGTTCTCATCCAGTTGCAGAGACACAGCAAGGTCACTTTCTTCAATGGACATAACCCTGGACTGTGCAGGCCCCTTACCTGCAATGGGTGGTCTTGTAGGCACTGTGAGGTAAGGGACTAGAGGCAGGCCTCCAGTTAACTACCTGGGCAGAGTTCTCAGGGAGACATTATAAAGGGCACCTTTGTAATTGTCGTTTTTGGTATGTATGTAATGTACCTATTGTAAGGCAAGCAACCCTAAAGGAGTAGAATATGGGGAAGCTGTGTTAGGCTTGCTTGCTAGTTTACCAACTGCAAGCTCTTTGCCTGATTAGTGTGTGAGCACGTGGCAGTGCTGCATGTGTATGGCCTGGGTAAGGCTATGGGTGCTTGCACTCAGGGGAATTGTGGATGGTGGACTGACTGCCTGCTAATATGAGGGGCAATTTTTGCTGTTTCTTTCCCTGAGAAGAGGTTTTCACCTGACTCTGTGCTCATCCACCATTGCGAGACTCTATTAAACTGAATGGCTCAATGATTTCCAGCTCTTCAGTTTCTCTACTATCTTCTTGAATCGAATGTGGACCTGCCTGACCACAGCCACCAGCATTACACTGGCACTGGTCAGAACACAGGCCATGGTTGACCCTAGCCTATACTTCCCTGGAGGCTCCAGAGCCAGCACAACCAATGTACAGCTTTAGACTACATCAGAGCACCACCACCCAACCACCTGCACAAGTGACACACTCATCAAGGGATGGATTCAGCAGGCACCTGAGCCCTGCTGAAGTATGGCCCTGCTCTGTGGTGTGGGACCTTGCATAGCTGATCTTCCATGGTAGTAGTGGCAGGTCAGTGATCAGTGGTCAATATCATCCTTGTTGCCTGACCAGATGGTGGCGCAGTGGATAGAGCGACAGACTGGGATGCAAAGGACCCAGGTTCAAGACCCTGAGGTCGCCAGCTTGAATGCGAGTTCATCTGGTTTGAGCAAAAGCTCACCAGCTTGGACCCAAGGTCACTGGCTTGAGCAAAGGGTTACTGGGTCTGCTGTAGCCCCACGGTCAAGGCACAACAACTAAGGTGTCACAACAAAAAACTGATGATTGATGCTTCTCATCTCCCTTCATTCCTGTCTGTCTGTCCCTATCTATCCCTCTCTCTGACTCTCTCTGTCTCTGTAAAAAAAAAAAAAAAAAAAAATCATCCTTGCAGCTAAATGACCTGGCAATAAATTTCTCCCATTAAATTGTCAACAGAAATCAAGGCTCAACAACAACAGAAAAATAAACACAGCACATATGGAGTAGAGGGAATACTTGAAGTGGCCAGCTTGGGTGATCAAGAATACTGGACTCAGAATACTTACTACATTACACCACTCGACGAAGCCTGAGAGACATAGCAGCTCTACCTAATACATAGAAATAAGCACAAGAATGCTGCCAAAATGAGGAGACAAAGAAACATGTCCCCCAAAAATATCAGAACAAAACTCCAGAAAAAGAACTAAGCAAAATGGAGACAAGTAATCTATTGATGCAGAGTTCAAAAGACTGGTTATAAAGATGCTCAATACACTTAGTGAGAACCTCAATGGCACAAAAAGGAACCAATCAGAAAAAAAAAATACTAACTGAAATAAAGAATAATTTAGAGTGAATTAAAAGTAGAGAATATGAAGCTGAGAATCAAATCAGAGGTTTGAAAATCAAGGGAGAAAAAAATACCCAATTAATATAACAGAAAGAAAAAAAAATTTAAATAAAGATAGTGTAATGTGCCTCTGGGCCAATGTCAGGCATACCAACATTAGCATCACGGCGTTGCTGGAAGGAGGAGAGAGAAAACATAAATTGAAAACCTATTTGAAAAAATAATGACATAAAACTTCCCTAAACTGATGAAGGGAATAGAGATAAAAGTCCAGGAAGTGCTGAGTTCCAAACAAGATGAACCCAAAGAGATCCACACAAAGACACAACATAATTAAAATGCAAAAGGTTAAAGACAAAGAAAATCTTAAAAGCAGTGAGAAAAGCAGTTAGTTACTTACAGGGGAGCTCCCACAAGACAGTTAGCTGACTTTTCAACAGAGACTTCTCAGGTCAGAAGGAAGTGCCAAGAAATATTCAATGTGATGAAAAGCAAGAACCTACAACCAAGATTACTGTACCCAACAAAGTTATCATTTAGAATCAAAGGACATATAAAGAGCTTCCTAAGAAAAAGCTAAAGTATATAGTTCATTACCACCAAACTAGTATATGATATGTTAAAGAGTATTCTTTAAGAAAAAATAAAAAATATAAGCAATAAAATGGCAATAAATATATATCTTTCAATAATTGAATCTAAAATATATATATATATAAAAGAGAACAGAAAGAGAATCATAGACATAGAGAACATTTTGATTGTTGGCAAATGTAAGAGGGTTTTTATTTCAGGTAATATTCTAGGTTTTGTTTTTTTTTAATATTCTAAAACCAAGTGTTACCATTATTAAAACTGATATTTTCATCCTTATATATCTCCTGTACTATTTCACACTATTTCCCATATTTTACTATGTCAGAACTATAAATGTGAATGGGAAATAATTAGCATCCTCAGCACCAACCATATATGTAACTAAGTTCATGAGGATCTGAAGATCTGCAGTTGATGGAATCCAAAAAGGATTACCATGATCTTGATATATCTGATATTTCAAATACTGTATATAATTCTTAGTTTCTTTGCATCAGATGAAAATGTTAAAAAAGGAGTATTTAAAAAACGGAAAATTGGGGCCTGGCTGGTGTATGGAGTGTTAGTCTGGCTTGCAGATATCCTTGTTCAATCCCCGGTCAGGGCACACATGAGAAGTGACCATCTGCTTCTGTTCCCTCACTGTCCCCCTTCTCTCCTCCTCTCCTACAGCCAGTGGCTTCATTGGTTCAAGCATCTGCCTCAAGTACTGAGGGTAGCTTGGTTGATTTGCACAACAGTCCCAGACAGGGCTTGCTAGGTGGATCTCTATCAGGGCACATGCAAGAGCCTGTATCACTATGTCCCCTCCTCTCACTTAAAAAAAGGAGGTGAGCATTGGCCTGGTGTGTGGAAGTCCAGGTTCAATTTTCGGAGAAGGCACACAGGAGAAGCACTCATCTGCTTCTTCACCCATCTCCCTCTCCTTTCTCTCTATCTCTTCTTCCCCTCCCGCAGCCAAGGCTCCAATGGAGCAAAGTTGGCCCAGGAGCTGAAGTTGGCTCCATGGCCTCCACCTCAGGTGCTAGAGTGGCTCCAGCAGCAATGAACAGCACCTCAGATGGGCAGAGCATCACCCCCTGGTGGGCATGCTGGGTGGATCCCAGTCAGGTGCATGCGGGAGTCTGTCTGACTGTCTCCCTGCTTCTAACTTTAGAAAAATACAAAAAAAAAAAAAAAAAAGGAGGCGAAATTAGGCTTGTTTTTGAAAAGATGTTCTGTTTATTCATATGTATTTCTATAGGAAGCATTATTATTTTTCCCAGCTGGAAAAATTTTTCTCTTGGCAGTTTCTATTCAGTAAAATTGCTTTCGAAGTACCAGAAGTGTCTGGGCTGATTTGTTCTCTGTGAGTTAAAAAAATTCACTTATTTAATAACAAACATTTTGACCACCATTTTCTAATTCTTTGAAAAGTTTATAATTTCTTATTAAATGTGTACCACACTAGCCTATACCATTTCTATTAAAATGAGAAAAATAAAATAAAAAGATCCCTCTTATTCCACTGTTAGCAGTATATTGTTAAATATCCCACTTGAAATGTAATAATAATTTTAAATAGATATATTGTAACATGGAAACATTTGTCTTCAACTATATTTTTCTAACAAAAATAAATGTATTTTTAAAATGTCTTTTCAGTGTTTATTATAATTTTTATATTGTCTTAAATTATTTTCTAACTTAACATGGTATATTATAATAATACATTCATGTACAGATTTCCTTAATTCTAAGTCCTGCATTTTTAGCATCCTTAAGTTTCAACTATTAAGATATATCTTATAATTAACATAGACTATAATAGGATACTTGATTTGCTTTCTCTATGTTTTTATAACCAACAATATTATTAAATCAATTCTTGTGTACATCATAAACAATAGTTTAATCAAATCAAAAAATGTGTTATAAAATAATTTTTATATTAGTTGCTTGGAAATATAAATTTATTCATTCAATTGATATTCTAGTACTTCAAAAATTATATAAATATGGTGACCACATGTATCACAGGGTAGATGATGTTATATTTTTACCGTACAAATGAAATTAACCTACACATTTTAATCAATATTATCATTTTCAGATTTTATTATAAACTTATACTTTAAACTGGGTGTAGGGCTAGTTGTCGCAGCTACCATCACAGCCACATGGCCAATTCAGGTTCACATTTGATCCAGACAGACTGTAGAGAAACAATTGAGCTGAAAACTGGTGGTCCATTTTCCTTTATTCTAGACTCGCACTCAGCAAGCAAGTAAAAACAAATACACTGGGCTTTAAAACCCACTCATTCAGTGCTCACAAAGCTACTGACTCATCCGACTTTTCCTAGAATCAAAGGCTTCTACCTCATCAGACTTATTCACCTCTGTTCCCCATCTCCTTCTCCTTTACAAACTGGCTTCTCTTTCCCCATTCCGCCATTTTTGGCTGCCTCCTACACGCAGCTTCCCTTCCTTGTTACACCATGGGCTCTTCCTCTCTATAAGAATGTGGTCACTCTCCCCAAAATGGCCTCTTAGCTCCTCCTTTAAGACCTTTTGGCGTGAAAGCCCTCCCCCAACAGACATTAGCATAACCAAGCTCCTTCCCAAGTAAGAAGGGCAATTTGCCAACCCATGTGGGCAGCAGCCTTCTTTAATGAGGTGAGCATAAATTAATTTATCTTCCCAACACTGGGTTACTTTCAGTTTATAGAAGATAAACATATGTTTCTCAAATATAAAACTTCCCACTGTTTATACAATGTAGACTGGATTAGGAAATAATTATTTCTTCTGTTAAAGAAGCTTGATTACTGTTAAGACCGTTATGACAATGTGAAAATATCATGTAAAACTGGCATTTAAAATAGAAGTCTTTAAAGAATCTTTTAGAATATGGTCTTCTGTTTCAAAAGAAACTGACAAATTGATTATTTTGATAAGATACACTAACTATGCAAAAGTAATTTATCGAAATATGTCCCCAAATCTAGACAACAATTTACCAAAGAACACATCCAAATAACCTCTTCCTTATACATTCACAATCTAAAATAACAGACATGTAAATGTAGATTCACAAAAATAAAAAAAATCTCTTATTCAGTGTTTCTCAAGAAAGAAAGTTTAAAAATAACGTTAAATGAATAAATTATTGTATAGACTAAACTTCTTTATGATGTAAGAAACATGTCAAAGTCTCATCAGAGACAGTGGCAAATAGACAGGGGTAGGAGAATGGAAACTATAGCATTAATCAACATGCTCATTTCAAGACTCATGACACAGTAGAACAGGACAAGTAATTTTCCCTGTACTTGTCTAGGTTCTTGGCTAAGAACTCTCAATAACTGAAGACAGATTAACTGGGGAAAGACAAACCAATGTTTCATAATACAGGTACCTACTGTATATAAGGGAGCTACCTAGAAATACTAAGTAACTCCTATACATAACCCAAGTGAGCACCTTAAATAGCATTGCCAATTATACAGAAAAGAAAGATAAAAAATGTTGGGGGTGGAAACTGGCCAGTTATGGGAGGTTCACAATAAATAAGGGCATGATTGTTGTGCAGATTTAAGTCTATGCTTTTTCCACTGATGAATTACCATCTTCCTCTTTAATTCAAAGGAGATACCTTTAGAAATGGAGATTTCTCTTTTAAACGTCAATGTACATTACAAAAGGGTAACTTCTCTTTAGTCTTCAGAGCTCCTCTGTCTGCAATTTTTTTTATTTTAAATTATTATTTTTTTAAATAAGAAGATAATCCTTATGCCAAAGTAACATATCTTGAGATGGCAAATTCTGCTTCTCTATACCACTGGGAGGCTTATTTGTACCAGTACCTAAAACCTGTGGATGAAAAGTAATCTTACAGAGTGATCTGATAAAAAAATTTTAACTGGTCAGGTCCTAGTGGGTAGTGATGTCCCAGGCATATAAATTATTTAGTAAAAAGCTTATTTTTCTTTAAGTAAGCTCTGTCCATTATTTCTGGGCATTTAAGTTAACACACCTTTGAAATGTCTCCTTTCAGACCCATCTTTGCTTTCTCCCACTTTCACATAATAATCTTCCTTACTTTCCCCTCTTAATTCCAAATGCATCAAAGAAGCTATAAACTGTCATTTCTTTGAAGCAGTTATCTCAGTCCATTGAGATCTTGCTTCCAGATGTATCCTCTGTTTGACTCAAATTTTTATAAAAACTCACTGTAGATTTGGACATTTGACAACTGTTACAAGTGGTGACAAGTGCATTTTTTTTCCAGGAGCATGGGGAGTAATATAAGCAAAGGAGGACACAATTGTTCAGTCTCTCAAAAGGGTAGCAAAGAAGAAACTACACTGAATAGGAGGAGGCAGACCAAACTCATATGACTCATCCTGGGGCATTATTTAAGAACTGCTAAGAAATGTGTGAGATAGCACTAAGAGGTGCTTCACAGATACACTAGGAAAAATCTTCCAGCATTCTGATCGACAGAGCTTTAAAATGAAAACTTGCTTATGGAAAATACAACTTGCTCCAATTGGGCAGATAAAATATATTATGCTCACTTTGTTAAAGATGGCACTGCCCATGTAAAAGTCCATCGCCCAGGTGATAATATTAGTTGCTCTTCTTGCTTGGGATGGACATGATTATGTTAATATGTATTGGGGGAGGGCTTTCGAGCCAAAAGGTTTTAAAAGGAAGAGAGATCACGTTGTTCCAGGGAAAGAGTGATTATGTTCTAGGAGAAGCCCATGCTGTAGGAGAGCAGAGAAAGGCCACGTGGAGGAGGCCAGGAGAAGCAGCCAACATAGCAGAGTGCTGAAGGAGAAGCCAGTTTGTGCAGAGAGAAGGAGGTGGGGAACAGAGGTGAATAAGGCTAGTGAGCTAGAAACCTTAGGTTCTAGGAAACTTGGATAAGTCAGTAGCTTTGTGAGCACTGAATGAGTGCGTTTTGGAGCACAGTGTGTGTTTTTACTTGCCCGCTGCGTGCAAGCTAGGATTAAAGGTAATGGCCCACCAGTTCTTGGCTCCATTGTTTCATTACCGTCTGTCCGAATCTAATGCAAACCTGCACAGGCCAGGTGGCTGTGATGGTGGCCGTGGCTACTGGCTTTACACTCTGTTGGGCAGATAAAATATATTATACTCACTTTGTTAAAGATGGCGCTGCCCACGTGAAAGCTGTCGCCCAGGTGATATTAATGTGTGTCTCTGTGGGCTGTGGGCAGGCAGGATCGTTGTAGCCTGGGGCTTGGTTTTGGGATTAAGCCTTTCTCACCCTTTTTGATGTGGGGTGGTACAATCCCATCATGCCCCAGATAAGTGACTTTGTATTAGAGACTTCCCTATTTTGTATATTGGATTAAAGGTTTTGATTTCTACACTATTAAAATGGGGGCAGAACGGGAGCTTGTTCTCTTGGTTCCTGAGATTAACATTAGAGAGCAGAGAGCAGAGAAAGGCCATGTGGAGGAGGCCAGGAGAAGCAGCCAAGATGGCGGAGTGTTGAGTGAGGGGCCAGTTTGTGCAGAGTTTGTGCAGGGACAAGGAAGGAGATGGGGAACAGAGGTGAATAAGTCTGGTGAGCTAGAAACCTTTGATTCTAGGAAACTCGGAAAAGTCAGTAGTTTTGTGAGCACTGAATGTGAGTGGGTTTTGGAGCCCAGTGTGTGTTTTTACTTGCCTGCCAAGTGCAAGCTAGGATTAAAGGTGATGGCCACCAGTTCTTGGCTCCGTTGTTTCTTTACCAACTGTCCGAATCCAATGCGAACCTGCATGGGCAAGGCTGCTGTGATAGTGGCCTTGGCTACTGGATTTACACACTCCCTTACCAATTGTAATCACAGGGGAAACTGTATGGCCAGGAGCCACCATCGTGGCCATTCACATACAGGTTCCCATTGGATTCGAGCAGACAGTAAAGAAATGGCGGAGTTGGAGGATGGTGGGCCATTCTGTTTATTGGTGTCTCACCAAGAAAGGCAAGCCACAAGAGAAGCCAAGGGAAAAGCAGAAAGGGAAAAGCAGAAAACCTGCTTTTCCCATGGAGGGCAGAGGATCAGGGAGGCCCCTGCAATAGTGATAGCAGGAACTGAGAAAGCGAGCCCCCGGTCTGTCCCTATTTTATAGTATAGAAATCAAACCCTTTAATCCAATATACAAATAAGGAAGTCTCTGATAAAAAGTCACTTATCTGAGGCATAAATGGGATTCCTCATAAGGGTGCACCACCCCTTATCATGCAACAGTCAAGGGTTTGGGCAAAAGCTTAGTTTTAAAACTAGGCCTTAGGCTATAATAACTTTGCCAGTTTACAGCCTGTCTCCCACACCCAAAGTAGGCAAACATATATGTCATATTTAAAAACGTATTTGACCAACAGAAAGTCAATTCAGATTTGGCTAAAAGACCATAATCATTAGAGCAGATGATTTCCCCCAAATTCTAAGGTAGATAGGAAAGGGGTGGAAAGGTGCATAGCTGTGCACCTTATTGTAGGAGCTGGGTATTAGACCTATAGTGGCACAAATTTTGTCATCACCAGCAAATGGGTAAGTTATGTTATAAAACAGTTTTAATTTTAGACTATAATAAATAAAAAGCATTCATTTGAGCAAAAAAAGCTGCAACCCAGGAAACACATTTAGGTAGCAAATTAATTGTGTTCCCCCAAGACAAAGAGGAGATGGCCTTTTTTATGGAAAATGTCCACTATTTTCCCAATTAGGTCTGTCTTATGTAAATGAAATATCTAAATTTGTACACTTCCGATTGGTCTGAATCATCTTTATTGGTTGGCATTATACATTCTGATTGGTGGTTATGGAGCATTTCTTATTGAATGGTGTAAAGCCAGCAGTCACGGCCAGGGCCACTATCACAGCAGCCACCTGGCCCATGCAGGTTCGCATTGGATTCGGACAGTCGGTAAAGAAACAAAGGAGCCAAAAGTAGATGGGCTGTCATCTTCAATTCTAGCTTGCACCCAGCGGGCAAGTAAAAATACACTCTGGGCTCCAAAACCCAGTCACATTTAGTGCTCACAAAGCCACTGACTTATCCGAGTTTCCTAGAATCAAAGGTTTCTAGCTCACCAGACCTATTCACCTCTGTTCCCCATCTCCTTCCTTATCCCAAATACAAACTCTACACAAACTGGCATCTCACTCAGCACTCCACCATCTTGGCTGCTTCTCCTGGCCTCCTCCACGTGGCCTCTCTCTGCTCTCCTCTGCTCTCTCTTCTAATGATAATCTCAGGAACCAAGAGCCCAAAGCAGTCATGGCCAGGGCCACTATCACAGCAGCCACCTGGCCCATGCAGGTTCGCATTGGATTCGGACAGTCGGTAAAGAAACAAAGGAGCCAAAAGTAGATGGGCTGTCATCTTCAATTCTAGCTTGCACCCAGCGGGCAAGTAAAAATACACTCTGGGCTCCAAAACCCAGTCACATTTAGTGCTCACAAAGCCACTGACTTATCCGAGTTTCCTAGAATCAAAGGTTTCTAGCTCACCAGACCTATTCACCTCTGTTCCCCATCTCCTTCCTTATCCCAAATACAAACTCTACACAAACTGGCATCTCACTCAGCACTCCACCATCTTGGCTGCTTCTCCTGGCCTCCTCCATGTGGCCTCTCTCTGCTCTCCTCTGCTCTCTCTTCTAATGATAATCTCAGGAACCAAGAGCCCAAACTCTGTTCTGCCCCCATTTTATATTGTAGCTTCACAACCTCTAATCCAACATACAAAATAGGGAAGTCTCTAGTAGAGTCACTTCTCTGAGGCATGATTGGATTGTACCACCCCACATCAAAAAGGGTGGGAAAGGCTTAATCCCAAAACCAAGCCCCAGGCTACAATGATCCTACCTGCCCCCAACACACATTAATATCACCTGGGCGACGGCATCTTCGTGTTATCTTTAACAAAGTGAGCATAATACATTTTATCTGCCCAACAAATGGCATTGGGCAAATGAGTTTGTAAAATTTGTATTTTTTGAGTTTGCTCACTTTTATTGTTAAAAATTGGGCTGGGCAGCCACCTGTGTGCTTGTCCTCAAAGGACAGGCAGGGCAGTTGATTGCAAATTGCAGATTGCATTCCTGCTTGGGAGGGGCCATTGTTTTTCTAATGTTTGCTTTGTGGGCCCAGCCAGTTTTGCAGGAAGAGCAGAGAGAAGGCAGAGTGCTGAAGAAGCTAGTTTTGCAGAGAGGAGATGTGCAGATGGGGAACCAGAGTTGAGTGGCTTTGGGAGTCCTACTGAGGATTGTGGGGGCCTTGGATTCCAGGAGGAACCAAAGAATACATCAGGGCTTTGGGAGCTTTGAATGGGAGGGAAGTGGTCTTCCCTGCCTGTTTGCTCATGTGCTGGTGCAAAACTTTAATAAATGGAATGCCCCACCATTTTTTGGCTCCACTGTTTATTATCTGCCTGAAACCAATGTGAATCTCCATGGCTGTGACGATGGCAGCCACTGACCTTACCGATGGGGAAGGTCTTAGTCTATTGCAGGGTCAGAAAACTTTTTGGCTGAGAGAACCATGAATGCCACATATTTTAAAATGTAATTCTGTGAGAGTCATACAATGACCCATGTACATTACGCATCATCCAATAAAAATTTGGCTCCAGCCACCCTCAACCATGAACATGAGCAGTAGGAAATAAATGGATTGTAATACATGAGAATGTTTTATATTTTTAATGTTATTAATTTTTTATTATTAAAGATTTGTCTGTGAGCCAGATGCAGCCATCAAAGAGCAACATCTGGCTTGCGAGCCATAGGTTCCTGACCCCTGATTTATTGGTACAAAGAGACAGCCAGGAACTCCCTTATAATAGTTCACTCAGACAACATAAACAAGCTGGGCATAATGAGGGAAGCTGAGAATTCAGTCTGAAGTTCTTTCTGTTATACAGAGTGTAAGGTATTTTACCCCGCCGAGAAGGAAGGAATGGGCCAGAGCTGCAAAGTGTAGAATAATAAACGGCTTTATTGAGTACAGAGCGCACATCCTACCCGGCAAGTTTCCCTGGCCCCCAGGAAAGAAAGATGGAGGAGGGATGGAGGTCAGGGAAGTTGTAAAGATTAAACCGCATGGGAGATATTTAAAGGGTCCCTCTAGGGAAGTGGAGCTACTATGACGTGGTGAAATTTCACTGGCTGGCAGACGATCGCTTCTTTCCAAATGGTTCCTGGGAAGCTTCCTTTGGCAGGCTTGATTGTGGGAGGTCCTAGCCAATGTTTACGGGCCTGGGTTCCCCACGTGACCGTCCCTCTATCCACTGACCTTACATTCTGACCTTTTGTGTTAAATAGAAAAGGGGCACCGTTTATTCGTCTGGCTACTTCCTGCTGAACAGGGGCGTCGTGGGGAGGGGGAGATTGGAAGGTGGTGTCTTTGAGGGGTGTCAGGAGGAATATCTGTGTGGCTGTGAGTTGAGGAACTTCACGGATGCTGTCCTGTAAGGATTTTAAAAAAAGAGAGGAGTAATGGGATTTGCAGGGTCCAGCCTTTTGGTGAGCTGGAGATGGATGAAGTCCAGTGGTTCCGACTACCAGTGATCCTGTAAGGAGGCAAGCTTGAGGCAAAACTGCATGTCAGGAGTGGCATAAAAAGGGGAAAGGAAGAGGGTCCCATCCATTCCCATAATCGAAACCTGTGAGGGAACTAGAGGTCCAGAGTATAAAGGCAAAAACAGAGAAAGCAGCCCCCATGTCCACAAGAAATGAGATGGACTGACTTACCCACTTGTTGCAGAACCCTGGGTTCTCCGAGTCCAGGCCGTGTCCTAGGAGTTCGAGCGATGCACCCACCTGGCTGGATTGGCCTTCCATTTGGGCAGCTTGTCCTCCACGTAGAGGCACTGAGGAAAAAACCTGTTGCCCAAAGGGGCAATCACTCCGCCAGTTACTGGGCTGCTTGCAGTCAGGGCAGAGCTCAGTGGGCAGCCGCTGGCAGGGGCCCTGCCGGGACCAGTGGTCCTGCTTGCCACACTTAAAGCAAGCTGCTGGTGGCTCTGCTGGTCTCAGGGTTGCCACAAGAGTTTGGGTTTGGAGCATTACTTTCTGCTGCATGGGGGGCCTGGAAAACAGCCTTGGCCCATTTCTACTAATTGGGACCATTAAAAACTTTAAATGCCATGTTCACAGGTCCCGGATAAGGGTTTGGGGGATTGGGAATAAGAGGAGGGGGGCTCATGCGGAGCCCGGCACCCAGATCCTGCAGAAAAAACGCTGGACAGGGAAGGAACTTCCTGCAAGAAAATTGGGGTTGGATGTCCTGAAAACCGGTGTATGAGCCAATGCCAGGCTGAGAAAGGCCTGACGGAGGCGGGACTAGAGAACACAGTGAAGGGAGGGGCCCCTGGCCAGCAGGGGAGGAGAAAGAGAAGGTAGTAGATGGCGAATAAGAAACAGGTTTTTGTGAAGGGAGGGGAGGAGGCTCTCAGAGGGAAGAAAGAGTTTGGAGTCCGCGGAGAAGGAAAGACTAGGAGTGGAGGTTTTAGGTGAGGTTTCTCTGGCCAGAAAAAGGCCTGCGCGGTGGAACAGGCAGCACAGAGATTAAGGACAGGTGCGCGAATAATTAGAAGCCGTGTATGTAAGAGATCTCCAATCAGTTCCCAGCTTTTTTGGGGATAGTTAAATTGGTGAGGGTGTTAACACCGAAAGTCCCTTCAGGAGGCTAATTCAGTGGGTTCTGTGGCCTGGCCACAGCGGAGAAGAACAGTTTCTTCTTCCTTAGGGAGGGAGATTCCTGTGCCCCAACAGCCGCACTCAGTTCTCGGAGTGGTCAGACTTGAGTATTAGTGTCCTAAAAACTCAAGGTTCAGCCACGGATGAAAGTGGATGTGCTTGGGACAAGCACATGCACTCAGACGGACGGAAAAGACTTCCCTGATGTAGCTACGGTTTTGGACCGAGAGGAATGCTGCAGGCAGGGGACTTACCGCACCGTGCGCCGAAGTGGGTGTAAGTCGGAGATCCTGGTTCTTTCTCGGAGGGGAGGAGAAAGGAGCGGTCCTTGCAGACTTCTAACTCCTTCCCGGGTTTCGGCACCAAAATGTAAGGTATTTTTCCCCGCCAAGAAGGAAGGAACAGGCCAGAGCCACAAAGTGTGGAATAATAAACAGCTTTATTGAGTACAGAGCGCACATCCCACCCGGCAAGGTTTCCTGGCCCCCAGGAAAGAAAGATGGAGGAGGGATGGAGGTCAGGGAAGTTGCAAAGATTAAACCACATGGGAGATATTTAAAGGGTCCCTCTAGGGAAGTGGAGCTACTATGACGTGGTGAAATTTCACTGGCTGGCAGACAATTGCTTCTTTCCAAATGGTTCCTGGGAAGCTTCCTTTGGCAGGCTTGATTGTGGGCGGTCCTAGCCAAAGTTTACGGGCCTGGGTTCCCCACATGACCATCCCTCTATCCACCAACCTTACACAGAGCACATGAGAAGTTCCAGTCAGGAAAAACAGCCATTAGACTTGTATTATTTATAAAATTTGGACCCTCAGTTGACCATTGAGAGTCCATCTCAGCATATAAATTTCTTCTCATGGTCCACAGTAGTAAGATGCCAGTGATAACCAAGGAGCAGATATTAGCTTGGATGCACTGTAAAGAGACAAGCTGGAGGGTAAATAGAAGTATTGGCATTTCAGCAATCAAATTCAAGTTATCATTGGAAAGTTGATCCTAAATAGCATGCAATGTTATTCATATGGTTGGCTAGGTTCCCTGTGGCTAAATTGTTTAGGTACCTTGGGACTATAAGCTATATATACACTTTCTAAAATCTATGAATGACTCTAATTTCAAAGTTCTAACATCTACTAATTTAACACTATAATAACATTTAAAAATAGCTATATAGGGTAACTAAATAACATTTTAATTTAGCCACATGGAATATTTTTAGATCTTATTTTTCTTAATAAATTTTCTTTCCTTGACAGTTTACCCTTTAATGCACAATAAAATTATTTTATATTTCTTTAATTTACCTGTTTATATTTTGTACCTTTACTTGTCTAAGATACCAACCTCACCTTACTTAGTTACTTATTTTTTACTTTAATTTCCCAAGCTGCTAAACAGGGATTCTTAGATTTTTAAATAAATTATAATAATGTGTCATATTCTACCATCTGTCATTTAATTTTTTTCTTTGCAGTTTCTATTTGACAGTATAGTACTAATAATAGTTTTAATTATTAGTAAAGTATAATAATTTTTCATGTTATATAGTAAAGAAACTTGTGGTACAGCTTGCCAGGAATATGCCTGATTTAATGAATAACATTTATTATTTAGCAAAATATCAATCCACATACTTGTCATTTGGATGTTAATTGTATTTTTAAGCTCTAATTCAGCAACTGAGTTTATAGAAAAGTTTACCTGTGAAAGGTAGATTATGTCACCCCAAAATATATCTCAGGAGCATAAGGTTTATTTTAGGCTGACTATTTAAAAAATATAGCAGACATAAGAAAAGCTCTGAAAATTTAATATATTATCCTTTGTAAGAGATATTTACATTTAAAAGGGAAATATCCATTTATAAGGGTATCCCCCTCTCTACCAGTAAGAGAATCTCAAGAAATTCATCAATGGAGAAGGCAATGACCTAAATCTGCATAATGGCCTTATCCTTGTTTACTGTAATTTTCTGATAGTCTCTCATGATCCCCAACACTTTCTTTGTCTTCAGCTGGAGATGGTATTTGGGTGTTGTCTTGGGATATTTCAGGTAGTTTCTCAGTTTTCCTGAGTTTTTCACACATATATGGGAGGTATACATGTTATTGAATTTCTTTTTGTTTTTCTTCTATTAATCAGTATTTTATTACAGCAGGGTCTCAGTCAAGAACTCTGTGCAAACCCCAAGAATAAAGATTTATTTAATGTGAACCCTGAGGAGGAATTTATGTGCTGAGTTGGACTCCTCATAGTCAATCAAGACACCACATTTTATGATAGTAAGAGTCTAACAGCCATTTGATCATCACATAGTTTGTATACCACAAAGAACCTCAGGCTGAAATCTCAGCATCCCAAATTATGTCCCACTTGTTTATGTAGTTTCCACTGCAGGGAAACTCAGATTTTGTCTTTCTATCAATGGGCTAAGACATGCCTAGTTCAATCAGAATTGCACAATTTGGTCCTGGATGGTTGTCTCATTGGATAGAGCGTTGATCTACATGTGGACATCCCAGGTTCGATTCCTGGTCAGGGCACACAAAAGAAATGACTGTCTGCTTCTCTTCTCCCTCTCCCCATTCCCTCCCTCATCTCTTCCCGCAGCCAGTGGCTCACTTGGTTTGAGCATGGCCCTAGGCACTAAGGATAGCTTGACTGGTTAGAGCACAGCAGTCTCAAGTGCTAAATTAGCTTGGTACTCAAGCATTGGCTCAAGGCGGGGTTTCCAGGTAGATTCCAGTCAGAGCTTTATAAAAAACTTTTTCTATAAAAGCGGGCCTTCCCATTGTCTCAGAGGAGCACAGTTTAAGTTGCTATTTGTATCTGTGTCCCCTGGGCAGCAGCTCCTTCTGCTCTAATGGATGCTTTTTATTCTTCATTATAGTTTGTAGACAAATTACTTTTGGTCTACATCAGAAAGAGGGAAAATTATTTCCTCTTCCACATCTACATAAATTGGTTGATTTACTATGAGCACTGTCCATATGCCCAATGGAAAGCCTGTGCACAGCCTAAGTTAAATATGATGGAACCAGATGGTATAAGGAGCAATATACCTATGAGCTTTAGTTGTAATACACTTTCCCAAATCAGTTGATGTTTCCTACTGTCTTTTACTGACATTGTTTCAGGCCATATTATTTACTTTCAAAACATATTCAGACTTCAATAACATACCTATTTTTATTGTCACTGTGGACCCCAAAAGATAGATTCTTCCTGTGAGAAGAAATTTATCTGCAGAGATAGACTTAACATAATCAGCTGAGGACCCAAATTTCATAAATAATAGAAGCCTGTGGCCATTTTCTGACAGGGGCTTATCACATACTCATTATCCTGGGAAGAACCTCAGACTGAACTCTCGGCTTCCCACACTATGTCCCATTTGTTTACACTATTTAAGTCACCAAGAACAAGAAAACCCTGGTTTTATTTTTCTTCCAGTGGCCTGAGACCTATGCCATCCAATCAGAACGGCACAACTTGGATACCTTATTTGCATAAATTAGTAAATTGAGTGGGACCTGTAACAATATAGAAAATTCATTTCTATAATATGACTTTTTCCTTAATCCAACTCTAATAACACCAGGACATACTGCATGTGCACTCCCTTGATCATTAAGTCCTTAAGACATCAGGTTCTGGACAGCATCAAACTATCTTAAAAATATAGCCTGAGATCTGTTGATCAAAAGAACAGTTTCTGTCAAAGATAACACCTTAACCTAAATAGTGTTTAAGCCCCAGGCCTATGAAGGCTGAATAACTCTACTGACTACACCCTCACAAAACCCGACAGAATGATGCCGGGGCTGACATCAGAATCTGATACAATGATCAAATATAACCTACCCTTTCCTGAACCAATCAGTGTTGCCCTCAACACCAGCTCTCTTAGTTACCATGACTAACAATTTTTCCCCTGTATAATCTGAGGAGCCACTGAGCCACTTCACCTGCAGGTGTTATAAAGTACCAAAAGCTACAGAATTAATATTAATATTTTGGGAGGCTTGAAGAACATTTTATTAAGTTGGGTTAAGTGTGCAGAGAAATTGTGAGAATAGTCTCTGTACTGTGTGATTGGCATAACCAGGATGGCCCTTGGCATTGTATTGTAAATGCAAAGGGGAGGGAAACATGGATCCCCAGACATTCCACCACACCTGTGGGGAAAGGGGTGAATGGCTAGCCAGGTACAGGGAGAGAAAAGCCAAAATAAACCTTTTCTCATAGCAATGAGCCATTTGCGGGCATTTGTCCCCACAGAAACTACCTCTCCTATGCAAATGCGTGTGGTTAACACATGTGACTCTGGACAGAGAGATAGCAGATGAACACTAGATAATATAGGAATGCCTTTTAATATGTAAAGAGACATCTTTCTACTATTGTGTTGGCTTGTAAATTTTGTTTTCCCCAAAAGGATGTATGGCTTGCAAATTGAACATGGTCCTATCATGTTAAAGGACATATGACTATAACCAATGGTGGTAAGAGGCTCCTAATTACAATTTTTGCTTTTGTACTTCCCACTTACAAAACTATAAAAACTAAGTAGAACAAAGGGCCGGCACGCTCTCCTTCAGATTTCTGTCAGAGTTCCTGCCCTTTGGCCAAGCTAGACAATAAAGCTTTGGTGTGTAACCGATGGACCTTGTTCGTGTCTCCAATGTTTTGGGTCCCTCCGGATTAGGCTTCACATAATCAATCCCCTAGAGGCCATCGAGGAGCCAGGTTTCAGAGCACCAGCTAACCTGTGTCTCTGGACTTTGTGCTAGTTCCTTAAATAAATCTTTACTTACTTTGCTGCAAACTTTTGTTCATGTTACTTTGGGCTTTGATACATGCAGGCAAATGAAACCCTTTAGCTCTGTACCAAAACTTTCTCTATAAACTATGCCTCCCCTTTGTCTCAGTGGACCATAAGTTAGGTTGCTACTGGAATCTGTGTACCCTGGGCTGCAGCTCCTTTGCTCAAATAAATGATTGTTATTCTCCCTTACAGGCTAAAGTTAATTTTGGTTCACACCTCATTTCCTAATATTTAAACACCAATAAAGTTGGATGAAAAAGATAATACTGCTAAGAATCCTTTTGCCTTCTGTACTGTTTTTCTATTTTGTCAGGAAAAGTAGAAATGTTGAAAATATTTCATTTATCTACTCACCCTAGTGGTGTCAGTGATTATATCTGATTGTAGCATTTAAATTGAGTACATACACAGTGACTACCTGACTTACCTAAGAAAAGCACATTCTTTATTTCCTGTGATTTTCCCTTATCACCAAGAAACATCAGCTCTCAAATGTTTGCTAAAATTTAGTATGAGGCTTTGGAATTGGTTAGCTTCTTATCAATGAAAGTAATGTTTGATTTCTTAGCAACCAATTACTTTCAATTTGTTCGTAAATAAGGGTCTGATAGGAAACAAGAGGAACTGGATGAAAATTGATAGGGTTTCTGATATAAAATAAATCTGATATAACTGTTGAGAATTTATTTGTATATAATAGAAAGTATTATTCTGTAGTTTTTAAGCACTTCTTCAATTGATTCTCTTTCTTGTTGTTAAAATGAAATAACAGACCCAAAATAAAGTCAGTTTTGCTAAACCCTATATCAGGACTACACCTACCTCATTTCAGCCTTTCCCAAGAAAAGAATTTTAAATCGATTGGTCTGAAATTTTCTGGTTAACACTAGTGAGTCAATCTGTTTGCTGAGACCCCTACCATCCCCTAAGGGAAATGACCTGCCTGAAACAATCCACTCTGTTCACTTTGTTAGTAAAACCTTCCATTTTGTCAACTCCTGGCGGAAACCTTCTGTTTACTAGATGGGATGCTGTTCATAAATCTTTGAATAAAGATAATAATATCTTTAAATTTAGTCAGTTGACTTTTTTTCTTTAACACTATCTAGTATCATCTACATATTTTTTATTTTTTTCCCATTCAGTTTATAATTCAGTATATGTTTAGCTCTTCTATTTTTTTAGAAATTCTTGAGGTGATTTCATTTACTCTTTATGATCATAGATCAATAAGTATTTTCACTCATCTTTATTATGAAACTTCTTAAAAATAATTTATAATACTGCTTCCATTTCTTCCTAATACAATCAAGTTTGATTTCTGGGCCTCAGGTGGCTGCAATCTTTCTTTTGAAAATCATCAATTGCCTGACCAGGTGGTGGCGCAGTGGATAGAGCATCGGACTGGGATGCCAAGGATCCAGGTTCTAGACCCTGAGGTCACCAGCTTGAGGGCTGGCTCATCTGGTTTGAGCAAAAGCTCACCAGCCTAGATCCAAGGTCACTGGCTCAAGCAAGGGGTCACTCAGTCTGCTGAAGCCCTGCGGTCAAGGCATATATGAGAAAGCAATCAATGAACAACTAAGGTGTCGCAATGCGCAACGCAAAACTAATGATTGATGCTTCTCATCTCTCCGTTTCTGTCTGTCCGTCCTTGTCTGACTCTCTCTCTGTTTCTGTAAAAAAAAAGAAAAAGAAAATCATCAATTACATTTTAATTATTAAACACAACTGTTTGTCTTTAATTCTGTTTCCTTGATCTTATAACTGTATATTAAATATTACTTTTTTTCTTAAAACTTTTCTTAATTTTTTTCTTCACTGTACACTAAGCAGCCATATTTTTTTTATCAACAATAGTTTTTTTTCCGTTGTCACCAAATGTAGTTATTGTCTTAATTTTTTCCCTTCTAAGGTTTCAGTTTTACCACTGTATAAACACAGTTTCTCTGATCTTGAGATTCACTTTTGCTGATAACTCTTTTCTTTTATTTATTTCTTTCTTTATTTATTTATTTATTTATTTATTTACTTATTTACTTATTTACTTACTTACTTACTTATTTTATTTAGTGGGAGAATGGGGAGGCAGAGACAGACTCCCACATGCGCCCCCACCAGGAGTCACCCAGAAAGCCCACTAGGGGGCGATGGTCTGCCCACCTGGGATCCTTGATCTGTTGTAACCAGAGCAGTTTTGTTCTGTTTTTGTTTTTTTAGTGGCTGAGGCGGGAGGCCTCAGAGCCATTGTCAGCACCCCGAGCCAAATCACTCGAATTCATCCATGGCTACAGAAGGGGAGGAGAAAAGAGAGAGAGAAAGAGACAGAAAAGTAAGGGGGGGAGTGGCGAAGCAAACAGGCCCTTCTCCTGTGTGCCCTGATGGGGAAGTGAACCTGGGACATCCACACACCAGGCTGATGTTCTACCATTGAGCCAACCCACCAGGGTCTGGTAATTCTTTTCTGTTTCATGTTTCTTTCTTAATCACTAAGCTTCTGAACAGGTATCTGGTTTGATTCCTCTCTAAAAATTAGCCATTGACTTTTCTCTTTTCTCTGTTTTCATTACTTTCTCTTTGCCATTTCTTAACTGATGATCTTGTTTTAGCTGCTCTATTCTTCAATTTTTCAAAGTGTTGCTCTGTACTTCAATTCTATACTCATTTCACAGTGAATTAAATTATTTTTCTAGGTATTTACTAAGAATAATGAGGTATATAATAAAGACATCCAAAGCACATTAATGCAAATATTAGCTAATTTTATTACTGTTTAATGAAGAAATAAAGATAGCATTTAATAAGTTTTATTATATAAATAACATTAGTGGCTTAGCTAGAGTTAGAGAAACTGAATATAATCATTCTAAACTAGTATCTTTCTACTCCTACAAACTAGAAAGTATACATACCTAGAAGACCCAAACTAAAATTCTAAAGCCAGCATTATAGAAATGAACTGTCCAATAGTTTTGCTACTAGCTAAATTTAACTACTAAGCATTTGATAGTCTGAATTCAAATGTCCTGTGATTATAAAATTATACATTATTTAAAATATCTAGTATAAACAAGAGAACATAAAATGTATCTAACACTTTAAAAGCATTGACTACCCATTCAAATAGTAGCTTAATATTAATATATGGTCCAATAAATAATTTCACTTGTTTCTTTTTACTTTTTTAATTATTTAAAATGTAAAATTTTATATTTGGCTCACATATATAACTCACAATATAATTCCATTGAATAGTGTTTTTCTAGAAACTCCATGAATTAAGTCTTGATATACCTAAAATACTTCTTCCAAGGTCATTTCTACTCCAGGCAGACCAGTCAGGCTCAGGTCTTGAACGTGCAGTAGTTAATGTTATTATCTTGTTTGGCTGTCCCTTCTTATCATCTGGAATATCCATCTGGATGAACTTTTCTTCAATCCCCATATGCATCCATTTCTTCAGTAAGACTTTATACTGTTTTTTCTCTTCAGAAATGGAACCCATTTCTCCATTCTATGGAATTAACCAATGGAATTCAGCAGAAGCAAAGTTGTGATTGTACTAAGCATAGGCCTTTAGAAGTCTTACAGATTCTATTTTCATTTTCTTGGAATGCTGTCCCAAGACCAGCTGTGAAGATGCTCAGTCAGCCTAGTAGAGGGTGAGAAACTGAGTGGAGCAAAGACAACTCAACCCAGATGAGCCTCCCTATATCAATCATCTGAGAGTAAGCCTCAAGCATCACTCATGGAACTAGGAACATTTTGGAAAACACAAAGAGTGTTTGGAAAATGCTTAGTGAAGCATTCTGCTGTCTGAGTTACTCCAGGGAATATGAGTAGAAAAGGGGCCAGATGAACTCAGTTAAAATTGTTAACTTATAGAATCATGGACAATTTGCTTCTTTTTCAGCCTGGGGCTGTTTGATTACTCAGTAATAGATAGCTGGTAACACTTTATTTCTGTCCATATCAAACTAGTATTCTATTTGAAGCAACTTGAACTAATGACTTTCATGTAGACTTTTCTAATTACACTATATTATCTCTGACTGGTTTCCTTTAACTGGATTGACATAATATTTGAATATATTGTTTTTATCATGAGTTTAGAATCACTTCACAAATATAATCCTTGCCTTTCTAGCTATATAATTTAGCATTTCTTGACAGGGAATGTGAGAGCTGTTACACAGAAAATTGTAACATGGTTATGGCAGACATTGTGGCTATGGCTGCTGCCACTCTTTAGTTATTTTATGTCAGGTGCATATTTTAACTCTCAAAATTCTATGCCATAAAAACAGTTATTATACTCAAGAGGAATTGAGACATAGAGAATTTTATGCCTTATAGAAGGTCTCATAATAGTAGTCAATATAAGACCAGGGTCTTATAACAGCAATTATCTGATGGCAGAACTCATGGTCTTAACTAATTCAGCCTAATTACCTCTGTAAAACTACTGCAGAACAAGAATCTCACCTAAGGGAAATGATCTATTCTGAGGGATATAGTTAACATCATCTAGTTTTGTAACTACATTTTTACAGTCATTTCATCCTTATTTTTCTTTGTCATCTCTCTATACTAAAATCCATAGAGCTCGAATGTAAGCCTCCCTGATTTCCCCAATATTATATTTCTAGAGTATGTATTGTTGTAATTGCTACACATGTCAATATATACCAAATTTATACCTCTTAATTAGGCTTCTCTAAGTTTCATCATTTTGCCAATTAAATCAATTCTAAATCCATGTGCTTCTGTCAATTCTCATTATACCAATCAAATAAAAGTAATTATTATCCTGGAAATAATGGCATTGTCCATCATCAACACTTTTAATCTATTATCCATGCTGGAACAAGATAAGCCTTTTAAAAATACAAATCTAATTATGACATAATGACACCTGCTGAAACCCTTCCAAATATTTAATATTTGAGTCTCTGCAAGTTTCTACATAGACTGGCTGCTGTGTATTTCTCCAGCTTAAACATTTCCATTTCACCCATGTTCGTGTTTCCTCTATTTTCTATAGATGCTGGGCTTTTATTGCCTCTAAAAAGCCATGTTGCCCACCTACTGAGTAGCTTTGGTTAAGCTGATGCTCTTGCATTACAGCAATAACCATAAAGTATACAAATAAAAGTAGGGCAAAATAAAATTATACCTAAGATTTTTCTATTTCCCCTAATTCTAGAAGCAAGATAATTTTAAAAAAGAATTTGAGAAATGAGCTGGTTGTCTTTGGGAGAGGCAAGGTTTATTGTTGCACCTAGTATTAATAAATACTCCAGAACACAAATGCCCTCCAAAGGACTCTGATAACTGAGAGAGGACAATAATTAGCATATATGGTTCTGCTATCCCTCAGCTACCTGGAGACAAAACACAGAATAAAGCCCTTATCTTCAAACTGATGTTTTAAAACAAAATAATTACTTGTTATAGTAGTAAAAGCAAGAATGATACTACACCAATGATATTTTTGGAGAAAAACAAAATTTAGTTAAATTATAAACATATTACTATTCACTGCTTTAAAAAAAAAACAAAAAAATAGCAACCATACAGAAGTAGTGCAAAAATAAAAAGTAAAATATATGCCTGACTTGTGGTGGCACAGTGGATAAAGCATCAACCTGGACTGCTGAGATCACTGGCTGAAACCCTAGGCTTGCCTGGTCAAGGCACATATGGGAGCTGATGCTTCCTACTCCTATCCCCTTCTCGCTCTTTCTTTCTCCTCTCTAAAATGAATAAAATCTTTAAAAATAATAATACAAAATATATAAGAGACAGCTCGAACTATATATTTTACAGAGGAACTAATGATTTAACAACAAATGTGTCATACTCTCTCAATAATATACATATTAAAAGTTACAAAACTAACATATATAAGTTTAAGGGCTATGAAACATGATATAAAAGATCCAACTGGGGAAATAAATCAAAGCAAGATTTATCACAGAATTTAGAAATAGAGAAAAAAAAAGAAAGAATATAAGCAAGCATGATAGTAAATCAATGACATGAAGGAAAAGCTTGAAATAAAGAGTGGACTATGGAGGGGAAAATCATCTTGTTAATAAGAATTAAAGAGTAGGAAACGGTTATGACAAAGACTGAAGATTAGGGTAACTCATACAACTAAAATAAAGAAGAAAAGAGAGTTGGTTGATAGATGATAGATAGGATAGAGGATAGTATCAAAAGCAAAAAAGAGAAAAATATAAGATTAATAAAATATGAGAGGTAAAATACACAAATATTTGTGTTTCTTCCAAATAATGCTATAAGGGAAGGAATAATATATTATTTATATGTGATGATGGGAGAAAGAAGTGTTTTGATAGAAAGCAAATACAATGTTCTGGAAAAGAGTACACAGAAAATCAGCAATATAAAGACATTCAGTTGAAGTTACAGAGCTTTGAAATATTGAGACAAAATAAAAGCTATCAGGGAAAGAAGAAAACGCCTGTTACATGGGTGATAAAACAGATAGATGCTAGATTTCTCTACAACTACATTAAAGCTAGGGAATAAGCCATGTCTCTATATTTTTGAGGTGTGAAGGCATGCCTCAATAAATTAATATCTAAGCAAACTGTAATTCATAGAAAAATATCCTAATACATTTAGGATCTCAGATTGTACAGTTGGATTTCTTCAAAAATGGAAAAGGTCTTAATAAAGACATAGAGCCATGTTACACTGTCTGTCTTAATACATAATGTAAAGGATATTTCAGGATTCCAAGAGACAGAGTTTTTGTTTGTTGTGTTTTAAATAGACCACTTTTTCTTTTTTAGGAAAACAATAAGCAATATTTAGATATTATCAGCATTGCTTTCAGCCTTCTACCAAAGGAGAACACATGACAACCATACTATCCGGAATAATATTAATAAGTAAATAGACAAAAAGAAATTTACCTATAATAAATAGACTCTCAAGGTAAGACAGGGCACCTGCTTCAAATCGAAGAGTGCTTTGATCCATTTTTATCAAAATTATTGAGACAGAAATGACAATCCCCAGACATTAACCAACTCTTATATATATTTAGAATGAATTTATTGGTGACATCGAATCACAACTTTCCTTTCTCATTTACAAGATTAAGTAGAACACCCTACTATAAATAAATATATATGCGTATATATATTTTTATATATATATATATACACACACACACAAGAAAACATTTACAAGAGAATTTTGACATTATTGTTTTTCTTTCCCTTGTAGCATTATTTAAAAGGAACACAAATATTTTTGTAATTTTCTTAACATTCATAGTTTATACTTCCTCTATTTTCCCCAAGGACAGAAAAGTAAAAATCATTATTTGAATGGCAATTGATAAAGATATCCAGGGTCACAGAATGAAATCTGTTTGTCCATTTTCAGTACTGTTCACAAACTCCAAAGTGTAAACTTATTTTTTCTGAGCTACATCATAAATATCAAGCCACCTACTTAAAAATCTCCACTTACACATCACAGAGATAGCTCAAATTGAACATGTCACACTCATGTTATCTTCTTCTAAATCTTCCCCATATCCAATGTTCAGTTCAAATAAATGGCACATCATTTACCCAGTTGCTCAAGCTTGAAACTTGTGAGTCATGCATTATTTCCTGTACTCCCGTAGCCCCACATCTCACAAATCTGCCTACTGTAGTCCATTTTTATCACTACAACAATGACCCAGGTTACCATCATTCTCAATTTTTTTATAATCTTCCAGTATTCATTTGCTGCCCCTCCTTCTTCAGCCTCAATGGTGCAAAGAGAATAATCTTTTTTAAAAAATATAATTCTATTTCTCTACTAAAACCTAGGTAGTGACTTTCCATTGTCCCCAGGATAAAAGACAATTTGCTTCAGATGGTAGAAGACCCTGCCTAAACAGGCCCACTTACCTTTCCAAGAACACCTTGTGTTAGCCTGGTATCATCATCTTCATTCTAATGCTGAGATTTTATAGCTTTTAAAAGCTCATGCTCCAATATTGCATCTTAGCCAAAGGTATTTTTTGTTTAAAATGCTCTTTTATTCTGCCTTGTATCTGTTTATTAATCTTTATGTTTCAGCTCAAATACTTTTCTCTGAGAATTATTTATATTATTAAATAATTTCAAGTATAGGAGAACCAGCCCATACATGGAAAGAAGGGTTATTTTGTGACGTCTTCAAAATTTATGTTTTTTAATAATATTTGAATACTTCAAATATTTTTGAAGAAAAAAAATATTTTTTACTAAGTATATAATTTATGAGAGCATGTGATTAATCTAGTTTTTTTAAAAATAATCATTGAATTCTTATCTTTAGCATATTATCAAGAAATTGATATTTGTATGTTTGTTTGAATTTGATTCAGGACATATCAGGCTTTTTGAAACTTTAAACTTTATGTCTGATCATTAAATAAACAGTTATGTGATCTCTTAATTTCTAAGTCAAGGCTTAATACATCTGTTGGTCTTGTAATGTCATTTATACAATTCAAATAATACTAAATTGATATAATATTAAATACCTTGCTTATTGTAAAGTTGTTGACAGCTGAAATTATGTTCTGCTATTACAATTCTAAAATTATTATATTTTTGCTAATGATTATAATAAAAATTTTAAGAAATAGGAGTGTACAAAGGAGATAAGGAAAGACCTACATATATCCCTATCTTAGAAATAATTATTATTAACATTTTTTTACACATATCAGTCACAGATTTTATATGCATGTCTGTGTTTATTTGTGCATTTGATTGGGAGGTGAACTTTTGTAAACTTTAAAAAAATGTTATTTAATTTCTTATTATAAACATTTTCTCCACATGATTTAATAGTTCCTTCTAATATATAGGTACTTATAAGTAAATTGTACTTAATCATTTTGCTATCATTGAATATTTAGCTTATTTCTACATTTTCACTATTAGTGACATCACCAATATGTGACTGACCATACTGGTATATAAATTTTTTGTACATATCTGGTTCTGTCCTTAGAATGAGATCCTAAGAAAGGATTACATGGATTAAAAAGCATAATTTTATTTTTGAAGCAGTAATTGATGTTTAAATGGACTAAATTTTATCTCAATAACCCCTGTTATTTTACACAAAGTTTAAGTATTGTAAAATAATTTTAAATTCATACAGCAATTAAATTATCCACAAAATTAATCCTGTAAATGTATGAACAAAAATATTCATTAATTATGTATACTACCATATTAATTTAATTAGAGATATTTGTTTTATAATTTTAATATGTTATCTGAAAAAGATATAGTCCTTGTGAATAAATCTAGAATAATATACATAAAGATATGGTATTTATTGTTATTCTGTAAGGTGTCTTTGATTATCATGGTTGTTGACGACTTCTATTTGCAAGTATGACACATACTGGCAATGCTCCAATAAGTTTTGAAGTGTTTCCTATATTTCACCAGTGATCTAGGGTGTACATTTAAAATAAATCTTTTAAAAATGGGTATGTATAAAGCATGCAAATGTCTGAATTTTCAAAGGAAGCAAAATGATCTCTCTTCCAATTCTTGAAATACATTTGTTGGCTTTTGCTCTAGCAACTGCAAATTCAGGCATCTGTTACTGTTTGGTGTGGTGTTGAATTTCATGGTTTGTTAATTTTGCAGTTATGTCTACAGAGCTAATAAAAGGAGAATGGGCAAGTCTTTTATACTGCAAAATTCAGAATATCCCCTGGGTGATTTTTTCTTCATGGAATTTATTTCACATTTCACTTGTAAGTAAATGAGATAAGTTTCCTGCTTTTTTGGTTATCAAAAACTATTACTGGTTATTCAAACTTTAGATCTGTTAAAAATACTATAATAAAACTGTGGCTCCACACCATTAATTCTCCAATATTGGTTTTAGAGGTTCTTTTACTATATAGAGGGCAGAAAAATGTAAAATTTTACATTTAAAATATCTCAATATTGTCCCAATCCATGCAGATACTATCATAACATTCTCTTTGTTATTTTCAAATTATATAGCATAATAGTTGATCCCTGAGTAAAAATAAATTTATTTAATTTATAATGTATAAACATTTCACTAACCATTTAAAAGACAGTAAGCTGAGCATTTGTTGGTGCCAAGGACAGGCCTTGCAGTACCAGGGATTGTAGATGCAAAGTTAAAGGTCTCTGTTTAAAAACTTCAAGTCTAATAAAAGGATATATATATATATATATATATATATATATATATATATATATATAAAATTTTTTTTTAAGGTCCAGTAAAGACTTACTGGCAATGTCATATAAGTATATAGAAGTTTAAGAAAACACAATAAAAGCCTAAGAATGCATCTGAAGTAGTCTTTACATAGTCTAATAATGTCTAAAAGTAGATGTTGTGTTCGAGTTCGATCCGGAGAAACAGAAGGTATTATTTGTATTCCAAGTATATAACATTGTATATGGGGAATTAGCAACTTAATTTACATGTTCCTTGTTTGAGCAGAGTGAAGATCAAGGAGCTGGAAATCACCGTTGAAAGATTCATTCTGCCACAACAAATCAAGTGGTTTCAACAGAGGTGCTTCATAACAGCTGTTTTAAATATGAAGAATCTACACTGTACAGGATACACCTACCTTACCGCAGGAACCACTGAATTCAAGAGAGCCCCTGCCAGCCTCCCCACAGCTGCAGCACCAAAGAGACTGCCATATTGAGACTTGTAGGAAGCTGCTTAGAACAAAAACCCTAGGTCTGCAGCTACCTCTGAGAATCATAGTTTCCCCTTTCAGCCACCTCACAAATATCTTAATAGTACCTCTCATTAGTAGACTCTATCCAGGAATCATGTCAAAAAAAGATTTGGGAAATTATAGTTCCTAAAAGCAGATGGCATTGACACTAAATTGATAAATGAAATCCACACAGATATTAATGTGTTTGGATTTGATATTTGTTAGGATTATACACTTAATAAAATAACTTTTATTACATTTTCTTAACCAAGAAGCGTGAACAATGTCAGATCTTAATAAATGCAAATTAAATTAATTTTGATAAAGAGTTAAGATTAAGCAATATTTAGAGCCTATAACTTTAATATAGCCTGACCTGTGGTGTGCAGTGGATAAAAGCATCGACCTGGAAATGCTGAGGTCGCCGGTTCGAAACCCTGGGCTTGCCTGGTCAAGGCACATATGGGAGTTGATGCTTCCAGCTCCTCCCCCCTTCTCTCTCTCTGTTTCTCTCTCTCCCTCTCTCTCTCTCCTCTCTAAAAATGAATAAATAAATAAAAACTTTAATATAGCATTTAAATAGATCCAAATAAACAAAAGGTAATTGATTTTGTTATTAACAATTTATTTAATCTGAACAATGAAAAATGCTCCCCTGCCCTTAAGAGTCATTAGGATATAAACAAATGAGTTTTCTTTTAAACATATTTTGGATATGTTAATTTCTCTTTACTTTTACTATTCTAGTCCAGATTGCAATTTTCTGCTGTACACAGTACTGAATTAGCCCCCTATCTGGTCCTCCTGCAACCGTTTGTACCCATCACCTCCTTTCAACCAATTCTCCACATTAAACTTAGAGTGATATTTTAAATTTGTAAATCTGATGATGTCATATTTAGACATACCAACTGCATTCATATGAAGATATACATTTTATTAGAAAAGTTTAGGTCAGTAATTTTTCTAAGCTTTCCTCTAACACTGTTTGAAATTTTTAGTGAGTATTACCTAATTTTTCTGAAATTCTCAATCTATTTCTAAAATAAAGTTACTCCCTAAAAGGATTAAGCTATTTAAGTACAAATATACTGCCGGACAAATACTTGTTTATTAAATTGTTTAAAAAAAAACCCACCTCAACACCAGAATATCTCTTTAAATAACTGATGATTAATGGATGTTATAACTAAAATAACAATACAAAGTGTTTTTTTGCCACTCTAATTTTTAAAATTATTGTATAGATTATTGAAGTTTGACATAAAATAAACTGTACATATACCTTAAAAAAACTTTACCAAAATCAAATTATTGTTAAACTTAATCCGGAGGGACTCGAAACATTGAAGACACGAACAAAATCCGTTGATTCCACACCAAAGCTTTATTGTCTAGCTAGGCCAAGCGGCGGCAACTCCGACAGAAATCTGAGGGAGAGCGCGCTGGCCCTTTGTTCAACTTAGTTTTTATAGTTTTGCAAGCAGGAAGTATAAAAGCAAAAATTGCATTTAGGTGCCCTTTACCACTATTGGTTATAGTCATATGCCCTTTAACATGATAGGACCATGTTCAATTTGCAAGCCATACATCATTTTGGAGAAAACAAAATTTACAAGTCAACACAATGATAGAAAGATGTCTCTTTACGTATTAAGAGACATTCTTATATTTTCTAATGTTTATCCGCCATCTCTTTGTCCAGAGTCACATACATTAACTATATGGATTCATATGGGAGAGGTAGTTTCCGTGGGGATAAATGCCCACAAATGGCTTATTACTATAAGAAAAGGTTTATTTTGCAATAAACTTTTTCTCTTCCTGCACCTGGTTAGCCATTCACCCCTTTCCCCACAGGTGTGGTGGAATATCAGGGAATCCATGTTTTCCTTCCCTTTGCATTTACAATACAATGCCAAGGGTCATCCTGGTTTTATGCCAATCACACAGTACAGAGATTATTCACAAAATTTCTATGCACACTTTAACCCAAATTAATAAAATGTTCTTTAAGCCTCTTAAAATATTAATATCGATTCTGTAGCTTTTAGTACTTTACAACACCTGTGGATGAGGTGGCTCAGTGGCTCCTCAGGGCTCCTCACTATCAAACATTTCCATAGCCACCCAAAGTTATAACTAATTATAAGCCAACCATTTATTTGTTTTCTGATACTTTAAATGATTTCAAGTTCTAGAATTTATATAAAAGGAATCAGCACCACTTATTAAAAGTACTATGCCCTATCAATTTTATGCTTTGAAATTTGATCAAAACCAAATGACCATATCTGTGTGAGTTAATTTAAGGACACTCAATTCTCTCCCTCAATCTTTTAAATTATATTTTGGCAAAACCACACTGTTTTGATTATAGTAGTATGTAGCACTATTATTTGTTTGATATTGTTTAGTGTTATTTAACTTTTTAAAAAATATTTTAGTAATTTTAGTTCCAATGCCTTTCAGTATTTCTTTTGGTGTTAGGTTGATGTTGTCTAAAAAAAAACCTCGGGTAATTTTGATTGTGGTCCCACTGACTTTTTAGATTAATTTGAAACAAACTTCTCTATTTACTTGGTTCTTTGATTCCCTATTTTTAGCTCACAGATCTTGCATATATTTAGGAAGATTTATAATTCAGTATTTTAATTTTTCTCTTGATGATGAAAACCAGCTTTATATATTTTTTAATTATTTATTCGGCTCTGGCTTGTTGGCTCAGTGAATAGAGCATCAATCTGGTGTATGACCATCCCAGGTTCAATTCCAAGTTAGGGCTCACATGAGACAGAAACACCTGCTTATCTTTCCCTCTTCCTCCTCCTTCTCTCTCTCTTCCCCTCTTGCAGCTAGTGGCTTGATTGTTTGAGCGCTGGGCTAGGCACTGAGGATAGCTCAGTTGATTTGAGCATCTACCGCTGACGGGGGTTGTCAGGTGGATCCCAGTTGGGGTGCATGCGGGAGTCTGTCTCTCCATCTCTCTACTTCTCACTTAAAAAATAAATAAAGGAATAAATAAATAAATAAATATTTATTTGTATTTAATGGAATTTATTAGGGTGACACTGATTAATAAAATTATATAGGTTTCAGGTGTACAATTCTACAATACGTCATCTGCATGTTGTTTTCTGTGTTCACCACCCCAGTCAAGTCTTTCAACATCATTTATCCCCCCTTTAGCCTCTTGTATCTTCTACCACCCTCATTTCTCCCTGGTAATCACTACTATAATTTATGATTTTTATTTTTTGAATTTTTTAAAAAATTATTTTATAGAGAGAGGAATAAGGGGAAAGAAAGAGACAGAAAGACAGGAAGATTGACCTGTTCCCATATACACCCTCATCTAGGATTGAACTGGCCACCTTTGGGCTTTGGGATAATGCTCTAACCAACTGAGCTATCCAGACAAGGCTATTGTTGTCTAATTATGTTTTCTGTTTGTTTGTTTTTTTGCTTGCTTGCTTGTTTTTTGCTTATTCTCTTTACCTTTTTCACTCAAACCCCTCTCCTCTGACAGCTGTCAGTCTTTTCTCTGTGTCTTATGAGTCTGTTTTCTACTTTGTTAGTTTATTTTGTTCATTAGATTTCACATATAAATAAAATCATATGTTAATTGTCTTCTTATGACTGGCTTATTTCACTTAGCATAGTACTCTCCAGGACCATTCATGCTGTCACAAAACGTAAGATTTCCTCCTCTTTTATGGTTGAGTAGTATTCTATTGTGTAAATGTACCACAGCTTTCTTATCCACTCATCTACTGATGGACACTTGTGCTGCTTCCAAACCTTGGCTATTATAAATCTTGGCTATTATACATAATGCAGCAAATAAGGCCTTGGCCAGATGGCTTAGTGGTAGAGTGTGGGCCTGGTGGTAGACTGATTTCCACTCAACGGCATACAGGAGAAGTGACCATCTGCTTCTCCACACCCCTCCCCTTTCTCTCTTTTTCTTTCTCTCTCTTCCCCTCCCACAGCCATGGATCAAAAAGTTTGATCAAACTGGCCTCGAGAGCTGACGGTAACTCCATGGTTTCACCTCAGGTGGTAAAATAGCTCTGTTGCCAAGTAACAAAACAGTGGCCCCAGATGGGCAGAACATCTCCTGGTAGGTGGCTTGCTAGGTGAATCTTGGTTGGAGCACATGTGGGAGTCTGTCTGTCTGCTTCCCTGCCTCTCACTTGAAAATAATAATAATTAAGGCTGCAATGAACATGGGAGTACATATAGTCTTTCAAATTTTGATTCAAGTTTTTTTTAGATAAATTTCTGGAAGTGGAATTGCTGGGTCATAAGGCAGTTCCATTTTCAATTTTTGAAGTAACTCCATACTGCTTTCCAAAGTAGTTGTACCAATCTACAGTACCATCAACAATGCATGAGGGCTCCTTTTTCTCCACATCATAGTCAACAGTTGTTGTTTGTTGATTTATTAATGATCGCCATTCTGACAGGTATCTCATTGTGGTTTTAATTTACATTTCTCTGATTATTAGGGACATTGAGCATCTTTTCATATGTCTATTTGCCATCTATATATTCTCTTTGGAAAAGTATCTATTCAAGTCCTTTGCCCAGTTTTTAATTGGATTGTTTGTTTTTTGGTGTTGAGTTATGTAAGTTCTTCATAACTTTTGGAAATTAACCCTTTAGCAGCTGTATCACTCATATGTTCTTCCATTCAGTGGGTTATATTTTTATTTTGTTGATGGTTTCCTTTGCTGTGCAAAAAAACTTTTAGTCTGATGTAGTCTATTTATTTATTTTTTGTATCCCTTGCCCAGGACATATATCAGAAAAACTACAGTTATCACAAATGTTCAAGATATTACTTTCCATGTTTTCTTCTAGGATATTTATAGTTTTGAGTCTAACATTGAAATATTTAATCCATTTAGAGTTCATTAAATGGCAATATAGTTGGGTTTTTTTTTGCAAATATCTGTCCAATTTTTCCAACACTGTTTATTGAATAGACTATCTTTCCCCCATTGCATGTTCTATACTCCTTTGTCAAATATTAATTGACCAAAAAGGCATGGGTTTATTTCTGGGCTCTCTATTTTGTTGTGTTGATCTATATCTATTTTTTATGCCAGTACCATGCTATTTGAATTTCAGCATTTTAATTTTTAGCTTACTATAAATGGTATTTTTTTTATTTCAAGTTATAATTGTCAAGACTAAGATATGAAAATAAGATTGTTAAATATGGTTTTACATTGTATTCTATGACCATGCTAACCTCATTTATTTAACTTGTAGTTATAATTATTTAGCATTTTCTAACTAGATAAACTTGCCATTTGTGAATAAGGACAATTTTAATTTTTCTTTTCCATTTTTCTTTTATTTATTTTCTTTTTCTTGCTAAGGTACTGTTGAAAATTCAAATACAATGTTGAATAGAGGTGATGAGAGTGAAAATTCACCTTGTTTCTGATTTTAGGGGTAAAACATTCAATCTTTTAGCATACATATGATATTGACTATAGATATGTTTCTTGTACTCCTTAATTAGATAAGGTTTTTCTTCTATTACAAGTTTGCTAAAAAATTTTTAATATAAATGCATGTTGAATATTGTCAAACTTTTTCTGCACCAAATAATGTAATCATAATTGAGTAAATGTTTAAAAGTCTGTTAAAATCACACTGTTTTAAATTAACTCTTACTGTAGAATAGTTTTAAATTTACAGATATATTGTGAAAATAATATTCAAAGTCCCTAAATACCACACTCATTTTTCTTTCTAAACATCTTACATGAGTTTTCTAAATTTGTCATAGCCAATGAGTCAATATTAAAATAGTACTATCAATTAAAGTCCATCAATTTACAAATTTCCATAATTTTTACCTACTATAATCTTTCTGTTTCAGGACCCCATAAACAGGACCCATATTGCATTTAGTAATCATGTCTCCTTAGGCTCTTTTTGGCTGTGACAGTTTTTCAGACTTTTCTTGTTTTTGGTGATCTTGAAAGTGTTGACTAGTACTTGTCAGGTATATTCTAGAATGTCCCTCAATTAGGACTTGTCTAATGTTTCCTTATGATATAAATTTTTTATGGGAACACCAAAGAAACTATGTGCCATTCTCATAATTTCCTGTTAAGTTTCATGCTATCATGACTTCTCAGGTTAATGTTCACCATGATCCACTTATCTGATTTTGTGTTTATAAGGTTTTTTCAAGATTATCAATCTCTTCCTTATTTATCTCCATACTGTAGTTTTTGGAAGAAAGTCACTATGCACAGTCGACATTTATGGCATGGAAAGTTAAGCTAAACCTTCTTGAGTGAAGAATATTTTAATTTT
The DNA here is from genome assembly GCF_036850995.1 of Saccopteryx leptura. Lineage (NCBI taxonomy): Eukaryota > Metazoa > Chordata > Mammalia > Chiroptera > Emballonuridae > Saccopteryx > Saccopteryx leptura. Next base: position 322,757,260 of record NC_089503.1, on the reverse strand, counting down.
AAATTTGGAATTTTTCTGCACAGATTTGTGCGTTTTTTGCCTTATATTTATTTAATCATTTTAATATCAATTGTGAGCTAGTAATTATTTATTTTACAGTAACATAGGGATGTAATGTAGTATAATCCAATACCATATTATTGATATTGTTGCTCAATTATTAAAAATTTGGCCACTGGTAACTCTTCACTTGGTCACTGTGTCTTTTGGCATAATGTTGTCATTGTGGTTTTTGTTTGTTTCATTTTTATGGGATGGAACATTTGTTTACTTTTAGGCATCATACATTATCTTCTAGACTCATCATGTATATTTTATACCACAGTCCTAGAATAAATCATTTATTCAAGGAACAATGGTCCCTTTTATTGAAGAATATTAAAAATCAAAATCTTGATATTGGATATGCTTGTTATTATTAATTATTTTTTCTATATTAAATTAACCTGCACTTTCTGTTATGAGCCGTACTTAAGTATGAGATTTTATTATGTATTTCCAGATTTGGTGGTATAACTTCTTTTTTGAGAATTGTTGGTCTATGCTTTTGATGAATACTGGTCTATAATTTTATTTTCTTGTGTCATCCTTTCCTAAGTTTACTATCAGGTTAATACTGGCCTCAAAATGAATTGAGAAGTATTCTATCCCTTCCATTTACTGGTGAAGCTTGTATAGAACATGATTTTATATCTACAGTTAAGGGCTTTCTGGAATTCACCAGTGAAAACTCTGGACCTTGAAATTTTTGGAGAAGATTTTAATCATGAATTCAATTTTTATTATAAATATAGTCCTAGTCAGCTTACTTCTCTGTAATTTGTGTCTTTCAAGGAATTTGTTCATTTCATCTAAGTTATTAAACACATGGACATTGAATTGGTTGTACTATTTTCTTATTATTTTTCAATGTCTATAGTATCAGTAATAATGATTGCTTTTTAATTTCTAACATTGCTTACTTGAGTTTTTTTCTCTTTTTCTCTAATTTAGACTGGCCTGAAGTTGATCAGCTTTATAGACCTATAGATGCTTTCTTTGAAACAATTAGTTACTCTTTCCTCATTCCTGCCTTCTATACCTTTCATGAAAAAAGAAAAATCCTAAACAGAAATTACATTTGGTTAAGTTCAACACCACTGATTTTAGCAAATGTGACTTCAAAATATGTTGAGATGATTGAATAGCTTCTTTCCTTTGTTTTTTAAATATTTAATTACTATAAATTTGAAATATAAATCCCATCAGTCATGATGAATTATTCTATTTTACATATTGATATTTTTTTCAATCACCCTTATGTATTTTGTTTAGAATGTTTCTATCTTTGTTTGTGGCAAGTATAGATTTTTATTTTTCTTTCTTGTAATGTTTTTGTTAGATTTTGATTCCAAAGTATGCTGGATTAATAAAATACCTTGAAAATATTCCCAGTATTTTAATTGTCAGGAGGTTTTAACTAATATGGGTATTATTTTTGACTTAAATATTTAGAATAATTCAACTGTGAATTAATCTCATTAAAGATTTTTAAGAATACATTTTTAGTAATATATTCAATTTTCTTAATAGAATATGCACATTTTAATTTTATTTTCTGTCAGTTTTAAAAAATTCTTGTTTAAAACAATTTTTAAAAATTATTTTTATTAATTATTTAAATTTATTGTGTTAACATGCATTCAAGTTTTCCACTCATTATAATACTGTAACCCAACAACATGGCCCCATTACATCCATTCTGCCCCCCTCCCCCTGACTCCCTTTCCCCTTCCCTCTAAGAATTGCTGTCTTATTACCTGTATCTACGTGTTATGTATAAATAATTTCACTAATCCCTTCACCTTCTCTGATCCCATGCTCTAAACCCCCTTCCCTCTGACTGCTATCCTTCTGCACCCTGTGACCCCTCCTCTGCCTCTATTTCATTCCTTAGTTTACTTTGTTCATTAGATTCCACATATAAGTGAGATCATATAATATTTGTCTTTCTCTGCTTGGTTTATCTCACTTAGCTTAATAATCTCCAGGTCCATCCATGCCATCACAAAAGGTAAGATTTCCTTCATTTTCATTCCTGTGTAGTATTCCATTGTGCATGGCTGTGTAGCTTTTTTATCTACTCGTCCACTGATGGAAACTTGGGCTGTTTCCAGATCTTGACTATTATAAACAATGCTGCCATAAATATGGGGGTGCATATCTCCTTTAGAATTAATATTTTGGAATTCTTAGTATATATTCTAAAAAGTGGGATAGCTGGGTCAAAACTCAGTTCCATTTTTAATTCTTTGAGGAAATGCCATTCTGTGTTTTACAGTGGCTGCACAAGTCTGTACCATCAGCAGTGCTGGAGGGTTCCTTTTTCTCCACACCCTTGCCAGTGCTTGTTCTGTGTTGATTTGTTAATGAGCGTCATTCTGATTGGTGTGAGGTGGTATCTTATTGTGGTTTTAGTTTGCATTTCTCTGATGATTAGTGATGTTGAACATTGTCTCATATGCCTATTGGCTATATGTATGGCCTCTTTGAAGAAGTGTCAATTCGGTTCTTTTGCCCATTTTTTAAATTGGATTATCTTCCTGATGTTGATTTTTAGAAGTTCTTTATAAATTTTGGTCATTAACCCCTTATCAGCTGTATCAGCAAATATGTTCCCCATTTTGTGGGTTGTCTTTTTATCTTTTTAATGGTGTCTTTTGCTGTGCAAAAGTTTTTTAGTTTGATATAGTCCCATTTGTTTATTTTGTCCTTTATTTCACTTGCCTGTGGAGATATATCAGCAAAAATAGTTACAAGAGATATGGGAGAGTTTAATACCTATGTTTTCTTTCAAGATTTTTATTGCTTTTCAACTTCCATTTAAGTATTTTATCTATTTTGAGTTTATTTTTGTGAATAGTATAAGTTGGTAGTCTAGTTTCTTTTTTTGCATATAGCAGACCAACTTTCTCAATACTATTTATTAAAGAATCTATCTTTACTCCATTGTATACTCTTACTTCCATTGTTAAATATCAATTGACTATAAAGGTGGGGGCTTATTTCTGTGTTTTCTGTTCTGTTCCATTGATTTGTAAACCTGTTGCTATGCCAATATCAAGCTGTATTAATTACAATGTCTTTCTAGTATAATATAACTTGATATCAGGAAGTGTGATACCTATACCTCCTACTTTATTCCTCATTTTCAAAATTGCTGAGACTATTTGGATTCTTTCTGGTTCCATGTATTTTTGGGGATATTTGTTCTAGATCTGTGAAGTATGCAATTGGTATTTTAATAGGAATTGCATTGAATCTATAGATTGTTTTGGGCAGTATAGACAGTTTAATTATGTTTTTTCTTTCTATCAGTGAACACGGTATATGCTTCCATTTGTATCTTCCTTTATTTCTTTCTTCAATGTCTTACAATTTTTCAAATATAAGCTTTTACCTTCTTGATTAAATTTATTCTTAGTTATTTTATTTTTTTGTTGTTGCAATAGTGAAGGAGATTGTTTACTTAATTTCTTTTTATGATAGTTTATAGTAGATGTATAAAAATGTCACTGATTTTTGAATATTAATTTTATATCTTGCCATCTTGCAAAATTCATTTAACAAATCTAGTAGGTTTTTGACTGAGACTTTAGGGTTTTCTATGTAAAGTATCATGTAATCTGCAAATAATGACAGCTTTACTTCTATTTTTCCAGTTTGGGTTGTTTTTAATTCTTCATCTTGTCTGATTGCTGTGGCAAAGACTTCCAGAACTATGTTGAATAAGAGTTGTGAAAGGGCACACCCCTGTCATGGTCTTGATCTTGAGGGGATTACTTTTAATTCGTGCTCATTGATTTTGGCTGTGGGTTTGTCACTTGATGGCATTTATTATATTCAGCTATGTTCCCTGTATTCTCACTTTGCTGAGAGTTTTGATCATAAATGGGTGCTAGATTTCATCAAGTGCTTTTTCTGCCTTTATTAACATAATCATGTTATTTTTATCCTTTATTTTGTTTCTGTGGTGAATCACATTTATTGATTTGTGAATATTGTACCAGCTTTGCCTCCCTAGAATAAATCCCACTTGATCATGATGTGTAATCTTTTTAAAGTATTATTTGATCCTGTTTGCTAATATTTTGTTGAGAATTTTAGCATCTATGTTCATCAGGAATATTAACCTATAGTTTTCTTTCTTTGTAGTGTCTTTACTTGATTTTGGAATGAAGATTATGCTTGCCTTATTAATGGATTTTGGAAGTCTTCCTGCCTCTTGAATTTTTAAAATAGCTTTGAAAAAGATAGGTGTTAGTTTTCTTTTGAATGTTTGCTAAAATTTGCCCATGAAGCCATCTGTTCTAGGGCTTTTGTTTGCTGGGAGTTTTTTGATAACTGCTTCAATTTTATTTGTTGTAACTGGTTACTGATTCAGAAAAAAATCTAGAATAGAAACTAAATATAACTACCATGACAAAAGAAGTTTATAAAACCTGCACTGCAAAGTGTTGTTAATGAAACTTTAAAAATATTAATTTTAAAGACAGTAGATGAGTGTATATAAAAACTGTGGCACATTTGCACAATGAAACACTATGTGTCCATAAAAAAGAAAAAAATGTTACCTTTTGTGACAGCATGGATTGACCTGAAGAGCATTATGGTAAGTGGAATAAGCCAGTCAGAGAAAGACAAGTAGCATGTGATTTCACTCACATGTGGAAACTAATGAAGAAAATAAACTAACAAGCAAAATAGAGACAGACTCATAGATAGTGAGCAGGCTGGCAGCTGTTGAACGAAGGGGGCTAGGTAAAAGGGTGGAGGGATTGAGCAAAAATGGAAAAAAAGAAAAAATTTACAAAAATGAATGACAGTGATATTTATTGTGGGTGGTGTGGAGGAAGCTGTATAATGATATAAGATGGATAAATGGTAAAGGATAAAGACTCAACTTTAGGAGATGAGCACACAATATGGTGTACTGAGATGTGTTGCATAATCAGGGACCTGGAACCTATAAAATTATGTTAACCAGTGTCACCCCATTATATCCAATTTTTCTAAAAATAATAAATAAGTGTTCCCACAATTATTATTTCTCCTCAGCACTGCACTGCTTAGAAAGCTAAAAAAATATATGAAATTTATAAAGAGTTGAAATATGGAGGAAATAAAGCTACACTAATGTGGTCCTTACTTAATCTAAACAAAATTGCAGAGAACATCAACATTAGACAATGTCACTTTTTGTCCATGATGGAATAGGACAAAAACATAGTCACTCTATAATAATGTCAATGCAAAGACAAAAATATTGTACAAAGCCTAAATATAACCAAAGATTTTTCACTCCTAAAGAAGTGACAACTGCTTTTTTTAACCAATATAAGCTTTAGTAATATTACATTTTTTCTAAAACTGAGATAAAAATTGTGTATTACAATAGTCAATCCAACAATTTAACTCATATTCATAGTTATTAACATAGATTAAAACTACACTCCCATGAAGCCTGCCTTAAATCTCTTTACATAAACCCAGATAGTATAGCAATCTCTATCTAACACCCAAATGGTTCCACATGGTGTGCAAGAACTTCTATGCAACATGTATCATGAGCAATACTTAGTTCTAATACAGGTGTGTTCTTGTGTTGTTTATCTGATGGATGTTGATAAAAAAATAAAGCAACTTAAAGATGAGATGTTTGTCAATATTAGTATTAATGAGATTTTACCCTATATACAGCTATAATCAAGGAATAAAGAGATAAAATATAAATTCAAAACAATACCACCTTTATGCATGACAAATATAAGTAAATCTAACAGAAAATGTATAAATCATACTAGAGAAAATTGTATGGAAAAAAGTAATGAATGATATTATGGAAACAAGTATTGAAAATTTTTGGAATTATGAAAATAACTAATGAAAAGCCTAAAAAATGGGCATCATAAATTAAAATTTTTAACATCACAAAAGATTGATTTTTAAAAGAAATAGAAAAAAAATCAATGAAATTTAAAAAAATATTTCCAACAGTTTCGAGCTCACTTTCTTTAGGTGGAACTTGATGATTCCAAAGTTTATTTTGAAGAACAAATATTTAAGAACAATCCAGCATCATTTTAAGTATAAAAGCAATTTTAGATGACTGGTTCTATTATATATCATGATTTATTACAAATCTATAGTTTAATAAGAAAAGACCATTATTATACAAAGAAAATAATAAATTTATTAAACTCAAAAGAAAACCATATTCATATATACCCTTGATATGTGACAGAAGTGTTGCAAATCAATCAGGAAATGTGAACTTTTAAATAAGTGATGGAATAATGACTAGCCATTTGGAAAAATATAGTAAAAATAGGACCCTGCTTCTAATTATTAAAAATAAATACATTCTATAAATATTATATGACTAGATACAAATATGGTTAAAAGGTATAGACAGAAAATTTCTTTCTAATCTAAGTGTGTGAAAAGATTTCACAAATATGATACAGAAAGTGAAAACCATAACAAAATACTGATAATTTTGACAATATTCAATTAAGAAGTTTTTTCATAAAAAAATCACAGAGTGAATACACAAGTTTAAACAGTAAATATATATACATACACATACAAATAATACAGATAACCAACAAAAGATTAATGTCTATAATATATAAATATATAAGAAAACTTGAATCAAGAAAGATATAATCCAATAGAACATAAACCAATTGAACACACAAAAAAACCTCTCTCCAAAGAAGATGAGCAAATTAGCAATAAATATTTGAGAAGGGAAATGTAAAGTAAAGCTACAATTATCAGGTAATTCAACATGATGCTATGAATTAAAACAAGAGTATTCTTTTCTACTGTTGGTTGAAGTGTAAATTGATATATTAATTTTACAGTTTGTTATTTCTTAATAAAGTTAAACATGCCCTTCTCTTAAAACCTCTAGTTACATATGAGGGTCAGAGGACATGTAGAAAAAAATTTATATCACTATTGTTGAAAATAGAAACATCTGAAAATAATCTAAAACTACTTATATCAATATTAGAATGGAAAAATAAATGTGGTTTATCTACCGAAGAGAATTAACAACAATAAAATAAAAAGGGACTATAATCATCAATCTCAGAACAAAATAAATGAGCAGAACAATATGTCCAGTATATTTTATTTATTATATAAACTTCAAAAAGAAGTAAAAATACACAATATATTTGGGAAGAAATATATGTATACTGGTAATAAATGCTATAAAGAAAAATGAGAGTAACTGAAACAAAACTCAAGATAGTAGTTGTTATTTGATGAATAAAGGTGGTTATCAGGATAAGGAAGACTCTTCAGGGTCTTTTTATGTGTTTTCAATTTCTCTTTGATAGGTCTAAGTCAGAAGCAATATATGTCCCAGTTATTATTTTTTAAATTGTACACAGTTTTTATATTTCTTCTGTGTATGCTATATTTTATTTCCATTTTATAACACAGTATAAAGCAAAATCCTGTAGAGGAAGATCTGAAATAAAATAATTTGGGGGCATAAATAATAGCCTCTGGAGTATGTATAGTTTCTGTAAAATTACATTCTGAGATTATTTCTTAGAGATAGAAAAGTAATTGAAATAACTACATGATATGAGAAATCATTAAAATACATGGGTTTTGGGACAACTGGATACAACAAGTATGAATATAACATTAAAATCACTAATATATTATCACTTATAATAAGCAAAATCTAAACTTTGCATTCATAGGAGAAACTTTAGAGGTTACAATGAAAGATAATTTGATATATTATGGCAACTATGATAAATATATACGTATTAGCTTTGAAGACATGTGATATTGTATTATCACTCTACATTATATGATGTCCATATTACTTTCAACAGAAATACAATTCCTTTCCTTTCAAATCTGTACAATATTGCCATGATGGATTCAGCCTTTTTTTTCTGTTAATTTAATGAGATCCTGCTATTAAGTGGTAAATATATATAAATTGAATTCCCACCATTCTTTACATAAAGACAGGGAAAGTTTGAGTTAGATTGGTTTTTATTTGATATGCAAAATTTTTGTGTGCTGTATTGTAGCATTCTCTAGTAATAGTAACCGGAGTTAAAAAAATAAATGGTTGTATGGCCAGGGGCCACCATTGTGGCCATTCACATACAGGTTCTATTGAATTCGGGCAGATAGTAAAAAAATGGTAGAGTTGGAGGATGGTGGGCCATTCTGTTTATTGGTGTCTCATCAAGACAGGCAAGCCACAAAAAAAAGCCAAGGGAAAAGCAGAAAACCTGCTTTTCCCATAGAGGGCAAGGGATCATGGAGGCCTCTGAAATGCTGATAGCAGGATCCAAGAGAGCAAGAGCCACTGGTCTGCTTTATTTTATAGTGTAGAAAATTAAAGCCTTTAAACCAGGGGTCAGGAACTTATGGCTCATGAGCCAGATGTAGCTCTTTTGATGGCTGCATCTAGCTCACAGACAAATCTTCATTAAAAATATAATAACATTAAAAATATAAAACATTCTCATGTATTACAATCCATTCATTGCCTACCGCTCATGTTCATGGTTGTGGGTGGCTGGAGCCAATCACATCTGTGCTCCGGGACAACACCATATTTTTATTGCATAATACGTAACATATTCGGGTTGTTGTGAGGTCAGGAAGTAAACTTCCCTCCTTTTAATCAAGTACTCAGCTAGCTAATTGCAGAAATCCTTTTGACACAGAAGATGGTTAAAAAAAAAAAAAGATGAGGAGTATCGTACTTTTGAGCAGGAATGGACAGAGAAATTCACCTTTGTGAGAGAGCAGGTTCTTCAGTGTGTCTAATATACGATGATAAAATTGCATCAATGAAACGGTCAAATATAAAGCGGCACTTCAACACATGCCATACTACATTTGCATTGAAATATCCAGTGGGGGACAGCAGGAAGAAAACATGTCAAGAGCTACTGTGCAGAGTGCAAGCTAGTCAGTAGCAACTCTGTGTTTGGACCCAACAAGGTGACTAGAATTCGGCTAGCTTTGCTGGTGCTTTAGCAATTGTGAGAAATGGAAAGCCATTCACAGATGGGGAGTATGCCAAAAAATTCATGCTTGATGTTGCCTTTTGATGACTTTCCAGATAAAGACAAAATAATCTAATGAATACAAGACATGCCTCTGTCAGAAAGAACTGTTCACAATTGTACCATCATGATGGCAAATCATATTGAAGCAACACAAGTGAAGGACACAATTCTTTTCTCTCACTTTGGATGAGTCAACAGACGTAAGCCATTTATCCCAGTTCAGCATGATTGCAAGGTATGCTGTTGGTGACACATTATGTGAGAAAAGTCTTGCTGTTTTGCTTATAAAAGAGACAACAAGAGGGGAAAATTTATTCAAGTCTTTCACTGAGTTTACTAAAGAAAAAAATCTACTGACAGATAAACTTATTTCAGTGTGTACTGATAGTGCTCCATGCATGGTGGGGAAAAACAGAGGATTCATAGCACTTCTTCATGAACATGAAAAAAGACCCATCCTAAGTTTTCACTGCATCCTACATCAGGAGGTGCTTTGTGCTCAGATGTGTGGGAAGCAACTTGGTGAGGTGATGTCTCTGGTCATTCATGTGGTCAACTTTATTGTTGCCTGAGTTTTAAATGATTTCCAGTTTAAAACACTACTAGATGAAGTTGGAAATAATTATCCTGGTCTGCTTCTGCACAGCAATGTGTGTTGGTTGTCAAGAGGGAAGGTGCTCAGCCATTTCACGGCTTGTCTAAGTGAAATCTGGACTTTTCTTGAAATGGAAAAACATCAAGCATCCTGAGTTAGCTAACACTGAGTGGCTCCTGAAGTTCGGCTATCTCGTGGACATGGCTGAACATCTAAACCAGCTGAATGCAAAATTGCAAGGCATTGGAAATACAGTATTATTCCTTCAACAAGCAGTGTTTGCATTTGAAAAACAAACTGGAACTCTTTATCACTGACATGGAAACAGGTCGTTTACTACACTATGCATGCACAGTAAGTGACCCTGCTCAACATCTTGATCTCCAGCAGCTAGCAGGGTTCACATCTAATCTCCTGCAGTCATTCAAAGCATGCTTTGGGGAATTTTGTGAGCTCACTCATCTTTTTAAGTTCATCACCCATCCACGCGAGTGTGCAGTGGACAGCGCCGACCTGAGTTACATCCCCGGTGTCTCCGTCAGAGATTTTGAGCTATCAGCTGCTGACCTGAAGGCCTCAGACATGTGGGTGAATAAGTTCAAGACACTGAATGAAGATTTAGAAAGACTTGCACAACAGCAAGCAGAGTTGGCGAGCAAACACAAGCAGGGAGAAATGATAAAACTTCAACCCGCGGACCAGCTGATTGTCAAAAGTTGGAACCTGCTTCCCATCACATACCACACACTGCAGCTTGTGAGTATTGCTGTTCTGACAATGTTTGGCTCTATGTATGCATGTGAGAAGTCTTTCTTACATCTAAAGAACTTTAAGACCAACCTACAATCGCATTTAATGGATGGAAGTCTCAACGCTTGCATGAAGCTTAACCTTACCATGTATCAACCAGACTACAAAGCCATCAGCAAAACCTTGTAGCACCAGAAGTTGCATTAATGATAAGAAGTACTTTACTCATCATTGGTTAGCAACAGCATAATAACATTATTAAAATGAATTCAGAGACTTATTGTACTTTTAAAGTCTTGGTCTTACATAAAATATACATATTTACTTATATTTATTGTTAAACATATTGTATGGCTCTCACAGAATTACATTTTAAAATATGTGGCATTTATGGCTTTCTCAGCCAAAAAGGTTCCTGAACCCTGCTTTAAGCCAATATACAAATAAGGAAGTCTCTGATACAAAGCCACTTATCTAAGGCATTCCTCATAAGAGTGCACCACCCCCTATCATGCAACAGTCAAGGGTGTGGGGAAAAGCTTAGTTTTGAGAAGACCTTAGTATTAGAAGGGAGGAAAGGCTTAGTCTTAATACTAAGGCTTAGGCAATAATGACTTTGCCAGCTTACAGCCTGTCTCCCATACCCAAAGTGAGCAAACATATACATCATATTTTCAAAACTTATTTGACCAACAGTGGTCTTATACAAAATTAAAGCCCTCTTAACATACACAAATCCAGTCACCAAATATAAAATCAGGTTATTTTAACTGAGATATTCAGGTAAGAAAAGGCCAGAAATGAAAAATAACAATGTTCCTGATTAAAAATGTTTTGTACTGCTTTCACATTTTATTTTCAATTTAAAAATAAAGGTAATAAACTTTAAAAGTACTTATTGAGGTTGTTATTTCTAATAAAGGAGAAAGATTTGTAGACTCCTGTCCTTTACTACTAGAGCAATAGGCAAGATTGTAAAGCATAAAAGTGTTAACATCTAAGAAATTTCAGTTCTGTGTTCAACATTCCTTTACCTTTATTGATGGTTGTTTTCCAGAAATACAGATCAATAATCTCTGCTTTTACAATGAAGAAAAATCTTTCCTGAAAGTCAGGGAAAATTACTCTTAAAATACAAAAATAATAATAATAAAATAATAACAAAATCAGCAGTAAATCAACTAAAAAAACAAAAATTATGTGTGAAATGCAAAAATTGTCATAAAAAGAAAAATTCATGATAAAATATTAAAATAAGTGATTAAGCATATTTATTCAATAAGAAACTTTTGGTATAATCACTTAAAATTCATTTTTCCCAGTACAATAATTCACTAAGTATAATAGTCATATTAGTGTGTGTAAATATTTACTGATCAAGTCATAGCTTCATTTTAGCAAGACAGGAAAGTGAGAAATTACAAGAGGACACACATAGCTGAAGAAAGCATGCAGATACTGAGCAAGAGACACATGAACTAATGCACAATTCATGGATTTGTGGAGAGAAAAACACATCATTTTAATCTATAATAACTTTCTTTTTTCAGTTCAACAATGTCAAGCATTCATCTGGAGGTAATTTATCCAAACTAACAATTATAGTTTTAAATTCTGAGTCTCAATACTGAATTTTATGAACAAATTTAGATTTTTTTCAAAGTTAGTGTTTATCTAAGAAAAATATATTTTATCTTTAAGAAAAAAAATATATAAATTCACACTGTTGAGTAGATTCCTTTAATGTGTGTGTGTGTGTGTGTGTGTGTGTGTGTGTGTGTATCATATCATATAATTACTTGCAACTAACTAGTCAGGTACCACGTTAGAACAAGTTTCTTAAAAACCTCTTTTTAAGTTAGTTATATTACAAGGTCAGTGAAACATTTTATTCTCTAATACACTTTACATTTTTTTGCCCTTGATCTTTTGATTCAGGAATGGCAGATGTGAGACCCTGAGGCAATGCCATTTACTTGGAGAATCCAACAGAGTTTAAGACCCATACATTCTATTTTTGGAATGTTAACTTCCCAACCAGGACATGTGCTTTGATGACTGTGACCTTGACACACAACATTCACCCTGTCATAATGTAAAGGGGATTTTTTATTCAAGTTTCAGGGAATTCCAATTCCTCATCTATCTTGCCCTGTCTCCTGGTTTCCATTTTTTAACTTATTTTCACCTTTGCATACCTGCTGTAACCCTTTTCTAGCAATCACTAACACTTTTTGTGGCACAATATTTAGCTCCTATAGACTTTTCTTAGTTTATTTTCAATAGTTGCTCATAAATCTGTGATTGAATCTCAAATGAGATGTGTAATCTTCCCCCACCCCACCCACAACAGGACATAATCTTTGCCTAACTACATATGAAACTGATCACTCTTTCAGAGAACTCCCTGACAACTTCTTTCCCAGTCTCCCTAATTTCATATATTTATACCTCCAGTTGGGGAAGTCAATTCTTTATCTCTTCTGGTATTCTTCCTTTTCCTGGCATAATTTAATTCTTCAAATAACTTGGTTAAAACCAAGGCTAATTTTAAAAGTCTAAGATCACTGCACTTTGGCTCTCTGGGTCCCAATCTTTTGCCAGTTCTTCATTAAAAAAATCTATCATTCATATGTAAGATTTCCTCTTAGTTATTACTGACTGAGTAAGAGATATATATTTTCAAGAAGATCCATTGTGCATTGACCATTTGCTCCAGTAATAAAATGCTCTGAAATAATTCCAGAAGAGATTTGCTCATATCTAGAAACAAACAAACAAAAACAGCATCTACTTTTCAAAATTTAGCAGTCTTCCATGTTCCTGCTCACAGAAACAATATATTAGAGGATTTCTAAATATTCCTGGGTTAAGTGCAGTCAGTGTTGAACACAACATTCTAGCCCAATGCAGCCAGCCAAGGCAGGTAAGCTTGGATCACACAAAGCACTTCTGAAAATGAAGCTAAGAAACCTTCAGATATGGCCAAGTCCTAAACTTTTTTATTCCCACCCCTTTTTGGTTAGCTCACTCCAAAAACCTAAGGGTTATAGCTACCAAATATCTAATTCAGAAATTCTACTTAAATATACTTCTTGAATTTACCTACAATGCAGAAACCCAAATCCATTGCAGCTACAAGATAAGCTGTCAAAGACCTCAGTTTAAGCACTAGACACTTGTTTTAATATTATGTTTTATTTTACTGCCTTATCTTTCACTATGATGGGCCCCCGAAATGGTTATCATAAACTCATCCCACCTTTTTCTTCTTTATGATTAGGGAGCATGATGGCAAGATACAGGACAGCCACACAACTGGCTGAGGTTTAGACCATGGCACAGTTACTCAAGGATAAGAGCTATCTGCTTGGCCAGAGTTCTCTGACCTTATTTTATGTACAATGAATCTATATATTATTTATGGGAAATCTGAGTATCTGGTAACATTTGAATGTTCAGTTTCAAATGGATATAGGTTAGCATAGCAAATTTATGCTCCATGTTCATGTTGTTTTGTTTTAACTGAGCCAGAGGTAATTTTTGTTTATTGTTTTGTAGACATTTATACAACAAACAGTTATTGAACTCATTCTAGGTGTGAGATGCTGTGGGTGATATCAATTTGCATTAGATATAAATTCTACATTCAAGGAGCATTCAATCTAATGGGGGTGATTAGATTGTTGTATTATAATAATAAAAGGTAAATTAATAAAGTGTTGCAAACATAAAGTTATTGATTTTAAAAGAAAAAATTTCTTCTAGTGTCACTAATAACAACAGAATCTCACTTCTTAATTTTCTAGATAAAATTACTAATCTTCTGTCAAGCTGGCTAAATTACAATAAATAATATCATTTTGTTTTACAGAATTTTGAAAGAAAAGAATAGAAAGTTCTAATATCGATAACATCAATTACATATTGAGGAAGAAATGAAAATAGGGAATATATATATAATGGAGTCATTTTAAACAAGCTGCTACAATTATTAAGATTATGGAATTTAAGACACAAGTGAAGACTCCATTCATGTTTTAACTAGCCTGAGAACTTAATTTTTTAGAATATTCCATTCCAACATCAATGCCTGGACGTACATCGAGACCTCCAGATAACCTTCTGGACTACCCTTCTGAAAGACTCAACCAAAATACATTGTCCAGACCACCAGGATACAACCAGACTCCTGGTACTCATCTTCCAGACCACATGGTGCCATCATCCTGACTGCCTGACATGTGAATACAGGGGTGAGCAAAAGTAGGTTTACAATTATAATACAAATAAATAATACAATAGGAAATAAATAATACAAGAGTAGGGGGCAGCAAGATGGCGATGGAGTAGGCAGACGTACCAACTTCTACCCTCGAGAACCAAAATGGATTACAACTTAATTTTAAAAACTATAATCTGAAAAAACCAAACTTGGACTAAACTAAGAGAACTCTTTAACCAAGGAACACTGAAGAAGCCACTGAGACTGGTAGGAAAAGTGGAAACACAGAGAGGGCTGTCCAGCTCCCAGGAGTGAACAGCAACTCAGAGGGACTCGTGTGATGGGAAGTGAGTTTAGCAGAGAGGGGAGGGTCCTGGGCCCCAGGAACAAAGCCTCAGCCTGAAACCCAGAGCCTAGAAGAAGTGTACAAACAGTGTTTAGATGCAAAACAAGTCAGGATACTGTTTGTGAGAAAGAGACAGATTTCTCAGACCCAGGATTTTTCTTAAAAAGACACACAGAAAACGTTTTTCACAACAACTCACTCAGGGCTCCAGGGGATGGGGAGAGATGAGAAGACTGAAGTAGCAGGGAGAGAGTGTAATCTAGGAGG
The DNA here is from genome assembly GCF_036850995.1 of Saccopteryx leptura. Lineage (NCBI taxonomy): Eukaryota > Metazoa > Chordata > Mammalia > Chiroptera > Emballonuridae > Saccopteryx > Saccopteryx leptura. The sequence continues at coordinate 322,741,973 of NC_089503.1, read as the reverse complement.
CACAGAGAGAAAAACTTTGAGGGACAGCCACTCTAACCTCTGGACTGAGTCAACCCCCAAATCTAAAGTAAATATTTCTCTGGAACCAGCAGTACCAGCAAAGGGAAGCAAGTCACCAGCCAAACAAGCTCTACTATGGCACTCAGAGCAGAGTCATTTAGAAGGAGGGAGCCTTCAAGAATACAGTATTGAGTGCTAAGGTCTGAACTGCAGCGACCCCACCCACACTGCTGAGGGCTGGCTGGAAAGCGGGCGGCAGTGGGAGGCAGAAGTGCAATACCATCGGTGGTGGTGGAAGTCAGGCCAGCCAGGACTGAGGCCCAGCATTAGCTCAGTCTTGCCCAGTGGGGGCAGAGGAGGGGATGCATAAAAGTGGTCCAGCACAGCTTTGGGCTGGGTGAGCAAGAGGAGTCCCACCTGCAATCCTGCCCACAGGGGAAGAGGTGAATGCCTGGGAACTGCAGAGACTCGGGGCTGAGCACAGGTGTGAAAGCCTTCCCAGCTCAAGGAGCTGGGGTTTGTGGCCAGGTACAAGTGAAGATCTACCTGCAGGGGTGGGGCAAAAGCTGGGGAAGAGGCAGAGACCCATGGCTGAGCAAAGGTGCTCAGCCCTGCCCACAGTGCCAAGGTTTGTGGCCCCAACATGGTGTTGATTACCACCTGTGGTGTTGGGGTGAAGGCTGAGGCTTGCCAAGGCTTGTAGACCCAGGCACGTGAACACAGCCCCACCTGTGAGGCCAGCGCTGGCAATGCCTATACCTGAACACCAAGGCAACAGCACAAGGGTTGGCAGGCCTGCAGACAGAACACACCTAGGGAATACACAGGCCACACCTATTGGACTCCAGTGGCCACACCCTTCTAATACACAGACAAAATGGGAAGGCAGTGAAATGCAACCCAAATGAATCAAAAGAAATCCCCAGAAAAGGACTTGTAAGAATCAGATATAACCAAATTACTGGATGCAGAGTTTAAAATAATGATTGTCAGAATGCTCAAAGATCTAAGAACAACAATAAATGGTCATAACGAACATCTAATAGATAGCAAGTATAAAAAAGAATATTAAAATAATAAAAAAGAATCGGTCAGAAATGACAAATACAATATCAGAAATGAAGACCACAATGGAAGGAATTAAAGGCAGGATGGATGAAACTGAGTATTCAAATCAGCGAGTTAGAGGACAAGATAAATGAAGGCATGGAAGCAGAGTAGCAAAAAGAAAAGAGACTCAAAAAGTCTGAAGAAACTCTAAGAGAGCTCTGTGACAATATGAAGAGAAATAACATCAGCATCATAGGGGTTCCTCAAGGAGAAGAGAAAGAACAAGGGATAGAGACTTTGTTCAATCAAATCATAGCTGAAAACTTTCCTAATTTGATGCAGGAAAAAGTCACACAAGTTCAAGAAGTGCAGAGAATTCCATTAAAGAGAAATCCAAAGAAATCTACACCAAGATGCATCATAATTAAAATACCAAAGCTAAGAGATAAAGAGAAAATATTAAAAGCTGCCTGAGAAAAAAAACCTTATCACCTACAAAGGAGTCCACATAAAAATGACATCTGACTTCTCAACAGAAACACTTCAGGCCAGAAGGGAATGGCAAGAAATATTCAAGTAATGAAGAACAAGAGCCTACACCCAAGACTACATTATCCAGCAAGGCTATTGTTTAAAATTGAAGGTGAAATAAAAAGTTTCCTAGGTAAAAAAAACTCAAGGAATTTATTACAACCAAATGCTGCAGGAAATATTAAGGGGCCTGCTGTAAACAGATTAAAAGGGAAAAATAATATAGCAAAATAGGAATACAGCTTTAAAGAATAAAATGGCAAGAAACATCTATATATCAATAATAACCTTAAATGTAAATGGATTAAATGATCCAATCAAAAGACATAGGGTAGCTGTGTGGATAAGAAAACAGGACCCATACATATGCTGTCTACAAGAAACACATCTCAAAACAAAAGATACACCTAGACTAAAGGTAAAAGGATAGAAAAAATATTTCATTCAAATAGGAAAGAAAAGAAAGCTGAGGTAGCAATACTTATATTAGACAAAATGGACTTTAAAACAAAGGCTATACTAAGAGATAAAGAAGGTCAATAAATAATGATGAAGGGAGCAATCCAACAGGAAGATACAACCATTATAAATATCTATGCACCTAATATAAGAGCACCTAAATATATAAAGCAGACTTTGATGGATATTAAGGGCAAGATCAACAGCAATACTATAACAGTAAGGGATTTCAATACCCCACTAACATCACTAGATAGATCCTGAAGAAAGAGAATTAACAAAGAAACAGCAGACTTTAAGGACACACTAGATCAGGGGTCCCCAAACTTGTTACACAGGGGGACAGTTCACTGTCCCTCAGACCATTGCAGGGCTGCCACATACAGTGCTCCTCCCACTGACCACAAATAAAAGAGGTGCCTCTTCCGGAAGTGCAGCGAGGGGCCAGATAAATGGCCTTAGGGGGCAGCATGCAGCCCACAGGCCATAGTTTGGGGATGCCTGCACTAGATCAACTGGATTTAATAGATATCTTCAGAACCTTTAACCCTAAAGCAGCAGAATATATGTTCTTTTCAAGTGCTCATGGCATATTCTCTAAAATAAACCACATTTAGGGCACTAGAGCTGTTTCAACAAATTTAAGAAGATTGAAATCATATCAAGCATTTTTTCTGATCACAATGGCATAAAATTAGAAATCAACCACAACAGAAAAGCTGAAAAATACTCAAACGCTTGGAAACTAAATAGCATGTTATTAAATAATGAATGGGTTAACAATGAGATCAAAGAAGAAATAAATAATTTCTAAAAACAAATGATAATGAGCATACCACAACTCAAAATTTATGGGACACAGCAAAAGCAGTACTGAGCGGGAAGTTTATAGCACTATAGGCATACTTTAAGAAGCTATAAAAAGCTCTAATAAACAACTTAATCCTGCATCAAAAAAAAAAAAAAAAAAAAAACTAGAAAAAGAACAGCAAGTAAAGCCCAGAGGTAGTAGAAAGAAGAAAATAATAAAGATCAGACCAAAAATAAATGACATAGAGGTGAAAGAAACAATACACAGGACTAATGAAACCAGGAGCTGTTTCTTTGAAAAGGTAAACAAGATTGATGAAACTTTAACCAGACTCAGCAAGTAATAAAGAGAGAGGACTCAAATAAAAAAAAATTAGAAATGAGAGTGGAGAAATAACAACTGACACAAAAGAAATAAAAACGATTTAAAAAAAATTCTACAAAGAAGTGTATGACAAAAATTAGACAACCTAGATAATATGGATAAATTCTGTGAAACATATAATCTTTTAAAAATCAATCTGGAAGAATCATAAAACCTAAACAGACCAATTACAGCAAATGAAATTGAAACAGTTATCAAAAACTCCCAACAAACAAAAGCCCTGGACCAGATGGCTTCACAAGTGAATTCTACCAATTATTCAAAGAAGAACTAACTCCCATCCTTCTCAAGCTATTTCAAAAAATTCAAGAGGAAGGAAGACTTCCAAGATCCTTTTATGAGGTGGGCATAATTCTGATTCTAAAACCAGGCAAAGACAACACAAAGAAAGAAAATTATAGGCCAATATTCCTGATAAATTTAGATGCTAAAATCCTCAACAAAATATTAGCAAACTGGATCCAGCAATATATGAAAAAAATCATACACCACGATCAAGTCGGATTTATTCTGGGGAGGCAAGACTGGTACAATATTCACAAATTAATCAATGTGATTCATCACATAAACAAAAGGACGGAAAAAAACCACATGATAATTTCAATAGATGCAAAAAAAGCATTTGATAAAATCCAGTACCCATTCATGGTCAAAACTCTCAGCAAAGTGAAAATACAGAGAACATCTCTAACATGATAAAGGCCATCTATGACAAACCCAAAGCCAATATCATAATTAATGGGCAAAATTTAAAAGCAATCCCCTTAAAATCAGGAAGAAGGCAGTGGTGCCCCCTTTCACCACTCTTATTCAACATAGTCCTGGAAGTTCTAGTCACAGCAATCAGACAAGAAGAAGAAATAAAAGGCATCCAAATTAGAAAAGAAGAAGTAAAACTATCATTATTTGCAGGTGATATGAAATTGTATATAAAACCCCTAAAGTCTCAGTCAAAAAACTACTGGACTTGATAAATGAATTCAGCAAGGTGGCAGGATATAAAATTAATACTCAGAAATTAGAGACATTTTTATACACCAACAATGAACTGTCAGAAAGAGAAATTAAGGAAACAATCCCCTTCACTATTGCAACCAAAAAGATAAAGTACCTAGGAGTAAATTTAAACAAGGAGATTAAAGACCTGTACTTGGAAAAATTATAAAACATTGATAAAAGAAATCAAAGAAAATAGAAACAAGTGGAAGCATAAACCATGCTCATGGTTAGGAAGAATAAACATCATTAAAATGTCTATATTACCCAAAGCAATTTATAAATTCAATGCAATACCAATTAAAATACCAATGACATACTTCAAAGACATTGAACACATATTCCAAAAATTTATATGTAACCAAAAAAGAACATGAATAGCCTCAGCTATCTTGAAAAGGAACAATAAAGCGGGAGACATCACATCCTGATATCAAGTTATACTACAAGTCCATTGCACTCAAAACAGCTTGGTACTGGCATAAGAACAGACATATAGATCAATGGAACAGAACAGAGAACCCAGAAATAAACCCACACTTTTATGGGTAATTGATATTTGACAAAGAAGATAAGAGCATATACTGGAGTAAAGACACCGTCTTCAACAAATGGTGTTGTAAAAATTGGACAGCTACCTGCAAAAAAATGAATCTAGACCAGCAACTTACACCATTCACAAAAATAAACTGAAAATGGATAAAACACTTAAATGTAAGCCGTGAAACCATAAGCATTTTAGAAGAAAACATAGGCAGTAAGCTCTTCAACATCTTTTACAGCAATATATTTGCTGATTTATCTCCAAAGACAAGTGAAATAAAAGACAGGATAAACAAATAGGACTATATTAAACTAAAAAGCTTTTGCACAGCTAAAGACTATAAGAACAGAATAAAAAGACAAACTACATAATGGGAGAACACTTTCGACGATCAGTCTGATAAGGGGTTAATAACCAAAATTCATAAAGAACTTGTAAAACTCAACACCAGAAATATAAACAGATATATGAAAAGATGCTCAGCTTCATTAGTTATTAGGGAAATGCAAATCAAAACTACAATGAGATACCACCTCACCCCTGTTAGATTAGCTATTATCAACAAGACGGGTAATAGCAAATGTTGGAGAGGCTGTGGAGAAAAAGGAACCCTCATTCACTGTTGGTGGGACTGTAAAGTAGTACAACCATTATGGAGGAAAGTATGGTGGTTCCTCAAAAAACTGCAAATAGAACTACCTTATGACCCAGCAATCCCTCTACTGGGTATATACCCCAAAACCTCAGAAACATTGATACGTGAAGACACATGTAGCCCCATGTTCATTGCAGCACTGTTCACAGTGGCCAAGACATGGAAACAACCAAAAAGCCCTTCAATAGAAGACTGGATAAAGAAGATGTGGCACATATACACTATGGAATACTACTCAGCCATAAGAAATGATGACATCAGATCATTTACAGCAAAATGGTGGGATCTTGATAACATTATAAGGAGTGAAATAAGTAAATCAGAAAAAAACAAGAACTACATGATTCCATACATTGGTGGAACATAAAAATGAGACTAAGAGACATGGACAAGTGTGTGGTGGTTACCAGGGGTGGGGGGAGGGAGGACAGGGGGAGAGTTAGGGGGAGGGGGAGGGGCACAGAGAACTAGATAGAGGGTGGCGAAGGACAATCTGACTTTGGGCGAGGGGTATGCAACATAATTTAATGACAAGGTAACCTAGACATGTTTTCTTTGAATATATGTACCCTGATTTATTAATGTCATCCCATTACCATTAATAAAAATTTATTTTAAAAAAAAAAATGGGCAAAAGAAATGAATAGACACTTCTCCAAAAAGGACATACAGATGGCCATTAGGCATATAAAAAAGTGTTCAACATCACTAATCATTAGAGAAATGCAAATTAAAACCACATTGAGATATCACCTCACACCAGTCAGAATGGCGCTCATTAACAAAACAACATTTGATAGATGCTGGTGAGGATGTGGAGAAAAGGGAACCCTCCTGCACTGCTGGTGGGAATGCAGACTGGTGCAGCCACTGTGGAAAACAGTATGGAGATTCCTCAAAAAATTAAAAATCGAACTGCCTTTTGACCCAGCTATCCCACTTTTAGGAATATACCCCAAGAACACCATAGCACTGTTTCAAAAGGAGAAATGCACCCCTATGTTTATTGCAGCATTGTTTACAATAGCGAAGATCTGGAAAGAGCCCAAGTGTCCGTCAGTGGACAAGTGGATTAAAAAGCATGGTACATGGCCCTGGCCGGTTGGCTCAGCGGTAGAGCGTCGGCCTGGCGTGCGGGGGACCCGGGTTCGATTTTCGGCCAGGGCACATAGGAGAAGCGCCCATTTGCTTCTCCACCCCCCCTCCTTCCTCTCTGTCTCTCTCTTCCCTTCCCGCAGCCAAGGCTCCATTGGAGCAAAGATGGCCCGGGCGCTGGGGATGGCTCCTTGGGCCGCTGTCCCAGGCGCTAGAGTGGCTCTGGTCGCGGCAGAGTGACGCCCCGGAGGGGCAGAGCATCGCCCCCTGGTGGGCAGAGCATCGCCCCTGGTGAGCGTGCCAGGTGGATCCCAGTCGGGCGCATGCGGGAGTCTGTCTGACTGTCTCTCCCTGTTTCCAGCTTCAGAAAAAAAAAAAAAAAAAAAAAAAAAAAAAAAAGCATGGTACATATATACAATGAAATACTATGTGGCTATTGTATTTCAAAAAGTATTTCCAAAAGAAAATCTTACCTTTTTCAACAACATGTATGGACCTGGAAACTATTATGTGAAGTAAAATAAGCCAGGCAGAAAAAGAAATATATCATTTGAGGAGTCCAATGAACAATGTGAACTGAGGAACAAAATTGAGACAGAGGAGAGATCAAAGGGAACAGAGTAAAAGAGGACAGAGAGAAAGGGGATCATAGGATGGAATAAATATGAAGTAAAGGGGGGAGGGCGCTGTGGGGGGGCAAGGGAGATGTTGAGGGGAATACGGGGGAGAGGGGATGCATTCAGGGCAAAACTAGAATCTACGTAAACAAAATAAATTAAAATAAATTTTAAAAAAGGAAAAAAATACAATAATAAACTGTTTCATGTACTCACAATTGTAAATCTAATTTTGTCTACTCCAGTATATCAAAGGTAAAGATTAAAGAGAGAGAGAGAGAGAGAGAGAGAAAGAGATACAGCCATTGTTGCAGTGTTGAAAGTTAAACTTTCCTCTGGAACTTACCTCAATTATTTTCCTTTTAAGTATTTCAAAGGTCTTTATACATATGTTTCTTGAAATTATTGTTTCCTTGGCAGCTACTAAATGAGATGCTTATAAATAGGTGTTATCCCTTAATGTAGAAAATACAGTGTAGAAGGTTATTCTAAAACTCTGATTTTGTTTTCCCACCACATTACAAATTACTCAGATTCTGTATATGTGTATAAAGCATTTTTATTTTTTATCTAGATTTCCTGATGCTTTTCTGCCTAGGTCAGGAAGGGGACAAATCCCAACCAAATATATGAATTTCAAGAGAACTGTCACGTTTTCAGTTCATAAGGAAAATCTAGAAAGTAGTTAAGGTCACAAAAAAAATGAGTGCATTGATAGAAATTTCTTCATGGCAGGAGGTAATTGCTAGGCATGGAATGCTCAGTCTGTAGAAAAGAGATGATGGTTCGAGAGTATATAGAAATTATTCCTGGTCTTGAAGATATATTCAGGCCTCCAAAGGATTAATTTTAAAAAATTAACCCAAGATCAAATAATGTATACAAATGCTTCCGTTGTCTTAGAGAACCCAAACCACCAGTTTCAATAAAATAAAGAAGATTTTGCTTGGTCAGAAGAGAGAATGATCAAAGTTGGTGAGGTAATTATAAACATGTTGATGGTTAGTCCATAGATATTAGAAGTGAAAGCCAGCAACTGGTTTTTAGAAATTATTTGGAACCCAAACCACAGGTGTCTGATGCACCTATTAATAAGATACAAGAACGTCAATAGGAACTTGATATAGGAAGATGAGGCTATAAAGCAGTGGTCCCCAACCTTTTTTGGGCCATGGACCAGTTTATTGTCAGAAAATATTTTCATGGATTGACCTTTAGAGTGGGATGGATAAATGTATCACGTGACTGAGACAAGCATCAAGAGTGAGTCTTAGACGGATGTAACAGAGGGAATCTGGTCATTTTTTAAAAATAAAACATTGTTCAGACTTAGATATAAATAAAATGGAAATAATGTAAGTTATTTATTCTTTCTCTGGGGAACAGTACCAAATGGGCCACGGACTGGTACCATTCCACAGCCCACGGGTTGGGGACCACTGCTATAAAGGATGAACTTAGGATAAACATTTGGTAATAAGGCTGAAACAGTTTTGTGTTGAGGGATTAATTTGAGACACAGACTTGTAGACAATCAAAGAGTATATTTAACCCAATTTTGAGAGTTTGATTTTTTAGATCTGCAGGGTTTGGGGCTAGGCTATTAGATTCCTGCAATGAGCTATCTGGAGAGTATGAAACTTAGTAAAGTTAAAAGGCTTCAATGATTCATTGTATTGAATTTCAGAAACTATGAAGTATTTTTGAACTAGAAGTTTAAGCTGAAAGTTCAGTCTCAGTTAGGTCACAAAGTAATGCAAGTTACACATGTTAAAAAATACATACATATATATATACATACATACATACACACATGTTATCCACACACATTATAGCTATCATTTATCTATCTATCTATCTATCTATCTATCTATCTATCTATCTATCTATTTATTTATCTATTTATCTATCTATCTATCCATCATCTATCGATCATCTCCCTATAATTCCACTTTGCTGCTAAATTACTTTGTCAGTAAAGCTCTCCTAATCCAAACAGTTGGAGAGGGGGCTGATCTTCCCTTTGAGAGATAAAATATGTATTCTTAAAAGATACAGATGGCCAATGTTACCCCAGTAAGTTCAATAAAAAAGACGTGGATTGTTCTCTAACCCAAGGGTTGATAGTATCCTAAATAAAATTACTAACAGATCTAAAATCAATATTAGCACAGATAAGGGAGAGCAGGAAAAGTTTAAAAACAAAACAGTGTCCCTCCAAGCCCTGACTAGGGTGAGGACTGTTCGAAGTATGAATATATGCTGTTTTAACAGTTTTATAACCATCTCTAGGATCTGTGAACATAATAAACTTTGTTTTCTTGTACTTCTCTGGTGTTTCCTTTTGTGGCTGCCCCTGAATATTACTTTAAAAAAAACACTGAAAACCATTCCTCTACTTCCAGCTTCACTAAGAAGTCTTCTGATTAGAATTAGACTTCCTATATGAATATATCCACCAGAAGAAAATAAGTAAATTGGTAATCATGAATATAAGTTTATTTGAATATCATGTTTAACTATAGATATAATTTGCAGTCATTATTAGAATTTTATCAGTCCTTTTGAGCTTTGTTAATGTCATTGAGCATTCAATTTAAGATTCCGATCATCTCTTAATATAATTATACCAGATATCCTGAGACTGCAGAGGTGAGGTCCAGCTCCTGGAATGTAAAAACCCAACTCAGAGATAACACAATGTTATAGGGTTGAGTTAAGTCAGTGGGCAGTCAGCTTTGTGTAGGCAATACTCCACTATCATAGTTAAGCATAATCTTCAAATAAAGGTTAAGGTATAGCTATAGAAATATGTATCTAAATATAAGCTGTATGTACAAGTACACTGGAAAGAATCTGTGGAAGGTGTGAGGAAGTTCTGTAAGCCTTCTTAAGAAGCTCCTTGTGTTACTTCACAGGGAACGTTTAAGCTCTCTAATATTTGAAATTTACTTACAAAATAACATGTGATCTTAAATTTTTAAAAATAAAATGTTAAAATAAATTATTGTGGAAATTTCTTTATAACTACATGATCAAACTCTATGGGATTATAGTAGAAATCCAAGTTCAAAGCTGGGAAGATGAGGGACAATAAAACATTTTTATCATATATCAGGCTATCCCCAAAACAATGTTTTAATTGACATATTTAGGGTTCCAAATTTTCTAATTAACTTCATTTTATATTTTAACTTGTATTGGGTAAACCCAATCTAATTATAAAACCCTTAGATTCTCCTACCCCTCAGGAGAAAATATAATTTTGAAAGAATACACTCACGTTTAGTCATATCACTTTCAAACATTAATCCACCATATTTTGGAAACATTTTTTGTTAATAGTGACCCTAAGCATAAGAAATATAAAAACATGAACTTCCTACATAAGAGTAACAAAAGGTATAAAAGCAAAAAAGCAAAAAATAAAAATGAGGCATAGACATAACAACTATAAGCAATATAAGCTGGGCAAACACTGGAACTCATGGTTAAGTACATCAGAGTTCAAAGGGGAAGGTAATGCTATAAAACAATAATAGTAATAATGATAATAAAATTAAAATATGTTAAAATAGATGCAATTTGACTGACAATGAAGAGTCAAGGTTTCCAAAGGTTGGAATAATCAAAAGGAGTAGAAGCTACCCTGAAAGAGAGAAGGATGAAAGAGATATGTAGTAAAGAATAAGAAAAAGTGAAGAATCTGAAATACAGTAGGTCAGGAGCCAGAAGATGCACAGTATCCTGAAAGTAGGAAAGACAACAGTTTTGTAATCGAAATAAGATATTTGGGTTAAAGTTCAGTAAGAAATCATATTGCTGACTTCTCACATTTCAATACTTCATCTGAGGGAAGGTGCCTTTAATAAATATCCTCTGTAATTCTAAGAATAGCTAGAATCTGAGAATCTTTGGAAATTGGACTCAATTTCATTTAATTGCTACCTGGACAGATATATGCACAGGTTTAACTATAAATCTATTTCTTTTTAATTTTGACATATACTTGAAAATGTTATTTAAAAATTTATGTACAGTTTAAAATGGCAGGCACTTTCACAATTTTTTAGTATATTCATTTGTTGTGGATCATTATTTCAATATTTGAGGATGGGAATCTATCCCATAACATTAAACCTGGTTGTCATTCAGATCATCTGGCATGCATGTCCTTGGACCCATCTGTTAGGTTGTCATGGTGCCATACTGAGAAAGTGGCAAGCTAGTTTCAAGTAGACATAAATGCCAACCAAAAATTAATTTAGTGGGAGTGCTTGTTGAGTGCAAAAAGTGACATCTCCTATAAGAGGAAACTCTTGACTAGCAATGCCAAATTAGGGCTTTGTGCTTGATTATATGTGAGTGCATCTGTTGCCACTTGTAGCTTAATGCCATAAAAGGAAATGACTTTCACTGTGAAATCCACTTAGGAAAAAAATGGAAGCATAGGTAATTGCATAGTTTATAGAGGACAACCTAACTATTGCATATCTAATGAAGTTGCTGAGATGGACACTTCTAAAAAGTTGATGAAATAAATAAATCTACAATATTTCTCTATAGTGAAAAACAGCAATTTTCAACCAGTGTGCCACAAGAACTTTTAAAACATGCAATGTCTGACTATTTAGTCAGGGGCAGTGACCTCTTTTCCCTTGGATTGTCAAATAAAAAAATGACAACAGCCAACACAATAGCTGTCTGGTATAAATGAGTAAAAATTGTATTTACTTTTTTGTCAGGTCTTCAAAAAATATGTTTTTTGGTGTGCTGCAGAATTTTAGTAATTCATTTATTGTGTGCCATAAGATGAAAAAGGTTAAAAATTGGCCTGACCTGTGATGGTGCAGTGGATAAAAGGTCGACCTGGAATGTTGAATTTGCTGGTTCAGAACCTTGGGTTGCCTGGTCAAGGAACATAGGGGAGTTGATGCTTCCTGCTCCTCCACCCTTCTCTCTCTCTAGCTCTCTCTGTCTTCTCTAAAATGAATAAATAAAATCTTTTTTTTAAAAAAAAAGGTTAAAAATCACAAGTACAAAATATTTGATCAAGAATTAAAAGGCACTGGCCCTGGCAGGTTAACTCAGTGGTAGAGTGTCAGCCCAGCGTGTGGAAGTCCTTGGTTCGATTCCCGGCCAGGGCACATAGGAGAAGCAGCCATCCGCTTTTCCATCCTTCCTCCTCTTCTTTCTCTCTCTCTCTTCCCCTCCTGCAGCCACAGCTCCAAGGGAGCAAAGATGGCCTGGGCACTGAGGATGGATCCATGGCCTCTGCCTCCGGTTGCAGCACAACAATGCCCCAGATGGGCTGAGCATTGCCCCCTGGTGGGCATGCTGGGTGAATCCTGGTCAGGTGCATGCAGAAGTCTGTCTCACTTCAAACAAAAAAAAGAACAATACAAAAAAAAAGAATTAAAAGGCATTATTAAAGGGAGAAAATGTGCAGAAGAATATGCAATGATAATTTATTGTTACACAAATGAGTAATATGTGGAGTGAATTTTAGTATTATAGAATTAAATTTATACCATGCTGAATAGAGAGAAGAATAAAACAAATAAGATAACTTTAAGCATCATAGTTTGTGGAAAAGTTTTTAAATTCAGAAACTGATCTAACTTTTTTATGATTCACAGTGAGAAAAGAGTTATTTGAAAACCTTTACCAAATAAATATACAAATGTGATAGATGTTTTCTTTAGTTCATAAAATGCAAGAGTAAAAAGCTATTTAGAGTGAAATTAAGTTACCAGAGTAAAAGCTGAAATGTCATGGATTTTATGAATGTTGCATTCCTCACAAAAGTCACCTCTTCAACTCTTTGATGAGAATTAATCAATAGATTCATTTAGAAATATTTAGTAAACACCTAAACTGTGTCAAACTCCATGACTGAGTTGCCATAATAACTGACCTGAAATAAATCTTAATTAAATTATTCAGTTTTTACTCCTTTATGACAAGTTTTCTTAACCAAAGACTTTTGTAAATGCAAAAAGATGGATGGCTATTCTGAAATGGCAAAATATGTCAAAACCAAATGGAAAGTGATAAATTGTTCTTTTTCTTCCATTTGTTTTAATGAACTAATGCTTTAGAGATTTATATTGTACATTATTTTTCTTTTAATATTACTTTAAGTGTGTCTGTGAATAGAAATCTCAAAACAAATAACTAGAGTGACCAATTGGTCCCACATCACCATATTGTTATAACAGTAACATGAACAAGAGAGCGTCCCCACAAGTAGTCACTCACACGTTTGTATTTTTCCACAATGCTACGTTTGTTAGTGGAGACCTCTTCAATAAGCCAATAGAGTCACATGCACATTACAGATAGAGCTGGGGAGCTTATGTGATAAAAAGCTAGCAGAAAAAGCATCTAGGGTAAAGTCTGGATCACTGGCAGCATCCACTGATGGAGAGGCGGGTCTCAGTCTCAGGCCAGTGGTGACACATGTCTGATGGAGTGGAAGTCCTGCAGAGCTCTAAGCCTGGCCTGTGGTATTGACAAGCTTGAGCTCTAAATGGTGAAAACTCTGAATTCTTATAACCCATGATGGGCAGTGGTTCCACTCACATCTGTGTTCAGACTTGTGGTTTTGGGTGCTCCAATTATATCCCATTATCTCAGTTTTGACATAGCACTTGATTGTAACTGCCATGATTGACAATGACTCCATATTGGATTGCCAAAAGTGTTAAAAAAAGTCACTCTTCTCTTGCTCTACACAAACATATATATGAAAACTTTATGTGTAAGAATATGTTTTTTAAGCCTGAGCATCAAATTCTCAAAATGATTTATTTTGAAAAGTGGTCTTTAAGAAATAACAACAAATGTAAAGGCTTTTTTATATTACATAAATATATAAACTACTTGAATAATTTTGAAGAATAAACCAAAACTTTATTCGAACTTTCAAAAGCCATAAGCATCTTAAAATTCTCTCACACTGGAATGCTTTGTTTCATGTCTTTACAGTTAAGAATCCTGTTTCTTCATATGATGTCTTTAATGTGTTTGATGGCAGGATTACTTTCTTTGGTTATATGGCAACTTTTCATCAAACTTGCTGATTAAGATGAGTGTGTTTTCTGCAATCAAGTGATTCTATAAATTAGAATAATTTGAAACCATCCTTATCTTGATCTCTGAAGAATTGTTTCTACTTCTTAGAAACCTCATGTTAGATTCAAGTAGCTTGCTTTCTCATTTTGATTCTGAAATTTGATCCTTTCATTGTACTAAAAAAAATAACTGGATCTTTTCACTTCTTGCAATATTAAGTACCAATTGTTGGGCAAACAAGTGTGTTAGGCTTATTCACTTGTACTTTGCCAGATTGGTGCCTGAGCACGGGGCAGCACCATGTGTGTATAGTCTACGTAAGGCTGCAGGTACTTGCCCTCAGGGCAGCAGACTGTAGATTGCAGATTGCCTGCCACCATTGGGAGGAGCCATTTTTATTGCTATTGTTTGTAGAGAAGGGGTTTTTCCCCACTGTGTGTTTGCTAGTCAGCCCAGAGGAAGGAAGCAGTTTTTCCCACCTGCTTGCTTGTCCATCCTTACAAGACTCTAATAAATGAAACAGCTGAATATACTCCAGCTCCACAGTTCTTTACTATCTGCCTGAATTAAATGTGAACCTGCATGGCCATGGCACTCAGCCTTACACCAAGTATTCTAGTAATAGTGAAGATTAAGTATTTTTAATTAACTAATGTATTTTTCACAGGTAAGCCAAGATGGAAATACTATTATTTCCCCTCAATATACAGATGAAAAAATGGAAGACATTCAAAGTTATCTAATTTGTTCAGATCTTAGAGCTGGTAAGCAGCAGAGCTAGAATTCAAATGTAGGCAGTCTGAATTTAAACTATAAGCTAAATAATTTTAAATGATGTACTGCAAAGATTCTGCAAACATACTGAGTGAAGTCAAGAATTATGTTTTTTAATGTATTACTTTGTTGGAAAGAAAGTGTGGGTAAATCAGAGGCCAAAAGCAGCATGAAAACATAAATCTAAACAAAGAAATTTACAAAGAATCTGATACTTGCCCTATTTCTGGAGCTTAGTTTAGACCTTGTTTTCACAGGGATCAGGAGACAAAGTCTAGGGCTAAAACAAAGGGTGAGCTTGGTTCAGAGGTTTCTAAAACATAATCTTCCTTCAATGCATAAATCCAGCAAAACACAAGTATGCACACAAAGTTGCACTGTACTGAGACAGATATTGTCTCACATTGGGCTCTCCTTACTATTTCTAAGAAAAGGCCATTCTCACAAGGGTTTTGGACCAGACTACAAAATATATTAAGGTTCTAAAATAAATGAGCTGATGATTAATTTAAAGTGGTTATAGATTTTTAGTTCTCCTCCAGTTCCTGGCAGAAGCAAAACCATATCCTCTCTGGAGTATTATAGCTTAACACAGGGGCTCAAAAAATGTACACTCTTAAAATTGTAAGTAATGTGAGCTCATGATAAAAATAAGAAACTCATAAGAAAACAAGGGACTATAAAAATAGCTATAAAAACGAGTTTAGAATTATTTTACTAAGTTTAGAGTTATTAAAATGATCAGCAACAGAATGTTAAGTATTTGTGATATATCACAATATTATTAAGCAGCAAACTAGCATAAAAATGATTAAGCAGATACAAAAAACATAGCTAATTTTATAGATTAAAAATAATAAAATAAATTGTAAATGAAATAAGCAACATAAAATGTAAATTTAAAAATTCAGACAGGAGAGTTAGTAAACCAACAGGTAAGTTATAATAAATTACAGATAATTCAAGATTGAGAGGAAGAGATGAAATACACAAAAGAAAAGTAAATGGATATAGAGCAGCAAGATGGCAATGGAGTAGGCAGACGTTCCAACTTCCACCTCCCAGAACCAAAGTGGATTACAACTTAATTTAACGTAAAATTATCTGGAAAAACCAACTTTGGGATAAACTAAGAGAAATTTATAACCAAAGAACACTGAAGAAGCCACACTGAGTTGTAAAGCCAGTATCCATGGCCATCATCACAGACGACTGGCCCATGCAGGTTTGCATTGGATTTGGACAGTTGGTAAAGAAACAACGGAGCCAAGTACTGGTGGGCCATCATCTTTAATCCTAGCTTGCACCTGGAGGGCAAGTAAAAACACACACTGGACTCCAAAACCCACTTATTCAGTGTTCACAAAGCTACTGACTTATCCAAGTTTCCTAGAGTCAAATGTTTCTAGATCACCAGACTTATTCACCTCTGTTCCCCATCTCCTTCCTTCTCCCTGCACAAACTCTGCACAAACTGGCTTTTCCTTCAGCACTCCACTATCTTGGCTGCTTCTCTCCTCTCCTCCACGTGGCCTTTCTCTGCTCTCTGCCCTAATGATAATCTCAGAAACCAAGAGAGCAAGCTCCCGGTCTGCCCCCATTTTATAGTGTAGAAATCAAAACCTTTAATCCAATATACAAATAAGGAAGTCTCTGATACAAAGACACTTATCTGAGGTATAATGGGATTCCTCATGAGAGTGCACCACCCCACATCAAAAAGGGTGGGGAAGGCTTAGTCTTAAAACAAATCCCCAGGCTACAAGGATCCTGCTTGCCCACCGCCTGCCCCCAACACACATTAATATCACCTGGACAATGGGCATCCACGTGGGCAGCACCATCTTTAACAAAGTGAGCATAGTATATTTTATCTGCCCAACACTGAGACTTGAAGAAAAAGTTGAAACACAGAGAGAACTTCCCAGCTCCCAGGAGCAAGCAGCAGCCTGGAAGGACTCGTGTGGTGGGAGGGAAGATTCCCAGAAAGGGGAGGGTCCTGGGCCCCAGGACTGAAGCTCCAGCCTTCAGCCCCAGAGCCTAGAAGAAGCATAAGAAAAGTATTTAGCTGTGAAACAAGCCAGAATATTGTTTGCGAGAGAGAGACAGATTTCTCAGACCCAGGATTCATCTTACAGGAAAACCTCTTTCACAATCACTCACCTGAGGCTCCAGGTATGAAGTGAGCTGAGAGGACCAGAGTAGGAGGAAGAGAGTATAATCTAAGAGGCACAGGGAGAAGCACTTTGAGAGACAGCCACACTAACCCCTGGGCTGACTAACTCCCCATATATAAGGTGAATTTTCTTCCTGGAACCAGCAACGCCAGCAAAGGGAAGCAGGTCACCAGCCAAACAGAAGCTCTCCTGCTGTAGGTAGAGCAAAGAACCACTTAAAAGTAGGGAGGGATACATCAGGGATACAGTATTGAGTGCTGAGGTCAGAGCTATATTGCAACCTTCACACTGCTGAGTACTCACAAGAGGCAGGCAGTGGTGAGACGCAGGAAAGCGGTCCCATTGGTGGAATGGAAGTCGGTGGCTGGCTGCAGCTGTGGCCAGGACATAAGCACAGTCCCGCCTGTTGGGGCAAAAGCCAGGGCCAGCCACAACAGTACCACCAACAGTGGCAAGGCAGAGGCTGGGGGCTGGATAAGGCTTGCAGCCCAAATGCAGGAGCACAGTCCAACCCACTGAGGCCAGAAGTAAGCTGAGCACCAGCCAGAGATTGTGGCCCAGGCACACAAGCACAGTCCCTCCCACAGAGGTGAGGCAGAAGCGACAGTGGCCATAGTAGAGGCCTGGCACTGGCAATTCCTATGTCCAAATGCCCAAGGTGGCAGCAGAGGGCGTGGCGGGCATGCAGACAGACTACACCTAGGGAACACAGAGGCCACACCCATTGGACTCCTGTGGCCACATCCTTCTTATACACAGAAAAATGGGAAGGCAGAGAAATGCAACCCAAATGAATCAACAAGAGAAATTCCGAGAAAAAGATATGAATGGGATGGAAATAAATGACCAGATGCAGAGTTTAAAATAATGATTGTTAGGATGTTCAAAGATCATAGAGTAACAATGGATGGACATAATGAGCACCTAAATAAAGAGATAGCAAGTATCAAAAAGGACATTGAAATAATAAAAAGGAACCAGTCAGAAATGACAAATACAGTATCAGAAATGAAGACCAAACTAGAAGGAATTAAAAGCAGGATGGATGAAGCTGAGGATCAAATCAGCAAGTTAGAGGACAAGATAAATGACAGCATGGAGCAGAGCAGCAAAAAGAAAAGAGGGTCAAAAAGTCTAAGGAAACTCTAAGAGAGCTCTGTGACAACATGAAGAGAAAACACATCCACATCATAGGGGTTCCTAAAGAAGAAGAGAAAGATCAAGGAATAGAGAATATGACTGAAGAAATCATAGCTGAAAACTTCCCTAAGTTGATGAAGAAAAGAGTCACACAAGTTCAAGAAGCACAGAGAGTCGCATTAAAGATGAACCCAAAGAGGTCCACAGCAAGACACATCATAATTAAAATTAAAAAAAGAGAAAAAGAAAGAATATTAAAAGCTGTAAGAGAAAAGCAGTCAATTAACTACACAGGAGTCCACATAAGGATGAAATCTGATTTCTCAACAGAAACATTAGAGGCCAGAAGGAAATGGCAAGAAATATTCAAAGTAATGAAAAACAAGAGCCTACAACCACAATTTCTCTATCCATCAAGGCTATCATTTAAAATTGAAGGAGAAATAAAAATCTTCCCAGGCAAAAACAAACAAACAAACAAAACAAACAAAGAATTCATTACAACCAAAACAAAGCTACAAGAATGTTAAGGGGCCTGCTGTAAACAAAAAAAGGGAAAAAATCTAGTAAAAGAGGAATTTAGATTTAAAAAAGAAAATGGCAATAAACAACTACATATCAATAATAACCTTAAATGTAAATGAATTAAATGCTCCAATCAAAAGACATAGGGTTGCTGTGTGGATAGAAAACAGGACCCATAAATAAGCTGTCTACAAGAGACATACCTCAAAACAAAAGATACATAGACTGAAAGTAAAGGGATGTAAAAATATATTTTATGCAAATGGAAATGAAAAAAAATCTGAGGTAGCAATACTTATATATGACAAAATGGACTTTAAAACAATGGCAGTAATAAGGGATAAAGAAGGTCACTACATAATGATAAAGGGAGCAATCCAACAAGAAGATATAATCATTAAAAATATTTCTGCATCTAATATAGGAGCACCTATATATTTAAAGCAGAATTTGACACACATAAAGGGCAAGATCAACAGCAATACTATAATAGTAGGAAATTTCAATACCTCACTACCAACACTGGATAGATCCTGAAAAAAGAAAATTAACAAAGAAACAGCAGACTTAAAAGGACACACTAGATCAACTGAATTCAATAGATATCTTCAGAACTTTTCACCCTAAACCCGTAAAATATACATTTTTTTCAAGTGCTCATGGTACATTCTCTAGGATAGACTACATGTTAGGACACAGAATAAGTCTCAATAAATTTAAAATTCATATCAAGCATATAAAACTAGAAATCAACTACAATAAGAAAACTAAAAAATACTCAAACACTTGGAAAATAAATAGCATGTTATTAAATAACAAATGGACTAACAATGAGATCAAGGAAGAAATAAAAAATTTCCTTGAAACAAATAAAAATGAACATACAACACTCAAAATTTATGGGATACAGCTAAAGAAATCTTGAGAGGGAAGTTCATAGCACTACAGGCATACCTTAAGAAGCAAGAAAAAACACAAATAAACAATTTAACCCTGTATCTAAAAAAAACTGGAAAAAAATAGAAAGTAAAACCCAGAAGAAGTAGAACGAAGGACATAATAAAGATCAGAGTGTAAATAAATGACACAGAGGCTAAAAAAACAATACAGAGGATCAATGAAACCAAGAGCTGGTTCTTTGAAAAGATAAACAAGATAGATGAACCTTTAACCAAACTCACCAAGTAAAAATGTGAGAAGACTCAAATAAATAAAATTATAAAAGAAAGAGTAGAAGTAACAACTGACACTGCAGGAATACAAAGGATTGTAAGAAAATACTATGAAGAACTGTATGCCAAAAAATTAGACAACCTAAGCGAAATGGACAAATTTCTCGAAACATAATCTTTCAAAAATCAATATAGAAGAATCAGAAAACCTAAATAGACTGATTTCATCAAATGAGATTGAAACAGTTATCAAAAAACTCCCAACAAACAAAAGTCCTGGGTCAAATGGCTTCACAGGTGAATTTTACCAAATATTCAAAGAACTAACTCCTATCCTTCTCAAGCTATTTCAAGAAATTCAAGAGGAGGGAAGACTTCCAAACTCCTTTTATGAGGCAAGCATAATACTGATTCCAAAACTAGGCAAAGACACTACAAAGAAAAAAACAAACAAACTATAGACCAATATCACTAATGAACTTAGATGCTAAAAATCTCAACAAAATATTAGCAAACTGGATTCAGCAATACATGAAAAAATTTATACATCATGATCAGGTGGGATTTATTCTAGGGAGACAAGGCTGGTACAATTTTCACAAATCAATCAATGTGATTCAACAGATAAACAACAGAAAGGATAAAAATCACATGATAATATCAATAGATGCAGAAAAAGCATTTGATAAAATCCAGCACCCATTTATGATCAAAACTCTAAGCAAAGTAGGGAAACAGGAATCATACTTCAACATGATAAAGGCCACCTATGACAAACCCAAAGCCAACATCATAATCAATGGGTGAAAATTTTAAAAATCCCCTTAAGATCAGGAACAAGGCAGGAGTGCCTCCTTTCACCACTCTTACTCAACATAGTTCTGGAAGTCCTAGCCACAGCAATCAGAAAAGAAAAGATAAAAGGCATCCAAATTGGAAACAAAGAAATAAAACTATCATTATTTGTTGATGATATGATACTGTACATAGAAAATCTTAACATCTCAGTCATAAAACTACTGTACGCTAAATGAATTCAACAAGGTTGCAGGATATAAAATCAATATTCAGAAATCAATGGCATTTTTATACACCAACAGTGAAATGTCTGAAAGAGAAATTAAGAAAACAATCACCTTCACTATTGCAATAACCAAAAATGTACATAAGAGTAAATTTAACCAAAGAGATTAAAGACTTGTACTTGGAAAATTATAAAACATTGATAAAGGAAATCAAGAAAGATACAAACAAGTGAAGGCATATACCGTGTTCATGGATAAAAAGAACAAACATCATTAAAATGTCTATATTACCCAAAGCAATCTATAAATTTAATGCAATTCCTATTAAAATACCAATGACATACTTCAAAGTATAGAATAAATATTCTAAAAATGTATATGGAACCAAAAAAGAACATGAAGCGCCTCAGCAATCCTGAAAAAGAAAGAATAAAGTGGGGCATAATACTTCCTGATATCAACTTATAATACAAAGCCATCATACAAAAAACAGCTTGGTACTGGCATAAAAACAGGCATATAGATAAATGGAACAGAAGAGAGAACCCAGAAATAAACCCACACCTTTGATATTTGACAAAGGAGTTAAGAGCATACAATGGAGTAAAGACAGTCTCTTTAACAAATGGTGTTGGGAAAATTGGACAGGTACTTGCAAAAAAAATGAAACTAGAACATCAACTAACACCATTCACAAAAATAAACTCAAAATGATAAAAGACTTAAATGTAGGTCATGAAACCATTATCATCTTGGAAGAAAACATAAGCAGTTGTAAATCCAGTAGCCATGGCCACAATCACAGACACCTGGCCAGTGCAGGTTTGCATTAGATTCAGAAAGTTGGTAATGAAACAATGGAGCCAAAAACTGGTGAGCCATCATCTTTAATCCTAGCTTGCACCCGGCAGGCAAGAAATACACACAGTGGGAAATCACTTCCCTTTCCATTCAGGGCTCCCAAAGCCACTCACTTATCTGAGTCTCCTAGAATCAAAGGTTTTTACCTCATCAGCCTTATTCACCTCTGTTCCCCATCTCCTTCTCTCTGCACAAACTCTGTACAAACTGGCTTCTCCTGCAGCAAGCACTCCACCATCTTGGCTACTTCTCCTCCACGTGGTTTTTCTCTGCTCTCTCCTCTAATGCTAATCTCAGGAACTGAGAGAGAGCAAACTCCAGGTCTTTCCCACT
The DNA here is from genome assembly GCF_036850995.1 of Saccopteryx leptura. Lineage (NCBI taxonomy): Eukaryota > Metazoa > Chordata > Mammalia > Chiroptera > Emballonuridae > Saccopteryx > Saccopteryx leptura. Next base: position 322,719,747 of record NC_089503.1, on the reverse strand, counting down.
TCATAGTGTAGAAATCAAAACCTTTAATCCAATATACAAACAAGGAAGTCTCTTATACAAAGTCACTTATCTGAGGCATAATGGGATTCCTCATGAGAGTGCACCACCCATATCAAAAAGGCTGGGAAAGTCTTACTCTTAAAACTAAGCATTAGGCTGTAAAGATCATGCCTGCTTACAACCTGTCACCCCACATCCAATGCAAACTATAAGCGAGCCAACATATACATCATATTTGCAAACTTATTTTACCAACATTCCACCCCTTTTGCTCTCGTACAATCTAAAGCACAGTGTTCATGTAAAGGAAATTAAGTACATTAGACACATTACAACAATAGCACAAATCATACAGTTTCAATTACAAAGGTACACTTCACCAGTCTCTGAGCACTTTGCCAAAAGCACAAAATGTCCTCAGCCTTCTTTCTAGCCATGGGAAAAGCTTCCCAGGGCAGAGGAGTGTTTCAAGCAAAGCCGCCACCTACCCCCATCAGAGTATTTACATTGTCCAAAATTTGTAAGTCCATTCAACAAAAAAGCCAGTGCCCACTCCAGTCATGGTCCAGGAATCAGTCCAAGCACATGGTGCCTTAGTCACCCCCCTCATTTCTGCCATCCTGGCAGGTCTTACATTGTCCCAAAGAGGAGCATGTGGCAATGACTGTTAGCATTTCCATCTCTGCTCCGGAAAGCATGATGACATCCAACTCTATGTTCCAAAATCGCAGACCTACCAGGGGCATAGTAAGTACTCCTTGCTGCTGGACTCTCACCTTCTGGAGACTGTGGATCACAACTCCAGCCCAATTCTCCTCATCCTTCAAAGAGGAACTGGAAACACCAACTCCGGCTGCCAGAATTGAGCCCTGGGCCACCACTGCCTTCTGCTCATCAGGTCTTACAGCTCTAGCTTTGGCCTCTGCCCCGGCCTCCTGACACTGTTGGCTCTCCATAACATCCAGGGCATTCTGCAACTCATGAACCTGTGATTCCTCCTCCAGTGAATGCTCCATTTCCAGGTGAATCTTGTGAACCTGGTTGGCAACTTCCAGTGCTTGCTGCAGCTCCAGGGTCGGCATCTCTTTCTCTCACATTTGCTCCAACTCCTTCCACTGCTCAGTTTGCAGGTCCCAGGCAGCCTCTTCCACAGAGCTCTTGGTTTCCTCATGCATGGCTGTAAAAGTCAGCCAGCCTTAGGCCCCCAAAAGGACAGCCATGGGGAACCATAACAGCAGCCAGTCTCCTACTCCACCACTCAAAGGTGGTGGTGGCTCCATACTGATCTCCAAATCCTGCCACAGACTATGCCAAATGTAAAGACAGTAGCCACGGCTATCATCACAGCCACCTGGCCAGTGCAGGTTTGCATTAGATTCAGACAGTCGGTAATGAAACAACGGAGCCACAAACTGGTGAGCTATCACCTTTAATCTTAGCTTGCACCTGGCAGGCAAGAAATACACACAGTGGGAAATCACTTCCCTTTCCATTCAGGGCTCCCAAAGCCACTGACTTATCTGAGATTCCTAGAATCAAAGGTATCTACCTCACCAGCCTTATTCATCTCTGTTCCCCATCTCTTTCTCTCTGCACAAACTGTACAAACTGGCTTCTCCTTCAGCACTCTGCCATCTTGGCTACTTCTCCTCTCCTCCATGTGGACTTTCTCTGCTCTCCTTTCTCTGCCCTATCCTCTAATGCTAATCTCAGGAACCAAGAGAGAGCAAGCTCCTGGTATGCCCCACTTTTTAGTGTAGAAATCAAAACCTTTAATCCAATATACAAGCAAGGAAGTCTCTGATACAAAGTCACTTATCTGAGGCATAGTGGGATTCCTCTTGAGTGTCTACCACCAACATCAAAAAAGGTGGGAAAGGCTTACTCTTAAAACTAAGCCTTAGGCTATAAGGATCATGCCTTCTTACAGCCTGTCCCCCCACATTGAATGCAAGCTATAAGTGAGCAAACATATACATCATATTTGCAAACTTATTTGACCAACAGTAGTCAACTCTCCAATATCTCTCGTAGCAATATATTTGCTGATTTATCTCCACTGGCAAGTAAAATAAAGAATAGGATGAACAAATGGGACTATATGAAAATAAAAAGCATTTGCACAGCAAAAGACAGTAAGAGCAAAATAAAAAGACAAACCACACAATGGGAGAATATATTCACCAATATGTCTGATAAGGAGTTAATAACCAAAATTTATAAAGAACTTGTAAAACTCAATACCAGGAAACTAAACAATCCAATCAAAAAATGGCAAAAGAAATGAATAGACATTTCTCCAAAGAGGACATTACAGAATATATACCTGGAAAGCCTCTTCAAACTTTGAACTGGGACCTCTTTAGGGTCAACACTCTAGGACTAAGAGTGAAACCAATGACTAGTCCCTTTGAGGCTTGCTGGATTTGAGTATAAAACCTCTCAAGAGAGAGATAATATTGTTGTAAAGTACTGTACCTGAATCTAAGAGTTACATAAAGATACCAAGTCCAAATGAATTTTTGAGGTTTTTATTAATTACCCAGTATTGGGCAGATAAAATATATTATGCTCACTTTGTTAAAGATGGCGCTGCCCACATGGAAGCTGTTGCCCAGGTGATATTAATGTGTGTTCGGGGTGAGCTGTGGGCAGGCAGAATCCTTGTAGCCTGGGGCTTGGTTTTGGGATTAAGCCTTTCCACCCTTTTGATGTGGGGTGGTACAATCCCATCATGCCTCAAATAAGTGACTTTGTATTAAAGACTTCCCTATTTTGTATATTGGATTAAAGGTTTGGATTTCTACACTATAAAATGGGGACAGAACGGGAGCTTGCACTCTTAGTTCCTGAGATTAGCATTAGAGGAGAGAGCAGAGAGCAGAGAAAGGCCACGTGGAGGAGGCCAGGAGAAGCAGCCAAGATGGCGAAGTGTTGAGTGAGAAGCCAGTTTGTGCACAGTTTGTGCAGGGAGAAGGAAGGAGATGGGGAACAGAGGTGAATAAGTCTAGTGAGCTAGAAACATTTGATTCTAGTAAACTTGGATAAGTCAGTAGCTTTGTGAGCACTGAATGTGAGTGGGTTTTGGAGCCCAGTGTGTGTTTTTACTTGCCCGCTGGGTGCAAGGTAGGATTAAAGATGATGGCCCACCAGTTTTTGGCTCTGCTTCTTTACTGACTGTCCGAATCCAATGCGAACCTGCATGGGCCAGGTTGCTGTTATGGTAGCCCTTGCTACTGGCTTTACACCCAGCTAGCTACACTGGGCACAATCCCAAATGATGTAGAAAATCCCTACAATTCTGTGGCTGATTTTATAGACCAAATCACATACCAGTTCAGGTGAGTAAGGAGGGAGCATGGTACAATAGTCAATTACTAACAAGCTTACAACATTTATCTAGAGCAGGGGTAGTCAACCTTTTTATACCTACCACCTACTTTTATATCTTTGTTAGTAGTAAAATTTTTTAACCACCCACTGGTTCCACAGTAATGGTGATTTATAAAGTAGGGAAGTAACTTTACTTTATAAAATTTATAAAGCAGAATTATAGCAATTTAAAGCATATAATAATAATTACTTACCAAGTACTTTATGTCGGATTTTTGCTAAGTTTGGCAGAATAAATCTTTATAAAACAACTACTATAGTTAAATTTATCTTTTTATTTATACTTTTTTGCTCTGCTACCACCCACCATGAAAGCTAGAATGCCCACTAGTGGGCGGTAGGGACCAGGTTGACTACCACTGATCTATAGAATCTATTAAAAGGAAAAAGCATTCTTACACATCAAGACCACAAGATAGCAAGTAGTGATCATTATTTTACATACCCAGCAAAGACATTCCCAAATCTTCTAGTGTCTACTACCCATCCTTGTTGCCACTACAAAATGGTTAGCTTAGGATAAGGAGAGATGCTAAGTGAAATTACCTTTACTAAAAGTGTTGGGGCTAGTCCCTGCTTGTTTAGTTTACAAGTTTTTATACATATAAAGGATTTCAAAAGGAATGAGTATTAAAAAGCATATAAAATGTTACAGAATGCAGCTTTTTCAAGCAAGGCAAAAGGGCTTGTGATTCCTCTGTCTGGAGTTTTATGTCACTCTCAGGAATCCAGGAGGGGAGGAAGAGTTAGAATCAGTGTAAGAATTTTTAATTAAGATATGTAAACAATGTCTCCTACAGCATCTTAAGGATGGGGAAGAGGAAGTTTTCAGAATAAGTTTTATCTTCTTTTTGTCTAGCAAATAGTGGCCTTCCAGAGAACTATAATTAGTTACTAATTAACTTTTGCCCCTTTAATTTTTTTTTCTGTTTTTTTTTTTTTTTTTCAGAGAGGAGGGGTGAGGGGGCCTGATTCTTCCTTTTAAAATACTAATGTATTTTTAAAATGTTAACAATTTTTGCAATTCCTTGGCACCTTATCACAATATAGTTCTAGGTCTCAAATAATACATACAATTCTTTTCATAAACAATATCCAAAACACAATACCAAAATACGAGGCACAAAAGATGTGAAGACCACATAAATAAAACAAAAAATCACACAAAGAACCCTAGAAAAAAAACTAATTTTAAGTGATGGAACTATCAAATACTACAGACTTTTAATTTTTTTTTTTAATTTCAGATTGATTACCTAGATAACATTTAGAAATTTTTCAACTGGCTGGATTTTCTACTTTCATCTAAATTATTTCTTAACATGCTGGTCTAGTACTGCAATACTAGTCTGAACAGAAAGTATGGATTTTAGATGTCCTTATTCCCATATTTAAAAGACTTCCGGGAATGATGTGTTTTGGGATTTAGAATGTTTCAGAGTTGAAGAGAGGTAATACAAAACAGAATATGTAACATTCCCAGGGGCCAGTGCTTCATCAGTACTTCAAATATTAAAAATATTTCAAACTTTCTTCAACAAAATGATAAATACTTACAATAGGTGATATTTGAATAATATTAGAAATAGTTTATAAACAGTTCAGGTTATATTTTATACCAAACAAACAAAAAAAACTTTTAGTTTTTAGTGCCTTTTGGATTTCTGAATTGTGATAAAAAATTTGAGATGTGTAATATATCCATTTTGGACAGAATGAAAAAAACTCTGAAAAAGTTACCTTGTCAATTCTTTTGTTCTTAAAATTTACACTATTTTTTTTTGTAGAAAAAAATCTATAAAATTTACAATTATAGACACTATTTTCATGTAATTTAAAAGCTTTTGTGATATCTTTTCAAATTAAAGTAATTCAAAGCTCAGATTCAGTTATTATTTTAGACCCTAACATTTCATACAACCTTAAAAACATTTGAAATTAATTTTAAAATGTTTAGTTATAGCAGTGGTTTTTAAACTTTTTGAAGTCTAGGTGCATTTAAAATCCTACAAATAATTGTAGGTGCACAATATACAAATTTCTGAGAAATATGTTATAATAATTATGTCAAATATTAAAGAAAAACAATATAAGGACCAAATGTGCTTTCGTGGTAATTAAATAAAATAAATACAACAAAATTAAATTTATTCTGACATTAAAAACATTTTTTTTAATTTTTTTTTTCTTCTTTTTTCTGAAACTGGAAATGGGGAGAGACAGTCAGACAGACTCCCGCATGCGCCCGACCGGGATCCACCCGGCACACCCAACAGGGGGCGACCTCTGCCCACCAGGGGCCAATGCTCTGCCCCTCCGGGGCGTCGCTCTGTTGCGACCAGAGCCACTCTAGCACCTGGGGCAGAGGCCAAGGAGCCATCCCCAGAGCCCAGGCCATCTTTGCTCCAATGGAGCCTCAGCTGCGGGAGGGGAAGAGCGAGACAGAGCGGAAGGAGAGGGGGAAGGGTGGAGAAGCAGATGGACGCTTCTCCTGTGTGCCCTGGCAGGGAATCAAACCCGGGACTTCTGCACACCAGGCCAACGCTCTACCACTGAGCCAACTGGCCAGGGCGAAAAACATTTTTATGTTACATTTTTTTGAGTTATGCTTTTTAGAATTTGTAAAAAAGAGGGGTTAAAAAAGAAAAAAAAAACAATGAAAAAGTTATCTTAGTAAGATTTTTAGTAAGATTTAGTAAATTCAGCAGGTCCAGGCACAAATGTGTTAAGTTTTTTCATTTTGTGTTTATGAGAAACATGAACCTGATGTGTTTTAGTGATTTATTCAATATGTAGGCATATATTTGAAAGGCAAACTCTCATTTCCTCATCAATACACTGAAGAATTCCTCTCTTTTTACTCTTGTGTTGAGGGTAAAAAATCCTAATTCACATAAATAGGATGTTGAAAATTGTAGTAAATGTTCAAAGCTTTTTAGATATTCCACATATTCTTCTTTTATAGAAATGCAAAAGGCTTCAAGAGACAATTACTTATGTTTACTCATCAATCCACAATCAGTTGATATAGCTGCCAGTTCTTCTTCTACTGTTAATGTTAAACCAAAATCACTTGAAGCTTCCATGAATGGGTTTCTAATCTAATTGTATTATTTAGTGTTAAGTAATGGAAAATGCTATAAATTAAATTCTGCCATCAACCTTCAAGTCCTATTTTATTTACGCTTAACTTTTGCTCACTTCCGGAATCGCATTCTTCAATATCATGCTTCTTTTTGAGAAATCTATCCATTTTATTTGGGTGTATTTATCTAAAAATTATATAATGATGTGTTAATAATAAATATAATAATAATGTGTTAACAAAAAGAGCAATATTTCCATAATGAAATGGTATAATATAGTAACTATATTTATTTTTATATTTGAGCAGATGTCGCAAACCCACACAGCTAGTAGTAATTCCAGGTCTGGAGTGGAAATGGTGTGGAATTAAAAAAATACATGAAATTAAGATAATATGGGGTCAAGAGGGCCCTCTAATTGCTGCTGGCAAGAACAAAGTGCACCCAAAAACTGCATCTTGCTTTATTTATAGGGTAAAATGGGCCATTAGCAAATCAATGAGATCTTTCATCATGTTTCCAAGGCAACCCAAGAATTTTACCAAGTGCAGAAAATCTCCACCATACATATCATCTTAACTTTACACCAAACAAAGGACAGAAGAAACTTGCCTTCAGTCTTTCTGGGGAACATGGGGGATAGTGTAAACAATCTAGCACCAGAACTTAACAGTCTTTTGCAACCTAATCAGGCAAGTGAGGAGGGGGTTGGGCAGACTGTTAGCTTACAGACAATTCCCCACACCTCTGTCCCCCCAAAATCTAAACTCCAAAAACCTTGTTGTTTTTTTGTCCCCAACAGGCACATATTTCTCTGGAATACCATAGGGCACACCTGGAAATCTTCCAGGGCGCACCAGTGTGCCCTGGTGCCCACTTTGAAAGCCACTGAGTAATAGTAAGAAATTTATAGTTGCATTTAATTATACTTATACTGTATTATCGTACAGGGAGAATATTGAGTACTCATTTTGAATCTGCTGGAATATAACTTAGGCTATTATAACAGCCTTTCAACATGCAAACTGGATTTTCAAAATCATTTTTGACTGGGAATTACAGCAAAATGCATTTCATTGTTTCCTTGATAAATGCGTAGATCCCAGTGTATTTTACTTGGGTATGTGGCATGAAGTATGAATAAACTATGTGTATAGGTACGCTTTGAATTCATTTACCCTTTAATAAAATCTAATATAAGTGTATCTTTTTTTTTTTCCTGAAGCTAGAAACGGGGAGAGACAGTCAGACAAACTCCCGCATGCACCCCACCAGGATCCACCTGGCACACCCACCAGGGGGCGATGCTCTGCCCCTCCGGACCAGAGCCACTCCAGCGCCTGGGGCAGAGACCAAGGAGCCGTCCCCAGCGCCCGGGGCCACCCCCGCTCCAATGGAGCCTTGGCTGCGGGAGGGGAAGAGAGAGACAGAGAGGAAGGAGAGGGGGAGGGGTGGAGAAGCAGACGGGCGCTTCTCCTGTGTGCCCTGGCCGGGAATCGAACCCGGGACTTCCGCATGCCAGGCCGACGCTCCACCACTGAGCCAACCAGCCAGGGCCTATAAGTGTATCTTTTAATTTAAATATTTGATATAGTAAACAAGTTTTAGGTATCTGGTATAAAGCTTTCTTAAAGATGTTTGTCCAGACCTGTGGTGGCACAATGGATAAAGTGTTGACTAGGAATGCTGAGGTAACCTGTTTGAACACCCAGGCCTACTTGGTTAAGGTACAGAAGCAACAGCTAATTGATACTTCCTGTGCCTCTTCCCCCTTCTTTCTCTCTTTCCTGTCATTAAAACCAATAAATAAAATTTAAAAAAAATTTTCCTTTTTCATTCAGTTATTTTTTATGAAGAATTTATAATATACTCACAAAAAACATAAAAATAAAATATGTAATGAGTAAAACAATTAAGTTTGACCATTACTCTCTACTAATTAATAGTTTCCTTTGGTCTTTTATTCTCCTTTTACATTATTTGTATTAAGACAATGGGTTTTCCCTGAGATATAATTTCTGATGATACATATTATTGAAGACATTAGAATAGGACAGAGACCTTGTTAGATGCCAAAAATGTTTTATCAGAGCCTAGATGTAGGGCAGAAGTAAAATAGGATCACATGGTTATAAGGACAACTTCTTAACAATCCTGACTTAAACTCTGTTTAGGATATATGGTATATATGAGTATTATTTTTATTGTCTACATTTTTGAAAGGTTGAAACTGGGGGACCGGTCCACTGGGGAGCAGGGAAAGCCTATTTTCAGTCTCCCTTGGCAATTTGCAGGTCGGTATAAACCCCCGACTAGGTTAGAACTGGAAGGGACTCCAGCTGGACTGTCTTATCCCATAAGGGAGAGCTAACAGGCTAAGCCCTTTGTGGAAGGTGGCCATGAGGAAGGGAGAAAGCCTCCTTTCAACTTCACTTGACAACTGGCGGGTCCATATTGCAAGTGAAAAAGGGGCCACATGTTGAGCCTGACAAGCTCAGGGAAAGCCTGCATGGTGTTATAACATACTAAGGACCTAAAGTAAACACAGAGGATGGTCTGAAATGGAAACTTTTTAACTAAAAGCGGTTTATGATGGGTAGTCATGTTCTAGGGAGTTATTCTTTATCTGAACAAGGTCAATGTTTGCTTTGAAGCCTGTCTTTTGCCACTTTTTTTTAAACTTTTTTTTTTTTTTTTTTTTTTTTTTTACAGAGACAGAGAGAGAGAGTCAGACAGGGGCAGACAGACAGAAACAGAGAGATGAGAAGCATCAATCATCAGTTTTTCGTTGCGCGTTGCAACACCTTAGTTGTTCATTGATTGCTTTCTCACATGTGCCTTGACCGCAGGCCTTCAGCAGACTGAGTGACCCCTTGCTGGAGCCAGTGACCTTGGGTTCAAGGTGGTGAGCTTTTGCTCAAACCAGAGGAGCCTGCGCTCAAGCTGGTGACCTTGGAGTCTCGAACCTGGGTCTTCTTCATCCCAGTCCGATGCTCTATCCACTGCACCACTGCCTGGTCAGGCTGTCTTTTGCCTTTTGCATCTACAATAATGTACCTGATAACACACCTTTGAAATGTAGGGGTAAACTGTTTTCTGCCCCCTCAGGGCAGGTGTCCCACCAGAACAGGAACCAACAAACCCTCCTATTGTTATTATTATCATGTTAATTAAGTTAACCTGTCTCTTGCTTCTCTATGTAAGAGAGGTTTTTTTTTTAATCTTATTTTTATTAATTTTAATGCAGGGACATTGATAAATCAGGGTACATATGCTCCGAGAAAACATCTCCAGATTATTTTGACCTTTGATTATGCTGCATACCCCTCACTTAAAGTCAAATCATCCTCTGTCACCTTCTATCTAGTTTTCTTTGGGCCCCTCCTCTCCCCCACCCCTCCACCCCACTCCCTGTTACCATCACATTCTTGTCCATGTCTCTGAGTCTCATTTTTATGTCCCATCTATGCATGGGTTCATATAGTTCTTAGTTTTTCTGATTTACTTATTTCACTCCGTATAATGTTATCAAGGTCCATCCATGTTATTGTAAATGATTCGATGTCATCATTTCTTATGGCTGAGTAGTATTCCATAGTATATATGTGCCAAAGCTTTTTAGTGTATATATTTTCACTTTTACCCAATCCCAGATATTTCCCCACTTGGCTTTCTCCTGCCTCCCTAATCTATGACCAATTTCATGTAACCCCCTTATGTCTTCCCCTTTGATTCTAATGTACAAAATAAGTAGTGAAACCATAATTTTTTTGGAGTACTTTCTCGATCCATTGAGACTGCTTCACTGAAATTTTCAACAGTTTGGCTCAAATAATCTCATAAAAATTCTTACAGGTTTGGAAATTGTTTTACATTGACAGTATAAACCCCCGACTAGGTCAGACCTGGAGGCACTCCAGCTGGACTGCCTTATCCCATATGAGATAGCTGACAGGTAAACCACTTCCTGGGCCTATGGGTGAGCACTGGGATTGCTGAACCAAAAACACAAGGCTGGTATCTCCCAAAAGGAAAATTTATTTAAAATGCTTGGGTGTAGGCTGGCTGAGACAGAAGAAGCCATGTCGGTCCTATGGATGGATGGAGCAGGGTTTTTATAGGTTGGTCTTGGAAAAAGCGGCTGACGCTGCCTCTACAGGTTCAAGGTAATATTTTTCCTTATGTGGATTGGAGTAGCGCCACAGCTTTTCCAAATTATTAATCTCCTGGCTCAATTGTCTAAAAGAAAGCCTGGGCTGGTTCAAAGGTTGCCAATCCCCCCTGTCCCAGTAGAGCCTGAGCTCTACTTGATCATGCATCCCCAATTCTACTTCCGTGTGCAGTGGGACACTCCTGCTTAACAGCAGGACTGGCAGCCTGTTTGAGACTACTTTTGAGAGGACTATAAGGATGCTACTTATTGGTACTGAGACCAATTGCCACCGGAGGAAAGACAAGACCAACATACAAGTTGGTTACAAGAATCACACACAGGCAGTGTATTACTCACAAATCCTATGGCGTGCCTGGGTACATCTTAATGGGGCCCCATCGGCAGCTCCTCTTGGCTGTCCCTGATCGGAGTGGCACTAAGATAGTCCACATTCAATGTTGGAGTCTGGAAGACTATCTGCAGCAGGGGGGACCTTGGCTTTAGTACCTTTTCCTGGCATATGCCTTCTAACAGGTGTTAATCTATGGGATTATCACATCAAGCCACTTTTAGGGAGTTCCTCCCAAAGGGGCTCTTTTTTATGTTAATCTACAAAGTTATGTTACAGCAATATAATGATATGACTTGAATTATTCAGTGCAGTGGTTATAATTGTTTACAGTAGGATATCCTCAGTCCAATTACCAGACACACTAAAATCCCCTGACTGCTCACAAATGGCAGGAATTGGTGCAAGCAGCCATGGGAATGGTGGAAACCACACTGATAAGGCTTCGCTGGCAGTGAGTGTCCGACCCCACGGCTCTTCCTCCCAGTGGCGCAGCTCTGCTCAGGGAGGACTCACTGCCCTCACTCGGAGTCCTGGTCTTTCATGTCATCTAGGAGAGTGGAATGGATGCCCAGCTTTTTCAGTTCTTCCACCAGGTCCCTGTTCTGGTAAATCTATAGGATGATGTCACAGCCCCTCACACTCTTTCCATTGAGGTACACTTGCGAGATGGTGGGCCATTTGGAATAGGCTTCAATGCCCAAAATCACAATGCTAGCATATGCTGGAGACAAGATTTACACCCAGGCTTCTTGGTGTCCAAAGGTCAAATCTTGACCACCAGAGGTAGCCTCTGGCCTATAGCTGGCCTGTCACATCAAGCCACTTTTAGGGAGTTTCTCCCAGGGAGCTTTTTTTTAATCTATATAATTTCACAGACATACTAGTTGGGCCCTGTGCAAAAGGCATAGTCTTGCCTATCATATCTGTACACACTAGACTAGTTCCCACCCAGAGGGCATAGCCTTATTCACTTGCCTTAATGACTTTTAATATTATATCCTAATTTATTTCTATATATTGTCTACATTTTTCTATATTTCTATATATTTAATTACTGTAACATTATATTACTGTAACACCTCCTCCTTCCACAGGTTTGCACTAGTGGCTGATCTATCAGGAGACAGGTCTCTGGGCTTGTGGCTAGGCTTTTACAAACAACTATTGTGATTCAAACTCCCCTAATTTTCAGGTCCTTTCCCAGTGTAAGCTTTCCCTGACATTTCTGCAAAGAGAAACTTCTTGCTACATTTCAAAGTGAGGACCAGGAACCCATTAAAAGAGAGAATAGCAAGCAAATTAACTTCAACCCCCCAGTGGGGGATGAGAACATTCTGTTTTATACCCTCATGGGAAGTTGGGTGAAGGCAATTTGACTTTTAAAGGGATTCTGAATTTAAAGGAGCCCTCCCTGAACCTATACTTAACAATTCTTTAGCTGTAATAAATGTCAGAGACTAAGTGATTTTTCTCAATATCACAGAGCACTTTAAAGTGTTAGACCAAGGAAAATCGAGGCCTTCTTACTCCACATTCTCTGTAATTTTAACAAGGCTTCCAGGAAAATTACTTCAGACAGGGCTTCCCAGTCTTTTATTCTTCTTGTAATAAAGCCCCTTTTAAAAATGCACAAAACAATTGTATAATGTAATGAAAATTGTTAAGTGTTGGTTTGAGGTTTGAATATGTAAAATTAGTTGGTTGTGATAAAATAGAAGACAGAATCAAATGAGCATGTATGTTAATGACTGTTAGGAAACAGTAATTTTTTATTTATCACTGTTATAAAGTAGTGTAATCTGTGGGTTACATAGAGACACTAAGGCAGGTTACAGAAGAAATTTTAGGAGAAGCTTTATTAATAAATTGGTGACATACATGGGGTATAGCTAACCCAAATCATGCAGCACAGATCTTAGTCCCGATGCTGCTTTTATAGAGACAAAATCACATACTGGTTAGGGGGAAAAGGAGGAGTAGCATGGTACAAAAGTCATTTACTGATAAGCTTACAACATTTATCTATAGAATCTATTAAAAGGAAAAAAACACTCTTAACACAGTAGTGATAAATGTTTTACATATCAAAGACATTCCCAAGTCTTCTAGAGTTTACAACCTATCCCTGTCACCACAGTAGTGGGAAATGAAATGTTTAGTCTAGGACAGCGGTTCTCAACCTGTGGGTCATGACCCCAGTGGAGGTCGAATGACCAAAACACAGGGGTTGCCTACAGCCATTGGAAAATACATATTTATTATACAATACATTTTTAAATAAAATATGTATTTCCAATGGCTGTAGGCGACCCCTGTGTTTTGGTCGTTCGACCCCCGCCAGGGTCACGACCCACAGGTTGAGAACCGCTGGTCTAGGATAAAGAGAGAAGCTAAATAAAATTACTTTTGTTAAGAGCATTATTCCATACCTAAGTGGGACATAAAAATGAGACTAAGAGACATTGATAAGAGTGTAATGGTTACGGGGGGAGGGGGGAGAGGGAAAGCGGGAGGGGCACAAAGAAAACTAGATAGAAGGTGACAGAGGACAATCTGACTTTGGGTGATTGGGTATGCAACATAATTGAACGACAAGATAACCTGGATATGTTATCTTTGAATATATGTATCCAGATTTATTGATGTTGCCCCATTAAAAAAATAAAATTATTAAAAAAAAAAAGAGTGTTGGGGTTAGCTTATTAGGGCCTAATTTGCCAGTTCCAGCTTGCTTAGTTTACAAGTTTTATACATAGAAAGAATTTCTTTTTTTTTTTTTTAAATTTTCTCATCTTTAAATTTTTTCTTTATTTTTTATTTATTCATTTTTTTTTTAGAGAGGAGAGGGCGAGACAGAGAGAGAGGAGAGACAGAGAGAAAGAAGGGGGGAGGAGCTGGAAGCATCAACTCCCATATGTGCCTTGACCAGGCAAGCCCAGGGTTTCGAACCGGCGACCTCAGCATTTCCAGGTCAACGCTTTATCCACTGCGCCACCACAGGTCAGGCAAGAATTTCAAAAGGGATGATTATTAGAAAGCATATAATGTTGCAGAATACAGGTTTTTCAAGCAAGGGGAGTGGCCTTGTGGTCCCTTTGTCTAGAGGTAGACATTACTCTCATAAGTCCAAGAGGAAAAAGTGAGGATCAGTGTAAGAATTTTTAATTAAGATATGTAAATATTATCTCCTAAAGAATCTTAAGGAAGAGGAAGAGGAAGTTTTTCAGATAAATTCTACCTTCTTTGCTCTGTCTAGCAAGTGGCCTCAGTCCTTCCAGACTAAAATTAAACTATGATTAACTACTTACTTTTGTCCCTTTAATCTCTTTCTCTTGGGTTTTTTCCTCCTCAGAAAGTAGGGGTAAGGGAGACCTGGCTCTTCTTTTTGAAATACCAGTATCAACAGTTTTGCAGTTCCTTGTAACCTTATCACATTACACAAAATAATAATAAAAAAGTATTGTACTTCCTCTTAAATGCTGATAATTCAGTTATATTGATGACGTTGAGGCATGTTCCCTCTATACCCACTTTGTTTAAAAATTTTGTCATAGCTGAATGTTGTATTTTATCAATTTTTTTTTCTGTTTCTAGTTAGATTATCACATGATTTTTAATCTTTATTTTGTTAATGAGGTATATCATGTTAATTGATATTAATATTATTGTGTGAATATTAAACCACATTGCACCTCAGGAGTAAATCTTACTTGATTGTGATGTAGGATCTTTTTAATATATTGTTGAATTGTTTTACAAATACTTTGTTGAGATATTTTACTAATTTTTGCTTCTATGTTCATCAGGGACATTGGCCTGCTGTTTTCTTGTTTTGTAGTGTCTCTATCTCTTTCTTTTCAATTTTTTGGAATAGTTGGAGAAGAATGGTTATAAATTCTTCTTTAAAAAGTTAGTAGAATTCACCTGTGAAACTGTCTGTCTGGACCTTTGTTTGTTGGGATTTTTTGATTACTGATTCAATTTCATTACTAGAAATTGGTGTGATAAGATTGTCTCTTTCTTCTTGATTCAGCCTTAGAATGTTTTTAGTAATTTATCTATTCTTTTTCTAGGTTGTCAGTTTGGCGTGTAGTTGTTCATAATATTCTCTAATGACTCTTTGTATTACTGTGGTATTGGTTGTAACTTCTCTTTTATTTCTGATTTTACTTGTTTGAACCCTCTCTCTTTTTTCCTAATAAATCTGGCTAAAGATTTAAAAATTTATTTTTATCTTTTCAAAGAAGGATCTCATAGTTTAATTGAGCTTTTCTGCTGTTATTTTAGTCTGTATTTTATTTATTTTTACTTTGAACTTTATTATTTTCTCCCTTCTATTATCTTTGAATTTTGTTTGTTCTTTTCCTAGGTGCTTTAGGTATAAGATTAGATTATATGAGATTTTTCTTGTTTCTTTAGGTAGGCGTATATTATATGGCTATAAACTTTCCTTTTAGAAGTCCATTTGTTGTGTTCCATAGATTTTGAAATGTTATATTTCCATTATCATTTGTCTCATGAATTTTTTTATGTCCTCTTTGATTTCTTCATTAACCCATTAGTTATTATCATGTCGTTTAGCTTCCATGTATTTATGTTTATTTCTGTTTTCTTTTTGTAATTGATTTTCAGTTTGACACCATTGTGGTAAGAAAAGATGATATGATTTCAATCTTCTTAAATTTCTGAGACATATTTTGTGGTCTAATGTGATTTTCCTGAAAAATGTTTCATGTGCATTTGAAATGTGTATTCTGATGTTTATGGATGGAATGTTCTGTATATATCTATTAAGTCCATTTAATCTATTGTACTGTTTATGACCAATGTTTCCTTATTGATTTTCTCTCTGGATGATGTATCTATTGATGTAAATTGGGAGTTATAGTTTCCCACTATTATGATCTAACTGTCAGCCTCTCCCGCTATGTCTGTTAATATAAATATTTGCTTTAGGCATTTAGGTGCTATAAGTTGTATGCATAGCTGTTTACAGCTGTTATAGACCCTCATTGGAGTAATTCCTCCATCACGTGTAATGACCTTCTTCATCACTTTTCAATCTTTGTTTTAAAGTCTATTTTGCTTGATATAACTATTAATACCTCAGCTTTCTTCTCATTTCTTTCTGAATAAATTTTTTTACCAACCTTTCATTTTTGTTCTGTGTGTGTTTTTAGATCTTAAATAGTTGCTTGTAGTCAACATTTGTATGGATCTTCTTATTTAATCTCTTCAGCTACACTATGGTTTTTTATTTAAAGTAATTATTAAAAAATATGTACTTTGTGCTGTTAAAAGGGACCTAACTATTTGTAACCCCCTTTGCATTGTAAGCTACCCAGGACTAGCTTGTACATTTGATCTATTTATATAATGAAACCAGACTCTTTAGCTTCAACATTTTACTATTTTTGTCAATTTTAGGGACATTATTATATAGGCTCAATAGTCTGCCTAAATGCAGACAATAAGGGGCCTGCAGCTGACTGTTATGAAATTTAGACCACATAGCAAATATTGTTAGATTGTTCTAAAATAACCTTAGCTTAGAGAAGTTCCAAGATGGCCACAGAGTAGGCAGATGCTCCAACTCCCACTTCCCAGAACCAAGGTGGATTACAACATAAATCTGAGAACACTCATCGTGAAAGACAAACTTTGGACTAAACTAAGAGGATTCTACATGAAGGACCACCAAAAAACCCACACTGAGTCTGGTAAGAAAGGCGGAGATGTGAAAAAGGCTGTCCTGCTCCAGGGAGCGGGGAGCGGTGCTCAGGAGGAACTTTCCAGATGGAGAGGGCTATCCAGTGAGTTGTAGGTCCTTATCCCCCAAACTGGAATCCCATCTTAGAGACCTGGAGCTGGGAAGGGGCTTACAGACTATATTTGGCTGAGAAAAAAGCCTAGATATGGTTTGAGAGAAGGAGGCAGGACTCTCAGACCCAAGCTCCGTATTAAGGAACTGCATGGAGAGCCTCGCTCACAGCCACTTTCCCAGAACTCCAGGAGGACACCCTAATCCTGGGCTGAGTCACTCCCCAAATTTAAATTGAATCAGCATCACCAGCAAAGGAAAGAAACTGCCTGGTCCACCAGAGGCTCCCAACTCCAGCTATAAAAAAGGCACTTAGAGCCAGGCGTCATGTTAGGGACACAAATAGGGAGTGCAGAGGTCTAAGCTACACCATCCCCCACATTGCTGAGTGCTCACCTAGGGCAGGCAGGCTGGAGGCAGCAGGGCACAGCTACAGAGTTCAAGCTCGCTTGCACAAGTGGCTGGCAGAGCAGAGAACTGCCATTAATGCTGGGGAAGCCTAGGCTCACACACAGCCCTGCTTGCTCAGTAGCCCACCCTTGGCGGGCACAAAGACCTGAGAGTCACAAGGGGGGAATATGCAGGTGCATGTGAGTTTGCCAGTGAGGGCAGAAGTCACACCAGCTGCTTCAGGGATACCGGCCAGCATGCAAAACTGCCCAGGGTGGGTCATGCCCTCAGCAGTGATCCAAGCAGGTGCTGAGGCCTGATAGTCAGCAGAGGGTGAACATGAGGGCACACACTAGCCCATCAGTGACAGCGGAAGTCACCCTTGCTGCTGCAGGAATCTGGCAGTGCGCACACCTGCTCGGGGTGTGGGAACGCCCTCTGTGGCAGCAAAATCACCAGCGACCTCAGTAGTGATCTGAGATGGTGCACATGATCCCCCCAGGCAGTGGCTGAGATATGAGCCCACTGAGGCAGCCCCAGAAGCAGTCACATCAGGTGTGTGGGCACCGCACCAGCCCTACCAGGGCAGTGGCGGTCACAGAGGTGGACTGGAGCCAGCAGCACCTGAGCCCAAAAGCCCCAGACAGCAACAGCGGAGGTGGCCTGGTAAACACACCACACAATGGGAGCACAGAGGCCACATACCCACTGGACCCCTGAGACTACACCCTACTGAGTACTGAAAAAGAACAAAAAATAAAATAAAATAAGTAAATAAAATTCCAGGATAGAATGACACCTGAGGCTAAGGAGTAGACCACATCTAATACCGTACCTAATCACTGAATTACAGTTTTGAGCTCATCAAGTAGCCAGCAATAAGAGACAACAGAAAGCAGAGTTTAGGGGAACATCAGCTTTTAAAGAAACTTCTCCCAGGCCAAGAGTAGATAAAAGCAAGCCTAGGAGTGTAGCTGATATTTACAACATACCTGGACCCAGCAGAGGCAGCCACAAGATTTGGATAACTTGTAGCTCCCAAAAGGTGGATAAGAACCAGTCATAGGCAGCAACCCCACTGATCTGTGCCAAGCCCCAGCCAGGCAAGTCCAAGGCAACACAGAAAAATGGAAAGACAGAGAAGTGCAATACAAATTAATTTTAAAAAGGAACACTCAGAAAATGAACTAAGTGAGACAGAAATAAGCACACTACCAGATGAAGAGTTTAAAATAATGATTATTAGAATGCTGAAAGATCTTAGAACAACAGTGGATCAACACAGTGAGCGCATAAATAAAGAGATAACAAGCATCAAAAAGGACATTGAAATAATAAAGAAGAACCAGTCAGAAATGACAAATACAATATCAGAAATGAAGACTACTCTAGAACCAATTACAAGCAGGCTGGATAAAGCAGAGGATCGAATCAGTGATTTAGAATACAAGATAAACAAAAACAGAGCAGCAAAAAAAAAAGAGACTGAAAAAATCTAAGGAAACTCTAAAAGAGTTATGTGACAACCTAAAGAGAAACAACATATGCATCATTGGAGTTCCTGAAGAAAAAGAGAAAGAACAAGGGATAGAAACCTTGTTCAATCAAATCATAGCTGAAAACTTCCTTAATTGATGCAGGAAAAAGTCACACAGGTTCAAGAAGCACAGAGAATTCCATTAAAGGGAAATCCAAAGAAATCCTCACCAAGACATATCATAATGAAAATACCAAAGCTAAGAGATAAAGAGAAAATATTAAAAGCTACTAGAAAAAAAACAAACAAAACATTATCACCTAAAAAGGAGCCCCCATAAGGATGACATCCAACTTCTCAACAGAAACACTTCAGGCCAGAAGGGAATGGCAAGAAAAAAGCCTACGACTAAGACTTCTTTATCCATCAAGGCTATAACTTAAAATTGAAGGAGAAATAAAAAGCTTCACAGACAAAAAAACAAAACAAAACCCAAAAACCCTCAAGGATTTTACTACAACCAAACCAATGCTGCAAGAAATGTTAAGGGCCTGTTATAAACAGAACAAAGGAGGAAAAGAATATAGTAAAACAGGAATATAGCTTAAAGAATAAAATGGCAATAAACGACTACATATCATTAATAACCTTAAATGTAAATTGATTAAATGATCCAAGAAAAAGACATAGGGTAACTGCATAGATAAGAAAACAGGACCTACACATATACTGTCTACAAGAGACACACCTCAAAACAAATGATACACATAGACTAAAGGAAAAAGGATGGAAAAAATATTTCATGGAAATGTAAAAAAAACTGGGGTAGCAATACTTATATCAGACAAAATGGACTTTAAAACAAAGGATATAGTGCCTGACCAGGCAGTGACACAGTGGATAAAGCATTGGACTGGGATGTGGAGGACCCAGGTTCGAGACCCCAAGGTCGCCAGCTTGAGCGCAGGATCATCTGACTTGAGCAAAGCTCACCAGCTTGGACCCAAAGTCACTGGCTCAAGCAAGTGGATACTCAGTCTGCTGTAGCCCCATGGTCAAGACACATATGAGAGGGCAATCAATGAACAATTAAGGTGTCACAATGAAAAACTAATGATTAATACTTCTCATCTCTCCCTCGTCTCTGTAAAAACAAACAAACAAACAAACAAAAAGGCTATAGTAAGAGATAAAGAAGCTTGGTACATAATGATAAAGGGAGCAATCCAACAAGAAGATATAACCATTTTAAATATCTACGGACCTAATATTGGAGCATCTAAATATATAAAGCAGACTTTGATGGATTTAAAGGGCAAGATCAACAGTACTACTATAATAGTAGGGGATTTCAATACCCCACTAACATCACTAGGTAGATCCTCAAGAAAGAAAATTAACAAAGAAACAGCAGACTTAAAGGACACACTAGATAAACTGGATTTAATAGATCTCTTCAGAACATTTCACCCTAAAGCAGCAGAATATACATTCTCTTCAAGTGCTCATGGTACATTCTCTATGATACACCACATGTTAGGGCACAAAAGCAGTCTCAACAAATTTTAGAAGATTGAAATCATAGCAAGCATTTTCTGTGATTACAATGGCATTGAACTAGAAATCAACCACAATAGAAAAACTGAAGAATACACAAACACATGGAAACTAAATAGCATGTTATTAAATAACAAATGGGTTAACAATGAGATCAAAGAAGAAATAAAAATTTCTAGAAATGAATGATAATGAACATACAACAACTCAAAATTTATAGGACACAGCAAAAGCATTACTGAGAGGGAAGTTCATAGCACTACAGGCATACCTTAAGAAGCTAGAAAAAGCTCAAAGAAACAACCTAACCCTACATCTAAAAGAACTAGAAAAAGAACAGCAAGTAAATCCCAGAGGTAGTAAAAGGAAGGAAATAATAAAGATCAGAGCAGAAATAAATGACATAGAGGATAAAGAAACAATACAGAGGATCAATGAAACAAAGAGCTGGTTCTTTGAAAGGGTAAACAATATTGATGAACCTTTAACCAGACTTACCAAGAAAAAGAGGACTAAAATAAATAAAATTAGAAAAGAGAGTGGAGAAATAACAACTGACAGAACAGAATTACAAAATATCATAAGAAAATACATGAAGAACTGTATGCCAAAAAAATTAAATCTAAATGAAATGAACAAATTTCTTAAACCATATAATCTTTCAAAAATCAATCTGGAAGAATCAGAAAACCTAAACAGACCAATTACAACAAATGAGATTGAAACAGTTATCAAAAAACTCCCAACAAACAAAGTCCCTGAGCCAGATGCCTCAGAGGGGAATTTTACCAAATATTCAAAAAACTAACTTCTATCCTTCTCAAGCTATTTCAAAAAATTCAAGAGGAAGGAATACTTCCAAGCCCCTTTTATGAGGTGAGCATAATTCTGATTCCAAAGTCAGGTAAAGGCAACACAAATAACGAAATTATAGGCCAATATCCTTGATGAATTTAGATACTAAAATTCTCAACAAATATTAGCAAACAGTATCCAGCAATACATAAAAAAATCTTACATCATTATCAAGTGGGATTTATTCTGGGGAGGCAACGATGGTTCAATATTCGTAAATCATTCAATGTGATTCATCACATAAAAAGAAGGAGAAAAAACACATGATTATATGAATAGATGCAGAAAAAAGCATTTGATAAAATCCAGCATCCATTTATGATCAAAACTCTCAGAAAAATGGGGATACAGGGATCAGACCTCAACATGATAAAGGCTGTCAATGACAAACCTATATCCAACATCATAATTAATTGGCAAAAATAAAAAAAAATCCCCTTAAGATCAGGAACAAGGCAGGGGTACCCCCTTTTACCACTCTTATTCAACGTGGTACTGGAAGTCTTAGCTACAGCAATCAGAAAAGTAGAAGAAATGAAAGGCATCCAAATTGGAAAAGATGAAGTAAAACTATCATTATTTGCAGATGATATGATACTGTATATAGAAAACCCTAAAGTCCAGGTAAAAAAAACTACTGGACCTGAAAAGTGAATTCAGCAAGGTGGCAGGGTATAAAATTAATACACAGAAGTCAGAGGCATTTTTATACACCAACAATAAACTTTCAGAAAGAGAAATTAAGAAAACCATCCCCTTCACTATTGCAACCAAAAAAATAAAGTACCTAGGAGTAAATTTAAACAAGTGGGTTAAAGACTTGTACTCAGAAAATTATAAAAAATTGATAAAAGAAATCAAGGAAGAGACAAACAAGTAGAAGCATATACCGTGTTCATAGGAAGAATAAACATTATTAAAATGTCTATATTACCCAAAGTTATTTATAAATTCAATGCAATACCAATTAAAATAGCAATGATATACTTCAAATATATAGATAATATATTCCAAAAACTTATATGGAACCAAAAAAGAACACAAATAGCCTCAGCAATCTTAAAAAAGAAAAAGAATAAAGTGAGAGGTATCACAGTTCCTGATATCAAGTTATACTACAAGGCCATTGTACTCAAAACAGCTTGGTACTGGCATAAGAACAGGCATATAGATCAATGGAACAGAACAAAGAACCCAGAAATAAATCCACATCTTTATGAACAATTGATATTTGACAAAGGAGGTAAGAGCATATAATGGAGTAAAGACAGTCTATTTAACATATGGTGTTGGGAAATTGGACAGCTACCTGTAAAAAAATGAAATTAGACCACCAACTTACACCATTCACAAAAATAACTCAAATTGAATAAAAGACTTAAATGTAATTAATGAAACCATAAACATCTTAGAAGAAAATATAGGCAGTAAGCTCACCGACATCTCTCTAAGCAATGTATTTGCTTATTTATCAGCACGGGCAAGTAAAATAAAAAACAGGATAAACAAATGGGACTATATCAAACTAAAAAGCTTTTGCACAGCTAAAGACAATATGAACAGAATAAAAAGACAAACCATGCAATGAGAGAACATATTCAACAATATGTCTGATAAGGGTTTAATAACCAAAATTTATAAAGAACTTTTAAAACTCAACACCAGGAAGACAATCCAATCAAAAAATGGGCAAAAGAAATGAATAAACACTTCTCTAAAGAGGACATACAGATGGCCAATAGGCAAATGAAAAAATGCTCAACATCAGTAATCATTAGAGAAATGCAAATTAAAACTACAATGAGATACCACCTCACACAAGTCAGAATGGCACTCATTAACAACACATGATAGGTGCTGGCGAGGATGTGGATAAAGGGGAACCTTCCTACACTGCTGGCGGGAATGCAGACTGGTGCAGCCACTGTGGAAAACAGTATGGAGATTCCTCAAAAAATTAAAAATGGAACTGCTTTTTGACCCAGTCATCTCACTTTTAGAAATATACTCCAAGAACAGCATAGCACTGTTTGAAAAAAAGAAATGCACCCCCATGTTTATGGCAGCATTGTTCACAATAGCCAAGATCTGGAAATAGCCCAGTGTCTGTCAGTGGGTTAAAAATCAGTGGTACATATATACAATGGAATATTATGGGGCCATGAAAAAGAAGAAAATATTACCTTTTGCAAAAACATGGATGGACCTGGAAACTATTATGTTAAGTGAAATAAGTCAGGCAGAGAAACGAAAATATCATATGACCTCACTCATTTTAGGAATCCAAGGAACAATGTGAACTGAGGAATGGAATTAAACCTGAAAGAAAGAGGGGGAGGGAGCTGTTGGGAGAGGGTTCAGGGAGATGTTGAGGGAAATATGGGGGAGGAAGGATGTATTTGGGGAGACACTAGAATCTATGTAAATGCAATAAATAAATAAAAACCAAATAAATAAATAAACAAAATAACCTTAACTTAACGAGCCTGTTTTGTTTTTGTAATCTCATTTAGCTAGGTGCCTGTATACCGCTTTTCTCTCCCCCACCCGAAATGTGTTTTTATGCCTTTAAAAGTGAACTCCTGAACTTGTTTGCGGCTGCATGATTTGATTTTGTATTGAGCTTCGTGAAAGCCGACAGCAATAAACTCCTCAAAATTTTCCTGTAACTCCTCCTGTCTCTTTGGAACTTACACTTTATAACAGTGCTATTTTGTTAATTGCTTTCTGCTCTTTTCATGGTTCTCTGTTTCTTTCTTCTTTTCTTGCTCTCTTCTCTCTTGATTTCATAACTTTCTTTAGTGTTACGTTTAGATTCTTTTCTCATTAATTGTTCTGTATCTTTTATAGGTTTTTAGTTCATGATACACATGAGATCCATATATAGCAACCTACATATATGGCAGTCTATTTTAAGTTAATGGTCCTTTAAATTTGAAAGCTTCTAAAAGCACTACATTTTACACACCCCTCCACCACTTTGGTCTTTGCTATAATATTTTACATATTTGTATGTATTTTCCTTAAGTAATGATTGCAGATAAAGGTGATATTATTAGTTTTGTCACTAATCTTCATACCAGATTTATGAGTGGTTGATCCACTACATTTACTATCTTTGCCTTCAGCAGTGAGATTTTTTAAAGATATTTTTTCATTTCTAGTTTGGTATATGTTTTGCTGACAGAAGTTCCACCTGGTATGTGGAGACCAGAGATATTTAGAGGGATGTGTGATACAGATCAAAGTCACTCACTGGGTTTATTATTTGGGGGTCTCTTTTTAGAGTCCCCACTGTAGAATGAGGCCACCTGCCAGGAGAACTGGTGTAGAAGCCACTTGTGAAGGTCTCTGGTGTGGGCCAAGGCTACCTCTTGGGAATGGCAAGGAAGTTGGGTTGAGTGGGTCCTCAGGAGTAAACCTAGGCTAGGCAAACAGTGTTGGAATGGAGAATGTCATGAGTGATGACAGCTAGTGACAGGCCAACTACGTGGAATGAGAGAAAAAATTATATTCACCATCACTTTTGTCTCCAGAGAAAGTTCCAACAGCCTCTTTGGCATTCACTTAAAATTAGTAAATATATATATTTTTTCGCATATGATTCACCAGGCACTTTTTGAACTCCTGCTCTTGAGGGACTCTGAGTGAGTTTGTGCTTGAGCCCTTCACAAGAGAATCTGTTTGCTACAACCTCTCAGCTCTCCCCAAAATAAGCCCTGTTAGTTTTCAAAGCCAGGGGTTCCTCTTTCTGGAGCAAGTTCCCAAGCTGAGGATCCCAAAGTAGGGCACTAATCACTTGTTCCACCAGCAGAAACCTCTGCGATTATGCTATCTCTCCTGCTTGTCGGTTTCTAACTGGAGGTATGGGCCCTGACTGAACTCCCTCTCTGCCCTTATGACCTGTCTCCATGTGGCTTTTTACTTATATTCTTAGTTTTAGAAAATGTGTTCTGCAATAGCTGTGCTATACATAGTTGTGGTTTTGATGTGTCTGTGAGAGGAGGTAAGCTTAGAGATTTCCTACTTTGTCCTTTGACACCTTAGTTCTCTTTATCTTTAATGTATTTAATACTTACTCATTTATTCAAATTTATTATTTATAGAAGTCTCAAGATAGCTGACTCATATATCACAGAAAATATCAAACTTAATAACTAGAAAGTAATATTTATTTATATTCATTTAGGCATTTAATATACTAAGCTCTAAAATATATTCTTTATACTGACCTCAAAAACATATTTTGATCTCAATGTAATATTTTACCTTTTACTATATTGCACATGTTTAGGTATTTCTTTATTACATAATATTTATTTACACATAGTGAAATACATTTTATTGTTAGGAATTCATGTACATTAAAATATAAGGTGGAAAACTTGAGTGCATTAATAGATAATAGATGAGGTTTAGAATATTCATTTGCCTGTATAACCCATACCCTCAATAAGATTTAGAGCATTTATACCAACACAGAAGGTTCTCTTTTGCCTCTCCTTGTCAACCTGTGCTCCTACTTCCTCTTCAGAAGCATACAACATGGAAACTTCTGGTTCCAGCTTCTTTCGCTGGTCTTAGTGTTTCTAATATTTATCCATGTTTATCGAGTATATCAAGAGTTTATATCTTTTTATTGAAAGAAAATAGTGCGTTTTCTGAATATAGCACATATTTTTCTCTGTTCTCTTATTAAATAATTGATATTTATTAGCTATATTCTAAAATATATTTTAGCTCAGTATAACATTTTCTTTTTAAGTCACAAATGAACACCATAAATAAATACAACAAAGTTATGTAAAGTTTATCTTAAGATGATAATTAGAATCATTATATAGAATATATATAATGATTATATAGAAACAATTCTGACAATTAGTTTATTTGGTCCATGAAACAAATAAGCTGTTCTATTTCATACTTTTTAATGTAATACAGGGTGCAGCAAAAGTAGGCTTACAGTTGTGATGATAACTTATTATATTATTTTTTATACAAACAGTTGTATACCCACTATTGCCCACACTGTATTTCACTCACAATCTGCTTAGAATTTTTGTAGTTGAATATGTAATAAAATTAATTTGCTTTAACCTTAAAATGAATACTATTTTTCTTTTGTTGAAGGAAATTCCTGGAATTTTAGCTTAAACTGGTAAACTATGCCATGATTGACACAGATTTTTGCTAATCAGGTTGTTACTGGCTCACTCAGAACCTCACACTTCAAAGTTACCTGCACGTCTGTGTGAAGGCACCTGAGGTATTTCAGACCATAATTATTTTGAGCAAGTTTTATCAGAATAAATCTTAAAATATGTACTGTGTTATTTGCTTACTACTTTCACTCATTTGATTATTAAATCTCTGTATATACCTGACACAAGTTAATACAAAATTGCAGAGTAGTGGATTGTGCTCCTATTCTTTAAAGCTTATTTAAATCCTTTGAAAATAATTCAGTTATTGTTTTTGCTGAATTATTTCTGCTAAAATCATTCTTTCAGCTTGTCAGATACTTGTACCTGTTTTTTTTTAAGTCAAAATTTACCCACCAACTTATATATACTTGTTCTAATATACTTTTGCCTGTGGTTTTGTTTTGTTTTTTTGTAATCTTCATACTAAGGGAAACAATCTCAATCAGTAATATCTATTTATATATTAGACGGTCCATTCTTTATGAAAGCTCTATAATTTCCTTTTTCTCTTAAATACACTGGATAAGCTTAAATTATGACCTCCTTACTAATTATGCACTTAACTGTATTATAATTCATTTATCTAAACTCATAACAATTTGGAAGCTATAGAAATTATTTTTTAAATATTTAAAAATGGTGTTATAATTACATGAATGATGCGATAGATTGACTTCAAAGTGGCTCCAACTCTTCATGTTTCTATGAGTCAAACCCTTTGTAATGTGACTTTGTAGTTCTTTACATCAAGAGATCATTTTTTTTATTTTTCTATAGCTAGAATCTGGGTTGGCCTTATAACTTGATTTTACAATAAGTAAATAAATATATAAATAAAAACATGTGGTAGACATGATAGTTTCCAGTTCCCAGCCTAGATCTCAAGAGGCTTTATACGTTTCTAGAAAGTATTCCACTGTCCTGTGAACAAGCCTGGCTAGCCTACTGGATAGTAAGAGATACATAGCCAAGTCAGACTCAGTCTATCTACTCAGCAGACATAGTACTGAATGTTTAGTTTTTCAAATAACATATTAATAAAATAATAAAAGTAATTGAAACATGACATTTTATTTATATTTATCAATAACTTCCCCTTTTGGCCTGATTTTACTTTGACCCCTTCGCCTTTTTGCTACTGATTGATTTGTAAGTTGAAGAAAATATCACTTTTTTATGCTTTATTGGGATAATACAGAAAGTACTAATAACTGGACATTGAGGTATTTTGTGTATTTTGAAAAGATGACACCTGACCAGGCGGTGGCTCAGTGGATAGAGTGTCGGACTGGGATGCGGAGGACCCAGGTTTGAGATCCTGAGGTTGCCAGCTTGAGTGCGGGTTCATATGGTTTGAGCAAAGTTCACCAGCTTGGACCCAAGGTCACTGGCTCGAGCAAGGGGTTACTCGGTTTGCTGTAGTCCCACGGTCAAGGCACATATGAGAAAGCAGTCAATGAACACCTAAGATGTCGCAACGAAAAACTGATGATTGATGCTTCTCATCTCTCCATTCCTGTCTGTCTGTCCCTATTTATCCCTCTCTCTGACTCTATCTCTGTCTCTGTAAAAAAAAAAAAAAAAAAGACAATTTGTAAGTTTTATACTATCAGTATGTGGTTTACTTTCAGTTTAGGTGTCACTTCCAACATTGTTGACAGTACAAGGTTGTCAAGGCCTTTCAACTATAAAAACTTCAAAATGTGTTTCTTCCTCAGGAATAAGAGGAAAGCAAGAGAGAAGGAGGGAAGCTTTCATTCACTTAACTGACAGGCACCCAGTTTAGCAAGGTCTGTGACAGCATGTCCATCTCACTGCCAGTCGTCTCATATCACCATGAATAAATGTGGTGTTAATATGACATTAGTTATTTCCAAACACAAATAGGAGCTGTGGCATCATGTGTCACTGTCAAAGTGATTAGCCAAGATGTGCTGGTGGTGAAAAGGAAGAGATATGAATTGGAAGCTTTTTTGCAAAACCCACCGAGAAGAAATGCATAGCAATAGAGTTAATTTTAGTAATGACTGTGGAACATGGGATAAATCAAATCTTGTGATTAGTTATTTATTTACCCACTTTTTCTAAACTGGTCATGTTTTCTTAAAGAAAAATATATACATATTTTATTCACCTCTTCTTCCTGATGACCCCATATTAGCTACCTGACAGGGGCGATGGCCAGCACATTACATAGCATACTTTCTTTTACAAGCACACCAGAAAATAATACCATAGAAGAAAAAAATAAGTGGGCATAACTTTGTTTTTTTCTGCATCATTTGAATTTAGAAATCCATTTGAAGATTTTAATTTTCTTTGTATGCTTTTAATACTGATTTCACTCTTGCTATGTTGATTGAGTCTGAACTGGTTAATCTTGTAGTATCTGGCAGGATGACCATCTCCCAATGTAGGAAAAAAATATTACCTGCCCTTATATTTAACCATCAACCCAAGAGTAGCCTAGTATAATTAATAAACCATAGAACCTTTCTACTTATGTTGTAGAGATATCCTGAAAACCCTGACTACTTCCTAATTTTCCAATTTTACTTGATCTGTTATTGTCTTTATTAGGTACTTAGCTGGTAAATGTGAATATAGATCTAAGAGTGGGAAGAGTAAATAAGATTGTTGTTGTTCTGATTTTGAAGGGTGAGCTATTTTCTCAGTTGTTGTTATTAAAAAAATTTACAAAATGTCCTGTGAGCTGTTTCTTTTATTCATAAAAAGAGTTGTATTTGGGGTACTGCACTAGTGATCCAAGTAAAGAGAAATGCTCATTGAAAGGAATAAAAAATTATATTAGAAATCAAAGTGGGAGCCAACATCTAAGGTCCCCCGAAGAAAAACAAATAATTGAGCATCTGAAATATGTTCCTGTATTAAGAAGCTAGCCTATTCAAAGATAGATTGTTAACCCTGCAATGATTTTGAATCCTGTCTTTGTATCCTAAACTCTCCTAGTGCAAATGCAGAACATGTTTTCATGCTTAATACTTGAAGGTCATGATTAAAGGCTTTAAATTTTAGTCACAAGATCACAAACCTAGTTTCACATTATAATATTTGAAATATATACATGTGGCAATAACTTGAAACAGGAATTTTTCCTCCTAAAGGAATATGTCTTCCTTTTTCATACTATAAGTATCTGAGTAAAACCTTCATAGGACCACAACTGCTAAGCTTAATAAGGGGCAGTCTGGCAGGGAATTTCAAACCAGAGTTATACTCTCCATCTTCCATCTACTACCCCATCCCAGATCCAAACGAAAACCCGGCTATGTGGAAAGAGGAGAAAAAGGTTGCTAGTTTTGAGGGGCCAGAATAGTACACAAGAGCTTGCGATATGCTTACAAATGAGTCCCACTTCCCCTCTAGCTCTAGAAATGATTTTTAGGAAAATTTGATTAATATAGTACAATTTGTTGATTTTTCTAAATAAAGTGGTCTGGTGATTGTTTCTTTCCTATAATTGGTTAAATGCTTATAACTTATTGAAATAAGTCCCTTAAGTAAGGCATAACTAAAATATCTTGTAGTGTTCTCAGGGAGCACATGGGTTTTCATGCACAATTAGGGATGGAAAGTGATAAGGAAAATTCTGAGAGTGCAACTGGCAGTAGAATTGGAAAAGAACCGAGTGCACAGTAACTGATTCAAGTAATGGCTGGGGCATTGACCCCCCTAAAACTGTATGGCACCATTTGATGGGGTAGTGGTGGTGCTTGGGGAAGGATGTGACTACCATTCTGAGGATCCACCAAACTAAGGAGTGTGAGAAGAACAGAAGACTTAATTAGAATTCAGATTTGTTAAATAAAATAAATCTATTGTCTAAAACCTATTAACATAAAATCCAGCCCACCCAGACAACTGGTGGGCAGATACTGTGTATAGACATTCAGTTGTGTATTAGTAGTAGTACCAAGCACTGAACTGAAAAGACTGAAAGAGTAATACTCCCTCCACCCCAGTGGTGGGATTCAAATAATTTGACAACCGGTTATCTGCCGGTATAAAAAAACAATATACCAAAAGGTAGTTTATTATTTCATGCATTATATCCTTAAATAAAAACAATAAAAGAGGTTCACAAAGCCAGATTATAAGAAAGTTTTAAAATATTAATGAAAAAATATTAAATAATACCCAACCAAAAACAATAAAACTGTTATTTAAGATATTGTTTCCTGATTGGCATCCTCACTTGCAATTCTTTTTGTCTATGGATTGAATGAACATTACTACAGGTGCTTAGAATACACAATTCCTCAGATGAATGTTCAAAAAGAGTAAGGAATGTAAATTTGTGATTTCCACATTGGGCACTGCTCAGGCACCCACCTTAGAGAGAACCCTGATTACGAGTGCCATTTTAACAACCAGTTCAGCTAACTCAACAAAAAATTATGTATCTGTCTGCCAAACCAATGTGAACAGGCTGAATCACACCACAGCCCCACCCCCAATTCCACTGAAATCTGTTACTTAAATAGCCCACCAACATTTGTGTGTAGGTGTTTAGACTTCAGAAAAAAAAAAAAAAAACTTTTAAAGATTTTAAAAAGACATATGCCAGGGAACATAGTGAACGGACTGCTAGAAATCTTTGTTCTCAGATAGCCAGACAAAAGGAAGATAAAACTTGGAGAGAAAGCTTTGACCAGGTAACATCCAATACTCATATATTCATTTGGTTGATTTTATTCTGCTTAAGAGACCAAGTTTCAGAATTTTCACTTCAAGGAAGTGGTAGTGATATATAAACTGTATACAAGGATATCAAAGTAGTTCATGGCAAAGCTGAAATACATACCTGATCTCTTCTGTCTTGAAATATATTGTTTTAAATTGTCATTAAATCTTGTCTGTCCACACATCCTTAGATATCCAACTACTTACTGAAAACTTCCTTCTTTATGCTACCCGGACTTGATGTTCCCACCCTGACCAAGAGCAGTCTTTAAACTTTCCCTGATTTTTCATTACATATGTCTGGAAAAATATTGAACCTGGGTTGGTGCATTTTTGCCCAGTACATTTTATTTTTCTGAGAGTTGATGGGAAAAAAATGTCACAAATTTTCAAAGCAGTACAAAGAAAACATATTCTTCTTAAACTAAAACTAGATTTTTAAATCTTTCTATATTTTTCCCCTTGTGTTGAATTTATTGGGATGATACTGCTTAACAAATTTATATAGGTTTCAGATGCACAATCCCACAGACATCACCCGTACACTGTATTGTATGTTTATCACCCCAATTAAAGTCTCCATCAAATATGTTCTTCTCTGATTAAAACTAGACTTTCCCATCTTTCTGTAAATTTTTCTTTGTATTCTTGGGCAACCGTTCCTCATATGTTGTAAACTGATTTGTTTACACCTTCTTCTCTTGTTAAACAGGGCAATCTTCCAATTTCTACTTTAATCCATTCCTACTAATTTTAATTTTAATCTAAAGTTATCAACTCTCCCTCCTTTATCTTCAAATTTTCTTTCTCTACTGTTTTCTTCTCATTAAGATTAAATGGTAAAGTGTCTTCTACCACAGTGTTAACCACATATTCTTACCTGAAGTATCTCCTCTTGGCTTCCTGAACTCTCACAGTGTCGATGATATTACTGCCTGCTCATTTGCGGTTTTTAGATAATGTCAAAGTCCCTAAATGCATGTTTGTGCACTAGATACACCAGAATTTCCTCATTTGAATATGAGATAATATAGGTTCTGAAGTCCCCTCCCACATTTACTGGTCTCAGTTGAGATTTGTTTATAAAAAGTTGTCAGGATTTTGCTGTACTGTGAGGTTTATGAATATTGTTAAAAGACTTCATCCTTTGCCCATCACTTGTGTCTAGGTTGGCATTCTTCAGGATTCTATGTTGAGCCACCTGATTCATTTTCTCTCAGGACAATTTTGCACATTCTATGCAATCAATTATGACTAAAAATAGAATTATACTTTTCTATAATTATACCCTGGTTAAATCAATTACTTTTTTTTGTGATAGTGGGCAAGGCCTTTTAAGTATTTACTTCAGTTTCCATTGATCTAAACAGATACAATAATAAAATATATTATATAGAGTTTTCAGAAATAATTATAATAAGCATAAAATACTTAGAATAATGCTCAGAATGTAATAAAAACAAATATATATATTAACACTTAGATAAGCCTAGCTTAAACTGCTAACCAGAAAATTATCACCATATAAGTTGCTTATTTTTCTTTAAAGATTTAAAAATTTTTTGGCCCTGGCCGATGGTTCAGTGGGTAGAGTGTTGGCCCAGCATATATGGACATTCCGGGTTCAATTACTGGTTATGGCACACAGGAGAAGCAACCATCTGCTTCCCCCACTTAATCTCCCCCTTCTCTTTCTCCCTCCCTCTTGCGGACGGTGGCTCAACGTGTGTTGAGGATAGCTTTGCTGAGCACAGGCTTAGGCACTAAATATAGCTTGGTACTTGAGAATCCACCCCTGATGGGGTTTTCAGGTAGATCTGGTCAGGGCACCTGTGTATGTCTGCCTTACTATCTGCCCTTTTCTAACACTTCCACCCCAAAATTTAAAAATTAAAAAAAATATTTTATTGATTGAGCTAGAGAGAGAGAGAGAGGGAAATAAACAGTGACTTGTTGTTCCATTTCTTTATTCATTCATGAGTTGATTCTATTATGTGTCCTGACTGGAGAGCAAACCCACAAGCTTGGCATATTGTAGGATGCTCCAACCAACTGAGCTATCTGGCCAGACCTGCTTATAGTTTTAAGACTTTACAGTTTGGTGTGATTTGCTGTTTTGGTGACACTGAACTGCTCGGAGACCAGATGCTCTGAAGGACTGAGAGGAGGCAACAGCAGCCTGGCCTCCCCTCTGCCCCTTGGAGCATCTGGTCTCCCAGCAGTTCATTGTAACCCTGACAAGTGGTGCCCGTGTGAGGATCGGGAACCAAACATAAGGTTTGCTACTTTGAGTAGTTCATTGTCCCAGCAACAGGTGGTTCCCCACGTGAGGAACCAGATGAAACGACCTCCCAAAGCCTGGCAAAGGAAAAGGATGTCCACTCATCTCATCCCGTTTGGTAAGGGACACAAGCAGCAGGGGAATAGCCCTTGAACGCTTGAGGGAAGCCACTTTTAGGAATCAGGCCAGGGGATTTCCCTTTCCCTTCATTCCTTCCCCTTTTTTCCTTCATCGTGGGGAATTCCCTTTCCCCTGAGCAGTGGAGTCTCAAGTTACATCTACAGGGACCCTTCAGAGCTGCAAGGTGTTCGACAGGAATTTAACTGCCCTCTTGCTCACGGTCCAACAACAATCCCCTTGGTATCCAAAGAAGGGAAGTTTAGACTTAGAAAATTGGGAAAGCACTTTTACCAAGGATGGTTGAGGCAATCAGGATGAGATATAAAATGACCCTTTGAGATTGAGAAGGATTTGTAAAAACTGTCCTCACATGGGGCACCGTTTGTCGCAACGACAACAAACTGTTAAGAGACTAGATGCTCCGAGGAGTTGAGGAGAGTCAACAGCCCCAGTCTGCAGACTGAAGGACTAAAGCCATATCCCCAGCCTTACTCAGATATTTATTAGGAAGCACAAATAACTCAAGGAAACAGACAGAAGAAGTTTTCAGGAGGGTGAAGTAAAGGACAAGAATATGTTGACCCCTAATCTCTGTTCTGAGAGCCTAAATATTTCTGTTATTAAATATTATCTTGCTGTTTTGCTCTTTCCAGCATAGGGTAAGAGAGGCCCTGGACTCTCGTTGGCTCAGGGTCTTCACCCTAAGGTGCCTCTCTGCCTCTAATTGTATACACTAACTCTGCATATTTTCATAGCATATTCCTACAATTTGCCACACAAAAATAGATAACATACAGAGGAGCATTTTTTTTTAAACTAATGTTTTATGTGATCAAAAGTTTTGTGATCTTTACACACAGTATAGTGCCATACTCTAATATAGATCTGAATACCCTTCATAATCTAGAGACGTATATTAAAATATGTCATACATTTGTTATTACATCAAAGATATCAAGCTACTGCTTTAAACTAATTTTAATGTTTCCCATATATTCCATCTTCTGACCACTTCTATAATGTTTTATATATTATTCTGTTTACAGCTATTTTAATATCTCATATTATTTCCCCATTTGTGTTAGTTTTCCACATCCATTTCTAGTTCTGTAGTTCTTTGGGAATCCCGTTCAAAGTTCATTTCCTTTGAGTACATTTTCCTTCAAGGTCCAGAAATATTTTTCTGTGAACTATTATAACAAAGATAATTGTTGGTTGAATCTACCCTGAGTCTTACTTATCCAAAATCTTCCAGAAAGTACTTGCCTTAAGAGCTCTCTCTGGTGTCAATGCCCCAGGCTTAGGCCACAACCCGACACTTTCAGAGCAGCAGAGGAGAGATTTCTAACTATCTCATATGAGAAAAATAAATTGTGTAGTTAGAAAAAAAATTATGACTGCTCATGTATTTTGCCCCTAGCATGTTGGTGAATTTCTAGTTTTCTAATTCTCTATAGTTAGTAGAATATACTACAGCACCTATAACTGCAGGTAATAGTGAACTGGTGAAATATATAAAAATGTAATAAAACCCTTTTAAAATACAAAATGTTGTAAAAGTATTGTGATTCAAATGCATCTAATGATAAAACAACTTTGAGCTTATTACTAGAAAAAGAGGAAATATGAAAATCTTTAGATTATTTTCTGACAACATAAAAGCTTATGTTTATAATCCATTAATTATCAGGAGTAAATATTTATCAATGACTTTAAATAGCATGAACATTGTAGTAGGCTCATTTTGCATGGCTTAATGTTTTAACTGATGATTGGTAGGTAAGATTTTTTAAAAGTTAGACAGTTATTCATTAACACACAGCTAATTAGAAAGCAAAAGTTTTAGTGTTTGAACAAGTTTAGTGCATTCAAATGTATTGTCCTAATAACTCCATTAAAGTAGTATCTCACTTTTCTGGTTTTGTACATTTCAGATAAAATTATGAAAGAAAATGTTATCAACTAGAAAAAATGGGTTTTCTTAGTAGAAACGAGGTTTAGTAAGAAGTATATTCTATGTTATTCTTATCAGTCAAAAATTTTATGGTATTGTAAATTATAAAAATATTGTTACTTTTATATAGATTTGTGACTTGATGATGTCATTTTGATAATTTTTTAAAAGAACTTGAAGTACCTTTTAGTGTCTAGTTATAAAAAGAAGAAACTCACTGAAGGACATAAACCAAGCAATTTTTTTCAAAGACTGTTTTATTTTATTTTTTAAAGTTTATTTCATTGATTCTGGAGAGAAGAAAAGGGAGAGAGAGAGAAAGAGAGACAGGAACATAGATCTGTTCCTCTATGTGTCCTGACCGAAGATCAAACTGGTAACCAGTGTACTTCAGGATTATAACTAACAACTATTTGGCCAGGGCCAAAACAAGCAATTAATGCAACTTTTATTATTGCTATAGTTCCAAGTTCTATAACTTATAGAAATTAGAACTGGTACTAATGATACATTTTTAAGTTCTCTGTACATTTTATAGAATTACATATTGGAATGAGGATTGGATATACCATTAAGATAAATGTGTTTTAAGCCAAAAACCACACAGAAATTGGTTTTGTATGTATTGTAAAATATAAAATACTTTTTTTGCAGAGATTTTAATAACAACTTGATCCCTTGCCATCTCTTCAACCCTTTAATTGCACACATTTGATTTGTTTGCACATCAACTACGTCTGCTAAGTGTCACATCAGCAATGTTTTAGCTTCCATCTAAAATTTCTTTTTTTATTGGTATTTGTAAGTGCTTATTCAAGAATCCATGTGTTTTAATATTTTAACTATATAATTTCAGCTAAGTTCCATATTCTAAAATGTACTGCAAATATATATATCTATATTTCCTTCTGGATAAAGAGAAGGCTTTTTCTTTTAGATTTTAACCCTATGTATGTAACTTTGACCAAGCATTCTACTGTCTAAAATTTCTAAGGATGAATGCTATACTTCTATTCTGAAGGTCATATTGAAGAGAACACCCAGTAGTTACATTTGACAGTAATAAAATGATATGCCTTAGGAAATTTAATTAACAATTTGAGGTTATAAGGTATTTAATGGCATCTCTCATCAAATATTTCAAATTGTTTTTTAAATATTAACTCATTATTTTTCATTATCACTCATGGGAGGTTAATTATGCACTCAAAAATGCTTCTTCATTGAGCTCTATCATGCTCATTTGTAAAACTCTTTTCTTATTCTTTTTTTTTTTTTTTTTTTCTTTCTTTTTTTTCATTTTTCTGAAGCTGGAAATGGGGAGAGACAGTCAGACAGACTCCCGCATGCGCCCGACCGGGATCCACCCGGCAAGCCCCTGCCCACCAGGGGGCGATAATCTGTCCATCCTGGGCGTCGCCATGTTGCGACCAGAGCCATTCTAGCGCCTGAGGCAGAGGCCACAGAGCCATCCCCAGCGCCCGGGCCATCTTTGCTCCAATGGAGCCTTGGCTGCGGGAGGGGAAGAGAGAGACAGAGAGGAAAGTGCGGCGGAGGGGGGAGAAGCAAATGGGCGCTTCTCCTGTGTGCCCTGGCCGGGAATCGAACCCGGGTCCTCCGCACGCTAGGCCGACGCTCTACCGCTGAGCCAACCGGCCAGGGCTCTTTTCTTATTCTTAAAATAAATATTTGTGATTGTGTGATTTCACAATTGGTTAATTTATATTCTTATATAATTTTCTTGATACATCCAAGGTGCTATGCTAAGTTAAAGAAAGGACATTGAACTAAAAATAAAGTCACATTTCTACTCTCTAGGTTAGACCTTGTACTGACTCATGGTCTCTCCTTAGGTGTCATCTGTTTTACAGTGCTTTGAAGGCATAGGAAGGATAATGAATTGAACATTTAGCATGATGAAATATCTGGGTCTTGGAAGATAACCAGATAATACTTAAAATGTGTTGATATAAAATCCCAGGAAAGCCCATTTATATTTCACCAATAGAGACCCTATTAGATTAAAACACTCAGAAAATTCCTGACCTGTTAGCTTAGTCAGTTAAAAGCATTATCCTGAAAAAAAAACCAAAAACCAAGGTTGCAGGTTCTATCCCTGGTTCAGGTACACAAGGGGAAGCAACCAAAAAATGCACAACTGAGTGGAACAATAAGTGCTTCCCTTCCCAGTCTTATCTCTCTCCCTTACTCTTTCTGTCTTTCTAAAAATCAATAAAAATTAAGTTTTGGCCCAACAGCTCAGATGGTTGGAGCCTTGTCCTGGAGTGAAGAGCATGGAGGTTACCAGTTTGATCCCCGGTAAGGGCACATACAAGAACAGTTCAATATTCCTCTCTCTTTCCCTCCCTGTCTTTCTTTAAATAAATAAATAAATAAATAAATAAATAAATAAATAAATAAGTAAAGTAAAACACTCTGAAGAATAACTATACCTGGGTAGCAGTTTGGATATTTATAATTTAATATAAAAATTTTTAAAGAATTATTTTATTCAATTTTATAGATTACATTCATGGAATAGAGCAGGATAGATTAATAAAATATTATTTGAAGAGTGAAATCAATAAGGCCTAATTAGTAAACTCAATTCAACAGGTTCACTTTTATACTGAAGGATCAGTCTTTTAAGGAGTAAAAATTTGGATAAACATAGCGTAGGAGAGGGAAATCAAAAGCCTTAATAGTATCAAAGGCCTTTGCTTTGTACAGCATTTAATCTGGACCCTTGGTAAAAGTTGGCAAACTATTAAAACCCATGCCATGCAGTGTCAACTCTTATATCAAATTATTTTAATATGCTACAAAACTTAAGCTTTCTAAGTTATAGTAAATTAATAATCTAGGCAGTTTATTCCAGTACCTTTATTACTGTCTATAATTTTGTATGTATGTACCACTGGTACATATATATATACAATGCAATACTATGGGGCCAAGAAAAAGAAGAAAATATCACCTTTTGCAACAACATGGATAGACCTGGAAACTATTATGTTAAGTGAAATAAGCCAGGCAGAGAAAGAAAAATATCATATGACCTCACTCATTTGAGGAATCGAAGGAACAATGAGAACTGAGGAATGAAACTGAGACAGAAGAGGGATCAAAGGGACCAGAGAAAAAGAGGACAGAAGAAAAGGGGATAATAGGATGGATTAAACCTGAAGGGAGGGGGGAGGGAGATGTTGGGAAAGGGTCAAGGGAGATGTTGAGGGGAATACGAGGGAGGGGGTGATGCATTCAGGGTGACACTAGAATCTATGTAACCACAATTAATTAAATATAAAAAAGATGTTAAAAAATACTGTCTATAATTTTATTGTTCTATCTTCTTTTCTTTCAGAGACAAAGCTATAAAAAAACTAATAATGTAATAGCTAACATTTTTAAATGTTTAATAAATATAAGAGAGCATGATGAGCACTTTGATCTTCTTTGGTAGCTAGTATTACTATTTTTAAACACCATATGTATGAACAAAAGAAATTCCAGAAAGGTTAAGTATCCTTTTTGTTCTAGATCCAGGCTTTGAAGGCTTGCGCAATTTCAGGTTGCACTTCTCCAGTGAGTCTTCAGTTAGATTCCATTAACCCAGCAGGAGTATCAGCTGACTTGTACTTAGGGATTTTATAAGGTCCTTATGAATTTTTTTTGTGTGTGTATTTTTCTGAAGCTGGAAATGGGGAGAGACAGTCAGACAGACTCCCTCATGTGCCCGACCGGGATCCACCCGGCACGCCCACCAGGGGTGACGCTCTGCCCACCAGGAGGCGATGCTCTGCCCCTCCGGGGCGTCGCTCTGCCACAACCAGAGCCACTCTAGTGCCTGGGGCAGAGGCCAAGGAGCCATCCCCAGTGTCCAGGCCATCTTTGCTCCAATGGAGCCTTGGCTGCGGGAGGGGAAGAGAGAGACAGAGAGGAAGGAGGAGGGAGTGGAGAAGCAAATGGGCGCTTCTCCTATGTGCCCTGGCCAGGAATCGAACCCGGGTCCCCCACATGCCAGGCCAACGCTCTACCACTGAGCCAACCAGCCAGGGCTGGTCCTTATGAAATTTTTAAATTTTTATGGGTCTTTTCAATAATTATATAATGTGTGTGTGTGTGTGTGTGTGTGTGTGTGTGTGTGTGTGTGTTTTGGATTATCTAGAAAACTGCTTAAAAAAAGAAAGCTATGTGGCAAGTCCTGCCAGGGGTGAGGACGACAGAGACGCAAAGACCTGACTCTGGGGATCAGGTTCAGTGATGCAGATCCGCTTTATTCAGAAAGTAAGCTAGCTTATATACATGGGTTCAGCCAATAGGCTGTTACAGTGTGTTCTTCATAGCCAATGGCTGAATAGATCAGGGAGCTGCGTGGTTGGCGCTGAGTCACTTCCTTATTGCAGGTGAGCTCCCTTCCTGGGTATGCCCAGGAGGCTTCTGGGAGCTGGAGTATTCTCATCAGTTGCAGGTGCTAGGAATGCACTCTGTACTCCACCCCCAAGTCCCCCTTCTCTTTTTTTTTCTTTTTTTCTTTATTCATTTTTAGAGAGGAGAGAGAGAGGGAGAGAGAGAGACATAGAGAGAGGGGGGGGGAGGAGCTGGAAGCATCAACTCCCATATGTGCCTTGACCAGGCAAGCCCAGGGTTTCGAACTGGCGACCTCAGCATTTCTAGGTCGATGCGTTATCCACTGCGCCACCACAGGTCAGGCCTCCCCCTTCTCTTTTAATTAAGGCCAATTGGACTTAATGAATACTAGCTTGCTGTTGTTGTAGCTTCTGAATGCTACACATTATGCAATGGAACCCTAGTAGAACTAAAACAACTATAATACCTATTATACTATATTCTAATAGATTAGCTGGATTAAACAATGAGACAAGCTTCTGTAATATTGGACTAGTTAGGAAACAGAACAGGAGTCTTAAACAGGGGATTCCTCCTAGGGGTTGGGATGTCATTTCCTTCCCATTGTGTTACAGAGACCTTCTAGGTGTCATTAAACACAGTTCCATTTTGATTGTAAAAAATGGATGTAGGTCCATGCACACCCCCTTCCCACAAAGGTCCCAGGATCCAAACACAGAAAGGATGGCTCTGTGCTCCACCCACATCACTACCACTCCATGTCAATATGAATTTCCATTTATATTTAAAACTGTGTTGGAGTCAAGTACTAATTTTATTTGTCAGGGATTATTGTAGTGAAAAAAGAAGTAAAGTTAGTCCACAAGTGTACAACTAAATATGTAAACACAGTGGCACATTGTATAATAAGGAAAGTCAAAAGCTGTTGAGGCAGAATTGAATATAGTATTATAACATGCCACAAATATATATATATATATCTGTTGCAGTAAGTATCACACTCGGTTTGAGGTCTATAAAGACATCTATCCCACTATATTCATACTGATGATTTGGGCCCTGGCCACTTGGCTCAGTGGTAGAGCATCACCTGGCATGTGGATGTCCCAGGTTCTATTCCTGGACAGGACACAGGAGAAGCACTCATCTGCTTCCCCACCCCTCCCTCTCTCACTTTTCTCTCCCTCTCTTTCTTCTCCTCCCCTCCTGTAGCCATGGCTTGATTGGAGTGAGTTGGCCCCAGAAGCTGTGGATGGCTTCACAGCCTCAGTGTCAGGTGCTAAAAAATGGCTCCAGTTGTAATGGAGCAAGGACCCAGATGGGCAGACCATCGCCTCCTAGTGGGTTTGCTGGGTGGATCCCAGTTGGGGTACATATGGGAGTCTGTCTCTGCCTTCCCTACTCTCACTAAAAAACAAAAAGAAAAAAAATTGATGATTTGAATATGGTTGCTTTCAATTTAAATTATATATAAAATATAAAAAATAAACTATTATAGTTACATAAATATATATAATAGTATGTATCTATATAATCATTGAATGAAAACTGAAAGAAAAACAGCATTACCTCTGCTTTTACCAATATAATACAATAATCTATATTGGTTTTTTAAAATATTAAAAAAAAATTATCCAAGTATTAGTCAAACATTAGAAGCAGTCTTATTTGTGAAGTCCAACCTTAGAT
Organism: Saccopteryx leptura; assembly: GCF_036850995.1. Lineage (NCBI taxonomy): Eukaryota > Metazoa > Chordata > Mammalia > Chiroptera > Emballonuridae > Saccopteryx > Saccopteryx leptura. The sequence goes on along the minus strand of NC_089503.1, from coordinate 322,678,337 downwards.
ATATCTTCCCGTAATGAGAACAATGACAGAGCATGTTATTAACATCGTTTGGTTCAATGTCCTCCTTGAATAAGACTTCTGGCAATGGTTTTAAACAGATAAAATAAAAATTGTTAAGTGTATATGCCTTATTATATTTACTTTCAAGGACTTAAGCTTAAATATAGTTGTTTCTATTGAAAATACATATATTTGAATGTCAGTATAATTAGATAAATAGACTTTCAGTTTGTATGATTCAGAATGTGTTTTTGAGAGCATACTCTACATCATTCATTGTTCCAGATTTTCACAAGCACTTCTCTTCCTCACATATCAGCCTGCCTTTTACTTCAATGCTCCTAAAACAGAACTCACTAATACATTCAAAACTTAAATCTTTTTTTATTGATTTTATAGGGAGAGGCGAAAGAGAGAGGTGGGAAGAGCGAGAAGTATCACCTCACAGTTGTTTCACTTAGTAGTTTTTTTGTTTGTTTTTTGTTTCTTATTCATTTTAGAAAGGAGAGAGAGAGAGAGAGAGAGAAGGGGGGAGGAGCAGGAAGCATCAACTCCCATATGTGCCTTGACCAGGCAAGCCCAGGGTTTCTAACTGGCGACCTCAGCATTTCCAGGTCGATGCTTTATCCACTGCACCACCACAGGTCAGGCTCACTTAGTAGTTTTTGATTGCTTTGTCATATATGCCAAAATTTCGATCTTAATATGTTTTTTCTGTATTTGTTTTAGACTTCTCTACATCATTTCTCTCACTTGACCACACCAACTGTCAGTTTCTATGACACTAAACCCTTCCAGTACTCTTATAACATCTTTGAGGGCCATCTATTTTCAGTTTCACTTACCAGTCTGTCATCCTTTACACAACCCTTGAATATTGATATTTCTCCTAAGATACCATTATCATTATCTATAAATTTTTCAGTAAACATTATTTATAACTAGATTTCAAATTACTACCCAAACACTAAAACAATCACCAATCTCCATTTAACACTGAGGCACCTACATTTGGATGTTTAGAAACACTTAAAACTCAACAAATACAAAAATAAATTTAATTTTTTTTTCTCAGTCTTTATGTCTTGTTATGGTTTTTTTCCACTGTCAATGGATTGACTTTCATTCATTTATCAATCAAGAATCATGACAAACATCCTACACTTCTCATTTACTTATCTCCTTATTCACTACTTATTTCCTGATTAGTCTATGAATATAAATCCTTAGTATGTCTTAACTATATTTCACAGACTCCAATCATATTTTCACTAACCTTATTTCTGTCTTTCTTGACTTATTACCTCACATCTATCTGGCATCCCTTTAATTTATCGTCCATATTTTATGAGCATGATCTTTCCAGAATGCAAATTAGACCATGTAACGTTGTTAGGGATGTTTTAATTTTTGCAGCATTTTTAGTCTAAAGTTTAAATTAATTATTTCAGAATGCTTCACATGGCATAATTCTTACATACTATTCTAGCCTCCAGTTACACCACTTCATCTACAAAGTCTTGGTTGTGGTTTTACCAAGTGCTCCTTAAAAATGATTTTATTTTCTTGGAACGCTGTTCTCTCTCTACTCCTCCAAACACCTGTTAGACTACATTGTATTTATCATTGAAAATAAAACTTAAACAATAACTTTTATTAGATTTTTCCCATTTTTCTATGCAGTAGAGTATGAGGATGGATATGTAATTATCCAATTTTTAAACATTTATTTCCTCCATTCTGTATTCTGCAGAGAAACAACCTTTCTAAAATTAATATCTGACCATGCTGCTTCTGACATGTTTTCTGATTTAGAATAGTTCAAGCTTTCAAATGTGTCTTAGCTTTAACATAAACTGGCACTTGCTTACCTCTCCAAGTATACCTCCCACTCTACTCCACTTGCAATTAACTGTACATCATATGAACCTTCCTTAATTGACTGAAGGCTCTGTGAATCTCTGAATCTTCTATGAGTATTTACTACATATAAAGAGTTCATTGGATCAAAAACTTTATATACTTACCCAAGTTTGGCAACCTGATTTTCTTCCAGAGGCATAGCCTGAACCTCACCTTTTAGCAAAGCCACAGCAGCTGTCTGAAGTGTCCCCAGTTAGCATGTCCCGCATGTCTCACGTATGCTGGATGGAATCACTTCTCCACTGCCACTTGAATAAAAAGCAGACAACAAGGTGGGATATAGTGGACATTGCAATGAGTCACTCACATAAATCTTCCAAAGACAAGGAACATATTTCTTTAGTGGATTAGGCTTTTCTGTGCATCAGAACGACAATGACTCTTATAAGATCATGCATTTACCCTGGATGTAGCCTGCCTCTAATGACTGGTCCCTTTACCTGCTTGAGGATTCCCTGGCTAGTCTGAGCATTCTGTTGTAACTGCATCACAGTTCCACTTCCTCTTCCATACTTGTTCCAAAGAGCACTGCCTTCTAAACTTTCTGCATTCAAATTTCTGTCTCTGGTCTATTTTCTGAGAAATCTTAATCTATATTTCTGAAAAGACACTGAAGTCAAGGTTCACTCCCTTTTAAGATTAGCTTTGAAGATAGGAAATGAAGAACAGAAAAGAGCAGATAAAGCAGTTATCTTTTGTCTTTATACAGTTGCCCACAGTATGGTTATGCCTTGTAAAACTTAAACATTGTAAAGGTGCTCTTCACAGCTGAGGTAGCCATGTTTTACTACTTAGTGACACTCAGTGTTTTTATCTTTTCTTGCCTCACATTTTCTTTCTTTGCAACCTTCAAACTTTTAGGTTTGCCTATCCAAGAAAAAATAATCAGGTCTTCAATGCTCTGTTTTATAGAGGAACTGTGTTAAGACAGAAACCCTTTTAGGGTATAGCAGACAATAACTTTATTTTTGTTCTCCTACAAAAGTCAGATATTATTGCTGCTCCTATGTAAAATCTGAGAATGGGCTCAATCTGTTCAGTTACCTTGAGAAAATTAAAAGTCCTCTGTCAATGTCAGTAACAATATACATGTATTTTAAGAACTCTCAGTTTGTGGTTTTCTTATATTATACTTTCACATATTCTGCAAAATACTTTATTCACTGATTATTAAATTTTGATAATAATAAAGATGTTTTAAAATAGATGTAGTTATTTATGCTTTCTGTCTATTTTTCTTGCAGTTTTAGGTTTTCATCTAGCAGTAATTGATCTAGCCTGAAACCTTTTTTTTCCCTCTTTTTCAGTGTGGGTGTGCTGAAGAAAGTTCATTTAGCTAGTATATGTTCATTTTGTAGTCATTTTCTCTTTAATATTATTAGGATGTTATTTACATGAAATTATTTCCATACTTGAAGTATGCAATTCTATAACCATTATTAAGATCTAGAAATGTCTTTTACTCAGAAATAATTTCCCTTGCTTTTTGCACTTAACTGTCTCCGATTTTGGGCAACTTCTAAACTACTTTCTGTTAGTACAATATTTTTTTGGTCTAGAATTTTATATAAATGGAATCATATAGTACATAGATTTTGTGTTTATTTTTTTCAATTAGCATATTTTTTCTAACTAGAGCTATGTTTCTTGTATATATATTTTATTCTTTTTTATTTCTTAGTATTATATAGTGTAGATATACCACAATTCATTTATCCTGTGCCAGGTGATGGATTTTTGATTTGCTTGCAATTTTGCCCTTATGATGAATGTTATTAGAAATATTCACACATACTTATTTATGTGGACATCTGTTTTATCTCTTATCCAAATTTAAAAATAGCCCTGGCTGGTTGGCTCAGTGGTAGAGCATTGGCCTGGTGTGCAGAAGTCCCGGGTTCGATTCCCGGCCAGGGCACACAGGAGAAGCGCCCATCTGCTTCTCCACCCCTCCCCCTCTCCTTCCTCTCTGTCTCTCTCTTCCCTTCCCACAGCCGAGGCTCCATTGGAGCAAAGATGGCCCGGGCGCTGGGGATGGCTCCTTGGCCTCTGCCCCAGGCGCTAGAGTGGCTCTGGTCACAACAGAGCGACGCCCTGGAGGGGCAGAGCATCGCCCCCTGGTGGGAAGAGCATCGCCCCCTGGTGGTCGTGCCGGGTGGATCCCGGTCGGGTGCATGCGGGAGTCTGTCTGACTGTCTCTCCCCGTTTCCAGCTCCAGAAAAATACAAAAAAAAAAAAAAAAAAAAAAAAAAAGCTCCAAATTTAAAAATATATTGCTGGGTTGTTGGTCAAATACATTTGTAAATATGATATATAGGTTTGCTCGCTTATAGTTTGCATTGGGTATGAGAGACAGGCTGTAAGCAGGCAGGGTTATTATACCCTAAGGCTTGGTTTTAAGACTAAGCCTTTCCTACCCTAAGGGACTTTGTATCAGAGACTTCCTTGTTTGTATATTGGATTAAAAAGGTTTTGATTTCTACACTATAAAATAGGGCAGACCAGGAGCTTACTCTCTCTGGGTTCCTGAGATTAGCATTAGAAAGGAGAGCAGAGACAAGCCACACGGAGGAGGCCAGGAGTAGTAGCCAAGATGGTGGAGTGCTGAGGGAGAAGCCAGTTTGTGCAGAGTTTGTGCAGAGAGAATGATATGGGGAACAGAGGTGAATAAGTCTGGTGAGCTAGAAACCTTTGATTCTAGGAAACTTGGATAAGTGAGTGGCTTTGGGAGCCCTGAATGGAAAGGGAAATGTTTTCCCACTATGTGTATTTCTTTCCCGCTGAGTGCAAGCTAGGATTAAAGCTAATGGTCCACCAGTTCTTGGCTCCATTATTTCATTACCGTCTGTTCTAATCTAATGTGAACCTGCATGGGCCAGGCAGCTGTGATGGTGGCCGTGGCTACTGGCTTTACATTTGGCATAGTCTGTGGCAGGATTCGGAATTCAGTATGAAGCCACCACCACCTTTGAGTGGTGGAGTAGACGACTGGCTACTGTTATGGTTCCCCATGGCTGTCCTTTTGGGGACCATAGGCTGGCTGACTTTTACAGCCATGCATGAGGAAACTGAGAGCTCTGTGAAAGAGGCTGTCCGGGACCTGCAAACCGAGCAGTGGAAGGAGCTGGAGCAAATGTGGGAGAAAGAGATGCTGACCCTGGAGATGGAGGAAGCGCTGAAGGAGAAGGCCGACCAGGTTCGTGAGATTCACCTGGAAATGGAGCAGACACTGGAGAAGGAATCACAGGTTCGTGAGTTGCAGCTTGCCCTGGACTTTGTGGAGAGCCAGCAGTGGCAGGAGACCAGGGCCAAGGCTGGGTCTGGGGCTTCAACGTCTGGGGAGCAGAAGGTGACAGCAGCCTGGGGCTCAAGCCCAGCAGCAGGAGCAGCTGGTGTTTTCAGTTCCTCTTTGAAGGATGAGGAGAATCAGGCTGGAGTTGTGATCCGCAGTCTCCAGAAGATGAGAGCCCTGGAGCAAGGACTACCTTCTATGCCCCTGGTACGTCTGTGATTTTGGGACATAGAAGTGAATGCCATCATGCTCTCCAGAGCAGAGATGGAAATGCTGACTGCCATTGCCACGTGCTCCTCCTTGGGACAGTATAAGACCTGCCAGGATGGCAGGGATAAAGGGGAGATGGCTGACGCCCCATGTGCATGGACTAATTTCCTGGACTACGACCTGAGTGGGCACTGGCTCTTTTGTTGGATGGACTTACGGATTTTGAACAATGTGAAATACCCTAATGGAGGTGGGGGATGGCTTTGCTGGAAGCACTCCCCTGCCCCGGGAAAGCTTTTCCTATGGCTAGAAAGAAGTCTGAGGACATTTTGCGCTTTTGGCAAAGTGTTCAGAGACTGGTGAAATGTATCTTTTTAATTGTTGAAGTTGTGTGATTTGTCATACTGTAATTTGTGTAATATGCCTAATTTCCTTGTGCAGAAATACCTGTGCTTTAGATTGTGAAGTGAGCAAAAGGGGTGGAATGTTAGTCAAATATGTTTGTAAATATGATATATAGGTTTGCTCACTTATAGTTTGCATTGGGTGTGGGGGACAGGCTGTAAGAAGGCAGGGTTGTTATACCCTAAGGCTTAGTTTTAAAACTAAGCCTTTCCCACCCTAAGTGACTGTGTATCAGCGATTTCCTTGTTTGTATATATTGTATTTAAAGGTTTTGATTTTTACACTATAAAATGGGGCAGACCGGGAGCTTGCTCTCTCTGGGTCAAGAGGTTGTGATGGTGGCCATGGCTACTGGCTTTACATGGGCCATATGGTAAATGTATGTTTAACTTTGTGAGGAACTTCCATACTGTTTTCCAAAGTTGTACCATTTTGCATTTCCATCATTCTTACCAGCTACATATGTGAATTATTTTTGATCTACATCCTTGGTGATACTTGGTATTGTCAGTCTTTTTAACTTTAGCTATTTTAATGAGTACATCATTGCATCTCATTGTAGTTTAATTGCTTTTAACGTATATGATGACTAGTGGTGAACATATTTCTATGTATTTATTGGCCATTCATAAATCTTATTTTATGAAGTGTCTATTTAAATAGTTTGTCCATTGTTTATCAGAGTACTTGTTTTTTTTAAACATTAAATTGTTAAAGTTATTTATATACACTCTATAAAATTCTTTCAGACTTGTTATGTAATATTCTCCTATAGTTGGTTGCTTCAATATTTACCTGAACTCCATTTTCTAGTGAGTACAAGTTTTTAATAAGGTCATTATATCTTGTTATTTACTTTTATTAGATATATTCTTATCTTGTTATTTACTTTTATTTGTTTTTTTATCTTGTTAAAAATCTTTTCACTATTCAGTGAATTAAAAAGCATTTACTATATAGTTTTTTAGGATTTTAGATAATTAGCTCTTGATTTTAGACTATATTGGTCTGTCTTGTTTTCTTTATGTTTGCTAATTTTGGATAGTATCATTCAAATTATCAATGAGAAGTGAAAAATTTCTTTTTTAGAATGTTTTTTTTTACATTTTTTTATTGTAATTTTTAAAAGCAACTATTTACTTGTTGTGTTTAATCTGGAAATGTTTTTGATATTAAGATCTTTTGTTTTTTTACTGAGCTACTCTGAGTCTTTTCAATATATTTTGATTTAGGAGCCAGTCAGAAATATATATTTGTAGAGTCTAGAATCCAATCTCTGGTTCTTTTCTTACTGAAATGACTGTACTCTCTTTAGGATTTATGTTTTATTGGAAGTATGAGGAAGTTTTCACACTTCCTCAGACACATTGCAGGTTTTCTACTTGTACTGTGCTGCCTTTGAGCATGCCACAAGGACTATGCTTCATCTCAGGATTAAAGTCACAGAGATGGAAACTCATTTGTACATCTTCCTGTATCTACTCTTCTAGGTGAGTCTGAATACATCACTAGAGTTTACTCTTTAATGATTTGCATATTCTTCGGACAATTTCTTTATAAATTATACACAAGTTTAATATTTCATTCTAGTAGAAGGTAGAGAATTTATATGGTTGGCTCTTATTTCATCATGCATAGATGAAAAAAAACAACTTCAATTTTGAAGACTATTTTGTTTGGTTATACAATTCTAAATCGACAGTTTCTATTTTTTTCAACATTGTGAATTGAATTATTTTTTTCATAGTATATTAAATATAGTATTAATTATGTCCTGACCTCCCTTATTTATAATAAAAATGTCAGTCAACATCTATTCATTTTTATTTTTTGGAAAAAATTTTTTCTGTCTCATTTTAAGATTATTCTTCATCATGCTATTCACCAGTTTGGTGATAATGTGCCTAGATGTACTTTTTGTTGTACTTATCCTTGAAATGTTGGCCCTGGCTGTTTGGCTCAGTGATAAGAGTGTCAGTCTGGTGTGTGGATGTTCCAGGTTTGATTTTTGGTCAGGAAACACAGGAGAAGTGACCATCTGCTTCTCCACATCTCCCCCTTCCCGATTTCTCTCTCTCTCTCTCTCTCTCTCTCTCTCTCTCTTTCTCTCTTCCTCTCCTGCAGTGATGGCTCGATTGATTCAAACAAGTTGGCACTGGGTGCTGAGGATGGCTCCTTTGCCTCTCCTCTGGCACTTAAACAGCCGAGCAACTGAGCAATGGCCCTAACTGGATAGGTAGACACTAACTCAGCAGGGGGATTGCCCTGGTGGATCTGGTTGGGGCACATGTGGAAGTCTGTCTCTTTGCCTCCCTGTGTCTCATTTAATAACAAAAAATAGAAAATAAATTAAAAAAAATAAATAAAAGTTCATTATGCTTCTTGGAACTGAATTTATGTCTTTTATCAATTTTGAAATATCTTGCTCTTATTCCTTTAATTATTCTTTTTCTTTTGAGACTAAAACTTTATACTTATTAAACCACTTAATATTGACCTACAATTCTCATATACTTTGTCTCGGTGTTGTTGTTTTTTATATAATATTTCTTTCTTTTTTTTTATTTTTAACTTTGAACTGGATTATCTTCCTATTAACTGGTCATTTCCTCTGTTTTCTCTAGGCTACTGATAATAACATTAAATAAATTCTTCAATTTATTTTTTTGTATTTTTCTGAAGCTAGAAATGGGGAGAGACAGTCAGACTCCCACATGTGCCCAACCGGGATCCACCCGGCACGCCCACCAGAGGGCGACGCTCTGCCCACCAGGGGGCGACGCTCTGCCCCTCCGGGGTGTCACTCTGCCATGACCAGAGCCACTCTAGCACCTGGGGCAGAGGCCAAGGAGCCATCCCCAGCACACGGGCCATCTTTGCTCCAATGGAGCCTCAGCTGCGGGAGGGGAAGAGAGAGACAGAGAGGAAGGAGAGGGGGAGGGGTGGAGAAGCAAATGGGCGCTTCTCCTGTGTGCCCTGGCCGGGAACCGAACCAGGGACTTCTACACGCCAGGCCGACGCTCTACCACTGAGCCAACCGGCCAGTGCAAATTCTTCATTTTTGATATCATAATCTGCTGTTTACTTCTACCATTTACATTTAAATTATTTCTATAGTTTTAATTTATCTGCAGAAATCCTTCCCTATTGATGCATGTAGTTCACTTTCTCTGTTAGATGCTCTAATATATCAGACATTACTATTTTAAAATTCTGCTTAATAATTCCAAGAATGGACTGCTTCAGGGCCTTCTTCTCTTGGCTCTTTTCTCTTTTAATAATTCGTCAGCTTTTCCATTTTGTAACTGAGTCTTGTAATATATTATTGTATGCTGACATTTTGTGTAAAACTTTAGAGACTGAAGTAAAGAGCAAGCACCTCTACAAACGGCATATCTTTCAATCTGTCAAATTGGAAGGTGGCTTTTGTCTAATCTATAATTGAGCTTTGTTTGGGGTTAGCATCAGTTCAACTTGATTCATTTCTTCAATGGATTTAAATAATTTGGAGTTGGGAATGTTTTTCCCTTCAGATCGTGGAATCTGTATATTGACATCTTTCTGGAGGTCTCTTCATGTTAGCTAGTGAATGCACCAATTTTGACTTAGATATTTCTTTGTTTAATATTTATTTCTCAGTTTTTAGGGTTGCTGAGTAGTTCCATGATCTTGTAGCTTATCTGTTATTTTTTTCCTCACTATTAACAATAAAAATTTCATATATATATTTTTAAATTAATGTATCTCTTCTTTTTATTGTGTTCCCTTTTCTACTCACTAGCTGCAGCTTCTGACTTTTATGACTTTGGAGTGGGAGATGGAGAAACAATAAAGGAAGATGTTTTTAAAATATGGTACTGTTGCAGGAATCAAAGAAGGACAAAGATGCTCAAACAAGAGCTGGAGGAAGGGGGGTTTATTTTAGCTCACGGAACAGCATGGCCCAAAAAAGGCAACAAAACATGAGCTCTCTGAAGTTTGTTTTTCTGAGTCTTATAAACCTTTGCAGTTTTTGCTTTCAGATGAAATGTGCCTGATTTCTTTGTCTTCTTTGTGTGCAGACCTACGTGACTTTTGAGTCTTTGGGAGGGGAAGGGTATGAGGGGAGGTTTGGACTGTCTGTCCTTGACTGTTTGCATATCTCATTTTCCTTGCTGGTGCTGCAAGTTCATTTCAGGCAGCTGATAAAGGGGCTACAGCTGTGGTTTGTTACTTTTTAAACTAACTCAGTCAGCCCTCCCTCCCTTAGTACTATTTTAATCTGATTTGTGGAATGTTTAATTTTGGTGTATATTTAAAACTGATTTTTTTCTCTCTTTGGATAACATTGTTTATTTATTTTGTTAAAGATGCCCACATTGGGCATATACAGAAACACCTTCTTAACTGTTTTTCACTCAGCTCTTGACTGACTATTCTAAAATCTATACATTCTGATGGGGTCTCTCCCTTCTACAGAGAAGCCTCTTAATAATAACTGAAACTTGCTGCTAGCCAGCACCCTACAATATGAATCATATACATTCTCATCAATCCTTTCTCATCAATACTTTTTAATAACTGCCACAAACAGTGCAATGAAGTCAGAGTTGCTTTACTACTGTGCCATTTCAAGGCAATGGCCCAAATCTTTCCCCTTTTTATTCTGAAACCTGTCTTATGTGTCTTATAAAATCCAGACACACATGCCCTGTTTTCCTGACAGACCCTTTCAAATCTGGCTCATGTAACTTGAGGTGAGGGGAAAACAAACATTATCTCTTTCCTTTAAGAAGGAGAGCACATCCTATAATATTTCAAAAGTATCTCTCAAGTCAGTTTCTCAGCTTCTTTCAACAAAAGCCTTTAATAGTAGGATGGACTAAGGGCCATAAAATTGGTTTTAGGGCCTTTTCTTACAGATTCTGAATAGGTCATCTGGTGCACTGTGTTAATTTGTGGGTTTAATTGCCATTTTAACCTCAGCAAAATCTGAGAACACACACAGACAGACAGATAAATAGCTGTTATATACGTAAATTAATTATTTTCTTTAATTTTTCCTCAATCTCTTCAATACGCGATTGCTTCTGCCTGGGAAACCTGACCCCTATAATTAGTATTCAATCTATTCCTTCTAACTTCCTCAGGGAGGACATTCCTGACCTCACAGAATAGACAATCTGCCCTTGTTCTGTGCCTCAGAGCACCTTTTCTTTTCTAACATAACATCATAACAATTTATTGCAGTATCTATTGCCTGAGGTTTTCTTCTGGGATCTAGAGAAGTAAGAAAGTAAAGGAAAACACTGCAACAAGTCTGCAAAGCATTCAGAATACAACATATATTCCCAGAAGCACTGAGGCAGGATAGTAAGAAGCTAGGAAAATGCCTTGGCAAGTAGAATGGGGAAACTGAGACAGATCCAGCAATCAATACCCAGATACTAAAGTTCACTTCTGCAGAGATAACACCTATGCCTCAGTGGTAATTTAGCCCCAAGCTTAGAAAAACAAAATCCAGGTGGGAGACCCAGGGCCAGCCGCAGGACTAATGACCCCTCTTCTGGGGTTAACCAAGAGTAGAAATTTCCCCTGAACTCCCAGTTTTTCAAAACCATTAAAACAAAGGATCCAGTGCCTTTCTCTCCCCTCTGTGCCCTATTAGTCTTCCAGAATCATGTATCTCTCAAACTGTAAGGGTCCTTAGGAGACTTGCAACCAGGGAAGCAGTGGGCAGTGGCAGCTCATCCCAGACAAGCCCCTGAACCTGCCTCCATGGGCCCTGTTCTCTCACTTCCCCGTGTAGGCTCATTTCCTTCCTATAAGGTGTCTAGACAGCCAAGGCAGCCCTGCCTAGTTTCTGTCCTGTTGGTTCTTTTATCCTTGGCTCTTCCTTGTTTTATTTGCAGTTCCCAGTTTTAGTAAACTTAATCTCAAAATCACCTAGACTCATGTTGTTAAATTTTTCCTGCACAGACTCAAGGAATCACACACTACTGGCCAGCCTTAGGCTGACCCAAAGGCACAGGTCCTCTTTCTGGTAACACTTCTACTTCTCTGGAGCTTCCATAAAATTGTGGTTTTTGTGTAATTCTAAAGGTAAATTCTAGCCAAATCTAGGGATGGTTATAAGGACTAAGAAGAGAGTTTGCAGAATGCTTACGTGATATTTACTAATTTGTTTCATAAATCAGCTCCAAAGAATCAGTTTAATTTTGAGTTGATAATGATTTAAATATTAAGAATACATATGATACCATAGACCACAACTTTATCACATATTTGAAGAAAAGGAGATGACCCACTGTATAAATAATGATCAAATAATTTTGACTGGATCCATATTTATCTTAAGAATAGATTTTAATGTTTCTTTGCACTTAATGTTTTAAAATAAATGATAATAAAATAAATTGTAAATATTAAATGTGCTTTTAATTGTTAAATTTATAAACAAGATTAATTCTTTATTATTCATATTTTGGCATTATGATATTATATATCAATTTTTTGATTTATGATTATATGAAATGTGTTTTAATTCCATAAACTCAAAAGCCAGATCATGGGCTTCAGTATGTAAAAACATCATTATGCCATTACGTGAGGTTACTGGGCACACTTTTTCACTGGTGATGATAGGCTGCTGGCATCACCATTGACAGTACATATTAGTTTCTTAGTTTTCTAAATTCTTTTGATCTTAGAAATCCCTATTTAAACATAATAAATCATGTCATAATTTTAAAAAAATATTTGAGTTTTTTTTTTTACTCAAAAACTCAAACACCTTAAGAAAGATACATGAATATTAAGTTTAGTAAGAATATGTCAAAAGAATAACAACACATGAAAGGTGCTGCAGTTCAACAGTGACTGATGAATTTTAATATTATGTTTATAATATGACAAAGGTAACAGGACAGTTGAGGAAGTTGGTGAAAATGCAAATATAACAAAATATATTTTACTAGACAATTTAGAAGACCACATTTCACAAGTAAAAATTGTGAGGCATTAAACAAATCAGAAATATCATAATAAAATAAGTCTATTGTACCATATATTTTCTTATTAAAGATGTGTATTATTGAAGTCATTAACAACTACATTATTAGTACCATCATTTTCTTCTTAAAACTTCTAAAAGAGTAGGTCTTTATTTACTTCTTTTTAAACCTTCTCCATATAAAAATTGTCTTATTATTCCTCAAACTCTAAAGCTCTAAAAATTCTAAAACCTCTAATGAGCAACTATTGAGTAATAATTTCATATTAATGTTGTATAAGAAATTGAACTAAACTATTTTTTAAAACTATTTTTTATGTGCTGTCATTTAAAAATTTTTATCTTAGAAATTTTCTATATTGTTTTCTTTGAAGATCACTGTATTACTGAACTATTACTTTTACATTTAATTTAAGTGTTATCTATCCACTATATCTATATTTATATATCTAAATGGCTATGTATCTGTGATATATTTTTTATGGTTTCTATGTTCTTTTCCAAACTACTGAAGTTCTAACTAAGTTCCTTGAAGTTCTCACTACGTTTCTTGAGAAAAACAAAATCCAGAAAAACAAAAACCATTGTTTTGAACTCTGTATCTAATAGCTTGCTTTCCTCCATTTCATTTTGCTCTTTTCCTGGAGATTTTTCCTATTCTTTAATTTAATATCTTTTTCTTTGTCTCCACATCTTGGTTCCTTCCCTGTGTTTGTTTCTATGTATTATGTAGAACTGCTATATCTCCAAGATTTGGTAGAGTGACACTTGTGTAGCAGGTGTCCTGGAGGGCTCAGTGGCACAATCTCCCCATTCACTCAAGCTGAGTGCTCTAGGTGTGCCCTGTGTGGGCTGTATGATGCATTGTCCTGTGGTAGTTGAGCTTTGATTACTCTTGGTGTCCCTGGGAAGAACTGATTTCCAGGCCTACAGGCTTTGAAGGCAGGCTAAAACTATAATGGAAGAGTTACTGTTCATGAGTTGACCCTATGGAGCAGGACTTGCTTCAGTGGGGCTTTGGTGTTCACCAAGTCTGCCCCTTAAATGTGTCACTCACAGAGATAGTATGATTGTAATCTGGTGTGGTCTAAAGCTGTTCACTGGCTGTTCTGGTTCTGGGGCCTCCCAAGAGGCACAAGGTCTGCCTGAGATTACCTGTCATGAGCTACAGATCAATCTCTAGATAGCTGCTTGTACTGGGCTTGGAGGTGTCCAGGAGAGGCACAATTATGATCTGAGGCTGGTTGTTGCTACTGCTGAACCTGAGGTCACTTAGCAAAAGGTATGGGGTACACAGAGGCCAGACACTGCTTGTTTGAAAGATTTTAGGGGCTCTGGCTTTTTGGCTCAGCAGTAGAGCATGAGCCTGGCACATAGAAGTCCTGGGTTTGATTTTGGTAAAGCCAGAGGAGAAGCAACCATCTGCTTCTCTACCCTTCTGGCCCCCTCTTTTTCTACTGCAGCCATGGCTCAAATGGTTTGAGTAAAGTTGGCCCCCAGCACTGAGGATGGCTCTATGGCCTCACCTCAGGTGCTAAAAAATGGCTCTATTGTCGAGCAATGGAGCAGCAGCCCGGACAGGCAAAGTAATCCCTGGTAGGGGGCTTGCCAGGTGGAACCCAGTCAGGGCACATGGGTAAGTTTGTCTCTGTGTCCCTGCCTCTCACTTAATAATAAGAAAGAAAGAAAGATTTTAAGAAAGTTTAAAGCATAAGGCAAGAGAAGCCATTTGTATAGAAAAGCCACTGAAAATAGCTTGGGTGACTCTGCAAGCTGGACTGGGTAGGGTGTCATGAAATAACCAAGGTGAGGTGGGTAAAGAGTGTGAGCCAGGTTGAGGAGATTCAGATATGGCACCCATCTGTTGCCTCTGTGTTGTAGGGTGTATCAGAAAAGGAATAATGGCTTCTGACAGTCCTTTTGTCTGGCAAAAAGCTGCTGTTCCCCTCACCCTAGCTCTCATTCTGATACCAGATAATTCAGTTTCTTCCTGTATGTCCATGATTCCTTTCAAGCTGCTTCCCCAGTGCTGGAGCTCAGAGGGAGTGAGTTCAAGTAAGACAGTGCATGCACCCTTAAGACAAACTGCTTGGGACTGCAGCAGCCCTCTGTCTTCCTTAGCCTCCATCCCCACTGATTTTTACAGCCTGAAATTATGAGGACTTCTCTTCTTATCTCTGGAACCCTTGCCTAGGAAGATGGCATGGGGCTGGGATCTCTTGCTCCTCAGGGATGACTTCCACAGCTGAGATATTCCTCCCATATTTAATTGCCACTCGTGGGTATGGGTCTGCATCTTGCTCCTCCTGTCAGTCTTGATATGGCTTCTTCATTAAATCCCTACTTGTAGAATTTTTATTCAGCTGGATATCGGGTGGTTCTAATTGATGATTTTTCTGTACATAGTTTAGATGTAATTTTGATCAGGTTGTGGGAAGATGAGAGTACTGTGTCCTTCTATACCACCATCTTGACTGGAAGTCCTTAAATTGATATCTTGTATAAATTTCAATAAGCACGTGATCATGGGTGTGAGGGGTAATAAAATTAGCCATTATATAATTATATAATTTTGATTTAAGATAGGTGTTTTGCCTGTGTAGAAGAGATCTTATTTTAAGGTTACTTTGGCTCTGCTTAAATATCATGATAAACCAGATGGCAAAAGAAAAAATATATTTTTCAAATTATTATTCTTGGACTATCAATATGAACTGTCTAATAAATGACCAGGTATTAACTCAAACCAACTTGGCACAACGTCATTTATACTCTTTCCAGCTCAACTTATTTTAATTGACCAGTATAAACACACTTTTATGAAGAAAAAGTCTTGTGAAAGTAAATATTGAGCAATCTATCTTAAAGTATAGCCACTATACAGATTGAATATTTTCCTGCAAATTTTCTAAAGATGATAAGATGCTGTTTACATACCAAAAAAAAAAAAAAAAGCAAAGTCTACATGGTTAAATTAATGGATCAATGAGAATTTAATGAACTGATGCCAAATGGGTTGTTTTAAAATGCCTTTTATTTTGCTACCAGATAATTACAATCCAATATGGTATTTATACTTTTTTAATTTTTATTTCTACTGTAGTGAAGACTGAGAAAATAGCAGTAAGCAGACATTAAGTGAGAGAACACTTGGTTTCTGGGGACTAGTGCCGTGGTCTTAATTCTACTTGCAGTATATTCTCAAGAGCATATTGAGTATGTGGATTTTTTATCTTTTGCTCACAGTAAGATTTTCTCTGCTTTGTAGCCTTCTGCCAAAAATAACATTACAAAATCAGTAGACACTAATTGTGATCTAATTTTTAATCTATGAGAAATCTTTTTTGCTGGCCAATCTATTTACATGAAATGTCAATCTTGGGTATTACAAGAAGCTTACTGAGGGATAGATGGATATTTTATCTAACCTTTTATATATCTGGGAGTAGAAGGTGAATGCTAATTAACTTGCATATTTTAATTCCTCCTGGCTTGATAGATTTAATTGACATGGACAATTCTTTCTTGCTGAGTTATTGATAGTTGTCCTTTAATTGCTGTATAACTATCTGTTTGCTTTTTTTTAGTCCATTGTGCATACATATTATAATTATTTAGTTTTGTTTCACATTACGATGGGTGACAAAATAGGTTTACAATAGTAAGTCAGCAAAATCTTTTGTGTCTTTAGAATAAATGTCATTTTCAGTAAATGGCTGGACTTTTCAGTAAATTTTTGAAAACTACCTTAGCTATACATTGGAATAACTTAAGGAAAACTATGAACTATGACTAACTTACAAATTTTAGAGGTATGGTTTAACTCATTTATCTTCCAAATGGTAGTAGGTTCCATGTACTTTTGGATTACCTGAAATATTTGTTTATTTGTTCCTCACCCATCTTTTAAGATCAGATGATTTGTGATCACCTTGTACAATCGGAGATAAAAAGAGTAATATTTGCAGAATATAGGGCAAATCCTTATTTCTTATGAAATAGTTATGTCTAAATTATTAATTTAAAAATATCTAGAGTATATTATTTTTCACTTATTAAGTATATGCATTTGGAAGACTAAATTTGAAATAGTAGTTAAGTACTATTTTCAAAAATATATTTCATATGTCTATTGATATTCATATTCTGGACCTACAAGTGATAATGAGAACAAAAGAAGCAATTAAGAAACAAAAGTGATAATGGATCCCAGTTGGGCACAAGTGTGAGTCTGTCTCTCTGTCTCTCCACTTCTCACTTCAGAAATATACAACAACAACAACAACAACAACAAAGACTCATTAAATAATGGAAAGAAGGAACACAGTGGTAGTGTAAACTAAAAGGAAAACACATACACAAGAAAATACACTGTTAGTTTTATAAGGATTGTAAAGACTAAAATAAGGATTATTCCCTTTAATAGGATAACCCATGAAGAAGTATTTTCATGTTATGGAGGATTGAGAAGATTTTTAGAAGATGCTGTATAAATATATATCTTAGTAGTACAGATATCTGATGAACTATAAAATGTGACTAGAACTCAAAATAACTATAAGAAATTGTATGATATATTTGGAATTGGCTAGTCTTCACATTACAAATATATGACTGGCAAAGATTTATAATGTTCCCATGAGTATTCTCTAAGACAAAAGAAAAACAAATGCCCTGGCCGATCGGCCCAGTAGAGCATTGCCAGGCATGTGGATGTCCTGGGTTTAATTCCTGGTCAGGGCACACCGAAGAAGCGGTCATCTGCTTCTCTACACCTGCCCCTCCTTCTTCTCTCTCTCTCTTCCCTTCCCATAGCATAGCCATGGCTCAATTGGTTCAAGCACATTTGCGGGGTTGTTAAGGATGGCTCCATGGAACCTCAACCTCAGGCACTAAAAATAGCTTGGTTGCAAGCATGGCCTCAGGTGGGCAGAGCATCAGCCCCAGACGGGGATGCTGGGTGGATCCCAGTTGGGGTACATGTGGGAGTCTGTCTCTATCTCCCCACCTCTAGCTTAGAAAAGAAGGGAAAAAAATAAAAATCAAATTATAAAATCCATTTATATTTATTAGAGTCTCTAGAGATCATTTCAAGCTTACATAACCACTAGTAGAATGGAAAAGGACATTATTACATACTGAATTACCTATTTAAAATCAAGAAATAATTGACTTATTTTAGGCTAGAAAAAATAAAATTTTGCTTCATAGTAAGCTTCATATTTTTTTTTTACTTTTGTAGTTTTGAATTATTAATTTTAATTAAAAACTAATATCATTATAAATATAATTTAAACAATATATAAATAATTATTTTAAAACAACAGAAACAAAAGTACCCTAAGTTTAAACTCCCAGTATCTATTTCAAAACCCCAGGTATAACATTGACAAAATCTGATGTCTAGCTTTCCAAACTCTTTTCAATATATATTGAAATATAGTTATTTTTATTCATAAGCATCTATATATAAAAGATGTAAAAATACTGGTCAAATTTTGTTTTAAGAAATCTTTCTATTCTGCAATAAAACTTTCCAGAAATAACCTCTTATAATGCATCTATATGTAAGTACACACATAACTGCTTGGATTAAAGAACACAATGTACTGAACATCTATACACCTACCACCCCACTTAAGAAACTAAAAATACTCATTTTTCTCTGCCTAATCTTATTACTAAAAACAATCTCCTCAGTATTTTTATCTCATATTTTTGCTTATAGAATAGTTTAACATGTGCACAGTGCCTTCACATAAAATTATATTGAATTATATAAATTCCTCTGTATATTATTTTTTTCACAACAGTATATATAGGTCTACTTATGTTGATTAAAATACATTAATTAATTTTTCACTGTTATTAAATGAGTTTAAAACTTCCTTATTCTACTACATGGCAAAATTTGGGGGCAGCACTTTTTTTGAAGCAATATGGCAGATCAATTTTATTAAATTTATCAGGGAGCATTGTTAACAAAATTATGAAAGCTTCAAGTGTGCAATTCTGTAAGACATCATCTGCCTATTACATTGTTTGCCCATTGCTCAAAGTGAAATCTTTCCTCATCATATATTTAACTCCTTTGCCTTTTACTACTCCCTCACACCCCTTCCCTCTGGTAACTAACATAGTGTTTTCTCTATCTGTGAGTTTTTGTTTTCCCTGTTTGTTCATTTGTTACTTTCAGTTTCATATTGCACATATGAGTGACATTATCTAGCTCTTGACATTTCCTGCCTGACTTATTTTGCTTAGCATGATATTTCAAGATCCTTCTACATTACAGTATTTCAAATGGCAGTATTTTATCTTTACTATGGCTAAATACTATTTCATTTTATTTATGTACTACTTCTTTATACAATCACCTATTGAAGGACATTTTGGTTGTTTCCATGTCTTGGCCACCATGAAGAATGCTATAGTGAACACGGGGTACATATATCATTGAGAATAAAAGTTTTCAAAATTTTGGGGTAGAAGAGGGATTGCTGTATCACATAGTAACTTAATTATTAATTTTTTGAGAAACCTCTATAATATTTTTTCATAGTGCCTGTACCAGTTTACATTACTACTAGTAGTAAATAAGGGCTTCTTTTTTCTCACAACCTCTCCAACACTTGTTATTACTTGTCTTGTTGATAATAACCATTCTAACTTGTGTGAAACAGTAGCTCGTTGTTTTGATTTGCATTTTCTTATAGTTAATAAAGTTGAGCATCTTTTCAAATATTTGTTGGCAATTTTTATGTCTTCTTGAGAAAAGTTTCTATTCAGTTACTCTGACTATTTTTAATTGGGTTATTTATTTGTTTGTTTTTGAGTTATATGAGTTTTTTATATATCCCAGATATTAACCTCATGTCATGGCTATTGTTTGCAAGTACCATCTCCTATTCAGTTGGTTGTCTTTTTGTTTTGTTGGTAGTTTCTTTTGCCATGCAAAAGCTTTTTAGTTTGATATATAGGAATGGTAAAAAAAATGCATTAGCTGTGATTATAAAGGCTTTTGATAAATATGGAAAAAATAGTAACTATGAGGGTAATGGAATAGTTGGTTATTGTTGAACTTGACTAGGACTTTGAAAATGATCATGAGAAGTTAGGAGTATTTAAAAGTGTGAAAACTGGATAGTCATGTTAGAAGCTTTCAAATAAAATCTCATCTACTGCAGATGAGAAACAGAAATATCAAATCCAGTTCATAATCTTCAGAACAGCCAAGCTTCAAAGAAGTATACATTCTTCACCAAGAATGATTTGCTCTGCTAAGTTCTCAGTTCTGCTTGGAAAAAATATAGTGTTGACACATGGATAAACACAACAAAGTTAATGGCTTAAAAACACCTTGAATGCCCCGGTTATTAGAAGTGCTCTGACCACACATAAGTGGTTTATTCCTCCGTATTATAAGCTAATATTCACCACTAGCTTAAAATAATACTGAGGTTTACTTCTTCAGAATACACATGCTTCACACTCCCAAATATGCTTCCTTTCCCCTCACAAATATGGAGCCAAGCCCTGGCCGGTTGGCTCAGCGGTAGAGCGTCGGCCTGGCATGCGGGGGACCCGGGTTCGATTCCCGGCCAGGGCACATAGGAGAAGTGCCCATTTGCTTCTCCACCCCCCCTCCTTCCTCTCTGTCTCTCTCTTCCCCTCCTGCAGCCAAGGCTCCATTGGAGCAAAGATGGCCCGGGTGCTGGGAATGGCTTCTTGGCCTCTGCCCCAGGCGCTAGAGTGGCTCTGGTCGCAGCAGAGCGATGCCCCGGAGGGGCAGAGCATCGCCCCCTGGTGGGCAGAGCGTCGCCCTTGGTGGGCGTGCCGGGTGGATCCCGGTCGGGCGCATGCGGGAGTCTGTCTGACTGTCTCTCCCTGTTTCCAGCTTCAGAAAAATACCAAAAAAAAAACCCCAAAAACCAAAAAAACAAAAAACAAATACAGAGCCAAAAACTAAGGTTTAGTTAAAACATAATGCAGACAAAGTTGTGCTGGACCTGATACGAAAGTAAAGGGAATATGAGCCAAAGGAGCTCTAAATCCTAAAGCCAAAAACACATACAACAGGCATTAGAACAGTGTGCATGCAACTTGATTTTGAGGGTGACTGAAGAAGGAGTATCTGGACCAAAAGGTTGATGAACAAGGGTTTGTTGATTTAGGAGTAATTTTTGGAATACAGAATTTATTCCAAACTAGTGCAACAAGGACCTTTGGAAATGACGTGAATGTATTATTACAATAACTCCTAGATGTATAAAGTAGTGACTAGCACACTAAGTGGTAGAAAAATACTGTAGTAGTCAGTGGAAGAAACAAGTAAAAGGCCTAGGGAGCTCATGAAAGAGTGGATAGATATGTACTACATAGGCTGGGAGATCCAACGGATAATTTTGTTCCACAAAACTGTCATATAGACACAATATATGTAGGTGAAAATGGCATAAGCATTATTTAAAATATCAGTGGTGCTTCACATCTACAGATCATGGCTGGAGGCAGGAGATAACATTATAAAACTAGACTTAACGACAATAATTGGTATAATAGGACTCTGAAGTTATGTAGGTCAATTGGTGTCACTTCACTAAGTAAATCAATAAGTGTTAGTATGTTGAACAGAGGTAAGATCAGAGGAACAGTTGGTAAAGGATAGCTTGAGTACTAAGTATTTATAGAGGTTACAGTAATTTTATTAGAGATGAACATTCCTATGATTCCTAACAAATCAAATGAACCCATAATGGTTTATCTCAGTTTGTATCAACAAAACAAATCAAGAATGAAGGCTCAGTAGACTGAAAGAAGTGTTACAAGAAAAAAAAAAGTCATAATCTCTTGCCAAATTAATGAAACAGAACTAGTTTCAAAATTTAAAAAGATTGAATAAAAAGCCTCATCTCAAAGAGGAAGGGGTAAGTATACATCATAATGATCAACTACTTTCTGAATGATATCTATAGTCATTAACTTAGGTAACAGAGCAACAAGGAAAGGAGACAGACCAAATATTTTATAGGCTGTTGAGCAAAGCGTCAAAGAGAACACTGATGCCAAAATATTCAAAGCAACATCTCAGAATAAGTTGCAGAAGGGGAATTCAGTAATAAATAAATAAATAAATAAATAAGCCATGGACAGGATCTGTCATCAATGTTTTTTTATTGTACACTCCTCTGAACATACAATTATAAAAATGTACTTGGGGCCCTGGCCGGTTGGCTCAGTGGTAGAGCGTCGGCCTGGCGTGCTGAAGTCCCGGGTTCGATTCCCAGCCAGGGCACACAGGAGAAGCGCCCATCTGCTTCTCCACCCCTCCCCCTCTCCTTCCTCTCTGTCTCTCTCTTCCCCTCCTGCAGCCGAGGCTCCATTGGAGCAAAGATGGCCCGGGCGCTGGGGATGGCTCCTTGGCCTCTGCCCCAGGCACTAGAGTGGCTCTGGTCGCAACAGAGCGACGCTCCGGAGGGGCAGAGCATCGCCCCCTGGTGGGCAGAGCGTCGCCCCTGGTGGGCGTGCCAGGTGGATCCCGGTCGGGCGCATGCGGGAGTCTGTCTGACTGTCTCTCCCCGTTTCCAGCTTCAGAAAAAAAAAATAATAAATGTACTTGGTAACTGGCAAATGACATAATTGGTCCTTGGCCTCTGGGATGGGTCATTACATGTGAATGATTAGACTATTTTTTTTATCAGAGTATTAGGTTTTATTAATATTGCAATAGGTTTTTATATATTTTGGAGATTATAGGATTAATCTCTTATCAGACATATGTTTTGTAAATATTTTTTATTTCATAGGTTGCCTTTTCACTATGTTATTATTTTTGTTGTGCAGAAACTTTCTAATTTGACATAGTCACTTCTGTTTATTTTTGCTTTTTTTTTTTTGCCTGTAATTTTGGTGTCATATTCACATAACCATTGTGAAGACCAACTTTTTTTCCTAGAAGTTTTATTAACTATTTTATTTTGAGTAGTTTTTATTTTTTGTATGGTATAATATAAGGGTCTCAAGTCATTCTTTTAGATAACATTTCTCCAAAAAAGACATACAAATGGCCAACAGGTATCTAAAAACACTGTACATCACTACTTACAAATTTAGGAAATGAAAATCAAAACCACAGTGAAACACAGGCAGTAAAATCTTGAACATTTATCATAGTAATATTATTTTCTGATATCTTACCTCAGAAAGAAAGAAAAAAGAAATAAAAAAAAAAACAAATGGGACTATATCAAACTAAGAACCTTTTGCACAGCAGAAGAAACCATCAACAAAATGAAATGATAACCCACTCAATGGAAGAACATATTGAACAGTAATATATCTGATAAGAAGTTAGTATCCAA
Organism: Saccopteryx leptura; assembly: GCF_036850995.1. Taxonomy (NCBI): domain Eukaryota; kingdom Metazoa; phylum Chordata; class Mammalia; order Chiroptera; family Emballonuridae; genus Saccopteryx; species Saccopteryx leptura. The sequence continues at coordinate 322,655,155 of NC_089503.1, read as the reverse complement.
AATTTATAAAGAACTTATAAAACTCAATACTAAAAAAAATCTATTGAATTAAAAAAGATGGTCTAAAGACCTGAATAGACACTTTCCAAGGAGGACACACAGATGGCCAATAGACATATGATGAGATACTCATTGTCACTAATCATCAGATAAATGTAAATTAAAACCACAATGAAGGCCCTGGCCGGTTGGCTCAGCGGTAGAGCGTCGGCCTGGCGTGCGGGGGACCCGGGTTCGATTCCCGGCCAGGGCACATAGGAGAAGTGCCCATTTGCTTCTCAACCCCCCCCTCCTTCCTCTCTGTCTCTCTCTTCCCCTCCTGCAGCCAAGGCTCCATTGGAGCAAAGATGGCCCAGGCGCTGGGGATGGCTCCTTGGCCTCTGCCCCAGGCGCTAGAGTGGCTCTGGTCGAGGCAGAATGATGCCCCAGAGGGGCAGAGCATCGCACCCTGGTGGGCAGAGCGTCGCCCCTGGTGGGCGTACCAGGTGGATCCTGGTCGGGCTCATGCGGGAGTCTGTCTGACTGTCTCTCCCCGTTTCCAGCTTCAGAAAAATAAAAAAAAAATAAAATAAAAAAAACAAGAAAAAAAAACCCACAATGAGATATCACTCACACCTGACAGAATGGTTATCATCAATAAATAAACAAACAACAAAGGTTGGCAAAGATGTACAGAAAAGGGAACCTCTGTGCACTGCTGGTGAAAATGCAGATTGGTGCAGCCACTATGTAAAACAGTATGGAGTTACTTCAAAAAATTAAAAATGGAACTGGTTTTTGACCTAGAAATTCCATTTTTGGGAATTTTACTGAAGAAAATATAAAAAAATTGAAAGCGTATATGCACCCCTATGTACATTGCTGTGTTACTTATAGTGGCCAATATTGGAAGCAGCCCAAGTGTGCATCAGTAGATGAGTGGATAAAAAAAGCAGTGGTACATTTATACAATGGAATGCTACTCAGCTATAGAAAAGGAGAAAATTTTACCTTTTACGACATCATGGATGGACTGAAGAGCATTATGCTAAGTGAAATCAGCCAGTGAGAGAAAGACAAGTACCATATAATTTCATTCATATGTGAAATCTAATGAATGAAATGAACTAACAAGCAAAATAGAGACAGGCTCATAGATAGAGAGGAGGCTGACAGCTGTCAAGGAGGGGTTTTGGGTGGCCTGGTGGGGGAGGTGGAGGTATTGAGCAAAAAAAGAAAAGAGAGAGAATACTCACTGACTCACGGACAAGGACAACAGTGTGGTGATCGCCTGGGAGAGGTGGGGTAAGGACAGGTAGAGGAAGGTTTAGGGGGGATAAATGCTGATGGAGGAATTGACTTGGGTTGACTTGGGTTGATGAACACACAATGCAATGTACAGACAATGTGTTGTTGAATTGTGTACCTGAATCTGTGGGAACATGCTGTGTAAACCTGCAGAGTGAGGATAACAATTAGAGACAGTGAGGAACCCTAGAGTGCAAGCCCTGAGTGAACGAGAGTCCAGGGGCTTCTGTGACCCTGCACTGGACACAGTGCATGCTGGAAATAGCAAAACAACAAGATAAGATTCAGCTACACAATATGTTTAGGCTCTCAGAATAGAGATTAGGAGTCAATATGTTCCTTGTCCTTTATTTCACCCCCTAAAAACTTCTGCTGTCTGCTTCCTTGAGTTATTTGTATTTGCTAATAAATATCAGAGTAAGGCTGGGGATGGAGCTTCAGTCCTTTGATCTGCTGACCAGGGCTGTTGGCTCCCCTTGGTCCCTTGGTACATTTCATCTGGTCCCCAAGTAGTTTACACGACATGAAACCTGTGTAAATTTGTTAACCAGTGTTACCCAAAAAAATTGAGTGGAAAAGTGAAATAATGAAAAAGGAGGGAATTCTGCAATATATGACAGTATGGTTGAACCTATAGATCATTATGTTAAATAAAATAAGACAGTCATAGATAAATGCTACATAATTCCACTTACATGAGGCATCTAAAATATATAATTTATCTCATAAAGCAGAGAATAGAATGATTGTTGCCAGGAGCTAAGGAGTGAAGAAAATTGGGAACTAGTAATCAGTAATCAAAATTTTCATTTAAGAAAGTTATATAAGCTCTAAAAATCTGTTTTACAACACTGCATCTATATCAAACAATGAGTAGTACACTTATAAATTTAAGAGAGTATATCTCATGTTAAGTGTTATTGCCACAATAAAATAAACTCTACAAACTAGTTAATACATTTGTTATTCTTATTTTTAAAAATTTATTTTTTGATTTTAGAGAAAGAGAAACATCAATAGCAAGGGGAAAGAGAAAGAGAGGAACATCGACGTGTTTCACTTATGAATGCATTTATTGGCTGATTCTTGTATGTGCCCTTACCAGATATCAAACCTGCAACTGTGGTATACGGGGATGGCATTCTACCTAACTGCACTACTTGGCCAAGATCTTGTTATTTTTTTTAAATCAAAATCTCTGATACTTTTCAATCATCCACAAGTCAAAGGAGTAAATAAACCATATTGTATCCCAAAATTTGGCCAATTATAAAGAGCTAAAGGATACACTGTGATCACTATCATGTCAACAGTGTCAGCTCTGAAGAAACCAGAAAAGATTCTTGTGAATCAAAACAAATTACCATAAACTCAACCAAAAATAATGCAGATAGGAGTCACTATGATATCTTTACTAGAGCAGATTAATAATTCTTTATACATGTTGTAATCCACCATTGATTTGATAAATTATTTTTTTCTATCACTATCAGGACTGTAAAATTTTACAATATGCATTTATAGTTTTGCTCTTTTTCTATCTTTACTCTCCCACTATCATTCATAAATGGTCTGAAGAGATCCTGGCCATCTGGATGGTCCAAAGAATATCACCTCAATCGAATATACTCTTGATGTCATGCTAACTGGACCAGAGGAGGAAGAAGATGACATCACATTTATTGCCTCTTTGTACACATGTACTCCAGAAGGTGGGATATGATCTATAAAAAATATCCAGGAACTTGACATTTCTGTACAATGTGTAAGGCTTAAATGGTGAAGGGCATGTCAGGAAAAACTAATGAGAATGTAAGATATATTACTGCATCTTTCACTTGTAATTTGATGGAGGAAGCACAGTGCCTAGTAAGCCTCTTTGGGTTTTGGAGATAGCATATTCCATATCTGAGAATACTACTGTGGCTTATGTGCTGGGTGACATAAAAGTTTGCCTGAATTACACAGGGTTCAGTACAGAGGAATGTTCTATAGTAGATTCAAGTTGCAGTTCTAGCAGCCCTGAAGTTGAGCCTTAACCCATGGCAAGACCAATTTTATTAGCTATATCAATATTGGAAAAATTATCATCTAGAATATACAGCAAATCTCTATAGTTCAGACCTCTTGATTTCTAGAGAAAGACTAAGTATTGGCAGCATAAAATGACACCCCTTTTGAAAAACAGTGGGCATTACTGTGTACTGATGAAGTAACTGACCAGGGGCATCAAGTGACTATGTAGCCACAGTTGCTAATTGTGACTTAGCTTCACTCAGACTTACCAAATCCCCAAATCAGACAGGCTCAGTGACAGTCTGCTGTAAGTCAGAAGTGATAATTATAGAACTTCAAGATAAATAGGACTCAAGGGCACAAGTGAGCTTCTGAGTGCGTAGCAGATCCTGGTGTCATTTATTAAAGTTGCAGTGCCCTTCCTTCAGCATAAGCAGTTGACAGAAGAGGGAAAGTTCAAGCTTGGCTAGCAGAGGAGTCTGCTTGATATATAGGTGTAATCCAAAAAGAGAAAGCAACTTCACAACCATCCTACTTAGTAATAACATTGCAAGAGAGGAGCAAAGGAAAATAGTACCAATTTGTAGAGAACTGTAGACCTGGCCATCTAATTTATGTAGAAAGATTCATGGTTAGAGTTAGAATATATATGGATACAGAATTCAGATGTAAATGTTTTGGCTGGAGAGTCAGCAGCCATAAGGAGAAAGACTATGATTAGAAAAATGGCAGGCTCTGGCCTGGTAGCTAGTTGATTGAGAGTGTCATCCAACATGCCAATGTTGCAGATTTGATCCTCAGTCAAGGCACATAAGGAGCAACCAATTAATGCATAAATAAGTGGAAAAACAAATTGATCTCTCTGTCTCTTTCTCTTTTTTAAAAAAAATCATTAAAGAATTTTTTTAAATAAAAAAAAATTGCAAATGATTTTCCTAATTTATATACACATAACAAAGTGTTAAAATCTTAGTATCACATATTCACATTTGATAAAGAATATTCTCCATGAAACAGGCACATAACAAGTAGACAAAATGACCAAGCTGATTTTTGTCTATACTTGAAAATATAAATAGGATAAAATACCATAGAAAGTAGGCAAAATGACATGAACCTAAGTAAAAACAGAGTTCACCATTAAACACAGGCCTGAAAATTTACACAAGACTTTTTCAAAATTCCCAGGCCAGTAATAAATTTTCAGTGTCTATGTAGCATTAAAATATAGCAAATATCTGGCTTATTTCACTTTATATAATAGTTTTGAGGTCTATCCATGTTGTCACGAAAAGTAATATTTCCTTCTTTTTCATGGCCCCATGGTATTCCATTATGTATATGTACCACTGCTTTTTAATCCACTTGTCCACTGGACACTTAGGCTGTTTCCATATCTTGGCTATTGTAAACAATGCTGCCATAAACATGGGGGTGCATTTCTTCTTTGAATCAGTGATTTGGTATTCTTAGGATATATTCCTAAAAGTGGGATTCCTGGGTCAAAAAGCAGTTCCATTTTTAATTTTTTGAAGAATCTCCATACTGTTTTCCACAGTAGCTGCACCAGTCTGCATTCCCACCAGCAGTACAGGAGGGTTCATTTTTCTCCACATCTTCATCGACACTTACTTTGTGTTGTTTTGTTAATGAGCGCCATTCTGACTGGTGTGAGGGGGTATCTCATTGTGGTTTTAATTTGCATTTCTCTAATGATTAGTGATGTTGAACATTTTTTCATATGCCTGTTGGCCATCTGTATATCCTCTTTGGAGAAATATCTATTCATTTCTTTTGCCCATTTTTGATTGGATTGTTTATCTTCCTGATGTTGAGTTTTACAAGGTTGTTATAAATTTTGGTTATTAACCCCTTATCAAGATGTATTGTTGAATATGTTCTCCCATTGTGTGGTTTGTTTTTTATTTTGTTAATTTGTCTTTAGCTGTGCAAAAGCTTTTTACTTTGATAATAGACCCATTTGTTCATCTTGTCCTTTATGTCACTTGCCCATGGAGATAAATCAGCAAATATTGCTGAAAGAGATGTCAGAGAACTTACTGCCTATTTTATTCTAAGACGCTTATGGTTTCACTACTTACATTTAAGTCTTTTATCCATTTTGAGTTTATTTTTGTGAATGGTGTAAGTTGGTAGTCTAGTTTCATTTCTTTGCAGTTTGCTGTCCAATTTTCCCAACACCATTTGTTAAAGAGACTATCTATACTCCGTTTTATGCTCTTACCTCCTCTGTCAAGTATCAATTGTCCATAAAGGTCTGGGTTTATTTCTGGGTTCTCTGTTCTGTTCCATTGATCTGTATGGTTTATTTCTGGGTTATCTGTTCTGTTCCATTGATCTGTATGCCTGTTCTTATGCCAGTACCAAGTTGTTTTGAGTACAATGGCCTTGTAGTATAACTTGATATCAGGAAGTGTGATACCACTCACTTTATTCTTCTTCTTCAAGATTACTGTGGCTAGGCCCTGGCTGGTTGGCTCAGTGGTAGAGCGTTGGCCTGGCATGCAGGGGACCGGGGTTCGATTCCCGGCCAGGACACATAGGAGAAGCGCCCATTTGCTTCTCCACCTCCCCTCCTTCCTCTCTGTCTCTCTCTTCCCCTCCTGCAGCCAAGGCTCCATTGGAGCAAAGATGGCCCAGGTGCTGGGGAGGGCTCCTTGGCCTCTGCCCCAGGCGCTAGAGTGGCTCTGGTCGCGGCAGAGCGATGCCCCGGAGGGGCACAGCATCACCCCCTGGTGGGCAGAGCATCGCCCCTGGTGGGCGTGCTGGGTGGATCCCGGTCCGGTGCATGCGGGAGTCTGTCTGACTGTCTCTCCCCGTTTCCAGCTTCAGAAAAATACAAAAAAAAAAAAAAAAAAAGATTACTGTGGCTATTTGTGTTTTTTTTTTTTATTATTCCATATAAATTCCACATATGGAATATGTGTTCTATATCTTTGAAGTTTGTCATTGGTATTTTAATGGGAATTGCATTAAATTTATAAATTGCTTTGGGTAATATAAACATCTTAATTATGTTTTTCCTTCTTATCCATGAACACAGTACATGCTTCCACTTGTTTGTATCTTCCTTGATTTCTTTTATCAATGTTTTATAATTTTCTGAGTACAAGTCTTTAACCACCTTTGTTAAATTTACTCCTAGGTATTTTATTTTTTATTGTTGCAGTAGAGAAGGGGATTGTTTTCTTAATTTCTCTTTCAGAGAGTTCATTTTTGGTGTATAAAAATGCCTCTGATTTCTGAATATTAATTTTATATCCTGCCACTTTGCTGAATTCATTTATCGGGTCCAGTAGTTTTTTGACTGAGACTTTAGGGTTTTCTATGTACAGTATCATATCATCAGCAAATAATGATAGTTTTACTTCTTCTTTTCCAATTTGGATGCCTCTTATTTCTTCTTGTTGTCTGATTGCTGTGGCTAGGACCTCCAGAACTATGTTGAATAAGAGTGGTGATACGGTGCACCCCTGCCTTGTTCCTGATCTAAAGGGATTGCTTTTAATTTTTGCCCATTGATTATGAAGTTGGCTTTGGGTTTGTCATAGATGGCCTTTATCATGTTGAGATATGTTCCCTATATTCCCACTTTGCTGAGAGTTTTGATCATAATGGGTGCTGGATTTTATCAAATGCTTTTTCTGCATCTATTCATATAATCATGTGATTTTTCTCCTTCCTTTTGTTTATGTGATGAATCACATTGATTGATTTGTGAATATTGTACAAGTCTTGCCTCCCCAGAATAAATCCCACTTGTTCATGGTGTATGATTTTTTCATGAATTGCTGGATCCGTTTTGCTAATATTTTGTTGAGAATTTTAGCATCTAAATTCATCAGGGATATTGGCCTATAGTTTTCTTTCTTTGTACTGTCTTTGCCTGGTTTTTGAATCAGAATTATGCTCAGCTCATAAAAGAAGTTTGGAAGGCTTTTCTCCTCTTGAATTTTTTGAAACAGCATGAGAAGAATAGGAGTTAGTTCTTCTTTGAATATTTGGTAGAATTCGCCTTTGAAGACATTTGTCCCAGGAGTTTTGTTTGTTGGGAGTTTTTGGATTGCTGTTTCTATCTTATTTGTTGTAATTGGTCTGTTTAAGTTTTCTAATTCTTCCAGATTGATTTTTGAAAGATTATATGTTTCAAGGAATTTGTCCATTTCACCTAGGTTTTCTAATTTATTGGCATACACTTCTTCATAGTATTTTCCTAAAATTCTTTTTTTTATTTCTGTTTTGCCCATTGTTACTTTTCCATTCTCATTTCTAATTTTATTTATTTGATTCCTCTCTCTTTTTTTCTTGGTGAGTCAGGCTAAAGTTCATCAATCTTGTTTACCTTTTCAAAGAACCAACTCTTGGTTTCACTGATCCTCTGTATTGTTTTCTTTAGCCTCTGTGTCATTTATTTCCACTCTGGTTTTTATTATTTCTTTCCTTCTACTTCCTTTGTGCTTTACTTGCTATTCTTTTTCTAGTTCTTTTAGATGCAGGTTTAAGTTGTTTATTTGAGCTTTTTCTAACTTCTTAAGGTTGCCTGGAATGCTATAAACTTCTGTCTCAGGACTGCTTTTGCTGTGTCCCATAAATTTTGAGTTGTTGTATGTTCATTTTCATTTGTTTCAAGTAAATTTCTTTTCTTCTTTGATCTCATTGTTAACTCATTTGTTATTTAATAACATACTATTTAGTTTCCAAGTGTTTCAGTGTTTTTCAGTTTTTTTTTTTATTGTAGTTGATTTCTAGTTTCATGCCATGTGATCCGAGAAGATGCTTGATATGATTTCAATCTTCTTAAATTTATTGAGACTCATTTTGTGTCCTAACATGTGGTCTATCCTAGAGAATGTACCATGAGCACTTTAAAAGAATGTATATTCTGCTGCTTTAGGGTGAAATGTTCTGAAGATATTTATTAAATCCAGTTGATCTAACGGGTCCTTTAAGTCTGCTGTTTCTTTGTTAATTTTCTTTCTTGAGGATCTATCTAGTGATGTTAGTGGGGTATTAAAATCCTCTAGTATTATAGTATTTCTGTTATCTTGCCCTTTATGTCTTCAAAAGCTGCTTTATATATTTAGGTGCTTCTATATTACATGCATAGATATTTGTAATGATTATATCTTCCTGTTGGATTGCTCCTTTTATTATTATGTACTGACCTTCTTTATCCCTTAGTATATAGCCTTTGTTTTAAAGTCTATTTTGTTAGACATAAGTATTGCTACCCCAGCTTTTTTTTCATTTCCATTTGCATGAAATTTTTTTTCCATTCTTTTCCTTTCAGTCTATGTGTATCTTTTGTTTTGAGGTGAGTCTCTTGTAGACAGTACATATATGAGTCCTGTGTTCTTATCCAAATACCTACTCTATGTCTTTTTATTGGAGCATTTAATCCACTTACATTTAAGGTTATTATTGATATGTAGTTGTTTACTGCCATTTTATTTTTTGGGTTTTTTTTGTTGTTGTTGTTTTTTTTTACAGGAACAGAGAGAGTAATAGATAGGGACAGACAGACAGGAATGGAGAGAGATGAGAAGCATCAATCATCAGTTTTTTGTTGTGCAGCCTTAGTTGTTCATTGATTGCCTTCTCATATGTGCCTTGACCGCGGGCCTTCAGCAGACCGAGTAACCCCTTGCTTGAGCCAGTGACCTTTGGTCCAAGCTGGTGAGCTTTTTTTTTTTTTTTTTTTTTTTTTGCTCAAGCCAGATGAGCTCGCCCTCAAGCTGGCGACCTCAGGGTTTTGAACCTGGATCCTTCCACATCCCAGTCCGATGCTCTATCCACTGTGCCACCGCCTGGTCAGGCGCCATTTTATTTTTTAAATCTACATTCCTCTTTTACTAGACTAACCATCCTTTGTTCTGCTTACAACAGGCCTTTAAGATTTTTTGCAGCATTGGTTTGGTTTAATGAATTCCTTGAATTGTTTTTTTTGTTGTTTTTTGTTTGTTTGGGAAGCTTTTTCTTTCTCCTTCAATTTTTAAATATAGCCTTGCTGGATAAAGTAGTCTTGTCTATAGGCTCTTGTTCTGCATTACACTGAATATTTTTTTGCATTCCCTTCCTGCCTCAAGTGTTTCTGTTGAGAAGTCTGATGTCATCCTTATGGGGGCTTCTTTGTAGGTGATCAACTTCTTTTCTCTTGCAGCTTTTAGTATTCTTTCTTTATTTCTTAGCTTTGGTATTTTAATTGTGATGTTCTTTTTGTTGTTCTATTTGGGTTCCTGTTTAATGGGATTCTCTGTGCTCCTTGAACTTGTGTGACATTTTCCTGAATCAATTTAGAAAAGTTTTCAACTAATTTCTTCAATCGGGTTTTTTATCCCTTGTTCTCTCTCTTCTCCTTCAGGAACCCCTATGATGTGGATATTGTTTCTCTTCCTGTTGTCACATAGCTCTCTTAGAGTTTCCTCAGAGTTTTTGATCCTTTTTTGGTTTTGCTGTTCTGCATCCATGCTTTTATTTATCTTGTCCTCTACATTGCTGATTTGATCCTCTGTTTCATCCAGCCTGCTTTTAATTCCTTCTAGTATAGTCTTCATTTCTGATATTGTGTTTGTCATTTCTGTCTGATTCTTTTTTATGATTTCAACGTCCTTTTTGATGACAGCTATCTCTTTGTTTAGGTGCCCATTTTGTCCATCTATTGTTGCTCTAAGATCCTTGTGCATCCTAACAATTATTATTCTAAACTACTCTGCATTTGGTATCTTAGCTTTTTCCATTTCATTCAATACTTTTTCTGGGGTTTTTCTCTTGTTGATTCATTTGAATTGCACTTCTCAGTCTTCCCATTCTATCTCTGTATAGACTGTTCCTTTGCATGTGTTGTTGGTGTAGCTAGCTGAGTTTTAGGGTTGGTGTTGTCTGCCTCCAGCTTTCAGTTGTGTTATTTCTATATCTTCTTGGGATTGCTTCAGCTGTTTGTAATCTGCTGTGGGCTACTTGTCTGCTGCTACTGCTCTTTTTTCTGTTTCTGATGTTTTCTATGCCTTAGCTGGGTCAGATGTGAGAAGCCATTCCTTAAGATACCACTCTAACTATGGTTGTAGGTCTTGACCTGATGTTCTCTGTATCTGGCCACTGGATATACCGGCCCTGGACCTCCCTGGCTGGAACCTGGTGCATGTTAGTAGGAGTCACCACTTTTGACTGGTCCTTAGCAACCTTCTTGGAGCTACAGGCGATCCAGAAGCATTTTCTCCTCATCCGACACCCAATCCTCCAAGACGGTCATCTTGGGCTGCTCTCTCTACTAAAAATTTTTATAAGGTGTATAGGCATTGAATTCCAGTTTATCTTTAAAATTAGACCTCTTCATTTTATAAAACCAAGTCATTTATAGTTTTGTAAATGACAAAAGTTGTGATCATTTCTCGTTTTAATTTTCTTAAAGCGTGTGAAACTGTTGAAGTTCTGATGGTTACCTTATTGATATGTCAACCACATAGAATGTTTTTATAATAACTTTTATCTAATATTTAGGCAACACAGGATTGTTTATAAAGGGCATAACAACAATTTTTATTTTTTCATACATTATGACTGCTTCACTAACAAATTCATGCATAAGTTTAATGTATATCTTTAATATTTTATGCATATAAAGTTATGGTCATATATTTTTACATGAAGGCATAAATGCAATACTAGATTTCTTAATTATAAATAATAAATATAATAAACATAAACTGACATTTTGTGGTCTACCGTAAGAAAATACTGTCTCTGTAAGTCATTAATGCTATTTCAGAGTCAAAAAACAGAAATAGTGTTGTTTCTCAGCCCAAAGAATTTCTTGGGTTTTGGTGACTCTCTTCTGACCAACAGATGCATCAGTAAATAACAGTTGGTTTTATGAGCTGTTCTGTCATCTTAGCATCTAAAATGTTTTACATGCCAACGCTGTAAATGTTTGGCCTCTGTTCTTGTCAGTAAGCTTGGTTCTCTGAGTGGATTTCTCAACAAACTGTGGAACTCTGACTGGGCACCAGGGCCTCGTATATACACCTTTCCTCTATATTGACATATTGTATTCACAGATTGCCCAGAACGCCTTCTTGCAAAAAGAAGAAATCTTTATAGGGCTTTATCCCAGTCATGCATAGCACAGATTAAATCTTTGTGTGGAATTTTATAAGGTTATTAATTTTTGTATGATCCTAGTTTTTATGCCTATGGCATTTTTTACACTGAAAATGCTGTATAAAAAATTTTAATTTAATAAACACAAGTACTTAATTTGTAATTTTAAGTATAAAATATGTTAATTTATAAATATACATACAGAGAAAAAAATGTATGAAGAAGCTAAATTTGCTTCACTAAATTAAATCATAACATCAAGGCCCTGGCTGGTTGGCTCAGTGGTAGAGCGTTGGCCTGGCGTGCAGAAGTCCCGGGTTCGATTCCCGGCCAGGGCACACAGGAGAAGCGCCCATCTGCTTCTCCATCCCTCCCCCTCTCGTTCCTCTCTGTCTCTCTCTTCCCCTCCCGCAGCCAAGGCTCCACTGGAGCAAAGATGGCCCGGGCGCTGAGGATGGCTCCTCGGCCTCTGCCCCAGGCGCTGGAGTGGCTCTGGTCGCAACAGAGCGACGCCCCAGAGGGGCAGAGCATCGCCCCCTGGTGGGCAGAGCGTCGCCCCCTGGTGGGCGTGCCGGGTGGATCTCGGTCGGGCACATGTGGGAGTCTGTCTGACTGTCTCTCCCCATTTCTGGCTTCAGAAAAAAAAAATCATAGCATCAAAATATTGATATATAATCTTCAAAAGTCCTTTTATACACATATACATTTATATATACCTAAACATATACAAACACATTTTTACAGTCATAGAAATTTTTATAATAACATTTTCTTTTTTGTGTGTGACAGAGACAGAGACAGAGAGAGGGACAGAAAGAAATAAAGGAAAAGAGATGAGAAATATCAATTCTTCTTTACAGCTCCTTAGTCTCCTTAGTTGTTCATTGATTGCTTTCTCATATGTGCCATGTTTGGGGGGCTATAGCAGAGTGAATGACCCCTTGCTCAAGCCAGTGACTTTGGGTTCAAGCTGGTGAGCCCGCACTCATGCTGGATGAGTCTGCATTCGAGCTAGTGACCTCAGGGTTTCCAACCTGGGTCCTCTGCATCTCAATCCAACACTCTATCCACTGTGCCACCGCCTGGTCAGGCTACAATGACATTTTCTAACCTACTTAGTTAACATTTTAAAAGAAACATATCCTCATGTCAATAAATTAAATATCTATGTTACCATTTTAAGTACTATATGGCATTGTAGTAATTCATTATTTTAACACATTTATGTTTATGTTTAGCCTGACCTGTGGTGGCCCAGTGGATAGAGCAGTGATCTGGAATGCTGAAGTTGCTGGTTTAAAACCTGAGGCTTGCCTGGTCAAGGCACATACAGGAAGAAACTACTATGAGTTGATCCTTCCTGCTCCCCTCCCTTTCTCTCTCTCTCTCTCTCTCTTTCTCTGCTCTCTTCTGTATAAAAAATAATAAATAAAATAAAATAAAAAACAACAGAAAAACACATTCATGTTTGTACTACTTTTTCTCCAAAACAATGTTAAACCTATTTAAACATATTCCTATGTACACTTAACTTACAGAGTGAATAGTATATCCCAGACACTGTACTAAGGACTTAAAATGCATTAAAATATGGATTTTTCTCAACAAATGTATTAAATAAGTACTATTATTTCTTGATAATTGATTAAAAAAAAACCTTTGTCTTACAGAGGTAATAGTATACCCCAGTTAATTAGAATATGATCTTTAGAAGTGGGGAAACTTGATACTGGGGTTATATTACTTATAGTTCAAATTTTATCAAACTCAAGGATTTGGCCAGGTTTAGTATAATGTTGATAAACCTCTATCTGAATAGTTTCTCCTCAAAGAGTTTTCTATTTTTCAAATTAGTCTGCCACAAACTATCATTTCATCTGCCAATTTTTCTGTTTAAAATAACCTCTATTCCTGGTACATACTGTGGCAGTTTTTGTTCACACTAATGTAGTTTTTGCTCACTGGGTTCTCAGGCCTAGTGCCCTTTCCATTTGGCAGAGATGCCCTTCTAGTTTTGGGTTAAATCCTGTTTAAGGGCAAATCAGCTGCACTGGAGAGAATTTGAGTTCTAGAAAAGTAGAATGGCATAAATTTAGTTCTAACTAAGGCTTTCATCTGTAGCTCATAAAAATTTTGACGTTCTTTGCAAAGTTTTAGCTATAAAACAAACAAAAAGAAATCATATTGTGATTGTATTAAATCCTTTCTAGTACTGTTTGTATGTGTCAGTATGCTATTTTATTGTATTAAGTAACTTGGCTAGCAGATGCCAAAAATATCTCCTACTATCATCCCATTCTCTCTAGCCTATGTTCTTTAATTTTTTTTTTTTCAAGTTCATTTGGATACTTTTTTTTTTTTTTAAATTTTATTCATTTTAGAGAGGAGAGAGAACGGGAGAGAGAGAGAGAGAGAGGAGAGAGAGAGACAGAGAGAGAAGGTAGGGAGGAGCTGGAAGCATCAACTCCCATATGTGCCTTGACCAGGCAATGTTCTTTCATTTTTGATGATTTCTCTCAAGAATGTACTACATTAATTTTGTACAACGTTGTAATTGGAAGACATATTGTTTCACCTCTGTGTGGATGGAGAAAATTAATTTAAAAAACTTAAAACATTTTTTTACCTGTATCTAGTAGTGTATGTACACATATGTTTTGTATATGACTATCAGCATTTCTGAATTTTTGCTTTGGTAAAGCTTCTACCTTTTATCCTTCCTAATTTGATTCTCTTAATTTATTTTTATTTTTAATTTTTTCAGAATTTTAAAAATTCATTTTAGATAGGAGAGAGGGAGAGAGGGAGAAAAAGAGATAGAGAGAGAAAGAAAGAGGAGAGGAGCAGGAAGTATCAACTTCTATATATGCCTTGATCAAACAAGTCTAGGGTTTCAAATTGGCAACCTCAGCATTCCAGCTTGATGTTTTATCCATTGCACCACCACAGATCAGGCCCTAATTCAATTCTCAATAGGAATTTCTATGCAGATACTTATTAAGCTTTTCTTATGTCTCTGACTTTTCAGTTTGATGTTTGGATGTCAACTCTAAACAACATTAAATGCAAAGACTTGGTATCTAAAATCTGTGTCTAATTCAGGTTGGTTTCAAGAGAGAAAAAGTAGAGAATACTACATTAATGTTTCAAAACCCAATGATATTCCTATAGGGGAATAGTGAATAGTGACTGTAACATCTTTGACAAAGTTGTGTCACAAACAAATAAACAAACAAACAAAAAATCCAAAACCCAAATCCCCAAAGATTAAAATGAGTAAAGTACATTGTTACTACAGTTATTTATTCTATTCTTATATATCCTTAATGAAATATATAAATGATATAGAATAAGAATAATTTACAGTTGTCACCCATATGTAAGAAACTTCATAAATATGTTAAATATAATTTAAATGGGATCAGACTAAAAATAAATGTCAAGGGTATTATTGTAACTCCTTCCCTGTAATGTTGGTAGCATTAGCTAGTTTGTGGTCTATCCAGAAACATCAACTGATAACTGATTATTCCAGAATAAACTTGCAAAAACCCAGATAACATATGAGTCATCATGTTGCACACTTAATAGAGTTATAGTTCACATTATGATTATGTTTAAAGTATCTTTGGAATATCAATCAGATTAGATCATATAAAAAAGGAGTTAGAACAGTTGCCAAGGCTAGATGAAACTAATGAGATTGAGTTGAAAGTGTCATCAAACTTTTATCATATTAAAAAATAAAAATAAATAAATATTACATGATTTCAAACATCATATGATAGGGACCGGACTATATTGGTTTGGTCAGGGGTGTGTCTGGCACTGCCTCTGGAGGCCTCACCCACATGACTCTTACTGGATCTGTGCTGCTTAATAAGTCCAGGCAAAATGTGGGACAGACTGAGTGGTATGGTTCTAGGATGGGGGTAACAATCCTTACCCTTTCCAAAGTCTGACCATCACTTCACTCGCATAGCAGATAGAGAATCCCATCCTCCTGAGGCCTAGCAGCCATACCCCATTAAGCTCTAGCTCCTGCCAGCAGAATATGAACCAACTGAGCTGTGTGGCTCTAGAACAAGAGCCATTTTTTTCCTCTCACACTTAACCAAAGCAAAACTCTCTATTCTCATGACCAAATTTTGGTCTGTTTGAGTCTAATAAACTCTGATGGCCTCATTCTGATGACTCCCTGAGACACTACCCTAACACAAAAGGGTACAAGAAACCAGCAGATGGTGGATAGACTTGGTATAGCTAGAAACATTTGTGGAGTGGCCTCAGACCCAGCACAGGCACTGAGTTTGAAGCTGTATCAATCTGGTGAACACTACTCACTCCTACCTGGTGAATCGCTGTGAACCTATTTTATGCAACTGGAGTAGAGCCAGAGGCTCTGTCAGTGATTGAGAGTACAGGTAGTTGGCAGGCAGAGGCAGATTTCAGTATACCTTAGAACTTTTGGTGATTTGTTCTAGGACTAGCACTGTTAAAAACCAGTCTGGTACAAATCTAGGTCCTTCCCACACACCCAGGTCCAAGCAGCCACAAACTATGAATTACTTGTAGTTCCAAAGAGGTTGCCAAGGGCCAATCACAAGCAGCATCTTACATTGCCCTACAACAGAGTCCCTCCAAAGAGACTCAAAGTCAACACATCCAGTGCCCAGTTTCAGACAATATCACAGATGGATCCAATAAGCTTCTCAAGTGGCATTTCCAAAAGGAGATATTGGCAGGCACCTAACACTGGTAAGGTGAATTCTGCTTTGTGTGGTCAGTACCTGCAGAGTAGCTCACACATCGTGGTCAGGTTGAGCTTCACAGACAACCAGAGTGAGGCTGATCCCATGCACAAATGAGCCAATAGCAATCAAGACTCAATTACAATAGGAGGGCCCACATAACCCACCCAAGGGATATTCCTGAAGTACCCATTTCAGGTGATCAAGGAGACTGCACCACTGGACTCCTTAGGACACCTTCAGCATGAGACCATCCCTGAATCCTGGGAGTCATAACACATAGAAACAAACACAAAGAAGGGTCAAAATGAGGAAACAAATAATTGGGCCCCAAATGAGACTACAGAAGAAATCTCCAGAGAAAAAAAGGAAATGAAATGGAGGCAACAAATTTATTAAATATAGAGTTCAAAATAATGATTATAAGGATTTTCAACAGCATGAAAAAGAACATAAAAACCATAAAAAAAGGAACATTCTAAAATAAAGGATGCAATATCTGAAACACTATACACTATAAGGAAAAAACAGTAGGGCAGAGAAGCATAGGAATAAATAAGCAATTTGGAACACAAAGTAGAATAAAACACCCAACCAGAGCAGTTAAAAGAAAAAATAATTTTAAAATATGAAGACAGTTTAAAGAATTTTGGGGACAAAATGAAGCATAACAACATCTATATCATAGAGGTACCAGAAAGAGAAAGAAAGGAGAGAATAAGAACTCAAGAACCCGTTTGAAGAAAAAATGACCAACAACTTTCCTAACCTGGTGAAGGAAGAAGACACACAAGGCTAGAGAATGCAGACAGTCCCAAACGAGATGAACTCAAAGAGGCCCACACCAAGACACATCATAATTAAAATGGCAGAGGTTAACAATAAAGAGAAAATCTTAAAAGTCACAAGACAATGACAGTTACCTACAAGAGACCTCCCATAAGACTGTCAGCTAATTTCTCAACAGAAACATATCAGACTATAAGAAAGTGGCATGAAATATTTAAAGTGATGAAAAGCAAGGACCTAAATCAAGACTACTTTACCCAGAAAGTCCATCAATTAAAATTGCAGGAGAAATATGACTGTGAATTTTCAAGTTAGGTCCTGAGTAGGTTATTCCAGGTAGGTATCCTAGTTCCCTCTCTCAAAAAAGCATAATAGCAAGAAGCAGGAATTACAAAGCTCTAGTGCAAATGGAAAAAAAAATGTTAAGTTGCTTTGCGCTGGTTGAAACTGCAGCAGTAGGAGAAGTAATACAAGAGAACAAAAGGATTTGAAAGAATTATAAGAGCTGTCCAATACAATTTGATTCTTGTGCTAATCAAGTATATTACCATAATATAGATTATATTATTTAGGTTAGTTGAGGAAAACGTTTTTAATATCAAGGTTAAAACTTCCATAATTACATTTATATGAAAAATTATTATCTAAATGCCTACTATATTGTTCTTGAAGCATTATAATCATTCATACTTTTCTTCCCATAGGGTAATTTCTAGCATTTCTTATCAGTCACTTTCTATCCTGGCTTTCTAGTTGGAATTCCATAAATGTTCTGTTTGGGGTATAGTACATTCATTTGAGCACTTTTAACTACAATGAGATACTTCCTTTGTAACTCTGTCCTAGATTTGACTTAGCATATATTCAATATTCTAATTAAAATTAAATATTTCAGTTTTGCTTAATATACTACCCACAGGTTACAAAGAAATGTCTACCCTTGTAGCCAATTTAAAGCTTACATTTGAGTATTTTTCAGCCTCACCAGAAGTGCAAGTTTATAGTGGGTAATCTTTCATCCAGAAAAATGAATCCAGCTGTGTTGCCACTAAGAACTGGTGGTGTGCAGTCTGTTAAATAGCATGCAATTCAACTAAATCCTGATTATAATGTGAAAATAATGAGATTACCATAACCATGTTAAGCATGGTAAATTTATAGGATATATTTATTAGAAACATATTTTGTGCCTATAAAAAAGTTTTCTCAATTATGAGATTGCTTGTCAAGACGGAATTTAAAGAAAACTATTACAGGCCCTTTTAGGAGAGATGCTTCTCATTGTAAAGAAAGTATAGTGAATTTTGGAGAAGCACAGTGTGTGACTATTGGATTAATTTTTAAATTACATAAGAATATTAAAATACATAAGAATTTTAAAAATAGATCTTTGGTGGGTTAAAATATAAAAGGTATATAAAGTTAGATAAAATGTATATAAAACTCTATATAATTTATATTCTAAGTTTTTCACATCGTGCATAAATACCTGGGTACGAAGGCAGCCTCCACTTCTAAACATATCACTATATAGGTCTATACAAATCGATGCTAATGTCCAATTATATTTGTACTGAGAGTCCAGACTGATATGCTAATCAGCATGATTAAGAGCAACCAACAAAAGAAGCTGTGCTCTTATCATACTCTTCATGCCAGATGCACTTAAAGTGCATTTAAATACATCACAGAATTGAGGACCACTAACAAAATATTGGCAGACTAAGGAAGTAGAACAGCTAAGCAACTCGCTTATATAATTATTCATATCTTTAAGTCATGATTATGGGAATAAAATCCCTAAGTTCAATATGATTTTAAAGATGTTAATGGACTTTTGTTATATGACAACTGATTAACTGAATTTTGATAAATGATATCTCTATGTCTACACAATCCAGTTAAAATTACATTATGTGATCTATAGTGATGACACTGAAATAATCGGAAGTAGGAAATCTGGCAGGTTTAGATTTCAAAATACTTTCTCAGATATCAACTATGAGTCTGTTTTATTTATTTATTCATCGTTTACAAATAAATGATGAACAAAGCTCTATCAGAACACTATTATCTTCATTTTGTTAATGGAGGAAATAGAGGATCACAGAGAGTGTTGAAATGTACGCTGTGTCAGAGCAACTTCTTGAAATCAAACTCCCTTGGAACCACACCTTGTCTTGTTTCCAGAGTATCACAGCCCCTAGAAAATTATAAAAATAAACGTTTTGTTGGTTTATTATATAGAGTAAAATGAATTGAGAAATTGCTAAAGAGAACAAGAGATTTGGAATATAATACACGAGGAGTAAACATCTGGGAAGGAGAAAGAACACTGAGACAAATTATTCAGCATTGAGAACACATGGCTAAATGTGTAAGAGCAAGAGTGTGAGGAGTGCTTTCTGATCAATTTAAACCTACTTTAGCATAGAGTAAAATAGGGGGAGTAAACCCCACATTAAAAAAAAGATGACCATAGCTTATGGAATTTTTTCTCTAAGTGGCCAAAATAAAAAATTAAACAAAATAATGAAGTCATTTTATTTTATTATAGACATTCATTTATATTTTCTAGTAGTAGTTTTTCACAGGAATGAGCTAATACTATAGTCATTGCAACTTTATTGTTATATATTTATGGTAGAATTGGAATTTGACCTTTTTAATAAATGAAGACAGTTGATACCAATGAATTGAAGTTCAAGATATCTCATTATTTGTAATCAAATAATCTTGATTAATACATATTTTGAGAATTTTGTATTTGGATATGGACACTTACTGATGATAATAAACAAATGCATTTTTCAGGTAACCAATGTTCTCACATTTGATTAAGGGGCTAACTGAATGCATAACAATTTCTAAATATTTTAAGTGCTATTTAATACCTGAATGAGTTGTGGACAAATATTTATGAGTGAGACTGAGGTATATGTGTTTATGTATGTGTGTTTGTGTGTTTATTGTTTGTATTTAAAATTCACTGAAATTTGTTTTGTAATATACATCTTTATGCAGCATGTAACATATATAAATAGAGAAAATACACATAGCATTAACTAAAATGTGTGTATGCAAAGTATAGAATATAAAACTGTATATTTAAGAAATATATATTCTATTATAAACATGCATATACATATGTGTATATTATATATAATTAAAAGATCCAATTGTAGTTCTTAGGAGAAAGTTTTTACAATTTTAAGTACTCAAGCATGTATAATACAATTAATTAGTGACACAAAATATTCCAGGCTAAGATTTTGCTAGGAAGTTGGTCTGTTAAAGTAATATGGGATAGAACACTAGAAAGCATTAAGAATTTAAGAACTGCATATCTTAATCCTGTGCTATAGATATTCAAATGGAAAGAGATATTAATAAAGAATGTATCAAAAAATAAAAACAACCAAAAAACCCCATATTTAATTTAAGAAGAAGAGGAATTATAAGAGAAACAATTAGATTAACTTTTGTACAGAGTTAAAGTGTTGCACTTAGTATATATCATGCAAAGATCAAGACTTTTTCTGGCCTTGAAAGAACTGTGAAAATGGGTGAAAATGTCTTAGAAAACGTTAAAGAAAAAATATTTATAATAATCAGGGGATGGATATTCCTAAGGGCATAGTGACATACTAATTCTGTGCTTTAAAAACGTAGATTTCTTTTTGGGTGGAATGGTGGCAGAAAATAATTCAAAACAAATAGTCTTTGAAACTATGGAGACACAGAGAGTCACATTTTCCCACTTATTACCAAAAATAATAACTAATTAACTGATTCTATTAAATAGTTGCAGTTTTAGATATGCAAATTGAAAAAGGAAGAAAACAGAAAGAACCTCTAGCTATCACTGAGGATCTCTTGAGATTTCCCTCCAAGCTGATACAATTCTATTAAATATCATCAGATAATAAGTAGCAATCTGGAGCTAATTTATTATCTGAACCCTGTTGGCTCTTCTTATTCAAGCTAATTGTCAAGTAATAAAACTGGTCAACTTTTTTTCTTGGTTTCTTTTTCTTACCATCATAGATCTTTTCTCAAGGTGATTGAATCTCCTCCTTGGGTGATTATTAAAGTTCATATATGTTTATGCACAATCCTCTATTTTTAGTCTTTACTTCTCTTTCATGTTTTATATTTATATTTATATCTAAGTGCATACAAAAATTTTTCATTTGAATGAATCAGAGCATCTCACATACTATATTCAAAACAGATATCAGATCACTATCCACCTCTCTTCTCCAACTAACCTTTCTCAATGTTTCCTATACACATTCTGTCAACATTCACCTATATCTTGAGCCAGAAAATTGAAGATTTTCAATAACATCTTTACCTCTCCCTCCTCTTCCTTGATTGCTTTACTTCCTAATTAACATACGTATTTGTACACTTGTTTCCATTTATATTGTCAAAATTAATTTTAAAAAAAGTATTCTTTGTTTGATATACCATGTTAGCCACTTAATTGGTCTTTACACATTCAGTACATCTCCCATTCACTTCTCCATGTAGAAGTTTAAGTAATACTAAGATTTTTGTTATTGCTTGTTTTTTTCTTTATTTCTTTTTTTTAATTGAATTTTATTGGGGTGACACTGGTTAACATAGTTATACAGTTTTCAGCTGTTCAATTTCCAACATACCTCTGTACGTCATATTGTATGTTCATCCCCTCCCCCAAGTTAAACCTTCATCCATCACCACTTATTTCCCGTATACCTTCCTCCCTACTTCCCTGGCCATCACCACACTGCTATTCCTGTCCATGAGGTTTTCTTTTTTTTCTCCTTTTTTGCTCTATCACTCCATGCATGAAATTTAAGATGATAAAATCAGTGGTTTCTGAACAAAATTTAAAAATCCAAAAATTTTAGTAAGGCCTACAATGAGTTATATGATTTCTTTCATCTCTTCGGCATGATTTGTTCCCAAATGTTTAGCCTTTTTAGATATCATCTAACATTTATACCTTAGAACACATTATACTTACTGCTTGGAAGAACTTTTAACTCTGATGTTGTTCTCTGGATGATATTTTCTTGGTCTGCTAAAAACTCAACATAACATCTAGTCAAATTAAAATTGCTCACTTTCTAATGTCCAGAAACTTTACATTTTATACATAGATGTAACAGCATAATATTCAAGCTGAATTTTAAATATCAGTTTAACTGAAATTTCTTTAAATTTCATTGATTTCAGCTCTAATTCCTATTATTTCTTTCTTTCTGACTACCTTAGGTCTGAATTTTTATATTTATTTTAGTTTCCTAAGCTGGAAGCTCAGGATATTTTAGATCTTTCTTATTTTCCAATTTATGCATTTCATGCTATACATTTCCCTGTAAACACGGCTTTTACTGTTTTCAATATATTCTGATAAGTACTATTGTTATTTTCTTTTAGTTTAAATTTTTATAAAAAATCTTTTGAAACTTCTTCTTTGATCCATTTTTTATTTGGAAATTTGTTGTTTAATCTTCAAATAAATGGGGGTTTTCCAACTACCTTTCTATTATTGATATCAATTTCAATTGCATTGTCATCTAATATTTGCTACATGACACCATCTTTAAAACATTTTTAAGGTGTGCATTATTGCTCAGAACATATTCTATCTTGCTGAATTTTTCATATGGGCTTTGAAAAAATTTTATCATGCTGTTGCTGGATATAGTATTCTATAAATGTCAATTACATCAAGATGACTGATAGGGCTGTTCAGATCAACTAATCCCTTGCTTTCTGCCCACTTGATCAATCATTTACTAAAAAAATATGTCCAATTCTCTAAGTATAAATTTGGATTTGTGGGTTTTTTCTTTGTTGTTCTATAATTATCACTCATTTGAAGTTCTCTTGTTTAGTACATATGTGCTATACATTAATAGTTATATATATATATATGTGTGTGTGTGTCTGTGTGTGTGTGTATATATATATATATAATATACAATATATATATATAGCTGAGTACAATTATGTCTTCTTAGAGAATTAACTTCTTTATCAATATGTAAAGTCCTTCTTTATATCATAGTATATCCCTTGCTCTGAAGCCTGCTTTGTCTGAAATTAATATAGGTATTACAGCTTTCTTTGATTAGCAATAACAAGGTATATCTTTCTTCAACCCTTTACTTTTTTTGTGACAGAGACAAAGAGAGACAGAGAGAGGGACAGATAGAGACAGACAAACAGGAAGTGAGACAGATGAGAACCATCAATTCTTCATTGAGGCATGTTAGAGAAAGCACATTGATTGCTTTCTCATATGTGCCTTGCCTGGGGGGCTACAGCAGACCGAGTAACCCCTTGCTTCAGCCAGTGACCTTGGGCTCAAGCTGATGAGCCTTGCTCAAACCAGATGAGCCTGTGCTCAAGCCAGAGATCTCAGGGCTTTGAATCTGGGTCCTCTGGATCCCAGTATGATGCTCAATCCACTGTGTTACCGCCTGGTGAGGCTCCAACCCTTTACTTTTAACCTGAGTTTTTTTTTTTTTTTTGTTTTGTTTTTGGTATTTTTCTGAAGCTGGAAACGGGGAGAGACAGTCAGACAGACTCCCGCATGCACCCGACTGGGATCCACCCGGCACGCCCACCAGGGGGCGACGCTCTGCCCACCAGGGGGCGATGCTCTGCCCCACCGGGGTGTCGCTCTGTTGCGACCAGAGCCACTCTAGCGCCTGGGACAGAGGCCAAAGAGCCATCCCCAGTGCCCGGGCCATCTTTGCTCCAAAGGAGCCTCGGCTGCAGGAGGGGAAGAGAGAGACAGAGAGGAAGGAGAGGGGGAGGGGTGGAGAAGCAGATGGACGCTTCTCCTGTGTGCCCTGGCCGGGAATCGAACTCGGGACTTCCGCACGCCAGGCCGACGCTCTACCACTGAGCCAACCGGCCAGGGCCATTTTTTTATTCATTTCAAAAAATTTCTACCTTAACTTGTGTAGTTAAGCCATTTACAAATAAAATAATTATTATATAATTGGACTATTATAATACATGTTTGTAACTATTTTATATTTACTGCATTTGGTTTTTGTTCTCTTTCCCCTCTATTTATGCCTTTGCATGTTTGAACTAAGCATTTTATAGGATTCCATTTTATGCTCTTTCTCAGCATTTCAGTGATACCTCTTTGAAAAATTTGATCCGTAGTTTCCTTAGTGTTTAAAATGCACATCGTTGCCTAAAGTGTGGTGGCACAGTGGATAAAGCTTTGTCCCACAACACTGAGGTTCCCAATTTGAAATCCTGGGTTTGCCTGGTCAAGGTACATATGAGAAACAATGAGTTAATGCTTCCCACTCCTCCCTCGTTTTTTCTCTCTCTCCTCTCTCTAAAATCAATAAACAGAATAAAATAAAATGTACATTGTTAATTAATCTTCCTTCTTCGAAAAAACACTATAGTGTGTCACATGTAATGTAATGCCATATAAGAGAGTATTCCAAATTCTTTCCTCCCATACATTATGATATTTCTGGTATTCACTTCACTTATTCATATGCTATACTCACCCAATACACTGACAATAATTCATCTTAACCAAAATGGGTATTTTAGATAAATTAAGAAAAGTAAAAATAATTGCTTTTTTTATTCTCTGATGTTATTCCATTCATTATCTAGATGAAGTGTTTGACCAAACTCATTGTCCTTCTACCTACGTGTTATTTTTTTTACCATTTCTTTCAAAACAGTTCTTCTAAAATAAATTCCCCAAATTTTTGTCTAACAAATCATCTCATCTCTTTAACTTTTCAAAGATCATCCACTTGAATAATTCTAAGTTGTTGTTTTTTCCCCGCAATTTATATATTTCACCTCACCTTCTTTTTGCTTGCATGATTTTGAGGAGAAGTTGACTCAAATTTTTATTTCTTTATTCTATAGGTAAGATGTCTCCCTCCCTTCATCTTCTTTCAAAGTTTTATTTCTGGCTTTGGTTTTCTACAGGTTGAAAATACTATACCCAAGTCTAGAATTTGGGTGTTTATTCTTCTTAGTGCTCTCTGAGATTCCTAGATTTTTGCTTTTATGCCTCTCATTAATTTTTTAAAAAATATTCAGCCACTAACTTCAAATATTTTTTTCTGTTCTTTTCCTCTGCTGGTATTCCAATTACATGTTTGCTACACCTTTTGAAAATTCCCCACAGTTCTTGTATGTTATTTTCTGATGATGAAAATTATTTTCTTTTTGCCTTTTAATTTAAAAAGTTTCCTTTGACCTATTTTCTTGTTCATGATTCTTTCTTAGCATTGTCCAATATTTTAATAAACCCATCAAAAATGTATTATTCCTAATATAAGTCCATAAAGACATTTTTCATTTATGTTTTTATTTTTATCATTTCTTATTATTTGTCAGTTTCCTTATCTTTGTTTGAATCACCATATGTTCTTGAATAATAACTACTTTAAAATATTTCTTTTTTATTTATTGGTTTTAATAGGAGAGGGAAAGGGAGAGGGAGAGAGAGAACATCAATCTGTTCCTGTAACGTGCCTGATTGGGGATTGAATGGACAAGCTCTGTGCTTAAGGATGATTGTTCTAACCAACTGAGCTCTCTGGCCAGTGCAATATTCATTTTTTATTTGCAGTATTCTCTACTTATCTGCAGTTTTGCTTTCCATGGTTTCAGTTATTTGCAGTAAACTGCTGTCTAAAAATATTAAATAAAAAATTCATAAATAAACAAGTTATATGTTTTAAATTGGACTATTGTGAGTAGCGTGATAAATCTCACACAGTCTCACTCTGTCCTACCATGTGCATCCCTTTGTCCATTGCATCCATGTTAAACATGCTACCGCTGATTACTCACTTAATAGATAGACATCTAGGTTACCATATCCATTGCTGTGATGTTGCAGTGCTTGTGCTCAAGTAACCCTTATTATACTTAATAATGACCTAAAAGCTTAAGAGTAACAAGGCTGGCAATTGAAATATGTCAAAAAGAAGTTATAAAGTGCTTCCTTTAAGCAAAAAAAAAAAGAAAGTTCTCAATTTAAAGAAAATTATATGTTAAGGTTGTGAAGATCTATAGTAAAAACAATTCTACTTGTAAAATTTTGAAAAAGGGCCTGACCAGGCAGTGGCGCAGTGGATAGAGCATGGACTGGGATGTGGATAAACCAGGTTCAAGACCCCGAGGTCACCAGATTGAGCGCGGGCTCATCTGGTTTGAGCAAAGCTCATCAGCTTGGACCCAAGGTTGCTGGCTCGAGCAAGGGATTACTCGGTCTGCTGTAGCCCCACGGTCAAGGCACATATGAGAAAGCAATTAATGAACAACTAAGGTGTTGCAATGAAAAACTGATGATTGATGCTTTTCATCTTTCTCCGTTCCTGTCTGTCTGTCCCTATCTATCCCTTTCTATGACTCTCTCTTTGTCTCTGTTAAAAAAAAAATTGATAAAAGAAAATGAAATGTGTGCTAGTTTTGCTGTTGCAACTCAAAAACTGCAAAAATTACAGTGCTTAATAAATCCTAAAATGGAAAGGGCACCATATTTGTGGGTGGAAGACCTGAACAAAGGGAGCCCACATTCATATAACTTTTATTATAGTATAATATAATTATTCTATATTTAGTTATTATTGTTAATCTCTTATTTGTCTGATTTGCAAATTAAGCTTGATCATATGTAAATGTAAAAAAAAAAATTTTTATAGCGGTTTTTGCTATTTGTGGTTTCAGGCATCCACTAGAGCCTTGAAACATATCAGCACAGTTAAGGGGGAACGGCTATATAGACCCTATCACATTAATCATCACAGTTTTTAATTTTCTGTGAGATAATTAAGAAATCTGTGTGACTATCTGAGTCTACTTACAATCATTTCTTTGTGTCACAGACTATTTTTTTTTAACATTTTACCTAGTCTTATAATTTTTTGCTGAAAGTCAGATATGATATAACAGGGCCATAGAGATCCGATAAATAGTCTGTTAGTGTGAGGTTATGTTAATTTGGCTATGCGTTGTGGTTTGTTTAATGTGCTATAACTATACATACCCGAGGCTTTAAATCTGCATATATTTTTCATATTTGTATTCTTTCTTAGAAATCCCTTCTCTAGGATATTATTCATCTGTTCTTGTTGTCTTTGAGCTTCCTCAGGAACTGCTCCTAAAGCACAGTCTGTATCTTGAAGTTTTTTTCAGCTGTAATCTACATTTATACTGGATCCCTAATGGCATAGCGATACAATATAGAGGAGAGAATATATCCTATAATATTATGATAAATTCTCAATCTTTTAGTGAGCCTGTGTCTCTAAGCTGTGAAATGCACATGTATTTCATAAGTTCTTTTTCCTCCTTAGATGCAATAGGGAGCCGAGAGTGGTCTGGATTTGGAGAAAAGTTCTTCAGGTAGAATGAGGCTCTGGTTAAAGTCTCTCCCCTTAAGTTTATTCTTCTCTTTTCTTTCCAGAGACAGGATAGGATCTTTCTCGGTTTATCACCATGAGAATCTGCTGGGATTCGTGGAGGTAAAACTGACAAAAAGAGTTTTCCAAAGATTGTGGCCCCCAGAAAGTTCCTAATTTCAAGGTAGTCCTCACTGAAGCTCTAGAACTTAATCAAAATTAGCATTTAGTATTCCTACAATGTTATATCACCAGGTAATCTCTAGTATAATTTTAATCTGCCAATGTCTCCAGATTTCTGGGTGGTGATTTACCATGTGACATCAGCTTTCTAATGGGTCCAAGAAAAGACATTGATTTTTAACCTGTTTAGGTTTTTCTTGTTGTTAGGATGAAAATGATTACTTCCAAGCCTTTTAAGTGTTAGAGTTGTAACCAAAAGTATTATTCAAGTATTTTTCATCATAAGTCATGACTTTTATAATTTCATTTGAAAATCTTCAATTTAGGATGGATAGTACCAAGTAGCTATAACAACAGAGTGGTGATAAAACACCTCCATCTCTCTCAAATTTTATCATGTGGTATCAACTTTTATAACAGATATCCCAAGTACACTCATAATTTTCAGCTCATTCTTTAAAATCCATCTAAAAAATTCGCATAATGGCACCAATTATTATTTCTCTTCTGTTTTCTCATTTCTTCCTTAGTCATCCTTTCATTTTGAAATGTAAGTTTCCCATTATGCAGCCCCTGCTTAGAAACTGAGATAGCCTCATGAAAATTCTCTATGGCTTCCCAAGAAAAAGTTTACATTAAAATACATGATTGGGCAAAAATCTTTCTAAACACAACAGTCATAATCATCTGCATCAATAGCATTAAATAATTTTTCTCTGATTATCAAAAATCTAGTTTAAATTTACTTGGTATTCATAGCATTCTAACCATGTATGGAGGAATAGTTAATTTATACTTTGGAAAAAAGTAAAGTGATTATTCCTGCCAGAGAGTCCTTTCTTAAACCACAGCAAAGGGTTAGTTTTCTTACCATAAAAAATTAAACCAATTTTAAAAAAGTTCTTCAGAATCAATCTTTTTAACCAAAATGACAGTTCTAGATACATGAATGATTTTACTTTAACAGCTATTCAGACTAGCCATTTTATAAAGCTAAAGAAGATGATATAGGGGGAAAATAATGTTGTATTATATCCCTGGAATAAAGTGTTCTATTCTAACTTTTATCAGATGGTGTTGAATTTCCAGATGTACTGATTCAACACTGATACAATATTCACAGGATCCCAATTATCATTTGTCTTTTTGCCTCTGACAATGTGAAGTCTTGGGTCTTCATGAACAAAGTTGTCCACTAATCAACCACAAATACTAGAGTGAAGAAAAACAGTAGCACAATTTTTAGCGGATGTGTAGTGATGATAGTTAAAAATGTAACTTCATGTTTAAGTTTTATATGGATTGCTTCTGTATTGTTCTTTCATGAATCTTATGTTGTTTTCCTTAAAATATAAAGTGATTCAAAACCACTGAATAAAAAAAATGACAAAAATGTTTTTAGTAAAAGAATACTGAAAAAAACTTTCTAAAAATAACTTGAATAGAAATAATATCTTGGTTAAAATATATTTTACTTATTTACTTATTAAAATTTTGAAACTGAATTATTTAAGTTTAAAATTTGTGTCTAATACACACTTATAATTTGTGCTATATTCCCCATCATTCAGTACTAACTAGAAACAATGATTTCTATGTTGGCATATTGTATATAGGTTTGCACATGTGTGTGTTTATGTGTGATAGTTATGTATGCATTCAATTTTAGGTTACAATGAGAGCAACTGTTTACTAAAGTAAATGTTTTATTTAAATTAATTTAAATTCAAAACATGGTATACAATTTGAGTGTACTGCCTAAGCTTTTGGTTACAGATTTTTTTTTCTCATAACAGCATTTCTATTTTATATAAACAAATAGGAAAATAACATTTTGAAAAGGTTATTGCCTCAACCAAAGGTATCAAGTAATGCACAATATATCCACCAGCAGTGTTGAATCTTTTACAATCACCTTAATTTATTCAACTGTAATATTTTCTGAATGATTCCATATCATTTGATATTTACTCATGTCACCTGTGCCTTGGTTATGTCCATTTTCATGGAAAAGCAATATATATTTGAAAGATGGTAAATGTCATGAAAATAACAAAGAATGATAAGAAGTCATCTAAGTTTTTTATTAAGACATTTTCTCATAGATTTTCACCAATCTTGATTTAGAGGATAGATTTTTAGAAGCGAATGTTTTCCTGAAATATAGCTTAAATCTACATGATACTGCCAGAATTGTTCTCATATTTTTAAGTGATAGCATGGTAATATAAAGTCAATGTTTTTAGTGTATTTAGATATGATGCTATCATATTAAAGGCTTTTCCATGAATATTAATTAATTAAAGATGGGATATATTATGTGAAAAATAAGATATTTATGTGCTTCATATCATATGTATGCTTAATTTTGCTACCATTTTTCTTGTGTTTTTTTTTTAATTTCCCTTTTTATATTTTAGATCTGAGGAGGGGAGATAGTGAGACAGACTTCTACATGTACCCTGACCAGGATTCACCCTGCATCCCCTGTCTAGGGCCAATGATTGAATCAACTAAGCAATTTTTAACACCTGATGCTGATACTCAGACCAAAGAGCTGTCCTCAGCACCCTGGCTTATGCTGGAACCAATCGAGCCACTGGTTGTGGGAAGGAAAGGAGAGAGTGCAGAGAGGGAAGAGAGGGAAGCAAATATTCACTTCTTCTATGTGCCATGTTAGGGAGCAAACCCAGGATGCCATATGCTGGGCTGACACTCAATCCACTGAGCCATGGGATTTGTTTTCTATTATAAAAGACTTAGATTCCCCATTAATATTTTTTTCCAATTCTGAGAACATATTGGAATGTTCATATCAAATGTAATCTAATTTAATATTAAATTTCAGATTATTGTCCTGGTGTTTATTTTATTTTATTTTTTTGAATGCAGATATTTTAGCAGTAGAAATTGTGGGATAAAGTATTTAGTAATAAAGCTTATGTTATAAAAAACAGTTCAGAATAAATCTGGTTACAGAAAACTGATTCTTCAGATCTGTTTTCTTTTTATTCTTCTTGCTACTTTCCAACCACATTACAATATAAAACTTAGTACGAGGATAATTATTCATTCATGTGTGAATTAGTTTGTATTTTGGTTAGAAGTCAAATTTAAGTATATCTGTTCAGAGTAAGCATATAAAGAGTAGCATCATTAATATTTTAGAAAATACCAAATTGCTGAAGTTTTCAGTACATTGAGATATTTTCATTCAGTATTAAAGTATCTACTAAAGTTTGAGATATTATAGGGCAAGTTATGTTAATTATTATCCATAGGCATTGTCATGGTACTTTTTTCACAGTATACATTTAATAAATATTTATTTTATTTAGAAATAATATAAGCACAGTTTCATAATTAAATAACATAGTAACTTGAATTTCTGATTACTCCTTAATTTTTGGTTTCTTCAATGTTCTAAAGCTAAAGAGAATATTGAACTTCATTCCTCAATAATTTGCAAATGTACTAAAAAGCAAGACAATATAAAATATATGGCATAAAAACATTACATGAAGATATTAATATACTAATAAGAAAAAAGAACCTATGACAAAAAAATTTTCAGTAAAAAATACTGAAAAAAGCTTCTAAAAATACCATGACTAGAAATAATATCTGGGATAAAATATATTTTACTTATTTATTGACTCATTCTTATAATTTTTATGTCTCCATGGAAATCCCCCATCTATCCATGATAGTTGTTTAGTTTTTCCATATAACATCTAACATATCACATGCAGATACTTAATTTCCTTGTCAGTTCCACCAGAAATGTCAATCTGAATTTTGTGTGTTAAATAATTTGTCTGTTGATATTATTTTTGTCTTGCATTTTCATATATCTCATAAATCTTGAATTAAAACCAACATTTTATGTAAGATAATAAAGACTGAGGTAAATAACACTAAATGTGTCACTTGCTGAGCCTCTAGTGGGCCACTGTTTGCATCCCATCTATCTTTTGTCATTGTTGCTCATTTTTTTGTTTTGTTTTAAGAGAGAAGGGGGAGATAGAGAGACAGACTCCCACCTGTGTTCTGACTGGGATCCACCTGGCAACTCCCATCTGGGACCAATGTTTGAATCAACTGAGCTATCCTTAGTTAGCTCCCTGAGAGGAAAAGAGAGAGAGAAAGGGGAGAGGGAGGGGAAGAGAAACAGATGGTCGCTTCTCACTTTTGCCCTGACAGAGGATCGAACTTGGGATGTTTGAATGCCTGGCTGACACTCTATCTACTGAGCAAACCTGCCAGGGTCTGTTTGTTTAAAGCTTTTTATATTTAATATTAATTCATTGTCTTGCAACTTCAGTTCTTTGAATGATTCATAAATGTTAATGTTTTTTACATTAATTGTTTTCTCATTGTTAGTATAGGAATATGTACATTTATATTCTCTTCTTATTTATTTATCTACTTATCTAATCATTTTGACTTTTACTCATCTCTTTTTAATTTAAGTGAATATGTTATGAACCTGATTTTTCTGTATTGTTTCTGTCAGAATGTGTCAGATGCGGAATGTATCACTCTGTATCTGAGTGCTTGATGCAATTGAATTATCATTACTAGAAAGAAAACATTTTTTTACTAATGTGGTTAATACTTTATCATTTATTCTGCCTCTGCAGACAAGAAGATAATATACAAGGTTTGTGTACTCTAGCATTTTATAAAAATGTCGAGTTGGCTTTGCTTTTTTATATTTAATAAGAAAGCTGCTGAATGTCAGAAACTTAAATGTTTACAAAGAATAAAAATGTTTAAGCCAACTAAATATTTGCTCTTTTCTTGCTTAAATTATATTTTTGTATAAAAATGAAAAAAATCTATATCAATTTTTATCATGTTGATAACAGCCTTTGTACTATTTACTAATTGTTATGGTTCTTATTAATTGTATATTTTAAACAAAGATAGTGCTAAGTCAAGCCACCAATTCAGTTATATTTGAGAAATAAACTTTTGGTGTAAAATACTGTTAAGTATAAACCATTTTAGTATGAAAATGTTTTAATTTAAAAACTTTTGAAGTTCTATTTGATGAAATTTTTCTGTTTGACCATGAACTTTCTTATATTTGTTGTTTCTTTAATAATTTCACTGATGTGTAACAAAACAAAAAGTCATATGGAGCTAATGAATATTGTCAGAGTAATAAAAGTGATCATTCGGCCCTGGCTGGTTGGCTCAGCAGTAGAGCACTAGCTGGACATGTAGGAGTCTTGGATTCAACTTCTGGACATGGCACACAGAAGAATCAACTGACTATCTGTTTCTACACCCCTTCACCTTCTCTCTCTCCCTCCACAGCCATGGCTCAAATGGTTTGAGCAAGTTGACCCTGGACACTGAGGATGGCTCCACTGCCTTGCCTCAGATGCTTAAGTAGCTCATTTGCCAAGCAATGTAGCAGTGGCCCCAGATGGGCAGAGCATTGCCTTGTAGGGGGCTTGCTGGGTGGATCCTGGTCAGGAGACATGCGGGTGTCTGTCTCTCTGCCTCCCAACCTCCCACTTAATAAAAAAACAAAACCAAAAAGAAACGATCATTCCCTTAAATACATAATAATTGAGCATGTATTAAACTGAATGTCCCAAATTCTATCAAATTATGAACCTTTTTTTCTTAATATCCATTACAGGATTTCCTTCAATAATTAGAAAGGTGTTTTCTGAAAAAGTGATACTTGACACAAATGATGAGTTCAGATGAATATAATATTGCTAAATTAAAAAAAATTAGTTAATCACTGGAAGTTAGCAAAAGCCTTTTCAATCTTATTAAAGACATTTGTTTGCACATGATTTTTCTCTGTATTATTTAATTAATATCTATGTCTCCTAGAGAAAGTGCCAATTAGCTCTCTATAATTTTGTGGTTATGATTTAGGTTAATTACCATTAAACATATTTTGGTAGTTTTTTCAGATTTAATTAGAAAATGGCATCCACTCAATACAAGCATTTAGTCCCAACTGAAATAATTTTTGATAATATTAAGTGATCACTACATTTATTTCTCCAAAACATTTATTGTATATGAGATCAAAGCAAAAGCAAGGATGTAATACACTTTAAAACTTCAACTTTTTGAGAAAATGTTGATATATTCCAAAATCTTCTCTCATTGTGAATCAACAATGCTTTTGATTGCTAACATCTTTAGTTGAGAGAAGTTGTATTAGTCCCCTTAAATTATTAAATAAATTTTGCTGCATCATTAAGTATCTAGGAATTAGGCAGGAAAAAAATGGCATTTAAATTTTTTGTTTCAGTTTTTCTCAAATTTCCAAAAGAATTCCCAAGTTGTATGTAAAGTTAAGTAAGACAAAAAAAATCAGAATAGTCATTTTATCCCATTAGCCTAAAGCCTATGTAATGGCTAGAAACAAAAACCACAAAGAAATAAACAAAACTGTAGCCAAGTATCCAAGTCAAGATCAGCATTATTTATTTTCTGGAAATTTCCATAAAAATTCTGTAGGAATGATAAACTGAACTGAGATAACATCAGAGTTAAGCAAGAATTAGATCATTTAAACTTTATATGCCATGATAAGATATTTAGGTTTTCCTCTAAATATAATCTGGGTTCTGTGAAGAATTTTAAAGAAATGGTTTTTAAATTTTTTATTACATTTATTGGGGTGACATTGGTTAATAAAATTATGAAAGTTTCAGGTGCATAATTTTACAATATACAAAATTTGTCTATTGCATTGTGTGTTCACCACCCCAAGTCAAGTCCCCCTCCATCACCATCTAACCTCCCTCTACCTTCTTCCACCTTCCTGCCATTCCTTTTCCTCCTGCAATCCCCACATTGAAATATTTTTACCTAATTCATACTTAAGAAATATCACTGTGGTTACACATGGGTTATGGTATATGAGAGAGGGATGACACATAAGAAGACAGAAGTGTTAGGGAAAGTTTAACATATTACAGTACACTGATCACTGATGGTGTTTATACTTAGACTGTTATCAGTAGAGCTATACATGTGATCAGCTTTGTATATGCTTTAGAATTATAGCCAAGAAGATCAAAATTGGAGTGTGGGTGAGATATATAAGAAAATTATGAGGCTAGTATGATGCCTTATTTCTGTTTTGGTCTACGTATCTAAGGACATTATTTATTTATTTAAATGGAAAAATCTTAATGAGAAGTGAAGTTGATGGTGTAAGTTTTGGTAGAAGAGTATTATAATTTCAGTTCTGTGCATAAAATAGTTTTAATATTGTTTTATATGTACAAATGAATGTTTCCAGTAGGCATTTGGATATAACAGGTTAATATGCAAAAGAAAATTTTAGGACAAAGATAAAGATAAAATAAGCATGCAGATTATACTTCAAGATATGGAATGTGAAAAGACATCACCTAGGGATGAGGTGTGATGAAGAAGATACCTAAGTTTTTCTTCAATTAGAGGTCCTATAGAAAAATCACCAATTAACACTGGTAAATATGTTAGCAGAATGGTAATAATAATTTCTAATAATAAGGTGGGCTATGAGAAAGTAGTGTTATAAAATTAAAATCTGTAAAGGCAGCCAGACTGAAAAGAGTCTTTACTATGGAATCTGGCCTTCACCCTTTAGCTGTACAGTTTTAGCCACTGTGTGGACAAACACCATTTATCATTTGAGAGGCATGTCATTAGCAATTAATTACAATGTCATAAAATTACACGTGATTATGTAATTCAAATATGTAATAATTTACCTCTAGTTTTGTTTCTTATAAATTTAAAAGTAGTTTATTTTTTATAATTTGAATACTGTTATAAAACAGAAAGGCCTTAATTTATATTTTACAACTTAATAAATGATTTCATATACTTTTGATATTTTGATAAATGTAAGAAGAGCAACCACTCCTCTCAGTGTCTCCTTTACATGAAGCTATTTTTTTTAAGATTTTATTTATTGGCCCTAGGCAGTTGACTCAGTGGTAGAATGTTGGACTGGTGTGTGGAAGTCCCAGGTTCGATTCCCGGTCACAGCATACAGGAGAAGCAACCATCTGCTTCTCCACCCTTCTCCCTTCTCTTTCTTGTTCTTTCTTTCTCCCCCTTCCACGGCCAAGGCTCGAATGGTTCAAGCAAGTTGGCCCTGGGTGCTGAGGATACTCCTTGTCCTCACCTCAAGTGCTAAAGTAGCTTGGTTGCTGAGCAATGGATTAAGTGGCCCCAGATGGGCAGAACATTACCCAGTAGGGGGCTTCCCAGGTTGATCCTGGTTGAGGCACATGTGGGAGTCTGTCAGTCTGCCTCCCTCTCTCTCACTTAAATTAAATAAAAAAGAAAGAAAAGATTTTATTTATTGATTTTAGTGAGAGGAGAAAGAGAAAGGAGAGAGGGTGGAGTGGAAAGCATCATCACCTAATAGTAGTTGCTTCTTATAAGTGCCTTGACCAGGTGAGTCTGGGGAGAAAGAAGGAAGAAAGGAAAGTATGAAAGAAAAGATGAAAGAAAGAAAGAAAGAAAGAAAGAAAGAAAGAAAGAAAGAAAGAAAGAAAGAAAGAAAGAAAGAAAGAAAGAGAAAGAGAGAGAGGGAGGGAGGGAGGGAGGAAGGAAGGAAGGAAGGAAGGAAGGAAGGAAGGAAGGAAGGAAGGAAGGAAGGAAGGAAGGAAGGAAGGAAGGAAGAAAGAAAGGAAAGGAAGAAAGAAGAGAGAAATTCTATTGTATGTATTTAATATTTATTCATTTATACATCCATGAATACTTGAGTTGTCACAACAGAAATTAAGAAAATATATGGAAACAATCCAAGTGCCCATCAATAGACAAGTGGATAAAAAATTGTGATATAATGATATATAACTTAAGCATAAAAAAGAATGAAATATTATGATATGTAATAACATGGATAGACCTAGAGTGCCTAGAGTGTATTATGCTAAGTAAAATAAGTCAGACAGAGAAAGACAAATGCCATATGATATTTCTTATATGTCAAACCTGAAGAATAAAATAAATGAACAAACATGGCCTGACCTGTGGTGGCGCAGTGGATAAAGTGCAGACCTGGAACACTGAGGTTGCTGGTTCAAAGAAACCCTGGGCTTGCCTGGTCAAGACATATAGGAATTGATGCTTTTTGTTCCTATCCCAGTCTCCCTCTTTCTCTCCTCTAAAAATGAATAAAATAAAAAAGACATTTATATATATAATAAATGAACAAACGAAATAGACTCAGATACAGAGAGCAAACTGGTGGTTGTTGGAGGTGAAGGAGGTTAGGAGGCAAGGTGAAAAAGGTCAAGGTATTAAGAACTACAAATTGGTAGTTACAAAATTGTTCAAAATTGGTAGTACAAAGTGTAGTTACAAAATAGTCACAAGGATGTTAAGTACAGCAAAGGAAACAGTAAAAAAATATCATTATAACTATGTAAATATCACTAGAATTATAACTATGTAAATATCACTGGTATTATAAATATCACTGGAACATTTTGTAAATTATATGGTTGTCTAACCACTAAGCTGTATACCTGAAACTAATACAAAATAATATGAAATGTATATTGTAGTTAAAAAATAATAAAATAACAAGAAATAAAATATACAACACTTAAAGCATTATTCCATAAAATACCCTGCTATGAGGTATTACATGTCTTTCTCAAAACCTGTACTTTTCCTTTGAAGGATATAATATCATATCAATACACTGAGCATAACTAAAATCATATTATTTTATGCCAAGAAGCAAAATGGGTCTATTAAGATATCACTAAGTCTTACTATTTACTAATAAATGTATCACCAAGTAGCTCACATAGTTCAAATACTCACCAATTGTTAAATCTCACTTGATATAACTTTGAAAACTGTTAAACCAACCTCTGGCTTTTTTTCCATAGCTGTCTATGGAAATTTCATATGAATGTTAACAGGCACTATATAAATACTGCTAATAATTCTCTTCTTTGTTTTCTTTATCATAAGCCTCAAATTTTATATTCTACCCAATCTCTTACAGGTATTAGTAATCTCTCTTAGCAGATTATTTAGCAAATGACACTACAACAGAAAAAAATATGGACACCTTAAGATCTTGTTAAAGCCGTAAATGCCATGCCTTGACAAGGACTCTGAACTGTGTCAATCTAGACATGAACAATAGGGAAGGACTTACTTCTGAACAAATGACGGGATGAAAAAGCATATATAGATTTTTCTTCAATTCATATAAGAAAACAGTTGTAAATCCCCAACACTAGTAGTCATTTTTCTTGTTAAAGTCAAAGCCACAGAATTTATATTCTCAGACACATTCACCCTTAGCTTATCCTCTTCAGATAATTAATAATACAGCACTAATCTTAGTAAATCATCTATTGCTTTGCTTTCCCACTCCCTGCCTCATATTCCTGTTTCTTATTCCCCTTTTCATTGAACAAATAAAGGGCTTTTAACATATCAAAATTATACTGACAGAAGGCAGAGCAGTCACTGGTTCAGAACATACCTTTTGTTACAACAGTAAATAAAGTTGTTGTCTTTCTCTCTCAATTATTTTCTTATTGGCTTATCTGACAACACATTACACTAAGAAACAAAATCTGTAAAGAAACCACTTTGGAAAAAAAGTAATTACTTTCAGAATTGGTGGTTCCTTTCCTTTGGAATTCTCCCATCAACATCTGACACCTCCTTATCACATGATGTGTTCCAAACATGAAGTACAGAGAAAAAGCTATCTGCTATCATATATTGATGAACTGAACTTTAATATGTTTATTAATGCTAAAATTCACCTGAAATACACGGGGGAAAAGTATACAGCCATTTAAAAAGGGGTAAATAAATTTTAAAATCAGTAAATCTTTTTTTTAAAAGATAGTAAGTATATCTTTATAGTTACTTTAAAAATTTTCAATGAAAAGCATAATATAGATATATGTTGTCTAATAACAAAATGTGTTATGAAAGAGTTTGTATAATTTAAAAAGCAATAGTAAATAATTTTTATTATATGATTAAATGCATTGGGCTTAATACACACTAAATATTTTTATGCAGTGAATACATAGTATTGGGAAGATCTGCATGATTGTCTATGAGTCACTTTAAGTCAAATAAGTTTCTGATTTATTAAATATATGTATTATTTATTTATATTTTAAGTTTTTATGACAACATTGCCTCAGAATGCCAACCATTTAAGTAAGCTCAATACCAAAGGATGAACTGCTTTTGTCAGATGCAGAGTCAATCAACTCGAAAGTGGCATATTACCAAGAAATGCTAAAAATAAATTGTTTCTTTTTAAATAATCTTTTTTCTTTTTATAGGACATAATCCCCAAGTAATAGGAATGTACGCCATATATGTTTCACTTATTGATTTTGTTGTTGTTGTGGTTGCTGCTGGCTCACTTAAAAAAGTGAGCAGTTACACATTAACAATAACCTCTAATTTGATTTGGTTGAAGAAGTTTGAAGAATGTATTTAGAACTGCAACTCTGCCCCATCATCCTCTCCCCTGCTTTTTAAACTGGCCACAGCAATATTAAAATTTTTGATGGTATGTTTTAATCAAATAGAAAGTTGTATTATCAGAGTAAAAATATAGAGAGAGTGAAAACAGCAAGCAAATGCAAAAGAAGTTATTTGTGTAATTCCTTCTACCTGTAAGAACCTTCTATACTAATTATTAGTACATTGTTAGATACTTTTTTAGAGTATGTATGCACTGGCTGTAAAAAGGGAAAGAGTTATCTTATGATTTTTAGCATATTGGAAAAGTACCTCTATTGATAAAATTAGTTTTCTACTTTATATTTTTATTTTTATTTTTGAGAGTGAGAGAGACAGGAACACCGAGTTGCTCCTGTATCTACCCTGACGGAGGGATCCAACTGGCAACTTCTATGCTCCAAGCCTTTAACCAACCAAGCTGTCCATCCAGGACTTAATTTTTATTATTATTTGTTAGAAAGACAGAGAGAGGAAAAGTGAGAGAGAGGAGAGAGAAGGCGAAGCATTTGTTGTTCCACTCAGTGTTGAATTTTTTGGTTACTTCTCATGTGTGCCCTGACCGGGGATCGAACCTGCAAACTTGTTTTGGGATGATGCTCTTAACCAACTGAGCTAACCCACCAATGCCAGTTTTCTATAGTTTAATGGCATGAAATATAATTTTTATATTACATCAATGACTTAAAATTTTTAATTAACTTTGGCAAATAATTGGAAATAAAAAAATGAATTCTACAGAATTTCACAAATAAATTCTACAATCTCCAATAACAAATGCCATTATCCAATGGCTAAGCAATTACAATGCTATGAACATTCACAGTATGAATGTACTGAAAAGGGCAACAGACAAAAAGAGGCATTGCAATATTACTTGCACAGAATTATTAAAACATCTTTTCTTTAAAATCCCAATGTGAATTTTATCACTTCAAAGATATACAGCATTTCCAAACTTTACCTTATACATCTTATATTTGCAAACTTTACCTTATACATCTTTTAAAATGTTGAAGAAATTTTAAACAATCTAAAAGGCACTTAGCAAAGCTGAAAATTCCACATACTGTAATACCGTCCACTCCACGATGAAAATATTATTTTAATTTTGGAGGGCTTTGTTGTCTAAAACTCTCTGATCACATTTAATCCATCAGAAAAGGGGCAGCGTTGTTTTTGTACTAACACTGCCAGTCCCTATCTGGAATATCTTTCATGCCTCCATGCATCTTGCTCTGTGAAATCACGGTGATGGTCTATGATTAGAGCTGTCAAAGTTTTATGTGTTCTTTTGAATTTATAATTTACGCCTTTTAACTTGACAGGTGATTATTCTTTTTCATATCTTGAAGACACTGATGAAAATATTTATATATTAACAAAATCCCACATTTCCCAACACTTCTTACAAATGATGAGTACACAAAAGTGACACTGTGTTTGAAGTCACACATCATAGCATTTGATTCATCTTTTTCAGTCCTTAGCCTTGACAGGTGTTGACAGTTTGTTTTCTATCTTAGTAACTGCTGCAAGCTGTCATATCTACTTCCAATTAATACATATCTATTACAGTCCAGCAGCTCTAACAAATGCAAAACTACAAACTATTTCCTCAACTTTCACTAACCAGGTGTTACCATGGTATCTGGGTTCCGCAGGAAAAGTGATGTGTCCTGTTTCTAACAAATATATTGTCAATTATTAGACCTACATATTTTATTCTTGGACAAAAGCCATCAGTATAATAATAGAACTTTGACTTACAATGTAATTCATTGAAAAAGATACACAAAAAAGTCAGTAAAATTTTACATGCCTTGACATTAACTGATTAATTTGTCTATTTTTTGTGATTTCTTCTCCAATTTGAAATTTTGATCTTAAATAATATCATTCAAGTTTTCATAAATTCCAAATGTTATGTTTCTTCATTTTTATTTTTGGAATAAAAAAGTACTAAAGTCATTGAACTTTTACCACCATGTATTAAATTCTGACTAAAAGATTATTAGAAAAATAAGTTTCAGAAAAATATTATATTTTCAAAAAATTTCAAAGTACTACTTCAGGAAAGACAATGTTGATGGATAAGTAGATAGATGATAGATAGATAGATAGATAGATAGATAGATAGATAGATAGATATTATATATATTTTAATAGCAAATTTTTAAAAATAGAAGCTCTTAAATCATTTTGACTGATGGTCTATGCTACTCATATCCAATTAAGGAAATATCAATTAAACTTCTAATAATTAAAATGAATGAGTTGCAGAAAAAGTTAAATTAAGAATGACATTCTTCATGTTGATGTGAAAAGAATTATCTTGTAAATTATATTGAAATGGTACTAAGATGCAGAGTAGTTTTCTTACCACATTAGTGTATATAAGTAAAAGAGATACATAACTGCTTAGTTCTTTTCAGAATAAGACAACCTCAGTTTAATGGGCATAGCAATATTAATTAATATTTTTTGTTCATTGTGTCATAATCAGCAGATAAGCATAAGTAATTCTGTATGAGAATGACATCTGTACAAGGAGGTGGCTGTGATGGGGCCTGGAAATGTGAGGTCTGGCAAGATAATGTCTGTTTGAGTGTCTGTATCATTTTGTAATTGTTAATTGCTTATACAAATGAAATGGAGTAGAAGAGAACACTAAACACTAAGAGAAAGAAGACAGAGGAGAAAAGGTCGTATGAGTTAGAATATAAATATAGATAGTTTTAGTCAAGTCAGATAAAAAAGAATAATAATTTTTGTGATGCCAGAAACCTTATTTCATAAGTGGTTTGTGTACTAGGTGCACTGTACTCTAGTGTAGTGCAGTTCAGAATGTATTAACTGTATTCTTGTACTCATTTTTTTACAAATATGTCAGATCACTATTATATTCCAGTCCCTTTGTTCAACACTGGCTAAATAGTGACAACAAAATATAAATAAGAACTCCATTCACTCAAGAGATAATATTCACTGATTTCTGTTTTAGGCAATTTGAATATATCAGTGAATAAATCTAACAAAGACCTTTGCTTTTTCATAGTTTATATTTTAGAATAAGGTTGTATACATTAAAACTATCAATAAATAAGTAAACAGTACAGGTTATTAGCAGGCAATGCATACTACAGGAAACAAGGGAATAAAAAAGGTGAGAACTAATCAGATTTAGAACTATTTTGAAGGTAGTATATGCAGGATTTTATGCTTGATTGATTTTAAGGACAGAAAGGGGGAAGAAAAGTAGGAGGGAGGGGGAGAGAGAGAAAGTCAAAGAGAGAAAGAAAATAAAAGGCAAGAAAGACTACTCCTCAAAGATGAGTCCAAGGTTTTTGAATCAAACACCTGGTAAGATGGTGCTTCC
Source organism: Saccopteryx leptura (assembly GCF_036850995.1). NCBI lineage: Eukaryota > Metazoa > Chordata > Mammalia > Chiroptera > Emballonuridae > Saccopteryx > Saccopteryx leptura. The sequence goes on along the minus strand of NC_089503.1, from coordinate 322,612,718 downwards.
ATAAACTAGGATAACAATATTGCAAGTAGAGATGCTTTTTTGGGAATCATCAGTTCAGTTTTATATACAGTGAATTGGCATAGATATATAAAACTAAGTGGAAATATTCTGTAGGCAATAGGAATTATGAGGCTGGAATTTAGAAAGAAATCTCTGAAGATGTAAACTTAAAGAATACAAGCATATAAATGCTGTTTAAAGTCAGCCATAAGACTGGATGAGGCCTGACCTGTGGTGGCGCAGTGGATAAAGCGTCAACCTGGAGTGCTAAGGTTGCCAGTTCAAAACCCTGGGCTTGCCCGGTCAAGGCACATATGGGAGTTGATGCTTCCTGCTCCTCCCCTTGTACTCTCTATCTCTTTCCTCTCTCTCTCTCTCCAGTAAAAATGGATAAATAAAATCTTTAAAAAAAAAAGACTGGATGAGTTCACCATGTGAGTGTAGAAATTAAAAAAAATGTAAAGGAGGACCAAGGGTTCAACTTATATAATGAGTACACACTCCAAATCCCCCTCCCCAAACAGCAACATATACTATGTGTATATAAATGGGTAGGAGTTACAATAATGAGCAAAGAACATGTCAGTAAGTTCTTCTAAAGCCAAACATAAGATTTTAAAAATAATAATAATAATAGCCTATTTAATTAATAATTTTAGAAACAGAATTATGAACATTTTGTGTGTTAAGGTATTTACCATTCTTTTAAAATATTTAATATGTATTTAAAATATTAAATGTATTAATATTTTTACATATATTTAAACTTGTTATATAACATAGAAATTCACTTATAAGTAATTTACTTTTTCATAAAGCATTTTTATGACTTTGCACAGACATTTTAGAAACTGCCTTTATCCACACTATAACTTTTTTTCTGAGTGAGCTAACACAGTGTTCTCCAGAATCTTATTTTACGGCTGAAAAAAAAAATGTTGATAATCCTCTATTCTCTGTTTACTGTCAAAAAGATTTTCAAAAAGAAATCTTCCCAGTTGAACTTCACATGAGATAAAAAGAGATCCTATGGACAGCACTCCGAGCTCGAGAAGTATGTGTATCACTAACAAATGTGGATGGTTAGTTATTATTATTGATACAGTATTGGTGAAAGAACAGGAATATTTATTATTGGGTTATGTTCATGACAACAAACATTTCTAAATATTTTTTATTTATTAAATTGAATGGAATGACATTGGTTAATAAAGTTATATAGGATTTAAGTGTATAATTCTATAGCACATCATCAATATATTGCATTGTGTGTTTATCACCCAAAGTAAAATTTCCTTCTGTCATCATTTATTTGACTCCCTTTACCCTTTCCTAAGTTTCCACCCCTTTCCCTCTGCTCACTACCATACTGTTGTTTGTGTCTATGAAATTTTGTTTGTTTGCTTGTCTTGTTTGTTGTTTTCAGTTTTATATCACACGAGTGAAATCATATGGTTCTTGGCTTTTTCCATCTGACTTATTTTGTTTAGCATGATTTTCTCAAGATCTGTCCATCCATGTTATCACAAATGGCAGTGTTTTATTTTTTCTTATGGATTAGTAGCATCAATTTTAGATATTTTCAAGTAAAAAAAACTAAGTAGGACCAAAACTTGTAAAGTCATATACTTTTTATAAGTAATGAGAATAATTATTGGGTGCGGGCAAAAAAAGTGCAGAATCTTTTAATTTAAAAAAAAGTTTTGCAATAAAGATTTGTTTGCAATAAAGACTTTTTCCAATAAAATGTCAGATCTCAGTGGTTTCATCAACAAGATAGATGATGCTTTGTTATAACGGTATATGCCTACAAATAATAGTCACTTGATAATGTAGCATTTTATACATGTGTTTTCTTAAATATTTACTTTAACATGTGCAATTTGAAATAAATGTGAATCAAACTAGGGATCAACTTTCATTTTTTATATGTAAAGAATTTGACAACTTAAATTAAAAAGATATAAAAATACTTTCTGGGCCCTGGTTGCATAGCTCAGTTGATTCGAGTGTTGTCCTGATTAAGGCAAGGTTGTGGATCAATCTCCAGTCAGGACACATCCTATAATCAACTAATGAATGCATAAATAACTGAAACATCTCTTTCTCTCTCTCTCTCTCTCTCTCTCTCTCTCTCTCTCTCTCTCTATCACCTATCTATCCATCTGTCATCTATCTATCTCTACTTCTTTGTCTCTCTCCCTTCCTCTGTCTAAAAATCAATTAAAAAAAATGCCCCCTTCACACATAAACACAACTTCAATTTAATGTTAGTATAATTTTTTGCTTAATGCTTCCAAGATCATCATACATTTATCTACACATTTTGTAAATTATTATAAGTGTACCGTTATTGTGCAGCATGTTACTTTTCTCACATTATTGTAATTTTGATCAATTGTAAACAAATTTGTGGTTCTACAAAACTATCCATTAAAGAGACAAGAAAGATTAACTTAAAGTATTCTAAACAATTTATTATGTATATAATTTTATTATTTTTCTTAAAGCCATACAAACCTTCATTTAGTGAGTATGGAATTATACATTTTAAAGATATTTAATGCCTTAATTTTTTTTAGATTATTAGCTTTATGGTATTAATATGTTTTCTGACAATTCTTGTATGTCCTAATCTACTGAATGATGTTTTGGTACGTTGCACCAAAGCATGCTAGATATATAAAGTTATGAGGACTCTTTCTTTCTGCTATATGTATTTGTAAAAGTTCTTTACACTTAGCACTCAGTTTCACAGTCTCTACCACAGAGCTAATATAACTCATCTAATTGAGTTGTTAAAATAAGAATGCTTTTTAAACTACTTCTTAAACAATAAAAAATATACACGTTAGACATTATTATTATTCACAGGCTAAAGTAATTCTATGCTTTCACATCATAAAAACAAGTTTCTTTTGAGATTTTATTTATTCATTTTGAGAGAGAGAGAGAAGAAAGGGGGAGAAACAGGAAGCTCAACTCCCATATGTGCCTTGACCTGGCAAGCCCCAGGTTTGGAACCAGATACCTGACATTCCAGGTGACGTTTTATCCATTGAAACACCGCAGGTCAGACCATAAAAACTAGTTTTAAGTTGCTATTCCACATACTAGTTTTGTGTACTTTGTTACTGATTTTTAACATTCTATACTATAAGAATCATTGGTTATAGTGGAAAAGTAATTTGGTAAAATAGAAATAACATAGGCTTTATGTAAAATCAATTTGCATTTTACTCTCTGCTCTACCACCTACAAGTATTGGCTTTTGCCTTCTTTTTAATTTTCTTAAGTCTCACTCTAATTTTTAAAATGAAGATAATATGTATATTTTAGAAAGTTATTTTTAAAAGTATCCTTTCTTAGAAATTGTTAAAATCTGTAAAGTTGTAAAACATACATACTGGTGCTAACATAAATGAGAATCAAAATTAATTAGTATATAAATGTGGGTGTGCATGTATAAAGAATAAGGTTGGCCCTGGCCGGTTGGCTCAGTGGTAGAGCGTCGACTTGGCGTGCAGGAGTCCAGGGTTCGATTCCTGGCCAGAGCACACAGGAGAAGTGCCCATCTGCTTCTCCACCCCTCCCCCTCTCCTTCCTCTCTGTCTCTCTCTCTCCTCCCGCAGCCAAGGCTCCATTGGAGCAAAGTTGGCCCGGGCACTGAGGATGGCTCTGTGACCTCTGCCTCAGGCACTAGAATGGCTCTAGTGGCAAGAGAGTGATGCCCCAGATGGGCAGAGCATCACCCCCTGGTAGGCGGTGCCGGGTGGATCCCGGTGGGATGCATGCGGGAGTCTGTCTGACTGCCTCCCCGTTTCCAACTTCAGAAAAATACAAAAAAAAAAAAAAAGAAAAAAAAGAATAAGGTTGATTTTTAAAGTAGACATAATGTTCTTCATATGTAAAAAGTTGATTCGTTCTACGTTTCCACACTCTCACACACCCTAATAGCCTTTCTTTCTATTTTGCCCACCTAAAATTGTATCACTGAACATTTGTGTATATATTTTGCTCTTTTGGTCTTCTTTTATTTTCACAAACTAGCTTGTCAAATTACAATTCTAACTAAAATAAACTCTTTTTCTATTCCATATCTATGTAGCTGAGTAAGGCTAGAGAAATAATTATACCAGAAGCAGTGGTGGGATTGAAATAATTTAACAGCCAGTTCTCTGCCATAATGACCTTTTTAAGTATAAAAAATGATATACTGAAAGGTAGTTTATTATTTCATGCATTTAATACTTAAATAGGAACAATAAAAGAGATACACAAAACTAGATAAGAATTTTTAAATATTAATAAAAATATTAAATAATATCTGACAAAAACAATAAAACAGTTATTTAAGATATCTCCATATTGCTTCTTGATCATCTTCCTCACTTGCAATTTTCTTCACCTGGGGACGGAATGAACATTACTGTGGGACTTAGAATACACTGTTGTACAGAGTAAGGTAAAAAAGGGTTAGGAATGTAAATTTGTGATTTCCACATTGGCGCTACCCAGGCACCCACCTAAGAAAGAACCCTGATTGTAAGTACCATTTTAATAACTGGTTCGTCAAACTCAACAAAAAATTAGGTATCCATTCTGACAATACAGTGCAAATTGGCCGAATCCCACCACTGACCAGGAAGCTATTCTCATTTTAAATTCATGACCATAACTTCACATGGCCTGAAAAACTATCACTTCAAATTATCACTTCACATGACCTGAAAAACAGTTTCTTTAGTCCACTTTTCCATTTTCTACCAGGATATTTTTTATAATTTCTTTCTTTACACTCCTGATACCTCAATCTCAAATTCTTACTTTCAGCAGATGATATTGCTTTGTATTTCTATGAGACAATAAAAATAATAAGAAACCACACACACACACACACACAAACACACATACACACACACAAATCCCCTTTAAAATATCTGCTTCTTAATTCACTGACACCAGTACTGTTGAAATGCTGTTGCATCTATGTGCAGTAACCTCTCTTATTGTTCCACCCTCAGACTCGCTAGAACGTTTCCATTTCTCTCAGATCCTCACCATCACTGTCTAAGTATTTCCAATCAATGTATAATATGCTGTTGCCAATCCCATTTTAAACAATCCTTCCTTAACCAGGCTGTTTACTCTCACAGTTCTTTGCTGCACTTCACTGCAAATTTACTCAAAATAATTTTCCATATACAATTTCTTCAATTCCTCTTTTTCCCTTCTTTTTTTCACACTGACTCTAGTCAGCATTTTGCTCCCATCATTCCACTGGAAACTACACTTGTCAAGCACACTAATTACTTATGTATTGCTAAATTCAAAGGTCATACTTAGTTCTCATCTTATTTTAGCTATCAGTAGCATATTTTTTGCTTTTTTTTTTAAAGTGAGAAGAGGGGAGATAGTGAGACAGAATCCCGCATGCACCCTGACCAGGATCTGCCTGGCAATCCCGGTCTGGGCTCATGCTGGAATCAACCAAGCTATCCTCAGCACCAGGGCAAAAGTCAAACCAATTGAGCCACTGGCTGCGGAAGAGAAGAGAGAGAGGAGGGGGATAAAGAGGGAGAGAGAAGCAGATGTTGCTTCTCTTGTCTGCCCTGACGGGGAATTAAACTCGGCACATCCATACACAAGGCCAATGCTCTATCCACTGAACAAACTGGCCAGAGTTAGCATTTTCTGTAGTTTATTGTTCCTATTTGAAAATGAATTATTTTGGGAGCTATGGTTCCTAAAATTCTATACTCTTTTATTTTTCTTTTACTGGATTGGCTGCTTCTTTTAAAGTCTTTTGAGGTTTTTTTCTTTCTTTCTTTCTTTCTTTCTTTCTTTCTTTCTTTCTTTCTTTCTCTCTCTCTTTTTTTTTTCTTTCTTTCTTTCAAACTCTACAATCACTGGATTATCTCAAAACTCAATCCTTAAACTTTTATATATTTTTTAATGTAAATTTCATTTTTATTGTTATCAGCCTTTTCCATCTCTTTTCTTTTCTTTTAGATTTTACTCATTTTTAGAGAGAAAAGAGAGGAGCAGGAAGTATCAACTCCCATAGGTGCCTTGACTAGGCAAGCGAAGGGTTTTGAACTAGCAACCTCAGCATTCCAGGTTGATGCTTTATCCATTGTACCAACACAGGTCAGAGCCTTTTCCATCTCAAAACAAAACATTTTAATTCATTCTTTTTATAGCAAAATCCTATGCTGTTTACTTTATTATATATTTTATTTATTTTTCACTGAATTTATTGAGATGACATAACTTTTATCTTCTACCTACACTTTGAATTTAATGAGTTCGCCAGTCACTTAGCTTTATATAACTCATTACTCACAACTGCCATATTTATATCTCCCACCTGACTTACAGCCTCTTCTCTGAATTTCAGACACATATTTCTAACTTCATCTTCACATCTCATGCTTAATAGCTCCACATGACAGGCCAGCTGAATGTGTGCCAAAGAAAACTTCTGAGTTTCCCTTCTAAATTTACTCCATGAATGACATTCCCCATTTCAATGGCAAACCCATCTGTTCATGTCCTCTGATCCTAATTTTAGGATTTTTTTTTCTCTTACTCTCTCACACTCTGATTTCCCTCAGAAATTCCATAGACTACTTCAATAAGCTGATCACCACTCAGCAGCTCTGTTGCATCCCCATCTGTTGTTTACCATCTGCATGTGAAATATTTTATATCTAACCTGCTACCTATTCTAGTCTTACTCCAAAGCCTGATCACCCTATTAAATATAAGTCAAATTGTGTCACTCTGTTCAAAATCCTTCAGTAATAAAGGCCAAATACTTAAAAATGGCCAACATGACCCTAAAATATCTGGCACCCATCCAACTTTCTTTTCTCTTTGTGTCCCCTTTCACTGTCTTTCCAAGATACAGTACCTTCTTGCTCTTCTTCAAACATACCAGATATGGTCTCCTTCCTCTAATATACTTTTCCCTGATATAGCATTGCTCACTCCTTCCTTCATATCTTTTGAAGCTTAGACAAAATTTCATTTTCTCAATAAAGACTACTTGGATTACACTAGAAAAATTGTAAAACTTCCTTATACACTTCCAAACCCCTTTATATTATATTATTTTCATGGCACTTAGTACTTTTAACATATTATATATTCTACCTATTTACAATATTGTTTGCTGTCCATTACAATAGAATGTAAGTTCTACATGTGCAGATGTTTTCTTGCCTACTTTGTTCACTGATGCCTTCAACAGTATCTGTTATGTGCCTTACAAATAGTTAGGTAGTGGATGAATCATTGATATGGCTACCATTGCTAATGAAAGAATAAACACAGAGAAAGGAAGTAACTTGCCAATGATAGCACCAAGAGTATATAGCAAATACAGATTTATGATTGCAGACAATTATATTTATTACTAGATATCTTGCCTTTAACCACTTCACTATTTTTAAAACCAAATAATAAATCACAATTTCTAACATTTCTGTTTATTGCATTGTCAACTCAGACTGCTGCATTTGATTATTTTATTTTCTTTATCTGCTTCAAATAATCCACTCTGTAAGTGAATATTTGGGGTTAAGGATATTTTGGAGATTGCATATAAATTGATGATATACTCTTTAAACAAATACTAATAATGCAGTTTGTTCACATCTCAACCAGGCAGCTCATATCTGGAAGCTATGTTATCTCTGGGTGTCAGAATTATATATGCTCCTGAATCCTTGAATTCTCATGAGCCTTTAGCAAAATCTGCCCACAGGAAAAACAAATCATCTATGACATAAGGTATAATTCTACATAAGGTATAATTCAAGAATCATCTTAAATGCCAGTTATTTAAGGTCATTCCTGTTTGTCTCCACTGGAAATGTTAACTGTCTTTGCCAAAGCTTGCAACACTTTTACTATTCTGTAGAGACAAAAAATTATATTTTTATTAGCATTATTTTTATTTGAAAACAATCATATACTGATATAAATGATCAGTTATTGAGAACATATGTTTATTTCTGTGTTCCATAGCACCTAGTACTACATTTTATCCAAAGTAAGACTTTAGTAAAGTCATGTTGAATTGAGTGCACTGAAAAAAAGGAACAAAGTAAAGTTCAAATGTATGGCAAAGTAAAATAAAAGTAACTAAAATTAACCTGTTTATTTTTATATTTTATTTATTAAATTTAGAGAGAGAGAAACATTAATTTATTGTTTCACTTATCTTTGTACATGTCGTGACTGGGATTGAACCCGCAACCTTGGTGTATTGGGAAGATGCTTTAACCAACTGAGTCATCTGGCAAGTACTAACCTGATTATTTTTTAAATGATAATCATTATTATCTGTTTTCTGCATATCCCCTTCAACCAATGGAGAAGATGAAGTTTTTCTATGATGTGCAAGTACTGCATTGAATCAAAAACCTGAAGGAAGATTTTTGTCTTGCCTGTCATGAGAAGAGAATTATAAATGAGCCATATGAGGCCCTGGGTTTATTTCAGAATTTCAGTGTTTGGTTGTTTCAGAAATGCTTAGGATACCTTCCCATGCACCAGAAATCTTTAAAATCCCATGTACTTTTTGCAGTTTTCAGACCATGGATCAGGTAGGATTTTCAGCGAAATAACAAGTAACATTTTAAGTTCATTAAGTTTGAAAGTGGTTGGCCTCTTCTATGTAAAATTACCAAAGTAAAATAAGTTTAAAAATAAATAGAGAGCTTCTTGTAAATTTTGGCAGTTAGTGAAAGAAGATCTGAATTTTTTGAAGATTTTACTGCTCCATTTGCTGGATTATTAGCTTTATAATGTGTGTGTGTGTGTGTGTGTGTGTGTGTGTGTGTGTGTGTGTATGTGTGTGTGTGTGTGTGTGTGAGAGAGAGAGAGAGAGAGAGAGAGAGAGAGAGAAAGAGAGAGAAAGTGCTATTCATGCTCTGCATTAGAAAAAAAATCCATTTAGAATATTACTTTCAAAGTGCTCAAATACATTTCTAACACTTATAAATGAAAGATTAATATATATCAGATGCTTATGTTCAAATATATAAAAGTGATATATTATCATTTTAACAATTTTTTCTGTAATAATTCATATGACAACTATAGGGAGTATTTGCTGCTTATCTAATATTCTCAAGTGTGAATGTCACAAATGTATAAGTGGTATATGTTTTCTGTAATTTCTTTTATCTTGCTGGTCATAATTCCAATAATATTCTGAAACACTCGGAGTGAACAAAAACAATTATAAGAAAAAGACAATTAAATGCAAAAGAAATATAAACTATTGGACTCCATGAGGTTCTACTAATTCTAAAAATATGTTGAGTTCTGAGTCAATATTTAAAAATATTTTTATTACTCCTTTTCTATTACAAATTTTAAAAGTTATATTATCTCTGTTTTTATCTTCTCCACAGCTTTTGACTTTTTTCTTTCAGTTAAATTTATACATTTCAAAGCAAAGAAGATTTTTAGAACTAAAATGCAATGCTAATTTTAAAAATTTTACTAAAACTGAATAAAACCAAGGGGCTTGACGCTGCATGACATACTTACCAATATTGCAAGTGCTATGTGAACTAGTGACAAGTATCAAGATGCAATGGAATATTATATTTAAGGTATCACTAGCTCTACATTTTATTAGTGTAGGCATCCTAAGCATAACATTTTCTTCTATAGAAAAATCCATTCTCTGCTATGTGGTCATTAGTTACAGTCGATATCCATGTAAGTAAGTCATGATTGTGGCCATACTTAAAAGTTTAAAAATAGAGGAAAATGTATAGACTAAGTCTAAAATTTAACAAAATCTGTGTTTATTTTCTTCCACTATAATCAGTAAACTATTGCCTTGTTTCTCCTCTGGTTCAGCCTCTTTGTTTAGTAAATAAGTAGAATGTGTTCACTCAAGTGTCAGTGCAAACTGCACAAATTCCACTTGAGTGCTGTAAATATGGGACTTTATGTCTGTCTACATAAATTACTTAAGAGATCTCCATCTATGGATATCCAGTTAACATTGCTTCCTGACCCGAATTTCATAAACCAAGGTGCTTATGTCATCAAGGTTTATTAGCATTTCTATTTTCTATTTCCCTCTAATCTAAGCTCTGTGGCCTTTGTACTGCTTCATGTCATTATCAATGTGATTATCAAGCTAAAACATTTGTATCTTCAAATTTTGAACAATTTATGCATGCAGATGGAAGAGGGGTTTATATCTTAGTATTACCCAATAGTAATGAGAACTGCAAGTATTGTATTTCTTAAAATGACTTCTACTTTTGCAAACTTTAAAAAAATTTTCTGTCCTGGACTGTAATATTGGTATCTTAGCAGTCTATCAATTTTTTTCCCCTGATCACCATTATCTGGTATCTCTCTCTCTCATGACTTCAAGAAGAAAACAAATATGAATATTCTCCTATGGCATGATAAAACTTACTGTTACCGTTGAGGTCAGGACAGGAAGAGTGGGGTTTTTCAGCACCAACTTCAGTATTTTTTTTTTCATGGATATAGAAAGTTGTGAGTTCTGGCCTATTAGCTCAGTTGGCTAAGAGAATCTTCCAGAAACAACAAAGTTGCCCGTTCAATCCCTGGTCAGGGCATACACGGGAAGCATCCAAAAAATGCACAACTGAACAGAACAACAAATACTCTCTTCCTCCCTCCTCTCTTTCCCTTCCCCTCTCTCTGTCTTTCTAAAAGTCAATAAAAATTAAGACCTTGCTAGATAGCTTGGTTGGTTGGAGCATCTTCCCAGAGCATGTCGGTTGCTGGTTCGATTCCCTGGTCAGAGCACATACAGGAGCAGCTCGATGTTTCTGTCTCTCTCTCTTCCTGCCTCTTTCTCTCAAAAAAAAAAAGTTGTGGAAGACTTTTATTTTCTTTTTTTTTTAAGTCTCATTGGATGATTAAATAGGTTTCAATTGTACAATTTTATAATTTATCATCCGTATTGTATTGAGACAGGAACATGGAACTGCTCCTGTACGTTCCCTGACCAGGGAATCAAACTGGCAACCTCTGAGCTCCGGGAAGACACTCCAACTATTAGGCCAGGGCTTAAATTTTATTGATATTTAGAGACAGACAGGGGAAGGGAGAGAGAGGAGCAGAGAAAGGGAAGCTTTCATTTCATTTCTTGTTCCATTCAGTTGCACATTCCTTCGTTGCTTCCCGTGTGTGCCCTGACCGGGAAACAAACCACTACCTTGTCATTTCTAGACGTTGCTCTTAACCGACTGAGCTAAATAGCCAGGGCCCAGATCTTGGCTATTGTAAATGACACTGCAAAAACATATGGGAACATATATTCTTTTGAATTAGTGTTTCAGGTTTCTTTGGATAAACTCCCAGAATCAGAATTGATGAGTTACAAGGTAGTTCCATTTTAAAGTTTATTAGAAATCTCCATACTCTTTTCCACAAAAACTGTACCAATCTACATTCACACCAATAGTGCATGACTGTGGGAGTAGAGGAAACATACTTTAATGTAGTAAAGGCCATATATGACAAACCCACAGCCAACATTATACTTAGTGGGTAAAAACTAAGAGCATAACCCTTGAGATCAGGAACAAGACAGGATGTCTGCTTTCACCACTCTCATTCAACACAGAACTGGAACTTTTAGTCACAATAATCAGATGAGAAGAAGAAATAAAAAGCATTCGAACTGTAGATGACACGATACTGTATATAGAGAACCCTAAAGATTTCATTAAAAACTATCAAAACTAGTAAATAAATTCACCAAAGTAGCAGGATACAAAATAAATAATGAGAAATCAGTTGTATTTTTATACACCAATATGAAACTCTCAGAATGGGAAACTAAGAAAACAATCCCGTTTACAATTGCATCAAAAAACTTAAATATCTAGGAATAAATTTAACTAAAGATTTAAAGGGCTTATACTTAGAAAATTATATGACATGGAAGAAAGGAATTAAGGAAGATACAAATAAGTGGAAGTGTCCATACTATCCAAATCAATGTACAGATTCAATGCAATTCTTATCAGGATACCAATGGCATATCTCACAGAACTGAAACAAAAATTCCAAAAATTTATATGGAACTACAAAAGACCCCAAATAGCAATAGCAATCTTACAGGAAGAAAGCAGTAAGAGGAATCACACTACTTGATATCAAACTATATTACAAGGCCACAATAATCAAAATAGCATGGTACTGACATAAAGTGAGGCATATAGATCAATGGAACACAGTAGAGAGCCCAGAAATAAATTAACTTTTAGCGTTTATCACCATACCCATCTAAAATATTTGGTACGCTTAGAAAGGAAATTGCAATGAATACATTTTATATTGCGATTTAAAATAGGGTTGCATTTATTTTAAAATAGCAGGTATATATTAATTTTAAATTTCTATAAAATATGAAATTTCTATAAAATAATATGAACTAGGTTGCAGAAATAAATTTTAGAGATCTTGGGATTGGTTGTATATAGAGGGATTTTGCATTATCCTGAGAAGCACATACATTTCCAAATATATTTTTAACTAAAATCGGTAACAGAATAGCTTCCAAGACTTTAGAAAAAATTCTGTTCCAAACCTTGTTCTCATTTACTAAACAAAGAACTTAAGAGAAAACATCACCGACTATTATTATTCAAAATATACCATGACATGATAAATAACAACGCATATGAAATAATTGTTTCTAAGACAGTGAACATCAGGTGATGGATAAAAATTGTGCCTGAGAGAAGCATCCAATGTGAACCATTCAATAACCTAGTTCATGTTCTTGAAACAGTTTTTACTCCACAGTTCAGAGACAGAAAATACTTCTCTCCCCTATCTGGCTTGCATGGTTTTAAAAGAAGTTAAATGTAATTTTCATCTTTGTTTCTCTATATGTAAGGTGTCCCCTACTTTGGTTTCTTCCAGGATTTTTAATTGTTGATTTTTCTGTCCTCTCAAAATGACATGTTGAGGTGCTTTTGTTGGCATTTATTCTGCTTGGTGTTCTCTGAGCCTCCTGGATTTGTGATTTGGTGTTCGATAATAATTTGGGGAAATAGTCATTATGGTTTCAAATGTTAGTTCTGTGTTTTTTTTTTTTCCTTTCTTCTTCTTCTGGTATCTTTGTTATGCATATGTAATACTTTTTATAGATGTCTCATAGTCCTTGGACATTCTGTTGTTTTATTATAGTCTTTGTTCTTTTTGGATTTCAGTTTTTGAATATTCTATTTATCTCTACCTCCAAGTTTCTTTTCTCAAACATGTCCAGTCTATACTGGTAACCCCATAAAGGTATTCTAAGATTCCTTTTTGGTTATTTCTTAGAATTTCATTTCTCTGCTTTCATTGTCCTGTCCTTTCAGGTTATATACTTAATATTAGCATATTAATCTCATTTGTTTTAAATTCCTGGTCTGATCATTCCAACATTTCTACTATATTTGGCTCTGATTCTTGCTCTGTGTCTTCATATTGTATGTTTCTGTCATTGGAATGACTTGGGTTGTTTTCTTGATACCTGGATATGATGTACAGAATAAAAGAATTGCTGTACACGAGCCCTTAGTAATGTGGTGAGGCACCTGAGGAAAGGAACATACAGTCCTCTGATTAATACTCAGTCTTTCAGTGAGCATACAGCTCTGAACTGTGAACTTTACAAGTGTGTCTCAGTTTTTTCTCCACTCTTTCATGGAAACAGGATGGCCAGAATTGGATGATTGCAAATTTTCCTTTCCCCAGTTCAGTTAGGCTCTGACAATACCCCATCAGGTTAGGCTCTTGTATACTTCAAAATAGTTCTTTTTCCTTCCACCTGCAAGAAGCAGGCAGAGGGGATTTTTCTCCAATATTCACTGTAGGAGCCTGGTCAAAATCCTTCAGGTAATCTCACTCTATCTGGGGGGTCTCCTTAAGACTGAGTCAACCTGGGGATATTAATCTCTGACTTGTCCACTCTGACCTTCTACAATTCATCAACGACTGTTCAGGTTTTCCTGCCCTAACTCTGGTTCCTATAGTAGTTTTCACTTGCAAGCCTCTGCTTTTATAAACTGCGGCTCTCTGTATGAGCCTGTCTTATTCTTCAATCTGATGGACAGAGTTTCCATTGTATTTTTCTCTCTCTTAGGGATCCAAGAAGAGTTGTTGACTTTTCAATCTATTCAGATTTTTATATTTTTTTTAGGATCAGGTGGCAATTTCTAAACTTCTTACATGTTGGACCAGAAACCCAAAGTCCCTTAGTATGACTTTGTAGTCACTACTTTGAGGGTCTTTCACAGACTGCAATCATGGTATTGGCTAAAACTACAGCTATTAAAAACTTTAGTGGGAAAGGTTTTACTTCCAAGCAACCTCATAAGACTGTATCCAGTAGTCTGTGGTACTGGAAATTCACACAGAAATGAAAACTATCTAAAACAGAGAAGTCTATTTAGAAAGAGCATGTTGGCTTAACACTACTTGATTTCAAGACATACTATAAAGATACAGTAGTAAAATCAGTATGGTTTTAGAATTAAGGTGAACACCTACATCCATGGAACTACACCACGTGTACATGACAAAGGGTTTTTGAAAAAGGTGCAAAGGCAATATAGTGAAGTAATGATAATTTCTTCTAACATACAGTACTTGAACAACTAGAAATTTTGTATTCAAAATACATGAAACTCTAAATTATATTCAAGGACCATTCCAGGAACCTGAGGACATGTAGTTGCAAAGCTTTTCATGCTTTACATTTATGTACCACCTTTAGTTTGACTCATATTAAATTAGCAAGTCTGCCTTTGGGTTAGGTTCAGGTTTTAGTTGGTTTCCATTTTTGAACCTTTTAGGTTCCTACCCTATTATAAGAGGTCTTTTTATGTTTCTAAAAGTTTAACTCTAGCAATCAGCATATTAATACTTCATAAGAAAATCTGTATCCATAGCCATAGATTTCTTTTCATTGTTATAATAAATTTCAATGTATTTACAGCATAAATAATGACCAAATGATTAAAGAATTTAATAACTTTAGATAATCTCCTTGTGATAACCCCCATTACTTATTTATATTTTTAAATCATAGGACATAAAACTCTTAGGACATTATAGGGTACTAGGTAATTTCATTTGAGCTACTTAATCTAAAGCATTTAATTGAAATTTTTCTAATTAGAAATAAGAACATAATTTTAACTACTTTCCAATATTAGGCATATCTTTCCTGGTAAATTTTATGAATCCTAGGATTTTCTGCATTTTATAATATTGTAAAGAAACATCATTTTACTAAAAATACATTGTATTAATCAAATACCTTTTGTTTAGATATGATAGTTGTCATCATTTTCTTCTGGAAAACATCAAATAAAATTTTGACTTCTGGAACTCTATGTTCTTTACTTGAAAGTGTTTTAAGTTAAAATGCCAACTAGGTCAATATAACGACAAATGCTCTGGTCCTATTACTTGGATGTAACATCTGTTTTGGCTTTAACATCATAAATATCCTAGATTAGAACAAATATATTATATTAAATATGAGAAATAGTTGGTTGTTGAGAATAAAGAGTAGAAATACAAAGAGTATTTAGTGATTTCAAATGCAAATTTACACGCATGTAATTCTCATTTGCATGCACGCAATTCAAAATGACTTTCTGCATTTGATGAGTACATCATCTGGTATAGAAAAGCATCTGCTACACATGCATAGAGATATTATTCAACTTGAAGAAAAATTTACTACATACATCAAATTGACATTACAGAGGCTTTAAAACAACAAATAATGAAATATTATAGAATAAATTGCATTTGTTTAAAAAGGCTTACAATGATAAATGTAGCTAGGTTAAAAACATTTCACTCAACTGTTTTATCTAAATTTGCATACATTACATATATTTTATTTTTCTTTTAGTATTCCATGATTTTTAAAATTAGAAATGACAAGAAAACTAGGCTTTTATGTTGTCTTCCACAAAATTATATTTTATACTTTTGATAAGGGTCTTTTATTTCTTAAGTCTTTAGTCTCTAACTCTAAGTATTTTACTGTCTACAGCTATATGCTTTGTAAAATGTTTAATTTCTTAACCAGAAAACTGCCATGTTAACTTGTTCAAATACAAAATATATTGTCAAAGGTAAGAAAAAATACAATATAAATAAATTTAAGAAAACAAACAAGCCAATAATACCTAGGAAACAAAAGTTGCTATTTTTAAGGAATGAACATACTACTTCTAAAAATATACATTTTAAAGCACAGGTCAGGAACATATTTGGCTGAGAGAGCCATGAACGCCACATATTTTAAATGTAATTCTGTGAGAGCCATACAATATGTTAAACACTAAATACAAGTAAATGTGTGCATTTTATGTAAGACCAACACTTTTAAAGTACAATAAGTTTCTGAATTCTTTTGAATAACGTTGTTATGCTTTTGCTAGCCAATGATGAATAAAGTACTTCTTACCAGTAGTGCGACTTCTGGTGCTGCATGGTTTTGCTGATGGCTTTGTAGTCTGGATGATATGTGGTGAGGTTAAGCTTCTTGCAGGCGTTGAGACTTTCATCCATTAAACATGATCGTAGGTTGGTCTTAACATTCTTCAGATGTGAGAAAGACTGCTCACATGCATACGTAGAGCCAAATACTGTCAGTACAGAAATACTCACATGCTGCAGTGTATGGTACGTGATGGGAAGCATGTTCCAAGTTTTGACAATCAGCTGGTCCACAGGTTGAAGTTCTTTCATTTCTCCCCACTTGTGTTTGCTCGCCAACTCTGCTTGCTGTCCTGCAAGTCCTTCCAAATCTTCCTTCAGACATGAACTTATTCACCCACATGTCTGAGGCCTTCAGGTCAGCGCTGTCCACTGCACACTTGTGTGGATGGGTGATGAACTTAAAAAGACGAGTGCACTCACAAAATTCTCCAAAGTGTGCTTTGAATGACTGCAGGAGATTAGATGAGAAGCCCGCTAGCTGCTGGAGATCAAGATGTTGAGCAGGGTCACTTGCTGTGCATCCATCTTTAAACTCTCAGTTTTTCAAAGTGTAAACGACCTGTTTCAATGTCGGCGATGAAGAGTTCCAGCTTGTTTTCAAATGAAAACACTGCTTGTTGAAAGGATTAGACTGTATTTCCAATGCCTTGCATTTTCACATTGAGCTGGTTCAGATGTTCAGTCATGTCCACGAGATAGTAGAACTTCAGGAGCCACTCAGTGTTAGCTAACTCAGGATGTTCAATGTTTTTCATTTCAAGAAAAGTTTGAATTTTGCTCAACAAGGTGCAAAACAGCTGAGCACTTTCCCTCTTGACAACCAACTCACATTACTGTGCAGAAGCAGACAAGGATAATTATTCCCAACTTCATCCAGCAGTGTTTTAAACTGGCTATCATTTAAATCTTGGGCAACAATAAAGTTGATCACCCAAATGACCAATGACATCACCTCACCATCTGCTCACCACACATCTGAGCACAAAGCGCCTCCTGATGTAGGATGCAGTGAAAACTTAGGATGGGTCTCTTTTCATGTTCACAAAGAAGCTCTACAAATCCTCTGTTTTTCCACACCATGCATGGAGCACCATCAGTACACACCGAATTAAGTTTATCCATCGGTAGATTTTTTTCTTTATCAAACTCAGTGAAAGACTTGAATAAATCCTCCCCTCTTGTTGTCTCTTTCATAGGCAAAACAGCAAGACTTTGCTCACGTAGTGTGTCACCGACAGCATACCTTGCAATCACGCTGAACTAGGATAAATGGCTTACGTGTCTTTTGACTCATCCAAAGAGAGAGAAAAGACTGGTGTTGCATTTATGTCCTTCTCCTGTGTTGCCTCAATTTGATTTGCCATCATGATGGTATGATTGTGAACAGTTCTTGCCGACAGAAGCATTTCTTTTATTTGTTTGATTATCTTTTCTTTATCCGAAAAGTTGTCAAAAAGTTCATTGGCAACATCAAGCATGAATGTTTTGGCATACTCCCCATCTGTGAATGGCTTTCCATTTCTCACAATTGCTAAAGCACCAGCAAAGCTAGCCGAATTCCAGTCACCTTGTTGGGTCCAAACACAGAGTTGCTGCTGACTAGCTTGCACTCTGCATGGTAGCTCTTGACATGCTTTCTTCCTGCTGTCCCCCACTGGATATTTCCATGTAAATGTAGAATGGCATGTGTCGAAATGCTGCTTTATATTTGACCGTTTTATCGATGCAAATTTATCATTGCATATTAGACACACTGCAGAACCTGCTCTCTCCACAAAGGCGAATTTCTCTGTCCATTCCTGCTGAAAAATACGATACTCCTCATCTTTTTTTCTTTTAGCCATCTCTTCATCAAAAGGGTTTCTGCAATTAGCTAGCTATTTGATTAAAAGGAAGGAAGTTTACTTCCAGACCTCACAACAACCCGTGTACATTACGCATTATTAAATAAAAATTTGGTGTTGTCCCGGAGGACAGTTGTGATTGGCTCCAGCCCCCCACAACCATGAACATGAGCGGTAGGAAATGAATGGATTGTAATACTTGAGAATGTTTTATATTTTTAACGTTATTACTATTTTTATTAAAGATTTGTCTGCGGGCCAGATGCAGCCATCAAAAGAGCCACGTCTGGCTCACAAGCCATACGTTCCCGACCCCTGTTTTAAAGTTATTTCCCAAACCACTAAAAATGAATAAGTATTATTTTTTGTTACAGAGAAGAAAGTATAAGTGTGATGTTTTATCTTTATTTTGCAGCCTGGGTTACCTTAGAATTTAGCAGGGATGATTTTGCAGACAGTATAATAGGCAACTTGTGTGCACAGAGTCAAACATTAACGTTATGAAAAACACTAAGTTGGAAAAGAAAAATACACATACACAATTTCAAATGAAATGATAGGAACCCTATCCACCAGAAAATATACAATCCATCTTTCATCTAGTTCAGGGATTGAGAACCTTTTTGGCTAAGAGAGCCATGAATGCCACATATTTTAAAATGTAATTCCATGAGAGCCATACAAAGCCCCTTGTACATTACGCATTATCCAATAAAAATTTGGTGTTGTCCCGGAGGACAGCTGTGATTGGCTTCAGCCACCTGCAACCATGAACATAAGCAGTAAAAATGAATAAATTGTAATACATGAGAATGTTTCATATTTTTAATGTTATTATTTTTTTAATTAAAGATTTGTCTGCGAGCCAGATGCAGCCATCAAAAGAGCCACATCTGCCTCGTGAGCCATAGGTTCCCAACCCCGATCTAGTTTATCTAGTTCTCAATTGAATATTGTTCTGTTATTTACCTGGAATAACATGGTGAAACACAATACTGGACTGAGTGATAAAAATAAGAATTCTATTTTTAAGACTACCCTAGTTAGATATATACATATATAGTTGTGGTATGAAACCCAGATTCCTCTTCAAAGAAGGACTGGTCACTCCAACTGGCATCTTCTTTAGGGTTTGACTCAGCTACAGAGGACCTGTTCGCCCAAGGCCATGCTTCTCCTGTGTAAACCACATGCAATGATGGATCAACCAAATCATTTCCAATATAGGCCAATTTTGACAGGACATATTCATTCCAGAGGTCTTCAGGAGATTGGCCAACTTTGCCAGGCCTCCATTTATCAGTTTGTCCTCTCTCTGTGACCAGGGCTTCTTCCTCCCTTATATTTCCCCAAGTGTTCATCCTTAATTAATACTCAGCATTATAAACTCTGTCTCAGCTTCTGCTTCTTCAGGAACAATCTAGAAATAGTGATTCTCAGGAGTGGTAATAGAAGAAGGTAATGATTTTTACAAAAGGCTCTCCTATCAGCCTCCTTGCTAGTGATGAAGAACCAAATCTTTATTAGAGATGAGTAGCTCACAGAAAGCCCCTGATTTCAAGGTGATAATCCAGTTGTTAAAAGTCACACAGATGTTGAATTAGCAGAGTATAACAGTGAACTGTGTTAGCTAGTACAATTTATTAGATATTTTAGAGGCATATGGGAAGTAGTAAATATGATGACAATGGGATAGAACAGCTATTTCTAAGCAACATTAATACCCTGCAAAAAGGTAATAAAAAGCTTAAGAAAACTAATATGTAATTGAGAAGCAAGTGTGTAAACCAGAAAATCCCCTTGGCAACATTAAAGTTATTCTCATTCTGCTGGAATACTGGAAAAGCTGAATCCAGGTCAAAGACTTACTTGTGCAAATGGCTGAGATCTAGAAAAAGTTAAAAACTCAACTAAATCAAGTTTGCTATGCCAAGGTCAGGGCCATTGTTGGGAAAATGTAGAACCTCAACTTGATACATTGCTCCCAAATATTGAATCCTTAGATATGTCTGCAAGCCCTAAATCTGCAGAAGTTGCCCAGCATTCTCCATTGAGAGCTAATACTCTCTTTTTATTTAAACTCAATGACGAGGCTCCTTTCCCGCAAGATAACTACCCACCAGTTTTTTGCATCTCTTCAAAATGATAAATGTAGAATTACCATATGACCTATTAATTCTAGCTCAAGATTTAATCTCAAGAGAAGCTATGTCCACACAAAACTTGTACACTAATGCCATAGTAGCATAATTCATAATAGCCAAAAAGTAGAAACAATCCAAATATACAACTGACAAAAAGACAAAATGTGTTTTTGGTATCAGTTTATACAACAAATAGATTTACCATGGAAAAAATTAGCATAGTATATACTAATATATGCTACAACATGGATGAACCCTAAAGACATTAAGTTAAGAGAAAGAAACCAGTCACTAAAGGCCACAGTTTGAAAATTTCATTTATATCATATATCTACAATATCTACAGTATCTACAATAAGCAAGCTTAGAGACAGAAAGTAGATCAGCAGTTGATTAGAATTACAAGGGCTTTGGCTGGGTGACTCAGTGTATATTGAGTTATTTCAGAGCTCCAAGGTCTTGGGTTCAATCCCTGTCAGGACAAATATAAAAATCAACCAAAAGAAGCAATCAATGAGTGCATGGTTAAATGGAACAACTAAGTAGAGCAGCGAGTTGATGCTTCTCTCTTTCTTCTCTCTCTTCTTTTTCCCCTCTTTCCTGCAACTCAATAAAAACAAAAGAAAAAAGAAAATGAATTGCAAAGGGTTGATGTTAGGCAGGAATAAGGGGTGATTGCTAATGGATACAGGGTTTCTTTTGGGATTCATGGAATGTTCTAAAACTACATATTTACAAATGTTGCATAATTCTGTAAATTACTAAAATTATTGACTTGTACATAGAAAGATTGTGGTATATAAATTATATTTCAAACCTATTTTAAAATATAGTACAGAGTTCACATACAACTTTTACTCTTCTTCTTCGCATATTAATTTGCCTACAATGCACAATACCAATAAAATGACAGAGTTAATTTACTAAAATACTCTTTCAGTTCCAAGATCTAAGTCTGAGTCCCACAGTGCATTTTGTTGTCATGTCTACTCAGTCTCCTTCATTCTGCTAGTTTTTTTCCTTTTCATACTCTATTACTAGAAGCTATTAATTAAGCCTAGCCCACAATGAAGAGGACAGTAAATGAGGCAATCGAATTTTCTTTCCCTGATAGAGAGGTAATAGAATTTATGATAATTTTTAAAAGCATCAGAGTAATTAGGAAATTTCAGTGGAGCTATATCAGGGTATGCAAATAGCTAATTTCTCTTTTAATTTTCCACTACTTTTGTTATTCATCAACGAATCTTGCCTCTCATAGTTATTACTATGAGGTTCTCACGGTAACTATTTCCCTTATGTCTTCTACAAAAGCTTTTTTTCTACCCTTCTCAGGTTTTGGGTGGGGTGCTATAACAAATATAGCTTAATAAGATAAAATCATATACATTTATTTGATATGTTTTACAAGAAATGAAAACCCTCGTAAGGAAATAAAGACATGCTGGATTCTTTTCCATGAATCTCTTTTTTGCAGAAGTGTGAGAATAAAATAATAACTGTCTATAAATGACTAAAGATCTAAAAAATGGACAAAGACTTAAAAATTCTCTGATAAGAGTTCATTTTATGAGGAAATGTAATTAGTTCTATTGCATACAACATTTTAAAATAATAACTAGAATTATGACTAGTAACATTATACCAGGACATATTAGATTTCTTGTAATTTCATACAATTTCTAGAACACATATTAAAAGCATGCATCCATACAATATAACCTAAGGTTTATCATCATTTATTTGACAATATTTCTCATTGATTGATTAGCATATCAACTAAACCTTATTAGTTTAACATATATTTTGTACAATGCCAGAGACAAATCCTTTGAGTTTTTCTACAAATCCTCTGGAAGATCTCAAAGTTGGTTTTAAGTAAATAAAGACTCCACTTAGAATTTGATTTGAGAGAAAATGTCAAAGATTTGAACAATTGATAAGTAGAATCACATAAAATAATACTTTGACAACAGAAGTTGTTAAAGACAAATATACAAGGTGACAATGACCAAAACTTAGCTCTCTTAATATTGAGAAGACTGTCTTTTTCAAGTAATCAAAAATATTATAAAAACATGAAATACAGTAAATTACTTTGCTAAGACACAAAATCTTGCATTTTAAGGTAGATTACTTAAAAGATAAAAAAAATAAAATCTTGCACAATCTCTTATCAAAATAGAACAATAGGCCCTGGCCAGTGGCTCAGTGGATAGAGTGTTGGCCTCGCATGTGGAGATCCGGGGTTCAATTCCTGGTCAGGGCACATAGGAGAATCGACCATCTGCTGCTCTTCCCATCTTCTGCTCCTTCACTCTCTCTTCTCCTCTTGCAGCCATGGCTCAATTGGTTTGAGCATGGCTCCAGGCACTGAGGATAGCTGGGTTGGTCCCAGCACATCAGCTTTAGGTGCTAAAGATAGCTCAGTACACATCAGCCCCAAACTCGGTTGCCAGGTAGATCCTGGTCAGGGCACATGTAGGAGTCTCTGCCTCATTATCTCCCCTTCTCTTACTTTAAAAAAATAGTCTAAAAACTTTGAGCCTTTTGGCAGATGAAAGAAAATTTAATGTTAGTTTTATATAAGTACAGTATTGATATTAAAGTATATTTTTAAAAATCTGTATTTATTAATTAGTGAGAGAAAAAGAAAGAAAGAAATATCAATTTATTGTTTCACTTATTTATGTATTCGTTATTTTTATATGTGCCCCAACTAGAAATTAAACCCACAACCCTTGGCATTTGGGGAGGAAGCTCCATCCAACTGAGCTACCCAAACAGGGCTTATAGCATATTCTTTAAATCCTCCTTATTTATAGTAGTTTGTCTTTTTTTTTCTTAAAGTGAGAAGTGGGGAGACAGAGAGATAAACTCCTGCATGTGCCCTGACTGGGATCCACCTGGCAAGCCCCCTATGAGGTGATGTTCTGTTTATCTGGGGCCATTGCTCCATTGCTTGGCACTGAGCTATTTAGTGCCTGAGGCAGGCCATGGAGACTTCTTCAGCACCAGGGTCAACTTGCTCCAACCAAGGCATAGCTGTGGGACAAGAAGAAAGAAATAGAGAGAAGGGAAAGGTGGGTGGAGGGGAGAAGGAGATAGTTGCTTCTCCTGTGTACCCTGAATTGGAAATAGAACTCAGAACATCCATAGGCTGGGCCAACACTCTACCACTGAGCTAACTGGACAGGGCTGACAGTAGTTTTAATTACATATATTTATTAAAATTCTTAACCCTTAAGTTTTTTTTAATCTATTTGATTCCCTCCCTACATCTATGCTTTTTAAAAAAAGTATTTTAATGAAAGAGGAAGAGAGGGAAATAGAGTGACACAGAAACAGCAATCTGTTCCTGTATGTGCCCTGACTTGGTATCAAATCAGCAACTTCTGTATTTCAGGATGATGCTCTAAATAACCATACTATCCAGCCAAGGCTAAAATTCTTAATTACCAGTGAAAACTAAGAGGTAAGCAATTATGGACCTACAAATTTATAAATACGTTTTATACTTTATAATAATATATTCTTCCTTATAGTAAATTTCTCAATGTGGCACAAAACATGTTTACTAATAGACCCAATTATTTTTAATTCCTACATAAAAGAAATTCAAAGGTTGATGAATCTGTTGATGTTCAGTAATTAATATTTCATATTTTATCTAATTTGGAAATGATATACATATTCAATTAATTTTCCAAGTTTAACTTTAAGGTATACAGTTGCTAGAAAGATTTTGGAAACTATTTTTGAGTAGATATATCATATTGTATAATTATTGTTGAAAAGTTTATTTATAAACTTTTACTTACATCTATTCAATTCACTTATTCTTAATTAAAGAGTAGTCATGAAAATTTCACAAGTCATTAAACAGATAATCATCATCTTAAAATGTTTTTTTGTTGAAAAATTCTGTGAGAGATAACATGAGCTTATTTGACTTTTAGTAAACGTAAGTAGAGAAAAATATTATATTTAATACTAATAGCTCTAAAGACATGTATGTTTTAATTAAACCATCCTGCTTAAACTAGCTGTTATTTACCAAATAATATACTAATCATGAGAACTTAAAAAATTGGATTAGTATTTATACTTCTGAGAGCATGTTTAATTTAAACAAATGCTTTTTGTCTTTAAGCCAATTAAATAGAGCTCTTTACAAATTAATTCTGAAAACACAATCCAAAGTCAGAGAAAATATCACATATTTATAACCAACATACATCAATATATATAATATAGTAAATAGTAAAGTAAATCATTTTTTAAAATTGATTTAATATTATTCAAAGCATTGATTTAAAGAATTTTCCATTGGTTCCTATATTTTTAACCATGTTAATTTGAAACTTGTTAAATTTATATATTTAAGGCCTAAGGCACTTTCTTCAAAACCAAACAGATTATTATATTAATGTGTTGTTTGGTCATGCTATAGTCTCAGTCTACCTAACTGAACCATAGAATTCACATAAATTGCATTTCTAGCTGTGGTTTTACTTTTTTACATATTGATTTAATATATGTTTCTCTGGGATTTTTCATATTGCACATTGTTGGGCACATAAAATATATTATGCTCACTTTGTTAAAGATGGCGCTACCCACGTGGAAGCCCATCACCCAGGTAATATTAATGTGTGTTGGGGGCCAGCTGTAGGGAGGCAGGATCCTTGTAGCTTGGGGCTTGGTTTTAGGACTAAGCCTTTCCCACCCTTTTTGATGTGGGGTGGTGCAATCCCATCATGCCTCAGATAAGTGACTTTGTATTAGAGACTTCCCTGTTTTGTATATTGGATTAAAGGTTTTGATTTCTGCACTATAAAGTGGGGCAGACTGGGAGTTAGCTCTCTTGGTTCCTGAGATTAGCATTAGAGGACAGAGCAGAGAGGAGCAGAGAGAGGCCACGTGGAGGAGAGGAGAAGCAGCCAAGATGGCAGACTGATGAAAGAGAAGCCAGTTAGTGCAGAGTTTGTGCAGAGAGAAGAAGATGAGGAACAAAGGAGAATGAGGCTAGTGAGCTGGAAACCATTGATTCTAGGAAACTCGAATAAGTCAATAGCTTTGTGAACGCTGAATGAGTGGGTTTTGGAGCCCAGAGTGTATTTTAACTTGCCCACCGGATGCAAGCTAGGATGAAAGCTAATGGCTCACCAGTTTGTGGCTCTGTTGTTTCATTACCGTCTGTCCGAATCCAACGCGGACCTGCATGGGCTGGGCGGCTGTGATGGTGGCCCTGGATACTGGTTTTACATTTAGCATAGTCTGTGGCAGGATTCGATACAGATGAGTATGGAGCCACCTTTGAGTGGTAGAGTAGAAGACTGGCTGCTGTTATGGTTCCCCATGGCTGTCCTTTTGGGGACCGTAGGCTGGCTGACTTTTACAGCCAGGAAACCGAGAGCTCTGTGGAAGAGGCTGCCCTGGACCTGAAAACTGAGCAGTGGAAGTAGCTGGAGCAAACGTGGGAGAAACAGATGCTGACCCTGGAGCTAGAGGAAACACTGGAGGAGGAGCCTCACCATGATTGCGAGATTCGCCTGGAAATGGAGCAGCTACTGAGGAGGAATCACAGGTTCATGAGTTGCAGAATGCCCTGGACGTTGTGGACAGCCAACAGTGGTGGGAGACCGGGGCTGAGGCCGGAGCTGGAGCTGCAAGACCTACTGAGCAGAAGGCAGTGGTGGCCCAGTACTCAAGATTGGCAGCGGGAGCTGGTGTTTTCAGTTCCTCTTTGGAGGATGAGGGGAGTTGGCCTGGAGTTGCGATCCGCAGTCTCCAGAAGCTGAGAGCCCAGCAGAAAGGAGTTCTTACTATGGCACTGATAGATCTGCCATTTTGGGACATAAGGGTGGAAGCCATCATGCTCTCCAGAGCAAAGATGGAAATGTTGACTGCCATTGCCGCGTGCTCCTCCTTGGGACAGTGTAAGACTTGCCAGAATGGCAGAAATGAGGGGTGTGGCTGAGGCCCCATGATGCCCACTATGACCAGAGTGGGCACTGGCTCCTTTGTTGGATGGACTTACGGATTTTGGACAATGTGAAATACCCTGATAATGGTGGGGGATGGCTTTGCTGGAAGCACTCCCCAGCCTCAGGAAGCTTTTCCCATGACTAGAAAGAAGGCTGAGGACATTTTGCGCTTTTGGCAAAGTGCTTAGAGACTGGTGAAGTGTACCTTTGTAATTGTTGAAATTGTATGATTTGTCATGTTGTTGAAATTTTCGTAATATTCCTAATTTCTTTGCACAGAGATGCCGGTGATGTAGATTGTGGGTAGTAAAGTGAGCATAGGGGTGGATTGTTGGGCAGATAAAATATATTATGCTCACTTTGTTAAAGATAGTGCTGCCCACATGGAAGCCCATCACCCAGGTAATATTAATGTGTGTTGGGGGTGGGCTGTGAGCAGGCAGGATCCTTTTAGCCTGGGGCTTGGCTTTAGGACTAAGCCTTTCCCACCTTTTTGATGTGGGGTGGTGCAATCCCATCATGCCTCAGATAAGTGACTTTGTATTAGAGACTTCCCTGTTTTGTATATTGGATTAAAGGTTTTGATTTCTGCACTATAAAGTGGGGCAGACTGGGAGTTTGCTCTCTTGGTTCCTGAGATTAGCATTAGAGGACAGAGCAGAGAGGAGAGCAGAGAGAGGCCACGTGAAGGAGAGGAGAAGCAGCCAAGATGGCAGACTGCTGAAAGAGAAGCCAGTTAGTGCAGAGTTTGTGTAGAGAGAAGGAGATGGGGAACAAAGGAGAATGAGGCTAGTGAGCTGGAAACCATTGATTCTAGGAAACTTGGATAAGTCAATAGTTTTTTGAATGCTTAATGAGTGGGTTTTGGAGCCCAGAGTGTGTTTTAACTTGCCCACTGGGTGCAAGCTAGGATGAAAGCTAATGGCCCACCAGTTTGTGGCTCTGTTGTTTCATTACCGTCTGTTCGAATCCAATGCGAACCTGCATGGGCCTGGTGGCTGGAATGGTGGCTGTGGCTCCTGGTTTTACACACATGAACACTGAAAAGTGACAACCAGTTATGGGATTATTTATTATTTAATTTTTAATTAATTAATCAGTTTATTTTATTTCTTTACTATTTAGAATTTACCTGCTAAAATCAGAGTATAATAATAAATTTTATAATTACATTAGCTCTGAATGAATTAAAATAAAATTTTGTTATTATCAAAGAACAAATATTTCATGCTTATGAATAACAACCACAACCACAACAAAGCATTAAAATAAATGTTTGTTAATCTTTCGACCAGGAAGAGGGAGAGAAAAGAAAAAGCAAGAAGATAACCTCTCAAAATCAAGAATAATCTGCAGACTTTATAACCTATCCCATTTTATTATATTTGTTCATTTGTTCATTTCTCTAATCTTCATTCTTGATTTTTTTTTTTCCTCCTCCAATTTGATCGTTTAACTCTCTGCCGGTCTTATTCTCTTCTCTCCTTGAACTACACTACCCATAAGTGTTACATCTCCCATTATTTTTTCTTTCCTCTTCCTTTCTCTCTATGAAGGTTGCACTCCAAAACTCTTAACTCTCTCTTTCTCTCTCTCCTTCTTCTTTTTTCTTCTTTTAATGGTTCCCTCTTTTTTGCTCTCTCTTTCTTTTCTCCCTCTATATTAGTTTCTTCCTTTCTCCTTTACGTCTCCTCTCATTCAATCCTCAATAACAAACAAATTATCTTATCTGGGACTCAAACTTATGTTTGTGGCATTTTGGGGGGGTTTTACTTTACCTTTTTAACTCACTAGCAGTGCTCCCATCCCTGGCTCTTAATTTTATCAAGTTCTTGTTCCACTAAATACAATAGTAATTTTTTAATTTTTTGCCCCATTTTCCTGTTTCCCTTTTATTCCTCTCATCATATCTCTTAGTCAACCAACACCTAAAAGCAAATCATTTTATTCTTTTTTTTTTTTTTTATATAATTTTATTTTTTTAATGGGGTGACATCAATAAATCAGGATACATATATTCAAAGATAACAAGTCCAGGTTATCTTGTCGTTCAATTATGTTGCATACCCACCACCCAAAGTCAGATTGTCCTCTGTCACCTTCTATCTTGTTTTCTTTGTGCCCCTCCCCACCCCCTATCCCTCTCCCATTCCCCCCTCCCCCCCGTAACCACCACACTCTTATAAATGTCTCTTAGTTTCACTATTATGTCCCACCTACGTATGGAATAATACAGTTCCAGTTTTTTTCTGATTTACTTATTTCGCTTCGTATCATGTTATCAAGATCCCACCATTTTGCTGTAAATGTTCCGATGTCATCATTTCTTATGGCTGAGTAGTATTCCATAGTGTATATGTGCCACATCTTCTTTATCCAGTCATCTATTGATGGGCTTTTTGGTTGTTTCCATGTCCTGGCCACTGTGAACAGTGCTGCAATAAACATGGGGCTGCATGTGTCTTTACGTATCAATGTTTCTGAGTTTTTGGGATATATACCCAGTAGAGGGATTGCTGGGTCATAAGGTAGTTCTATTTTCAGTTTTTTGAGGAACCACCATACTTTCTTCCATAATGGTTGTACTACTTTACATTCCCACCAACAGTGTATGAGGGTTCCTTTTTCTCCACAGCCTCTCCAACATTTGCTGTTACCTGACTTGCTAATAACAGCTAATCGAACAGGTGTGAGGTGGTATCTCATTGCCGTTTTGATTTGCATTTCTCTAATAGCTAAAGAAGATGAGCATCTTTTCATATATCTGTTGGCCATTTGTATTTCTTCCTGGGAGAAGTGTCTATTCATATCCTCTTCCCATTTTTTTATTGGATTGTTTGTTTGTTTGTTGTTGAGTTTTATGAGTTCTTTGTATATTTTGGATATTAGGCCCTTATCTGAGCTGTTGTTTGAAAAAATCATTTCCCATTTAGTTGGCTTTCTGTTTATTTTGTTATCAGTTTCTCTTGCTGAGCAAAAACTTCTTAGTCTGATGTAGTCCCATTCATTAATTTTTGCCTTCACTTCTCTTGCCTGTGGAGTCAAATTCATAAAATGCTCTTTAAAACCCAGGTCCCTGAGTTGAGTACCTATGTCTTCTTCTATGTACTTAATTGTTTCAGGTCTTATGTTTAGATCTTTGATCCATTTTGAGTTAATTTTTGTACAGGGGGAGAGACTGTAGTCCAGTTTCATTCTTTTGCATGTGGCTTTCCAGTTTTCCCAGCACCATTTATTGAAGAGGCTTTCTTTTCTCCATTGTGTGTTGTTGGCCCCTTTATCAAAAATTATTTGACTATATATATGTGGTTTTATTTCTGGACTTTCTATTCTGTTCCATTGGTCTGAGTGTCTATTTTTCTGCCAATACCATGCAGTTTTGATTGTCGTGGCCCTATAATATAGTTTAAAGTCAGGTATTGTAATGCCCCCAGCTTCATTCTTTTTCCTTAGGATTGCTTTGGCTATTTGGGGTTTTTTATAGTTCCATATAAATCTTATGATTTTTTGTTCCATTTCTTTAAAAAATGTCATAGGAATTTTGATGAGAATTGCATTAAATTTATATATTACTTTGGGTAATATGGCCATTTTAATTATATTTATTCTTCCTATCCAAGAACAAGGAATATTTTTCCATCTCATTGTGTCTTTTTCTATTTCTCTTAGCAATGCCTTGTAGTTTTCTTTATATAGGTCCTTTACATTCTTTGTTATGTTTATTCCTAGGTATTTTATTTTTTTTGTTGCAAACGTGAAGGGGATTATTTTTTTGAGTTCGTTTTCTAATATTTCATTGTTGGCATATAGAAAGGCTATGGACTTCTGTATGTTAATTTTGTATCCTGTGACCTTACTGTATTGGTTTATTGTTTCTAGTAATCTTTTTGTGGAGTCCTTTGGGTTTGCTGAGGATCATATCATCAGCAAAAAGTGATACCTTTACTTCTTCTTTTCCGATATGGATGCCTTTTATTTCTTTGTCTTGTCTGATTGCTCTGGCCAGCACTTCTAGCACCACGTTAAATAAGAGTGGAGAGAGTGGACACCCCTGTCGTGTTCCTGATTTAAGGTGGAAAGTCCTCAGGTTTATGCCATTTAATATGATGTTGGCTGATGGTTTATCATATATGGCCTTTATTATATTGAGATATTTTCCTTCTATACCCATTTTGTTGAGAGTCTTAAACATAAAATTGTGTTGTATTTTATCAAAAGCCTTTTCTGCATCTATTGATAAGATCATGTGGTTTTTGTTCTTTGTTTTGTTGATATGATGTATTACGTTAACTGTTTTACGTATGTTGAACCATCCTTGAGATTCTGGGATGAATCCCACTTGATCATGATGTATTATTTTTTTAATATGTTGTTGTATTCGATTTGCCAGTATTTTGTTTAGTATTTTAGCATCTGTATTCATTAGAGATATTGGTCTGTAGTTTTCTTTTTTTGTGCCATCCTTGCCAGGTTTTGGTATGAGGGTTATGTTGGCCTCATAAAATGTGTTTGGAAGTATTGCTTCTTCTTCAATTTTTTGGAAGACTTTGAGTAGAATAGGAACCAAGTCTTCTTTGAATGTTTGATAGAATTCACTAGTATAACCATCTGGACCTGGACTTTTATTTTTGGGGAGGTTTTTAATAGTTTTTTCTATTTCCTCCCTGCTGATTGGTCTGTTTAGGCTTTCTGCTTCTTCATGACTCAGTTTAGGAAGGTTGTATTGTTCTAGGAATTCATCCATTTCTTCTAGATTGTTGTATTTGGAGGCATATAGTTTTTCATAGTATTCTACAATAATTCTTTGTATATCTATGATGTCTGTGGTGATCTCTCCTCTTTCATTTTGGATTTTATTTATTTGAGTCCTGTGTCTTTTTTCCTTGGTGAGTCTTGCCAAGGGTTTGTCAATTTTGTTGATCTTTTCAAAGAACCAGCTCCTTGTTTTATTGATTTTTTCTATAGTTTTTCTGTTCTCCATTTCGTTTATTTCTGCTCTGATTTTTATTATCTCCTTTCTTCGGCTGGTTTTGGGTTGTCTTTGTTCTTCTTTTTCTAGTTCCTTAAGGTGTGAAGTTAAGTGGTTTACTTTGGCTCTCTCTTGTTTGTTCATATAGGCCTGAAGTGATATGAACTTTCCTCTTATTACTGCTTTTGCTGCATCCCAGAGATTCTGATATGTTGTATTTTCATTTTCATTTGTTTGTATATATCTTTTGATCTCTGCGCTTATTTCTTCTTTGACCCATTCATTTTTTAAAAGTATGTTGTTTAATTTCCACAATTTTGTGGGTTTTTCCCCCACTTTTTTACAGTTGAATTCTAGTTTCAAGGCTTTATGATCAGAGAATATGCTTGGCACAATTTCAATTTTTTTAAATTTGCTGATATTGTCTTTGTGGCCTAACATATGGTCAATTCTTGAGAATGTTCCATGTACACTAGAGAAAAATGTATACTCTGTCGCTTTGGGATGAAGTGTCCTGTAGATGTCTATCATATCCAGTTGTTTTAGTATTTCATTTAAGGCCACTATATCTTTATTGATTCTCTGTTTGGATGACCGATCTAGAGCTGTCAGTGGTGTATTGAGGTCTCCAAGTATGATTGTATTTTTGTCAGTTTTTGTTTTAAGGTCAATAAGTAGCTGTCTTATATATTTTGGTGCTCCTTGGTTTGGTGCATATATATTAAGGATTGTTATGTCTTCTTGATTCAGTGTCCCCTTAATCATTATGAAATGACCGTTTTTGTCTCTGAGTACTTTTTCTGTCTTGTAGTCAGCATTATTAGATATGAGTATTGCTACACCTGCTTTTTTTTGGGTGTTGTTTGCTTGGAGTATTGTTTTCCAGCCTTTCACTTTGAATTTGTTTTTATCCTTGTTGCTTAGATGAGTTTCTTGTAGGCAGCATATAGTTGGATTTTCTTTTTTAATCCATTCTGCTACTCTGTGTCTTTTTATTGGTAAGTTTAATCCATTTACATTTAGTGTAATTATTGACACTTGTGGGTTCCCTATTGCCATTTTATAAATTGCTTTCTGTTAGTTTTGTATCTTGTTTGATTCTTCTCTTTTGTTTTTCTATCATTTGTTTTTGTTTGTTTGTATTCCATACTTCTTTCCTCTGTTGCTACCTTTTTTAAGTCAAGTGTTTTTTGTGGTGGTTTTTTCAAGGGTGGTTACCATTAAGTAATGAAAAGGGTACCTACCATATTCATTGTAGTACCCTTTCTTATGAGTATTTCTGAGCTTCATCGTCCTTTGCTACTATTAATCTTCATCCTTTCTCCCCCTTTTTTTTTTTTCTTTTGTTGTCACGGTTTAAGTTTGGTTTTATTGTTTTCTTCGTGGAGCTGTTCCTTGTGGTTATATTTTCTTTTGTTCTTTGAATCTGGTTGGAAAACCCCCTTTAGTATTTCCTGGAGTGGGGGCTTTCTGATGATAAATTCTCTCATCTTTTCTGTATTTGTGAATATTTTTATATCTCCTTCGTACTTGAAGGATAGCTTTGATGGGTATAGTATTCTTGGCTGAAGGTTCCTCTCTTTCAGGGCTTTAAATATTGGGGTCCACTCTCTAGCTTGTAGAGTTTCTGCTGAGAAATCTGATGATAATCTAATAGGCCTTCCTTTATATGTTGTATTCTTCTTTTCCCTGGCTGCCTTGAGAATTTTTTCTTTGTCATTGGTTTGTGTCATCTTCATTATGATGTGCCTTGGAGTGGGTTTGTTGTGGTTAAGAAAACTCGGTGTTCTGTTTGCTTCTTGAATTTGAGGCTTTAATTCTTTCCACAGGCTTGGGAAGTTCTCATCTATTATTTGTTTGAGTATATTCTCCATTCCATTTTCTTTCTCTTCTCCCTCTGATATACCTATTATTCTTATGTTATTCTTTCTGATGGAGTCAGACAATTCCTGTAGGGCTTTCTCGTTTTTTATTATTTTTGAGTCTCTTTCTTCTTCTCTCTGTTGTGCCTCAAGTTGCTTGTCTTCTATTTCACTGATCCTGTCTTCTATCTGGGCTGTTCTATTAGCTAAGCTTGCTACCTCGTTTTTCATCTCTTGAATTGAGTTTTTCATTTCTGTTTGATTTGTTTTTATAGTTTCAATTTCCTTGGTAATATATTCTTTGTGATTGTTGAGTTGTTTTCTGATTTCCCTAAATTGCCTTTCTGTGTTTTCTTGTATATCTCTGAGTATTTTTAAGATTTCTATTTTAAATTCTCTGTCATTTGGCTCCAAGGCTTCCAATATGTTAAATCTTTTCTCCATAGATTTTTCCACATCAATTTGCGTTGCCTCTCTGTCTTTTGTATCCATAATGTTCGATTTCCTTTTTCTTATTGGCATCTGAAGGTGGTCTTGATGATAGTGTTAAGTAGAATTAATAAAAAATAAAAAGGAAAAAAAAGAAAAAAAAAAAAGGAAAACACTCCACAAAAAAAAAGTAATAATTTATTATTTCCCCCTTTTTTCTCTCTTCTCTTCCCCTCCTCTCACCTCCTTAGGGAAATATCGTGATGACCTGTGAATTATACTATGCCAAATGGAACAAAAACTGCCTATAATGGAGGGCCTGATTTGGGGTGAAGAGTTCAAGGGGCAAAAAAGGGATTAGGGACCCACTAAATACAAAAAAAAAAAGGGAGAAAATCTTAGACAAGCATAAAATGATTTGCCTGTAAGTGATGGTCGACCAAGAGATATAATGATAGGGATGAGAGGGAAACAGAAAAAAGGAGAGAAAAACTATAATTAAAGAAGAAAAAAACAAAAATAATAACAATAAGCAAAAATCTGTTGTATTAAGTGGAGCGAAGACTAAATACAATGGAGACTTTGGGTTGGGAGGAATGCCAGTGAGCCAAAAAGCAATGCAAAAGGTGCCCAAAATGCCACAAAAACAAACAAATAAAGAAAAACCAAGAACAAAAGCAGAAGAAGAAAAAAAAGAACAACAACACCAAAAAAACCCCCACAAAAACTTGAGTCCCAAATGAAACAATCTGTTCGCGATTGAGGCCTAAATGGGAGGAAAAGCAAAAGGAGAAAAGAAGAAATGAATAGAAAGGAAAAAATAAGAGTAAGAGAGAAACGAAGGAAGAAAAAAAGGAAAGGAAAAAAAAACAAAAGGGAAGAGAGTGAGAGTCAAGGGCCCCGAGTGCAACCCCAAAGGAGAGCTAGGATGAAGAAAAGAAACAAAATGTAACAAACATGGGCAGTGTAGTTCAAGAAAAGGATAGCATAAGATGAGCAGAGAGCAAAAGGACCGAGGTGGAAGAAATAGAAACAACAACAAAGGCAACAAAATAGAAGAAAGAAACAACAACAACAAAGAATTAGTGGAACAAGTTATAAAGTTTGTGGATTTTTCTTGATTTTGAGAGGTTAACTTCTTCCTTTTTTCTTTTCTCTCCCTCTTTCTGGACGGTGACTCTATACCCCAGGTTCTGCCCCTATGTCACTCTTAGGTAGGAATTTGCAGTTGATGGGATTCTATGGCAATGTCATATAATTGGCTTTAGTCTCGCTGGTAGTCAAGGCTTGTTGGCGTTTGCAGAGTCCAACAATGAGAGAGTTTGCTTTCCTGGAGTCTCTTTCCTAGTCTCCCCTTCCTGAATTAGCAGCCTGATGATCCAGCTATGAGGCTGCCACTGCTTCTGTCTGGGGAGTAAGAGGCTCAAAGAGCTGGGAAATCCCCACTCTATCCTCACTCAGCGCAAGGCTCTGGGTAAGGCTTTGGCAGTCAGAGCCTCCAGCGTAATCAGGTGGGGCTGGGAGTCAATTGTTGTCAAGGTGACTGTTCAGCGCCTAGTTGGACCACTCAACCCAGGCTTTCCACACTTGGTAGCCTGTTTTGGCTGGGAAGAAGAAGCACTAGTCGCTGTTTGCTTTATGGATCTTAATATCTGCTAAGTCCCTCTTGTTAGGAATATCCCTGAATATGGAGGCTCTGTCAATCAGAAGTTGCCCCCGCCCCTTTAGCGAAAGGCACTGAAAAATATCACACCTCTTGTCTTGGATCGCTGAACTGGGAGAGATCTTATCAATTAGAGCCCCGTGGGTGCGTAGATTTCGTGGGTTAAGCTAATTTCGGTGATTGGATCCGCAGCTGTGCTCCAAAAAGAATTTCAGGCTGCCTGCGCACGCCCCTCCCCCAACGCTTGATTGTTAGCTTGAATGGCTGGGTGAGGTGCCCCGCCCCCGGAGAGAATCTCCTGACTAGGAAGGACAGCCTTGGCGCCCGTGCGGTACGGGGCGTGCGCGCGGTTTCTCAGCACACCAGTGGATGGGGACCGCGGCACGGGGCGAGTGCGCGGTTTCTCCGCACGCCAGTGGCCGGAGACCGCGGCACGGGGGGTGCGCGCGGTTTCTCAGCACGCCAGTGGATGGGGCCTCTCTGGATTGCGGCACCGGGCATGCGGTTTCTGGTCACGCCAGTGGTCGGACCGCGGCACGGGGGGCCGCGCGCGTGCGGCTTCTCAGGGTATGCTGGGATGGCCGCCAGTGCCCAGGCTGCCGTCCCCGAGTGTGGGCGGGCAGCTGCACGTTTGGGTTGACTCACCACAGGTGTACTTCCTCCTGGGCAACAGTCCCTCTGCTTTCAGTGTGTGTGTGGAAGTCCGGAATGCTCCGAGGATAAATTTTTCTGTTTCTAGTTGATAAATTTGTTGAGATTTTGGGGAGATCTGTCGGACGCGCTGCTCACGGCGCCATTTCCGTGACGTCACTCGCATATAACGTTTTAGAAAATCTTCAAGGATGTTGAGTCACAACTGGCAAAGTAGGGAGTGCTGTAGCAGCACTAAGGAGCATGGGGGGTTGAACTAGTTTTAAGGTCAGAAAAGATATCCTTTATGACATAATATTTCGAATAAGTTAAAAGAATGAATAGGAGTAAAATATGGAACAGCCTAATTAATATTATTTGTAAGAGTTACATAATGACTGCAGAATCAACCTTTATATATATTTATACAAAACCATAGATAAATACATGTGAGTATGACTAATATCTTTTATAAATATTTCCAAGCAAATGATATTTTCACAGTTTGTGGTGTTTTATTTCATCTTCTGTTTCATATCTTTGAAATCAAGGTTCTTAATTTAAAATTTATTTTGGTGGAGCTTCAAAACTTATTGACCATTTCAAATTCTTCAACTAGTTCATGAAGGCATAGAGAAAAGGAAGTTTGCTAGACCATAGACTAAGAAACAAAATGGTCAAGGCCTTTCTAGCTTTTACTACATTTAAAATTCATCTTACAAAGCAGAATGAAAAACACATTCAACTTGTGTGAGAAAGAAAGAATAAAACATATAATCCCTGAGTTTGAACAATTATAAAATTTAACATGTTTTAGAGAAAATTGGTCCTATAACAATAATAAAATTCACATAGTTATGTTGTATAATAAAATGAAAAGACTTTCTCAAAAATTATATTTTCAATATGTAAGCAATTTAACATTTGATATGACTGATTTAATTATCTGCCAACTTAAAATATAGGTGTCCTAATTCTTATCAAGAACTTATTTGAAAATTTTTATTTTATGAGATAGAGTACATATATGTGACTAACCAGAAGTAGGTAGAGAGTCTTATACCATTAACTTATATAATGACTGTCTAGTAAAAGTTATTATATACCACATACTTAGCTACCTAGTTAAATTTCTGAAATTTGACTCATTTTTTCTTCTCCAAGATTATACTTTTTATTTATTTATATTTATTTATTTATTTATTTTTATTTATTTATTTTAGTTGAGAGGAGGGAAGATAGTGAAGTAGATTCTCACATGTGCCCCAACTTGGCAACCTTGTCTAGGGCTGATGCTCAAGTACTGAGCTATTTTTAGCTCTTGAGGCTGTCATGCTAGGACCATCTGAGCTATCCTCAGCACCCAGCCATGTTCTAACCAATTGAGCTACTGGCTGAGGGAGCAGAAGGGGGAGTGATGGGG
This sequence comes from Saccopteryx leptura, assembly GCF_036850995.1. Lineage (NCBI taxonomy): Eukaryota > Metazoa > Chordata > Mammalia > Chiroptera > Emballonuridae > Saccopteryx > Saccopteryx leptura. Next base: position 322,575,228 of record NC_089503.1, on the reverse strand, counting down.
CAGAGAGATGGGGAGAGGAACAGATGGTCACTTCTCCTGTACGCTCTGACCAGGAATTAAACCCAGGACTGTCATTCGCTGGGTTGATGTTCTATTCACTGAGCCAGTGGCCAGGGCCTGTATTTTTATTTTTAAAAGTTCAACATTTCATGAAGGGGAAGTTTAGAAGCAGATATATTAATAAATATCCAGTCTTTTGATGACATTAAAAAAGAAAAAGAACTTATTTACTTAAATAAAATATCACACTATATTCTCAATTATAATATATGAACTAGATGTTCATTTTAGTAATATTTTAGATTTTATAGTAAAAGAACTTAATTCCATCTAGAAAATAACAAATTCAGGCTTAAAAAGTTATTTGATATTTGCAATTTATTAGGTTACTTAAGTCTAGCAGTGCATTGGGCAAAGAAGGACAAAAGTTAGAATTTTTTTGTCATATTGCTACATAAAAAATGGTCTTTTTTTCATTTACAGGGATTTAACCATACTACATGATTGCCAACTATCTATAAATAAATTTGTGCTCATGTATGCGTGTGCACACCCACACATCTGTACCCTCACATAAAATATTAAGGTTAAACATACTGATATATTCCTATCACATATTAAATGTTCTAAAACCATGTATTTAGTATTAAAGTCTGAGAGTGTACTTTTGGTATTGAGAATTAAACCTTATTAATACATCAACACCTAGAAATGTGTTTACATTAAAGCTTTCCATTTTATCAGAAATGTCATAAATACTTTCTCTTTATACAAAATTTAAGCATTTGTTTAGACATTTCAACTAGTCTAGAAAAATAAAATTCAAACTTTTCCTTTAGTAAAGTTCAACATATTACTCAAATTTCAGAAAGATAGCATTACTTGGAAATTTTATTTGAAAGCTATTACTAAAATATATTATTTGCTCAGTTTTTTAAAATCTTACTATATGCAAGTTCTAGTAAAAAAAAGTGACAAAACAATAGAACTAAGGTCCAAGATCATTTTTAAAAGTCAGAGAGTAGAATTATATAATTAATAAAAGAAAGTTGGAAAAGGATTGGTTTAATATCCAAAGAAAACATGCCTTTACAAAATCCCAAATTGTTCTACTTCAATACCTACTATCATTTGGAAACTTTATTAAAAATCTTCCATATTAGAAACATTTGAATTCTCTCAACAAAATAACCATTTTTAGACCATGTGCTTATGAAGAATAAATAAATCTCATACATTATTTTTGTTTAAATAAGATGTCAATGTTCCTGGCTGGTTGGCTCAGTGGTAGATAGAGTGTCAGCCTAACATGTGGATGTCCCAGGTTTAAATTTTCATCAGGGCACATAGGAGAAGCAACCATCTGTTTCTCTACTTCTCCCCTTCTCTCTTGCCCTTCCACAGCCATGGTTCGATTTGTTCTAGCACATCGGCCTTGGGTGCTGAGGATGGCTCTGTGGAGCCTTTTTGCCTTAGGTGCTAAAAATAGTTCAGTTGCAAGCATGGCTTCAGTTGGGCAGAGCATTGGCCCCAGATAGGAGTTGCTGGTGGAACATGCAGGAGTCTGTCTCTATCTCCCCTCCTCTCACTAGGAAAAGAAGAAAAAGAAAATAAAAGATATCACTAAGAGATAAAAGAATGGATACATTGTGGATTGCATATATATGAAGTGGTGATGAGATACTGAAGACTATAGTATTTGAAAATATTAATAGGTATAAGAGTGTATATAAATAGATGCAGAACTAAAAAAGTGAAAATGTGCCTTTTATTTTGATTCTTTACTTTAGAGGATTATTGACAGTAAGAAAATAAAACTATAGAAAGTAACATTAACTTCAATAATGAAATATGTGAATGTAATAGGAGAAAGTATAATAGGTGAGAAACTTGAACAACCAAGGAAACTGAGTCACAGTATCCAAGCATAAAAATTAGGATATTTGTAAAGTTTTAATCTAGACATAAAGAAAGAAGCATTTTTATAGAGATTATACAGGGAAAAATACAATAGTTAATAAGGTCTTAAGAGATTAAAAAGGTATTAAAGTTAATGTCCAAGTTTCACACTCGTAAAACTGAGCAACTAATGGATTTAGGAGTTGTGGAAGGGTGCTTGTCAGTAAATTTCAAGAGTCTGACCTTGTCACATTAACATTTAGATGGCAATGGAATTTACAGGAAAATGTCACAGGTACAGGTATAGACAGTGAATTGAAAGAAACAGAACATGTAACTAGAGAGATCAATTGAATTAGAATTGATCAGATGGTAATTGAAGACATGGGAAAATATAAAGATCACTGGAAAGGGAATGAAAAAGAACATGAAAGGGTCATAAATGGTAAATATATTCTGTAGAATGAGTTAAACATAGAAACATTGGGAAAGTTGCTGATACAAGTAAAGAGAGAAAGGGAATTCTTTCATTTTGAACAGATATCTGACAGAAACACTTTTGACATGGAGTTAGAAGTTGGTTTACAAGTAGAAAGAATATAAAGATATAATAAAGATAACAATGTAGTGACATTAGGGAGCTCATGAATAGGTATATATAAGGAGATTGAGAGTTCAGGAATGTATAGAAACAGGGAGCGGTTAACTTCCTAAGGGAAGAAGCTTATGAAAGGAGTCTTAAATGAGAATACAGGCTGACAGTGGGTTGTAAGAGATCAAGATGAGAACTGGCTGACTGAAAGCCTAGGTACTTCCATAAATTGCCTCTTCAGGGACCAAGGATATAAAAAAGATAGTAGTTGGAAAGGCATACTTAAGAGCTGCAAAATCAAAGCAAGACTGACAATGGGGGAAAAGATGAGAGTAGTGGGAAAAAAAGAGGTTGTGTGTTTAACTAGGATGTCATTTAAAGGTAAACAAATTTATTTCTGAAGTTTAAAAACACTGAAAACTTTCCTTAAGAAATCCCTTCTCTGTGACCATGGTATTAATACAGCTGTGTTTATTCACAGCTTGACATCTGTTTATATTTTCAAGATAACGAAAAGAAAAACCCCTGCCTATGCCAAGTCACACTGTCTTTTCTCATTCTCTTTTCAAAAGAAATAGCTGAAAAAAAAATGTAGCCAGATTTCTGGAGGAAAAATTAAACCCAAAATTCCCTTTATTAAAAGGGAATTCAAAAAATATCTATCTGCACAGAGCACTGTTGAAACTAAAAATCATAGAAATAAAAACTTCAGGCTTTCTTTAGGATCTTCTGAATAATGCAAAATGACAATTAAAAGTTCAATTTTTCCCCTAGTTTTTATTCAGCATATTCATAAATCAAAATATTTGTAGAGAATACTGTATCAAATTCCCCATCATAGTCAGTTAGCAATCCTTCACTTCCTCCACACCTACCAACTGCAGCAACAATTCTCCTCATTTATCCAACTGGTGCACACCCACTTCAGTTTTCCCCATCTCTCACCTCTTCTTTGTGCTCTCTGAAACTGCTCCCCAAGCCCACAGACTTCTCTATGTCAAAGGCTCTCTCCTCTTCCCTGTAGGAAATGGAACCTGAATCTTTTCTGGGAAACTGCTTCCCTGCATTCTCCTAAAATGGTGAGTACTTAGATTCAAGTGACACCTCAAGGTTAGGAACTGTACTTGCTCCTTCATCCCCATTACTTCACCACACTAACATTAATACCAAAATCATTTCTGTTCAGTGAGTAGTCCTTGAGCTACCACCACTTTCCATTCTGCATTGCTGCTTCCTTCCTTCCTCCTGGTGATATATCCTTGTACTACGCATCCATTGAGCACTGACTCAGTTTTCATCATCTCAAACTCTTAAAATTATTTTAAGGGACTGCAATAGCTATAGATTACAAAACCCAAAGCCTATCCTGTCAACATCTTTTCACAATCTCATGTCAATTGACTTTTTTTTCCACTTTAGTAACCCATGTCTGCAGCCAAAATTGAAGTCACAATTGAAAAAGTATTGACTCTTACTTACTTTTTCCCAATAAATCACTTTATTTTCTTCACTTTTCTCTTCTAATTAGATAACCAATGATCTCATTTCAACTAACACATCCTCACCAGTATCCTAAACTCCCTTGCCCCTCTAAATTTGGCTGCATTTGTCTAGCAAAACTTTAACTTCTGATGAATCCAAATATTTGCTTTCTCTATGGCTCATTTAATGATCCAAAAATAGGGAATAATAATAAAAAAACTACAACTGATCACTAATTTCATATGTGCCCTAACAATAGTGCTCAGACATACCACAAACTTCATATGTTAAATTGAGTCTACCATTGTACAAAATAACTGTTAAACCCTCTTTAGACACATCAAAAAATTGATAGCTTGTAATGTTTGTTATAAACATATTCAGTTTTTTTTTGGTTTTTTTTTTTTTGATATCTAAAGCTTTATCATTTTTATTGATTTTTTTTAAATGAATTTTTATTAATGGTAATGGGATGACATTAATAAATCAGGGTACATATATTCAAAGAAAACATGTCTAGGTTATTTTGTCATTAGATTATGTTGCATACCCCTCGCCCAAAGTCAGATTGTCCTTCGCCATCCTCTATCTAGTTCTCTGTGCCCCTCCGCCTCCCCCTAACTCTCCCCCTGTCCTCCCTCCCCCCACCCCTGGTAACCACCACACTCTTGTCCATGTCTCTTAGTCTCATTTTTATGTTCCACCAATGTATGGAATCATGTAGTTCTTGTTTTTTTCTGATTTACTTATTTCACTCCTTATAATGTTATCAAGATCCCACCATTTTGCTGTAAATGATCTGATGTCATCATTTCTTATGGCTGAGTAGTATTCCATAGTGTATATGTGCCACATCTTCTTTATCCAGTCTTCTATTGAAGGGCTTTTTGGTTGTTTCCATGTCTTGGCCACTGTGAACAGTGCTGCAATGAACATGGGGCTACATGTGTCTTCACGTATCAATGTTTCTGAGGTTTTGGGGTATATACCCAGTAGAGGGATTGCTGGGTCATAAGGTAGTTCTATTTGCAGTTTTTTGAGGAACCACCATACTTTCCTCCATAATGGTTGTACTACCTTACAGTCCCACCAACAGTGAATGAGGGTTCCTTTTTCTCCACAGCCTCTCCAACATTTGCTATTACCCGTCTTGTTGATATCCATTTTGAATTAATTTTAGTACACGGGGACAGGCTGTAGTCGAGTTTCATTCTTTTGCATGTGGCTTTCCAGTTTTCCCAACACCATTTGTTGAAGAGGCTTTCTTTTCTCCATTGTGTGTTGTTGGCCCCTTTATCAAAGATTATTTGACCATATATATGTGGTTTTATTTCTGGGCTTTCTATTCTGTTCCATTGGTCTGAGTGTCTATTTTTCTGCCAATACCATGCTGTTTTGATTATCGTGGCCCTATAATATAGTTTAAAGTCAGGTATTGTAATGCCCCCAGCTTCATTCTTTTTCCTTAGCATTGTTTTGGCTATTCGGGGTTTTTTATAGTTCCATATAAATCTGATGATTTTTTGTTCCATTTCTTTAAAAAATCTCATAGAGATTTTGATGGGAATTGCATTAAATTTGTATATTGCTTTGGGTAATATGGCCATTTTGATTATATTTATTCTTCCTATCCAAGAACAAGGAATATTTTTCCATCTCATTGTATCTTTTTCGATTTCCCTTAACAATGCTTTGTAATTTTCATTATATAGGTCCTTTACATTCTTTGTTATGTTTATTCCTAGGTATTTTATTTTTTTTGTTGCAATCGTGAAGGGGATTATTTTTTTGAGTTCGTTTTCTAATATTTCATTGTTGGCATAGAGAAAGGCTATGGACTTCTGTATGTTAATTTTGTATCCTGCGACCTTACTGTATTGGTTTATTGTTTCTAATAATCTTTTTGTGGAGTCCTTCGGGTTTTCGATGTATAGGATCATATCATCAGCAAAAAGTGATACCTTTACTTCTTCTTTTCCGATATGGATGCCTTTTATTTCTTTGTCTTGTCTGATTGCTCTGGCCAGAACTTCTAGCACCACGTTAAATAAGAGTGGAGAGAGTGGACAACCCTGTCTTGTTCCTGATGTAAGGTAGAAAGTCCTCAGTTTTATGCCATTTAAAATGATGTTGGCTGATGGTTTATCATATATGGCCTTTATCATGTTGAGATATTTTCCTTCTATACCCATTTTGTTGAGAGTCTTAAACATAAAATTGTGTTGTATTTTATCAAAAGCCTTTTCTGCATCTATTGATAAGATCATGTGGTTTTTGTTCTTTGTTTTGTTGATATGGTGTATTACGTTAACCGTTTTGCGTATGTTGAACCATCCTTGAGATTCTGGGATGAATCCCACTTGATCATGATGTATTATTTTTTTAATATGTTGTTGTATTCGGTTTGCCAGTATTTTGTTTAGAATTTTAGCATCTGTATTCATTAGAGATATTGGTCTGTAGTTTTCTTTCTTTGTGCCATCCTTGCCAGGTTTTGGTATGAGGGTTATGTTGGCCTCATAAAATGTGTTTGGAAGTATTGCTTCTTCTTCAATTTTTTGGAAGACTTTGAGTAGAATAGGAACCAAGTCTTCTTTGAATGTTTGATAGAATTCACTAGTATAACCGTCTGGGCCTGGACTTTTATTTTTGGGGAGGTTTTTAATAGTTTTTTCTATTTCCTCCCTGCTGATTGGTCTGTTTAGGCTTTCTGCTTCTTCATGACTCAGTTTAGGAAGGTTGTATTGTTCTAGGAATTTATCCATTTCTTCTAGATTGTTGTATTTGGTGGCATATAATTTTTCATAGTATTCTACAATAATTCTTTGTATATCTATGATGTCTGTGGTGATCTCTCCTCTTTCATTTTGGATTTTATTTAATTGAGTCCTGTGCCTTTTTTCCTTGGTGAGTCTTGCCAAGGGTTTGTCAATTTTGTTGATCTTTTCAAAGAACCAGCTCCTTGTTTTATTGATTTTTTCTATAGTTTTTCTGTTCTCTATTTCATTTATTTCTGCTCTGATTTTTATTATCTCCTTTCTTCGGCTGGTTTTGGGTTGTCTTTGTTCTTCTTTTTCTAGTTCCTTAAGGTGTGAAGTTAAGTGGTTTACTTCGGCTCTCTCTTGTTTGTTCATATAGGCCTGAAGTGATATGAACTTTCCTCTTATTACTGCTTTTGCTGCATCCCAGAGATTCTGATATGTCATATTTTCATTTTCATTTGTCTGTATATATCTTTTGATCTCTGCGCTTATTTCTTCTTTGACCCATTCAGTTTTTAGAAGTATGTTGTTTAGTTTCCACATTTTTGTGGGTTTTTCCCCCTCTTTTTTGCAGTTGAATTCTAGTTTCAAGGCTTTATGATCAGAAAATATGCTTGGTACAATTTCAATTTTTCTAAATTTGCTGATATTGTCTTTGTGGCCCAACATATGGTCAATTCTTGAGAATGTTCCATGTACACTAGAGAAAAATGTATACTCTGTCGCTTTGGAATGAAGTGTCCTGTAGATGTCTATCATATCCAGGTGTTCTAGTATTTCGTTTAAGGCCACTATCTCTTTATTGATTCTCTGTTTGGACGACCGATCTAGAGCCGTCAGCGGAGTATTGAGGTCTCCAAGTATGATTGTATTTTTGTCAGTTTTTGTTTTAAGGTCAATAAGTAGCTGTCTTATATATTTTGGTGCTCCTTGGTTTGGTGCATATATATTAAGGATTGTTATGTCTTCTTGATTCAGTGTCCCCTTAATCATTATGAAATGACCATTTTTGTCTCTGAGTACTTTTTCTGTCTTGTAGTCAGCATTATCAGATATGAGTATTGCTACACCTGCTTTTTTTGGGGTGTTGTTTGCTTGGAGTATTGTTTTCCAGCCTTTCACTTTGAATTTGTTTTTATCCTTGTTGCTTAGATGTGTTTCTTGTAGGCAGCATATAGTTGGATTTTCTTTTTTAATCCATTCTGCTACTCTGTGTCTTTTTATTGGTAAGTTTAATCCATTTACATTTAGTGTAATTATTGACACTTGTGGGTTCCCTACTGCCATTTTATAAATTGCTTTCTGTTAGTTTTGTATCTAGTTTGATTCTTCTCTTTTGTTTTTCTATCATTTGTTTTTGTTTGTTTGTGTTCCATACTTCTTTCCTCTGTTGCTATCTTTTTTAAGTCAAGTGTTTTTGTGGTGGTTTTTTCTAGGGTGGTTACCATTAAGTAATGAAAAGGGTACCTACCATATTCATTGTAGTACCCTATCTTATAAGTATTTCTGCACTTCATCGTCCTTTGCTACTGTTAATCTCCATCCTCTCCCCCCTTTTTTTCCTTTGTTGTCACAGTTTAACTTTGGTTTTATTGTGTTCTTGGTGGAGCTGTTACTTGTGGAATGCTCCGAGGATAAATTTTCCTGTTTCTAGTTGATAAATTTGTTGTGATTTTGGGGAGATCTGTCGGACGCGCTGCTCACGGCGCCATTTCCGTGACATCCATTGATTTTTTTTCAACATATTCAGTTTTAAATCCATTCTTCAGGTACAGTACATGTGCTTTTTTCTTTTTTGTTTATTAATTAATGAAGCTACCATAATTTCTATTATTGTTTTTGTAAACATTGATATTCAGTTCTCTTGGGTATAACCACTAGTGAAAGAGTTGATTCACAGATAATGTGAAATTCACTTAAAACAAATACTTCTCAAAATGGTTGTACCAGTTTACATTCTCACCAACAAAATGTAGGAATTTCAACTGTTTATATTCCTGATAAATTTAGGTGTTATGTGTTGTTTTAATTCTAGCCATTCTAGTGGATATGAAGTGGTAGCCTATATTTAAATATATATTACTTTGATAAATAAAGATATTGAGCATTTTTAAAAATGTGTTTATTGATAAGTATCTCTTCACTATAAAGGGTCATTCCCAGGCTTTTGTTTTGTTTATTTCTTTAAATTGACTGTTTTTCTTTTCACTAATGATTTAAAAAAATTTTTTTAAATGTATATTTTCTATTGTCTATATGTTATCCCAGTTTTTGCATTGCCTTTATTTTCTTAATGGTATGTTTTAAAGATCATGAGTGTAACTTATTATTTTGACAAATAATATTTTTTTTTGGGGGGGAGGAGAGAGTTTCTTTTAATGCTGTGGTTTCCATTGTTTGCAAAAACACAAAGTATGCAATAAATTTAATGTGAATGTGTGATTTTATACATATATGATCGTCCATTTTGCACTATTGCGTGAGAAAGTAAAATTGCTGAGGGTTTCTTTTCTTTTCCATGTTTTTGTAGTTTAAAGGATTACTAATCATACAGTTTAAATCTAATCCCTGGATTATTAATATTAATTTTTTTGGTTTGACAGCTGTAGGATAGAAATGTCATAGGAAACACGCTGAAATTGACTGAGCCCAATTAACAGGCAGGACCTGAGCAGGTATATAAAAATATATCAATCATGGCTCACACTCTTATTTTAAAGTCAGAAAATTTTTATAACCAGAGAAGTAAAATTAAAACACTATATTAATAACATTACTTTTTACATGATTTCTCTGTCTACTCATCCTTTTGTTTCTTTCAACCACTGATAATCACTGAATGTTTTACTGTCTTCACAGTTTTATTTTTCCTGGAATGTTATAGTTGGAATCATACAGTCTTTTCATGCCCTGATAAGTCAATACTTTTTGTGGAATAATATTCCATTGTTGGAATTAACCACAACTTTTATCCAGTCACATATTGAAGGACACCGTGGTTGTTTTCGTGTTTTGAAAATTATGAATAAATTTACTATATATATCCATGTGTACATTGTTGTGTGCTCATATATTTCAATTTTTCAGTAAATACCAAGGAGCATGACTGATGGATTATATGACAGGAGTATGTTTAGTTTTGTAAATAACTACCTGTCTTCCAAAGAATCCATATCATGTTGCAATCTTATCAGCTATGAATGACAGTTACTCTTGTTCCATATCCTCCCAAACATTTGGTGGTGTTAATGTTCCAGAGTTTAGTCATTCTAATAGGTATGTATCTCCTCGCTGATTGAATTTGAATTTCCCCAATGATACATGATATGGAGCATCTTTTTATATCTTCTTTGGTGAGGTACCTATTAAGATATTCACCCCCCCTTTTCTAAATTGTATTGTTTGTTTTCTTATTGATGTTTTAAGACTTTTTAGTATATTTTAGATAACAATTCTTTATCTAAATATTTGTTTTGCAAATATTTTCTCCAAATCTGTAGGTATCATTTTGTTCTTTTGACATCATCTTTCACAAACAGAGCTTTTAATTTTAATGGTGTCCAGCTTATCCATTATGTCTTTCATGGATTGTGCCTTTGGTGTTGTATTTAAAACTAACATTCCATATCCAAGGTCATGCAGGTTTTCTTATATATTATCTTCTAGTAGTTTTATAGTTGTACATTTTGCATTTAGGTCTGTGATCCATGTTGAGTTAATCCTTGTAAAGGGTGTAAGATCTGTATGTATATTCATTTATTTGCATGGGTATGTCTAGTTGTTCTAGCATCATTTGTGGAAGAGACTATTTTTGTGCCATTGTATTGCCTTTTATTCTTTGTCAAAAATAAATGTACTATTTATATGGGTCCATTTGTAGACATATCAAATGATCTGTTTGTCTACTCTTTCATCAATACCAAAATGTCTTGATTACTATAGATTTCTAGTAAGTATTGAAGTCAGGAAAAATCAATCCTCTAACGTTGTTCTTTAATAGGGTTTGGGTTGTTCTATGTCTTTGCTATTTGTCAATAACAACAAAATAACTTACTGGAATTTTGACTGGAATTACATTCAATCTATAAAGTTGTTAATAACTGATATCTTGACAATATTCAGTCTTTCTATCCATGAATATGAACTAGCTCTTCACCTTTGAGAGCTTTGATTTTGCTTATTAGAATTTAGTAGTTTTCTTCTTAACAATCTTGTATATATTTTGCTAGATTTATATCTAAGTATTTCATATTTTTTCATGCTAATATGAATGGTATAATGTTTCTAATTTCAAATTGCACTGGTTCATTGTTGGTATATAGAACAGCAATTGGCTATTATATATTATTCTTGTATCCCTCAACTTTGTTTATTGATGCAAGGAGATTTTTCTCCTTTTTTTCTTTTGGATTTTCAACTTAAATAATCATGTTATTTATAAACAAATACAGCATTATTTCTTGTTTCCATATCTGTATGCCTTTTATTTCCTTTTCTGATCTTATTACATTAGTTGGACTTCCAGTACAATGTTGAAAAGTTATAATAGAGTACATCTTTTCCTTGTACCTTATCTTACTGGGAAAGTTTTGAATTTCTCACCATTAGGCATGGTGTTAGCTGTAGGCTTTTTGAAGTTATGTTTTAACAAGTTGAGAAAATGACTTTTTTTCTTTCTTAGAAATTGTTAGCTACTTCAAAGTTATACATGAATCAACTTTATTTTATTATCCTTAAGCTTCATAATTTTAGCTGATACCTTAAGTATATAATCATATTAAAGTTAATTTTTCTATATTGTGTAAAATAGAAATTTAGGTAATTTGTTTTGGCCATAATATCTACATACAGAGGGTTCTTGGGTTACAACAGTCTTGATATATGACGTTTCAATTTTATGACACTCACTCGCATAAACACTTACAAAATTTGAGACCTGAGTGTTTCAGCTTACACCGTTAGCATTATACTTATGGACTACATGGGTGAATTAGTATGGTTGCACATGGCAGAATATGCAGTAATGCAGCCTATGAGTGAGGGAGCTGCATCCCCCAGTATGCTTTACATCACTGTCATAACCCAAGGACTGCCTGTGTGTATATGTGTGTGTGTGTATACGCTAATACAAATTATTATTTAATTTCCCCCCTTTTGTTTTGTAGAACCAACTAACCTTATGTGCAAAACCTATCTATGGAGATTTTATTCTATTCTTTTGATTCCTTTTTTCAACCTTAGTCTGATAACTACTGTCTTAATTAGTGTAGCTTTATTATTAAGTCTTGTTTTAAGAGATTATAATTCTTTAAGATTATTTGGCTATTCTACAATGTGTGAATGTCCACACAGATTTTAGATTCTCATCAGTTTCTGAAAAAAAATATATATAGATAGATAGATAGATAGATAGATAGATAGATAGATAAAATCAATTTTGAAAGGAGTGGTATCTTAATAATATTGAGTTGAGTTACTTATTCATAATCATGGTATATCAACATTAGGTTATGTTTCTTTATTTTTCTCATTTTGATTTTCCATAGCAACTGGTTTGATATATTTGTTAAATCTATTCCTTCCTAAGTATTTCATTTCTTTTATTCTATCTAAGTAGTATTTTAAACATTTTAACTTTGAGATTCCTTGTCACTAAGTTATATAATACAAATGATTGTTTTATAAATTGATGTTGTATTCCATAATATTAAATTCATTTATTAATTCTAAATGTTTTTGTAAGATTTCTTAGGTTTTCTATATAAAAACTGATGTCATTTTTAACTAAAGATAAATTTACTTCTTATCAGAATGTCTTTCATTTTTATTGCTTTATTGCATTGATGTATCTGATTTTTTTAAATTAAATTTATAAGTGACACCAGTTAACATAATTATACAGGTTTCAGGTGCCCAGTTCTACAACACATCTCCGTACACTGTATTGTGTGTTTACCTCTTCCTTTAAATATAGGATACAGTTAACTTGTGAAGACATTGGGGCATAACATTTTGTAGAAAGAGTTCAAGAGTATGTATTTCATTTATATTTATGTGTCTATAATAAACATATTGTTGCATGTTGATATCAACATTGTGGCTTGTTGGGCAAACGAGTTTGTAAAATTTGTGTTATTTGAGTTTGCTCGCTTTTATTGTTCAAAATGGCACTGGGCAGCACCAGCTATGTGATCTGTGAAATTGCTAATTACCTTCCTGCTTGGGAAGGATCATTGTTATGCTAATGTCTTCTAGAGGACAGGATTGGCCCCAGAAAAGTTTTAAAAAGAGAGAAGAAAAAGGAGAAGAGGAAGGAAGCCATTTTAGGGGAGCGAGAGCAGAGAGAAAGCAGAGTGCTAGAGGAGATAGGGAACAGAGGTGAGGGCTTTTGTGAGCTGTGCTGAGACTGGTGGGGCCTTTGATTCTAGGGAAAACCAGAGAAGATTCCCATGGTTGTGGAACTAAAGAATGTGTCAGTGGTTGGGGAGCCCTAAGTGAAAGGGAAGTACTTTTCCCTGTGTGTTTGTCCACTGGAATGAGACTTGAATAAAGGAATGGCCCACCATTTTTTGGTTCCACTGTTTCTTTACCGTCTGCTGGAATCTAATGGGACCTGCCATGTGCATGGCCAAGACAGCAGTGGCTACTGGCCATGCATGGCTGAATCTGCCCTTGTGGTTCTTATTAAGATTTTAAGATGTCTTTAGCAATAGCCATCAGGAATGTTTGAAAGAAGTAAGGTTTATTAAGCACAGGGAACACCTAGGGCTACCAGTGAGGACTCGGGTAGTGAAAGAGAGCATGAATCTGGGGTTCTGGTCACATTTATTGGGATTGAAAATGGAAGCCTAGGGTTTCACATATTCACTCTAATAGTAAGCTTTAAACATAAGAGTGAAATTTAAAGTGCAAGAAAGGAAAAACAAGCAATCTAAAGGTCAGTTATTTAAATCAACCAAGATCTTTAAAACAAAGGGGTGTTGAGAGCTGGCTTGTTATGCAATGGCTGTTTGTGTTCATTCAAGATAGCCTTCATGGAATAAATGCCTCCAAGGGAATTCCTGCACAATCAAAGCTTAAGTAAGGTACTAATATTACAAACTAGAGGAACCAACTGTCAGACTAATAATACACATATGCAAATGTTTATGTATAAAGTGTACTTCTCTATTTTCTCCTTTTAATTTTGGTAGGATGTATTGTATGTTTGTTTTCCAGGAATTTGTCAATTTATTTAAATTTTAAAGTTTATAAAAATATATATACATATTTTTCCTTTTTTTTAAGTGATGACCTCTTTGTCATATGTAATATTGTTGATTTTGTTTATATTTTTATTGATTAGCATACTAGGATTTTAAGCAATTTTATTTACTTTGCTTTTGTCTATGTTCATTTCATTGACCCTTCAATTATTATCCTGTGTTTTATTTGCTTTTTAAATTTTGCTTTACTTTATCACACAATTTGGACATTTTGGGGGTTTACTTTGAAATATTTGTGACTTCTCTTTTGACTCACTAATACAAAGTACCTAGATTTCTTATTTTTATTAATTTCTAATTAACCTAATTGTGTATAAAAATATAATCTAAATTACTTAAATATTTTAAATTTATTGAGACTTAAAATATGATTCTGCTGTGGTTCTAGTCAGTAAGTGTTCTTGTACACTTCAAACAGTCTCCTCAGTCATTCAGAATAAACCTTTGTAACTCTGAATTAAGTCAAGTTTAATGAGTTGTTGTAAAGTCAATAGCCACAGCCACCATCACAGCCACTTGGCCCATGCAAGTTAGCATTTGATTTGAACAGACAGTAATGAAAAAACAGAACCAAGAACTAGTGGGGCATTAGTTTTAATCCTAGCTTGCACCCAGTGGGCAAGAAATACACACAGTGAGAATACACTTCCCTTTCCATTCAGGGCTCCCAAAGCCACTGACTTATCCAAGTTTCCTAGAATCAAAGGTTTCTACCTCATCTGCCTATTCACCTCTGTTCTACATCTTCTCTCTGCACAAACTCTGCACAAACTGGCTTCTCCTTCAGCACTCTACCATCTTGGTTGCTTGTCCTCTCCTCCATGTGGCCTTTCTCTGCTCTCCTCCAGCATGGGCTCCTCTGGCCCATTTTATACTGTAGAAATCAAAACCTTTAATTCAAGATACAAACAAGGAAGTCTCTGATATAAAGTTACTAAACCTTAGGCTATAATGACCCTGCCTGCTTTCAGCCTGTTCCTCATACCCAATGCAAACTATAAGTGAGCAAATATATCATATATATATAATATTTACAAACTTACTTGACCAACAGTAGTATTATAATTTTATATGATATTTTTTGATGGTTTCCTAAATTACTAAAGAGTGATTGTTAATATCCAACTATTTTAAGATGAGTCTATTTCTCTTTTTAGTTCTAATTAGGTTTCATATATTTGAAAATTTTGTTACTGGGTCATGAATTAACACTGTTCTTCTATGAATTTTTCTTTTTTATTTCTGATAAGAGTTCCTGTTGGTCAAATAAGTTTGTAAATAATGATATATATGTTTGATCGCTTATGGTTTGCATTGGACATGGGGAGACAGGCTGTAAGCAGGCAGGATTCTTATAGCCTGAGGCTTAGCTTTAAGACTAAGCCTTTCCCACCATTTTGATGTAGTGTGGAGCACTCTCATGAGGAATCCCATTATGCCTCAGATAAGTGACTTTGTATCAGAGACTTCCTTGTTTGTATATTGGATTAAACATTTTGATTTCTATACTATAAAGTGGGGCAGACCAGGAGCTTCCTCTCTCTCGGTTCCTGAGATTAGATTTAGAGAGAGAGCAGAAAAGGCCATGTGGAGGAGAAGAGAAGCAGCCAAGATGGCGGAGTGCTGAAGGAGAAGCCAGTTTGTGGAGAGTTTGTGCAGAGAGAAGGAGATGGGGAACAGAGGTGAATAAGGCTGGTGAGGTAGAAACCTTTGATTTTAGGAAACTCGGATAAGTCAGTGGCTTTGGGAGCCCTGAATGGAAAGGGAAGTATTTTCCCACTGTGTGTATTTCTTGCCTGCTGGGTTCAAGCTAGGATTAAGCTAATGGTCCACCAGTTCTTGGCTCTGTTGTTTCATTACCAGCTGTCCAAATCAAATACGAACCTGCATGGGCCAGGCAGCTGTTATGGTAGCTGTGGCTACTGGCTTTACAGTTTCTTATCTTGATCTCTATTTGATATTAATATCAGATAAAAACCAAACTTTCTTATGCTTACAGTTTATATGGTATATACCTATAGTTCATAAAACTTACTTTTAAAATTGAAGTAAGACTTCATAAAATATGTTATAGTTAAATCTTTCTTTATTTGTCCTGACAATTTTTAATTGAAATTATTATTTATTTAAAGTAATGTGTTTAATTCTTTCAGCTTTTCAAATGATCTAAAATAACAATAAAAAAGAATGATATTCTTTAAGATATTATTTCTACACTTCATATGTAGTTTAATTGTTAAAAATATAATCTATTTTAACTTGCTTTATCGTACATTTTCTAACTAATACTCTTTCATCTGCTGAACAGCAAATTTGATTTATTTCTTTTTTAATTGAAAAGTAATGACGCAGGAGCAAAGAAAGAAAGACCCAGAGCACAAAGAAACACTCAGACAATGTGCTGGAGGAAGAGGTTTTATTAGCAGGCAAAACAACGTGACTCAATAAGCATCAAACACGAGCTCCCCGAAGTAGGCTTTCTGGAATCTTATATTTACTGCTCACATGAATTAGAGGATATTTAAAAATAAATATGAAGCAATACATAAGCATTTGAATTTTTTTATTAAACAAGAACATCAGAAAAGCAAAATATAAGTCAAAGAAAGTTGTTCAATTATGCAAATGAGAAGCAAAACCAACTTTTATTTCATTGATGAAAATGCACTATTCTAAAGGCTGAAAGTACTGGAGTATCTGCACATTCCCTGGTCCTCTAATTTTTGTGAGCAGTGTAGCTTTACAGTATTCACACATACAGTGAGTGATTTTTTTTGTCTGTGGCCCCATGTGCTTCTCATGTCTCAGGGAGGGGAGGGGACATGACAGAGAGTTTCAGACCCTTTGTCTTAGCTATTTACATATCCTGTTTTTCTTGCTTTGTGTTGCAAGCAGTTTTGGGAAGCTGACAAAAGTATTAACTAGCTGTGGATTGTTCATCTTTAAACTGACTTATTTAGCCCTAGGGCCTTTCCTCCCTCAGTAGAGTGGAATCTTAAATATAATTTTTATTCTGTAGGTAAAAAAAAATGGGGAAAAAAAGAAGAAAACTAAAACCATATAGTATATTTTTTCTATTAACTTAATAAAAGTTTGTTTAAACAACCTGAGAACTAGAGCCATGTGAATCTTTTCAATAATATTTTATTACCCTGTGATGAACTTCCAGTAATTTTTCCATAATTCATATCCTTATCTACCAATTTTAAGAAAATCGTTTTTGGTATTCTTTAAATTTTATAATATCAAATAGTAGATCAAAACCTTACATGACATGATTTTTCATCTTAAATCTAATCTTTAGTGAGTAAAGCAAGCATATTTAAAAATTAGATTTCTTGAAATAAAACTTTAGGTTTTCTTTAGTTTTTTCTACATTTTCTAAAATTGATAGAGACTATATAGCACTACTGTTTTTTATTTTTTTGAATCTTCCTTAACATCTCAAGAAATGACTTATAGACAGAGCATATTGAGGAGCCATTGTGCCACCTCACCCGCAGGTGTTGTAAAGTACCAAAAGCTACAGAATTAATATTAATATTTTGGGAGGCTTGGAGAACATTTTATTAATTTGGGTTAAGGTGTGCAGAGAAACTGTGAGAAATAGTCCCTGTACTGTGTAATTGGCATGACCAGGATGGCCCTTGGCATTGTATTGTAAATGCAAAGGGAAGAAAAACATGGATTCCCAGACATTCCACCATGCCTGTGGGGAAAAGGGTGAATGGCTAGCCAGGTACAGGGAGAGAAAAGCCAAAATAAATCTTTTCTTATAGCAATGAACCATTTGCGGGCATTTGTCCCCACAGAAACTACCTCTCCTTATGTAAATGCATGTGATTAACATGTGTGACTCTGAACAGAGAGATGGCAGATAAACACTAGATAATATAGGAATGCCTTTTAATATGTAAAAAGACATCTTTCTACCATTGTGTTGACTTGTAAATTTTGTTTTCTCCAAAATAATGTATGGCTTGCAAATTGAACATGGTCCTATCATGTTAAAGGACATATGACTATAACAAATAGTCGTAAGGGGCTCCTAATTACAATTTTTGCTTCTGTACTTCCCACTTACAAAACTATAAAAACTAAGTAGAACAGCCTGACCTGTGGTGGTGCAGTGGATAAAGTGTCGACCTGGAAATACTGAGGTCGCCGGTTTGAAACCCTGGGCTTGCCTGGTCAAGGCACATATGGGAGTTGATGCTTCCAGCTCCTCCCCCCTTCTCTCTCTCTGTTTCTCTCTCCTCTCTCTCCCTCTCTGTCTCTCTCCTCTCTAAAAAATAAAAAATAAAAATAAAAAAAACTAAAAAAAAAACTAAGTAGAACAAAGGGCCGGCGCGCTCTCCCTCAGACCTCTATCGGAGTTGGTGCCACTTGGTCAAGCTAGACAATAAAGCTTTGATGTGTAATCGACGGACTTTGTTCGTGTCTTCAATGTTTCGGGTCCCTCCGGATTAGGCTTAACACATATTAATTAGGAAGTATAAATTTCCTGAATTTGACATTAAATTTGTATCATATATCTAAAACTTTATATATATTCACATTTAATTATATATCCATATATAGTTTTATACATTTACTTTCCTATATGTGCTCATATAATACAAATTAATATATACTTAAAGTATACATATAATACACACATGTACATATATAAAATATATATGTATATAAATAAATGAAGTTTGTATGCATTGGTAGCCATCCATCCATACACACATATATATACCTCGGGAAAAAAATATATATTTCCTAAATAATCAAGCCCCTTTTCTTATTATGCCAACTCTTAAGCTATTGTTTCTTTCAGCTTTAAACTGATTCTTTATGCTGACTGGGACTATCCAAACCAATTTCTGTTTTGCCAGCTACTCTCAGTTTTTACTAATAGAAGGTGATTGGCAAACTTGAGAAAGGAGAAGGGATTTGTGCCTTATAGTTTTCTTCTTGTTTATGTCTCACTTCTTGATGCTCTAAGCATCACTGGCAATCCTTCATCATCCTGCTGGTAGCACTCTATTTCTATAACAGCAACTGAATCCATTTTGCAATTTCTCTATACCTTTCGAAATCATCTTACTTTGTTGCTTAAAGACCTCAATACCCTTTAGCTAGTGCTCACTTAGAAGCTTGACCTTAGTTCCCCAGGGACCTTTGATTTCTGAGATAACAGCCACAGCTTAACAGCACCCCCTTCTCAAGAGTCTGAATTTAAGCTTTGCAGAGATCTCCAGCAAGTTTCTCTGTTGTTAGTCATTTCAGCCTGTTCCCTTTCTTTGGTAACCTTGCATACTCTTATATTTGTGCTATTTTGTTATTGTTTTTTGTACTTTTCTTATCTGGTGCTTCCACATTTAGTAAATAATTTTTATTTAATTTTTTTTTTCTGTTAAAAGAACTGCTATAGTCTGTCTCTGGACAGTTATTTGGGTGATATGCACATACTTCTTTTACTGATATCTTTGATATACTGTGATATATCTTTTTTATAAGCTCTACAGAAATTAATATCATTAGTCTATTTAAAATTGTAATCAGTAGTTGATTCTAAACTAGTACAATTCCAATATTAATATTAGTAGTATATATTTCATCTAATAACAAAGACGTTATTAGTGTTTTAAAATAGGCAATAGTATTATGTAAAGATCAGTGGTATGCATGTATATATTTCTTTCTCCTATGTCAATCACTTGCTTACACTTTTTGTGAAATTCTAACTGGAATGAGTCATATCTATGTAATGACTAATTAAAATCTCCTAGCTTTACTAACAAGAATAGTGTGAAAAGGTAACTTCTATTTTAGAAAAAAAATCTATAAATTAAGAGCCATTTTCTGGGCTTCTATTGCTCAGTAAATGATTCTTGTCATGTACAAAAGTCTCTAAGTGCAAACCGATGCCAATATTCATATATTTCAAATATGTGAAAAAACTTTACATGGACAAAAAGTGTTATCCCAGTGAAAGTCTTTCATATAGTTAATTCCATCTATAGAGAAAAGACACAATATTAATATCCAGGAAAAGAATTTCACATTGTTGGTCAAATAAGTTTGTAAAATATGATTTTCATGTTTGCTCACTTATAGTTTGCATTGGGGGCTGGGCAGAGCCAGGTATATGTTATCTATAAAGTTGCAAATTACCTTCCTGCTTGGGAAAGGCCATTGTTTTGCTAATGTTTGAAGGAGGAGAGGTTTTCCACCAGAAAGTTTTGAAAAGAGAAGTAAGGAAGAGAGAAGCCATGTTTGCAGAGAGAGAGAGCAGAGAGAATGCAGAGTGCTGAAGAAGAAGCCATGTTGGAAGAGAAGTGAGAAGGTGTGCAAATGGGGAACCAGAGGTGAGGGGCTTTTGCGAGCTCCACTGGACTGGTGGGGCCTTTCATTCTATGAGAAACCAGAGAACATTCTCCTGGTTGTGGAACCAGACAATATGTCATGGCTCTGTGAGCTCTGAATGAAGAGGGAAGTATTTTCCGTATGTGTTTGCTCATTGGCCAGTGCGAGACTTTAATAAAAGGATGACCCACCATTTTTTTGGCTCTACTGGTTCTTTACCGTATGCCTGAATCCAATGGGAACCTACATGTGCATGGCTGTGATGGCTGCGACTACTGGCCATACACACATTAAGAGTCAAATTTGTATGTCAGGCAAGTGATTTCCCCCAAAATCGTACAATAGAAACTTGAGCCCTCTGATAGGAAATTATAAATCCTGTTTCATATTGGTTCAAATGTTTTCTGTACTGTACCAAAAAACATTGACTGACTTTAAAATCTAATCACCAAAATATAATGTTTACATAAGCATCTAAGAAACTGTATTTATCAAAACAGGAGTTTATTCCACTGGTATATTTCTGAAACACTGGAAGAAAGAAGCTCCATGCTTCATTATTGCTGTTTGTTTAAACAAGGCAGTCTAGCATTCTTAATTATAAATAATAACAAAGTAAAATACATGTTTTAATTAATAATAAATTGGCCTAGAAAATACAAAGCTAACAAATATATGAATATTTTAATATTTTTTACTTTTGTAATTGAGAATATCTGATGAATATTCTTGAACTTTCCTGATGAATTAAAAATTTTTCCAGGTGTGTATATAAACTCAGCATTATTTATGGATGACTATGTGAATGTCTCAATTTGAGTCACTGTGGAAATCAAAGCACCAAGTAAGTATCTGAGCATTTATTTCATCTTTTGGGATTCTACAGTAACTAGCAGAAGTTCAATAGCAAGGTGTTTTAAAGATGTGGTGAAGTTGGAATTATCATACATTATTATTATGTGAGAAGGTAATTTTTACAACTTTTTGGAAAGCAATTTATTATTTGGTAAATTTACAAAACTCATTCTCCTCTAAGATGTGTGTCATTCAGAAACTCTAGATACTTCTATATGGGTTCATATTCAATGTTTGCAATAGCATTATTTTCAATAACAAATATTAAAATAAAATCATGTACAATGAGAGGAAAATGTTAGATAGATAATAGCATCATAAGTGGAATCCAAAACTGCAATTAAAATAAATGAACTAGCCTGACCAGGCAGTGGAGCAGTGGATAGAGCGTCGGACTGGGATGCGGAAGGACCCAGGTTCGAGACCCCGAGGTCACCAGCTTGAACGTGGGCTCATCTGGTTTGAGCAAAGCTCACCAGCTTGGACCCAAGGTCTCTGGCTCCAGCAAGGGGTTACTCGGTCTGCTGAGGGCTCGTGGTCTAGGCACATATGAGAAAGCAATCAAAGAACAACTAAGGTGTCGCAATGAAAAACTGATGATTGATGTTTCTCATCTCTCTCCATTCCTGTCTGTCTGTCCCTATCTATCCCTCACTCTGACTCTCTCTCTGTCTCTCTAAAAAAATAAAATTAAAAAAAAAAAAAAAGAACTAGTGTGGACAAGTCCTGCCCAGGGTGAGGATGACGGAAATGCAAAGACCCGACTTTGGGGACCAGGTTTAGTGACGCAGATCCACTTTATTCAGGAAGTAAGTTAGCTTATATACACAGGTTCCACCTATAGGGTATTATAGCGTGTTCCTCAAAGCCAATGGCTGAAAAGATCAGGGAGCTGCGTGGTTGGCACTGAGTCACTTCCTTACAGCGGGCGAGCTCCCTTCCTGTGTATGCCCAGGAGGGTTCTGGGAGCTGGAGTATTTTCGCAGCATTGCATCAGCCACAGCTGCTAGGAATGCACTCTGTGCTCCACCCAGACACTAGAGGCTTGTAATATAAAACTAACTTTCAAAAAATAATGTTGAGCTGAAAGTGGAGTGAATCAGAAGAAAGAAGGTGCTTTTGTGGGATATATTAATTGGAACACAGTTTCCCTGAAGAAATATAAGAGATTTAGAAGTGATTGTCCATGAAAATTGTAGAAAATCTGCCTTTAATGTGGGTCTAAATTAAGACAAATTCATAATATTTATAACTGAGGTTAAGGTATATTTTAGATTGAAATTGATTTTTAAAACCTGAGAATATTATTATATTTGATTTTTTTATTTTAAATGTAGCTTTGTTGTGTTTGGACTTTTTAAAATTTTACTATAGTTTAATTTTTACTACACACACATATACATATATATATTCTATTATTAATCTGTTAGAATTAGGTGAGTAAAGTAAAATGAAAAAATTGTAGGGTGCCTGGCAAAATTTTGTGATAAGTGTTAATGCTCCAAAGACTTGAGGCCTCTATAAAGTGTCCTCTCAGAGGTTTCTGTTTTAACATTTTAGACACATTTGGCTTTTTGAAAGCTAGGAATCAAGACAAAAAGATTTGCTGAAGATGTGATATCCAATCTGTCAGGGGGCTTTGCTGCCATTTCTGGGAAATCTCCTTTTTGGGTATAAATATTCCTAGAATAGAAAAAGATTTACAACCAGATAACAACCCACAGTGAAATATCATTGTGACATTCCAGAACTACTTATAGGTCTCATTAGAAGTCATCTCTGTTTCTACACAAATAGTAACTATAATAAAATTTAATAAAATTAAGGAAGCATGAGTAATAAAAATATATTCATAATAGTGAATATTTTAAAGGTACTAACATGATTTATAGTTTTGGAAGGAGATAATCAGTCTCTCTTTATATAGTGGCTGCCACTGACACAGGCTGTCATTGATTTGGGCTGGCATTGACTAGTTCACACATATATGCACATACGGATATATGTATGTATGCATGTGTGTGTGTATGTGTGTGTGTGGAAATCAAAGAACCATATCCAACTTTTAATAACACATGGATATTTATCTGTGCTGAAACTTCAAAATAAAATACTTAGAGCTTAATAGTTTTTATTATTTATTAATTTATTTTATTTTATTTTCCAGTTTACATTCAATATTATTTTGTATTAGTTTCAGGTAAACAGTATAGTGTTAAACAATCATACACTTTACAAAGTTATCCCCCTGTATTTTAAGTCCCCTTTTGGCACCATACATAGTTATTACAATATTGATATATTTGATATATTCTCTATGTTATATTTTACATCTCTGTGACTAAATTAATCTCTTCATATTTTTTGCCCAGCCCCCCAGTCTCTCTCCCTTCTGGAAACCATCAGTCTGTTTTCTGTATCTATCAATATAAATCTGTTTCTATTTTGTTTGTTCATTTATTTTGCTTTTTAAATTCCACATATAAGCAAAATTAAATATATAATATTTATCTTTCTCTGTCTGGCTTATTTCACTTAGCATAAAATCCTCTAGTCAATCCATGCTGTTGCAAATGGTAAGATATTCCACTGTATATATGTACCACCACTTTTTATCTACTCCTCTATTGATGGACTATTGGGTTTCTTCCATATCTTGACCTTTGTAAATATTGCTGCAATAAATATAGGGTGTATATATATCATATATATTTTTTAAATGGGTTTTGAGTTCATCTGGATATATATTCAGAAGTGGAATTGCTGGGGTATAAGGCAGTTCCATTTTTAACCTTTTGAAAAACCTCCATACTGTTTTTTTACTGGCTGAACCAATCTGCATTCCCACCAACAGTATACAAAGGTTTCCTTTTCTTCACATCTTTGCCAATAGTTGTTTGTTGATTTTTTTTTTTCATTTTTCTGAAGCTGGAAACGGGGAGGAAGTCAGACAGACTCCCGCATGTGCCCGACCGGGATCTACCCGGCATGCCCACCAGGGGGCGATGTTCTGCCCCTCTGGGGGGGTTGCTCTGTTGCATCCAGAGCCATTCTAGCGCCTGAGGCAGAGGCCAACAGAGCCATCCCCAGCGCCCGGGTCATCTTTGCTCCAATGGAGCCTCGGCTGCGGGAGAGGAAGAGAGAGACAGAGAGGAAGGAGAGGGGGAGGGGTGGAGAAGCAGATGGGCGCTTCTCCTGTGTGCCCTGGCCGGGAATCCAACCCGGGACTCCTGCACGCCAGGCCGACGCTCTACTGCTGAGCCAACCGGCCAGGGCCTGTTTGTTGATTTATTGATGAGTAACTTAAAATATGTGGCATCCTTTTAAAATAAACAGTATGTTTCTTTTTAATAAGAATAACTGATATTACATCATGTATGCATTGTGAGGCAAATGTAGGTTTATAATTGTGAGTATACAAAACAGAGTTTATGCTTATATTATTATTTATTAATTATTGTATTATTTTCCATATGAACAATTGTAAACCTCCTTTTGTTCCATCTTCTATTTTCTAGATGTTACACACCTTGGCATAAAGTATAATTATTTTTCAAATGTCTCAGAAATTAAATGTAAGCATATTATCAGTACTTGAAATATTTAGCTTCACTCTGTTTCAGTACTGTTCGAATGAGTATGCAGTGGTAGAGAGAAAAATCTTCACAAATAAAAGTCTTTATGTCCTATTAGGAGAGGGCACATAATAGTAATTTTGACAATAATGAAGTCAAGCTTTACATTTAACTAAATAGTAATTTAAAAAAGTAAAATACAAAACAAATTGTAGTTATAGGATATATTTGATGATTTACTTTCCCTATATCAAGAAATATTTCATTATATATACATTCATTAATAAAAATATTAGTAATTGTTCAGAAATATTCTTTTTTAATTGATTTTAATTTATTGTGTTTACAGATCCTAATGTTGTCCCAAATGCATCCCCCTCCTCCATATTTCCCTCAATATCTTCCTTGTCCCCTCCCCAGAATGCCCTCCCCCCTTCCCTTCAGGTTTATCCCATCCTATCATCCCCTTTCCCTCTGTTCTCTTTTCCTCTGGTCCCTTTGATCTCTCCTCTGTCTCAATTCCGTTACTCAGTTCACATTGTTCATTGGATTCCTCAAATGAGTGAGTTCATATATTTTTCTTTTTCTTCCTGGCTTATTTCACTATTATGTTAAATGAAATAAGCCAGAAATATTATTTTTAAAGTCATTTTAATTAAAATTAAATTTATATCATATTATTAAATTATGTTATTCATAGTTAGTGTAGATATTTAGTAAAATATTTGTAGCTCTATTGCTGTATTAGCTTTGTATGATGTCACAAGAGTTTGGCCATGGAACCAAGAGACTGCAGCATACATATGTTGACAAGTAGACTCATGAATTAGGGACTTAGTGGACCACTCCACACACTCTAATAACATGGAAAACCCAACCTTTCTAAAAGAGAAACTAGCAACCCTGAGATGGAACCCAACAACAACAACAAGTAGCGTGGATAAAACTCACTAATAAGGGGGGAATTCCTTAAATAGATGCTGTATCCAGAATACGCACTGTTGATATTTTAAACGCCTACGGTAAGAGATGATATGAACTATGTCAAACAATCCGTAAGATTATTCCTCAATGGGAGAATTAAGATACTCTTTCACAGAGGGAGCATATTTTAAATTTGAAGACTGTAACAATGGTACTGTAATAGGAGTGGTGACTGAAGTAAGAGGAGAATTTAAGAATAATAGGTCTTTAAGAATAGACATGTATTAAATAGGTTTGGAAGATCATTAACATGCCTTCTCTGTAATTTTTATCTGAATTGTGAAAGTAAAAGAGATGAATCTGGTTGATAGATTAGTAGAAATGCAACCCATCTAAGATGGTTTTCTATGCATAAAAAATAGATTTGAAATAATTTTATATATATCTCTAATAATTTGAACATTAAAATTTATTCTAAATGTCAATAAAGCAACTGATCTGACAGTGAAATCTGATCTATTAAAAATAACAAATGCAGTTGCATTGAATTGTGCATGAAATCCAATTGAATATTTTACCCCTAATGTACAATATAATTTTCTGTGCTCCTAACCTTTAATTTGCATAAATAATACCTCAAAATTTGAGACTATTGAGAATCTTCTAAACAAAATTTGAGACTCTGATAGACTTAAAAGGTGAAAGATTTATAAGTTCTAAAGAGAAACCAGAGTATAGAGACTTTGGTAAACTTTTAAAACTTGTCTTATTTAAATGGTCACTGACAGATTGAGAATCATCTTATCACCTTTGGAACTATCTTTTTTTTCCTATATTATTGTCATAATTTACTATGAAATACCTTGAAGTATGTTTTGATAAAAAATAAACACCACTGCTTAATTTCACATAAACAAAGGCAAGACTAAGTTATGATTTATCATATATTAAATAGACTACACTAAATGACTATGTAGTTTGCAATTTTCAGAAGTTATAATATGAAACATTATGAGCAGAGACACATAGTAAAATAGAATATTTAACTTTATATGTAATATAAAAGATTGTCTGTAGAAACATTTTAATTATAGCAAAGAATTTTCTGTGATATCTTTAAAAGAGAATTTCCCCATGCTTGTTTTCTTTATTTTTTTAAAAATATCTCTCTGCCACTTCAAACCTAAGGTTGCTAATTAACTGTCAATATAACAAATACTCTTTCTTCTCCTTGTGATGAGATCACAGTGTGACAGCTGGATCCTCAAAAATAATAACATCATATGTGTTAAACTGCAATTGAAAAGAGAATAAGCAAGAAATGCTTTAAAATGTTGTGATATTTTTATATACTGGCAACCAAGAATATATGAATCAAGATTAGAGTTGATGTATAAAGTTAATAAAAATAATTTGGATTGATAATTTTACTTTTAAAAATATGAATCAGTTCTGTCAAAAAGTGTTGTATTATTAAATATATACAGAATTATATGAATTACTTGTTGTCTGTCAACTATTTCAATCCTATTGTAATATTATTTTAATATTTAGTCACTTATTTTTGTTCTACATAATGAATCATTTTCATAGTTGATTTATAATAACTTTAAAATTTGAAATGTGTACAAAAACATGTAAAAAATATAAAAACAAAATTTTTCCTTATCAACATGAAAATAATCCTTCATCCTCAATGAATACTATTGGCTATATGCTGAAAAAGCAATATTAAAGAAATACTAGATTTGGAATTTCAATAATGAACTCTTTCTAGTGTTGAATTGTAGTTCTTGATATAAAGCCAAGTACAGAAGACCACTGTTTGTTAAGGATAAATTGACGGGTACTCAATGTGTTGTCTAGCTAAAATTACTAATTAGGTGTTTGCATACATAAGCCATAGAAAAGCAAAAGGGAACATGGAATTGCTTGCAGATGGCATGTTGAAAAAGAAAAGAAGTAAGTCAGGAACAAATTCCTAGGAGATACCAATCCAATCATTAAGAGATAGACTAAGTAAAGAAAGACAACAATGGGAAGTAAGAAAGGATCAAAGAGTTTTTTTTTCCCTTTTCATTTCTTTAGCTGTCCATACAACAGGCCATCAGATATGGCTTCTCTCTAATGTCATAGTATTATAATATTTCTCATTTGAGGACCGATTAATATTTGTAGCTTTACATACATCAGCTAACTAAAAGGACTTTTTTCCAGGTGCAATTAGCTCCTTTTTGTCTCCTCAATGCAAAACACCCCCTAGTTTATGTCCTGCCTTCTCTTGAGAAACTCATGTTTTTGATACACTGTATGTAATCTTCAGTTTCCCCATATAAAATCAAATTTACGGTCACCTCCAAAAAAGATAAATTGGCAACAATTCACTGGGGAACAAAACTTCTGTTGCATCCACAAAAACACTTGTTCTTACCTAAGTCGAGTGTGCTGATCTCAAATCTGACATTAGTTTTTCTCTGTAAGCTACAGTTTTTTTTGCAATTCAAGATTTAAGCTTTCATCTTATTGTAAAATTTCCAACATTTAGTTTAACATAATGAAGTAGAATGTCTTCTTGGGCATCATATTTGTGAAAATATAATAATTTACATAATGCAGTAAATACACTAATACACTAAAAGATATGATTGCATCAAAATTTGTCTACAATTTCGAAATAGAACATATTAAAACACTTATTTTAATCATAAAATTTGCACAAAACTTATTTAAATTCTATTCAGTCAAAAATTTGTGTTTGTATTTCTTGCATTTGTGTACTTATTGAGGACAATCTTGTTTGATGCTCCAGCAGTAGTCTTCTTATCACAAACAGCTCCAAGATTTTCAGAAAACTTATCAAGGTGACTGTTCAGGAAGTGAATCTTAATGCTCATGTTACATCCAGTGTTGCAGAAAGCCAACAGCATCCTTTGAACCAGAAGTTCATAGTTTTCTGATTGTTTGTTGCCAAGGAAGTTCTCTGTAACTGCCACAAAAGACTGCCATGCTGCTTTCTCCTCCTTATTCATCTCCCTGGCAAATTCTTCATCACATATGAGGGTGAGGATTTGAGGTCTATCGAATACACCTGCTTTTATTGAATATCTTCTCAAAAGACAAGGCAGGAAAAGCAGAAATAATATGTTGAAAACATTCATTTTTTCTATTCAAAGCCTGAACAAACTGCTTCATTAAGCCAAGTTTGATGTGAAGTGGCGGAAATATGATCCTGTCTCGACTAACTACAGGTTCGTTCACAAAATTTTGCATCCCTACTTCCAGAGCTTCACATTTCGGCCACTCCTTCTGTGTCCAGTGTTTCTCCCAAGCTCGGCTGTCCCACAAACACAGAAAGCAAGGATACTTCGTGAAACCTCTCTGTTGTCCTAGCAGGAAATTTACCATTTTAAGATCCACACAAATGATCCAGTTATGCTCCTCATATTTCAGAAAGTTGAGGACAATTTTTATGTCATTCTTAATAAGTCATTCAATTTGGGTTGGCTAAACTTCTGAGGGGATACTGACTGCTTGACATCAGAAGAAGACCCTTCAGATTCTACAACCATTTCCTCATGCATCTTATCAAAGTATACTCGATCACCATGTTCATTTTCTTTGTCCTTAGAAGAAATAAAATCATTGAAAACTGGAACCAGGAGTGTATCAGAGTGTGGGATAGGTCGTATTGCTGAAGGAATATTAGTATATATGATCATATGCTGTTTCTTCTTGCCGATGCCCTTTGTATGGATCAGACAGAAATAACAGTCACTGCTGTGGTCCTTAGGTGCACGCCAAACCATGGGAATACCAAAAGGCATTCCTTTGCATTTTCCTTTTGTCCAGTCACAAGGCATTTCCTCACAGTTATGACACACAAAATGAGGTGCCCAATTCTTGTCTTGATCGCCAAGGGGAACTTGGTGCAATAGGTAATATATGCACGTGTCACAAATGATGAAATATTGCACCTTTGACGTTGAAGTGTGTAACAACCACATAAATAACAGAAGGTGTCAGAACTATTCTTACATTTACACCTACTCTAAGAAGCAATGATTCAATCTTAAAACAAAGTAAGAGGGTGTTTTTATCAGATAATAAATTTTACATTTAAAAACAACTATAATTTTGTAAAGGTGATGTTTGTAAAACATTAATTGCCTTGTGGTTTTGTTCAATCCAAGAGTTGTTGCCCTTAACTCCAATTTAAAAACCAATGCATGTCATTAACTGTAACAAAAAGAAATTAAAATTGCATAGAAACTAGAACATCACTAAAAAATGGATTTCAGATTTGGAATCAGCGATGCAGAAATATATAGAAACAGTTCTAAAATCTCATGCAACAGAAAATGAAAAAAAATTTGTTCCCCAGTGTTATGGAACATAATACTGCTTGGCTCGTTTTATTAAATGTGATATTGCACTCAGCTTGTTTTACTAAATGAGAATGTCTGAGTCTTTCATGAAAGAAAATATACATCCTTAGGAATTAAGATAGGCAGTTAGACAAAAATCAATGATGTCACCAGCTCAAAGTCATAAAGGCATGCCCCCTTTCAGTAGTATAATTTCAGAGCAAAATGTTCAAATCAATACTTGACTTCGCCTGACCAGGTGGTGGCACAGTGGATATAGCATTGGACTGGGATGCGGAGGACCCAGGTTCGAGACTCTGAGGTTGCCAGAGCTTGGGCGCGAGCTCATCTGGTTTGAGCAAAGCTCACCAGCTTGGACCCAAGGTTGCTGGCACAAGCAAGGGGTTACTCAGTCTGCTGTAGCCTCATGGTCAAGGCACATATGAGAAAGCAATCAATGAACAACTAAGGTGTTGCAACAAAAAACTAATGATTGATGCTTCTCATCTCTCTCTGTCCTTGTCTGACTCTCCCTATCTATCCCTCTTTCTGATTCTCTCTCTGTCTCTGAAAAAAATAAAAAAATAATAAAATAAAATAAAATAAAGTGGTTCCGTTTATTAAAAAAACAACAACCCGATTTCACTGGAGTTATTGCAAACTTTTCTAATGAAGAGCATAAATGATTTTTTTAATAGGTGGAAAACAATATCAATGCAATACTGCTTCATATATTATATACATCAGAATTCCCAAAATACTTTATGAAGATCATTTAATTGGGCGAGATCTATTAAAGAAATATATTTATTAATTCATTTGAGAAAAATATCAAACTCGTTCCCTCTTCACCAGTCCTTAAAGAAAAAATTTTCAATTCATGACTCCTTTGATCATTTATTAGCCTTGACAAGGAGAGAGATAAATAGCTATAATAATATTGTCATGTTTCTTCTATGTACAGGAAGCTGAGATAAGGCATAGCAGAATGTGAATATCTCTCTTTTAATTATAAGAGTATACATTTTAACTGAGTTTACAACTAGAAGTATCTAATAAGAGAGTCAGATCTATGTATATCCTTCCTTCATCAGTGTATCAATCATACTGAAACTTAGTGTCTCATGTGTAAATCTTGATTCTGTATGTGGAGTGGCTGAATTCCTAACAGTATGATTATATTTAGATTTTTTTCTCTCTCAATATTTAGCAAATATTAATAGGAACTAAGTGAATACATTCTATGTTTACTGGACAAGTTTCCAGGACATCAAAAGGGGAGGGTGAAGAATTATAACATTTTTTCTATTTGGATTTCAGAGAAGAAACTGAGAGTCTTTACATAATGAGAACAGAACATCAGATACAGTGTGTGTTCAAAGAACATTTTTTTTATTAAAGGCCAAGTATAACGGAATAAAATGTTAATCTGAGAATATCTTAGTTTGACTTGGGTCCTTTTCTCAGTTCTTCTAGCCAATTATATTTCCTCCTTTTTCTTTCTCTCATATAAAAGAAAATGAATCAAAAAGAGTTTCTCAAAAACTCTATTTGCTCTTTCTTTTTTTAAACTTAATTCTTTTCTCCTTGTTTTTCTGATTACTTTTAACATTTGGTGAGCCTGTATCATATACTTTATAACAGCCCAAGCATTGCTTATTAATGATGTTGTTACTGCCTCTCTTTCTCCCTGCCCTTTACATATTAGTCTCAGAATAGAGGTAAAGGCATGGAAATAAACCTTTTCAGAATTGTACTTTTCCCAAGCAGAAGTTCATCATACCAGGTTAATTACATAAAGCCACTATACCATTGTGTTTTATATACATATGTAAATAATTAGTTCTCACAAAAGCAGAAATAGAAATTAATTAATAATATATATATATATATATATATATATATATATTTTAGTTAGAGGATTACATCTTGTTTAAAAACTTATTTCATGAATACACATGTAAACATATTTCATTAAAGGATATAGAATATAGGTTATTTATTATGAAACTTGTTTAATATTGTAATCATCTCTAGAACTTTAAGTAATGATGTTCCCAGGGTCTCACCAATACACTGATTAAATTAACCATCACTGATAAAATCAATTTTTAAAACTTTTTAAAACTCTTCACATGATTGTTATATAGTCAAGGTTGAGAAGTACTGAGCAAAATCATGTGAAACACAATTCTTATTTCCATATGGGTTAAGGCATGTATAAAATTACATATGTTAAACAAGTATAGGAAAGTGCATTATGATGGTTTTTTAGTGATATTTTGCCATATAGCTCAGGAATGTCCAAATTCTGTCTTTAACAATTTAACCTACTTCTCAAGATACTAATGACATACTATTCACAGTCAAGAAAACAAACATTTGCTCTTTATTTCTACCCAAAGCTTTAAAAACTAAGCCAAATTATGTGCAAAGAAATAAATAATGAAAAGATAATAAAATTTCAAACTGAAAAAATCAATAAAACAAGGAGCTGTTTCTTTGAAATGATCAACAAAATTGACAAACCCTTGGCAAGACTCACCAAGGAAAAAAGGCACAGGACTCAAATAAATAAAATCTAAAATGAAAGAGGAGAAATCACCACAGACATCATAGATATACAAAGAATTATTGTAGAATACTATGAAAAACTATATGCCACCAAATTCAACAATCTAGAAGAAATGGATAAATTCCTAGAACAATACAACCTTCCTAGACTGAGTCATGAAGAAGCAGAAAGCCTAAACAGACCAATCAGCAGGGAGGAAATAGAAAAAACTATTAAAAACCTCCCCAAAAATAAAAGTCCAGGCCCAGACGGTTATACTAGTGAATTCTATCAAACATTCAAAGAAGACTTGGTTCCTATTCTACTCAAAGTCTTCCAAAAAATTGAAGAAGAAGCAATACTTGCAAACACACTTTATGAGGCCAACATAACCCTCAGACCGAAACCTGGCAAGGACGGCACAAAGAAAGAAAACTACAGACCATCATCTCTAATGAATACAGATGCTAAAATACTAAACAAAATACTGTCAAATCAAATACAACAAAATATTAAAAAAATAATACATCATGATCAAGTGGGATTCATCCCAGAACCTCAAGGATGGTTCAACATACGTAAAACGGTTAACGTAATACACCATATCAACAAAACAAAGAACAAAAACCACATGATCTTATCAATAGACGCAGAAAAGGCTTTTGATAAAATACAACACAATTTTATGTTTAAGACTCTCAACAAAATGGGTATAGAAGGAAAATATCTCAACATGATAAAGGCCATATATGATAAACCATCAGCCAACATCATATTAAATGGCATAAAACTGAGGACTTTCCACCTTAAATCAGGAACAAGACAGGGTTGTCCACTCTCTCCGCTCTTATTTAACGTGGTGCTAGAAGTTCTGGCCAGAGCAA
Source organism: Saccopteryx leptura (assembly GCF_036850995.1). Taxonomy (NCBI): domain Eukaryota; kingdom Metazoa; phylum Chordata; class Mammalia; order Chiroptera; family Emballonuridae; genus Saccopteryx; species Saccopteryx leptura. The sequence goes on along the minus strand of NC_089503.1, from coordinate 322,541,715 downwards.
TCAGACAAGACAAAGAAATAAAAGGCATCCATATTGGAAAAGAAGAAGTAAAGGTATCACTTTTTGCAGATGATATGATCCTATACATCGAAAACCCAAAGGACTCCACAAAAAGATTACTAGAAACAATAAACCAATACAGTAAGGTCACAGGATACAAAATTAACATACAGAAGTCCATAGCCTTTCTATATGCCAACAATGAAATATTAGAAAACGAACTCAAAAAAACAATCCCCTTCACGGTTGCAACAAAAAAAATAAAATATCAAGGAATAAACATAACAAAGAATGTAAAGGACCTATATAACGAAAACTACAAAGCATTGTTAAGAGAAATAGAAAAAGACACAATAAGATGGAAAAATATTCCTTGTTCTTGGATAGGAAGAATAAATATAATTAAAATGGCCATATTACCCAAAGCAATTTATAAATTTAATGCAATTCCCATCAAAATTCCTATGACATTTTTTAAAGAAATGGAACAAAAAATCATCAGATTTATATGGAACTATAAAAAACCCCAAATAGCCAAAGCAATCCTAAGGAAAAAGAATGAAGCTGGGGGCATTACAATACCTGACTTCAAACTATATTATAGGGCCATGATAATCAAAACAGCATGGTATTGGCAGAAAAATAGACACTCAGACCAATGGAACAGAATAGAAAACCCAGAAATAAACCCACATATATATGGTCAAATAATTTTTGATAAAGGGGCCAACAACACACAATGGAGAAAAGAAAGTCTCTTCAACAAATGGTGTTGGGAAAACTGAAAAGCCACATGCAAAAGAATGAAACTCGACTACAGCTTGTCCTCATGTACTAAAATTAATTCAAAATGGATCAAAGACCTAAATATAAGACATGAAACAATAAAGTACATAGAAGAAGACATAGGTACTAAACTCATGGACCTGGGTTTTAAAGAACATTTTATGAACTTGACTCCACAGGCAAGAGAAGTGAAGGCAAAGATAAATGAATGGGACTACATCAGAATAAAAAGTTTTTGCTCAGCAAGAGAAACTGACAACAAAATAAACAGACAGCCAACTAAATGGGAAATGATATTTTCAAACAACAGCTCAGATAAGGGCCTAATATCCAAAATTTACAAAGAACTCATAAAACTCAACAACAAACAAACAAACAATCCAATAAAAAAATGGGAAGAGGACATGAACAGACACTTCTCCCAGGAAGAAATACAAATGGCCAATAGATATATGAAAAGATGCTCATCTCCATTAGTTATTAGAGAAATGCAAATCAAAACTGCAATGAGATACCACCTCACTCCTGTTAGATTAGCTACTATTAACAAGACAGGTAATAGCAAATGTTGGAGAGGCTGCGGAGAAAAGGGAACTCTCATCCACTGTTGGTGGGACTGTAAAGTAGTACAACTATTATGGAGGAAAGTATGGTGGTTCCTCAAAAAACTGCAAATAGAACTACCTTATGACCCAGCAATCCCTCTACTGGGTATATACCCTAAAATGTCAGAAACGTTGATACGTAAAGACACATGTAGCCCCATGTTCATTGCAGCACTGTTCACAGTGGCCAAGACATGGAAACAACCAAAAAGCCCTTCAATAGAAGACTGGATAAAGAAGATGTGGCACATATACACTATGGAATACTACTCAGCCATAAGAAATGATGACTTCGGATCATTTACAACAAAATGGTGGGATCTTGATAACATTATACGGAGTGAAATAAGTAAATCAGAAAAAAACAAGAAGTACATGATTCCATACATTGGTGGAACATAAAAACGAGACTAAGAATCATGGACAAGAGTGTGGTGGTTACCCGGGGTGGGGGGAGGGAGGATGCGGGAGGGAAGGAGGAGGGGGGTTGGGGGAGGGGGGGCACGGAGAGGACTAGATGGAGGGTGACGGAGGACAGTCAGACTCTGGGCGATGGGTATGAAGCATGATTGAATGACAAGATAACCTAGACATGTTTTCTTTGAATATATGTACCCTGATTTATTAATGTCACCCCATTAACATTAATAAAAATTTATTTAAATTAAAAAAATTTCAAAGTGAAAAATAAAGAAAAACATAACAAACCATAAAATCAACTATTTTTTTTACAAGACCCAAGGATTTGATAAATATTAAATAAGAGACAAAACACAAATAACCAATACTAGGAATGAAAGATGAAAATAGATTGTATAGGGAATAAAAGCACAGCAAGGACACATTATGGAAAACTCCATGCTCAGAAATTCAACAAATTAGTTTAAATTGACCTATTATTCTAAAAATCACAAACTTATAGAAACAGCTGAAATGAAACAAATAACATATACATTCTTATAAATCTTAAAGAAACTAATATGAGTCAAAATATTTTGAAGAACAAATATCCAGCCAATGATCAATCTAGCAATGGTAAATTCTGCAAAACTCTTAAAGAAGAAAGAGTGGCAATTCAATAATAATCTTTTCCTAGAAAATAAAAAATGTAAAGCATTTATTTGGCCAGCATGACTCTAATACCAAAACCACACCAAGAGTATTAAAACAAATCAAAAGAAACCACAAAGCAAGCAAACAAACAAAACCCAAATAACAACAAAAAATTAAACTATAATGAACATAGATGTAAGAATCCCCAACAGAATGTTAGTAAATCAAATCCAGCAATACAGAAAAGAACAATAAACCAAAATCAAGTGAGATTTATTTCAGAAGAGCAAGTCTATCCAATATTTGAAAAGCTATCAATAAGATAGCCATATTCACAGACAAAAAAATAAAAAGGACATTATCATATCAATTAATTCAGGAAAAGTGTTTGATGAAATCGAATACTCAATTATGATAACTATTCTCATTGATCCAGAAATAAAAGAGAACTTTATCAACATAATAATGGACATCTGCAATAACTTTTAGTGTTAACATACTTAATAACACATGACCATACTCAGTTCCTTTCGGGTCTGAAAAATGTAGTGGTGCCCATGCTCACCATTCCTACTCAACATTCTACTGGAAGCCAGTGCCACAAGGGAAGAAAAAAAGTAAAACTCATACGGATTTGGATGGGAAGAGATAAACTCTCATTTGGAGAAAACATACTTTTCTGTAGAAATAATACAAGGAATCTACAAATGAACAAACAAACAAAACATAAACAAGCCTAAAGTTATTAAGTGGATTTAGAAAACTTACAAAATAGATGATTAGAACACATCCAAATCATTTTTTATGCAGTTATAAATTAAACACCAATGTTTAAAACCCTACCTAGTACAGTCTCTCATAAGACAATCTTCAGAAACTATATGTTTAAAATGGGAATAATTGGTGAAATAAATGAAAAAAAAACCCTAAAGAATAAAGAGATGTCAATTATTTATGGGGTGAAAGATTTAATCTAGTACTGATAGAAGCCCCAACATAGTACTAATATTTATTCCCTTCAACTTAATCTATAAAACCAACAAATTTTTGTACATATTTACAAACTGACCATAAATTTTATATACAAGCCAAAGGAAGTAGAATAAAATAATATAGATAAAAATAACTATGTGATTAAAGATATTCTATGGAATATAGGTAGTGTGGAATTGGTAAAAGAGATAGATACATAGATGAAATGGAATAAATTGAAGAAAACAAAAATATACTCATACAAATATGGCCAAAAAATTTTTGGAAAACAATGTATAATGTATTGCAATAGGAAAGCATAACCTTTTCAGCAAATGGTGTTAGAATAATAGGACAGAAATATTCAAAAATAAATTTTAATCTGCACAATGTTTTTAAAAGTTATTTCAAAATGGATCACCATATAAATATAAAAAAGTAACACAGCATTTTAGAATAAAATACTATATAGAAAAAAATTCTCACGGTTTTGCATAAATACCAAATTCACAAACTATGAAAGGAAAAAGAAAGTAAACCATTAAATTGTATTTACATAATATAACTTTTATTCTCCTAAAGACAATGTTAAAAAGTGAAAAAAACAAGAACATATCTTACAAAGAAATTGTATACAGAATATATTAAAGATTCTCAAAAGTCAATGGAAAGAAAAATAACTTAAATGGTAAAGGAGTAATGTCAATAAAAATGACAGTAAGGCCCTCCAAAAATTTTCTCCTCCATAAAGAGAGTAAGGAAGCTGGAAAAAATTGTTAGGATGAACATTTCTAAAAACTCCGGGAATTAACCAAAGTTTTGCAGCAATCTCTGGATGTTTATGCAAAAAGACTCTTTATATTCTCTAACCATAAAGCAATAAAATTAGACACTAATAATATTCCAATGTCTAAAACTACATGTTTTTAAATAACATTTTTTGTAACAAGAAATGAAAATAATAAAAAATGATAAAGTAATAAAAGTGGATAATTTATGCAGCAGACATCATGAGAAGTATCTAGAATTATATTCAGTGATTACTGAAGAACAATTAAAATAAAATAACATATAACATTTCAGCAGAAATAGTAAAATGTATTAAGAAAAACAAGATGAAAACAGAAATGTATTAACAGAAAAATAAAAAAGAATTGCAATATTTAAACACTATTTTTCCCTCCTCCACAAATATGATTGAGTAGAAAATTTCAAAAGTTCATAATAATTAAAATTGTAAAGATTATGGAGATAATTTAAAATTAAAAACATACAATTTACAACTATAGTCCAATGACTTAAAAAACAACAATGAAATTACCTACATGATTATAATATTTAAGTGAAAATAAAAATATATATTTATCCTAATATTAATACAACTAAAAATGGATGAATTAATCATATGAAATTATTAAAACAGTACTATCAAGGCCTTATGGAGAAAATGGCTCTCCCTAGCAAAAGAGGAAATTTGCCAGAGACTACCTTTGGACTCAAATTGCAACTCTTCTCTGGATCTCCAAACCACGGTCTTACCTTACAGATTTTGAACTTGCCAAGATCCACAAATGCAAGAGTCAATTTCTTAAAATCAAGCTCTCTCACTGAAGTGAGACCATCACTATAGGTCAGGGCTGATGTATGATCTACTGCTATGAAATTAGGCTCCTTATTATCACTGGGAATGACAGTATTTCAGAGTAGCTCAGAAAAGGGGGACGATGAATGGATGTGACAGATAGTAAGGTCAGAACATAAGCCCAGAGGACTCAGCCTATAGATATCTGTGACAATTTGAAATAAACCATGGTGCTTTAGGAAGCAAGAAAAATATAGATCCAGAGAAATATTTCTTGACATATATTATCAGAATGGATCAAGACCTCTAACTGGTGTCCATTATGACAATTAAAAAGCACTATTCTGGATAAAAACCATTTTTGAGACCAAGAGTTCATGGATGTAATGGGAAACTAGGTGCCCTTGAAAAAGGACCCCATAATACCTATGAGAAGTGTACTCCATAGTGGTCAATAACTTTTCAAGGTAACCTACAGCCATTTTTCATAACCAAATTCGAGGAAAGAGAAAAGCTCAGATCTTCACAGGGAATTTAGATGCTGATTTTGAGCTGATACTGGAGTGATATCAGGGAATTCAAAAGCCACCATCCCTCCTTATTCTCTCATATATGATAATACTACTGTTCAGAATGATAATTCAAATCCCATTCCAAATCCATGTCACATTTTTTCAGTAAGTCTGTGGATCTAGCCTATTTCTATGGTCTCTGAATGCATGATAAAGATGATATACTTCAGAACTCGCATTTTGATTCCTTGATTTTGAACCATTATAGTAGAAATGGCTTGCTGGAAGTCCATGGATACCTCTAACCATCACTCAAAATAGTTTATCAGCAGCGGCATTCAGTAGAATGGTACAGTGTAGTACAAACTTCATAGACTTAAAAGATGCAAAAAATGGTAATCATTCATCATATCCCCACTTAATTCAGTTTTTTGGCCTCTGCTAAAGCTAATCACAGTGGATGACAGTGACCTATTCTAATCTTAACTTGCAATGACCCCAATTATTGCTGCTTAATTGAAGGAATATTTTCACTAAAACATATCATGCAACCTCAAATACTTGGTAAAAGGTATCACTATGATTGCATCAGGTAAGTGGTAACAGGAAGGGTATCAGAAGCAATTCATATTCCTTTAGGCTAGAAGTAGAACACATTCAATTTACTAGTCTCAGAGCTGTAATAATTTACCTTCTCTGTCACAACAAAGTATGCAAAAGCCTAGATCCTATGACAGGATTATGTCTGTCTTCTATATTGACAATACCTGAATGAATTTTTGAGCTTAGCCTATATCCATTTCAAACTATGGTTTGAATATATTGTAATACAGCTCCAATTCATATAATCCAATGTATACCCTTTCTGAATAGCAGGTTCTTTAACTAACTCAAATTTATTAGACTCCTTTTATAATAATCAATAACACTTTGTTGTTCTCTTCATATACAGTATGGGAGAAATTAGGTTTAGAGTTGTCAGCACATGAAACACAAGGTTTATTGTTGTATAATTTCTTAATTATTTCACTATATCCCATACATATAACTGTAAACTTACTTTTTCTTTACCTTGTAGACAACAAATGCTATTCTTTATTGTTATTTTGTGATTACTGTTTCTGTTGAAATATTTTCCATTATATTTTTTGGTTAAATGTATAAATATATTTGCATCTATTTATATAATCTATGATACTTTAATAAATGTATTTTAAAAGGTCAACAATTATTATATCTCTGCATATATAGAAACAGTTTCAGTCAAGGGAATTTAATCTAATCCAAGTCAATGCAAAAGTTCAAAAACAGAGTTAAACTGTGTTCTCATTGTAGAAATCAATTTAGAATGACCTCATCTACAGTCAGAAATGTTGTGGTATTATCTCCCTTCATTATTTGAGAACTGTTTCTGGGCTCATTGGCTTCCAGACACTTACAGACCACAGATTTTCATGGACAGAAAATGCCTTTGGTGATATATATAACAATGTGTTGCAAGCCTGACCTGTGGAGGTGCAGTGAATAAAGCAATGACCTGGAACTCTGAGGTTGCCAGTTTGAAACCTTGGCCTTGCCTGGTCAAGGTACATATAGGAATTAATGCTTCCTGCTCCTCTCCCCCCTTCTCTCTTTCTCTCTCCTTGTCTTTAAAATAAATATATAAAATCTTTTATTTAAAAAAACCAATGTGTTGCTACATTTTAACACATTTAATATTTAGATTCACTCTCTTTAATTACTGATTCACTGATTCTTTTTTTTTTTTTGTATTTTTCTGAAGTTGGAAACAGGGAGGAAGTCAGACAGACTCCTGCATGTGCCCAACCAAGATCCACCCAGCATGCCCACCAGGGGGCGATGCTCTGCCTATCTGGGGCGTTGCTCTGTTGCAACCAGAGCCATTCTAGCACCTGAGGCAGAGGTCACAGAGCCATCTTCAGTGCCCGGACCAAGTTTGCTCCAGTGGAGCCCTGGCTGTGGGAGGGGAAGAGAGAGACAGAGAGGAAGGAGAGGGGGAGGGGTGGATCAGATGGGTGCTTCTCCTGTGTGCCCTGGCCGGGAATCGAACCCAAGACTCCTGCACGCCAGGCTGATGCTCTACCACTGAGCCAACTGGCCAGGGCCTGATTCACTGATTCTTACAGCTAGATGCAGTTTTAAAAAAGGACAGTTGAAAAGTTGACAAGCTACAGTTCCTTGTATGCAGTTCATCCTGTGATCATAGTTCATACATATCACTTATCTCTTCTACCTCTCATTCTAGATTTCCTACAACCTCAGTCAGTACTTCTGCTAATATAAGTAGTTTGCTCATTAATACAAACCTGACTTTTATCTCCAAGATAAAAGTACTGTTGCTAGTATATAGTTCCTATAATTCTCTCTTTTTATGGTCATCTACATAATATGGAAGCAAAAACAAGCACACTAATAAATTTTCTAAGTTTTAGCCATATTCTTCTTTGTCCTTATTTTATAGCAGTAACTTTATTTCATTATGATAATCAGAGTCAGTTACCCCTACCAATATAAGAACAATTTTCGTTGCCTTCAGACTTTCTTTGGCACAAATAGCCCAGAGTGACTAGGCAACAGACATAGCATTAAATATTAGGTCCAGTTGAACACTTGTTGGATTCCCAGGTAGAAAGGCTTTTCCCCAATAATTCAAGATACCAAGAAATCAAAACTAAAAAATAAAATCAATAGGATTTTTTTAAAGAGTCTAAAATTTAGAGATAAATTCCCCAATGTGTCACTGAGAGATACCATTGTAACTTCTATTTCTTAGAATCAAACCAGAAATTCCGAAGCAGTCTATATTTAGCTATGTCAATATTTTGAGTTAACTTAACTACGTATTAAGTGGAAAGAGTAATTTTCCTCCTTTGATATCCTGACTTGGGGAACAATCTGTAAAGTGTGAACAACAATATCAATGCAATAGCAATAGGTGACATGAGGGTCTAGGACACCTATTTATATAAAAGACTTTTGCCATTTCCAATTGACTAAGGCTCCAGTGGTTGGCAAACTTATTAGTCAACAGAGCCAAATATCAACAGTACAACGATTGAAATTTCTTTTGAGAGCCAAATTTTTTAAACTTAAACTATATAGGTAGGTACATTCCTTATCGAGGTAGTGCCTGCACGTGGTATTTTGTGGAAGAGCCACACTCAAGGGGCCAAAGAGCCGCATGTGGGTCGCAAGCCACAGTTTGACGATCAGGGGCTAAGCTATTTCCCCAAAACACCATTTCTATTGTATAATGAATTAGCATTGAATCACTCAAACTTATTAGGTATTCTTTCAGAAAATATACATTTCATCATGGGCATCTTCAGTCCTCTGGTCACTTGATGTCTTAGAGTTAATGTCAGGATTATCTCCATAAACTGTTTTTCTATGGAAGAATATTTCTCTGCTGCACACAGCATGACATTGCTTGAGAATCCCAGAAGTCTATGCTACAAATCTATTAGGTTTGGCAAAAAATTCATGTGGTACCCACATCTCCATAAACATCAGGGCATCTGCAGAACCATATGGCTAAAGTGACAGTATTACTTAGTATAATTGTAGTAGTACCAAGTACCAAGATCTCAGAATTCTTTTCTTTTCTGTTCTACTTATACTTTTCTTCAATCTAGGGTAGGCAAAGATGTTACCAATCAACAATTGAATGTTCTACTTCATTTCCACCTCAGAATTTATTTTTAATACATTTTTTTGTATAATAAAAGCTAAAATAGAATACTTTGGAGGAAAAAGAAAATATTCAGGGAGAGTTATAGAAAGTATCTGAAGATGATTTTAAGATTGAGGATTATCATTTACACAAAAATAAAATTTGATGCAGGATCAAAAGTCCTTTTGAACTTAAGTAGAGTAAATAATTCAAACAAATTTAAAATAAATCAGCAAATTATATAGATTCATTTTTCTAGATGGTCAAAACAAACTAAAAGAGCATTCTCCACACTGTGTAGCTTTCTTAGGTATTAATGTCATTAATGTATATATATAACACCAAGTCAATTAGAGTGGTTTGTTTAATTATTAGCTTTTGTTAGATACACTGAAAAATACTACCCTTAGAGTAATATTTGAAAATGTTAAGTCTTCTAGACCATTTTATTTCTAAAAAATCAAGGTCTATATTTCTGCTTGTAAACAGTGTGGAAGTTATTAGCACTCCCATCCTTACAATAAGAAAAAGCGAAATAAACTGAAAAACAACTCTTCATAGGTCCATCAGAGAATAGAAGTCACAGGGTAAGGTGCTGCCACCAAAACTGGGGAAAGAGGCAGACACAGAGAATCACAGTGAATCCTAGAGCATTAGATAATAACTTACCTGGAACAGAAGCCACTGCTGGTGCCAGTGCCAATGGGCACACTTGAGCTGTCATTGAAGAACTGCAAGCAGGTCAGTGTGGAGTGTCTGCAGAGTTAAAATCTCTGGGGAGCCAGTCCTAGGTATCCCTCTGCAATTTTATGATTTTTTTTCCCCTCCAGGATACCCTCTGGTTTCTCACTGAAAAACACAGAAAAGTCCCTTTAGTGAGTCCTGTATATTATCGATTACTATAGCTATATGGTAAGATTTGAAATTGGATGTTCTCAGTATTTAAATATTTTTCAAAAAACAGTTAAGATTATGCAAGTTCCTTTGTCTTTCCATGTAAATATTAGAATCAGTTTGTCCATATATCCCAAAATATGGTAGGATATGATTGAAATTCCATGGAAACTAGAGATCAAAATGGGAAGATTAACAACATATTAGCAATATTGAATATTTAAATCCATCAACAAAGTCCTTCTCTTTATTTAACTGGAGTTTCTTCATGATTCTTTAATCAGTATTTGGAAACTTCTTTTCCTTTCAAGTTTTATTGAGATATAATTGACTTGCAACATTGTTTAAGGCCTATAATAAAATGATTTGATATATGTATACGCTGAAAAATGATTATCATAAGAATTTATTTAACATCCATCCCTTCACATAGCTATAATTTTTTTATTCTTTTTTATTCTTCACATAGCTACATTTATTTTTTCAAATGTACAGCAGTGTGTTGTTACCTATAGTCGTCATGCTATACATTACATCCTTAGGACTTATTTATCTTATAACTGCAACTTGTACTTTTGAACACTTTCATTGCATTCCCTTACTTCCCCCACCCCTCTGGTAACCACCATCCTGATCTCTGTTTCTATGAGTTAGGTTCTTTAAGATTTTACATATAAATAAGATTATGCAGTATTTGTTTTTCTCTTTCTGACTTACTTCACTTAGCATAATATCCTCAAGGTCCATACATGTTGCAAATGGCTGGATTTCTATTTTATGGCTGAACAGTTAGATAGATAGATAGATAGATAGATAGATAGATAGATAGATGATAGATAAAGTATATATGCATTTAAGCATCATATTTCTAATTCAATTATCTGTTGGTATATTTAATGTTTGTTCTATTTTTATTAAAAGAGTACTACCAGCATTTCTACCAGATCTATAAAACCATGGTGGAAGATGAAAGTCTATGTGTACATTTTAATCAGTTTATGTATCAGGATTGAAACATTGGCATAGCCAGGGATAGTCAACCTTTTTATACCTACCGCTCACTTTTGTATCTCTGTTAGTAGTAAAATTTTCTAACCACCCACCAATTCCACAGTAATGGTGATTTATAAAGTAGGGAAGTAACTTTACTTTATAAAATTTATAAAGCAGAGTTACAGCAAGTTAAAGCATGTAATAATAATTACTTACCAAGTACTTTATGTCGGATTTTTACTAAGTTTGCAAAATAAATCTTTATAAAACAACTTACTATAATTAAATCTATCTTTTTATTTATACTTTGGTTTCTCCACTACCGCCCACCATGAAAGTTGGAACACCCACTAGTGGGGAGTAGTGACTAAGTTGACTACCACTAGCATAGCTCAACAACTATTGAATATGTTTAACTGGATTCATGAACGTGCCTATGATATTAGGATAATATTTTCCTCTTGTTTACTTTTGTATGTAAATTTTTTTATGAGTTTCACTGATATTACTGTAGCATCTTATAACTTACAAAATGGAAAATCAAATCTCAAAATATTTCTATATAACCTGACCAGGTGGTGGGGCAGTGGATAGAGCATTGGACTGGGATGCACATGACCCATGTTTGAGACCCCAAGGTTGCCAGTTTGAGCACAGGCTCATCTGATTTGAGCAAGGCTCACCAGCTTGAGCCCAAGGTCACTGGCTTGAGCAAGGGGTCACTCGGTCTGTTGTAGTCCCTCAGTCAAGGCACATATGAGGAAGCAATCAATGAACAACTAAGGTGCCACAACAAAGAATTGATGCTTCTCATCTCTCTCCCTTCCTGTTTGTCTGTCCATATCTGTCCCTTTCTCTGTCTCTGTCACAAACACATAAAAAGAAATATTCATAAAAGAGTATTCTTTTTCAGATGAAGAAATCAGTGCTCAAAGAGAAAAAATTATTGACAGTGTTTACTAAGAAAATATGCATTGGAGTTTATAAACAAACTTCTGCTTCTAAACTCATGTTTTTATTCCTTAGTTAGTGGATGCTCTATGTAATAGTGCATTGTAAATATAATAAAAATACAAATTGACTGTATAACAACATGTTGATAAAACTGGTTAATATTCAATTAGTTAACAATAAGCCAATGTCAGTATTATGAGTCACTTTGTGGTATACACTTCTCTTCATGGGTGAGAAATGATCTAATCTAGATATACATTAGATATAGGGCTGTCTTATGCAGCATGAATATTTATCTTAATATATTTATATAAATCTCTATCAATGTGAACTACTTTATCATTGAAAAATGATGAGTTATCTAGAAAATTACCATTTAGGAAATAAAAATAAGACTATTAAAGCCTTGCCTTATATCTAGCCAAAATAAGGATTGAAGAAACAATAATATTAAACTCATTGTTGCTAAATAAATTACCAAAAACAAAAAAAAATACATTTTTCTAGAAATTTATTATGAATATTCTTTCAAAATGAAAATATATCGCTGTGCTAGGTATCAAGCCAAGCTCTCTAGAGAAACATTTAACAGCCTCACATTTTACTGACTGGTGTTTTAGATAGTTACTTTGAATCGTAGCTGGATATTTGGAGTTAAATGATTTTAGCTTGGTTTGAGAATTAACCAACAGCTGAGCACTTTACTTGCAATCTCACTCAGTGTGATTTTAATGGACTAGCTCATGGTGGGAAAATGCCATCACAATTACACAATTAAAATGAGTCTTTTAGGTTTATGAATACTTGTGGAGACTAACTCAAGAAGGATATCAACAGAGGTTACAAAAAATATTTCAAACTTGAAATTGTTTTAAACAATGTAAATATGTGGCTTATTTTATGGACTCTTACAGTTTACCATATTTTCTATTTTAATGCATACTATCAACTAAATATCACGACTATGCTTTAAGAAAGCTCTATAAACCAAATGTTAATTCTTACAGCAAAAAAAATAATTTGTACTTTAAGGCTTTAACTTTCTCTAATGTATGGAATTCTACACCAAATTATTTATCAAAGTGTTCCAAAACCTTTGACTTTGCATCCAACTCCTGGGTCAGAAGAACAGAAGCACCACTGTGAATATTGGGTAATTTTTTATTATTTAGAAAAGAATACATCTTTAAGTTTTATAATGTTCATTAAAAATTTAATCAAAATTAAATAGAAGAGGAAAAATAATTATTGGGTATGTTATATTTAAATCTTTTCATGAGCTAACACATTTTGTTCATGTTGAAAACTGTAACATGCTAATATAATTTTTAATTATCTGAAGGATTTTATTTATTAAATAGTATCTCATCTTTCCTCAGTTTTATAGGCTTGGTAACTGCAGAACTTTACTAGAAAACTATTCTTATTATCTTGTATAAAATAATACCATTCCTGTGAATGGAGAAATTTAAAACTTCAGTTTTAGTACCAAATATATTAATTCATCAATTGTTTTGGAGAAGTGTTTTGTGAACTATTCTACATATTATTTCTTAACATAGAAAAATCAAATTTGAAATTTATCAAGATAAACATTTATATCCAAGAATATCTTTATAAATTGTCAACAAACATCTTGTTTGTGTGCATAAAAGTGTTATTTTATTACGCTTAGAATAGATTAAATCTGTATACCTAAAATAAGATATAAGACATACATAACTCCTAAAATGTGTTGCTTTTATAAACTACCAAACATGTAAACTACTATCAACTGCCTTCTGAATATAAAAGCTGTAAAAATAATTCTCCTTATAATAAGGGCAGGATTAAACACTGGGTGTAATGGTGGTGGTTGAGACCAGGAAGGTTCGCACTGAATTCCGGAAGAGGGTAGAGGATCTATGGAGCCCGAAAGCCTGGGCCATTCCCCCACTGATTGGAGGCTCAGGCTCGCAGACAGGCAAGCTAATAAGCAAAGGAAAACCTGCTTTTCGCAATGGTGGGCAAAGGAGAAGAACACTGTCCCTTACAGCAGTAAACTGAGGGAAGCAGGGAACCCCACCTCGCAGTGGCCAGAGAGCACTCTGGGAGAACTGCGCCCAGGGAAAGCACCCATAGCTATTCAGAGGCACACATGTGACTTTCTGCCACGTGCATAAGCAAAGTGTTTGCACAAAGTGCTTGTAGCCGGAAACGAGAAACCAGCAAGCAAGCCTAATACATCTGTTTTCCCCACGGTAGGCAAATGGGCCAGAAGCCTGGAATTTTGTCTCCATTTAAATGAGTATTTATAAAAGGTGAAAAGAGAAGTTGAGGTGAAGGTGACAGAGAGGCGTCCTCTGCACACTGTGGGCTGTCTTTCTTACTTGAGTGGGTGGAGCCCAATAGACTGTCTATATTGAGAAAGAAGTGAAATACAAAAGTCAGTTAAGATACTTACCGGGATACTGACCTGCCCAGTAGGAATGACATTCCGCATTTCAGTTGCCGGACACTTGACACAGGAGCACAATGCTGTGATCAGCCTGTCTGCACACTACAGGCCTCAAGTGATGGGAAGATCGTCTCAAAGCCTCGACCACAACAATGCTGTCCGCTCCTATTTCCATGATGGCACCTGTCCCTGTGGTCCTGAACACGGTCCGTCCAGGACCCCGCATTCCCCCAGCCGAGTCTGCGTGCAGAAACATCAGAGGCTCAGCACAGGATCCCTGCCCAGAGCCGGGTGGGCCTTGGAGACAGCTTCCTGCTGAATCTGCCCTGGAAAGCAACATCCCAGGAGAACAGCAGGGCTCCCAAAGCAGCCGTGCCTTCCAGAGTCATGTCCTGGAGTCTACCTTTCACTTTCTGGGCAGCGCAATGTTTGTGGGGGTCTTGCCACCATTCACCACCTGTCCCTTCACAAAAAGTGACAGACTTGCCCTCAGAAGTGGACAGATAGTCTCCCTATGAGACAAAGCTGGTGTTTTCGCCTCTCCTAGGCGTGCACACCCAGGCAAGTGTCTGGCTCTTGGACCTTCTGTTCGCAAACAGCTTTGCGCCGAGATGGCTCCCAGCGTCTAAAGGGCCCAGTGCGGTGCAGACGCTACACAACCCGCCTACCAAACTGTTGTATCCGGAGGTCCCCAGGTTGCTGCGCCGAGGTCTGAGTGTCGTCGCAGAAGCGCCCACGGCTCGGCTTCAGCCTGCTGTGAGTTCCTGCTGCTGGGTGTGCTGCTGGGTGTGAGGCTCTTCATCCTAGACGGTTGGCAATTGGAGAACTTTCCAGAGACCTTTTGGAAAAGGGTTGCTCTGGTTTCATCAAGGTAGGAACAGGGCCTTGTGGGCCCCATTTAGCCCCGTCGTCGTTGTCCAGTATTTAATGTTAGAAAAAATTTATGAAAATTTTAGACATACTGGTACCACGTTAAAAATTGCATCATCAGAAAAAAAAACAAAACAAAACAAAAAAAAAAAACAGACTAAGTATTAAACAGTTAGGCTAAGCAACTGATTAAGTACTATGTGAAAATCTTGTTACGCTATTTAGTAATCATGATGGTCATTATAAACAGGAAACTTTTTTTTTTTTTTTGAGATGCAAAACCAACTTTTATTTCATTGGTGAAAATGCACTGTACAAAAGGCTGAAAGTACTGGAGTATCTGCACATACCCTGACCTCCTAATTTTTTTTTTAATAAATTTTTATTAATGTTAATGGGATGACATTAATAAATCAGGGTACATATATTCAAAGAAAACATGTCTAGGTTATTTTTTCATTAAATTATGTTGCATACCCCTCGCCCAGAGTCAGATTGTCCTCCGTCACCCTCTATCTAGTTTTCTCCGTGCCCCTCCCCCTCCCCCTAACTCTTTCCCTCCCTCCCTGCTGCGTCTTCCCTCCCCCCACCCCTGGTAACCACCACACTCTTGTCCATGATTCTTAGTCTCGTTTTTATGTTCCACCAATGTATGGAATCATGTAGTTCTTGTTTTTTTCTGATTTATTTCACTCCGTATAATGTTATCAAGATCCTACCATTTTGCTGTAAATGATCTGATGTCATCATTTCTTATGGCTGAGTAGTATTCCATAGTGTATATGTGCCACATCTTCTTTATCCAGTCTTCTATTGAAGGGCTTTTTGGTTGTTTCCATGTCTTGGCCACTGTGAACAGTGCTGCAATGAACATGGGGCTACATGTGTCTTTACGTATCAATGTTTCTGAGGTTTTGGGGTATATACCCAGTAGAGGGATTGCTGGGTCATAAGGTAGTTCTATTTGCAGTTTTTTGAGGAACCACCATACTTTCCTCCATAATGGTTGTACTACTTTACAGTTCCACCAACAGTGGATGAGAGTTCCCTTTTCTCCGCAGCCTCTCCAACATTTGCTATTACCTGTCTTGTTAATAATAGCTAATCTAACAGGGGTGAGGTGGTATCTCATTGTAGTTTTGATTTGCATTTCTCTAATAACTAATGGAGATGAGCATCTTTTCATATATCTGTTGGCCATTTGTATTTCTTCCTGGGAGAAGTGTCATAAACAGGAAACTTTGAAGACAATTAGTATTAATGGAGAAGTTTAAAGTATCAAAACTTTATATATTTTAGAAATTTTTTTTTCTCAAAATATGACTCTTCAAATTCAGTTTATTCCCACCACATCCCTATCTGCTGTCATTTCACTATTTGCCACAAACAGCAAACATCATCTAAGTAAAGGGAGTTTCTTTCTCTGTCTTTCCTAATATTATGCAATTCTTTATCTCTTATTGACCAAAACTAGGTCATACACTTCCTGAAACTGTGAACGGAATAATGGAATATAACAGTTGGTTTAAGATATTCAGCCTGCCTCTGGAGGTTAAGGTGGGGTAAACACTTCCAAACTCCATGGCTAAGAAGGGGGAAGGGTGAATTTAAAAACAGAAAATCAAAATATCTTTGGAAAAGATACAGAAATAAAAGCTGTAGAGTGCATTAAGTCACTTTCATCATAATCATTCTAAATTTACCATCTACAAGTCTCCTCAACTATTTAAGCTGCAGCTTCTCAGATCCTTTATAGTTTATAGCACCAACGTTCTTTATTCCTAAGCATGATTGACCCCTCCTCACCTGTTAGTTTTTACAGTCTCAGAGAGGCCTTCTTTATTCATTCCCTCTATGTAGACTGTCTTCAAAACCACCACCATGAATTTTTAACAAAGCCTTGTATTATTTCCTATAAGCCATATATCATAGTTGGCACAATTATAAATTAGCTCTATATCAGGCTTAAGTAAAAACCTTTTACATCTCTGCCTCTTTTTTTGTTTGTTTTTTTGTATCTCCCACTAGAAAATATGCTTCACAAGTGTTTTTTTTCTATTAGATCTCCAGAACTTAATACAGTGTCTGGCACTTAAGAGAGACTAAGTATATACTTTTAAATTAATTAGTAATAGAATATTTATGTCTGCAATTGACCATGGGGAAGAAAAGTGTGGAACACATGCACATTTATATTTTAGGCAAAGAATAGCAATCAGAAGATACAGTTTATGAATGCTAAAAACCTAAACTTCAAGCAGGGAGGCAAGATTCACCAATGCATAACAACTAGGAAATAATGCAAGATGATACATAATTAGGTGGATTTATGTTTATGAATGTATTGCTACTGAATGTTATCTACTGCAACCCTCATATAAAAATTTAAAAAACATACAGAAAGGTAGTAAATGACAGACCTTTGCAATTAGGATTACTTGTCTCAGAAAAATCCATTAATATACTACACAGACTTATTAAAGAAACAGGCTGTGTAATTAATCTATTTCAATGATATATGATATATATTATATGTATAGCTATATAAATCATACTATCACCTATTGATTCAGCTGATTATATCTAGTTATATCAATTTCATATACTTTGAGAAACTCATGTAGCTATTTTTATGATGCAATTTGCTGATCAGTTAGTCCTTTTAATTAAACATCCCATATATGTTAAGGCCTTTTGTGCATGTATGTGTGCTTGTGTGTGTTATTTGGTGGGTCAAATCAACTTGTTATCTTCATTTAAGTAAAACCTCTATTATTTTACTTTAGCCACAGAATATTTTGCTGCCCTCTCAATTAAAATTGTGCTAAAATATGATTCATCTACTCAAATCAAGTTCACCTGAAATAATTTTTTGAAGATATTAAATTAAGAAATTTGACAGTCAAGGAAAATCTATTTAGTTTAATATGAGACTAACTCTTGTTGCTGCATTAAATATATTACTTATTCTTTCTTTTAAAAATGAGAGGAGTAAGAGGAGCTGCCCCTAATCTCATTGCCCTGGTTCTAGGATACTCCATATGATTCCTCTGCTTGGCATCACAAATTTATTTGCCATTTCTCTCTGAAATTATCCTTTCATCATACCCAGGTCAGTTTGTTCATTTTTCCACAAACACACTATGGTCATTTCTATCCCAGTTCTTTTTCTCCAAGTGCCACTTTCTCTGAATTTTTTTATCTTTCTTCTTTCTTACTGACTTCTGGTCTCACTAGCAATTTTCAGTATTCTTTTTTCTAGGTGCAATCTGTGCAGTTGTGTTCAATTTTCATACATGGAGCAATGTCTCCATTGAAACTGAAATGTTATAGCCACAGTGATCAATTGTGTATTTCAGCGTCATTCAGAGTTACAGAAAATAATTTAATACCATAAAATCTTGCCTCTTGAAAGAATGACGCATTAATGTTTTTTGTAGCCCAAGGGTACCCTTTTTTCTATATACAAACTCCCAGTACCTACTGCGTGAAGGTCTCTTGCAAACTTATCATTCCTATAAAACAAGGCTACATTTCAAATTGCTGTTTTACCAGATGGTTAAGATATAGGGAGAATGGGAATAAAACTTTCATGGGCAGCAAATCCTTTCTCAACTACTTTATTTGCTAAACTTACCTTCCTAAAATTGGAGGCCCCCAGGGCAAGGACTTGTCTTCTTTATGCCTTTTGTGTAGCTACAACAAATGATAAATACTAATGTCTCACACATTATAGCAGCACAGAGCATTTCTACAGTACAGGCTAAGGTTTTTCTATCTATAAACTTGACTTTATCCAGAATATACTTTCTATTAATTTTCTTTTCAGTTGGCTATCTTATAATGTGCTATGTGGTAAAGTTAGGTAATTTTTTTTTTTATTTAACAAGGCCCTCATTTAATAAACTTTTAATTTGAAAATACAACATGAGGAAAAACAACTATCACTTTATAACTCCAGTAGAAATTCATTATAGAAAAAAATGCATTAGTAGTAAACTAAGAACTTTTTTATATTGATTCTTCATTTAATTTCAGTTAGACATGATTCTACAATATGTTGTGTGATCCTTCTCATTTTCCTGCTTAAAGAAGAAAATTCAGATTCTCCCCAAAACATAAGTAAAATTATAATTTACATGGAACACATGTAGAAACTTTTCACATTTCATTATATATTAATTTAGGAACTGGTTGTTGGCTATATGACAAGTCCTATTTAGGGAATTGGTTTATCTTAGAGTTCTACATCAATAGGTAGTAACTTTCTTTATGTCTTACTTATTATGTGTTCCTAAATGAGTGGATGAATCAAAAAACCTTAAAGAGCAAAACCATGTGGCTATTTGGGGCTGGAAGAAAGACTACTTACAATGTGTATTAATAATATTAAAATTGTTACGAGCATAAAGATAGAGTAGAGAGTAGATCATCTAAATCAGTGGTAGTCAACCTGGTCCCTACCGCCCACCAGTGGGCATTCCAGCTTTCATGGTGGGCAGTAGCGGAGCAACTAAAGAATAAATAAAAAGATAGATTTAACTATAGTAAGTTGTTTTATAAAGATTTATTCTGCCAAACTTAGTGAAAATCCAACATAAAGTACTTGGTAAGTAATTATCATATGCTTTAACCTGCTTTAACTCTGCTTTATAAATTTTATAAAAAAAAATTACCTCCCTACTTTATAAATCACCATTACTGTGGAATTGGTGGGTGGTTAGAAAATTTTACTACTAACAGAGATACAAAAGTGGGCGGTAGGTATAAAAAGTTTGACTATCCCCGATCTAAAGTCTATGCTCTTTTTCCCCTTCATTTTGTAATGTTTACCAATTTCTGTGGTATAAATGCACCCACCATGGCCCCTAACAGCTACCAAAATAACGTCCTTGAATGTGAAATTGGGAAGAGATAAACAGTGCCATATTATTATTTAATATTTACCATACAGATAAAATAAACATAAATAACACCAAGGACAGAAATAATAATTACAGAGTAAAATTATTAAGAATTGATGAGTTTGCAATATTTTCCCTACGTTTTTACTTATTTTTTAAATTTTATTGAATTTATTGGGATGATATTGGTTTATAAAATTATAGGTTTCAGTTGTACATTTCTATAGTATATCATCTGTAATTTGCATTGTGTGGTCACCACCCCAAGTCAAATTTCCTTCCATCACCATCTATCCCCCAACCCTCTTTCA
Organism: Saccopteryx leptura; assembly: GCF_036850995.1. Lineage (NCBI taxonomy): Eukaryota > Metazoa > Chordata > Mammalia > Chiroptera > Emballonuridae > Saccopteryx > Saccopteryx leptura. Next base: position 322,521,148 of record NC_089503.1, on the reverse strand, counting down.
CTTCCTCTGACCTCCTTTTCCTCCTGCAATCTCTGTGTCAATAAATTGTTTTCATTTCTTAATCCCTTCATCTTTTTCACCCAGCCCCCAAACCTCTATCCCCTCTAACTATGCTCTTTCTGTAGCCGCTTAGCTATAGTGGATACAAATGAATAAATACATACATATATACCTCAACATGAAAAATTAATTCTATAACCATTGCATTGTTATTATTTCGTTCCCTTTGTATGATCTTTTTCCATATAAATACCTTCTACCTATTTACCTACTTATTTTTCATCTAATTATTAAACTGGAGAGAATGATTTGCATTTACATAAAATTGGGTGGGAGGAATGCTGTTCATAACTAAAATTCTTTATTTTGCTAATATGATTGGCTCATAATGAGCCCACATGAACTATTTTAATGACGTAAATATACTTCTCAAGATATTCAACATCTGAGACATTTGATTCTGTATAGTGCAACAATAATTTAGATAAAGAGTTAATTATACAAACAAGGCTTTACAATTAGATATCTCCCACCACACATGAATCTTTAATATTAAACTGTTTTTATCTATGTAAAGCCAGCAGCCAAGGCCAGGGCCACCATCAGAGCAGCCCAGCCCTTGCAGGTTCGCATTGCATTCGGACAGTCGGTAAAGAAACAACAGAGCCACAAACTGATGGGCCATAGTCTTTAATTCTAGCTTGCACCCGGCGGGCAAGTAAAAACACACACTGGGCTCCAAAACCCAGTCACATTCAGTGCTCACAAAGCTACTGATTTATCCGAGTTTCCTAGAATCAAAGGTTTCTAGCTCACCAGACTTATTCTCCTCAGTTCCCCATCTCCTTCCTTATCCCAGATACAAACTCTACACAAACTGGCATCTCACTCAGCACTCCGCCATCTTGGCTGCTTCTCCTGGCCTCCTCCATGTGGCCTTTCTCTGCTCTCCTCTGCTCTCTCTTCTAATGATAATCTCCCAGGAACCAAGAGCCCAAACTCCCGCTCCGTCCCTATTTTATAGTGTAGAAATCCAATATACAAAATAGGGAAGTCTCTAATACAAAGTCACTTTCTGAGGCATGATTGGATTGTACCACCCCACATCAAAAAGGGTAGGAAAGGCTTAATCCCAAAACCAAGCCCCAGGCTACAAGGATTCTGCCTGCCTTTAGCCCACCCCAACACACATTAATATCACCTGGGCGACGGCCTCCTCGTGTTATCTTTAACAAAGTGAGCATAATACATTTTATCTGCCCAACAATCTACAACCAGAAACTTCTATTTTCCTATTCATTAGTGGGGCAAAATAAAATTATAAAAATAACTGAAATCTATTATTTTTTCCATTTTTGAGTAATTGATGTACTTCACTCTACCTCTCAATATGTTTATAATCAATCCTATTTAGTGGTTTTGTGCCACTCTTTTAGTTCATTATAATTCAGCCTGTTTTTAAGATGTTTTTCTTTAAAAACAAATAAATACTGATATACTGCAAAAACAGTAAACTGTTCAAGTGATGTATTTATTTTCAGTTCTCATAAGGCCATTGAAAGGTCTTCATTTAGGAGAGCTGTAGCAGCAGATGTACTGTATATACTATGGATCAAAGAGCACCAGTAAACCACACTGCAAACAAACCAGTCAACAATCGTATTCTATTGTGCTGCTCTGATTTGAATACATTCTGTAACATGTGTTGTTTATTCCTTTGTGGCTCCTCTTTCTTTTATTTCTTTTATGTCCTGGTGAAGCATTTGTACCCACTGGCAAACAAAGTTTGTGCACAAAGATAACAAAATAAAAGTGATGCTGAGTGCTAAATTGCAAGTTTTCCAAAACTCAAGTTGCTTTCAAGGAAGTGCATGGAGAAAAAGACAATCCATATAAGCATGCAAATAAGAAATAATGGAATCATTTAATACCAGTTAGGGCAATATAAACAGTATTGCAACTGGAATAGCATGTTCTTCCTTTGTAAGAATAATGGTTGCTTTAAAAAACTATGGGTAGGAATACTGTTAATCAAATAAGTTTGTAAATATGATATATATGTTTACTCACTTTGCATTGAGTGTGGGAGACAGGTTGTTGGCTGGCAAGATCCTTATAGCCTAAGGCTTGATTTTAAGACTAAGCCTTTCCCACCCTTTTAATACTAAGATCTTCTCAAAACTGAGCTTTTCCCCACACCCTTGACTGTTGCATGATGTAGGGTGGTGCAATCTTATGAGGAATCCTATTTATGCTTCAGATGAGTGGCTTTGTATTGGAGACTTCCTTAATTGTATATTGGCTTAAAGCAGTGGTTCTCAAACTTTTTGAAGTCGGGGCACATTTAAAATTCTACAAATAATTGTAGGCGCACTTGTAAAGCCAGTAGGCACGGCCACCATCACAGCAGCCTGGCCCATGCAGGTTCTCATTAGATTCGGGCAGATGGTAATGAAACAACAGAGCCAAGAACTGGTGGGCCATTAGCTTTAATCCTAGCTTGCACCCGGCAGGCAAGTAAAAACACACACTGGGCTCCAAAACCCAACTCATTCGGTGCTCACAAAGCTACTGACTTATCCGAGTTTCCTAGAATCAAAGGTTTCTAGCTTACCAGACTTATTCACCTCTGTTTCCTATCTCCTTCTCTCTGTACAAACTCTGTACAAACTGGCTTCTCCCTCAATATTCCGGCATCTTGGCTGCTTCTCCTCTTCTCCACATGGCCTTTCTCTGCTCACCTCTCATCCATGTGGCCTTTCTCTGCTCTCTTCTCTAATACTAATCTCAGGAACTGAGAGAGAGCAAGCTCCCTGTGTGCCCCACTTTATAGTATAAATTCAAAACCTTTAATTCAATATATAAACAAGGAAGTCTCTGATACAAAGTCACTTATCTGAGACATAATGGGATTCCTCATGAGAGTGCACCACTCTACATCAAAAAGTGTGGGGAAGGCTTAGTCTTAAAACCAAGCCCCAGGCTACAAGGATCCTGCCTGCCCACAGCCCGCCCCCAACACACATTAATATAATCACGCCCATTCCAAGCAAGAAGGGCAACTAATATCACCTGGGTGATGGGCTTTCACGTGGGCAGTACCATCTTTAACAAAGAGTGAGCATAATATATTTTATCTGCCCAACATCACCTTAACTTGACACCAAACAAAGGATAGAAGAAACTTGCCTCTAGTCTTTCTGGGGAACATGGGGGGTAGTGTAAATAATCCAGCACCACAGTTTAATAGCCTTTTGCAACCTAATCAGAGAAGTGAGGTGGGGGTTTGGGCAGACTGTCACCTTAAATCCAATTCCCCAAACCTATGTCCCTCAAAAATCTAAACTCCAAAAACCCTGTTGGTTTTTTGGTCCCCAACAGGCACATATTTCTCTGGAATACCATAGGGCACACCTGGAAATCTTCTAGGGCTCACCAGTGCGAGCTGGCACACACTTTGAGAACCACTGGCTTAAGGGCTTTAATTTCTATACTATAAGATAAAGCAGACCAGGGCCTCTCTCGCTCAGATCCTGCCACCAGCATTGCAGAGTGGACAGTTTATGCAGAGTTTGTGCAGAGAAAAGGAGATGGGGAAAAGAGGTGAATAAGGCTGGTGGACCTTTGATTCTAGGAATACTCGGATGAGTTCAGTGGCTTTGGGAGCCCTGAATGGAAAAGGAAGTGTTTCCCCACTGTGAGTATTTCTCACCCACTGGGTGCGAGCTAGGATTAAAGCTAATGGCCCACCAGTTTTTGGCTCCGTTGTTTCATTACCATCTGTCCGAATCAAATGCGAACCTGCATTGGCCAGGCAGCTATGATGGACGTTGAGGCCACTGGCATTACAAATATGTTGTTACTTTAAGGAATTTGCAGAAAGCAGATAAATTATTTCCAGGATTAAAAACTAAGGTGAATAAAACTGACTATCTTAGCAGTCTTATTTCTAGGAATGGATATTATAGTATAATAGAATTTCACTGATATTCAAACAAACTGATTATTGTAGGTCTCACAAAGGCTAATTTTACATTTATTATTGAAAGAACCAGTAAAGCTAAAGATATATGTAGATGCTCTATAGATAAAACCATTAAATAAATATATTTATGTATATATAAAATTGGGATCATCCTGAATAAGTCAAAACTTTAATAGTTTAAATCAATTCAAGCTTCAATAACTCTTAATATAAATAATGACTTAATGCTGTTCTGAATAAATTCTAATTTTATAAATTAGTATAAATTATGTTCTATTGATCACAAACTGAGATTTTGAAAAAAAAAAGATTTATAGCTTGTGTTACCTTGTGATCAAGTTTTCTGTCCTGCACTCTATTCGATATTTACCTCTTTTTTTGTTGTTGTTCATTAATAATCAAGTGTGAAATGAGGCAAAGACTGGCTGAAAGTTTATTTTCATTTTGTGAGATTATGCTTTTACTGAGGAGCCACTGAGCCATTTCACCTGCAGATGTTGTAAAGTACCAAAAGGCTACAGAATTAATATTAATATTTTAGGAGGCTTGGAGAACATTTTATTAATTTGGGTTAAGGTGTGCAGAGAAATTGTGAGAATAGTCTCTGTACTGTGTGATTGGCATAACCAGGATGGCTCTTGCCATTGTATTGTAAATGAAAAGGGAAGGAAAGCATAGATTCCCTGACATTCCACCACACCTGTGGGGAAAGGAGTGAATGGCTAGCCAGGTGCAGGAAGGGAAAAGCCAAAATAAACCTTTTCTTATAGCAATGAGCCATTTGCGGGCATTTTTCCCCACGGAAACTACCTCTCTTATGTAAATGCATGTGGTTAATACGTCTGACTCTGGACAGAGAGATGGCGGATGAACACTAGAAAATATAGGAAGGCCTTTAATATGTAAAGAGATATCTTTCTACCATTGTGTTGACTTGTAAATTTTGTTTTCTCCAAAATGATGTATGGTTTGCAAATTGAACGAGGTCCTATCATGTTAAAGGACATATGACTATAACCAATAGCGGTAAGGGGCTCCTAATTGCAATTTTTGCTTCTGTACTTCCCACTTACAAAACTATAAAAACTAAGTAGAACAAAGGGCCGGCGCGCTCTCCATCAGATTTCTGTCGGAGTTCCTGCCACTTGGCCAAGCTAGACAATAAAGCTTTAATGTGTAAACGATGGACCTTGCTCCTGTCCTCCATATTTCGGGTCCCTCCGAATTTGGATTAACATTTACATAAGGGCAAAATATTTTTCAGGAAGCAGAAAAGAGAGAGTAAAATATTTCATGTGAAATTATTGGTTTCTTAGCAGCAGAACCAGAGTGCTCAAAACGTCATTTTTAAGGAAATGGTTAAAACCACTATCTTGATTAACAGTTAAAACATGGGAGGAAAAGTAGTGAAAGTTTTCAGTAGATAACTTAATTGTTCTCATATAAAGAAAAAATCTTAATGGCTATTACTGTTCCAGGAGAGCAAAACCTCTGAGGATTGACCCTCAGACAACTATAAGAGGAAAAAGAGAATTTATTAAGCCGGCAGAGCATGCGGGACTATAGCTCCAAAGACAGGTGCTCTCCAAAATTAGATTTCTTACATCTCATATACATTTTACAGAACATAAATTCACATTCATGGCTCACAAGATTTCTTTGTCATTAATTACATGATTTCAGGATGGGAGGGGGCTTATAAGATGACAGAAGATAATGATTTGTAAATCGCCCATTAAGGAGAAAGAAAGGGGAGAGGAAAGGGCTACTCAAGTCTCCCTTCTCCCTCCTACATTCCTGGCTGTTTTACCTTCTTTCCCCCAGGTGTGGAGAAGGGAGGGGTCCAAGCCTCCTTTCTCCTTCCATTCAAAACCTTCTAAGTATGAAAACCTCTTTATTTACATCATAACAGCCCTTCCTAAGCACAAATATGATCAGCCATCTTGAGATTTTGTAAATTACACAAAAAAACATATTTACAAACTCTCTCTGAAAGCTTGGCCTAAATTATAAAATATCCTAGAAGCCTCTTAATTAAATTGGGGTCTTTTTCCTCATTACTACTATAGGGAATCATCTATTTAACCTTGAACCCTCTGCCTTGGATTGGGGGACTTTAGTTAATAGCCCTGAGTGAATGTCTCTTGGATGCAAACACCAAGAAAGTATGAGTGAGTGACCTTTCTGCAGACACAAAGGAATGCCTGTGAACAAGCTTTAGAAAGTTAGCTTAGAGATTCTGGATTGCCCCTTCCTTTGTGCTTGTTAATTAGCAAAAGAAAAGGAATGTACTGACCCAAATTAGCCCTTTCTCCATGTCAGCAAAATGGCCATTAATCATTCTTCCCCTTGTCACCTGATCTCCCTCCCCTGTATCCTGTTACCTCTGTTCTGCTTCTGATAATAAAAGCTAAGGGAGAGGGAGATTCAGGAGGTCTCTCTTTTGCCTCCCTTTCCAGGCCTCCCTCTCTCTTTCTTTTGACAAAAGTTTGTGCCTTCAGTAGATTTTTTCCATGCGACAATGGTAGTTCCTAGTGTGATAAGGTGCCAAGGAATTGCAAGAACTGTAAAACTTAGTATTGGCAATGCCATTTTAAAGAGGAGAAGTCAGGCTTCTTGCCCCCTCCTTTCTGTGGAGAATGGAGGGAGAAGAATGTGGGAGCTTCCTGGCTTACAAGGACATCCTGGGTCATCTAGTCATAGTTTAACTATAGTTCTCTGGAAGGATAAAACTTATCTGAAAACTTCCTCTTCCCCATCCTTAAGATCCTTTAGAAAAGGGGTCCCCAAAATTTTTACACTGGGGGCCAGTTCACTGTCCCTCAGACTGTTGGAGGGCCAGACTATAAAAAAAATATGAACAAATCCCTGTGAACCTTGCACATATCTTATTTTAAAGTAAAAAAACAAAACGGGAACAAATACAATATTTAAAATAAAGAACGAGTAAACTTAAATCAACAAACTGACCAGTATTTCAATGGGAACTATGCTCCTCTCACTGACCACCAATGAAAGAGGTGTCCCTTCTAGAAGTGTGGTGGGGGCCGGATAAATGGCCTCAGGGGGCCGCATGCGGCCCGCGGGCCATAGTTTGGGGACCCCTGCTTTAGAAGACAGTATATACATATCTTAATTAAAAATTCCTACACTGATTCTAACTCTTCCTCCCCTCCTGGAGTCCTGAGAGAGATGTAAACCTCTAAACAAAGGGATCAGAAGACCACTCCCCTTGCTTGAAAAACCTGTGTTCTGTAACATTTTAAATGCTTTCTAATAATCATCCCTCTTGAAATCCTTTATATGTATAAAAACTTGTAAACTAAACAAGCGGGGATTAGGTTTACTAATAAGCTAGCCCCAACACTTTTAGCAAAGATATTTTCATTTAGCTTCTCTCCTTATCCTAAGCTAACTATTTCATTGTAGCAACAGGGATGGGGAGCCAAGAACTGGTGGGCCATTAGCTTTAATCCTAGATTGCACCTGGTGGAGAAGTAAAAACACACTCTGGGCTCCAAAACCCACTCATTCAGTGCTCACAAAGCTACTGACATATCCGAGTTTCCTAGAATCAAAGGTTTCTAGCTCACCAGCCTTATTCACCTCTGTTCCCCATCTCCTTCCTTCTCTCTGCACAAACTCTGCACAAACTGGCTTCTCCTTCAGCACTCCACCATCTTCGCTGCTTCTCCTGGCCTCCTCCATGTGGCCCTACTCTGCTCTCCTATAGCATGGGCCTTTCCTAAAAACGAATTCACTCTTTACCCCAGAACAACGTGATCTCTCTTCCTTTTAAAACCTTTTGATGCGAAAGCCCTCCCCCAACACACATTAATACAATGACGCCCATCCCAAACAGGAAGGGCAACTAATGTTTTCACCTGGGCAATGAGCTTCCACATGGGCAGCGCCAATTTAACAAAGTGAGCATAATATATTTTATCTGCCCAACAGACTTGGTGTCTCTATGTAATCCACAGATTAAAGTACAGTACTTTACAACACCAGCAGGCTGGCGTACTACATATTACCACATCTTGCTTCCAGCTGTAACTCTGGGTAATTCAGGTTCTTCCAAATTGCTACTCAAGAATTCCTATAACCTCTACTTTCAAAATAGATGCTGAGTACTCTACACTGCACCATCTCTATTTCAAACCACCAGAAAAAGTGTGCACCTATTCTTGACATGACTACAAAAATAGCCTCCTTATTGGCCACAGATTCTCGTACTTCCTTACTATTTGTTCATCATTGAACAGCCTGCTCAGTTCAAAGAGTCTATGTTTCATTGACTCAATTCTTACACTGTCCATTTTTATGTCATATCATTGCTCTTCAGGTAAATTTCAAGACTCTTTCAGTTATACCAGCATTGTTTTCTGTCCTTTTCCCCAATCACTGTACATTCACACTGGCTGGTTTTCAATGACTTGAATGTGATCTTTATATATAAGAATTTTTGCTCCCTTTCTTTTACTGTAATAATTGATTCCCTCACAACCACTCATCTTTTTCTTAGTTAACACTTACTTACACTTTACATCCAAGTTAAAATGGTGTTTTCTATGAGCCTGTTCCCCAGAACTCACAATACCATACATTCCATTTTAGCATTTATCACACTATTAAAGAATGAATTACTTATACAATTATTTTCACTTAAAATATGTTTTCTTTATTGAACTGTACATTTTGTCATTCTCTTCCTCCTCATGTGTGTGTGTGTGTTTATCTGTGTGCTGAGGAGATATGTAAGGCACACAGTCATACTTTTTTGACACTCAATAAAAGTCAATTGTGACATTATAAATGAAGAGAACTCACTGTAGAAAGTAAGTATAGAATATTGATGCTTTATGTTTTAATTTAATAGAGAATAACACAAACTTTTGCATAGGAGAAAGTTCATTGTAGAAGTTTCCTCAGAGGATAATTTAATAATATAGACACATAATAAGGAAATTTGTGCTAAATTTCTGTATTTTTTAAAAGTAACTATAATATTAATGACAATAAGTACAATATACTCCGTACTAAAATGAAGCATACAATATACTTATCCCTTTATATTGTGTTTGATTTAGTTTGATTACATATTTCTGAAAATAAAAAGTTCCTACCTTCTAGAAAAGATTGATTACCTTATAACTCTGATACAAGTAGCAATCTAAAAACAGTTTAAAGCCTGTTTATTCCTTAGTAAAACACTTTCAAAATAAACTTTTAGATTAGATACATAGGTGTATCCCTATTTCTTCTATAATTCCAATAAAACAACAGTGAGTTTAAATAAAAAGGAGTAAATTCACCAGGATAAGTATAAAAAGCAGATATAACCATAGATAAGAAATGCCATGAAGTTTACAAGAAGAAAAGTAGATGTACAAAACATAAATGACATATGGTTCACATACACTTCCCTGTCTGACAAATACTACTAAGTTAGTGGCTAGGAGTGAGTGGAGGAGAATCCAAGGATCCTATAGATTCCTTCCACAGAATTCCATATAAGGTCTCAGTGATTTGGGGCCATTGTACACTCTGAAAGTATGTGTGCAAGGGAAAAATGCTGAGAAGAGGATTGTTTGAAAGTGTGTGAAGAGAATTAATATCCCTGTCACTAGCTAAGGGATTGATCTCCTCTCCTCCTGTTGAAAAAGGAAATTTACTTCCTAGGAAATGTGTATAAGAGAAGCTTTGTTTTGGGGCCCACTGAACCCCGCTAAAAGTAGGAAAAGGTGCTTTACTTAATGAGAGTTTTTTTGGGTTTTTTTTAGTATTTTTCTGAAGCTGGAAACAGGGAGAGACAGTCAGACAGACAGACTCCTGCATGTGCCCGACCAGGATCCACCCAGCACGCCCACCAGGGGCGACGCTCTGCCCACCAGGGGGCGATGCTCTGCCCCTCCGGGGCGTCACTCTGTTGCGACCAGAGCCACTCTAGTGCCTGGGGCAGAGGCCAAGGAGCCATCCCCAGCTCCCGGGCCATCTTTGCTCCAATGGAGCCTTGGCTGCGGGAGGGGAAGAGAGAGACAGAGAGGAAGGGGGGGGTGCAGAAGCAAATGGGCGCTTCTCCTATGTGCCCTGGCCGGGAATCGAACCCGGGTCCCCCGCACGCCAGGCCGACGCTCTACCGCTGAGCCAACTGGCCAGGGCCTCATGAGACTTTTTTTATACCTTAAGCCCACAAATCACACCAGACCAAACCTAGAGTCTTCTTTAGGAAAAGGCTACAGATGCAGATTTTGGTGAAAATGGAGATGGGAATTTATGCCCCACAGAGAGCAGCCTGGCCTCTTTGTGCACATTGGATTTAAAGGCCTATCAGTGGGACAAATAAGTTCACACACTCGAGCTTTCTATCAACATTTAACTCCTAATTAATAAGTATAAAAAGAAATAATCAAGAATAATTAAATGTTGAGAAACACCTAAAAAAGAGAGGGACTGACTCAACAATAAAAAGTATAACTAATTTGAACAATGTAGTTATACGACAACTATATTCCTGCATATAGCTAGAAAATAAGAATTCTATGATTGGAGACTTTACAACACTGATTAAAGCATACCTTATATACCACACAGCTAAAGAAAGATGATCAGTGTATTTTATACTTTCAAAAGCCACACTATATTAAAATTCATTACATAGATTACAGTCATTACAACCTATTGAACTGAAGTCTCAAGAAAACATTTTTCTGTTTTGACAAGCTTATGTTACTCATTATTGAATGATGTACTGGGATGTTTCTGTTAGGTTTTCTAGCAATATTCATTATTCTTATTAGCTATCAGTTGACTGGTGGGCAACTCTCAGAGAGAGAGAGAGAGAGAGAGAGAAAAGATATTTAACTGCTTGCTTTGCCATGCCACATCATTTAACTTCATCTGTCAAACTTCTTTAATATAAAAGCACAGAAATGCCAAAGAACAGTGCTTCATAATTAGTTTCTTCTTCCCTTTTGGTATTTTTGTTTTTTTGTGAGTGGCAGTATACTGTGTTACTATATATGTTATTCTTTTTTTTTTTTTTAAGTGAGAGGAGGGGAAATAGTAAGACAGATTCCTGCATGCATCCCGACTGGGATCCACCCAGCAACCCTGTCTGGGGCTGATGATGCTCGAGAACCAACCTATATTTTATTTCCTGAGGCTGATGTGCTCAGACCACACAAGATATCCTCAGTGCTGGGGTTGATGCTCTAACCAGTTGAGTCACTTGCTGTGAGAGGGGAAGAGGAGGAGTAGGAGAAAAGGGAGAGAGAGAGAAGCAGATGGTCACTTCTGTGTGCCCTGACTGAGAATTGAACCTGGGACATCCATACACTGGGCTGACACTCTATCCACTGGGTCACTAGCCAGGGCCAATATATGTCATTCTGATATCTTGTAGCCTGTGTAAGATCTTAAAATCTGTTTTTCCTTCTACTTTAAGAGAGAGATGGAGGGTAAGGTACAGTTTCAACATAATAATTTCCAGACCCCTAAAAATATCTGCCTATAATTGCCAAATGTCAGGTGATGATATTTACTATTTCCAACATTCGAGTCATGATGTTGTTAGAGAAAACCTTTTTACATATTTTACATATTGTCATAATGCAATGGATGTGTCTTGGTATCATTTTGCTTTGCTTGCTCCAACTCTAACCCTGAACTCAACACTGAAAAGTGTATACTTTGAAAACTAGATTAAGTAATTTTCTTAAGGAATTTGATATCTGAAAGAAAAAATACTTGTTTTGAAAATCTATTGCTTATAGGTGTGGGTAGAGCACAGTTAACAGAGATTTAGATTTTCACAGGAAAAATATCTTGTAAATCAGAAAACTCTAAATAATTTATATCTTAGTTAAATGGACACAATTATGAGAAAAACCTAAAAGTTTTAGAATATCGCAAAGTTTGAAGGAACTCAAATGTAGAAAGCCTTCGTGCCTTAAACTAGTAAATATAAAGGTATAAATAAATAAAAATGCATTCTGAATTACTAATATCTTATTGTTTCTATCACTAAAACCTTAATGTGAATCATATTCTTGTTCATCTGTATGATTTAATGTCTCACTTGTGCCCTATGTTGAACCTGTACAGAGTCCATTTATCAGAAACAGGGGTTTTTTATATATGTTAAAAAAGAAATTCAACCAAGTAAATTTAAAAATCTAATTGTCTTTAATAAGCAATTCATGAATGGGGCTGCAACTGAAGGGCAATCTGGGAGGTTGTACAAATGGAAAGTTTTTATAGGAAAAAGGGTAAGGCAAGGGAGTATTAACCCAAAAAAGAAAAGATAATGTTTAGACTTATGTTTAGACTAGGATACCTTTTGGGGGAAGGGAAAGGCATAGATTTTTTCATGCATATTGCCTCCTATATATGAAGGTGTGGATGGTTCATGTAACAAATTGCTGATGTTTAACTAGAAAATTTCAGACTGATTGATTTAAGATTACATTTCTGGGAGAGGTTGAAACTACAGTTAGGTCAGAAGTAGGTTGATATTATATCTAGATTTAGTATCATGGAGTTTTAGTATGAATGATGTCATTATGGGCTTCTGAATTTCTCTTCAACAAATATTTGCTGAATGTTTTATATATATATATATATACACACACACACACACACATATACATATATATACACACACACATATATATACACACATATATATGAATGTATATATATAATCCTATTACCTTTTTACATTGAATTTATCAGTGAATTGCCATTAAAAATTGAGCAATAAATTTTCTTGTTACCCTGGAATTCATGGCTGTACATGAAATGGATTTGGTTTCTCTATTCCATCTTCTCCCCTATTCAGGAAGCACATCCACTTGGGCTTTCTTCTGCCCTTCTATCACAGTAGTTATATTTGCTCTTCTTTCTTCGTGGTTTTCCCTCAGATCTTAGCATATTTGTTTCAGTTTTATATTTAGGGTCACAATGTATATGCTCCTGTCATAAAGCTGTTTAATAGCCAATGACCTCTGCTACAGTAAAACTATAACCTTGCTTACTGCTGTTATCAGCCAGTAGCTCATGAAAAATCACCTCTGCCTCTCTCCTGCTTATCAAATCTTAGGAGAATGAAATTACCTGACAGAACCTAAATGATATTCGAATCCTAGCAGTAAAAGAATCTCTAAATATAGTGTTTTAGCTTTAAAATTTCTTTTACTAAAAATAAAGGAATGTAAGTTGAGTAAATACAAGCTATATAGATATGGATATAAATATGTGTGGATAGCTATTGATAATAGATTGATTGAATAATATGTAGTTAAATAAATATTATGGAATACTGTATGAAATATAGTGCTGCTTAGCTACACTCAAGATTCTTAAATAAAGACCAGGCCTGTGGGAATTCAGGAAACATGTTCAGGACCACATTGGGCCTGAAAAGAAGGCAAGTTATTGCTTTTCTGCGTGACATCCTGCATTTTTATTTGCATTTTCAGATGTCTCCAAGGAGGGAAAAACATATCTTCTCAATGCTAGACAAAGCTTAGTTGGCTAACTGAGATTCTTTAGCTACTGTCCTTCTATCTAAAAACCCCTAAACATTCTTTGAGATATTCTTGAGCTTCTCTTCCTCTGTGAAACTTTTAGACTCATAGTAAGTCCCCTACAGGAAGCTCTCTATTTCGGAAATGCTCCTAAGGATATACAGTATTTTAGTCATTCATTTAATAGTTTTCATTTAACAAGTTTTTACTGCATCAAGCATGACCCACACACTGTACAAGGTACTAGGTACAGTCCAGCAATGGTCAAAAGAAGTAAACTAATGTTTATATGATGTGTGGTAAATGTTCTCTATATTCACAAGAAGCACATTAAGTGAGCTAAGCACATTGAATGGGGGTCAGGGGGATCTGGAAAGGAAAGAAACAGTCAGCTTAGCTCTAAGGCCCTGAAGATTAGTTACCTAGGAAAAACTAATATTAGTTGGAATCCATAGAATGTCAGTTGTTACTCTAGTTCTTAATGCATAGGTTTATGTGAATGAATGCACTTGGGTATGGATGTGGGGGGTGATTGTGTTTTTATGAGTTCATAGGAAGGTTGAAAAGTTGTTAGGTTTCCTTAAATCAATATAGAATACTGTGATCTGTTGCACTGATGCATAGATTTTCATAGGATTTGGTATCTACCTTCTATGGTTCCTTCCTTTCTGGGTTACCACTTCACATTTTAGTGCCTGTGCTGTCTCCAAATTCTGATGTCTAGCTCTTCACACCACAAAAACTGTGCCTTTTCTATTTCAGCCTTAGCTACTCTGCTTGAAAAAGTAACAAACCTTAAGCATAAACACTATAAATATGAGAAACCCTTCTGTGTCATAATCTTCTTATGAATCCATTTCTATGTATGTGTGTGTTGGGAGGGGGTGTCCAGATTTTATAGTTATCTGCAGTGTGCTATAGTTAGTAGGAGCTTAATTAGCTTTATGGCTTCTTGTTTTTTATATCACTTATACATAGCTTCTTTTTTGTTTACACAAGGTCGCTGGTTTGAGCAAGGGGTCACTCAGTCTGCTTTAGCTCTCCAGCCAAGGTATCAGTCAATGAACAAGTAAGGTGCCGCAATGAAGAATTAATGCTTCTCATCTCTCCCCCTTTCTGTCTGTCTCTATCTATCCCTTTCTCTGTCTCTGTTCAAAAAAAAAAAAAAAAAAAAAAAAGAAGAAAGGTGGCAAAATAAAGACCCTTATAGATAAAAGAATACTAAGAACTTTTTATTCTAGAACTTTTTGTACACTACCAGAAGTGTTAAAGAAAATTCTTAAGATGAAAAAAAATTATAGCATATAGAAAGTATCATTGGAAAACAATAAAGTTGGTTGGTAATGGTAAATACTATAAACAAACTTTATCAATAACTTAAGGAATAATAAACATCAATTTCACAAATCTTTGTGTAACATAGGGAATATATGAAGAAAGAACACTTCTCAATTAATTTTATATGGCAAATAAAAATCTAAATAGCCAAATCTATCAGAATACTACCAAAAAATAAATAAATAAAAGTACCAATGAACATTTCTCATGGAATATACACACAATATATTTAATAATAACACAATAGATTTCTGTATGGTAAAGAATTTGGGATTTTTCCCAGCTGTAAGGTTGATTTAATATCCAAAGAACAAAAAAAATATATTTACTGAATAAACACAATAAATGAGAAAAATTTTATAATTTTCATTAATGGAGAAAAACATTTTGAATAATTTTATATCCATTTACAATAAAAACTATCCCAATTTGATAAAGGATATATGATATATATCAAAAGCCTATAGTTGACATCATACTTTATGACAAAATACTAAAATCTCTTTCTCTAAGATCAGTAGTGAGGGAAAAATACCACTTCTAGTCAACTTTGTATTTGATCTCAAAACCATTGCAGTAATGCAATAAAAATATATGGAAGTCATAAAGATTTAAAAAGAAGAAGTAAAACAATTTTAATTTAGAGATGACATGATTGTATACACATAAAATCTTTAATGACCTATAAAATTACTAGAACAGATATGTAAATCAAGCAAGACTATAGGATGGAGGGCTATATTTAAAATGACAATTTTTATACTATCAGTAAAAAATTAAAAAGTAGATTTGCAGTTGACCCTTGAATAACACAAGTGTGAAGTGCATGGGTCAGTTTATACTAGGATTTTTTTTCAGTAAATATTTGTATTGGGGACGTCACGGAAATGGCGCCGTGAGCAGCGCATCCGACAGATCTCCCCAAAATCACAACAAATTTATCAACTAGAAACAGGAAAATTTATCTTCGGAGCAAACTGAAAGCAAAAGGACTGTTATCACTCGAATCTGAGAGACGAGGGTGTGGAGGAAGCTACCGCAGGGACGTTCATTCAAGCCGCGAGAAAGTGCGCCGGTGGTAAGTCATCCCGCACTCGGAAACCGCCGCCGCCGCCGCCGCCGCTGCCGCCGCCGCCGCCGCGAGCGGTGGGTCGGTTGCAGAGCCAGCGGCAAACAGCCGCTGGCGCGCTCCCGGTCTGATTGCAGACCGAGCATTGCAGACCGAGCACCGCTAACGTTCCCAGCGGCCCGCGCACGGGGAGCAGGAGAGGCCCCAGGGCGGTATTCCCTACTTGGGAGATTCTCTCCGCGGGCGGGGCACCTCACCCAGCCATTCAAGCTAACAATCAAGCGTTGGGGGAGGGGCGCGCGCAGGCAGCCTGAAATACCTTCGGGAGCACAGCTGCGACCCAATTACTAAAATTAACTTAACCCGTGAAATCTGCGCACCCTCGGTTCTAATTGATAAGATCTCTCTCAGTTCACCGACCCAAGACAAGAGGAGTGATATTTTTTGGTGCCTCTCGCTAAAGGGGCGGGGGCAACTTCTGATTGATAGAGCCTCCATATTCAGGGATAAACGCTAACAAGAAGGACTTGGCAGATAATAAGATCTATACCACACTAGTCGCAAGCAGAGACTAGTGCCTCTTTTTACCGGCCAAAACAGGCTACAAAGTGTGGAAAGCCTGGGTTGAGAGGTCCAACGGAATGCTAGGCGCTGAACAATCACCTTGACAACAATTGACTCCCACCCCCGCCTGATTACACTGGAGGCCCTGACTGTCAGAGCCCTTCCCAGAGCCTTGCACTGAGTGGGGATAGAGTGGGGATTTCCCAGCTCTTTGAGCCTCTTACTCCCCAGGCAGAAGCAGTGGCAGCCTTGGGGCTGGATCGCCAGGCTGCTGGTTCGGGAGGGGGGGACTGGGAGAGAGAATCCACGAAGGCGAACTCTCTCGTCGTTAGACCCTGCAGATGCCGGCAGGCCTTGACTACCAACAAGACTAAAGCCAATTGTGTGACATTGCCATAGAACCCCATCAACTGCAAGTCCCTGCCTGGGTGTGGCGCAGGGGCAGGGCCTGGGGTGCAGAGTCGCCGACCGGGAAGAGGGAGAGAGGAGAAGGAGGAAGAGGTTGACATCTCAAAATCAGGAAAAATCCACAGACTTTGCAGCTTGTTCCACTGTTTGTTGGTTTGTTGTTTTTTTTTTGTAGTTGTTGTTGTTTGTTCCTTCTATCTTATTGCCTTTATTTCCTCCACCTCAGCCCTTCTATTCTCTGCCCATCTTATGCTTCCCTTTTCTTGAACTACACTACCCATAAGTGTTACATTTTATTTCTCTCCTTCATCCTCACCCTCCTTTGGGGTTATACTCCAGGACACTTAATTCTCACTCTCTCCTCTTTTGTTTTTTTTGCCTTATTTTGTTTTTTTTCTCTTCCTTTTTTATTTCTTCCTTCATTTTTCACTCTTTCTTATTTTTTCCTTTCTATTCGTTTTTTCTTTTCTCGTTTTACTTTCCTCCCATTTAATCCTCAATCGTGAACAAATTAGTTAATTTGGGACTCAAGGTTTTTTTTGGCTTTGTTTTTCTTTTTCGGTTTTGTTTTTGTTTTTTTCTGGTTGGTTTGTTTTTGTGGCATTTTGGGTCCTCCCAACCCAAGGTCTCCATTGTATTTGGTCTTTGCTCCACTTAATACAACGTATTTTTACTTATTATTTTTATTTTTTCTTCTTGATTATTCCTTTTTTTTGTCCTTTTTTCTGGTTCCCTCTTGTCCCTCTCATTATATCTCTTGGTTGACCGTCACCCACAGGCAGATCAACTTATGCTTGTCTAAGATTTTCTTCCCTTTTTTTTTTTTTTTTATTTATTTATTTATTTTTGCCCCCTTGAACTCTTCACTGCAAACCAGGCCCTCCATTATAGGCACGATATTTCCCTGAGGAGGGGAGAGGAGGGAAGGAGAACAAAGAAAAAAAAAAAGGGGGGAAATAATAAATTATTACTGCTTTTTTTTTTGTGGGGTGTTTTACCCTTTGTTTTTTTGTTTTTCTTTTTTTTTTTTTTTGTTTTTTTTGTTTTTTTTGTTTTTTTTGTTTTTGTTTTTGTTTTTTACTTTTTACTCTTTATTAATTCTAATTAGTGCTATCAACAAGACCACCCGCAGATGCCAATAAGAAAGAGGAAATCGAATATTATGGATACAAAAGAAAGAGAGGTAACACAAATAGATGTGGAAAAATCTATGGAGAAAAGACTTAACATATTGGAAGCCTTGGAGCTAAATGACAGAGAATTTAAAATAGAAATCTTAAAAATACTCAGAGATATACAAGAAAACACGGAAAGGCAATATAGGGAGATCAGAAAACAACTCAATGAACACAAAGAATATATTACCAAGGAAATTGAAACTATAAAAACAAATCAAACAGAAATGAAAAACTCAATTCACGAGCTGAAAAACGAGGTAACAAGCTTAGCTAGCAGAACAACCCAGATTGAAGATAGGATTAGTGAAATAGAAGACAAACAACTTGAGGCACAACAGAGAGAAGAAGAAAGAGACTCAAAAATAATAAAAAACGAGAAAGCCCTACAGGAATTATCTGACTCCATCAGAAAGAATAACATAAGAATAATAGGTATATCAGAGGGAGAAGAGAAAGAAAATGGAATGGAGAATATACTCAAACAAATAATAGACGAGAACTTCCCAAGCCTGTGGAAAGAACTAAAGCCTCAAATTCAAGAAGCAAACAGAACACCGAGTTTTCTTAACCCCAACAAACCCACTCCAAGGCACATCATAATAAAGATGACACAAACCAATGACAAAGAAAAAATTCTCAAGGCAGCCAGGGAAAAGAAGAGTACAACATATAAAGGAAGGCCTATTAGATTATCATCAGATTTCTCAGCAGAAACTCTACAAGCTAGAAGAGAGTGGACCCCAATATTTAAGGCCCTGAAAGAGAGGAACTTTCAGCCAAGAATACTATACCCATCAAAGCTATCCTTCAAGTATGAAGGAGATATAAAAACATTCACAAATACAGAAAAGATGAGAGAATTTATCACGAGAAAGCCCCCACTCCAGGAAATACTAAAGGGGGTTTTCCAACCAGATTCAAAGAACAAAAGAAAACAACACCACAAGTAACAGCTCCACCAAGAACACAATAAAACCAAACTTAAA
The DNA here is from genome assembly GCF_036850995.1 of Saccopteryx leptura. Classification (NCBI taxonomy): domain Eukaryota; kingdom Metazoa; phylum Chordata; class Mammalia; order Chiroptera; family Emballonuridae; genus Saccopteryx; species Saccopteryx leptura. The sequence continues at coordinate 322,502,090 of NC_089503.1, read as the reverse complement.
CTGTGACAACAAAGGAAAAAAAAGGGGGGGAGAGAATGGAGATTAACAGTAGCAAAGGACGATGAAGTGCAGAAATACTTATAAGATAGGGTACTACAATGAATATGGTAGGTACCCTTTTCATTACTTAATGGTAACCACCCTTGAAAAAAACACCACAAAAACACATGACTTAAAAAAGGTAGCAACAGAGGAAAGAAGTATGGAACACAAACAAACAGAAACAAATGATAGAAAAACAAAAGAGAAGAATCAAACTAGATACAAAACTAACAGAAAGCAATTTATAAAATGGTAGTAGGGAACCCACAAGTGTCAATAATTACACTAAATGTAAATGGATTAAACTTACCAATAAAAAGACACAGAGTAGCAGAATGGATTAAAAAAGAAAATCCAACTATATGCTGCCTACAAGAAACACATCTAAGCAACAAGGATAAAAACAAATTCAAAGTGAAAGGCTGGAAAACAATACTCCAAGCAAACAACACCCAAAAAAAAGCAGGTGTAGCAATACTCATATCTGATAATGCTGACTACAAGACAGAAAAAGTACTCAGAGACAAAAATGGTCACTTCATAATGATTAAGGGGACACTGAATCAAGAAGACATAACAATCCTTAATATATATGCACCAAACCAAGGAGCACCAAAATATATAAGACAGCTACTTATTGACCTTAAAACAAAAACTAACAAAAATACAATCATACTTGGAGACCTCAATACTCCGCTGACGGCTCTAGATCGGTCATCCAAACAGAGAATCAATAAAGATATAGTGGCCTTGAACGAAATACTAGAAAGCCTGGATATGATAGACATCTACAGGACACTTCATCCCAAAGCGACAGAGTATACATTTTTCTCTAGTGTACATGGAACATTCTCAAGAATTGACCATATGTTGGGCCACAAAGACAATATCAGCAAATTTAGAAAAATTGAAATTGTACCAAGCATATTTTCTGATCATAAAGCCTTGAAACTAGAATTCAACTGCAAAAAAGAGGGGGAAAAACCCACAAAAATGTGGAAACTAAACAACATACTTCTAAAAAATGAATGGGTCAAAGAAGAAATAAGCGCAGAGATCAAAAGATACATACAGACAAATGAAAATGAAAATACAACATATCAGAATCTCTGGGATGCAGCAAAAGCAGTAATAAGAGGAAAGTTCATATCACTTCAGGCCTATATGAACAAACAAGAGAGAGCCGAAGTAAACCACTTAACTTCACACCTTAAGGAACTAGAAAAAGAAGAACAAAGACAACCCAAAACCAGCCGAAGAAAGGAGATAATAAAAATCAGAGCAGAAATAAATGAAATAGAGAACAGAAAAACTATAGAAAAAATCAATAAAACAAGGAGCTGGTACTTTGAAAAGGTCAACAAAATTGACAAACCCTTGGCAAGACTCACCAAGGAAAAAAGGCACAGGACTCAAATAAATAAAATCCAAAATGAAAGAGGAGAGATCACCACAGACATCATAGATATACAAAGAATTATTGTAGAATACTATGAAAAATTATATGCCACCAAATACAACAATCTAGAAGAAATGGATAAATTCCTAGAACAATACAACCTTCCTAGACTGAGTCATGAAGAAGCAGAAAGCCTAAACAGACCAATCAGCAGGGAGGAAATAGAAAAAACTATTAAAAACCTCCCCAAAAATAAAAGTCCAGGCACAGACGGTTATACTAGTGAATTCTATCAAACATTCAAAGAAGACTTGGTTCCTATTCTACTCAAAGTCTTCCAAAAAATTGAAGAAGAAGCAATACTTCCGAACACATTTTATGAGGCCAACATAACCCTCATACCAAAACCTGGCAAGGATGGCACAAAGAAAGAAAACTACAGACCAATATCTCTAATGAATACAGATGCTAAAATTCTAAACAAAATACTGGCAAACCGAATACAACAACATATTAAAAAAATAATACATCATGATCAAGTGGGATTCATCCCAGAATCTCAAGGATGGTTCAACATACGCAAAACGGTTAACGTAATACACCATATCAACAAAACAAAGAACAAAAACCACATGATCTTATCAATAGATGCAGAAAAGGCTTTTGATAAAATACAACACAATTTTATGTTTAAGACTCTCAACAAAATGGGTATAGAAGGAAAATATCTCAACATGATAAAGGCCATATATGATAAACCATCAGCTAACATCATATTAAATGGCACTAAACTGAAGGCTTTCCCCCTTAAATCAGGAACAAGACAGGGTTGTCCACTCTCTCCACTCTTATTTAACGTGGTGCTAGAAGTTCTGGCCAGAGCAATCAGACAAGACAAAGAAATAAAAGGCATCCATATTGGAAAAGAAGAAGTAAAGGTATCACTTTTTGCTGATGATATGATCCTATACATCGAAAACCCGAAGGACTCCACAAAAAGATTATTAGAAACAATAAACCAATACAGTAAGGTTGCAGGATACAAAATTAACATACAGAAGTCCATAGCCTTTCTCTATGCCAACAATGAAATATTAGAAAACGAACTCAAAAAAATAATCCCCTTCACGATTGCAACAAAAAAAATAAAATACCTAGGAATAAACATAACAAAGAATGTAAAGGACCTATATAATGAAAATTACAAAGCATTGTTAAGGGAAATCGAAAAAGATACAATGAGATGGAAAAATATTCCTTGCTCTTGGATAGGAAGAATAAATATAATCAAAATGGCCATATTACCCAAAGCAATATACAAATTTAATGCAATTCCCATCAAAATTCCTATGAGATTTTTTAAAGAAATGGAACAAAAAATCATCAGATTTATATGGAACTATAAAAAACCCCGAATAGCCAAAACAATGCTAAGGAAAAAGAATGAAGCTGGGGGCATTACAATACCTGACTTTAAACTATATTATAGGGCCACAATAATCAAAACAGCATGGTATTGGCAGAAAAATAGACACTCAGACCAATGGAACAGAATAGAAAGCCCAGAAATAAAACCACATATATATGGTCAAATAATCTTTGATAAAGGGGCCAACAACACACAATGGAGAAAAGAAAGCCTCTTCAACAAATGGTGTTGGGAAAACTGGAAAGCCACATGCAAAAGAATGAAACTCGACTACAGCCTGTCCCCGTGTACTAAAATTAATTCAAAATGGATCAAAGACCTAAATATAAGACCTGAAACAATAAAGTACATAGAAGAAGACATAGGTACTAAACTCATGGACCTAGGTTTTAAAGAACATTTTATGAACTTGACTCCAATGGCAAGAGAAGTGAAGGCAAAGATAAATGAATGGGACTACATCAGAATAAAAAGTTTTTGCTCAGCAAGAGAAACTGATATAAAAATAAACAGACAGCCAACTAAATGGGAAATGATATTTTCAAACAACAGCTCAGATAAGGGCCTAATATCCAAAATTTACAAAGAACTCATAAAACTCAACAACAAACAAACAAACAATCCAATAAAAAAATGGGAAGAAGACATGAATAGACACTTCTCCCAAGAAGAGATACAAATGGCCAACAGATATATGAAAAAATGCTCAGCTTCATTAGTTATTAGGGAAATGCAAATCAAAACTACAATGAGATACCACCTCACCCCTGTTAGATTAGCTATGATCAACAAGACGGGTAATAGCAAATGTTGGAGAGGCTGTGGAGAAAAAGGAACCCTCATTCACTGTTGGTGGGACTGTAAGGTAGTACAACCATTATGGAGGAAAGTATGGTGGTTCCTCAAAAAACTGCAAATAGAACTACCTTATGACCCAGCAATCCCTCTACTGGGTATATACCCCCAAAACTCAGAAACATTGATACGTGAAGACACATGTAGCCCCATGTTCATTGCAGCACTGTTCACAGTGGCCAAGACATGGAAACAACCAAAAAGCCCTTCAATAGAAGACTGGATAAAGAAGATGTGGCACATATACACTATGGAATACTACTCAGCCATAAGAAACGATGACATCAGATCATTTACAGCAAAATGGTGGGATCTTGATAACATTATAAGGAGTGAAATAAGTAAATCAGAAAAAAACAAGAACTACATGATTCCATACATTGGTGGAACATAAAAATGAGACTAAGAGACATGGAAAGGGTGTGGTGGTTACCAGGGGTGGGGGGAGGGAGGACAGGGGGAGAGTTAGGGGGAGGGGGAGGGGCACAGAGAACTAGATAGAGGGTGGCGAAGGACAATCTGACTTTGGGCGAGGGGTATGCAACATAATTTATTGACAAAATAACCTAGACATGTTTTCTTTGAATATATGTACCCTGATTTATTAATGTCATCCCATTACCATTAATAAAAATTTATTTAAAAAAAAAAAAAAAATATTTGTATTGTATTTGATCCAAGGTTGAGAGTCCTCAGATACCAAGAGAAGATGATATTTATGATATTCTATTTTATATAAGGGATCTGAGCATCCACAAAATTTGGTATCCATGGAGGGTCCTAGAACTAATACCTTAAGAATACCTAGAGACAAGTAGGTTTTGGGGTGTCAAAAGTTGTATATGGATTTTTAGCTGCCTAGGCTGGGAGTCAGGACCCCTCACCCCACAGGTTGTTCAAAGGCCAGCTGTATTACAATACTATCAAACCTCAAAATAAGAGCAAATTTAATAAGAGATAATCACAACTTCTACACTGAAAGCTATAAAACATGGCTGAGAGAAATGGAATAAAACCGAAATTAATTAAGTGGAAACATATGATCACATTTCAGAAAGTTCAGTATTAAGATGTCAGTTCTCCTGAAATTGATTTATAGATTCAGTGTGTCCCTAACCAAAACTTTTTGAGGTTTTTCTAAGAAACTAATGTGCTGAGCATAAATTTTATGTGGAATACAAAAGAAGTAGAGAAACAAACAATATTTAAAAAGAAATGTCAGGTTCATTTACTACCTGATTTTATGACTTACTATAAAGCTACAGTCAACAAGGTAATGTAGTATTCATGTAGGAATGACACCTGTATCAGTGGAACAGAACAGACGAGACACAAATAGATCAGGATTTACATAAGTTATTTGATTTTTATCAGAGCTGAAGCCTTCCACATATAAAATAATTGGAACTTTGTTTTTGTTTGCATTTCTCATATCTGGGAAAAATTTAAATTTGACAATATCAAAAATGTTGTAAGCATATGGTGAAATAGTTTCTATAACTCCCTGATGGGAGACTGAATTATTATCATCAATTTAGAGAACAATTGGTATTATTCAAGAAAATGAATGGAACTATCTGGCATGATATACTCAAAAAACACAGGACAGCAGTTTCCTCTGAAGGAGAGGAAAAGCGAAGAAGCACTTCTCAGCCCATGGAGCAAATGTTTCAAGTGGACTTACTGTGTTTTTTGTTCCATAAGATGCACCTGACCATAAGACGCATGTAGGAATTTAAGGAGAAAAATAAGAAAAAAAAAATATTATGAACCAAATGGTATGTTAAATATTTAATAAATATACCAAAATAATATTTTAACAATGTAAACTCAACAGCAGCATTAACAACTATTAGCACTGTTACTAACACATGAGAAGAGACTTGAACATTCAAATACTATTCTAGTTGTCTGGGAACCCGCAGCAGCTAAAAAAAAAAACCAAACATTTGCTCCATAAGATGCATAGGTTTTTTTCTCGTCCACTTTTGGGTAAAAAAAGTGCATCTTATGTTGTGAAAAATGTACTTTATTTTTTCTATACAACATTTGTGAAAGAAAAAGTATACATATGTTAGAATATTTTCAATGTATGTATATAGTTATGGTAGACAAAATAAATATTGATTTGTTTATTCTACTGAAAGATATATGTGCATTTTTTGACTGTTGGTACTTTTCTGTATTTCTATGTTTTAAATATCACACCACCATCAAAACCTGCAATTGCTAAAGCAGCCCTTAGAATATATTCTCTCTTGTTCCTGACTTCCTTGTGTCTAATTCTGTTCCTCAGATGCAGAAGCTTTGCCCAAACCTCAGCTGTCAATGCTTGATTCTCAGGTCTCTCGCCCCTTGTAAACATTCTAATCCTATTACAAAATGTATTTATTAATTCTTTTATTATTAGGGAATCAATAACCCAGAATATCCCTCTGTAGAGGTTTCTTTCAGCAAAGGGCTTCCTTTAGAGTAAAAAATTAGTCAAACTTTTATATCTTCTCCCTTTATTCTACACAGCACCTCAAGAGTGGGGTTTGTTTATCCCTCCATGATGACTAATGACTGATCATCCATGTGTCAGTTTAATCCTGTGAAAACTAAATGCTAGTGTATTTTATCCAAACTTACTACTGTACATAGGATCCATAGATAGAGTCAGTCTGCCTTTGGAAAAGGCAGAACTCAACCATTTCTTTCTCAAATCCCAAGATTTAGGCATCTGGTTGTATCTTGTAAAATACAGCTTGTAAGATTCAGGCTCAGGTTTTCATGTGGTTGAGACTGGGTCTTGGGTCTTATTTTGACTGTCTTCTCCCTACAGTTTTATAATCTTACACATGGATCTTTCTCCTTTTTTTCTGAATTAATCAAGAGTTTCTAGAGGAGACTCCAAGATGGCAGCAGAGTAGGCAGACATACAAACTGCCACCTCCCAGGACCAAACTGGATTACAAATTAATTTTTTTTTTTGCATTTTTCTGAAGTTGGAAATGGGGAGGCAGTCAGACTGACTCCCACATGCGCCTGACCGGGATCCACCCGGCATGCCCACCAGGGGGCGATGCTCTGCCCATCTGGGGCATCGCTCTGCCGCAATCTGAGCCATTCTAGCTCCTGAGGCAGAGGCCACAGAGCCATCCTCAGAGCCTGGGCAAACTTTGCTCCATGGAGCCTTGGCTGCAGGAGGGGAAGAGAGAGACAGAGAGGAAGGAGAGGGGGAGGGGTAGAGAATCAGATGGGTGCTTCTCCTGTGTGCCCTGGCCGGGAATCGAACCCGGGACTCCTGCACGCAAGGCCGATGCTCTGCCACTGAGCTAACCGGCCGGGGCCATTACAAATTAATTTAAGAACAACCATTGTGGAAGACCAACTTTGAACTAAAAGAACAGGACTTGAAAACCGAGGAGCACAGAAGAAACCACACTGAGACTGGTAGGAAGTGCAGGGATGTGGTGAGGGCTCCCCTGCTCCCAGGAATGAGGGGTGGCTGAGGGTCCAGAGGAGCTCTCATGGCAGAAGGAGTGACCCTGAGAAGTGGGGGACCTCAGCCCCAGGACTGGAGCCCCAGCCTAGAAACCCAGAAACTAGAAGTGACAACCCGACAACATTAAGTGGAGAAAGAGCAGGATACCTATCTACAGGAAACAGCTTGTGGAAAAGTTGCAGCTGTGGTAAAGGGCCAGCACAGAAAATCTTGTTCACAGCCACTTACCTGGGGCTCCCGGAATGAGAGAGCTGAGAGGACTGGTCTTGCGTGAGGAGAGTGGGGGGATCGAGGCACAGGGACACAAATAATGAGGGCAAGAAGAATACCTGTGCTGAATCACTTTCCAATACTGAGGTAGCCATATTCAAGGGGAGGGACACTTCTTCCGACCAGTACAAACCTAGCATAAGGCCAATTGACCCACCTCTAGAAAGCTCTCCAGCTCAAATCAGCATGAAAAGCCCATTAAAAGGAGGAAGTAAAGAGGAGGGGCAGTGACTCAGGTTGCAGGGGAGATCTGAGCAACACTTCTACCTTCTGATATGGAGAATGTGCCCCGCCCCTGGAGAGTACCTGGGCAGACCACAGCTTCTGGTTCTTGGAGGTTACACCCACCACATTCCTGTGGACTTATCATAGAGAGAAAAAAAGGCCTGAAAAGAGTTTCAACTGGGGCCAAAGAGCAAGATATGCCCACTACCCCCATCCTTTTTTTTTTTTTAAATGTCAGGTTTTTTTTTGTTTGTTTGGGTTTTTTTTCATCTTTAGAGAGGAGAGGGAGAGACAGAGAGAGAAGGGGGGAGGAGCTGGAAGCATCAACTCCCATATGTGCCTTGACCAGGCAAGCCCAGGGATTTGAACCGGTGGCCTCAGCATTTCCAGGTCGACGCTTTATCCACTACGCCACCACAGGTCAGGCACTACCCCCATCCTAATCACAGAAGTTCCCTGCTGGACTCTGCAAACAAACATCTGGGAAATTAAGACTTTTAGGGAGAATTAAAACCGAGCAACCAGCAGAGACTGAGAGATTAAGCCCTAAAGGAGGGGACCTTCTCTGTACCAAGCTCAACTGCCCTAACCCAACAAGCTTGGAAACCACATGCAGAAAAAATGGGAAGAGAGAGAAATAAAATCCAAATGAATCAATAAGAAAAATCCTCAGAAGAAGAACTGAATGTGATGGAAGTAACCAAATTATCAGATGCAGAGTTTAAAATAATGATTGTTAGGATGCTCAAGAATCTTAGAGCAACAATATATAGACAAAATGAGCACCTAAATAGATAGCTGGCATCCAAAAGGCATTGAAATCATAAAAAAGAATCAACCAGATATGACAATTACAATATCAGAAATGAAGACTACACTAAGAAATATTCAAATTAATGCAAAATAAGAGCCTACAACCAACACTTCTTTATCCAGCAACATTATCATTTAAAATTGAAGGAAAAATAAAAAGCTTCCCAGACAAAAACAACTCAATGAATTCTTTACAACCAGACCAGTACTGCAAAAAATGTTAAGGGGCTTGTTGTAAAGAGAGCAAAGAAAAAAAGATTGAGAAAAAAAGGATTATAGATTTAAAGAATAAAATGGCAATAAAAAACCGCATATTAGTAATAACTTTAAATCTAAATGGATTAAATGCTCCCGTGAAAAGACATAGGGTAGCTGCATTGATAAGAAAACAGGACCCATACATATGCTGTCTACAAGGGACCCAGCTCAGAACAAAAGATACACATAGAGAGTAAAGGGATGAAAAAAATAGTTCATGCAAACGAAAAGGAAAAAAAGCTGGGGTAGCAATATTGATATCTGACAAAATAAACTTTAAAACAAAGGCTATAGTTATAGATAAAGAAGGTCACTACATAATGATAAAAGGAGCATTACAACAGGAAGATATAACTATATAAATGCATATGTGCCTACTATAGGAGCACCTAAATATATAAAACAGATTTTGATGGACAAAGAAGGCGAGATCAACAGCAATACTATAATAGTATGGGATTTTAATACCACACTAACATCAATGGATAGCACATGCAGACAGAAAATTAACAAAGAAACAGTGGCCTAAAATGACATACTATATCAACTGGATTTAATAGATATCTTTAGAACTTTTCACCCCAAAGCAGCAGAACATACATTCTGTTCAAGTGCTCATGAAACATTCTCTAAGATGACCACATGTTAGGACACAAAACGAGTCTCAATAAATTTAAGAAGATTGAAATCATATTAAGCATCTTCTCGGATCACAATGGCATGAAACTAGAAATCAACTACAATAGAAAAACTGAAAAACATTCAAACATTTGGAGACTAAATAGCATGTTTTTAAATAATGAATGGGTTAACAATGAGATCAAGAAAGAAATAAAAAACTTCCTTGAAACAAATGAAAATGAATGTACAACAACTCAAAATTTATGGGACACAGCAAAAGCAATCCTGAGAGGGAAGTTCATAGCATTACTGGAATACCTTAAGAAGCAAGAAAAAGCTCAAATTAACAACTTAACCCTGCACCTAAAAGAACTAGAGAAAGAACAGCTAGTAAAGCCCAGGTAAAGTAGAAGGAAGGAAATATTAAAGATCAGAGCAGAAAAAAAATGACATAGAAGCAAAGAAAACCAATACAGAAGATCAATGAATCCAAGAGCTGGTTCTTTGAAAAGATAAACAAAACTGATGAACCTTTAACCAGACTCACCAAGAAAAAAAGATAGAGGCCTCAAATAAATAAAAATGGAAATGAGAGTGGAGAAGTAACAACTGACACAGCAGAAATTCAAAGGATTGTAAGAAAATACTATGAAGAACTGTATTTCCCCAAATGGGACAACCTAGATGAAATAGATACATTTTTTGAAACATATAATCATTCAAAAACCAACCTAGAAGAATCAGAAAAACTAAATAGACCGATTAAAATAAATGAGATTGAAACAGGTATCAGAAAACTCCCAACAGACAAAAGTCCTGGGCCTGATGGCTTCACAGGTGAATTTTAACAAATATTCAAAGAAGAAGTAACTCCTATCCTTAAGCTGTTCCAAAAAATTCAAGAGGAGAGAAAAGTTCCCAACTCCTTCTATATGGCGAACATAATTCTCATTCCAAAACCCAGCAAAGACACTACAAATAAAGAAAACTATAGGCCAATATCCCTGATGAACTTAGATGCTAAAATTCTCAACAAAATATTACCAAATGAGATCCAAAAATACATGACAAAAATCATACATCATGGTGAAGTGGATTTTATTCTAGGGAGCCAGGCTGGTACAATATTAGCAAATCAATCAACATGATTCCACACATTAAAAAAAGGAAAGATAAAAACCTCTTGATATCAGATGAGATCAGGCGTGTTCAGGGTGGTATGGGAAAAGGAAACCCTCCTGCACGGCTAGTGGGAATGCAGACTGGTGCAGCCATTGTAGAAAACAGTATGGAGATTCCTCAAAAAATTAAAAATCAAACTGCCTTTTGACCCAGCTATCCCACTTTTAGGAATATACCCCAAGAACACCATAGCACTGTTTGAAAGGAAGAAATGCACCCCCATGTTTATGGCAGCATTGTTCATAATAATGAAGATCTGGAAACAGCCCAAGAGTCCGTCAGTGGACAAGTGGATTAAAAAGCTTTGGTACATATATACTATGGAATACTACTCAGCCATAAGAAATGATGACATCGGATCATTTACAACATGGATGGACCTTGAAAACATTATACTGAGCGAAATAAGTAAATCAGAAAAAACTAAGAACTATATGATTCCATACATAGGTGGGATATAAAAATGAGACTCAGAGACATGGACAAGAGTGTGAGAGTTATGGGGTGTGTGGGGGAGATGGAGGTAATTAGGGGAAGAGAGGGGCACAAAGAAAACCAGTTAGAAAGTGACAGAAGACAATTAGATTTTGGATGATGGGAATGCAGGATAATCATATGTCAAAATAACCTAGAGATGTTTTCTCTGAACATATGTACCCTGATTTATCAACGTCACCTCATTAAAATTAATATTAAAAAAAGTAACGTAAATGAAGCCACTTTAAAATGGAGACAGAATTGCCATCCCAGAGAAACTGCCTTGTATGTCTTATTCCTCAAACCTTTGCAATATTTAAATAGGGTGAAATAATCTTTGGACTGAACCTAAAGCAGGATTGTATCCCAACAGCTGTTTGTTATGACTACAGAAGATTAAAGATGGCCTTGAAAATTAGTATCACTCTGTTAGCTTATCTGCCACCTATGGAAATTCCTTCCTCAAATATTAACACCCATAGCATTGCTTCCTTTTATTTACATAACTATTCCCCTTTCTCATAAATACACTGTGTCTTCACCTCTTAATCAGAACACTGTCTGGGTTTCTGCCTGGATCAGTGCTTCCAGAAGAGCTCTTCTTTTGGATCTCAGATCAACACTTGTTACCTCTCACGTTGTCCTTTTATTTTTAGGTTAACAAGTTTGCTGAATAAAATGCAGTCATGTGGCCACACCTTAAAAAACCCAAACAAACAAACAAACAAAAAAACCTCTTGATAATATCAATAGGTGCAGAAAAACATTTGATAATATGCAGCACCTATTTATGATCAAAACTCTCAGCAAATTGGGAATTCAGGGAACATACCTCAACATGATAAAGGCCATCTATGACAAACCCACAGCCAACATCATACTCAGTGGGCAAAAATGAAAAGCAATCCCTTTAAGAACATGAACAAGGCAGGGGTTCTCCCTTTCACCACTCTTATTCAACATAGTTCTGAAGTCCTAGCCAGTGCAATCAGACAAGGAGAAGAAATAAAAGGCATCCAAATTGGAAAAGAAGAAGTAAAACTATCATTATTTGTTGATGACTTGATACTATACACAGAGAACCCTAAAGTTTCAGTCAAAAATCTTCTGGAATTTATAAATGAATTCAGCAAGGTGGCAGGATATAAAATCAATATTCAGAAATAAGTGGCATTTTTATACACCAACAATGAACTGTCTGAAAAAGAAATTAAGAAAACAATCCCCTTCACTATTGGAACAACAACAAAAAAAAATAAAGTACCTAGGAGTAGATTTAACCAAGGAGATTAAAGACTTGTACTTGGAAAGTTATAAAACATTGATAAAAGAAATCAAGGAAGATACAAACAAGTGGAAGCATATACCGTGTTTATGGATAGGAAGAATAAACATCATTAAACACCATTACTACCCAAAGCAATCTATAAATTTAAAGCAATTTCTATTAAATACCAATGTCATATTTCAAAGATATAGAACCAATATTCCAAAAATTTATACGGAACCAAAAAAGAACATGAATAGCCTCAGCAATTTTGAAAAAGGAAAATAGAGCGGGTGGGGGGTATTACACTTCCTGATAGCAAGTTATACTACAAGGCCATTGTACTCAATACAGCTTGGTACTGGCATAAGAACAGGCATACAGATCAATGGAACAGAACAGAGAACCCGGAAATAAACCCATACCTTTATGGCCAATTGATATTTGACAAAGGAGGTAAGAACATACAATGGAGTAAAAACAGTCTCTTTCACAAATGATTTTGGGAAAATTGGACAGGTACTTGCAAAAAAATGAAACTGGATCACCAGCTTACACTATTTACAAAAGTAAACTCAAAATAGATAAAAGACTTAAATAGAAGTCTTGCAACCATGATCTTCTTGGATGAAATCATAGGCAGTAAGTTCTCCGACATCTTTCACAGCAATATATTTGCTGATTTATCTCCACCAGCAGGTGAAATAAATAACAGGATGAACAAATCAGACTACATCAAACAAAAAAGCTTTGCACAGCAAAAGACACCAGGAACAAAATAAAAAGACAACCCACACAATGGGAGAACATATTCACCAACATGTCTAATAAGGGGTTAATAACCAAAATCTCTAAAGAACTTGTAAAACTCAACACCAGGAAAGTAAACAATCAAATCAAAAATTGGGCAAAAGAACTGAATAGACATTTCTCCAAAGAGGACATACAGATGACTAATAGGTATATGAAAAAATGTTCAACATCACTAATCACTAGAGAAATGCAAAATAAAACCACAATGAGATACCACCTCACACCTGTCAGAATGATGTTTCTCAATAAAACAACACATAATAAGTGCTGGCAAGGGTGTGGAGAAAAGGGAACCCACCTGCATTGCTGGTGGGAATGCAGACTGGTGCAGCCACTGTGGAAAACAATATGGAGATTCCTCAAAATATTAAAAATGAAATTGCCTTTTGACCCAGCCATCCTACTTTTAGGAATATATATCCTAAGAATAACAATTCACTGATTCAAAAGAAGAAATGCACTCCATGTTTATTGAAGCATTGTTTACAATAGCCAAGGTATGGAAACAGCCCAAGTGTACATGAGTAGTCGAGTGGCTTAAAAAGCAGAGGTAAGTATACACAATGGAATACTATGCAGCTGTGAAAAGGAAGGAAATCTTACCCTTTGCGACAACATGGATGGACCTGGAGCCTATTACCCTAAGCGAAAAAAGAGAAAAAATATCATATGACCTCACTCATATTAGTTATCCAATGAAAAATGTGAACTGAGGAACGGAAGAGGGGCAGAGGAGGGGTCAAGGAGTCCAGAGGAAAAGTGGTCAGAAGTAAAGGGAATGAGAAAAGGGGATCAAAGAGAAGAAAGACATTAGTGAAAGTATATACACATAACACAGAGAGATAGAGGGCAGGATAGTAAATCATGGAGGGAAGGGGGAAGGTGGTGGGGGGAGGGGCAAAGGGAGTATCAAGGAGAACATGGGCAGGGGAGGGAAGGAGATATATTCGGGGGAACACTTATAGCTACGTAAACACAATAAATTAAAATCAATTAAAAAACGTTTGTTGAGATTTTCTCATGTGACATAATAGAATAAACTGTGACTTGCCATTGAGAATCTAATTTAAATATTATAGCTTTCTCACAGCCATATTACAGAGAGGGTGAGGAAAAATGGTTCTGTCTTTTCTGTCATAGTCTTGTGTTAACCACCACAAGACTTAATGTGCTTAATGCTGTCTATATCTCCTCCTGCTTTGCTGCTGATCTGTCATTTTCCATGTATCAGAGATTCCTTAACTGCAGAGATTTCTCAGCTCCTATGACTGCACATGTACTCAGTGTTCACACTTCCACTATCTTCTTTTTAAAGGTATTTTTATATATAAAAACCAGTTTTGCTAACAGGCACAGAAACCCTATGCGGTGGTATATAGGAAAATGTCTCTCTCTTTCTAATGATTTTCAAAAGTTCCTTCCCCTATTGTTCCAGAAGTGACTCCTCTCTCTACACTCTGTTGTACTGCTCCAGTGATTTTTCTTTTCTTCCGAGTTCTGCTGTGAATTGGAAAGGTTATCCAAGAAGTGGTTATCTTTCAGTTGGAAAAGTAAAATTTCCTCTTTAGAGTCTCCAGAGTCATTATTATATAACCATACGATTTGTTACACAATTAAGCATTCTTTGTTTTAAGCAGCTTAATGTTTTATATGTATAGTTTAACATGATTTGTTAAGTTTTATTTTTTATTTTTTGTTACATCCTACCAATGCCCTTTATTTATTAAAATTCTAACCAGCCTTTTATTTACAAATTTAAATTATTACTCCAAGGATCTTTCCATGATCCCCCTTTGGAATTAACTGATCTTTCCTCTATTTCCATAAAATGTTATTTTTTTATGTCAATGAAAGGCTTCCTTCTGTATACATGAAATTGATAGTTTGTTCTGTAATTTTTGAAAACTGACATGCACTTCTAAGTATGAGTTCTTTAAAATAATTGATATTCAAAATATATTTGGAAAATTATTTTTAAATATTTAAAATATAGGTATAAAATAAAATGCAGACACTTGAGTGTACAACTAAATACTTTTCAAATTTAAGATTAAATTAAAGAATAATACTAACACCTGAAATCTCTCTCAGACCTTTGCTAGTCAGTAACATTAATAATATAGTAGGAGTTCATTTTGTTTCATTGAAGGAAAATATTTCCTTGTGTGACTATTCTACAATATATATTTACTAGAAAGCCCAGCGGTCATATGAAATGACCGCTGTTCTAGATATTATAAATTGTAATTAAAATGATTTGTGCAAAGGTGTCTGCTAATTCAAACTGAATTACCCAGGGCAGGCAGCGAGGACGCCCCTTTGCTTACTGCCCCATGGGGTTTCCCCCTTCTACTTGCTTAATTGCTTAAAGTAGAGTGCAATGAAGGAAACCACTGGTGGTACATTTCTTAAGAGCCACTGCTAGCTCAATAAATAAAGGTGATTTAAATAATAAAATGTTAATTCACATGTCAAAGATCTCTTTGTACACAACATTTCTTGTGTAGATCTTTCCATCATTTTTAAGCTCGCCTTGCAGAGGACCATCAATTATTTTTAATTTTATATCCATTCACATTTAATATTCATGTCACCAGAGGAATGCTCAAAAATTAAAGTTTCTCTGTTTCAAACTGTTTTAATCCTTTTTGCGTTTCAGTCAGCATTACTCTGTCTTTTTTTTGCATTTCTCTCCTGCCTTTGTTCAAGGGACTCATTTTGTCGAGACAGGCTTTTTTGTCTTACATCTGAGGCAAGCCTTGTTTCTCTATGCCCATTAGTCTCATTTTGCCGAGAAAGACGCATTTGCTCTGCGACTGAAGCAAGCCTTGTCTTTCTCTGCTCAGTGGTTTCATATGTCGAGAAAGCCGTTTTTGTGCAGCTTTAGCTCCTTTTCTCTCCTCTTCAGTGCTGTATTTTCTAGGAGGCATTCTTAAAAGAAATTACATTAAGACATAGTTTTTATGTAAAACGGATGATTGCCAATGCAAACAAATGTTCACCTTCCCCCTGACCCGCTCAATTTGTGTTCAGCCGTGGCAACTTCACCCCATTGGCTAGTACAGTTACGCAAGCAACCAATAAGCTATCGGCGACAAACAGACACTTAAGCCGCATATAATAAAGATTTATTCTAATCTTGATGAACATTTCACTTGTTTCAAGTATATGACAATTATTGATAATACATGTATTTTGTACATATATGTTCTCAGGTTAGTTGAATGCATGTTTAGAAATAACTGGCATCAGCTATGCATAAGTTAAACTTTGGAATAAACTGTCAAAGTTTTCTAAAGTGAATTTACTTCCTAACTCTCAGTGTAGAGTATGGGGCCTTGTGCTCTTCCACATTGTCCTCAGCACTTGCCAATGCTAAGACAGACATTTTTTTTTTCTATTTTTTAAAATATTCCCTGGATATATTTCAGTATCTCATTATTTTATTTGTTTATTTTTTTATTAACTTTATTTTTCAAGTACATTCCGTATTGTAATATATTAATTTTAGGTGTATAGCATAGGAGTTTGACAAACATACTTTGAAACATGATCCCCGATATTACAAGTACTCTTCTGACACTCTATATAATTATTATAATATCAATGACTATACTTCCTTTGATGTACTCTACATCCACAGGACAATTTTGTGACTACCAATTAGTAGTTCTTAATTTCCTTCACCTATTTCATTCAGCTACCCAACACACCTCTGGCAACCATCAATCTGTTCTATGAGTATATTTTAATTTTGTTCATTTATTCTACTCTTTAGATTTCACATGTAAGTGAAATCATATGGTATTTGTCATCTTTGTCTGACTAATTTCACTTAACATAATACCCTCTAGGTACATCAATGCTGTCACAAATGGGAAGAATTTACTCTTTTTTCTGACTGTGTAATATTCCACAGTGTAAATGAACTACCACTTTTTTATCTACTTATTTACTGATGGGCACTTAGGCTGCTTCCAAATTTGGTTATCGTAAATACTGCAGTGAACACAGGGTGCATATGTTCTTTTGAGTTAGTGTTTTGGGCTTCTTCATATATACATGTCCAAAAAGGAAATCACTGGGTCAATTTTGGGGGCTCCTTCATACATATTTTCAGTGGCTGCACAAATATGCATTCCCACCAACAGTACATGAGGGTTCCCTTTTCTCCACATCCTCAACAATACTTGTTGTTTGTTGTTTTATTACTGCTAGCCATTCTGGGCCCTGGCCAGTTGGCTCAGCAGTAAAGCATCAGCCTGGTGTGTCAAAGTCCTGAGTTTGATTCCTAGTCAGCGCACACAGGAGAAGCGATTATCTGCTTCTTCAACCCTCCTTCTGCTCTCTCTCTTTCACTCTCTCTCTCCCTTTTCCCCAATCCTGCAGCCATGACTTGAATGGTTGAACAAGTTGGCTCCAGATGCTGAGGATGGCTCCATGGTCTTGCTTTAGGCACTAAAATAGCTTGGTTGTGAGCAACGAGCAGCACCCCAGATGGCAGAGCATCAGCCCCAGATGGGGGTTGCTGGGTGGGTCCCGGTTAGGGTACATGCAAAAGTCTGTCTCTCTACCTCCCTGCTCTCACTTAAAAAAAGAAAAAATAGTAGCCATTCTAACAGATGTGAGGTGACATCTCATTGTATTTTAACTTATGCAGTATTTCTCTGATAATTAGTAACAATAAGTATTCTTTCATGTGTCCGCTGTTCATTTGTATGTCCTCTTTAGAGATGTCTCTATTAGGATCTCTGCCCATTTTTAATTGGATTGCTTGTTTTCTTGGTGTTGAGTTGAATGAGTTCTTTATAAATTTTAGATGTTAAGCACTTATTGATATATCCTTAGTGAATATCTTCTTCCAATCAGTAGGTTGTCTTTTCATTTTTTTTATGTTTTCTTTGCTGTGCAAAAACTTTTTAGCTTGATATAGTCTGATTTGTTCTGATTTTAAGGGAAACTCTCCCCCTCCCATTGAGTATGATATTAGCTGTTGGTTTGTTTTATATGGCCTTTATTATGTTGAGGGATGTTCCATCTATTCCCATTTTGTTGAGAGGTGTTTTTTTTTTATCATAAATGGGTGCTGGACTTTGTCAAAAGCATTTTCTGCAACTATTGGTATGATCATATGATCTTTATACTTTATATTGTATATCACATTAATTGATTTGCTAATATTGAACAAATCTTCAATCCTAGGGATAATTTCCACTTGACTATATGTATGATAGCGTCTCACAATTTCAACTGGCATTTTCTTGACCACTACTGATGCTGATCATATGTATATTGTAGATCTGCTTCAAGAATTTCTCAAATAATGCCCAGTAATTAGTAATGTGTATCTATTTTATATATTGCTGGAATTAATTTTTTAATATATAGGTTAGAAATTTTGCATCTCCATACAAGAGAGAAATTGGCCTGTACTATTTTTCTTGCAATATTCTTGTTTGTTTTCAGAATTATTAGGCCCTGATAAGATAAATTGTGGCATTTATTTTTCATTTTTTGATTAATCAGGTATTCTTTTCTATTTATTTCCTTCTTTTAATTATTTTTTTATTTTTTACTTTTTTTATGGTTGACCATTTATTTATTTATTTTATTTATTTGTATTTTTTTGAAGTGAGAAGTAGAGAAGCAGAGAGACTCCTGCGTGCGCCCTATCGGGATCCAACCGGCATGTCCACTAGGGGGCAATGCTATGTCCAGCTGGGGCATTGCTCTGTTGCATCCAGAGCCATTTTAGTGCCTGAGGCAGAGGCCATGGAGCCATCCTCAGTGCCCAAGCCAACTTTGCTCCAATGGAAACTTGGCTGGGGGATGGGAAGAGAGAGATAGAGAGAAAGGAGAAGGGGAAGGGTGGAGAAGTATATGGATGCTTCTTCTATATTACCTGGTCAGGAATCATAACAGGGACTTCCATACATTGGGCCGATGCTCTACCACTGAACCAACTGGCCAGTGCTTTATTTGTTCATTTTTATCTACTAAGGTTATTTTAGTGTCATATGCTTCTTTGATATATTGATATTAGCAGAAATTTTAAACTAGTATTTTTATCACTTCCCGGATAATGTGAGGACTAAACCATTTTAAGTATATTTTTCTTCCCTGTAACTTTTCTGCTATCACTTCCTAATATTGTAATTCTACTTAAATTTAAAATAAAACACTGCTTTTTTATTGTTTTAAATGATATATATATACATTCATATTTACACATACAGTTAGCTATATTTTTCAATAGATTTTATGTATTCCTGCTTGCACATTGGTTAGTTTTCTTTTTGGCTTGAGAATATTCATTAGTGTAGTTCTTCTGGTGATAATTTATGTTGTTGCAGTTTTGTTTGGTTAAAATGCCATTATTTTACTTCTATTTTTACTAGGTATATAATTCCAAGTCAGCAATTTTCCCCTCAAGACTCTAAAGGTGACTTTTCTATTTCTTTTATAGTTTCAATTGAAAGTTGAGTTGACCATTAATCATATGGCTATTTCATTAGAGAAAATGTGTGGTTTTTTTTATATCACTGCCTTTAAGGTTTTTACTTTGTTTTCAGTTTTTAGGAATTTATTGTGATATGACTATTTGTGGTTTTCTCTGAATTTATGCTTCTTAGAGTTCATGGAACTTGTTTCTGGGGCTTGGTGACACTGATGAAATGTAAAGAAGTCAAAATCCACATATCTTCAGTATACCTTCTGTGCTTTTTGTTACTTGAGATCACAATAAAATCTAAATATTATACTGTGTGCATTTTGTCAATTTTGCTTTTACATATTTCTCTTTATCCTTGGTGTTTTTCAAATTGGGTATTTTTCTTTTAAAAAAAAAGTTATTTTTTTCATTTTTAGAAAGGAGAGAGAGAAAGAGAGAGAAATGGGGGAGGAGCAGAAAGCATCAACTCCTATATTTGCCTTGACCAGGCAAGCCCAGGGTTTCAAACCAGCAACCTTAGCATTCCAGGTTGATGCTTTATCCCACTGCACCACCACAGGTTAGGTTCAGGTTGGATATTTTTCAGTTGATAAGATATCTGAGTTGTCAAGTTTTCTCTTGTGTTGTTTATATGCTACAAACCACCTATTGAATTTCTAATTAAATTTTAAATATTTAAATTCTAGAACTACAGCGTAATTATTCCATAAAAATATTCAGGGGATACTCTTTCTTCATAGGTTAAATATAATTCTTAATATTCAATTTATTTTCTGTAATCTATTGAAATTTTTATTTATAGTCTAAAGTAATTAAAGTACATAATGAGAGTGAGACAAACATGAAAGTGTAGATATTTTTAAGACTATAGGCACCTTGTAGTTTGGGAGCATTCTGTAAATGGCAGAACATGTTATTTATATGTAACAAAATATATGTAGCAGAATTTACTATCAACAACTTTTAAGTGTACAGTTCAGTGGTATTAAGTATATTCATAATATTGTGCCACCATCGCTACTATTCATTTTCAGAATTCTTTTCATCTTGCAAAATTGAAGTTCAGTCCACTGAACAATAACTTCCCATGAATTTCTACTCTCAGACTTTAGCAACCATTTTACATTCTTTCCTTTTTCTCCTCCTTCTTCTCCTCGCCCTCATCTTCCTCCCTTTTTCCTTTTCCCCTCATCCTTTTCCCCCTCCCTCCTCCTCCTCCTCCTCCTCTTCCTGCTCCTCACTCTCCTCTCTGTTTTGGATTATTTCACTTAATATAATGTCCTCCAGATTTATCCATATTGTCACAAATAGCAAAATTTCCTTGTTTTATGGCTGAATATCATTCCATTACAGCAAACAACCCAAATGTTCATTGACATGAACCATTAAAAAATGTGGTAGAGATAAGTAGATAAATGGATGAATAACTAGCTAGCTAGCTAGATGGCTAGATATCTACAGGGTGGTACAAAAGTAGGTTTACAGTTTTAAGTACATGGAACACAGAGTTCATTCTGGTATTATTTTTTATTTATTACTGTATTATTTTTCCATGTGCACAACTGCAGACCTAGTTTTGCCCCACCCTCTGTATAGGTTTCCTCTGCTATGCAGAAGCAGAACATTTCTAGGAGACCTTCTGTAAGCCGCAAAGGCATACATAAAGAAGCAATTACTATTAATTTATATGGAAACATTTTGAGCATCCCCAGACACAAAAAATAACCAACCAAATTATACCAAATATGCTTAAGTTTGTCCAGTTTTATTCTAAGCGTATCAACCTTACAAATTCTCAGATTTTTCTGCTGCCTTAGGACACATGTTGCTACTGGATTCACCAACTAAATTGTTTTAAAACACAGATTCTCACAGATATGGCTCAAAATTATGGCAACAATGCTGAGATGCTGAGTGCACCTTCCAGAGAAAGAGCTTGGCAGTGCCTTTCCTGCTCTATCACAGCTCACTGTGAAACAAACTCTGAATGCTGGTTTGTTTGTTTGTTTTTGTTTACAGTGAAAATCCTCTGTGCATTTTATTAGGATAGGAAAACAGGTACTAATGTAGATCTTTCATAAAAGACTCATAACACGGACTTTTGAAAAGCAGTGTATACCTGTATATCCATTCTCTATTTAAAGAAGGAAAGAGAAGGTGACTGCAAAGAAAATCAGGTGGTACTAAAACCACTAAAAAAAAAGTCATGTGTGTTAATATTAACAATATGCTTTTTTATCTCAAATATTTTGAATTTCTTTTTACGTAAATTCACTTTTTCTATACTCATGGAGAGAAACATACTTAATAAAACTATGCTGATTTTGTAGATTAAATGGAAACAAAGCATGAACATATTTTTGCATTTTTATATTTGTTTTTATCTTTTAGCATGGAACTTGGGAATGGATTTCTAACATAGAACTCTTATGTTCAAGTTTTGTTTTCTCATTCATTCATGTACTTAAAATATATATATTCAATCCTTGTTTTAAAAAAATTGAAAGTAACAACTTAGATAATTTTTACTAATAATTTTTTTTACTAATTTCCTATTTGTTTATATTAATAATTATAAATACACCAGTAATACAGTTGTAAAATATTTGGTATCTTAGTTAGAATTTGTCCTTGGGATCATATAACAGTATATAAAAATCTAAAGGAAAAAAATGACAAAATAGAAATGTATGGATCTATATGGTTTAAATATCTAAACATTTGTCTCTTACTGCAAATATCACCTATGCCATAGTAAAAATATGTGTATGTCATCTTTAGGAGCTTGTTGTCTTCTAATCATCTATATGTATGGGGTGTTAAATTTTGTGACCATTTTTCCTCTATTTTAATGATTTTTGTGTATATGTGTGTATATATATGTATATAAATGTGTGGGCATTAGTGTGTAATTATATATTTATGTCTGTGGAAACTTCAGGAAACACTAATTATACTTGCAAGATTATTTTATTATTTAATCTAATACTCTGGACATTGCCCACATTAGGTCTTCAGGATTTATATAATGTGATGGTCTGATGAGTATATTGTTAAAATATTTCTGAATGTCTTGCTTACTTCTGTCCGACTACAATTTGTGAGCATGAAATACGTATTGCTAAACTTTCTAATGTTATAGATAGTATAGAAAAGTGCTGTCAGAGATTTTAAAACACTAGTAAATTTATTACATTTTATATAAAAGCTTGTCTATTTTGTTTCATTTGCTTATTTATTAAACCCAAACAAATGTAAAATCTGGTATCACTATAAAAAATATCAATGTGATCCTCTCCTATGATTTGCCTCTGCAAGAGAGAAGCACTTTCCATATTAATATTCAAGTCTGGCATAAGTCTTAGTGAATCTCTCAATCCATATCATTATTTTGTTCATACTCAGACTCTTGAAATGGACTTGACAGATAAGGCTAAGAAAGACAAAAGCATAGATTTGTTTATGTAGAGATTATTTTAAGCTTGCTGGAAGCAGAAGAAAAATCTCAGGGGAGGAAATAAACAGACAGGCAATCTGTGTGTCTCTCATCTTCCAGCGGTTCCTAGAGATTACATATAAGAAGATTAGGAAGGAAAACAGAATTACAATTGAAAAGCTTTCTAATGAAAACAAATTTACCATGTTTGATTGCTTATATTTGTCATGACTTTTTGACAACAGCATAATATTGAGAGATGATTCAATACAACGGAATTATTTCTCATATAAACAGTTTGTTTGGGACAAATTGGTTGCTGAGAGACACAGCTAATGTTTCCATCAGTTTTAAATGACTATTTTAGTGCCCGAACCTAACTTAAAAATGAAAGAACAATAAATAAAACAATGTTCCTAAGAAATGCTGACTATTGTTAGATGATTAGTTTTCTATGAATATTTGGCATAACAATATGCAGTACAAAACTGTATGTTTTCAGTATTGATGACTGCTTCTTCTGTGTACCTATACTACAGGCTACACAATAATGTTTTCCTAAATATTGAGTGTTTCCATTTGATAGTGTGAATATGTGGGCAATCAATAAGTGCATAAAGAATGAATGCAAAGGAAGAACTAGCTCTGTTTGTTATTTTTAGTTGCAGCTGGGACTCAGAGGTATAACTTTCTAATCCGTTGTGTTAATTCCTATTGTCAATTTCTACAAAAGAATCCTTTCCTATATTGTACTGACATAAAGATGGCCAGAAAAAATTTTGCATTAGATTTTGAAAGTAAAATGAAACAGTGCCCATAAATCTCTGTTATAGTCAGATGGTGATGAGAGTGAGAAAGATGGGTTCTGGTCTGTCTCAGTTTTCTGCTCTGCTTTGTGACTCTGGGTCATCTCTCCTATACATCAGTAACCCCACACCCAACCAGAGAATACAGAGGCAACAGATTCCCCAGACCCACTGCATAATCTCCCCATTTGTAGTCTGACTTTGACAGCTGTATGTGATGGGCTTCCAATATGTATCTGCCTTTTCACTTCTACCAGTGCTTCATAAGGACTGGTTGATGACTTGTTTGATTTCCCAGCTCTCTCCTCCCACCCATCCAGATTTTCTCTTCTGGGACTCTTCCTATATTTGCATAAGGCCACTTTCTAAAATAAATACATTTCCCCATAATACTAGAGTGTTTATGTTCACCTGACTAAAAGCAGAGTTGATGCATTAGTTTTTGGTTGTTTAAATTCTTTTGCAGTTGTCAAAGCTAGCACACTTAGTAACTTAAGACAACATGTGATTGAGAGCAAAATACAACAATATTTTATAAAAGATAATATTGGGAGAAGTTAATGAGGTTTTGAATAGTAATGGAAGGTTGAAAAGAGAAATTGGCAATTTACTTGGATATTTAATATTAAATGAAGGATGGAGAGGTAGAATCCAGAGACAACATTATAGGAGTAGAAAAGAATGATGAAACACTTAAAATGTGTAATGAACAAAGTACATGCATAAGAAGGCAAAAAGAAAGATATGATTAAATTTTTTGTTATATTTGGGAAGAACATAAAAGTTTAGATAGGAACAATAGATAAGCTAAGAAGGGTCTGATCAGGATCAATTAAGGATTTCTTAATAGGTTCCTTTATATAGGGCATGATGTGCTATCAGTATAGATGGGTGTTGCAGTTCAAACAGTCTGTTTCCAGCCACCATAGAGATAGATAGATGGCTTTTTGAAAATTTTGATTATCTCTATAATCACCTCCTCTGTCTCTACTAGATAAATCCACGCCAACGGACCACTTAAATTCCTTTTGTGAAAAATAAGGGATATAACATATTTACCTCAGGGTATATACTCCTCTTTGAAAGTGCTTTTTGTTGTTGTTGGTTTGGCCTTTCTATGTAGTCCGTTGGTTTGAATTCCTCCTCGCTTCCAGCTCTCCTTTTATTCTTGTCTTCACTTACATCTGCAACAACTTCTGTCTCATCTCAGTCATTTAGGGTATTTTACATAAATTTTGGCATCTACACATTCTACTCATCTTCTATTGTACTTTCATCAGATGTGAAGTGTGCTGGGAGATAGATAATAGATAAGTAGATCAACAGACATACTAGGGTAATCGATATATGGACACATATATATTTAGTTATTTTAAAACTCTTGAATTATTTTCATTAGACCAATTGTCGGTATATTTAGACACATTTAACTGCAAGTGAAAACATAATTTTTTAATCCAATTTCCTTATCATAAGTATTAGTTTCTGAAACCACACACTGTGGTATTATTCACACAGCTCACTGTACTGTATGTTGACCTCATCTGGGAGCATTAATAGTGTTTTCGGCATACATTTTGAGTTCCCCTTTATAGTAAGCAATGAAATTTAGATTTTTTCCTTTTAGAATTAGATACATTGAGCCTATATTCTAAGAATTCTCTTTAGGCATCTAGTCCATTCATTTTCTTGTAGTGTACATTTGGAGCAGCTTTCTGTGTGATCTGCAGTGTAACCACCAGTAATTTTTATTCCTGATATTTTCAGAACTATTGGGGATATTTACAGCTCCCATTTTCCTTTTTCCATTTTCTACCAACAGCAAAGTATACTATAAATCTGTGTTGTATAATTCAATATATACTTAAGAAAAGTATTCATAGAATACTCAATGTTAAAATCTTATGAAAATTTAATATAAATGTTAACTACCTATAAAATCCATCTCTTTTCCATATTTCATAATTTTTTTGTATGTTTCTATACTTGCTTTTTATTTTTTTTTCAATATGATTAAGGACATACAATTTGAGCACACTTAATTATGATGGTTATAATTATTTTTCTCATTAGAGTGTTCTCATTTTCCCCATTTGGACAAAAGTCTTTAAAATGGTTTGTTTTTTATTTAAGCACTACCTGGACATTTAAAAAATACCTTTTATTTCCGGGTAATTATTGAGATGTGTTTATACCCAGGTCTTGGTGTCGGGAACTTATCAAGGATCCTTTTGTTTATTGAATAATAGTATTGGAAACCAAATACTATGTTAATAAGATAGAAATGGTTTAATGTAAATTTCGGTAGCTGTAATTACATCTTTGCTGGACACTTAGCACTAGAAAAAACAACCCACATAAAAATCATGATTCATAATTATACCTTTAATTTGATCTTAAAATTATTTATTCCTATTTGTTCTAATATAAAATTTAATTCATTGTCATAAAAATATTTTCTTATATATTAAACACCTAATTAAAATGTAATATTTTTCATAATATTGTAAAATTTCATTCAGTTATAACATTTTCATTATACTGATGATAATGTTAAATACATAGAATTATGATAGTTATAAATCATCTATACTGTTTTGGCTATATGAACAATAAAATGGGATATGGTACAAATATCTTTCAAATATATCCAATTATATCCTGAGAATGAATGGATATTTATTAATATAATTATTTTCCATAAATATACATGCATATAGAGACAATCTCTGGGTTATGAATAAGATTTGTTCTTATGTTGAATTTGTACTTAAATTGGAACGGGTACAGTTACTTATTAAATGGAACTTAGATGTTTGAATTAACATAATATTTATTTTTACCTTTCTGTGCTTATAAATTCTTACACTTTTTTAAACTTATTTATTTATTTATTTGTTTTAGAGAGGACAGAGAGTGAGAGAGAGAGAGAGAGAGAAGGGAGGAGGAACAGGAACAAGAAGCATCAATTCCCATATGTGCCTTGACCAGGCAAGACCAGGGTTTTGAACCGGCGACCTCAATGTTCCAGGTTGACACTTTATCCACTGCACCACCACAAGTCAGGCCTAAATTCTTACATTTTTTTTTTATTCATTTTAGAAAGGAGAGAGGGAGAGAGAGAGAGAGGAGAGAGAGAAGGGGGGAGGAGCAGGAAGCATCAACTCCCCATATGTGCCTTGACCAGGCAAGCCCGGGGTTTCGAACCGGCGACCTCAGCATTTCCAGGTCGATGCTTTATCCACTGCGCCACCACAGGTCAGGCTAAATTCTTACATTTTTAAATGTATAAAACCTATCTTGTTCGTAATCTGGGAACAGCCTGTATGTGTATATTCTTATATATTTCTATTATGTACCTACGTATGTATAAATATAATATATATGTGTGTGTCTCAATGTGTATATGTGTATATACATATATATGTATATATCTTTTGTCTTTTCAGTTTAGTAGTAATGTATGCTTGTTTTATCAAAAATAAATAAATATAAAGACCAAGAATTCTCTTTCCACCAAAAAGGCATAGGATGGTGGTCTATTGTGCCAATGCTACCAGAGGTTGGTCCCACTACCTAACTTAAGCTTGGACTCCAGGACCAGACTGTGGGGCTGGGAAGCTGTGCAGGAAGACTGAGAGACAGGGCAAGGAAGCCTCTGTAGGAAAACTTCTTAATACCTCCATCTCCTTTGACACTCAGATTTTGAGAGCTTTATTCTGTTATTTTCTTAAAAGATATATATTTTTAACTCTACATCAAATTGAATTATTTTAGCTTGTTCTATATCAGATAACATTCTGTAATACTAGAAATCTTTCAGTTAAAGATCTGGATAATACTAATATTTTCTGTAAACAAAGAAAAATGTACACTTCTTAGTAGTTTCACCTATATAGCCATATTTCTCAACTCTATTTGTCAAAAACAGCTTTTTAGTTTTTATCATATTGGTTTTGCTTAAGTGAAAACATTCTTAACACCTCATGTTTAGTTCTGTGTATTATAATTATATATAAATATGTTTCTACATGTGTTTCTTATGTGGATATGAATATAATCTATAATTTTATAATTGTTTAAAGGAAAAGTTTATTACCTAGTTATGAATATTTTTCACTGATGCTTTGAAATTCTTTCATAACATTTTTCATAAAAATATATATTACCTAACAATAGAATTTAAAAAAAATTTAAATCGGCATATTGTTTTAGGCTTTTCATTACTTCATCAACTTAGATTACTATGAATATAAAAGTTTTCTTTGCTAAGTAATAACTGGAACTAAAGAATTTATACCATTAACCTATTCTAGATCTAATCATAACTCTAGTTTTGTAATTAAATTGACCTTTTTTAGAAGACAAGTGCATATGTATTTTTTAATATGTATTTTGGAGAAATTGTTATTGTAGCTGTCTGCACCAGACCAGTCTTTCTTTTGGTACTTACTAGACCTTCTTCATTAGGTTTTAAGTAAGTTCAGTCCCTTAAAGTTGCCTACTGTTGCCTAGTATCAAACTTTCATTAATATGTTTTAACATTATTTGTGTGCATTGTATACTTCTTAATGCCTATGTTATACAACATTTCAGTAGTCCCAAACTCAATTCTTTGTGTTCTACCATTGTTTCAACCTTCAGAAGCTTCTTTCAGATGGCTAGAATTATGAAAAATTTGCCATGTTAGATGCCTACTCCTCAAAATTAAATTTTATGATTAATTGATTACACTATAAATTCAATATATATTTTTAGCATGGAAGCCCTTATAAGTAAGTCTATTTTATATCGATTATGTAAAGCTTAATAAGGAGTATTTTTAGAACTTAATTATACACTTATCATTAAGAGAGTCTACTCAATGCACAATATTTTTACTTGATTTCATGCCAAAAAAAGCCAAACAAACTTTTATGTTGACTTCTCCAAAATCAGAATACAGACAATAACTTATTTATTCATTTATGCTGATTTCCACATCTGGGTCGTAATTTGTGACTGTAGGGGTAACATATCAAATAATAGAATTTTTCATAAAATATGTAGGATTTTTGGAAAACAAACACCAAAAAAATTACTCAGTTTGCACATAATTACCTGAAATTAATTTCTTTGGAAATGAATTACATAGTTCTATAAAAGATGTAAGATAACTATAAAATAAAGAAGCAAGTTTTAGAAAACTTCCTGAGGACTCAAGTAAAATAGTTTACATGACCTTATATATTTGATTAACTATTAGCAATTCACTATGAACTTGCCCTAATATTCAAGAAAAGATTTAAGTTCTACAGCATAATTGTCAGTAATGCAATGATGATATTATCTATTGATCATCAATTAGAGTAGAAAAACCAAACACAGAATCCATTCATTCATTCACCAAACCATTATTGAGAATTCACAATGTGTAGACAGCATGGAAATTTTGGAACACTAGATGAAAAAGTCTTATCTCTTTATATCCATGATCTTATGATCTCTGTGCAGACTGATTCATAATTAAATGACTGTAGGGCAATGTGACATGTAATAGGACAGCAATGAGGGGAAAATCACCATCTTACTTAAGAAAGATTTAGTATAATTGATTTGTTTTTTGGAAATGTAGGTGGAAATATTACCTGCTGAGCCTCTTATGATGAATAAAGGTAACCCTTAAGATAATAAATACAAGTGTATGTCAGGAATATGGAACAGCGTTAATTAAAACATGCATGTGGGAGAGTACGGGACAGAGTCAGGGAATTCAAACTACTAGGTGTGTTGACCACTGGTCATCTTGGGGTAGGAAGAAACAGGAAGCTGGTTATATGGGTGTTGGACTTTGAGTAATACTGTGGAGTAGTTGAGTTTGGTCATTGGAGTGAGATCAAAGGCAAGTCCAGCTAACACTTTTGCTTTGAAATCTAAGGAAAATTACATAAACCTTCAAAAAGTAATTTCTCCTGTGTAAAATGGGAGCATCATAATGTTTTCTTCAAATGATTTTTGAAAATTTTAATAAGATAATAGTTTCAATGAGTTCAAAG
Source organism: Saccopteryx leptura (assembly GCF_036850995.1). Lineage (NCBI taxonomy): Eukaryota > Metazoa > Chordata > Mammalia > Chiroptera > Emballonuridae > Saccopteryx > Saccopteryx leptura. The sequence goes on along the minus strand of NC_089503.1, from coordinate 322,472,224 downwards.
TGCTCACACTGTGAGTAGTGGTTGTAATATCAATTTTTTTATAACTATTTATTCTGTTCATTTCAGGACTCAGTTTGGAGATAAGAGGTGCAGAATTTTTCTACCTAATATTTTGTACACTGTTTAATATTCAAATTAATTTTAAGAATTCTAAATTCAGTAAACAATTCAACACTAACTACTATCCTAAATAATAAAAGATCTGAATTTCTTTTTAAATGGAGTGTGTGAATATAGCTATATTTGAGAAAAAAATCACTGGTTTAAAGTGAAGGAAGGTTTACAAACGTTTTAATCTATATGTATGAATACTTAAAGATTGCTATGCATGTGTATTGCATAGAAATAGAGCCAAACAGGAATTTATTTACTTATTCTTTTATATTGTTCGTTCTTTTTTCTCCCCTTTGGTGTCAATTTCTTAGCGAGATGGTTGCAATAGCTAAGGGGCTTGTATAAACTTAGTACAGTACAACAATCTCAATATACAGATTCGTATCCATAAGCAAAAATATGAAGGGAACTACTGTGTCACAGCATGCGAAACATTATTTTACAACACAGTGATGCACATCAATCTCTTCTAAAATAGCCGGCAAGAACCACTGAAAGCATCGTGTGGTCATTCTCTGAAGTTTTCTTTGGACACAAAAGCGTCTTGGTTTCCACTGACATATATTCCTCATTATATTCTAGTCCTATAGGTTATGCATCAAAGCACTTAATTTCATTTTTGATTTTTAAATCAGGTAACCGAGGTCTAATTTAGTAATGATTCCTGAATGCCTTTTTAAATTTATGGTTCGGGGCTATTTGTATGGCAGTCATTTAGCAAATTAATGTAGATGAAAAGCAATAATTTTACAGATGTTTGTTGCAATCATGCTGTCATCCCATACTTAAAATGCTAATCTATTGACAACTACTCATTAGCGATAAGCTCCAGTTACTTTGTAACATTAGTAATTTTTAACTTGGAGTGTTTTGAAGTAGTCTGAATGTCACATTTTTAACCAACTCACTCAGAATATGCTTTCAAAGGGTAAATCTATTTTGTTCTTTATTACTTTAAAACTGTTTCTCCCAAAACAGCCATTGAACATAATTTGAATAACCGTTTGTACACTGGTCAATAATGAGTAGGTGTTTATATATATTAATTTTGGGTTTCAAGAAATTCAACTAGCATCAGGAAAATGGACCTTCCATTGACTGACAGAATCTTCAGCAGTCAAAAGAGGTAAAGGGCAGAAATGTAGTGGGACCCAGAAAGGATTAGGATTAAGACTGAATGTCACCAAGATCTCTCCCTCCATGGTTAGAATTTCTCTGTGTAAAGCAGGTTTATTCCGCCTGGAGTTTTGATGATGTAGTTATCAGGAAACTCTCAGCACTCTTAGAAAGTGACAGATTCACCCCAGGCTAGATCAAATGCAAACTTCTGAACCAATCAAATGGGACAAGGGTGCAAGATGACACAAAATAGTGTAGTTCACTCTGGAGCACTAAGATAAGTGGAAATGCTGCTCTGGCATTCATCCCAGAAAGGACAGTGCTGCCAGAAAATTTAAAAATTTAATAAATGTGAGGCACTAAATGTATGGAGATGTACATTTTCACATATGTTTGAGATATAGATGTTTTAGGATGATGCAGTGTTTTTAATTTCAAAATGATTATTATTATTTTTAAACTAATACCTGATAAATGTTATTAAAATGAATTGTCTGAGTACTTTCTGGAGGGGTTATCATATGCATTCCAAAGAGTGCCTATATGTATACACATATATGTAGACTTATGTAAGTATAGCTACATATAATAAGGGAGATTTGTCTGAAGGCTCACAGATTCAAACTTTTGGATGTGTCAAATGCCACTCGTTTTTATTTAATCCCCACTTCAACTGACCCATGGTATACTCTAACAAAACTGGAAGAAAAATTTTCAAATATGTATAATACATTGTCACCTGGACCACAAAGCACCATTGTTTGTACTTTCCTTGCCATATGTTCCCAATAGCTTTTTTGGCTAAAACATAGTTATTCCTTTATGCTTTCCTCTTTTGCACTATTTCCTAACTGAAGGGCCAGTATGGGGATCACATTTCATAGATTGTTTTTTTCAGTTTTTATCTCTTTCATATTCTCACTGCCATGTGTTTTTGCATAGAATTTACTTTCTTTCATAAAGTCTTAAGTTCCTGGTACTGAGCCTTCTGAATCTCAAGCCTTCTGACCATATTACATATGGAAAATCTAGCTCCAGTAATTAATTATGTTATTATGAGACACAGGTGAAAGATTTAAGTATATAGTAATGGGTTAAATACTTGGTTTGTTTAATAATGCTTCATTTGTTCAGCATTACTATATTTACAAAAACAAAAACAGGTACTACCATACCTTATCAATTTCCAGCTTTTTTTATGTAGACTTTATATTTTAGAGTTTTAGGTTTACAGCAAGATTGAGTGGAAAATAAAGGGTTCTCATACATCTCCATCCCTCAAATGCACAAATCCTCCACTATCAACATCCCCACCAGAGTGGTACATTTTTAAAAATTACTTGACATTCACACATCCTTATCATCCAAAGTCCATAGTTTGTGTGGGGATCACTTTTGGTGATGTGCATTATTTGGATTTTTACATTTTTACAAATGTATAATAATATGTATCCATCATTATGCAATCAGATAGAATCATTTTACTTCTGCTCTCTATTCTCTGCTTATTTATGCCTCTTTCCCCCAACTCATAACAAAACCTAATCTTTTACTGTCTCTATAGTTTTGACATCTCCAGAATGTCATATGTTGAACTCATACAATATACAGCCTTCTCAGATTGGTTTCTTTTACTTAGTAGTATAGATTTAACATGCCTGTATTTCTTGTCATGGCTTGGTAAGTCATTTCTTTTTACCACTGAATAATATATTACATGTGTTTTTTCATTCATTCACCTACTGAAGGACATTTCTGTTGCTTCAAATTTGGAAATTATGAGTGAAGCTGCTATGAACAGCCATATGTAGATTTTTATGTAAACATAAATTTCAGCTCATTTAGGCAAACACAAAGGAATGTGATTACTGGATCATATGGTAAGAGTATGTTTAGTTTTGTAAGAAACTGACAGTTTTTCCAAAGTAGCTGTATTATTCTGCATTCACACAAGCAAGTAAAGAGTTCCTATTTCTTCATCCACACCAATATCTGGTGCTGTCAGTGTTGTGGATTTTTTGTTCTAATGGGAGAGCCGTGGTATCTCAGTTTTCATTTCCCTAATGGCATGATGTTGAACACATTTTCAAATGCTTATTTCCCATTTGTATATCATCTTTGATGAGGTTTCTGTTCAAGACTTGCTCATTTTTAATCAAGTTGTGAAATGTTTTCTAGAAAAAAACATATTAGTGATATAGTTTTCTTTTCATTACCTTTGATACTACCATATAATAAATGTGACTTATTATGATACATTACTGAAATTAGAAAAGCCAGCAGGTTATTGCAATTGCTAAAGAAACAGTAATTTTTAATATTCTTATAATTTATACTATAATTACAAAAATAGTATCTTCATGCATTAAATAATTTTTATTGAATATTGTTGATCCTAAGAATATACCTGCCAAGAAGGATTTCTTGTGCTTATTTGGGCCCAAGTTCATAACCAGAGTCTGGCAGCCATAATTTACACAGTCCTCCCATATATATGACATTTCAGTGAAAAGCCACAGACTGGGCTGCCAAGCCTCTTGCACCATGCTTCTTCAGGCCATATAATAAAGCTGGTAGGTTTGAAACTTATCCAGTATGACTGAGTCATTTGCTATACAATTGGAGCAATGCAGCTATATTTTTATTTGCATCTTCACCAACCAATCAGAGTGGCTCTATTCTAACTAATCAGGATGGTGCTATTTGTACCAATCACACTATGAGTAGTTGGAACCTTCATTTGCATAAAAATGGATCTATCAAAGACTATGGTCAAGAACTTCTTTCTATGTAAGTCAATCTCCCTTCTGTCTCTGCGGAGTGCTCTTTTAGTTCATTGAATACGGCATTTCCCTTACTAGTGCTATAACACCAGAACTGGAGCTGTTACCCCACAATGGAGTGAAGCTGTCTGGCCAAATGGAGCTGTGTCACTGGAGCTGAGCTGTGACACCAGAGCTGTGACACCAGAGCTCTAACAGAGTTTCCTTGCCTGGATGATTCATCGGAGCTTTTCCATAGCTGTGCTATTCCACAGCCGTGCTATTTCACAATTGAGCTTTCTCACAGCTGAGCCTTTCCACAGCCAAGCTGTTTTACAATTGAGTTATTTTCATTGAATAAAGACTCCTCTTTCACAGCATCTCAAATTGGGGATTCTAGTTGGATTTGAATTGGCAGAGACAGACTTCAGTTGACAATATCTCATATGTGCAGTCTTAGGTTGTGTCAGCAGTACCAGATGGTAAAAAGATTAATATATAATTTTAGATAGTGAATTGTACTATGGAGAAAATAAAACAGAACACAAGTATAAATAGCAATAGATATATGCTATTTTAAACAGTATAATTAGGAAATGTCTTTACAATAAAGAAATATTGACTAGAATGCATTAGATATCTAGATATGTGGAAGAAGCATTTTCTAGGAAGATAAAATAGTAAGTGCAAAAGTCCTGTGGTAGAACAGTGTTTGGGTATGAGTTATAAGATTAGCAAAGAGTTCAATGTAATTAGAAGGCAGTAGGTCAGATAAAATTCACCAGGGTTTAGCTTATGTGCAAACTGCATGTATCAGAAATTTGGATTATATTTTAAGTGTAATACAAGTATTTGGGCCCTTGCCAGATAGCTCTGTTGGTTAGAGCATTGACCCAATATGCAAAGGTTGTGGGTTTGATCCTTGGTCATTGCACCTACAGGAACAGATAGATGTTTCTGTCTTGCTCTCTCTCTTCCTCTTTAAAATCAATAAGTAAATTGAAATAATGTATTTGCATATTTGGAGGATTTTGTATAAGTGAATGTAATGCCACATACTTGATTTTTAAAGAATCATCTGGGCTGTTGTATTTACTGTAAGGGTTAAAAGTGGAAACAGTGGAATTATTTAGGAAAACATTAGAGTAGGCCAGAATGCATATGATTATAGCTTGTACAAAAGTAGTTGTGATATTAGTGACGAAGCTGGGTTTGAGTTTAAGACGTGTATGTTAATTGTATAAAACAATTTGTGGATGTTTAGAGTTTAGGATGCAGAATAAAAAATAAATGTGAGATAAATCTAAGGAAACTGCCCTGAAAAAGTGGATAAATTCTATTATTGCTTAATGGAACATTGAGGAAGGAGCAGCATTAAAGTTAGAAAGGAATAAAAATTGAGTTTTACAAATTCTAAGCCTGATTCATTTAATAAGTATCCAAGTGGAAATGTCAAGAAGTCATTGGACGTTAGGTTTTAAGGGATTCATTCATTGGGGCTTAGGCTTTAAAGTCATTGGGTTGGATGATATTGGTCAGGAATTATTTAGATGCTTTGCTATAACTTTAGGGCTGAAAAGTAGAAAACATGAAAAAGTTCTAACAAAAGAGCCTGAGAAGATGTTGTAACCTTCAGCAGGACAAAAGGAGCCAATCCAGAATAGAGTATGGGTAGAATGATGACACAGACTTGATTTTTTTATTGTTTTTGCTTTGCTTTGCACTTAAACTGAACATGGAAAAAAGGCAAATTAAGAATGTAAGTCAGCGGATGCCTTGTCACACCAGTGATGCTTCAGCTCCTTATGATGGCACATGCATATTTAAACAGAGAGGACATGGTCTGCAAGGAATGAGGAAATTCTTAGGGTGGAGAAGATGAGGAACTAGGGACTCTGGATTTTATAGCATTAGACAAAAAGCAGCCACACTGGTACCTAAGGATGCAACTCATAACAAGAAGGGCAGTTACTCAGAGCTGCACAGTTCATTTCTATATTTCTGCGATCTTTTTCACACCAAGCTATTGGATTTCTTGTCAAGGCATGCCATTAGTGACCACTGCAGAGAAAAAAAAATCGGAAGTAGTAGTATTCCACAAGCCGAATAAGAAGAATGTTTTAAACAAAAGGTATGATTGAATCTTCCAAGGCATATGAGACATACGTTTGATTATTTAAGTTGACAAAGTGTTAAGAAAATTAGAGATTCTCTAAATTCACAGTACTGTACCACTTAATAGAAAAATTATTCATTAAGAAACTAATGTTAAACCCATATCACACACTTGCATACATGTATTTACACACACAGTTTACAACTCTGCTGGAATGAATGAACTTTTGAAACAAACTTGATAGGAAATGGCAAAAGTGAAGTAATTTGGTTACAATTAAAATTTATAAAATTGGCCCTGGCCAGTTGGTTCAGTGGATGGAGCATCAGCCTGATATGCACATGTCCCTGATTCGATTCCCAGTTAGGGCACACATGAGAAGCCATCCTCTGCTTCTTGTTCCTTCTCTCTTTTCCTTTTCTCTCTCTTCCCAAGTAGCCAGTGGCTCAGTTGGCTCAAGCATCAGCCCCAGGCCCTGAGGATAGCTTGGTTGATTTGAGCATTAGCCCCAGATGGGGATTGCTGGGTGGATCCCTGTTGGGATGCATGTGGGAGTCTGTCTCTCTATTTCTCCTCCTCTCACTTAAAAAGAGAGGTTTTAAACAGTAAATAAAATATTTTATATATATTACAAAAATAATGTAACACATTTCTCTGTAGTACTGACCTTAATAGCAGATTGATCAACTCATAACTGAGTCACTAATTATGTTACATTGTGGCAGAATAAAATGAACACTTTACTTACCTATCTCCAATTTATTTTAATGAGTCAAACAAATATTTTAACTAAACAACCTTAAGTAACATAATGAAATAAAACTCAGTAAATGTTAATTACAAAAATAATGTGATAAAATTAAAGAACCTATATTAATTTCAAAATGTCCAAAGGAGATACATGGATTTGTAGTTACAAAGTAAAATTGATATTGTAATGATATTACTGTTTTTATTTTTTTTGGAAACCACAGGCCCTCAAAGAAAATGTCCTGTAAAAGCTAAACAAGGTCATGACTAGTTGGCTCAGTGGCAGAGCATCAGCCAGGTGTGGGGATGTCCAGAGTTTGATTCCCGGTCAGGGCACACAGAAGAAGCGCCCATCTGCTTCTTCACCCCTCCCTGTCTTACTTCTCTTTTTCTCTCTCTCTCTCCCTCTTGCAGCTATGGTTTGATTGGAGCGAGTTGGCCCCAGGAGCTGAGGATGGCTCCATGGCCTCCACCTCAGGTGCTAAGAAGAGCTCAGTTGCTTAGCAAAGAAACAGTGCCCCAGATGGGCAGAGCATCGCCCCCTAGTGGGCTTGCTGCATGGATCCCAGCTGGGGGACATGCAGGAGTCTGTCTCTGCCTCCTCTGTTCTCACTGAAAAAAAAAAGGCTAAATGAATAATAAATATTTAAGATTCCCTTTATAGTCAGTAAACACAAAGTCTCTTATAGAAATGTAAGAGATTTGTATAAATCTGAGATCCAACTCTCAAAAAGGACAGGCATGTATGTCAGTTTTTCCCCTGATGTATATATCAAATGTCTAGAACAATTCCTGGCACATAATAATGATACTTAATAAATGTATGTAGAATTAAAAGGAAAGGTTTTAAACAATATAAAATGAAATAAACATCTGCACTCTTTAATAATGCTTAATTTGTGTATCTTTTGTTTGTTGGTCTGCTTGTTTAAAACTGTAAAGTAAAAGGTACTAAATAATGATATTTCAGAGACTGTTGTTCCCAAAATATATATATTTAATTGATTGCCTCAAAGTTTCTTAAAGGCTTATAACTCAATAAAAATGGTTCAGCAATCAAATGTACTGCCCCAAAATGAAGAAATAAAGTTTCTGAGGAAAAATTTTTAACTAAATATTTAAAATTTGCTGTAAATTTTACTTCTCATTTAAATTTCATTTCAACTATTACCCTCCACTGGTGTTACTTTTACCCTCAAAAAACTCCAGAAGGACATTAACAAAACATTTAAACTAATGTGCAAAATCTCTTCAGAAAAAGTGTTAAAGGCTGGTGAAAAATAGGAAGCACATTCTTTACAATTTTGGTCTCTTGCAAATGGCCATGTCTGAAAAGAGCCATCCTCAGTGACTCCAGCAAAAACCTGCCTTTTACTTTTCTGGCAACAAGAGCACTTATGCTTGATGTGCCAGTGCTCCTGCTGGTACTTCATGGAACAATAGGACATGTTTCAGCAGCAGTGGTACATGGCCTTCTCACAGCTGTAGCACCGCTGATTCTTCTTGGTCTGAGAAATTAGTTGTCTGTGCTAGGTGGCTAGCTTCTTGATTTTCTCTACAAGCTCTTCTTTCTACCTTTCTCTTACCTGTATACATTTTCTGTCCAGCTCATGCTGCATATTGGCAACAGCTTTATTCACAGCTTGTCTTTTTCTTTTTTCATTTCAGAACATAGGTTTTCTAGAGTTTCTCATACAACTCTCTCGGTTTCTTGCTTGTGGTCAGACTTTATTTGGCCTTTAAAGTCATTGAAAAATTTGGTGTCGTTGTGGCACATGCTTTGGCACACTCTGTCACTAGTCATCTGGGTGATCCCATGCAGAATTCTTAGTGAAGAGGCACTTCTTGGTCTGAGTTAACACTGAGACTTTTGCAATTGGCTGGAGGCACTGTGGGGATTTCCTGGCTGGAACTGACTGCTTCGGTTTCCAACTCTGGTTCCTTGTCTTTGGGTTTCACGCTTTGATTACATTGCCTTTTCTTTGCTCTTGGTTCTTGAGTGACCTTTTTATGCTCATTGCTGGTAGAGGACATCCGATTTCTCCTTCCTTTTCTCCATGGTCCTTATTCTTAGACATTCAAAGTCTTCCTTCATAGACAAAATGCTGATGCAGTTCCAGCTCATCACAAGCCTTTTTCTAATTCATACTGCACCTGACACGCAGCCAGTAGATGTTGACTGGTATGTCTTGTTTGTTTTTAGAAGGAATTCATGCCCTTAGATGGTGGAGACCAAGGAAGTGATGTCAACGTGATTGTCTTCTTTCTCCATGACTTTGGTTGGCCAGAATCCAAAACCTTTCAGTTTAACCCAAACCTGTTCATGAATAGGTATACAACCATAGAAGAACCAGTTGTCAGGATGAGAATTTGAGAAATAGAAGTAGTTCTTGCAAAACTGTTGCTCACCAGTTTATGACAGGTGTCTCTCTCTCTCTTTTTTTTTTTTTACAGAGACAGAGAGAGACAAAGGGATGGATAAGGACAGACAGACATTTATATTAAATGTTGAACATGCTGTGATATATTAACTGCATTAGGGGGTCTCCTCACCCAGTGCAGTCCAGGCAGGGCAGAAAACTGGGGCGTCATCACCAGGAAAGTTTCAGTCTTGCAAGGACGTGGCACAGCTAGTGCAACAGTGTGTGCTCAGGCAGTGGCTTGCGGGCTGCCTCCTAATATACTTTTTATTCAAAGGATTTTTCAAACATATACAAAATGCAGAAATAATAAATAAAAACAAATCATTTTTAAACTTATTACCCAAACATAACCACTGATAACATTTTAGTATATATCCCCTCCTTTATAGTTTTAGGATGTATTTTTTAAATTAAATTTATTGAGGTGACATTGGTTAATAATAGCATTGTTTAAGTGTCAGATATATATGTTTATAACATGACATCTGTATAATCTATTGTGTGCCCACTACCCAAAATCTAGTCTCCTTCTGTCACCATATTTTTGACTCTGTTTACTTTCTTACTCCTCCCCTCACATCCATTCCCTCTGGTAACAACCATTCTGTTATCTAAATTGGTAACAGATATGTATGTTTTAGTGATATATCACTGTAAATATATGACATTTATTTTGCTTTGAGATTTAGTTGAAGAAAGTCAGTACTATATGATATTGCAGATGTCAGTCAAAACATGAAAGGAAGAAAACTGGGTCCAAAAATTTCTGTGTCTTGTTCATGTATATACTACAGTATAAACTGCTCTATAAAAATCATATAGCTAGAATCTCCCCTTATCATTACTTTATAGGAGTATTTTCCAGTTACACTCAGAAGTTAACATAACTTCACAATGGACATGTTTACAATTTATATTCAAAGTAAAATCAAAGAGCTATCTCTTACTATGAGTTCTATATTATACGAAATGCATTCATTTGTGGTTGATTTTCAATTTAAAAATGTACTTATGTATTTAAACATATATTTAACATGTTAATATAAGTACTGTATTTTTATAATACCCATATTTATATTACAGATTTATATTTTCATATAATCCTAGCAAGATATGAGACCTTAGAACAAAAGCCATCAGTTAAGGTGATTTTAATTACTATAAAATCATATATTTATTTCTCATGTTCTACAATGTATTTGTATTAATTTTCTCACCTGAAAATTCTTATTTAAAGTTGAAATTTCAAACTGAATACTGAAATTTATGGCTGTAGTAGGAAAACTGACTTTTATGACTCTGCTAGGAAATTCTCCTTTATGATCAAGTGTTTTTACAAGTAATATTTCTTTATTCACATAATTTACACATTTATATTCCTTTAAAAACAAAGCAAAACTTTCTTTTTATACTCAGTAGTTTAATAAAAATTTAGATATACTGGATATCTACACATGAGTATACACAGGGAAAAAAAGAACTGGTATTATTGATATTAATTACATTAATATGTTACACCAATAATTATGTTATATTAATTCATATATTCACCACAATCTATAAAGTTGTTATCAGAAATTAAAAAAGCAACTCTACAGATTTTCACTTTAACACTGAAATCCAAATATGTAAGATTTTAAATCTTTTGTTTCTTTTATATATATTTGAATCTAATACTGTTGTTTCTGCCTCTTTTTTTTTTTTTTTTTTTACCTTATTCATCTTTTACAGAGTTGTCAGAGAGATTTGTAGATTTAAGAGATTGGCTGACTTCTCTTTTAGAAATTCCTCAGAGTCACTGTTTGCATCCCTTTTAAATGCATTAGCATGAGATTTATGGCCTAATATTTATTCTGGTCTTTCTTCCATATTATTCTTTGCTTTAACCCTAGATGCAAACTTTACCAGCACTATATCATCAACCTATAGTTTTCTATAACTTACAACCTTATATATCTACATTATTTTAAAACATGTGACCACTCTAAGAACACATTTTCTTCATTTACATAGGAATTAATGCCTCTTTTTTGTTCACAATTCAGCCTAGTATGATCATTTTCTAAAACTATGATTTAATTTTCCAAATTGCAGTTTTTCTGTCTATAAATACCTATACACAATTTGATACATTTTGTTACATTTATTCTATTAACATTATTATATAAATCTCATTTATTATATAATATTATATATTATTATATAACAAATGCATTTGTTTTCTGATATCTGACATGTTGGTATACCAATAGATTCATCAAAACATTTGCTGTTAATGAATAGGAAGGCAAAAGTCAGAATCCTCCAAAGAATAAACTCTGTAAGCCAAAGAAGAACTGTAACAAAAAAATAAAAAGAGCTTGGATGAAAATAGAGCTATTAGCATACTTAATTATTCTAAATAAAATTAAAATCAAAAGAAAATAACAAGAACATTGGTATTTTTCTATTTATTAAACAATGCAAAAAATCCAGAGAATTGAGACTTTTTACATCTGAATCATGCAATGCAGCTGTGTATATTGAGTTACAATTAAAAAATAAGAAAATAATATGTATCTTTTTATGATTTCTTTTTTCACAGATTTATTCCTGTACTTTCTGCTAAAGTATGTAAAACACTTTGCTTTTAATATGCCTCATAAGGGAAAACATCTCTTTTAATTAAGCTTACAGAACTAGGTACTCTCGTTTAGCTAGGAAGAAGAGTAGCTAGGCATGTAGCTTGGCTGAAGTGATATAACTAAATTTTTTATTTTATTGAGTAACATTAAATTTGGAATGTAAGTGTTCATTGTAACATAGATGGAGATAAAAATTTTTAATTAACAATAATTATTAAACCCTCTATTTTGAATATCTTTTCAAAAGTGAAGTGTTTGCAGTTGTGATAATTTAATTATGGGTGTTTTGGCTCCCTTACACAAATCATGAATACTCTTCCAGAAAACAAGCCAACACAATGGATGTGTGAATTCCCACATGTCCAAGAGTGCAATTAACTCTACTTCTAACCATGCTGTGGCACCTGCAGACAATGAAGAAATCTGTTACAAGAAATATTTCCACAGCATGAATATGCAAGCACCAGAATTAGTGTAATTCATTCAGCTGTAGATTATCTAGATTCTAGCCACAGTGCATTTTATTGCCATGTGTCAGTTTGCTGACAGCTTCATAAATCCTGCTCAATAAACATTAAGTGTTCGCTTTTATTGTCTAGCAAATAGAGAAGCCTTGGGAAAGTTTCTAGATAGAGCTATGTAGTTTTGAATTTATGCAACAATCAAAAAATTCTCATCTGAAACTGGAGGTAGCATGTAGATGCTTATATTTAAATATTTGACAAGAATTATTGGAACAACAGGCTTCTAGCTGGATGTAAAAACTCCTTAAAATAGAAAACTAGTATCCCCCACCATCAAAATATGAGTTTAAGGTCTAGGTTATACAATGAGAGCACATGTTATAACAGATAAAAAAGATGAAAACAGTTAATTAAGTATTACCATATTTGGTTTAAAAATTAGCTATTTGTAGCTTAATTTCAGCTCAGGTTGTTAATTTTATTGTTTCCCTGAAAAATTTTATTGTTACGCCAAAAGGCTTGAATGAATATTATTAATTAATATACTGAAAATATATGTGAGTCAATTTTCTGCTCAAAATATCTCAAAATCAAATATAATATAGTCTCTTCTGTTAACTCCATACAACATGAGGAATGAATCTAGATACTAGAAGCTCCATGTGTGAGGTAGCTGAACAAATATTGGCTCTCTTGTAGATTTGTAGTCTTTGTCTGCATGTATGGGAACACTATACAGGCCTTTACTTTTTGTCTTCCTTCTGGTCTTGTTTTGTGTATTTTACAATGTTTCTGTGTGCTTTTATTCACCCTGCACATAACCCTCCTTGTGAGTCTATGCCAGATAATTTAAATCTTACTTGTCTATTTGAGTCTCAGAAAAAAATTATAAATTACAAAACTGAATGGCAGTAGGGAAGCATATTCTTTTACTGACCCCATAACATTTCCTCATCAACTACACTGTCTTTCCTGGTCTTATTATCAAAACAAAGCAGACTCTCCCAGGTTACTGATTTTCTCACTTTCAGAAAGGGCACTCACCAGCCCTTAACTTGGTAGAAACTCATTGTAACAAGTGAGTTGTAGGTGGGGGAAAATGATGTGTCTCCAGTGCTTCATGCTCAGAGGTGATTCTACTTCTTATTACTTGCATACCACTTGGGACCATGAGAGTTAGAAGGAAAGAGTTCTGAGATCTGAAAGTGGGTCTTTTAATGGGAGTTTGACTGAAGTTACCCCTTATTGAAAGCTCCATGAGGAAGAGTTTGGACACACATTATTCCATTTTTTGAACTAATAATGTAATGCAATTAGCACAATTAAATCCAAATCATTACTCTGATGGACTCTGATGGTCATTTCAAGGTAAAAATTTGCAGTCTCCCACTCAAATAAGTAACTCTTTTTAATACATATATGTTAAAAAAGTGTATATAGGGTGTGCTTTCACAGGTAGAACATGCCAGTTAAACTAACTCAATAGGAAAAATGGAAAACCATGTGCAAAAGAATGAAATTACACTCCTGTTTGTCTCCATATACAAAAATTAACTGAAAATGGATGAAAGACCTAAATATAATACCTGAAACAATAAATGTATAGAAGAAAATATAGGTACTAAACTTAATGTACCTATGTCTTAGAGAGGGTTTTATGAATTTGACCCCAAAGGTAAGGGAAATGAAAGAAAAATAAATTACTGAAACTACAGCAAATAAAATGTTAGTTCACAGTAAAAACAAAAAAACCCAAAAAAACACCACCAAAAAGACAAAATAAGCAACTGACCAGATGGGAGAAGATATTTGCAAATGATAACTCCAACAAGGGGTCAATGTCCAAAATATATAATGAACTCATAAAACTCAAAACCAAAGACACAAACAGTCTAATTAAAAAATAGAACATTTTTCCCAAAAAGATATGGAAATGGCCAACAGATACATGAAAAGGTGCTCAACTTTACTAGCTATTAAGGAAATACAAGTCAAAACTACAATGAGATACCACCTCACACTTGTTGGATTGGCTGTTATCAACAACATAAGTAACAACAAGTGTTGAATAGGTTGTGAAGAAAAAGGGAACCCTCATTCACTGCTGGTGGGAATGTAAACTGGTACAGCTGCTATGGAAAACAATATGGAAACTTCTCATAAAATTAAAAATAGAGTTATCATATGACCCAGCAACCCCTCTTCTAGATATCTACCGGGAAAACATGAAAACATTTATTCACAAAGATACACGTACCCCTTTGTTCATTGCAGCAGTATTCATACTGGCCAAGGCCTGGAAACATTGGAAGTGTTCATGGAAAGATGAATGGATAAAGAACAAATATGTGTTTGTGTGTGTATATATATACACCCAATGGAAAACTACTTAGCCATAAGAAAAGATGAAATACTGCCATTTCTCAAGATCCTGGATCTTGAGAATATCATCTAAGCAAAAAAAGTAAGACAGAAAACTTCAAGAACCATAGGATTTCACTCATGTGGGATATAATACTGAAAGCAACAACAACAACAACAAAACAAGAAAAATAAACACAAAAACTCTTTATAAAGACAACGGTATGGTGGTTATCAGAGGAAAGAGGTATGTGTGGTAATAAAAGGGTAACGGTTTGATGCTCTTACCCTCTGTGGTGTTGCTCCATTGCCCAGCAACTGAGCTCTTCTTAACACCTGAGGTGGAGGCCATGGAGCCATCCTCAGTTCCCCAGGTCCAACTTGCTCCAATGGCTGCAGCAAGGTAAGAGAAAGAGATAGAGAAAGAGAAAGGATAGGGGGAAGGGTGGAGAAGCAAATGGTCGCTTTCTCTTATGTGCCCTGATCAGGAATCAAACTTGGGACATCCACACGCCAGAGCAATGCTCTATCATTGAGCAAACAGGCCAGGGCCCAAAATGGTAATTTTTAACAATACAGAATACTAAAAGGTGAAAGATTTATGCCATCTGAAGAGAAACCAGAGTGTAGAATACAAAATATTAATATGCATCATAAAAATAATTAATTCAAGCACCCACACCAAAACACAGTATAATTAAAATTTAAACATTTAAAGACAAATAGTGAATACTAAAAGTAGCACTGAGCCTGACCTGTGGTGGCGCAGTGGATAAAGCGTTGACCTGGAAATGCTGAGGTCACCGGTTTGAAACCCTGGGCTTGCCTGGTCAAGGCACATATGGGAGTTGATGCTTCCAGCTCCTCCCCCCTTCTCTCTTTCCTCTCTCTCCCTTTCTGTCTCTCTCTCTCCTCCCTAAAAATGAATAAATAAAATAAAACTAAAATTTATAAAAAGTAGCACTGAGACACATGGACATAAATAAACAAGTGTTTACCAGGAGATGGGGGATATGGGGGATTTTGGGCAGGGGGTTGAGGGAAGGGAGTAAACAGGGACAAATATATGATGACAGAAAATGATTTGTCTTTGGGTGATGGTATACAACATAATCAACAGTTCAAATGCTATAGAAATGTTTATCTGAAATCTATGTACTCTTATTGATAAATGTCACCTGTTAGATTTATTTTTAAAAATATATTTCATTTTAAAATGTAGCAAGAGAAACACAGCATGTTATGTCCAAGAGAATCTTCATTAGTCTACTTAGTAGAATTTCTAGCAGAAATTTTGCAGGCCAGAAGCAAGTGGCATGATATATTCAAAGTGTTGAAAGAAGAAAACTTTTGATCAGCAATACTCTTCCTGGAAAATCTATTATTCAGAATTTAAAAAGAGATATAGTTTTCTAGACAGACAAAAACTAAAGGAGCTCATTACTAATAAACCAGCTGTACAAGAAATGTTAAAGGAATTTCTTAACCTGAGCAGAAAGTGTGATAATTAGTAACAAGAAAACATATAAGGAAATAAATTCCACTGGAAAGGTAAATATATAGTTATGGTAGTGTATTAATTACTTATGAAGTAAGTAATAAAGTAAAAAAAAGAGGTAAAAATAACTATGATTACAATAATTAGTTAAGGGAAAACACAAGTCAAAGGATATAAATGGATCCTAGAAAATGATTTTAGAAAGAACACTGAGAAATTTACAAATATGTGGAACTCCAACAGCATGTTACTGAGATTCAATGGATCAAAGAAGAAATCAAAAGAGAAATTAAAAAATTCTATAGCATTTCTACACCACTAGAATGTGTAAAGTATAGCAAATGAAAGTGTAAATATAGCACCAAAATTTGAGGGATGCAACAAAAGCAGTTAAAAGAGGGAAGGCATACCAATAAATGACTAACTTAAAAAACAACAAAAGTCTTAAATAAACAGCCTAACATTAAACCTCAAAGAGGTAGAAAAAGAACAAGTAAAGGCCAGAGTTGACAGAAGGAAGGAAATAAGACTAGAGAAAAAATAAATGAAGTAGTGACTAAGAATATAGTAGAGAAGATGAGTGAAAGGAAAGGCTATTTTTTTGAAAAGACAAACAAAATTGACAAACCTCTAGATAGACTCACCAAGAAAAAAAAAAAGGACTAAAATAAAATCACAAATGAAAAAGTATTACAACGATTACCACATAAATACAAGAGATCATAAGATACTACTATGAGCAATTAGATGCCAACAAATTGGATAACTTAAAAAGAACAGATAAATTTCTGGAAGCACACAATTTACCAAGACTGAATGAACCACCATGAAATAGAATATCTTAGTAGAAAGATTACCAGTCAGAATATTGAATTCATAATGAAAAACTTCCCAAAACAAACAAAAGTGCAGAACCAGACAGCTTCACTGGTGAATTCTACCAGATATTTAACAAAGATTTAATATCACTTTTTCTCCAGCACTTCCAAGAAACAGAAGAGGAAAGAGTTCCTCCAGATTCATTGTATGGAGCCAGCATAGCTTGATACCAAAACCAGACAAGTACAGTGAAAGAAAAGAAAATCACAAGCATCCCTGATGAACATAAATGCAAAAATTCTCAACAAAATATTAACAAACCAAATGTAACAATATTTTAAAAGGAGATAAAGCAGGGATAAAAGGAACGTAGCTCACACAGTAAAGGGGATGACATATAACAGGCCCACAGTTAACATCATATTCAGCATTCAAAGGCTGAAAAACTTTCTTCTGAGATCAGGAACAAGACAAAATGTCCACTCTTAGCATGTTTATGCAACATTGTATGGGAAGTCCTAAGCAGAACAATCAGGCAAAATAACAAACAAACAAAAACAAAAATGGCATCTAAATTGGAAAGAAAGAAATAAAACTGTTCCTATTTGCAAGTGAGATGATATTATATATATATAGGAAATACATAATAACACCTCACTTAAGGACTCCATTAAAAAAAACTGTAAGGTTAAAAAGCAAATGCAATCAAGTTACAAGATACAAAATGAATATGAAAAAATCTGTCTCTTTTCCTATGCTAGTAATATACTATCAGAAAGAGAAATAAAGAAAATCCCATTTACAATTGCATCAAAAAGAATAAAATACTTTGGAATAAATTTGAACAAGGAGGTAGAATACTGAATATTGAAAACTGTAAGGCATTAGTAAAGCATATTGAGGAGAAACAAATAAAAATATTCAGTGCTTTTAATTGGAAATATTAAATTGTTAAAATGCACATAGTAAGCAAAGCAATCTATATGTAATGACTATGAAATTTCAAGTCACAGAAATATTTGTCACAGAAATAGAGTAATCTTAATATTTCTATAAAACCACATTCACAGAGAAACACCCTAATAGCCAAAGCAATTTTTAGAAAAAAGAACAAAGCTGGATGCATTATGCTCTTTAATTTCAAACTATATTACAAAGCTACAGTAAATAAAATAATATAGGATTGGTATAAAAACATACACATAGATCAATGGAATACAGTAGAGTCCAAAAATCCAGCCAAGCATAATGGTCAATCAACTTAGGACAAAAGAGCTAAAATTATACAATGGGGTAGAGACAAGCTTTTTGATAAACAGTGTTAGGAAAACTGGACAGGCACATGTAAAAATATTTTTTAAATTTTTTATGGCAATTTTTTTTATAAATAAATTTTATTAATGTTAATGGGGTGACATCAATAAATCAGGGTACATATATTCAAAGAAAACATGTCCAGGTTATCTTGTCATTCAATTATGTTGCATACCCATCACCCAAAGTCAGATTGTCCTCCATCACCTTCTATCTAGTTTTCTTTGTGCCTCTCCCCCTCCCCCTTCCTCTCTAATAATGGAGGTTTTTAAAAAATAATTTAAAAAGTAGAGCTACCATATGTTTCAGCAATTCCACTTCTGGGTATTTATCTGAACAAAATGAAAACACTAATTAAAAAAGAGCTATGCACTTCTGTTGGTCAAATAAGTTTGTAAATATGATATATATGTTTGCTCGCTTGTGACTTATATTGGGTGTGGGGGACAGGCTATAAGCAGGCCAGGTCGTTGTAGCCTAAGGTTTGGTTTTAGGACTAAGCTTTTCCCCACACCCTTGACTGATTGTATGATCTGGGTGGTGCACTCTCATGAGGAATCCAATTATGCCTTGGATAAGTGACTTTGTATCAGAGATTTCCTTGTTTGGATTAAGGGATTTTGGTTTTCTACACTGTATCAGAGATTTCCTTGTTTGGATTAAGGGATTTTGGTTTTCTACACTATAAAGTGGGACAGACCAGGAGCTTGCACACACAGTTCCTGCTATCACGATTGCAGGGGCTTCCCTGATCTCTTGCCCTTCATAGGAAGAGCTGGTTTTCTGCTTTTCCCTTGTCTTCTTTTGTGGTTTGCCTGTCTTGGTGAGACACTAATAAATAGGATGGCCCACCATCCTCCGACTCCGCCGTTTCTTTACCATCTGCCCGAATCCAATGGGAACCTGCATGGGCCAGGCGGCTGCTTTGATAGTGACAGCCATGGCTCCTGGCCTTACAACTTCTATGTTCATTTCAATATTATTTACAATAGCCAAGATGTGAAACTAACCTAAGTGTCTTTCCATGGATGAATTGATAAAAAATTATAATATATGTTATAAAGGGGAGTATTATTCAACCATAAAAAAGAATGACATCTTGCCATTTACAAGAATATGATGGACCTCAAGGGTGTTATTCTAAGTGAAATAAGTCAGACAGAGAAAGACAAATACCATATAATCTCTCTCATATTTAGAGTATTAAAAAAATAAGGAGAAAACCCATTTCCATACACCCTTATCTGTATTTAGCATATATTTTTTAGTTTGCTGTTTTAATAAACTAAAACCAGTATCTTGTATGGTTAAAAAAATAAAAATGAACAATTCAGTACAAACACATGATATAAAGAGGGAGTTCACAGGAAGGGAAAAAAATAGAAAACAACACATAAAAGGATATTAACTTCAAGACTTTGTTGGATAACTTGGTTGGTTAGAATATCATCCTGAAACACAGAGGATGCTGGTTTAATTCACACTCAGGGTACATACAGGAGCAGATCTTCCTGTCTTTCTCCTGCTCTTTTCCCTCTTCTCTCTAAAGTCAATGAAATAAACATTAAAAAATTAAAAGATGTTAACCTTTTAACAAGTACATGGGAGCTGAAACAAATGTGATTATATGTATTATTTATCAGATGAGCAGAAAATTAAATAATTGAGTATAAGACATGAGAATATATGATATAAATTGAAACAGAGGTTAGAAGCAATTTGAAGATATCTGTAAAAATAAATCATGTGACTTGACTAATCTCTTCTACTCTTAAAAATTTATCCTAAATAGATTGGCAACATATATGTAGTTTCAAAATGTTTCTTGTTAATTTGATTGTAACAGAAAATCAGCAGAAACAAATTAAAAGTCTAACCATATAATGTTTAATAATTATGTTATAATACATTCTTTCATGTGTTTCTACACATATCAGACATTTAGAAATGTCATATCATACAAACATATGATTATTGTTGAAAACTAAGTTTTAAAGTAGAGGAATTTTATGCACTTCTGGAGATATTTTATTTCTGAAAAATATTAATTTACACTCAGGGTACATACAGGAGCAGATCTTCCTGTCTTTCTCCTGCTCTTTTCATTCTTCTCTCTAAAGTCAATGAAATAAACATTAAAAAATTAAAAGATGTTAATCTTTATTAACAAGTACATGGGAGCTGAAACAAATGTGATTACATGTATTGTTCATCAGATGGGCAGAAGTTAAATAATTGAGTATAAGATATGAGAATATATGATATAAACTGAAACACACATTAAAAGCATGTTTCTGTATGTTCCCCATTATCAGAGGGAATAAAATTCAAGACCTTCATTGGATGCCTGAAACCAAGGATATGTACTACATTAGTTTTTATATATACTATAAATGCCTATGATTATGTCTAATTTATAAACTAAGCAGAGTAGGAGATTAACAATAATAACTAATAGCAAAGTAGAACAAACATAACAAAAGTTAAGTGAATGCAGTCTCTACCTGAAAATATTTTATTGTACTGTAGTCACCTTTCCACTTAAAGAAAGTTCTCTGCAGCTTCTCTTTTGCAGATCTGAATTGCCAGCATCAGTGCTTTTGCATTTTGGACCATTATGAAGTATAAAGTAAGGGTTACTTGAACACAAGTGCTGTGATGCGGTGACAGTTAATGTGATAACTGAAACAGCTACTAAGTGATTAAGAGGCAGGTAGACTATACAGTATGGATACATTGGGCAAAGGGATAATTTATGTCTCAGGTGAGATGGAGCAGAACAGAATGAAATTTCATCATGATACTCAGAGCTGTGCACAACTTAAACCTTATGAACTGTTCATTTCTGGAATTTACCCTCTAACGCAGGGATCGGGAACCTATGGCTTGCGAACCAGATGTGGTTTTTTTGATGGCTGCATCTGGCTCACAGACAAACTTTTAATAAAAAAAATAATAACGTTAAAAATATAAAACATTCTCATGTATTACAATCCATTCATTTCCTACCGCTCATATTCATGGTTGCAGGTGGCTGGAGCTAATCATAGCTGTCCTCTGGGACAACATCAAATTTTTATTGGATAATGCGTAACGTACACTGGTCATTGTATGGCTCTCACCAAATTACATTTTAAAATATGTGATGTTCATGGCTCTCTCAGCGAAAAAGTTTCTGGACTCCTGCTCTAACGTATTCTGACTGCTGTGGATGTAACTGGAACCTTGGGAAAAAAAACTGCAGATAAGGGGGGACTGATGTATTATAAAATACAATGAAAGATAATGTTTTATATTCTCAATAAATTTTCTTTAATTTTTTTTATTTTTTTAAATTTATTTATTTATTTATTTATTTTTACAGAGACAGAGAGAGTGTCAGAGAGAGGGATAGATAGGGACAGATATGTAGGAACGGAGAGAGATAAGAAGCATCAATCATTAGTTTTTCGTTGCAACACCTTAGTTGTTTATTGATTGCTTTTTCATATGTGCCTTGATCATGGGACTATAGCAAACTGAGAAACCCCTTGCTCAAGCCAGCGACCTTGGGTCCAATCTGGTGAGCTTTGCTCAAAGCAGATGAGCCATGCTCAAGCTGGAGACTTTGGGGTCTGGAACCTGGGTCCTCCTCATCCCAGTCCGACGCTCTATCCACTGCGCCACCGCCTGGTCAGGCTCAATAAATTTTTAAAGTACATAAAGTATATATCTACTTTATATAAATATATATCTTTTTTGTTTATTCATTTTAGAGAGGAGAGAGAGAGGGATAGAGAGAGAGAGAGAGAGAGAGAAGGGGGGAGGAGCAGGAAGCATCAACTCCCATATGTGCCTTGACCAGGCAGGTCCAGGGTTTCAAACTGTCGACCACAGTGTTTCCAGGTCGATGCTTTATCCACTGCACCACCACAGGTCAGTCCAATTTATATCTTATATATCGTAACATACTATAAATGCTTACCTTAATATAATATAAATATATAATATAAAGTTTGTATAGAGGTTTATATGTAATATAGTAAGGAATAACCTAAAACAAAGGGATAAATGGCTGAAAGTCATACATCAAATAAAACAAATAAAGTGAAAGATTTTTCCAATTAGAAAAGAGACTTAAAATAATAAGTTTAGGAAACAGCTGTCAAGCTTAGGAAAAGGAAACGAGGATGTGGTCAGGGTAATTTAAAAGCATTCAGTTCTCTTAAATTCTCATTTTTATGTTATGGAGTTAATAGATATCATTTGTAAGCATTATATAGAGTTTTAGAGTTTAAACATTAGTAGGAATAAAACTAGAAATAAAACTAATAAATTGGAGGAATGACCTTGGAGGTGAGGAGATGAGCATTTTGAGCCTATTTCTCTGAATAACAAGCTCGTGGGTATATATTACTTTGAATCATTTTTAATAAAAATAAATTAATTGCTCCATGCTACTAAAATCCCTGCCTGACTGCTTTCTTCACAAGGTTCCGTTACTTCCTCTTCTATATATATGTAGTTCCCATATTTGTCAGCATCCAGATCATTGTCTTGGAATTATTTGTTTGCATTTGTTAATTCAAAATGGGGGAAAATAACAGGTATTCATAGGTAAATTGATAAGTAGGTAGAGAGATAGATAGATATTATATATGTGTATACAAAGTCTCTGGAAGAAAATTAAAAACAACAATGTTTTCCTTTGGAAAGACAAAAGAATAATGTTATTAAATGAACAATACATTTTTTTTTAATTTTTTATTTATTTATTCATTTTAGAGAGAGGGAGAGACAGAGAGAGAGAGAAAGGAGAGACAGAGAGAGAGAAGGGGGGAGGAGCTGGAAGCATCAACTCCCATATGTGCCTTGACCAGGCAAGCCCAGGGTTTCGAACCGGTGACCTCAGCATTTCCATGTCAACACTTTATCCACTGCGCCACCACAGGTCAGGCCAATACATTTTTAAAATTTGTTCTTACTGTCTTTTAAATATACCTTCTGTTTAAATTAATTAAAACAATAAATATTATGGCCTTATCTAGTGGATTGGTATCATATTACTCTAATACAGGGGTCCCCAAACTATGGCCCGCGGGCCACATGTGGCCCCCTGAGGCCATTTATCCGGCCCCCGCCACACTTCTGGAAAGGGCACCTCTTTCATTGGTGGTCAGTGAGAGGAGCATAGTTCCCATTGAAATACTGGTCAGTTTGTTTATTTAAATTTATTTGTTCTTTATTTAAATATTGTATTCGTTCCCATTTTGTTTTTTTTACTTTAAAATAAGATATGTGCAGTGTGCATAGTGATTTGTTCATAGTTTTTTTTTTAGTCCGGCCCTCCAATGGTCTGAGGGACAGTGAACTGGCCCCCTGTGTAAAAAGTTTGGGGACCCCTGCTCTAATACTTACCAGCTTTCACTTGGTATATCATTTTAAAAAACTCCTATGTAAATATTAATACTGAACTCAATCATTTTTCTGATACCTCATAAAGGAATATAAAAATATAGAAGGGCTTTATAAATGGAAAAAAGATAATATGGTTTTTCTGTCCAGTTTTTTCTTTAATCACACAATATAACCTCAAGCATAAAGTGTAAATAAGTGTGAGTACATTTCAAATCTGCAATTTAAGGATAACGTATAAGGGAAATGGATATGGATATCATGGAAATGGGGATATGTGGCAATTTTCCTTTACTTCAGGCTCTGAGTTTGTTAGCAGAAAGAAAATCCATTAGCAAAGTATAAAGCATGATTCTCCCTTCTTCATTTGACAGATGAAGAAAGTGCTTATCAAAAACACACAGACATTCGATATTTCATTCCAGTGCTTTCATATGCAGTACCTATCCCTAATTAAACCAAGTGTCTTTCTCAGCAAATCTTATTCTAAACATCATAGAATTTCAAAACATCAATCAGTAAAATACATTATTTACATTTGTTTCTAACTCTTAAAGAGACCTGCAAAACAAAAGGAGTTTCAAAATCGCTGTGAGCCAGGGCAGTGAGGATTCTAATAATGAAATTATGTAAAACACAAAATGGCATTTATTAATGAATAGAAATTTTTATTCATTATTGTATTTGTAAGATATATTTTAGCATTGCATACTTTCTATATCAACATGTAAATTCTTATATTATTTCATATTTCATGTACCCAATCTTCAGAATACATATTGACAGGGATAAATTATGCACATAATTCTTTCATAGCTTATATTTCAAGTGGTCATAGTTTGTACCCTGTACACACTGTAGGGAATAGTGCATATTTGTGTGTGTGTGTGAACATTGATTTTCTGTGACCCATATGATATTGTTTTGAATTGCTAATTTTTTAAAATTTGGAAATAGTTATATAAGAAACAACCCTGAATCTACAATCCAAAAACAGCAAAGTTAATGTCGTACATGCTGTGGTGCACTGTCAGAATTTCCCCTTCAGAACATAGGCCTTTACTCTATCAGCTGACTACTCACTGGTAGGTGGGAGCCTAGCCATTTCCAGGAAATTACTAGTTGAACTAGCAAACAGAAACCCAGCCCTCTTGCATTGATTCAAACAGCTCTGAATGCAGCCAGTGGAAATTATTTGATACTGACTTTAGTATATTTTGTTTCTACATTTGTTACACACCTGAGAGTATATTAATAGACTTTTGACATTAAACAGCCAAATACTTTTTATTGAATTTATTGGGATGAGAATGGTTAATAAAACCATACAAATTTCAAATGTACAACTCCATAAAACATTATCTGCATACTGCTCTGTGAGCTCACCATCCAAAATCAAGTCTCTTACCATCCCTGTTTATCCATCTTTTACCCACTTTGACCTCCCACACCTTTCCCTCTGGCTGTCGCTATACTGTTTATATCTACGGGATATAGATATATCCCATATCTATCTATCTATCTATCTATCTATCTATCTATCTATCTATCTATCTATCTATCTATCTATCTATCATCTATCTAGATATAGATTTCTTTTTGCTTAATCCTTTCACATTTATTTTCACCCAGCCACCCAAACCTCCTACTCTCTGGTAGCCACCAGTCTTGAGAAATTAAAAACAATTTTTGTAAATTTACTCTGGTATTTACCATTTCTGGGTTGTTCATTTCTTTAGTAGACTTAAATTTTAATTGGGAGTTATTTTCCTTTTATTAAAAAACTTTCTGTAAATTTTTTTCAATGTAGAATTTCTTGCGATCAAAAATTTCAGAACTTTTTCTGTAAAAATGTCTGTTTTGGGCTTTCATTTTGACATACATATAAACATGTAAAACCTTACCACAATTAATACAGTGAATATTTTCATCACTTCCATAAATTTCCTTGTGGTTTTTATTTTATTTTTTAATTTATTTTTTCCAAGTGAGAAGAGGTGAGATAGAGAGACAGACTCCTGCATGCGCCCCTATCAGGATCCACCTGGCAACCCCTGGTCTGTGGTCATGCTCGCAACTGATTTGTTTTTAGTTCCTGAGATGGAGGCTCCATGGAGCCATCCTCAGTGCCCAGCCGATGTACATGAACCAAATGAGCCATGGCTGAAGGTGGGGAAGAGAGAGAGAGAGAGAGACAGAAAGGAAAGGGGAGGAGGTAGAGAAGTAGGTGGTCACTTCTCCTATGTGCCCAGACTGGAAATTGAACTCAGGACATCAACACACTGGCAGGCACTCTATCACTGAGTTAACTGGCCAGTGCCTCCTTGTGGCTTTTTCTAATCCCCACCTGATTCTGAATTACTTATCACTACAGTGCAGTTTATATTTTTCTAAAATTTGATAGGTCTTGTTGTTAACTGACTTCTTTTACTCAGCATAATGACTTTGAGGTTGAGTCACTGAGTATATCTCTATATTGCTGAGCAGCATTCCATTATATAGATGTGCCAAAATTTGTTAAGTCATACAGCTATTAATTAGTTATTTATGACTGAGTTTCAGTTTTTGGCTGTCACACATAACACTAGGTATGTGTGTTTGTGCATGTTTATTTTCATTTAGAATTCTATGCAGACAAGTTTCCCTCCAGTATGTTACAAATGTCAAGCCAGTACCTCCTGGGTTTTATTTTTGATGATGAGAATTCAGGCATCATTCTTATTTTGTTTCCTTAAATTTTACTAAATTCAAACAGCTTAGTCACTGTATGTGCATCTTAGAATTGAGTCACAAATCCTGGTTCCACAGTATCTGTGAATTATAACGGACACCCTCTCAGTTGAGAGAGACTACTATGTCCTCTGTGGGTCGCCTTCTCATTTCCAGGGTCAGGTGAACACGTCTGGATTAAAAGCAAGAAAATCATAAGACTTATTTTCTTGTTTCATTCATTAAGGGATTATAGCTCTGACTCTGTTTTATTCAAGTCTGAAATATTGTTTCATATATATTTGTCCATTCAGTTTTCTAAGGAAGGAGGGCTAGTTTAATCTTATGTAGGGTAATAGAAATCCATCTTGATCAATTTTAAATGTATAGCCCTCTGATTACCAATGAGATTGAATATATTTTCATATAAAGCATGTTACATAAATATTTTACATAAATTAGGGGATGTAATATATAGCATGGTGACTATAGCTAATAATACTGTATTGTAGATTTGAAAGTTGCTAAGAGAGTAGATCTTAAAAGGTCTAAAAAGTTTTTCATTTTTTTCTCTTAGGTAATATATGTTCTTTTCCTCCTTGATTGTGCTTTGTCACTTTACATTTTTTTAGGGCTCTTGATACATTTGGATATAAATCCTTTGCTTTGATATATGTTACAAATACTTCTTAAACTTTAGGTGTCTTTTTACTCTAGCTTTTTAAAATGTAAAACAAAATGTCTACTCCTAATTCTCTTAATTCTACTTTTAAAATAAATCCAGTATCTGACTACTTCGCACCAATAGCACTGCTACCACTCTGGGCCAAGCCATCAGTGATATTTCAATACCACTCTGCTTTTTCTGCTTCCATGTTTGTTTGACCTTATAGTTAGAAGGTCTGTCTCTCTGGATTTGCTGGGCTCCATCCTGGTTGTGTATTATTAATTATTAAGTACTATCATTTTCACTCCTAAAATTGCTCTTGCTTACATAGATAACAAATTATTATATAAAGAATAAAATACTCCCTGGCCGGTTGGCTCAGCTCAGTGGTAGAGCATCGGCCTGGCATACAGGAGTCCCGGGTTCAATTCCCAGCCAGGGCACACAGGAGAAGCACCCATCTGCTTCTCCATCCCTCCCCCTCTCCTTTCTCTCTGTCTTTCTCTACCCCTCCCGCAGCCAAGGCTCCATTGGAGCAAAGTTGGCCCGGGTGCTGAGGATGGCTCTGTGGCCTCTGCCTGAGACACTAGAATGGCCCTGGTTGCAACAGAGCAACGCCCCACATGGGCAGAGCATCACTCCCTGGTGGGCATGCCAGGTGGATCCCAGTTGGTCACATGCGGGAGTCTGTCTGACTGCCTCCCCGTTTCCAACCTCAGAAAAATACAAAAAGAAAAGAATAAAATACTAATTTAGCTCTAAAGTCTCTATTTCCCCCCTACATCATGCCAAATTCTTCAAATATGAGAGCTAAGGAAACCACAAATAGTAGAAAGTAGTCAAGGACTTATTTGAAATAGACTTTGTATTATTTGAGAGTCTAAAGTGGGGGAAAATTCTGCTCAAGTTGTAATGTGAAATTTATATTACTGTAAGAGAGAGAACTTTCATTTACTTTAACATTACTTACCACTTGGTTTGTTTGATATTTTCTTCCAAGTACAGATAAGTGAAAAATAACAAATTAGAAACTAAAAGAGATGTTTAGAAAAACTTTGAGAGAAAATGTGCTTCTTTCTCATTTTTCTTGATTACCTCAAAGAGATGTACAGAGATGTGTTGTTGAATTGAACACCTGTAATCTGTATAATTTTGTTAACAAGTATTACCCCGATAAATTCAATTAAAAATGCTTATTAAAGTACTGAGCTATGTTTGAAGAATTAACTTGAATATGAAAGGTTTCCTGATGTCTAGGCGCTCATAGTCTATTAATAGAGACAGATAAAGTTAGGGATTATTGTCAAATAAAAATACATGGTAATTGACATCCTGAACATATATTGCCATTAGTAGAAATAAACACAGACTACTGGGGTTCACTGAGAAAAAAGCATCTAAAGAAGACATGAGTAAAGAAGGATTGTAAGGACTTCCTAAGTACAAGTAAGAAAACTAAATTCTAGGATTTTGTGCTTGTTAATTATGGTAGCTTGCCTAGAATATAGAAATATTGAATGAAATTAATTTCCTATAAGAAAATATATAGTATGATAAACCATCAGCCAACATCATATTAAATGGCGTAAAACTGAGGACTTTCCACCTTAAATCAGGAACACGACAGGGTTGTCCACTCTCTCCACTCTTATTTAACGTGGTGCTAGAAGTTCTGGCCAGAGCAATCAGACAAGACAAAGAAATAAAAGGCATCCATATTGGAAAAGAAGAAGTAAAGGTATCACTTTTTGCTGATGATATGATCCTATACATCGAAAACCCAAAGGACTCCACAAAAAAGATTACTAGAAACAATAAACCAATACAGTAAGGTCACAGGATACAAAATTAACATACAAAAGTCCATAGCCTTTCTATATGCCAACAATGAAATATTAGAAAACGAACTCAAAAAAATAATCCCCTTCACGATTGCAACAAAAAAAATAAAATACCTAGGAATAAACATAACAAAGAATGTAAAGGACCTATATAACGAAAACTACAAGGCATTGCTAAGAGAAATAGAAAAAGACACAATGAGATGGAAAAATATTCCTTGTTCTCGGATAGGAAGAATAAATATAATTAAAATGGCCATATTACCCAAAGTAATATATAAATTTAATGCAATTCCCATCAAAATCCCTATGAGATTTTTTAAAGAAATGGAACAAAAAATCATAAGATTTATATGGAACTATAAAAAAACCCGAATAGCCAAAGCAATCCTAAGGAAAAAGAATGAAGCTGGGGGCATTACAATACCTGACTTCAAACTATATTATAGGGCCACGATAATCAAAACAGCATGGTATTGGCAGAAAAATAGACACTCAGACCAAGGGAACAGAATAGAAAGCCCAGAAATAAAACCACATATATATGGTCAAATAATCTTTGATAAAGGGGCCAACAACACAAAATGGAGAAAAGAAAGCCTCTTCAACAAATGGTGTTGGGAAAACTGGAAAGCCACATGCAAAAGAATGAAACTCGACTACAGCCTGTCCCCGTGTACTAAAATTAATTCAAAATGGATCAAAGACCTAAATATAAGATCTGAAACAATAAAGTACATAGAAGAAGACATAGGTACTAAACTCATGGACCTGGGTTTTAAAGAACATTTTATGAACTTGACTCCAATGGCAAGAGAAGTGAAGGCAAAGATAAATGAATGGGACTACATCAGAATAAAAAGTTTTTGCTCAGCAAGAGAAACTGATATCAAAATAAACAGACAGCCAACTAAATGGGAACTGATATATTCAAACAACAGCTCAGATAAGGGCCTAATATCCAAAATTTACAAAGAACTCATAAAACTCAACAACAAACAAACAAACAATCCAATAAAAAAATGGGAAGAAGACATGAACAGACACTTCTCCCAGGAAGAAATACAAATGGCCAACAGATATATGAAAAGATGCTCAGCCTCATTAGTTATTAGAGAAATGCAAATCAAAACTACAATGAGATACCACCTCACACCTGTTAGATTAGCTATTATCAACAAGACGGGTAATAGCAAATGTTGGAGAGGCTGTGGAGAAAAGGGAACTCTCATATACTGTTGATGGGAATGTAAAGTAGTACAACCATTATGGAGGAAAGTATGGTGGTTCCTCAAAAAACTGCAAATAGAACTACCTTATGACCCAGCAATCCCTCTACTGGGTATATACCCCAAAACCTCAGAATCATTGATACGTAAAGACACATGTAGCCCCATGTTCATTGCAGCACTGTTCACAGTGGCCAAGACATGGAAACAACCAAAAAGCCCTTCAATAGAAGACTGGATAAAGAAGATGTGGCACATATACACTATGGAATACTACTCAGCCATAAGAAATGATGACATCAGATCATTTACAGCAAAATGGTGGGATCTTGATAACATTATACGGAGTGAAATAAGTAAGTCAGAAAAAAACAAGAACTACATGATTCCATACATTGGTGGAACATAAAAACGAGACTAAGAGACATGGACAAGAGAGTGATGGTTACCAGGGGTGGGGGGAGGGAGGACGCAGGAGAGAGGGAGGGAGAGAGTTAGGGGGAGGGGGAGGGGCACAGAGAAAACTAGACAGAGGGTGACGGAGGACAATCTGACTCTGGGTGAGGGGTATGCAACATAATTTAATGACAAGATAACCTAGACATGTTTTCTTTGAATATATGTACCCTGAATTATTAATGTCATCCCATTAACATTAATAAAAATTTATAAAAAAAAAAAAAGAAAATATATAGGAAGAAAATATTATCTTAATTCCAGACAAAAGAAAAAGAACAAAGGAGATATGAAGTGATGATATCAGTTTTCAGAATCTCATAGAAAACAGATACTACTATGGGAGACACTTTTCATTTTGAATCGCTTCCTGGGGTTGTTTCTGTTGTGATGCAATTATGTACTGCTGTGTGCACTTCCATTTGTCCCGCTTATGCCAAGTGTGTCAGACACTGCTTTCCATTTCAGACAACCAGTGTGATCAGCAGAAAATGCCAGTGTGAATCGATGGGAACCCTATTTTGTTTCTAAAAAGAACACTTCTGTAACTGATTCGAAAGACCTATCTTATTTACAATAGCTCCCCCTGACTTGTTTCACATTTTAAGTTCTTTAGGGCATATACACATTTTTGTTTTACATTTGCTTCTTTACTAAGTAAATATAAGAATTATAGACATACATTATAGGCATATCAAAATCAGATGAATTAGTATGAGTTTTATTTTTTATCATATACTACTAAGAATGAATGATCTTAATAATTTTAACTGTGTTTGCCCAATTGCTCTATTCAAAAATCTGTCCACTTATTCTGCATTCTGACAGCAAACCCTATTAACTCTATCTTGAGAAAATGACAGCTTCTCACCATCTACACCTCTGCTAGGCTTGTTTTAAGCCATTATGTCTGACACGAACTGTTTAATGAGGCTTTTACTTGGTTTCTCTGCCTACCTTGCTCTCCTATTGTTTGTTTTCCACAGAGCAGCCAATATGATTGGTTTAAATTGTAAATCAAGGAATTTTATTCCCCTGCTTAAAATTGTCTAATAACTTCACATTTCTCTCAAAATAAAATTTAAAGTTCCTAAAAATCTGCTTCCCTACTACCTTACTGATATTATTTCTAATCACTATCTTATTCAAGTCACTCTTTTCCAGCTACATTGTCCTCTTTCTGTCCCCTGACATGCAATGCAAAGCTTACTCCTAGTCAGGCCCTTTCCATGGGTCATACGTTTTCTTCATGGGAAGCTTTCCCACCAGCATCCCTAGAGTGCAGTCCCTCCCTTCACTCAAATCTTTGCTCTCATTTCCATATTGAGTCTTTGCTTTATTTTACTTTATAACAATTATCACCACCTAAAACATTATATACTTGTTTATTCTTTTCCTATCACTTTCCTTTATTCGTTAAGAGTAAGTTCCATGGTCTGATCTGTGGAGGTGCAGTGGATAAAGCATCAACGCGGAACACTGAGGTTGCTAGTTTGAAACCCTCTGCTTGCCTGGTCAAGGTACGTATGGGAGTTGATGCTTTCTGCTCCTCCCCTTCCTTCCTTCTATCTATCATCTATCTATCTATCTATCTATCTATCATCATTATTATCTCTCCTCTCTAAAATAAATAAATAAAATCTTAAAAAAAAAGAATAAGCTCCATGAGAATTAATTTTTTTCTGTTTTATTTATAACTATCTCCAACATCAGGAACAGTGCCAGTCATCTAGGCATTCAGTGATCACTTCACAAATTAATGTTCAGAAATTAGAGTTATTTTAGGAATGCTTGTATTGACTTGTAATAACTTGTATCCTATGTATTAACATGTATTTAGTATGGGCAACGTTAAGTGTTCATAGTTCCCCTTTGCTGATCAATAAACAGGCATCCCCAAACTACGGCCCGCGGGCTGCATGCGGCCCCCTGAGGCCATTTATCCAGCCCCCGCCACACTTCCAGAAGGGGCACCTCTTTCATTGGTGGTCAGTGAGAGGAGCACTGTATGTGGCAGCCCTCCAATGGTCTGAGGGACAGTGAACTGGCCCCCTGTGTAAAAAGTTTGGAGACCCCCTGCTCTAGAGTCTACATGCTATTAGGAAAGGGCCCTCCTGGGGAAAGGATTGATGGCCAGAGAAGAAAGAATTTGACAATGTATAGTTTACATGTTTTTCTGAAAGCTTCAAAAGACCAGGTCTAAATATGACAAGTCTATTTCATTATGAAGGAAAAATTACAATAAAGCTAAATATTTTAAGCTAAATAAAAACATTATTTGATATTAATCTGTTATATATAGAAAATAACTATCTTATTTGATTTTTGTCAATTAAAATAAGATATCCAATAAAAAGATGTGCATAAAAAAGTATATAGGAAGAAATCATATATAATATGGTGAGTTGCAATTTCAAGTTTATTTTATGTCAGTGTGATCTTGGTCTAGCTATTTAAATTCTCTGAACCTTAAGAGAATCTATTGTACGTTATGAATTTTTACCATCTATATCTTAATCTTATAAAAAATAAATAAGATGTGGTATATATTTCTGTTAATATAACTGTGAGTTGTTATATGAATCTTAGCTAATGTAATTAGTGGCATAGATTATCTTGAAAAATGCCTTTTATGCATCTCATTCACACTTTGTTATTAGTAAAAGAATACAGGTGTACTCGAATAACAATGTAGAATTTGCTATTATTTATCTTCAATCCTGAAGATTCTTGTATTAACACTTATGTCTCAAGATTCCTTCTTTACAAGATTTTACAAATCTCACTGACTCTCACGAGGTGGTGGCACAGTGGATAGAGAGTCGGACTGGGACGCTGAGGACCTTAGTTCAAGACCTTGAGGTCTCCAGTTGAGCGTGGTCTCATTTGATTTGAGCAAGGCTAACAGCTTGAGCTCAAGGTCACTGGCTTGATCAAGGGGTCACTGTCTTCTGTGGCCCCCTGGTCAAGGCATATATAAGAAAGCAATCAATGAACAACTAGGGAGCTGCAGTGAAGAATTGATGCTTCTCATCTCTTTCCCTTTCTGTCTGTTGGTCCCTATCTGTTCTCTCTCTCTCTCTCTCTCTCTCTCTGTCACAAAAAAAAAAAACCTCACTGAAATTTAGTCACAAATACAAGTGCTCATCTTCCTTAATATATTTAGACTATTATTAGTTATGTTCACTATGATAAAAGAAATTTCTATTTACATAAAAATAATGGCTATTTTTATTTCTAGTTTTATACAAGTAGTTCCTCCTTTAAAACTTAACATGTTTAGTACTTCCAAAAGTTTATTACTACAAATAATTATTTAGATAACAGGGTTCATATTTTATATTAGTAATAGACTATTTTATGCTAAATTTTATTGGAAATTTATTAGGCCATTTCATTTCTATGGTTACATAAAATGTAAACCAAAAATGTGTTGCTAGCTGATAAAATACTATGTTAAATTATCAATTATGGTCATATGTTTACCAATATATTTACTTTTTTATTTAAAATATATATAAGTAAAAATATTATTGTGCCAGAAAATGTGAAAGTCATTAAGAAAATAATGATTTGGCATCATCTCAGTGTCTTGTTTAGTATCAGCTTATTAATATAATTATATCAAAATAATAACAAAAGATTGAACATTAAAAAAATCTTCAAATTAGGCCCTGGCCGGTTTGCTCAGTGGTAGAGTGTAGGCCCGGCATGTGGAACCCCTGGGTTTGATCCTGGCCAGGGCACACAGGAGAAGTGCCCATCTGCTTCTCCACCTTTCCCCCTCTGCTTTCTACCTCTCTCATCCCCTCCTGCAGCCAAGGCTCCATTGGAGCAAATTTGGCCCGGGCACTCAGGATGGCTTCATGGCCTCCACCTCAGGCACTAGATTGGCTCCGGTTGCAATGGAGCAATGCTCCAGATGGGAAAAGCATCATCCCCTAGTGGACATGCCAGGTGAATTCCAGTTGGGTGCATGCAGAAGTCTCTCTCTTTATCTTCTAGCTTCTCATTTCAGAAAAATATTAAAAGAAAAATTCAAAATGGTGCCAGTTTACATATTTCATTACACTTATTTAACATTTTAGAAACATTTTCTCATTCTAAATTTTTATTGTGGACATTTTTCTACTACACTGATAATAACATCCTTGAAGAATTTTAAAACACAAGCAGAATATATAGCTTTCTTTTCTAACCATGATAATGTAAATAAGATTTAACTTTTAATATTTATAAATTTCTTTTGTTAAATAAAATATGTCTATTATTTGTTTTATAACTGGAGAAAATCTAATGCATTTATTCATGTTTGTCTTGTCCTAAGACTCTTGTTTAAGAACAATAACATTATATAGACCATTTGTTAGTGTTTAGAAGAAGATGTTAGAGAATGGATTATGCAAATGTGTTTGTTGAAGTCTATTCAACTCCTCTTCCCTGAAATACTTGGATTTCAGCTGTGGGTTCTCCTGTTTTAATTTTTCTAAGGGTTATTTTTTATTACTTTTAGAAATTGGTGTTTGGAGTTTCTAAATCTGAATGAGTCCTGTTTATGCAAAAAATTACTTCTACAAATAAAACAGGTAAATTTTGAAAAAGTATGATGCACTGTTTCCATACATTTTAATATCCAATATAGTTTTAAATTTTGATTATTTCTATAATTCTTAAATTTTGAGTGTTTATATTTTTATTGTTTATTTTTAATTCTTAGAAAGTTTTAAAATATTTTAATTGAGATATAATTGACATATGACATTGAGTAAAGTTAAGACATAAAGCATATTGATTGGATACATTTATATATAGCAATGTGAGCACCACCATAGCATTAGGTAATATCTCCATTATGTCATATTACCATCATTTCTTTTTGTAGTGAGAAAACTTAAGATCTAATTTGTTAGCTACTTTGAGGTATGCAATACAGTAGTATTGTTTACTGTAATCGCAATGGTGCACATTAAATCTCCAGAATTTACCTATCCCTTAACTGCATGTTTGTATTCTTTGAACTACATCTACCCAATTCTTTCACTTTGCAGTTCCTTGCAAAGACCATTCTGTTCTTTGTTTCTATAAATTTGGCTTTTTCTGATTCCACATATAAGTAATATCATACAGTACATGTCTTTCTCTGACTTATCTCACTTAGCATAATGCCTTCAATATGCATCATCTATGTTGTAGCAAACAGCAGAATTATAAATATTTAATTTTACTGGCTAAATAATATTTCTTTGTGTATCTACCATGTCTTTATCTTTTCATTGTTAATAAATACTTAGGTTGCCCTCGTTGGCTATTGTAAATAGTGATGCAATAAACATAGAAGTAAATATTTCTTTGGGGGACCTGTGTTTTACCTTTAATATATACCCAGATTTGGGGTTGCTGTATCATAAAGTGGGTCTGTATGTGACTTTTTTTTGAGGAACCATCATGATACTTTTCATAGCAGCTGTACCAATTTACATTTCCACCAAAATTACCTAAATGTTTCCTTTCCTTCACATCTTTGCAGGCATTTCTCTCTCTCTCTCTCTCTCTCTCTCTCTCTCTCTCTCTCTCTTGTCATTTTTTTGTAAGTTAGAGGAGGAGAGATAGTGTGACAGATTCTCTCATGCACCCGGACCAGGATCTACCTAGCAACTCCTGTTTAGGGCCAATGCTCAAATCAATTGAGCTATTTGTAGCACCTACGGCTGACGCTGGGACCAACTAAGCCATTCTAACTCCCGGGGCTGATACTCAAACCAATTGAGCCATGGACAGTGAGAGGGGAAGAGGGAGAGAAAGGAGAGAGAAAGGGGAGAGAAACAGTTGTTTCTCTTGTGTGCCAACGAGAAATTGAACCCTGGATGTCCATATGCCATACTTATGCGCTACCAATGAGCAAACCGTCCTGGACCATGTTATTTATTGTCTTTTTTTAAAAAGCCATCTCAACAAATGTGAAGTAATATTTATCATGGTTTTAATTTGCCTTTTTCTGATTAGAGATGTTGTACCTGTTGAACCATTTGTATGTCTTCTTTGGAAAAATTTATATTCAGGTCATTTGTAGAATATTTATTGGATCATTTCTTATTCTGCCATTGAGTTGTACATGTTCCTTATATATTTTTAGTGTTAATTTTTCAGCAGATAGATACTGTGAAAATATTGTCTCCCATTAAGTAGGGTGCCTCTTTATTTTGTTGATTTTGTCTTTTGCAAAAAAGAAGCTTTTAGCTTGATGGAGTCCCAGTTGTTATTTTTGCTTTTACTGTTTGTCCTTTAGCATCATATCTAAAATACATTGCTCAAGACCAAAGTCAAGAAGAAATTTATAAAAATAATTTTTTTTAGGAGTTTTACAGTTTTAGGTCATACATTTAAGTTTATAGTCTATTTCAAGTTAGTTTTTGTGAGTAATATAAGATAAGGGTTCAAATACATTCAATTATATGTGAATATACAGTTAACCCAGTACAATTTATTGAAGAGATACTTTTACTCCAATAAATATTCTTGGCTGCATTGTTAAGAATTAGTATACCCTATATGCATGTGTTAAGTTCTAAGATTTCTTCTCTTTTCCATTGGTCTATGTGACTATTTTCATGCTAGTAACACACTGTTTTGACTACTATAGCTTTGTAATATTGTTTGAAATCAGAAAGTGTAATGCCTCTGCCTCTAGCTTTGTTCTCTCTTGAAATTTCTTTAGTTATTCAGAAATTTTTGTGGATTCATATTAATTTTTAGGATTGTCTATTTCTAGGAGAAATACCATTAGAATTTCAAAAGGGATTACATTGAATTTACAATAGACTTTAAGTTGAAAGGACAGTTGAACAATATTATTTCAATCCATTAACATGGGATATCTTCTTCAATTTCTTTTATCAATATCACACAGTTTTAAGTGTATAGATCTTTCACTTCCTTTGTTATATTTATTCTTAAGTATTGATTTTTCATGCTACTTTAAATGGGATTATTTTATTTTTTTCATTTTATATACTTTATTGTTAGTACATATAAATGGAATTGATATATTGGTTTTATATCCTGAAACTATTGAATTTCTTTAGTATTTCTAACAGATTTTTGATGGCTGCTTTAGATATTCTATGTATAATATCATGTCATTTTTCAGAGACTTTTCACTTTTTCCTATTCAATTTTTGATGCTTTTTATTATTATCATTATTATTTCTTATTATTCCAATTGTTTTATCTAAGACTTCAAGTAATACATTGAGTAGGAATGGAATAAGGATCCTTATCTTATTCTTGATCTTATATGGAATAAATCTATTATACTTGTATATTATCATTTATGACCTTCAGTATGTTGAGATATGTTTTTTCTATAGCCACTTCATTGAGTTTCTTTTTTAATATCATGATAGGTTGTCAAATTTTATTAATTATTTTTATTGAACCTATAGAGTTAATAACATGACTATATTTTAGTCTGTTAATGTTGTGTATCACATCTATTGATTTGCAGAGTTGAATCATCCTTGCATCCCTGGGTGTATTTTTTTTTTTGCCTGTCCCAGCCTACTGATAATCAGTGTTGTGGCTGAACTGGCTCTTATGATCCTTACTATAATTTCATGATTTCCTCAGCAGCAATCATTATGAAACTTTAAAAGAAGAATGAGGTTTATTACTCATGGACCATGGAGGGTACATTGCACATCTAGAGACATACAGCAAGGTCACTGAAAGAAGGCGAGAGAAAGAGAAAGAATGAGAAAGGGAAGGAGCAAGGGAAAGAAAGAGGAGAGAGAAATGGGAGAAAATATGGGCCTGGGTGCTACTTTTATTGGGGTTGATGATGAGGACCTAGAGTTTTGTGAGCTTACTCTTTATTTTGAATATTTAAAAAAACACAAATGGTTAATTATGTAAACCAAGGTCTCTAACAAGAATAGCTTCAGGGGTTTCAGGCCATCTATTTATCCAGTCGTGTAGTGAGCAATGTGATTTTCAACATAGCTATTTTTGAAGTGTGCCTTGGCAATCAAAGCTTAAGTCAGGTACTTTCATTATGTTAAAGAAAAAAACAACTGTTAGATCTTATCCTACTGGATCATTGTGTATGATCATTTTAGTGTGTTACTGAATTTGGTTTGCTAATATTTTCTTGGGAATATTTGAATTTATATTAATCAGATATATTTATCTATAGTTTTCTTCTAGTACCTTTATCTGGCTTTCATATCAAGGTAATTTTGGCCTTATAAAATAAATATTGAAGTATTCCTTACTCTTCCAAACACTTTTTGGAAGTGTTTGGGAGGATTGGCATTAATTCTTATTTAAATATTTGGTATAATTTCCAGAAACATCATCTGGGAATATTGCTAATTATTTTGGAAGTTTTAAATTATTGCTTTAATCTCCTTATCTATTATTGAATGTTCATATTTTCTGTTCTTCATGATACAGTCTTGTCTGGTTGCAAGATTCTAAGAATTTATGTCTTCTAGGTCGTCCAGTTGTTGACATATAATTGTTTATAGTAGTCTCTTTTGTAACTTTTAATTCAGTGGTATATATTGTAATGTCTCTTTTTATATTTCTGATTTTACTTACTGAAATCTTCTCTCTCTTTTCTTGGTACATCCAGCTAAAGTTTAGTCAGTTCTGTTTGTAATTTCAAAGACCCAACTCTTGGTTCTATTAATCATATTGTTTTCCTGTTATTTTATTTATTTATTTATTTATTTATTTATTTATTTATTTATTTATTTATTTTTCTTCTGTTTACACCTTTATTGAGATACAATTGACATATAACATTGTGTAAGTATAAGGAGTTCCCTGTAATGATTTGATACATGTCTATATTTTGAAATATATACCACATAAAGCTAATTAACATATCCATAATTTCACAATTACCATGGTTTTTTCTTATGAGAATCTTTAATATATGCACTTTTTGCAACTTTCAAATATACAATACAATATTATTAACTATTTTCATCATGTTTAACATTACATTCCCTGACCTACCTCTTGATCAATTTTGTTTTACTTTTTTAAAATTAATTTTAATGAGGTGACATTGATAAATCAGGGAACGTATGTTCAGAGAAAACATCTCTAGGTTATTTTGACATATGATTATGCTGCATTCCCATCACCCAAAGTCTAATTGTCTTCCGTCACCTTTTAACTGGTTTTCTTTGTGCCCTTCCCCTCCCCCAATCCCCTCCCACTCCTCCCCCCTAACCCGTAACCCATACACTCTTCTCCATGTCTCTGTGTCACATTTTTATGTGCCACCTATGTATGGAATCATATAGTTCTTAGTTTTTTCTGATTTACTTATTGTAAATGATCCGATGTCATCATTTCTTATGGCTGAGTAGTATTCCATAATACATATGTACCATAGCTTTTTAATCCACTCATCCACTGAAGGACACTTGGGCTGTTTCCAGATCTTCGCTATTGTGAACAATGCTGCCATAAACATGGGGATGCATATCTTCTTTTCAAACAATGCTATGGTGTTCTTGGGGTATATTCCTAAAAGTGGGATGCTGGATCAAAGGACAGTTCAATTTTTAATTTTATGAGGAATCTCCATACTATTTTCCATAGTGGCTGCACCAGTCTGCATTCCCACCAGCAGTGCAGGAGGGTTCCCTTTTCTCCACATCCTCGCCAGCACTTATTCTGTGTTGTTTTTTTGATGAGCGCCATTCTGACTGGTGTGAGAGGATAGCTCATTGTGTTTTTAATTTGCATTTC
Organism: Saccopteryx leptura; assembly: GCF_036850995.1. Taxonomy (NCBI): domain Eukaryota; kingdom Metazoa; phylum Chordata; class Mammalia; order Chiroptera; family Emballonuridae; genus Saccopteryx; species Saccopteryx leptura. The sequence goes on along the minus strand of NC_089503.1, from coordinate 322,431,799 downwards.
TCTAAAGATTAGTGATGTTGAGCATTTTTTCATATACCTATTGGCCATCTGTATGTCCTCTTTGAAGAAGTGTCTATTCATTTCTTTTGCCAATTTTTTGATTGGATTGTTTGTCTTTCTGGTATTGAGTTTTACAAGTTCTTTATAAATTTTGGTTATTAACCCCTTATCAGATGTATTGTCAAATATATTCTCCCGTTGTGTAGTTTGTCTTTTTATTATGTTCTTAGTGTCTTCAGCTGTGCAAAAGCTTTTTAGTTTGATATAGTCCCATTTGTTTATCCTGTCTTTTATTCCACTTGCCCATGGAAATAATTTGGCAAATACGTTGCTGCAAGAGATATCAGAGAGCTTACTGCCTATGTTTTCTTCTAAGATGCTTGTTTTTATGGCTTACATATAAGTCTTTTATCCATTTTGAGTTTATTTTTGTGAATGGTGTAAATTGGTGGTTTAGTTTTATTTTTTTGCAGGTAGCTGTCCAATTTTCCCAACACCATTTGTTGAAGAGGCTGTCTTTATTCCAATGTATGCTCTTACCTCCTTTGTCAAACATCAGTTGTCCATAGAGCTGTGGGTTTATTTCTGGGTTCTCAGTTCTGTTCCATTGATCTATGTGCCTGTTCTTATGCCAGTACCAGGCTGTTTTGAGTACAATGGCCTTATAATATAACTTGATATTCAGAAGTGTGATACCTCCCATTTTATTATTCCTTTTCAAGATTGCTGAGGCTATTTGTGTTCTCTTTTGATTCCATATAAATTTTTGGAATATGTGTTCTATACCTTTGAAGTAAGTCTTTGGTATTGCATTGAATTTATAAATTGCTTTGGGTAATATAGACATTTTAATGATGTTTATTCTTCCTAACCATGAGCACAGTATATGCTTCCACTTGTTTGTATTTTCCTTGATTTCGTTTATCAATGTTTTATAATTTTCCGAGTACAAGTTTTAATTTCCCTGGTTAAATTTATTCCTAGGTACTTTATTTTTTTCATTGCAATGGTGAAGGGGATTGCTTCCTTAATTTCTCTTTCTGACAGTTCATTGTTATTGTATAAAAATGCCTCTGATTTCTGAGTATTAATTTTATATCCTGCCATATTGCTGAATTCATTTATCAGGTCTAGTAGTTTTTTGAATGAGACTTTAGGGTTTTCTATATACAATATTATATCATCTGCAAATAATGATAGTTTTACTTCTTCTTTTTCAATTTGGATGCCTTTTATTTCTTCTTCTTGTCTGATTGCTGTGACTAGAACTTCCAGGACTATGTTGAATAAGAGTGGTGAAAGGGGGCAACACTGCCTTTTTCCTGATTTTAAGGGGATTGCTTTTAAATTTTGCCCATTAATTATGATATTGGCTTTGGGTTTGTCATAGATGGCCTTTATCATGTTGAGGTATGTCTCCTGTATTCCCACTTTGCTGAGAGTTTTGATCATAAATGGGTGCTGAATTTTATCAAATGCTTTTTCTGCATATATTCAAATTATCATGTGGTTTTTCTCTTTCCTTTTGTTTATATGATTTATCACATTGATTGATTTGCAAATATTGTACCAGCCTTGCCTCCCCAGAATAAATCCCACTTGATCATGGTGTATGATTTTTTTCATATATTGCTGGAACCGGTTTGCTAATATTTTGTTGAGGATTTTAGCATCTAAATTCATCACGGATATTGGCCTATAATTTTCTTTCTTTGTGTTGTCTTTGCCTGGTTTTGGAATCAGAATTATACTTGCTTCAAAAGGAGCTTGGAAGTCTTCCTTCCTCTTGAATTTTTTGAAATAGCTTGAGAAAGATAGAAGTTAGTTCTTCTTTGAATATTTGGTAGAATTCACTTGTGAAGCCATCAGGCCCAGGACTTTTCTTTGTTGGGAGTTTTTTTTTTTAAAGATTTTATTTATTCATTATAGAGAGGGGGGAGAGAGAGAGAGAGAGAGAAGGGGGAGGAGCAAGAAGCATCAACTCCCATATGTGCCTTGACCAGGCAAGCCCAGGGTTTCGAACTGGCGACCTCAGCATTTCCAGGTCAATGCTTTATCCACTGTGCCACCACAGGTCAGGCGGGAGTTTTTTGATAACTGTTTCGATCTCATTTGCTGTAATTGGTCTGTTTAGGTTTTGTGTTTCTTCCAGATTAATTTTTGGAAGATTATATGTTTCAAGGAATTTGTCCATCTTGTCTAGGTTGTCTAGTTTTTTGGTGTACAGTTCTTCATAGAATTTTCTTACAATATTTTGTATTTCTGTTGTGTCAGTTGTTATTTCTCCACTCTCATTTCTAACTTTATTTATTTGAGTTCTCTCTCTTTTTTTCTTGGTGAATCTGGTTATTGGTTCATCAATCTTGTTTACCTTTTCAAAGAACCAGCTCCTGGTTTCATTGATCTTCTGTATTCTTTCTTTAGCCTCTATGTCATTTATTTCTGATATGATCTTTATTATTTCCTTCTCTGGGCTTTACTTGCTTTTCTTTTTCTAGTTTTTATAGTTGCAGGGTTATGTGGTTTATTTGAGCTTTTTCTAGCTTCTTATGGTATGCCTGTAATGCTATGAACTTCCCTCTCAGGACAATTTATGCAGTGTTCCATAAATTTTGAGTTGATATATGCTCATTATCACTCATTTCTAGGATTTTTTTTATTTCTTCTTTGATCTCATTGTTAACCTATTTGTTATTTAATAACATGATATTTAGTTTCCATGTGTTTAAGTATTTTTCAGTTTTTCTGTTGTGGTTGATTTCTAGTTTCATGCCATTGTGATAGAAAGTTCTCGATATGATTTCAGTCTTAAATTTATTGAGACCGCTTTTATGCCCTAACATATGGTCTATGCTAGAGAATGGACGATAAGCACTTGAAAAGAATGTATATTCTGCTGCTTTAGGGTGAAAGGTTCTGAAGATATCTATTAAATCAAGTTGATCTAGTATGTCCTTTAAGTCTGCTGTTTCTTTGTTAATTTTCTTTCTTGAGAATCTATCTAGTGATGTTAGTGGGGTAATGAAATCCCCTACTATTATAGTATTGCTGTTGAACTCACTCTTTAAATCCATCAAAGTCTGATTTATATATTTATGTGCTCCTATATTAGGTGTGTTAGTATTCATAACGATTATATCTTCCTGTTGGATTGCTCCCTTTATCATTATGTAATGACCTTCTTTATTTCTTACTATAGCCTTTGTTTTAAAGTCCATTTTGTCTGATATAAGTATTGTTACCCCAGCTTTTTTACATTTCCATTTTCGTGAAATATTTTTTTCCATCCTTTTATCTTCAGTCTATGTGCATCTTTTGTTTTTAGGTGTGTCTCTTGTAGACAGCATATATATGGGTCCTGTTTTTTTATCCACGCAGCTCCCTATGTCTTTTTATCAGATCATCTAATTCATTTACATTTAAGGTTATTATTGATATGTAGTTGTTTATTGCCATTTTATTCTTTAAAACTGTATTTCTCTTTTGCTATATTCTTTTTCTCCTTTGATCTGTTTACAACAGGCCCCTTAGCATTTCATGCAGCATTGGTTTGGTTGTAGTGAATTCCTTGAGGGTTTTGTTTTTTTTTTTTTTTTGGTCTGGAAAGCTTTTTATTTCTCCTTCAATTTTAAACGATAGCCTTGCTGGATAAAGTAGTCTTGTTTGTAGGCTCTTGTTCTGCATTACTTTGAATATTTCTTGACATTTCCTTCTGGCCTCAAGTGTTTTTGTTGAGAAGTTGGAAGTCATCCTTATGGCGGCTCCTTTGTAGATGATAGTCTTTTTTTCTCTAGCAGATTTTAATATTTTCTCTTTATCATTTAGCTTTGGTATTTTAATTATGATGTGTCTTGGTGTAGATTTCCTTGGGTTTCTCTTTAATGGAGTTTCTGTGCTTCTTGAACTTGTGAGACATTTTCCTGCCTTAATTGAGGGAAGTTTTCAGCTATGATATGTTTGAACAAAGTCTCTATCCCTTGTTCTTTCTCTTCTTCAGGAACTCCTATAATGCAGATGTTATTTCTCTTCATGTTGTCACAGAGCTCTCTTAGAGTTTCTGCAGACTTTTTGAGTCTCTTTTCTTTTTTTCTGCTCTGCTTCCATGCCTTCATTTATCTTGTCCTCTAATTCGCTGATTCGATTCTCAGCTTCATCCATCCTGCCTTTAATTCCTTCCATTGTATTCTTCAGTTCTGATATTGTATTTGTCATTTCTGACAGATTCTTTTTAATTATTTCAATGTCCTTTTTTATATTTGTTATCTATTTAGATGTTCATAATGACGATCTATTGTTGTTCTAATATCTTTCAGCATACTAACAATCATCATTTTAAACTCTGCATCTGGTAATTTGGTTATATCTGACTCAGTCAGGTCCTTTTCTGGGGATTTCTATTGATTCATTTGAATTGCATTTCTCTGCCTTCTCATTTTGTCTATGTAAAAGGTTTTGGCTACTGGAGTCCACTGGGTGTGGCCTCTTTGTTCCCTAGGTTTGGTCTGTCTGCAGTCCTGCCACTGCTGTTGCTGCCTAGGGCTTTCAGGTAAGGGTGTTGCCAGTGCCTGCCCACTGGGGCTGTTTCTTTGGTTTCTGCCTCTCCTTCTCGAAAGTGGCTGTGATCATGTGCTTAGGTGTACAAGCCTCGGTGGCCTTGGTCTTCACCCCGCCCCCACGGGTGGCATTATGCTTGGCCCTGCAGGCAGGGGTGAGCACCTTTGCTCAGCTGTGGGTCTCTGCCTGATTCTGGGCTTTCGCCCCACCCCTGCAGGAGGAGTCCACTTGTGGGATGGCTGCAAGCCTTGGCTCCACAGGCTGGGCGAGACTGCATGCCCATGCTCAATAGCAGGACTCCGCCTGTTCTGGGCTTTTGGCTCCACCCTTGCGGGAGAAGCCAGCTCCAAGTAAGGCCACAAGCCTTCGTTCTGTGAGCGGGGCAAGGCTGTGTTCCTGCGCCCTTGCTCAAGTGTGGATCTCTGCTCCTTCCAGGGCTCCTGCCATTCCCCACAGGCTGGATTGCAGGTGGCTCCCAGCTAGGCTTGATCACTTTTGTATGTCCCCTCTTCCCCAGCCGGACAAGACTGAGCTCACACCTGGGCCTCAGTGATGGCCAGCCGGTTTCCACCCTTGCTGACAGAACCGCGCTTCCATGTCCCACCGCCTGCCCTCGGGCGAGCCCTCAGCCATGTGGGTGTGGGCACTGCAGCTCAGACCCTAAGACTCACTACTGTAGTCCTGAAAGTTCCCTCCTTTTAAGTGACTCTGCTCTGAGTGCTGCAAGAGAGCTTGTTTGGCTGGTGTCCTGCTTCCCTTTGCTAGTATTGCTGTTTCCAGGGGTAATCACTTCAGATTTGGAGAGTGACTCATCCCAGAGGATAGGGTGGCTGTCCCTCAAAATGTTTCTCCCTGTGCCTCCTAGATCACCTCTTTTTCTGCTACTCTGGTCCTCTACTCTCTGCCCGTCCCCCTGGAGCCCCAAGTGAGTGGTTATGAGAGAGGTTTTCTGTGCGGTCCCTTTAAGAAGAATCGTGGGTCTGAGAAATCAGTCTCTTTCTCACAAACAGTATCCTGTCTTGTTTCCGTTAAATACTGTCCATACGCCTCTTGTAGGCTCTGGGGTTGCAGGTTGGGGCTTTGTTCCTGGGTCTCAGGACCCTCTGCTCTCTGCTAAACTCAATTTCTGCCATGCAAGTCTCTCCCAGCTGCGTTCGCTCCAGGGAGCTGGGGGGCCCTCTCCATGTTTCCACTTTTCTTACCAGTCTCAGTGTGGCTTCTTTAGTGTTCCTTGGTTGAAGAGTCCTCTTAATTTAGTCCAATGTTGGTTTTTCCAGATGATGGTTCTTAAAATTAGTTTGTAGTCCAATTTGGTTCTGGGAGGTGGAAGTTGGTACGTCCACCTACTCCATAGCCATCTTGTCTTCTCTCTTCTTTTGATCAATTTTAAATTTCATTTATTATTTCTTTCCTTCTATTTGGGGCCCAGTTTTTTCTTCTTTTTCTTTTCTTTTTTTTTTTTTTTGATCCTTTTACAAGAAAAGTTGGGACATTATATGTGATTTTTTTTTTTTTGCTAATGTGTTTATCACTATAAGTTTTTCTCCTAAAATTACTTCTGCAGCAAAAGTTTTGGTATGTTGTGTTTCCGTTTTTATGTTTACTGAAGATATTTTCTATATCCCTTTTAATGGTGTTGTTTAATTTCCATATATTTGTTTATTTTCTAGATTTTCTTCTGTTATTGATTTCTATTATCATACTATTGTGGTCAGAAAAAATACTTTGTATGTTTTTAGTTATATTTTCTGAGACTTGCTTTGTGGCCTAACATAATTTATCTTAGAAAATTATCTGTGTGCTGTTGAAAAGAATGTGTATCCTGCTGCTATGTGCACATGTCTGGTTTATTTGATTATAGTGTTATTCAAATTTGATGTATCCTTACTGATATTTTGGAGGATCTATCCATTGTTGAGAGTCAGGAACTAATGTCCTCTGCTATAATTATATTGTTATTTATTTTTCCTCTTTATTTTGTTAGTATGCATTTTATATATTTAGGTATTCCTATGTTTGGATAAATATTAAACTGTTATATCTTTTGATGGATTGACCCCTTTATCATTATATAATTACCTTTTCTGTCTCTTAAAACAGTTTTTGACTTAGAGTATTTTGTCTCATATAATTATAGCTACTCATGTTCTTCCTTTGATTTTCAGTTGCATGAAATACTTTTCATCTCATTCTTTTGTGTCTGTGTATTCTCAAACCTGAAGTAAGTTTGTAAGCAGTATATCACTAGTCTTCTTTTTCACTCATTCAACCACTTTATGTATTTTTATTACATCATTAGATTAGTTTACATGTAAACTAATTATTGCTAGATAAGGGTTTATTAATGCATCTAATTAATTGTGTTCTGGTTGTTTTATAGTGTATTTGTTCTTTTCTTTCTTTCTTGTTGTCTTCCTTTTTGAATTGATATGTTTCTTTTATGTTACTCTGATTCCTTCTATTTATTTTATGCATGTACTATAGGTATTAATATTATGTTATCCTGAAGCTAAATGAACATCTTATACATATAATAGTCTGTTTAAAGATGATAACAACCTAACTCCAATTGCATACAAAGATATCTACCATTAACTTTTCTCCCTTGTGCTCTATGTACATATTTTATATTCTGTATTCATTAACAAATTGTTTAGCTATATTTATTTTTAATACTTCTATCCTTTAATGTTTATGTTAGAGTTAAGTGATTAACATCCTACTATAATATAGTACTGAAGTATTTTGGTTTTGACTATGAGCTTTGACTCTAAGCTTATGAAATTTACCAGTATGACTAAAAACATTAAAATACTTTTATACATTATATATTTCTAATTAGGGTCATATTATTTCTGCTTGAATAACTCCTTTCAAAAATATCTTGTAAAGCTGGTCTAGTGGCCATGAACTCCCCTCAGATTTGTTTGTTGGGAAATTCTTTCTCTCTCCTGAAGAACATTTTTAAAAGAAAACTTTATTGGATAAAGTATTCTTGGTTGGTTTTTTTTTATTTTTTCTTTCACTACTTTGAATGTGTCATCCCACTTTATCCTGGCCTCAAAGTTTCTGCTGAGATTTCTATTGATAGCATTATGGCAGTTCCTTCTAATTAACAAGTTTCTTTTTTTTCACTGCTTTCAAAATTCATTATTTTTCTTTGATCCTTGATAGTTTTATTATAATGTGTCTTGGATTAAAAACTGGTTGAGTTGAATTTGCACGGGGTCCTATAAGATGCATGAACTGGGATATCCAAATCTCTCCCATGTTTTGGTTTTGGGAGGTGATCAGCCATAATACTTTTAAATAATCTTTCTGTTCCTGGCCGGATAGCTTATTTGTTACAGCCTCATCCTGAAGTGCAGAGGTTGCCAATTTGATTCCCAGTCAGGACACATACAGGATCAGACTAATGTTCCTATCTCTCTCTCCCTCTCTCTCTCTTTCTCTTTCTTTCTTTTTCAAAAATCAGTACAATAAACATTTAAAAATAATAATAATCTGCTCCTTTCTACCACTCTTCTCACTCTCAGACTTCATAATGTATAAAATTGTTTTTTAATGATGTCCCTTAAGTCCTGTAAATTTTTCTCTCTTTTTATTCATTTTTCTTTTTGCTTTCTGGCGGATAATTTCAAATGATATGTCTTTGTGTCTATTAATTCTTTTTTTTTCTGATTGGTCAAATTTTTTATTAAAGATATCTATTGAATTCTCTGTGCAGTCATTGTATTTCTTCGCTGCATATTTTACTTGGTTCAATTTTATGATTTTGTTGTTGCTGCTCTTGAACTTCTTTTGTTTTTGTATTATTTTCTTGATTTTGTAAAAAATATTTTGTGTTATCTTTTAGCTCTCCAAAGTATCTTTAGAACAACTATTTTGATTTTTTTTAGAAAATTTATGTATATTCTTTTTTTTAGAATCAACTACTGGAGATTTACAGCATATCTCTAGTATTGTCCTGTTTCCCTGATTCTTCATGATCCTGTATAGCTTTGAGTAGGTGTCTGCACAGGGTGAAGACACACTGCACGCTTTTGTGACCAAAAATCTAGTAGTACAGGTCACTAAGTATGAGAGCCTGTAGTACCTTTGGATCCAGAGAGCTATGGTATCTCATTGGCTCAGACCAGTAGCACCCATGATACTGACAACCACATGATTTGTGGGGAGTAATGTAGGTGACCTACAGCCAATAGAGTGCAGGCTCCCATAGCTTCTATTGTACCTGAACTTGTCTCTGACCCTTGTTGGCCCTGGCCCCTGACATAACATATATGTCTGAAAACCACACTGTCACTAACCAGGTATCTGTATCCAGCTCTCACAGCTGAGTATTTTCACATTACATGTTCCACCTCACATCATTGCCTTGCCCTGGTTCCCAGTGTAACTGCTGTATCTGGAGTCACTGCTGAAAACTCAGTAGTCCTCACTGGTACTTCAGAACCATTTAAGTGTTCACCAAGGACTACACAATTGCCCTTGTGCTGAGCCAGTAAGACATCACACCTGTACAGCCATGGAGCCACAACAAGAGGTCATAGCATGTACTTCAGGAGAGGCTAGTGGTGGCAATTGAGCTAGCAAGATGCAGGAGCATAGGCTCAGGCACTATCTGCAGATGATTTGAGCAAGGCATGCCAATGATAGGAGACAGGTCTGGAACTAAGCACACATGTAGCTGTGGGGCCCTGGCTGGTAGCATGCACTATAATGGCTGGATGATCTCATCTAGCATGCAAATGCGAACAATATAATGGTCAATGACATGCAGGTGTACAGCTGTACAGACTACAGCCTATTGTCTACATAGTGATGGGGATCAGCCATGGGAGTCTAGAGTGGTGTTTTGCATTTATGCAGCCACAGAGGCCTGGGCTAGTTGACAGTGTGGATCTCAGGCTTTGGCAAGAGGTTATGGGAGGGAATGGAGAAAGATTGAGATGGCTTGTATCTGCAAACACAAAAATCTGTGGACAGAAACCTTCTGTGGTAAATCCTACAGGGGTCCGTGGTGGTTGTGCTGGTCATTGGTTTCTTCAGCAGTGAAAACTTCTGGGATCTTCTGCACAGCATGCCTTTGGACTGCAGTTGCTCCTGCTGTGTGGTCGATACTGGTAGCCCTGGTCTCTTTTCCTTAGTCTAAACCTTCTTTGTATATCTCAGCTTTGAAAGTTTCTGGGTCACATAAAGCTGAAGTATTTCCTTAAAGTAGTGCCCTAAAAGGCTAGGGATGATGGTTGCTCACTCCACTCTCCTTTCCTGTCTGGAGAACTCATTTGAACTGGGGAGTTTCCTCTTGGTTGCCAGTACTGTCTTCTTGGAGAATAGTGTGATGCAGGCAAACTGAGGCCGTTCTTTTCAGTTTCTGTGCAGTTATTCTCAAGTGTTTTATCCCACTGTATTGATAAAGTTTCTTATGTGGACTCCTAAGCTTTCACAGAGCTATTTTTTTAATATGCATAACTGTCTCATTGTTGATTTTTGTCAGGGGTTTGAAGATGGAGTCTCCTGTTCTGCCATGTTTGGAACTTACTCAAAAAATAATACCCTTGAAGGGATGGGAGTTGGGAGCTGGGTGAAAATAGTGAAGGGATTAAGCTAAGAATAAAATCTTATAGGCTCTGACCACACTGGGAAATTACAGGAAAGAAAAGAAGTAGAGGCAGATAGAGGGGGGATAGATGGTCACGGAGGGAGATTGACTTGGGATGGTGAACCACAATGCAATACACAGGTGATGTACTGTAGAATTGTGCACCTGAGATCAGTATAATTTCATTAACCCATGTCACCCCAATAAATTTAATCAAACATTTTTAAATGATGCTCTTATATGTAAATGAAAATGAGTATTCCAATTATTTTTATTTAATACAAAATACTCTCCTTTAGAATGCTATGTTTTATATTTTATAAATATTCTTCATGAAGCTTCAACTATACATAAAGAGTAACAAAACTTACTTAACATAATACAAAAACATGATCTGTGCTTTAGAGTCCCTAAAGTATATAGTAAAGTGAAAGAAATTGAATTTTTCCTTTTTTATAATAATAAAATGTCATCATTTTTTGAATCCTAGATAGTAGCAGTCAACCATTATGTAGCATATGGCATTGCTATGAAAGTCCATATGCTTTGTAGCAGTTGATGTTCAAATGAAAATGTGTGAAGTCAAATAAAAATGTGGCCCAGACAACAATATCTAATTACCAACAGTATCAAGCTTTCTTTATAATTGCTTATATCACTTTTTCTGAATCTTTACAGAAATTTCTTTGGTAAAATAATTTTAACAGACTTGTAGATTATAATAAAATAAACCCTTTTTTGAGAAAATATACTATAAGATTATAAAATAGACATGGGCCTATAAAGTATAGCGTAGGAAATATAGTCAATAATATTATGATAGCTTTGTATTGTGCCAGATGAGTGCTAGAAATATCAGAAGGAACATTTTGTAAATTATCATATATAATTGTCTAACCATTATGCTGTACACCAGAAACTGATACAAAATAATATTGAATGTAAATTACAATTAGAAAAAAGTAAATGAAAAAGAAATAAAACTTTCTCATTTTAACCAACAAATTAATAAAAACAATGGCTTCCTTCTTTTCGAAAAACTCTCAAAAGCAACAAAGTAAATAGAAAAAGAAAAACACAAAGTCATCACAAGACTAGGAGATATCTAAATTCCAAAGTTCACACACACACACACACACACACACACACACACGTAAGTATGCGTACATATATGTATCTTCCTATGTATAATATAAATGTAGCTCAGGTAGGCAGAAGACACTCAGAAGGAATATTCATGGCTAAATAAAATAAGGCAAACATTGGCTCAGCAGTAGAGCGTCGGCCTGGCATGCAGGAGCCTGGGGTTCAATTCCCGGCCAGGGCACACAGGAAAAGCGCCCATCTGCTTCTCCACCCCTCCCCCTTTCCTTCCTTTCTGTCTTTCTCACCCCTTCCTGCAGCCGAGGCTCCATTGGAGCAAAGATGGCCCTGGGCACACAAGAATGGCCCTGGATGCAACAGAGGGGCAGAGCATCACCCCCTGGTGGGCATGCCGGGTGGATCCTGGTCGGGCGCATGCAGGAGTCTGTCTGATTGCCTCCCCATTTCCAGCTTCGGAAAAATGAAAAAAAAAATAAGGCAAACAAAACATTGTTATTTAAAATAGATGGCAGAATTTAAAATTAATATCTAATAATTTCTTGTTGTAAACATGAAGCCATATATGCAGGCTAGTAGAATATATTTCCTCAGCCAGATTGCTGCTAATTTTTGAGAAGTAAGAAGGGCACAGTTTTACAAGGAATCTTATGAACAAAAAATATTTGTAGAAGCTTCTGCCTGGAAAATAAAGAGACATTCTGCATTATGAGTAGTAGTCTTTGTGAGTAGCATTTGCTGACTGTGAAGACATAAAAGTTAAAAGAACTCACAGTAACTGGTAGGTTACAGAAAGAAATATTTTAATTGTCAGAGAAATATTTCCTGTTATGACATCAATATCCAGAATATAACTGGTTCAGAATGTATAAATATCCTTGCCATGAAATAAAAATTAGGCAAGGATCAATACACATTTATTATGAGATAGAAGAAAAGAAGAAAAAAGCTAATAACAGTTGTAAAACATTCTAAATAAAGGTGGCATAGGGAAAATCGATATTGTGACAGTATATTGCCATCAATTAAGCATTTTATTTAAAAAATCTTATTTATAAAATAAGGATGTAAAAGAATGAAATAGAATATACTGAGGAAGGTCTTTGTGTGTGAATGTGTGTGTGAGTGTGTGTGTTGAATGATAAGGGAGAGAGAATTATGAGATAGCAGAGTTGAAAAATTGATGCCTCTGAAGAACACAAGCAACATGAAGAAGAGAAATAGACTACTGTTGGGAAAAAAAAGAAAAAAGAAAGTAAACAAAAAATTTCAACTGTTAAAAATAAAGAGAGATAAAACTTTGTGTGTGTTCATTCATCACTCTTCAGTTATTTGTGAGGATGTTTTTAATAGTTCAGTATATTTTTATGTTTGTATGAGATAATTGCAGCTAAACGTTCTATTTTCCCCAGTCTGCAAAAGAATTATGATTCTATTGCTTTGCCTTGTTTATAATCGTTCAACAGCATACCCATATATAGAAGTTACTTCTGCTTTCTTTTAAGATAGAGTAATTAATGTTTTATGAAACCATAAAATACATATATAGTTATTTTGAACTAAATTTTAACAGTTGCATTTGTAAGTGTTCTAATTTTACATATAAAATTAATCTTTTTAATTTGAAAATTTCAATGCAAAGAATATTTGCTTAAAAAGTGGTTGACATCTTAATAAAACTTTTGATTTGAGAAACAAAATATAATGTAAAAAACAAATTGAAGTTATAAAAAAGTAAGTGCCCTGAGAGGTCAAATAAATAAAAAATAAAAGAAAAATGTATAAAAATGAATAAACATTATACTTGGAGTTTAAAAATTTTAATATTATCTCTGGAAAATTGTTATTAAAACTTCAAAACAATATACATATTACTGTAAGGGATACCTAGGCATAAATATTAGAGCAACTATAAAAAATATTTTTAATTGCCAGGTATATCAATTCTTCATACTCATAGATATATTTGATATATATGTGTGTGTGTGTGTGTGTGTGTGTGTGCACGTGTGCGTGTATGATGAATACTAGTTAGAGTCAGTTTATATATTGAACTATAAAATTTCACAATGAAAGATAAATGTTTTTGTTCTCCCATGGAACATTCATAATAACAATGATAGTAATTTAGACTACTAAATAAGTTACACAAATATTTACAAATTACAGATAATTATTTTTGGTACATAAAATAAAATTTGAAATTAATTAAGGAAGAAAAATACCTGGAAGTTGAAAAACCTAGCTTTTAGAAATTAAATGTCAATTAGCACACACAACAACACACATTCTAAGTTTCAGGATAAACTTGAAACTTAAATTGCCAAATGTGTAGGTAAAAAAGAAAGAAAACAATGTAATCAGAACCTAATAGTTATTACTAAAGAAAATCTGTAGCTTTGAATCAATATATTGTTAAACAAGACAATTAAATAACGATGTTAATTTTCTTTCCACAGAAATTAAAAAATGAATAGAAAATAAATCTACAAAACATAGAAAAATTCAAGTTCAAAACAAACAAAAAAAAAAAACCCAGAAATTAGAAAATGGTTAACTGAGTGAACTTTTTTTTTTTTTTTTTCGTGGAGCATTGCAGGGTAAAATATAACATTCAGAAATAAAGGACAAAGTTCTGAAACTACAAGATGAGAAATGTCAAAATGGATATTATAGGTAGGGATTTTAGGGAAAGGCTCTGAAAGACCCACAGGGAGAGAAAGGGGAACCTGGTGTTTGGGGAGGCAGAAGATAAACTGAGGCAGATTAAAATTTTCAAGGGTTTATTTGAGCAAGCATTTATTTGAATCTTGCAGTGCCAAACGGAAAGTGTTTATGAACGCTTATCTGACAGGTAGCAAGAGAAAAGTTTGCATTTTTTTTCCAACTAAAGGGATTTGCTTAAACTGTATTAGGCAGTGTACTGAGTCTGCCCATGTGACTTATATTTTCATTTTTAATTGAATTTTAATTTTTTTTAATAACAGTTGACATTCAAAATTATATTACCTTAAGGTGTACAGAAATCACCCTGAGAAGTCTAGTGCCCACATCACACTATAGAAAGTTATTATAGCACTGTTGACTGTATTCCCAATGCAATACAGTATTTACGTTCCCATGACTGTTTTATACCTGCCAATTTATATATCTTAATCTTTTCACCTTATAAACCAGGCCCCAACGACCTTCCCCTCTGTAAATTAGTTTGTTCTCTGTATGTATAGGTGTGTTTCTGTTTTTTTTTTCTTTTTTGTGACAGAGAGATACAGAGAAAGGGACAGATAGGGACAGATAGACAGAAAAAGGGAGAGAGATGAGAAGCATCAATTTTTTGTTGCAGCACCTTAGTTGTTCATTGATTGCTTTCTCATATGTGCCTTGACTGGGGGGGCTACAGCAGACTGAGTGACCCCTTGCTGAAGCCAGCAACCTTTGGCTCAAGTAGGTGAGCCTCGCTCAAACCAGATGAGCCCGTGCTCAACTGGCAACCTCAGGGTCTCGAACCTGGCTTCTCCACGTTCCAGTCTGACACTCTCTCCACTGCGCCACCACCTGGTCTTGCTAATCTGTTTCTGTTTTGTTTGTTCATTTATTTTGTTTTTTAGATTCCACATATTAATGAAATAATATGTGTCTTTCTCTGTCTATCTGACTTATTTTACTCGGCATAATACCCTAGGTTCATCCATGTTGTTGCAAATGTATTTTTTTTTATGGCTGAATAATATGCTGGTATATATGGTATATGCATCACATCTTTCTTATCTAGTCACCTTTGGATGGACATTTATATTGTGTCCATATCTCGGATATTGTAAATAATTCTGTAATGAACCATAAGGATGCACATATCTTTTCAAATATTAGCTTTGGATTTTTGTAGAAGCAAAGCCCTGAAATCTTTTTTTTGGCCATAGTTTAAGCAGTTGCTTTATTTGGCAAAACTTAGTTGGCCCTGGATGATTGGTTGTTCTTAAATTTTATTTTTTAATATTCAAGTTTATTGTGTCTGGTTTAGGTTTTAGCTTGCTTACACAGCCTACTATGACATTAGAGCCACTCAGTCTAATGGCCTCTGTTTAATTACTTACAAAGCAGAGCCAGAGTGGAGAAGACTTATTTATTGTGTACCTTTCTTACCTTTGTATTTGTAAAATGTGCAATTTGTACCACGTTAAAAGTCAACAAGGCAACTAAAAAGCAAAGCATTAATAAAATCATAGTAACTATTCTCCAGTTTATAAAGAAATTGTCTTATTGGAGAGTATGATGCAAATAATTTAGATACAAATACAATTTAAAAATGATGAGCACTTTTTGCTCACTGTGCTGAAGCTTACTTAGATATAATATAGATTTAATTCCCAAGTAAACTGATATGCTAGGGCATTTAGAATGGATATATTTGAAAAAGTAGTCTAGAAATTTTTAAAAGTTCTCGTTAACTATGTATTTGACAGTCCAATGATAGCAGAGAGTGTGACCTAAGGATATGTAAATCTATCCACTTGTCACGTTTCTGCAAGCCTATAGCAGATGTTATGTTAGTGACGGTATTAGACAGCTGGAGTTGTCAATATTTTTTTGAGAAAAATAAATGATTATTTCTTCTATGCCTCCTCTGTCAAAGTTCAGTGTGTGATGCTGCAGAGGGAAGGCCCTGCATGCATGGTTTAGGATTATGATAATATTAAAGAGCATGCAGACTTCTGAAATATAGTATTACAGTGAAAAAGAAAACAGTGGATGTAATAACACACACATGTTGATATTCTGTGGTTTAATAGTAGAATGGTTTAATATTTAATTGCTCTACTATGAGCCAAATTTATTTGAATATTCCGCTACTCTCTTTCAGCTGCAAACTATGGGAAAGTGTAATTCGTGCCCTTTACTACATTAGAGAGCATACTAGTCCAACAGATATGGTTATATTTCCCAACTGTGCCCCACAGAGTGAGAGCTGTTTCAAAAAATACTAAAACTCTCTAAGCCTCAGTAATCTCTTCTCAAAAATAAGGATAAAGGATAATTATATCTACCTCATGTTGTGGTAATGAGAATCAAATGATATAATGTATATAATCTACTTAATAAAGTGGCTGACACATTGTGAGATTTCAAGAAATGAACTATGTAGATAAAAAGTGTGCTCAGCTCACAGACTGGCTGAGTTTAAAGCCTTGCTTCTTCACTAAAAAGTTCTGTCACCATTCTTCAGTTGGTTAGCCTTTCTTTGACTCAGTTTATTTTTTTTTCTGTATTATGGTTTAATAAGAACAAATATTTCTGGGGATTGTTGAAATAATTAGATATTTATAAACACATATACACACAGTTCACTTAAAGCAAGATATGACATATATTAAGGGCTTACTCAATGCTATTATTATAACTGAAAGTACATTATTCTCAATTGATGTTTTCATTCTGTGTATATTTCGTTCATACTTTTGACTGTGCAATCCACGAGAAGTTATCAAGTAAGTTTAAATAGTTTTCAAGTATTGCCAAAATTAAAGAAGTTGAAATAGTTTTCTAATTATTTATAAAATATAAAAGCAAAGTGCAGTCATCCTCGGAAACAGTGCAGGTTCAGTTCCAAACCATTGCAATTGAGTGCATACCTCAATAGAGCAAGCCATACAAACTTTTTCATTTCCCAGTGTGTATAAAAATTACATTTACACAGTATTGTGGTCCAGTTATTGTGTAATAGATTTATGTCTATAAAGACAATATATATATTGTCTTAATTTATATATATACCTTAATTTAAAAAATAGCCTGGTCTGTGATGATGCAGTGGATAAAGCATCGACCTGGATTGCTGAGGTTGCCAGTCAAAACCTTGGGCTTGCCCCATCAAGGCACATACAACAAGTAATCAATGAACAACTACAGTGAAGCAAGTATGAGATTTAAATTCTCATTCCACTCCCTCTCATCTCTCTGTAAAATCAATAAATAAAAATGTTTAAAAAATCTTTAAAAAATATTTTTTTTGCTAAAAATGTTAACCATGACCAGAGCTCTTAGCCAGTCAAAATCTTTTTGCTGGTGGAGATTCTTGATTAGATGTTAATGACTGCTGACTGATCAGGGCTGGAATAGCTGTGGTAATTTCCTTAAAATAAGACAACAGTGAAATTTGCTCCACTGGTTGACTCTCCTTTTCACTTACAATTTCTCCATTGCATATATGTTGTTTAATAGCATTTTAACCACAGCAGATCTTTTAAAATTAGAGTCAATCTTCTCAAACCCTGACACTGCTTTGTTTTCTAAGATTGTTATTTTCTACATTCTTATTTTCATTTCAGAAAACTTCTCAGACCTGACCAGGCAGTGGTGCAGTGGATAGAGCATCAGTCTGGGACTCAGAGGACCCAAATTTGAAACCCCAAGGTCGCCAGCTTTAGCGTGGGCTCATCCCACTGGAGTGCAGACTCACCGGTTTGAGCATGGGGTTGCTGGCTTGAGCATGGGACCATAGACATGGCCCCATGGTCGCTGGCTTGCACTCAAAGGTTGCTGGTTTGCACCCAGAGGTCACAGGCTTGAGCAAGGGGTCACTCAGACTTTTGTAGCCCCCAGTAATGTGAGAAAGCAATCAATGAACAACTAAGGTGTTGCAATAAAGAATTGATGTTTCTCTCTCCCTTCCCGTCTGTCCCTCTCTCTGACTTTCTCTATGTCTCTGTCAAAAATAAAAATCTTCTAAGTAATAATAACATAAAAAATCACTGATCACAGATCACCACAACAAGTATAATAAGAATGAAGAGGCTTGAAATGTTACACGAATTAACAAAACGTGACTGAAAAGCAAGAGGAACAAATGCTGTTGGGAAAATAGCACAATAGGCTTGATCAAAGCAGAGTTGCCACAAACCTTCAAATTATAAAAAAATAAAATAAATACACACACACACAAAACATGGTATCTCTGAAGCACAATAAAACAAAGCACAGTAAAATGATGTATGCCTGTTAATAAATTTAAGACAAAGTAAAGACAAAAGAATAATAGATTTTTAGAAATAGGAAGATAATATCTCAAAGAACAGTAATAGCTGTATTACCGATAATTTTCTTTGCACATCACATCAGTTTCATAAAGGGTCTTATATTAATATAAGCAACTTGATAATTTTATATCATACTTATTATTTATTTATTTATTTATTTTTATTTTGTGTGTGTGTGTGACAGGGACAGAGACAGAGAGAGAGAGAGAGGGACAGATAGGGACAGACAGGCAGGAACTGAGAAGATAAGAAGCATCAATTCTTTGCTGCGGCACCTTAGCTGTCCATTGATTGCTATCTCATATGTGTCTTGACTGGAGGGCTACAGCAGACCGAGTAACACCTAACTCGAACCAGTGACCTTGGGCTTCAAGTCAGTGACCTTTGAGCTCAAGCCAGCGACCATGGGGTCATGTATATGATCCCATGCTCAAGCAAGTGACCCCTTGCTCAAGCTTGCGAGCCCACACTCAAGCTGGATGAGCCCATCCTTAAGTCAGCAACCTCAGGGTTTTGAACCTGATTGCTCTGAATCCCAGTCCGATGCTCTATCCACTGTGCCTCCACCTAATCAGGCTGTAGCATATAATTTATTAATATACATTTTCTTCAACAAAAATATGATTATGCAGTTTTCTCCATGTTGCTGTTATATTTTATGAAACATTTTATATTATGGTTATGGTAAAAGTTCATATTGCTCATAAATGAAATGACTCATATTGTTTATTTTTTATTACAAAGAAGTTATGTATTCTCAGAGATTCTAAATAAAATTAATTTTCTTTATTTTAAAAAAGAAATGATTGTTTTACAAAATTCCCAAAATAAATATTATAACTGAGTATGTTAAATGACTTATATATTATTTTTATATTTTAAAATAACATAGAAATAAATAACTCATTTACAACAAGGCCTCACCAATCATATGAGGAGGTATGGCATTGGGATGGTTCTTCAGAGTTGTTCCCAATAAATAGAGGGCCAGGCCTTCCAGTGCTACATTACCATGTTGAATTGGCACCAGCTGAGGGAAGCCTCGATCCTCTAAGTCAGGGGTCTCAAACTCAACTCAGCATGTGGGCCGCAGAGCAAGATCACAGCCATTCGGCGGGCCGCACTAGGTCTACAAAAGGCAACTGTTACGCAACACTTTTCTCACTGCAGTTGAAAACAAAAAAAAATCAGTACAACAAGCACAATCGTACATGCAGTTTACTCAGTGTCACAAAACAACCAGAAACTGTAGTTCACATCACAACTGCTGTTAACTAAGCTAATATCTAGCTAGGATGCTAGAGAAATGAAAAATACAAGTAGGCCCCTAGGCTTACTTAATTTTATCCAAAATATTTTGAACTTCGCGGATTAGTCTGCGGGCCGCACAAAATTGTTCAGCGGGCCGCAAGTTTGAGACCCCTGCTCTAAGTGAGGAGCGTATAATCTTGAGAAGGAAGAACCCATAGCACAGGATGTGTTCCTAGGAACCTAACTGACAACACATCTGCCAGCTAAGAGGGGTTGAAGTGCAAATCTGGAGAGATACAAACAGCATCCTCAGCATGGGATTTCTCTGTTCAGCATTTAGAATCCAACACTAATAGGCTCTGGTTCCTGAAATGGTAGGCTACCAAAACAATTCTACAAAAGGTCGCATCAGTTTAGAGGTTGTGCAGCAGTTGGTGAGAAAACTATTAGAGGTTATACAGTCATGTCATTCAGTGCTAAAACATATGGCAAGATTTCATCTGCTATAATTTACAAAGCAGACAATTGTTGCTGTACTCTAACAGAAGAGTTTTAAGATAGTAAATATGAAGTAAATACTATCTACTATTGGATAAATTTTGTAAGATAAAATAGAGGAACTCAGAGAAGGACTAGAGAGTTTTTAAGCTGAAATATAAGATAATGGAGACAACCTGAAATATGAGGTCCTTACAGGATTGAAGAATCCAAGTAATTCTAGATCTCAAATAAGAACAAATAGAAATGCATAAAGATCTTTATAGACAAAATCCAATATCTGACCAGGAGGTGGAGCAGTGGATAGAGCATCGGGCTGGGATGTGTAGGACCCAGGTTCAAGACCTCAAGATCGCCAGCTTGAGCCCAAGGCCGCTGGATTGAGCAAGAGGTCACTCAGTCTGCTGTAGCCCTCAGTCAAGGCACATATGAGAAATCAATCAATGAACAACTAAGGAGACGCAATGAAGAATTAATGCTTCTCATCTTTGTCCTTTCCTATCTTTCTGTCCCCATCTGTCCCTCTCTCTGACTCTCTCGGTCTCTGCCAAAAAAATTAATAATAAATAAATAAATAAATAAACCTAACTAAATTAAGTGTTTTAGGACAAAGTTTTGACTAGGGGTATTGTTCAACTATGACAGAATGGATCACTAGATATGAATCTATGAACTTTTTGATAAAATTGTATTGCCAACACCAGTCAGACTGAAAATTTTCTAATTGTGTAAGAAACATAAGAAGGGTATCTTTCTCTACGTGAAAAGGAGACAAGTTCCAAAACTATGCTGTCCTTTAAGAATTGCCTAATCCCCAGCCCTCTAATCATAGATGGGTAGAAAGATAGACAAACTTATTGCAGAATTTTTGTAATAGGAAAGTACTGGAAACAAACTGGTTAAATAAAATATGGCACATGTTTAAATATTGAATGCTAGGATGTGGTTGAAAAATGAGACATCTGTCCTTTAATTTTTTCTTTTTTTAATATTTATTTATTTATTCATTTTAGAGAGGAGAAAAAGTGTGTGTGTGTGAGAGAGAGAGAGAGAAAGAGAGAGGGGAGAGGAGCAGGAAGTATCAACTCCCATATATGCCTTGACCAGACAAGTGCAGGGTTTTGAACTAGCGACCTCAGCATTCTAGGTTGACGCTTTATCCACTGCACCACCACAGGTCAGGCAAGACATCTGTTTTTAAGAAAGCACCTAAAATATTTACTAAAATAATTTTTTAATAAAAAATATATATAAGTGCAATATTTGTATGCTAAGGATAATCCCTTAACTTCTTCTGTAATTTGCTCCTGTAAATATACTGGATAGGAAATTATCAGATAATAATATACTACAGAACATTTTATATTATATTATTATACTTATTACTTTTGAAATTCATTTTACTTTATTCTTTTTGATTTATATATATAATCATTAAACAATGATCTGTAGCATATTTTCTAATCTTTTCATCTTGAGTATTTGAATAGAGCAATTTGACTAAATCTTACCTTCTTTTTCACAGTCTATTACTCATGAATTCAGAAGAATAAGCTTTAGCCTGAGACAAGTATTAAATAATCCAAAATAGAGATACTGCTACACAGACATTAGAATTTTATGCCAGTAACAATATATTTTTATGCCAGGGCTATAACCTCTACCCTAGTAGACACGAAATTGTTCAACTGAAAGAAAAATGTTGAAAAATTTTATGAGGCTCATTACTATTGGCTTGTCTTCTTCTTTCACCTATCATTGTGCTAACACACCTGTGTCACCTCAGCATTAACCCACAACTAGACTTCTCGTTGTACACACTGCAGGCACAAGTTGGAACTCTAGATAATATAGTATAAGCAGAAATCAGGTATGCCACTTCACAAAATTATTCTTTATGGATTCTTCATACTCCTTCTTTACCATTGTCTCCATGTAGTTCAGAATGGTAAACTGGAAATGGTTCAACTTCAAAATAAAGAGAGCTGGATGCTTAAATGACTGCTTGGAGAAGGAGCAATCATGGATTGGATCAGGAACACCAATTTTGGCCTTTGAGTGAGTGATAAACTTTTGTAATTTCTGATTATTACACATTTTGAGGCTTGTTATAGTTGCTAGTTTGAACTAAACTACCACTAAATTAGAAAGCATAGAAATCTATGTGATAGATTTCTGTTCTTTGATTTTATTTTCTTACTAAGTGACATGATAGTAATATCTGAAGGTGGAAGTAAGGTCTCCAATTTATTTGAATTACCTTCAAAATTTTTTCAATTCATAACTAAAAAATATTAACCATTTTGTGTAAATTGTTGTCAGGCTGTGAATTTAGAGATAAGTTTTTAACATGCCTTTACTTTTGTTAAGTAGCAGTTATTTCATACCAAGGCCAGGAATAAAATTTATATATCATTTGAAAGAAAAGTATTATCTTTTAAAATGATTATAAATTAGGTAAATATGTAGAAGAAGTAATGTTTGTTTTTTATCAGAAATCTAATATACTAAATTAAATCTGTTGTTTTTTATATATTTTTATTTTTTGTGAAACACAGAGAGAGACAGAGAGAGAGAGACATAGAGGTACAGACAGACAGGAAGGGAGAGAGATGAGAAGCATCAATTTTTTGTTGCAGCACTTTAGTTGTTCATTGACTGCTTTCTCATATGTGCCTTGAGCAGGGGGCAACAGCAGACTGAGTGACCCCTTGCTCAAGCCAATGACCTTGAAGTTTCAAACCTGGGTCCTCCGCATCCCAGTCCAATGCTCTCTCCACTGCACCACTGCCTGGTCAAGCCTGTTCTTCTTACTTTTAATAGAAAATTCAACAGATGCTAAAATACTAAACAAAATACTAGCAAATCGAATACAACAACATATTAAAAAAATAATACATCATGATCAAGTGGGATTCATCCCAGAATCTCAAGGATGGTTCAACATACGCAAAACGGTTAACGTAATACACCATATCAACAAAACAAAGAACAAAAACCACATGATCTTATCAATAGACGCAGAAAAGGTTTTCGATAAAATACAACACAACTTTATGTTTAAGACTCTCAACAAAATGGGTATAGAAGGAAAATATCTCAACATGATAAAGGCCATATATGATAAACCATCAGCTAACATCATATTAAATGGCACCAAACTGAAGGCTTTCCCCCTTAAATCAGGAACAAGACAGGGTTGTCCACTCTCTCCACTCTTATTTAATGTGGTACTAGAGGTTCTAGCCAGAGCAATCAGACAAGACAAAGAAATAAAAGGCATCCATATCGGAAAAGAAGAAGTAAAGGTATCACTTTTTGCAGATGATATGATCCTATACATCGAAAACCCCAAAGAATCCACAAAAAGACTACTAGAAACAATAAGCCAATACAGTAAGGTCGCAGGATACAAAATTAACATACAGAAGTCAATAGCCTTTCTATATGCCAACAATGAAACAATTGAGAAGGAACTCAAAAGAATAATCCCCTTCACGATTGCAACAAAAAAAATAAAATACTTAGGAATAAACATAACAAAGAATGTAAAGGACTTATATAATGAAAACTATAAACCATTGTTAAGGGAAATCGAAAAAGATATAATGAGATGGAAGAATATACCTTGTTCTTGGCTAGGAAGAATAAATATAATCAAGATGGCTATATTACCCAAAGCAATATACAAATTTAATGCAATTCCCATCAAACTTCCAATGACATTTTTTAAAGAAATAGAGCAAAAAATCATCAGATTTATATGGAACTATAAAAAACCCCGAATAGCCAAAGCAATCCTAAAGAAAAAGAATGAAGCTGGGGGCATTTCAATACCTGACTTCAAACTCTATTATAGGGCCACAACAATCAAAACAGTATGGTATTGGCAGAAAAATAGACACTCAGACCAATGGAACAGAATAGAAAACCCAGAAATAAAACCACATATATATAGTCAAATAATTTTTGACAAAGGGGCCAACAACACACAATGGAGAAAAGAAAGCCTCTTCAATAAATGGTGCTGGGAAAACTGGAAAGCCACATGCAAAAGAATGAAACTGGACTACAGTCTCTCCCCCTGTACAAAAATTAACTCAAAATGGATCAAAGATCTAAACATAAGACCTGAAACAATTAAGTACATAGAAGAAGACATAGGTACTCAACTCAGGGACCTGGGTTTTAAAGAGCATTTTATGAATTTGACTCCAATGGCAAGAGAAGTGAAGGCAAAAATTAATGAATGGGACTACATCAGACTAAGAAGTTTTTGCTCAGCAAGAGAAACTGATAACAAAATAAACAGAAAGCCAACTAAATGGGAAATGATTTTTTCAAACAACAGCTCAGATAAGGGCCTAATATCCAAAATATACAAAGAACTCATAAAACTCAACAACAAACAAACAAACAATCCAATAAAAAAATGGGAAGAGGATATGAATAGACACTTCTCCCAGGAAGAAATACAAATGGCCAACAGATATATGAAAAGATGCTCATCTTCTTTAGCTATTAGAGAAATGCAAATCAAAACGGCAATGAGATACCACCTCACACCTGTTCGATTAGCTGTTATTAGCAAGTCAGGTAATAGCAAATGTTGGAGAGGCTGTGGAGAAAAAGGAACCCTCATACACTGTTGGTGGGAATGTAAAGTAGTACAACCATTATGGAAGAAAGTATGGTGGTTCCTCAAAAAACTGAAAATAGAACTACCTTATGACCCAGAAATCCCTCTACTGGGTATATATCCCAAAAACTCAGAAACATTGATACGTAAAGACACATGCAGCCCCATGTTTATTGCAGCATTGTTCACAGTGGCCAGGACATGGAAACAACCAAAAAGCCCATCAATAGATGACTGGATAAAGAAGATGTGGCACATATACACTATGGAATACTACTCAGCCATAAGAAATGATGACATCGGAACATTTACAGCAAAATGGTGGGATCTTGATAACATGATACGAAGCGAAATAAGTAAATCAGAAAAAAACAGGAACTGTATTATTCCATACGTAGGTGGGACATAATAGTGAAACTAAGAGACATTGATAAGAGTGTGGTGGTTACGGGGGGGAGGGGGGAATGGGAGAGGGATAGGGGGTGGG
The DNA here is from genome assembly GCF_036850995.1 of Saccopteryx leptura. Taxonomy (NCBI): domain Eukaryota; kingdom Metazoa; phylum Chordata; class Mammalia; order Chiroptera; family Emballonuridae; genus Saccopteryx; species Saccopteryx leptura. The sequence goes on along the minus strand of NC_089503.1, from coordinate 322,406,630 downwards.
GAGGGGCACAAAGAAAACAAGATAGAAGGTGACAGAGGACAATCTGACTTTGGGTGGTGGGTATGCAACATAATTGAACGACAAGATAACCTGGACTTGTTATCTTTGAATATATGTATCCTGATTTATTGATGTCACCCCATTAAAAAAATAAAATTATTAAAAAAAAAAAAGAAAATTCAACATCTGTTCTTCCTTTTCTCTTTCCTAACAAAACCTCAAATTTGTTATGTAACCTCCCTCCCAAACTCAGGTCATGTGATTCATAGAACATAACCAGTAACAGAAAAATATTTGCAAGCACAATGCATAATGATATTTTTTCTCTTTTCTAAAAATACTTAATGTATGCCTAGCATATTCCTGTTAGAACAACTTAAGTGTAAGTGTCATTATTGTCACTAAAAATTAATGGCCAATGTCAGTTGCAGAGCAGAGTTTTGAACTGAGGTAGTTGAATACTGGATGTTTGACTTTTCAACTTTTCAGTGAACTGGCTTTTCAGGATTATGGGGTTATTTTTCACTATAATTTTCTTATTTATTTTGATGATCAATGTCAAACTTTTAGATATCAGGGAACTTTAAATACATAATAAGTAGTGTAGACCTCAAAGAACTTTTGTTTATGTGATGCATACATAATATGATTTCATGCATAAGAATATACAGCTAAAATATTAAAATAAAAAAATAATTTAAAATAATAAATTATTGTCAATAGAAGTAAGTTTCCATGAAAAAAAAACTGTATTTTACGAAACATAAAGAGAAAAGTGGAAATATTTTTTAATGTTTCAGATTTCTTTAATATGTTCCTATAAGAGGGCATCAGGGTTCTAAAATCTTCTTCAGTGTTCAGTCTGCTGAATTATGTTGATTTTTTTTAAAAAGCTACTTGAAAATGGACTTTAAAATGATATCAATAGCAATTATATAATCTGTTATAACCAATTGGTCTATCTTGCACTTTGAATTGCTATTTTACTCATGTGTGATTTGTTAACATTATATTTTTATCAGTTGAGAAATATTAGTTCTCGTGGTTATATAGGTCTTATAAAAGTTCATATGCTTTCTGATACAAAGATTTAAAATATGACATTTGTTTATCATACTTCCAATTATGTCAGCACAGTTTTTAAGTATCCAGGAACTTTTAAGTTTATTGTAGAAATTTTTCAATATTTTCCACTCAAGTTTTATTGTTGACAATGAGCACTATCATCATTTGTTTTCCTTAAAATAAACATTCATTTATACAAAAATGATTATATATCACACAAGTCTGAATAACCATTGTTTTCTCTTGTCAATATTTCTTTCAAGTAAAAATAATGTTTTGTGAAAATGTCAGCTAGTCCTTTTCCTAACTAAAGAAATCACAGTGGTGACTTTCCTCCAGATACCATGCCATTTTAGCATGCCGTGGAAGTGCTATATGTAAACTTTTCATTACATCAAAGAGAATAAATGTCCAACTTTGTATCTTAAAAATTTCTCCTAATTCCTGGGTTCTGTATATAAAAACCAGTAAGTTGAATTATTTTCTTTTGTAGAACAATTTGCTAAAATAATAAACTTAAGGATGTATATGTTAAGACACTAGGTGATTTTTCAAGGTAACAAAGTAATACAATTTGAAGTTTATATATTATATTTTTGGTACTTTTACAAAACATAAAACTGGTACAAAACATAAAACATTAAATAATTTGAGGATTGAATTGAATATCATTTTTATATATAGCTTTTATAATTATGAGTTATTTCAGCCAACATATTGAAAAGACATAGTATATACAATAGTAAGATATTTTAGTCTCAGAAAAAGAATAATCTTAAGTGTTGCATGTTGAATAGATTTGTATGGAAGAAACAAAGTAAAGTAAAATTGTAACTATGTATTACACTATATGTGAGAATAAAAAATATGTCTGAAAATATGGATACTCTAGTTTCATATAGTATATGCACTTATAACCATTTATTAGTTGAGGTCTTTTAAAAACAATAGGCAGTCTTATGTTAGAGATATTAGAATTCCATACATCAAGGGACAATGTTGAATTCCAGGCCAAAAAGAAGTGTTACATACAGTGGTTAATAAAAATAGCATTATGAGAGTGACATTCTTACCCTTTAAATAATATTATATCAAAGTAATATTGTATCAAAATAACATGAGTTATGTGTAACATTTAAAATTTTACATCACAGGCCCTGGCCGGTTGGCTCAGTGGTAGAGCGTCGGCCTGGCATGCAGGAGTCCTGGGTTCAATTCCCAGCCAGGGCACACAGGAGAAGCCCCCATCTGCTCCACCCCTCCCCCTCTCCTTCCTCTCTGTCTCTCTCTTCCCCTCCCGCAGCCAAGGCCCCATTGGAGCAAAGTTGGCCCCAGCACTGAGGATGGCTCTATGGCCTCTGCCTCAGGTGCTAGAATGGCTCTGGTTGCAACAGAGCAACGCCCCAGATGGGCAGAGCATCACCCCCTGGTGGGAATGCCGGGTGGATCCCGGTCGGGAGCATGCGGGATCTGTCTGACTGCCTCCCTGTTTCCAACTTCATAAAAATACAAAAAAAAAATAAAAATAAAAAAAAATAAAAGTTTTCATCACAAATATTGCCTTTGTCAAATACCACTCTTGAAGCCTCAATTTCTTGCATGTCATGCTTTAAATTTTTAAATATAAACTTTCCATTTGCCTTAAGATATAAGTACTTTTTTTTCACAAATATAGAGGCAAGGATTTATAATCTAGAAAGAGCAGAAAAAGTTTAAAACTTTATATCATTTAAAAAGTCATTAGAATGATTGTAACTTCTTCCAGATAAGATGTTGCCAGGAGCAGTAGATCTGTGTTCCTGACAACCTCTAAAGGAAATGGAAAAATTATTAAACCATATATTTAAAGCCATCATCAGTTTGTGGGGTGTGCACTAAAATTTCACAGATGAGAGAGCCATTAATAGATGAAATAATGGCAGGTAGATGTTCTTGGATTTTGTTTTGTTCTGTTTTCTGGAGGCTTTTGCCAAATTTTTGAGCACAGAAGCTCAGCCAACAAAGAATATGATGCTGGGGAAAATAACATCAAAACTATTAGAAGTTGCAAAAAGCTTGAATGACAGAAATAAGAGTAAAATGGTCTGGAGTGCACAAATTGGTTTTCTTGGGGGAGGGTGGATAAGGAGGGACAGTAGCTTTGCTGAATTCTTATACTATGAAGAAGGCTAAATTGTTAGGTCCAAAGCTTCTGTGCTAGGCAAAATACATTTAAAATAGAGTATATCAACAAAGAAATTAGAATGTTTAAAGTGTTTAGAAGTTGAAAATATCTAGAATGTTTTAAAAAGAATCTAATGAGAATCTATAATTAAAAGTAAAATATCTCTAATTATAAACTAAGTGAGTAAGTTTAACAGCAAATCGGAAACAGTACATTGTAATTTGAAAACATCATAAATTGTCCCTTGTTGGGTAAGCTCATATGCTTGTAGCATCATCCACATATGCCAAGGTTGTGGGTTCAATCCCTGGTCAGAGCACATCAATCAATGAATGCATAAATAAGTGAATCAGCAAATCAATATTTTTTTCTCTCACTCTTTTCTCCATTGCTCCCTCTCTAAAGTCAATAAAAAGTTATATAAAAAGAAAATATCATAAGTTTAAAGTGTGTAGAACATACTGAACATCATAGTTTACTGTAGCCAGGTTTATTAATTGCAAAGCAGCACTGTAAAGTAAAAAAATGTAAATCATACCGTCATATGTTGTGGACCATCTGTATACCAATAAACACATTAAAAATTATTAAAATAACATTAGTAGCCAATGAAATACAAAATGACATAATATTTTGGTAATATTTTAACTGACTATTGAAAATAAGTTGAACATATTAATGCAAATGTTTGTCAAGGTTTAAAGATTAATAAATATATATTTAAAGTATAGAAATGTACAACTATTCTTTTCCTTACAGTTTGACACAATTGATATGGACAAGGATTTACTTATAACAGTATAAAATTCTTAAATATTTATATACATATTAAGAGGTATAATACCTATGTATCTAATCCATACACCATAAATTTATATACAGAATATATTTATTTCCTTTGTATAAAATTATAAAATTAAAATTTATAGAAGTATCTTTTCAATGTTTTATTTTTTCTTCTGGCTTTTTATACTCTCTTTTCTTAGCATCTTTATTATTTTTACATTCTCTAGATTGGTTGAGATTCCTATGCCTTTTGTTTGAGAAAATCCTTTGAACTCAATCTGTTTGCCTTTGCTATGAATTGTCAAAGTTTATTATCAAAATCAAAAGACAATACAATATTCAAAGAATTGTGATCTGCATAGTGCAGTGATACCCTTTTTGAGGCTCATAGTTTGGAATTCCCTAAACACACTGAGGACTTTAATTCAGAAAACTAAACACTGCAATTTTAGCACTTCAAAATGGTGTCTATTGTATTGGTTACAACAAAATCCAAATTTAATGCTCTAATGCATTTAAGTGGGAATTTCAGCATCTTCTACAAAACTTTTACAACAATATCATTTTTATAAATTAAGAATATTCTCCCAGTTAGTGTTATCAAATTCTTTTTCTGGCCCTAAGAATTAAAAGTTGCCAGGATACATGGATAACAATGAAAAGAAATATATGCGCTAACATTTCATAGTTTTTTTTTTATAAATATGCAGAAGACCAAAAATATAAAAGTTATTATAAAGCAAATTATATTTTTAATGTCATAGACAAATAAAAGAGAACACATATTTGTGATATTTGTGATATGTGTTCTAAATTTACAGGCTCTAAATTTAGAAGTCATTAATTTAAATATTAAAATAAGTTATGTTTTTAAAAGTAAAAACTTTTAGGGAAAAAAATCACACATACACACTGAGCCTGGTTGAACTTAGAAAAATAAAATAAAATATGTTCAAAGAACTGAACCAATGAAGAAATATAAATTATTTAACTGCCTTTTAAGTAGTAATGGTAAAATATTTAGTATTGCTTTTATTTTTAACATGTGTTAAATGCCTGTTTCTACCAAGCTTTATTATAAGTGTATTGAATATATTAATTTATTTAATCATTTAAAGAGGAGAATAATGAGGCACTGAAGGATAAATTTCATTTTTAACATCTTACAATATTATTTGGAGATCAATAGAAATGAATTTGAAATTAAATTATTCTTTGGTAACTTCAAAGAATATGTGTGTGCATGTGTAAATACATATATGTATATGTATATATGTGTATATATTTGTACATATGTATGTATATAAATATATGTACAGGGGGTCTTTGGCTTATGACAGCGTCGTAACCTGAATTTTGGTGTAAGTCAAAACACTCCCTAGCCTAAGTCACTTACCTATCTTGACACAGTTACAAAATCATAATCTAGAACAAAAAAAGACAACTAAGCCACAGAAAAAGGAAAAAGACATAAATATACTATATTCTACACTGTATTGTAGTAACAGAAAAATTTGTCAAAAACTAAGTGTAAAAAAATGTCTTATCTTTATTTCTGTGATTGGCTTGCACAGTGGAAGGAGAATTGCAAGGTGGGAAAGAGTGACCTATTGGAAGGAGGAAACTGGAGAGACGGGGGAACCTGCAGAAGGTGCTGGAGATACTGGGTAAAGTGAATCAGGATTGCCTAAGGAATGTGCTGGAGATGATTCTACCTGTATGACATATCTTTCATCTCAAAAAGCAGCTGATGTAGAGGGTACAGAATCTATTGCAGGTCTCTCTACCTTCTTAAAGAATTGTTCCATAGATAGAGCATCAAACTGGGATGCAGAGGACCCAGGTTTGAAGCCCTGAGGTTGCGCAACTTGAGCACAGGCTCATCTGGCTTGAGTGTGGGCTAACCAGCTTGAGCACAAGGTTGCTGGCTTGAGCGTGGGATCATAGACATGATCCCATGGTCACTGTCTTGAGCCCAAAGGTCACTGGCTTGAAGCCCAAGGTCACTGGTTTGAAAAAGGGATCACTCAATCTGCTGTAGATTACCAGTTAAGGCACATTATGAGAAAGCAATCAATGAACAACTAAGGTGCCTCAATGAAGAATTGATGGTTCTCATCTCTAATCCTTCCTGTCTGTCTGTCCCTATCTTTTTCTCTCTCTGTCTGTCTCTCTGTCTCTGTCACACAAAAAAATAATAATAATGGAGAAAGGACCTGAACAGACATGTCTCTCATGCAAATATACAAACAACAAATAGATAAATGAGAAGATGGTCATCTTTGCTAGCTATTAGAGAAATGCAAATCAAAACTCCACGTCATACCTGCTAGATTGGTCTTTATCAATAGGGCAGGTAATAACAAATGTTGGAGAGGTTTTTTGGGGGGAAACATACATTCACTGTTGGTGGGAATGTAAACTATTATAGCCATTATGGAAGCAAGTATGGCTGTTCCTCAAAAAATTAAGAATAAAGCTACTGTATGACCCAGAAAACAAAAAACAAAAACAGAATTGTTCCAGGCTAGTCTGGAAGGTTGATGACTTCTTTTCTTCCAAAACCTGCCTATGGTATTGCAAGGCATCCATAACAGCTCTGTAGACCTTACTGAATCTGTCATCGTTGGGGTCCTCACCCTGAAATTTTTTCTGCCAAACCCTTGGTAGTAAATCTCTTGGGTTCTGGGGTTTCTATCTCTTCCTAGTCAATCAGCTGCTTTTCTACCTGAACAAGGTCCTCAGCAGACAGTTCCTGTCCATGTAAGTGAGCGTTGTAAACTCGAAATGTCATATGCCGTGACTGTCTTAACCTGAGGTCCCCCATATATGATTGTAAAGACTCAGCTAAAGCACTTCTTGAAATAGATAAAAACCAAAAAGAAAGCATGAAAATCAATTCACAGGAAAAGTATGAATAATTGTTTGCATTATTGTAGAATGATAAATATAATTTAGAACAGCAATGAATTGGCAGATTTCATTTAATCAGCACTTTAAAAAATATCAGTAATTTTTATTATGTCAATAAAAATAATGGCCTAAATGTAAGCATTCAGAGATTATTTTTGAATCATAAGATCAGACAAACTTTATAAATGCAGTAAATAACACATATAAAAATATTGTTAAATGTATATTTTTTTGCCTCCAGAAATTTTAATTTGTCAATACTTATTACTGGAAGAGACAGATAGTAAATAAAAGATTCTCACTAGTTCAGTGAGAATTGAGTCAAGAGTGAATAAAGAGGTTTACTTTTGCTAAGGATAGGAAAAGTTGTGGTTCTGAGCTTGGTGATGGGGAGTGGGGTGGCGAGGTGAGTGAGTATGCATATTGACATTAGTAAATTGAGCACCAGAAGCACTTAAGACATCTTCATTCTGGAGAGGCCTTCTTTCTTTTATGTTTTAGAAATAAAGAATAATGATATGACAGTTTGACACTGAGAATGTCATCTATTTTGAACATTTGTGTGTATTCATTTTTTTTTAAATGTTGCAAATTCTGTATATAAACTGTGAAAAAAATTATAATGAAACTATCTGTAATACAGTTACCCAGAACGTTATTCCTTTTGCAAAAATCTCTTGTACCTAGTGTTCACTGAACAAAGATAAGACAACTTACACCTACAGTCTGCAGGGAGTGATTCTTTGTTTTACCATGAATGAAGGAATAGTGACAAAGCCATTCATCTCTGCTACTCTCCTGGATAAAAAAAGAAATTAATATTCATTATGATGTTCACCTTCTCTTTATGAAGGCTCTTTGAGAACACTTGCCAGCAGTGAGGAATGTTCAACTATATATTAGCTGTCTTTTATAAAGGACTACTTCAGGGCCACTGTAATCATCAGTAAATAATAATCGAAGTCTCCCAACTGTAGTGAGGTACAAACCTATTAGATAAATTTTATAAAATAATTTCAGCTGTTTTCTCTTCTGTAAAACTGATTAATTGTTACTTTTATTTTTAAAACATTTTAATTTGGGGTTCAGGGGTTCTACGAGTATGCAACAATACATGGATATTGCGTGGGCAGACTATTTCACATCTCTCTTAATTGGAAACTTTTGTTATATAGAATTTATATTTTGCTGTTGGACTACTTTTTCACTTAAAGCTATTAAGTAAATTTAGTGAAGTTCGCAATTTTATTTGTCACGTTGAAGAATGATTTATACTTTTTCCAATACAACTATCAAAATAAAATTTTAACTAAGGTATATAAATTTTCTTTTTTTTTCTTTAAAATTACTGAATTTTGCCTCAGATTTCATGGAGTGATGAATTACCAAGGGACTGGGAAAAATAATGGTTGAAGAGTCTTTACACAAGTACACCATTTTTCATTTTCTCTCCTGACACTGAACTCCTTTATTCTTAAAACATAGTCAAATAATGTAAATTATGTAGTCTGTACATTATATTACCAGATCGTATACCTTCTCTGTAGTTTTCTTGCCTTGAGACTATGTTAAAACCTTTTCTTTCTTTACATCTACTCTGATCGTCTCAGATCTGCTAGGTCATAGTCACAACCATGACAGTCTTTCCTCTTTTACTCTCAGATTTTGCTTTGTCCAGGATTAGATACATTTTTGATATATTATTCCAAGAGAAAAATCAAAATTATATTATATAATAATTAATTTTCACAGGCAATATATACAGAATTCTAAGCATCAATAATTACTCCTATCCACCTTTATTCTAATCTGGTATTTATATATCTGATCTCTCTAATTAAGGATGAACCAATGTTTTTTTCTGAAAAGTATACTAGTAATCACTTTTTTAAATTGTATTCTTACCTTGATAAGTGTTTTAAGTTTTTAGGTAGATCCTCATATTGATTTTAATTTTTCAAAGTATGTGTAGATTATTCCATATTAAAATGACTTATAGGTAGAGCTTTATTAGATTTATATTCTGTTGTGCATTTGCTCCTATTTACTGGAAGACATTGGGAAGAATTGTGTACTCTGAAAGGAGTCCTTGAAGAGAAGGGTGCTGCCCATTTAGATTACCAAAGACATGTGAATCTACTAGCTTTTGGTGGTGACTAATAACAAACAATTAAAAGCAAGAAAACCATGATCAAGTTAAAAATACTGGCTTTACAAACATGGAGTGATATAAATATGTTATATAAAATACAGTGTTTATCCAAATGTGAACGAATAATGAATCGGTTCTTTATTTTATAGTGAGAAATATATCAAGAGAATATAAGGCAATCATTTTTATTATAATTCCAATAAAATTTGAAGCCCTCAAGATTTCTGCATAGAGCTTTGTAGAGAGATAAGTGCTTAATTTCTTTCTCTTGATTGAGCAATTGCATTCCTCTTAAATGCTTCAGAGTCTTTTGATAACTGTCCTCATATAAAGGATGATTTCACCAATCACACATTTCATTATCTGAGTTTGCATCTTATTGCTGGCTTTTTATGACCATACATTTAAATTATTTCTTATGAGCACCCTTCTATACTTTATAAACAATTTTGCACAATTAATAAAGACATCAATTTACAAAATGTTTGCTTAATAACAATCAGATTCTGAAACAGAGTTCACACATTCAAAATGTTTTCTTGTTAATGTTTCAGCATTTACTAGGTTTATTTTCAGATTTTACCTCCTTGGAGATACACAGATTCCCTGCTAATATGCAGTTGTTTTTATTGTCTGACTTTCTAGTTGTACCAACTACTGGAAATTATGAGAAAATTTTAAGACAAAATGTAGTTTCCACTGATCCTAACATGTGCACTAGCAGTCCTTAGGTCTAATGCTTTGAAACTTAAGCAGACCTGTGTCCAATAATAGCTCTAAAATAAGCTTTTATCATTCCACCCAATATGTTGTAGTGGAGATGTTTGTGGAACATTTTGCTTATCCTTTGATTCTTCCAACTCATTCTGTTTCTAGTTTCTGATCTGGATTTGAAAAGATGGTTGGTTTATTCTGCCCTTTGTTTTATATAACTATAATAGCATTCTATTGTTGCAATAACAAATGACCAAATTTAGCAGCTCAAAAACATGCTCATTTATTACCTCAGAGTTCTATAGGGTACAGCATGGGTCTCACTAGGCTAAAATCATAATGTTGGCAAGGCTGTCTATCTTACTGGAGGCTCTAGGGATAAGTCCAACCCAAACTCATTCAGAGAGTTAGCAGAATCTGCTTCTTGCTCTTGTAAAGGCTGAGGTCTCGGTTGCTTTCCTATTTGTCAACTGAGGGCCACTTGTAGCTCCCTGAGGTCTCTCTCATCTCTCTACATAAACCCTTGCATCTGAAGCCCCATAATGCACGCTCTGTTCTTCTGACACTTGAAAACTACTGACGTTGCCTTCTGCGCATGTCACTGACTTCCCCCTTCTATTACATTTCTTTGCCTCTAAAAGGTTAGGCAACTAAATTGGGTCCACCTGAATGATCCAGTATAATCATTCTATTTTAAGGTCTGTAATTTTAATAACATTTGCAAAGTCTCTTTTGCCATGCAATGTTACTTTTTCCTCAGATTTCAGGGATTAAGTCATGAACATCTTTTGAGGATCATTCTGCCTACTACAATTACATAATGCCTCAACATACATTCTTTATAGTATGAGTAAATAAAATTATACAGTATTGGTAACAGAAATTATAAAATTATATTTTATGCACTTATTAATTCAATATTTTATTAACATACATTTATACATGGATGTCTTACTATTCCTAAAAGTTACGTTTCTTTGAAGTGAATGTATATTATCCTAAAGGTTTCTCTTATTTACCTAGAATATTTTATTCTTCTTAAGTTCAAATACCGAAATGTAAAGAGAATTCCTGCTTTTGTTACTACAACTATTCTATAATATATATATGAAGTTTTTAATTTTTAATAGCATATTATATGAAATACTGGAAAAATTATGGTATGCATCAGTGACATAATATTGATCTGATTGTCTCAGTTAAAAGTCAAATTTTACTATTCTGTTATTTATCTGATCTAACTATGGTGTGATAAGAAGAACAGGAATAGTAATAAATTTATTATGAGGAAAAAGCATTACAGTTTTAAATCTGTCAAATTAAGATTATGGCAAAGGATGGTTATTAATATTTTATAAATCACTGAACAAGTGTAAACTTTAAGCATTATTCTGGTTGTAGTTTCTATCCTACACTATTTATCCATTCAGTCAACCATTATATGCTGTATATTATATACCTACAATATGCCAGATACAATCATAGAATTTGAAGGAAAAAGATGAAAAAAAGACTATCTGCACCCTGTTAATATGGAACATGAATTCTAGTTAGTGACTTTTATTAGGGACTGTATAATTACTGAAAGCAGAAGATAAAGGATTTAATGTGACCAAAGTTATTCACATGGTATAGAATTTGGAATAATAAAACAATAGCAACAGTGATTAACCTTTGAGAAAAGCACTCTAAAAGACACCCAGAAGGAAGGTAACACTGTATAAAACAAGGAAAACAGATAATTAGGAAAAGAATCAGGAGACAATAATAGTATTTGAAGAGCTAAATTTGGAAAGCATTTACAATGTAGAAGTATTGAATTTAATAAACAAAAAGACTTCCAAACTCAAATATCAGAAAGGGCATGGTTAAATGAATAATTTCATATAATTCTGGTTGTATAGACTCTTTGAAAGGCAATTTGCTGATGCTCAGTATCAAAATTTTTGGCCCTGGCCGGTTGGCTCAGTGGTGGAATGTTGGCTGGCAGATGGAAGTCCCAGGTAAAATTCCCAGTCAGAGCACACAAGAGAAGTGACCATCTGTTTCTCCATCCCTCCCCTTTCCCTTTCCCCTTCTCTAGATTCTCCTGCAGCCATTGGTTCAAGCAAGTTGGCCCCTAGTGCTGAGGATGCCTGTATGACTTCACTTCAGTTGCTAAAATAGCTCAGTTGCTGAGCAGCAGCGCAGCAGCCCCAGATGGGCATAGCATCTCCTGGTAGGAGGATTGCCAGGTGGATCCTGGGTGTGGAGCATGTGGGTGTCTGTCTCTCTGCCTCCCTGCCTCTCATTTAATAAAAAGGAAATACAGTTTTTAAAATGTTTGAATAACAAGGTCCTATGAATCCACAATTGTGTTTTTGGTATATATCCTGGTGCAGTGTTCATACAGGAGCACAGAATTTTGTAGAAAGATAATTTTTTTTAGTATTTTTGGTCATCACTGTTAATAAAAAGACATACTTGCCAGCAAAAGAAAAAGACAATCAAATGTTAAAATCAGTACTATTCTGAGCTAGTGGATATATTCTATACCTGTTCAATAATCCTAGATATAATTTGAAAAAGACTATCAAATGTCAAAATCAGGACTATTCAATAGTGTTCTGAGCTAGTGGATATATTCTATACCTGTTCAATAATCCTAGATATAGTTTGAATATAAGTAGGTTAAAATATGACTTGAGAATGACGTCACGGAAATGGCGCCGTGAGCAGCGCGACTGACAGATCTCCCCAAAATCACAACAAATTTATCAACTAGAAACAGGAAAATTTATCCTCGGAGCATTCCGGAATTCCACACAAACTGAAAGCGAAAGGACTGTTATCACTTGAATCTGAGAGAAGAGGGTGTGGAGGAAGCTACCACAGGGACGTTCATTCAAGCCACGAGGAAGTGCGCCTGTGGTGAGTCAGCCCACACTTGGGAGCCGCGAGCAGCAGCCGCGAGCAGCCGCCGCGAGCAACCGCGAGCAGCCGCGAGCAGCCAACGGCGCGCGCCCGGTTCGGTTGCGGTTGCAGAGCGAGCACCGCCCACACTCCGGAGCGGCGAGCAGCCACTGGCGCGCCCGGTCCGGTTGCAGAGCGAGCACCGCTAACGTTCCCAGCTGCCCGCGCACTGCGAGTGAGAGTCGCCAGCCACCGGTGACCGGAGCACCCCATTCGCGCGTGTACCCTGGGCATTCCACGCGCCCAGAGCGCCCTGCTGGCCCGCACACCCAGGGTGCCCCATCATCCTGCGCCCGGTGCGCCCCAGCCGCCAGCAGCGGGGAGAGCGGGAGAGGCCCCAGGGCGGTATTCCCTACTTGGGAGATTCTCTCCGTGGGCGGGGCACCTCACCCAGCCATTCAAGCTAACAATCAAGCATTGGGGGAGGGGCGAGCGCAGGCAGCCTGAAATACCTTCGGGAGCACAGCTGCGACCCAATCACTGAAATTAGCTTAACCCGTGAAATCTGCGCACCCTCGGTTCTAATTGATAAGATCTCTCTCAGTTCAGCGACCCAAGACAAGAGGCGTGATATTTTTTAGTGCCTCTCGCTAAAGGGGCGGGGGCAACTTCTGATTGATAGAGCCTCCATATTCAGGAAAAAACGCTAACAAGAAGGACTTGGCAGATAATAAGATCTATACTACACTAGTCGCAAGCAGAGACTAGTGCCTCTTCTTCCCAGCCGAAACAGGCTACAAAGTGTGGAAAGCCTGGGTTGAGAGGCCCAACTGAATGCTAGGCGCTGAACAGTCACCTTTACAACAATTGACTCCCACCCCCGCCTGATTACACTGGAGGCCCTGACTGACAGAGCCTTTCCCAAAGCCTTGCACTGAGTGGGGATAGAGTGGGGATTTCCCAGCTCTTTGAGCCTCTTACTCCCCAGGCAGAAGCAGTTGCAGCCTTATAGCTGGATCACCAGGCTGCTAATTCAGGAAGGGGGGACTAGGAGAGAGAATCCAGGAAAGCAAACTCTCTCATCGTTGGACCCTGCAAACGCCAACAAGCCTTGACTACCAGCAAGACTAAAGCCAATTATATGACATTGCCATAGAATCCCATCAACTGCAAATCCCTACCTAAGTGTGACACAGGGGCAGAGCCTGGGGTAGAGTCACCGACCAGGAAGAGGGAGAGAAAAGAAAAAGGAAGAAGTTAACATCTCAAAATCAAGAAAAATCCACAGACTTTACAACTTGTTCCACTAATTTTTTTTTGTTGTTGTTGTTTGTTTCTTCTATCTTATTGCCTTTAATTCCTCCACCTCGGTCCTTCTATTCTCTGCCCATCTTATGCTTCCCTTTTCTTGAACTACACTACCCATAAGTGTTATATTTTATTTCTCTTCCTCATCCTCACCCTCCTTTAAGGTTATACTCCAAAACACTTAACTCTCACTCTCTCCTCTTTTGTTTTATTTTGTTTTGCTTTATCTTGTTTTTTTCTCTTCCTTTTTTATTTCTTCCTTTGTTTTTCTCTTTTTCTTATTTTTTCCTTTCTATTCGTTTTTTCTTTTCTCGTTTTACTTTCATCCCATTTAATCCTCAATCACGAACAAATTAGTTAATTTGGGACTCAAGGCTTTTTTTGGCTTTATTTTTCTTTTTCGCTTTTGTTTTTGTTTTTTTTCTTGTTTGTTTATTTTTGTGGCATTTTGGGTCCTCACAACCCAAGGTGTCCATTGTATTTAGTCTTTGCTCCACTTAATACAACAGATTTTTACTTATCATTTTTATTTTTTTCTTCTTTATTATTCTTTTTTTTGTCCTTTTTTCTGGTTCCCTCTTATCCCTCTCATTATATCTCTTAGTTGACCATCACTCACAAGCAAATCATCTTATGCTTGTCTAAGATATTCTTCCTTTTTTTTTTTTTTTTTTTGCATTTAATAGGTCCCTACTCCCCTTTTTTTGCCCCTTGAACTCTTCACCCCAAATCAGGCCCTCCATTATAGGCACGATATTTCCCTGAGGAGCGGAGAGGAGAGAAAGAGAAGAAAGAAAAAAAGGGGAAAATAATAAATTATTACTGTTTTTTTTTGTGGGGTGTTTTACCTTTTTTTTTTTTTTTTTTTTTTACTTTTTACTCTTTATTAATTCTAATTAGTGCTATCAATGAGACCACCCTCAGATGCCAATAAGAAAGAAGAAATCGAATATTATGGATACAAAAAAAAGAGAGGTAACACAAATAGATGTGGAAAAATCTATGGAGAAAAGACTTAACATATTGGAAGCCTTGGAGCTAAATGACAGAGAATTTAAAATAGAAATCTTAAAAATACTCAGGGATATACAAGAAAACACAGAAAGGCAATATAGGGGGATATCAGAAAACAACTCAATGAACACAAAGAATATATTACCAAGGAAATTGAAACTATAAAAACAAATCAAACAGAAATGAAAAACTCAATTCACGAGCTGAAAAACGAGATAACAAGCTTAGCTAGCAGAACAGCCCAGATTGAAGATAGGATTAGTGAAATAGAAGACAAACAACTTGAGGCACAACAGAGAGAAGAAGAAAGAGACTCAAAAATAATAAAAAACGAGAAAGCCCTACAGGAATTGTCTGACTCCATCAGAAAGAATAACATAAGAATAATAGGTATATCAGAGGGAGAAAAAAAAGAAAATGGAATGGAGAATATACTCAAACAAATAATAGACGAGAACTTCCCAAGCCTGTGGAAAGAACTAAAGCCTCAAATTCAAGAAGCAAACAGAACACCAAGTTTTCTTAACCCCAACAAACCCACTCCAAGGCACATCATAATAAA
Source organism: Saccopteryx leptura (assembly GCF_036850995.1). Classification (NCBI taxonomy): domain Eukaryota; kingdom Metazoa; phylum Chordata; class Mammalia; order Chiroptera; family Emballonuridae; genus Saccopteryx; species Saccopteryx leptura. Next base: position 322,391,060 of record NC_089503.1, on the reverse strand, counting down.
GATGACACAAACCAATGACAAAGAAAAAATTCTCAAGGCAGCCAGGGAAAAGAAGAGTACAACATAAAGGAAGGCCTATTAGATTATCATCAGATTTCTCAGCAGAAACTCTACAAGCTAGAAGAGAGTGGACCCCAATATTTAAAGCCCTGAAAGAGAGGAACTTTCAGCCACGAATACTATACCCATCAAAGCTATCCTTCAAGTATAAAGGAGATATAAAAACATTCACAAATACAGAAAAGATGAGAGAATTTATCACGAGAAAGCCCCCACTCCAGGAAATACTAAAGGGGGTTTTCCAACCAGATTCAAAGAACAAAAGAAAACAACACCACAAATAACAGCTCCACCAAGAACACAATAAAACCAAACTTAAACTGTGACAACAAAGGAAAAAAAAAGGGGGGAGAGAATGGAGATTAACAGTAGCAAAAGACGATGAAGTGCAGAAATACTTATAAGATAGGGTACTACAATGAATATGGTAGGTACCCTTTTCATTACTTAATGGTAACCACCCTAGAAAAAACCACCACAAAAACACATGACTTAAAAAAGGTAGCAACAGAGGAAAGAAGTATGGAACACAAACAAACAGAAACAAATGATAGAAAAACAAAAGAGAAGAATCAAACTAGATACAAAACTAACAGAAAGCAATTTATAAAATGGCAGTAGGGAACCCACAAGTGTCAATAATTACACTAAATGTAAATGAATTAAACTTACCAATAAAAAGACACAGAGTAGCAGAATGGATTAAAAAAGAAAATCCAACTATATGCTGCCTACAAGAAACACATCTAAGCAACAAGGATAAAAACAAATTCAAAGTGAAAGGCTGGAAAACAATACTCCAAGCAAAAAACACCCCAAAAAAAGCAGGTGTAGCAATACTCATATCTGATAATGCTGACTACAAGACAGAAAAAGTACTCAGAGACAAAAATGGTCATTTCATAATGATTAAGGGGACACTGAATCAAGAAGACATAACAATCCTTAATATATATGCACCAAACCAAGGAGCACCAAAATATATAAGACAGCTACTTACTGACCTTAAAACAAAAACTAACAAAAATACAATCATACTTGGAGACCTCAATACTCTGCTGACGGCTCTAGATCGGTCATCCAAACAGAGAATCAATAAAGAGATAGTGGCCTTAAACGAAATACTAGAACACCTGGATATGATAGACATCTACAGGACACTTCATCCCAAAGCGACAGAGTATACATTTTTCTCTAGTGTACATGGAACATTCTCAAGAATTGACCATATGTTGGGCCACAAAGACAATATCAGCAAATTTAGAAAAATTGAAATTGTACCAAGCATATTTTCTGATCATAAAGCCTTGAAACTAGAATTCAACTGCAAAAAAGAGGGGGAAAAACCCACAAAAATGTGGAAACTAAACAACATACTTCTAAAAAATGAATGGGTCAAAGAAGAAATAAGCGCAGAGATCAAAAGATATATACAGACAAATGAAAATGAAAATACGACATATCAGAATCTCTGGGATGCAGCAAAAGCAGTAATAAGAGGAAAGTTCATATCACTTCAGGCCTATATGAACAAACAAGAGAGAGCCAAAGTAAACCACTTAACTTCACACCTTAAGGAACTAGAAAAAGAAGAACAAAGACAACCCAAAACCAGCCGAAGAAAGGAGATAATAAAAATCAGAGCAGAAATAAACGAAATAGAGAACAGAAAAACTATAGAAAAAAATCAATAAAACAAGGAGCTGGTTCTTTGAAAAGATCAACAAAATTGACAAACCCTTGGCAAGACTTACCAAGGAAAAAAGAGAAAGAACTCATATAAACAAAATCCAAAATGAAAGAGGAGAAATCACCACGGACACCGTAGATATACAAAGAATTATTGTAGAATACTATGAAAAATTATATGCCACCAAATACAACAATCTAGAAGAAATGGATAAATTCCTAGAACAATACAACCTTCCTAGACTGAGTCATGAAGAAGCAGAAAGCCTAAACAGACCAATCAGCAGGGAGGAAATAGAAAAAACTATTAAAAACCTCCCCAAAAATAAAAGTCCAGGCCCAGACGGTTATACTAGTGAATTCTATCAAACATTCAAAGAAGACTTGGTTCCTATTCTACTCAAAGTCTTCCAAAAAATTGAAGAAGAAGCAATACTTCCAAACACATTTTATGAGGCCAACATAACCCTCATACCAAAACCTGGCAAGGATGGCACAAAGAAAGAAAACTACAGACCAATATCTCTAATGAATACAGATGCTAAAATTCTAAACAAAATACTGGCAAACCGAATACAACAAAATATTAAAAAAATAATACATCATGATCAAGTGGGATTCATCCCAGAATCTCAAGGATGGTTCAACATACGCAAAACGGTTAACATAATACACCATATCAACAAAACAAAGAACAAAAACCCCATGATCTTATCAATAGATGCAGAAAAGGCTTTTGATAAAATACAACACAATTTTATGTTTAAGACTCTCAACAAAATGGGTATAGAAGGAAAATATCTCAACATGATAAAGGCCATATATGATAAACCATCAGCCAACATCATTTTAAACGGCATAAAACTGAGGACTTTCTACCTTACATCAGGAACAAGACAGGGTTGTCCACTCTCTCCACTCTTATTTAACGTGGTGCTAGAAGTTCTGGCCAGAGCAATCAGACAAGACAAAGAAATAAAAGGCATCCATATCGGAAAAGAAGAAGTAAAGGTATCACTTTTTGCTGATGATATGATCCTATACATCGAAAACCCGAAGGACTCCACAAAAAGATTATTAGAAACAATAAACCAATACAGTAAGGTCGCAGGATACAAAATTAACATACAGAAGTCCATAGCCTTTCTCTATGCCAACAATGAAATATTAGAAAACGATCTCAAAAAAATAATCCCCTTCACGATTGCAACAAAAAAAATAAAATACCTAGGAATAAACATAACAAAGAATGTAAAGGACTTATATAATGAAAATTACAAAGCATTGTTAAGGGAAATCGAAAAAGATACAATGAGATGGAAAAATATTCCTTGTTCTTGGATAGGAAGAATAAATATAATCAAAATGGCCATATTACCCAAAGTAATATACAAATTTAATGCAATTCCCATCAAAATCCCTATGAGATTTTTTAAAGAAATGGAACAAAAAATCATCAGATTTATATGGAACTATAAAAAACCCCGAATAGCCAAAACAATCCTAAGGAAAAAGAATGAAGCTGGGGGCATTACAATACCTGACTTTAAACTATATTATAGGGCCACGATAATCAAAACAGCATGGTATTGGCAGAAAAATAGACACTCAGACCAATGGAACAGAATAGAAAGCCCAGAAATAAAACCACATATATGGTCAAATAATCTTTGATAAAGGGGCCAACAACACACAATGGAGAAAAGAAAGCCTCTTCAACAAATGGTGTTGGGAAAACTGGAAAGCCACATGCAAAAGAATGAAACTCGACTACAGCCTGTCCCCGTGTACTAAAATTAATTCAAAATGGATCAAAGACCTAAATATAAGACCTGAAACAATAAAGTACATAGAAGAAGACATAGGTACTAAACTCATAGACCTGGGTTTTAAAGAACATTTTATGAACTTGACTCCAATGGCAAGAGAAGTGAAGGCAAAGATAAATGAATGGGACTACATCAGAATAAAAAGTTTTTGCTCAGCAAGAGAAACTGATATCAAAATAAACAGACAGCCAACTAAATGGGAAATGATATTTTCAAACAACAGCTCAGATAAGGGCCTAATATCCAAAATTTACAAAGAACTCATAAAACTCAACAACAAACAAACAAACAAACAATCCAATAAAAAAATGGGAAGAGGACATGAATAGACACTTCTCCCAGGAAGAGATACAAATGGCCAACAGATATATGAAAAGATGCTCAGCTTCATTAGTTATTAGGGAAATGCAAATCAAAACTACAATGAGATACCACCTCACCCCTGTTAGATTAGCCATTATTAACAAGACAGGTAATAGCAAATGTTGGAGGGGCTGTGGAGAAAAAGGAACCCTCATTCACTGTTGGTGGGACTGTAAAGTAGTACAACCATTATGGAGGAAAGTATGGTGGTTCCTCAAAAAACTGCAAATAGAACTACCTTATGACCCAGCAATCCCTCTACTGGGTATATACCCCAAAACCTCAGAAACATTGATACGTGAAGACACATGTAGCCCCATGTTCATTGCAGCACTGTTCACAGTGGCCAAGACATGGAAACAACCAAAAAGCCCTTCAATAGAAGACTGGATAAAGAAGATGTGGCACATATACACTATGGAATACTACTCAGCCATAAGAAATGATGACATCAGATCATTTACAGCAAAATGGTGGGATCTTGATAACATTATAAGGAGTGAAATAAGTAAATCAGAAAAAAACAAGAAGTACATGATTCCATACATTGGTGGAACATAAAAACGAGACTAAGAGACATGGACAAGAGTGTGGTGGTTACCAGGGGTGGGGGGAGGGAGGACAGGGGGAGAGTTAGGGGGAGGGGGAGGGGCACAGAGAACTAGATAGAGGATGGCGAAGGACAATCTGACTTTGGGCGAGGGGTATGCAACATAATCTAATGACAAAATAACCTAGACATGTTTTCTTTGAATATATGTACCCTGATTTATTAATGTCATCCCATTACCATTAATAAAAATTCATTTAAAAAAAAAACAAAAAAAAAAACAAACAAAAAAAATATGACTTGAAAATATATTATATATGTACACATATATACATGTACATATTTAAACAGTAAGTGCAGAATAATACACACATTACAATGCAGTATTGTAAAAAGTACAGTTCTATATTTTTATGTACACACATGTAAAGTTTAAAAATATATGGCTAATAAGTTAATTTGACTTTTTGTTAAAGCAACTGATGAATAGGAGCATTCTTTAGTAAATGATTCATTTAATTGGTTTAGAATTTTTAAAACTCACTTAAGTAAAACTTTGTAATAGAGTTATAACTGTATTTTCATAATTCAATTAGTACAATCAAGATTTAAATTATACTATAGTTATTGTGTTTTTATGAATATGTCAATTTTTATTGATCTTAAAAACAATAAATACTATTTCTATATTTATCTTGTAAACCAATCTTAGTACTTACATGTTTTCATTTCTAAGAGAGTGGATATTAAATGATTTCACTGCAAGAAAAATAAATGGTAATTAAATGACATGATAGAGGTGTTAGCTTATTCTAACACCTCTATTACTTTGCAGTATATATGTATCAAGTCAACGCAAGTTACATTTTAAACTTACACAATGTTATGTGTCAGTTTTATATCAATAATATTGAAAAAGAATTTATACTTTTCTTCTTTCCTATATGAGTCTTGCTTTAGTTCATTTGAATTACTTCATGTGGCTTCACATTTCATCATTCTTACATATCAAGCACAGACCATTCAAAGCCAATTCACATTTCTTTCATGTAGCACAGTAATGCTGCAAAAAATTCCATGTAGTGTCCATTTCATGGTTAGCAGGATATTTTCTCTAAAATTACATGATTTTAGTGTCTTTTAATTTCTTTTTCTGTGAATCAGTCACTAAATAAAAACAAATTATATTTTAATTGCATTCCTCAAAGGGTAGGTTATATCCAATGATTAATATTTTGCATGGAAATATTTATATTTATTTTATTTTCTAGGAAGCACTTTTATATTTGTCAAACATTTCTCATTGTTTAAGTATATGGGACAAGTTTTAATTTAAACAGAATCTTAAAATCAAGAGATTTTGAATATCATTTTTCATTAAAAGTTCTAATTATATACCTTTTACTGAGATCTTATCCTATGACTGATAAGGATTGAAAATTTACATTTTTGGTTATAAGTTATAAAATAGTTGTTTTGCAAATATTTCAAAGTACTCTTTTATGAGTGGGTTTGAGTTCTTATGTGGTAGTTAAACCATTCCAAATTATTATACTTCCTGTTAATACTTAGAAATATTGCTTTAATTAAATTCATAGAATGCACAAAATTACCTAATTTTTCAAGAAAAAATAAATATTTCTGATATCAACCCCAATTTTCACAAAGTATATATACCAAATATATTTTATTTAATTTTAAATGCATAGCTAATAATTAAGAGAAAATGGTCATTTCAAAAACATTATAATATTATAAGTATATAACAGAAAGAACAATAAATATTTCTCCACAATTCTAAACTTAAAAATAACTTTAACTCTGATTATTGAAAGAAAATGTAAAATTTCTGCATAATTATATAAAATCATTTTGACTTATTATTATTTTTATAATGTGAATATAAAGTTTAACATATTGCTTTGATTCTTTAGGAACAGAAATATTTATTTATGAGTGATTAATACATGCTCATCCTATTATTTTTTATAAATTTTATAATATTAGTATATGGCAATTATATTTTAATATTTAGAAATTTTCTATGCATAAAAATTTAATAAAAATATTATAATACATTATCTGCCATAAAATATAGTTTTTACTCTTATATACATACAAATGCACAAAACTACTTTTTAATTCCTTACACATTTAATCTTCTGCACCAGCCCCAATATACAGGTACTCCTCCATCTAAGATGAACATCAAAAAAAGATGCTAAGTAAATATTTTGTAATTCACTATCTATTATATTTAATGGAGTATTCTTATTTAAGTAAAGTGTTATATTTAACAGTATTTTTTCATTGACTACTTTTCCAGAGAAAAAATAGGAGGTTGTGAGCTCTTCTCACTTATTTAAACAATGTAGCCATTACTAAAAGGTACAAAAAGAAAGTCAGTTTATAATGAAAGGAAGAAATAATATTGTCTCTATTCATAGCTGCTATTATCATGTATTTATAAAATCCTAAGGGATAAAAAGATACTGCTAAGATTAGTAAGATTTCAGACACATGTGCGCGCGCGCGCACACACACACACACACACTCATAAACATCATTTATCAACCCACATTCAAATGCATAGAAGTTTTTTGGTTCTTGTTGTTTTCATATTTGTTTTATTTGTAGAGGAGAAAATATTTTGTGAGAAACTAAAAAATGATTAAGCAAAAAAATACATTTAAGAAAAAAAAAGTGCTGGGATATATTCTATCCACAGCTGGTTTGGGCGTTACATTATACTGTTAGGCTGTAAGAAAGGGCAAACATCATAAGGTCACTTAAAGATGGTGTGATATCTGGACTATGATCAGAAAATAATTTTGTGATGTATCTGTTCAGTGTGTCTGTATTTCTTTTATCTCAAATAGACTTTGATAAAATTATTCTTAGACCTAAGTCATGATCAAACTGCTGAATTAACTAGAATTTCTGTATAGGACATTCATTCTTCACATAGTTTTAAATCTAAGCTTGTATTTATTAGTAGTACTATTGTATTTGGAAGCATAGTCTCCCCCCCCCCACCTCTTTGGTAAATGCGAGTTCAGATTTTACTTGATAAGTAAGATAGATTAATCTTTAGCTTTTTTACTTGACTATATTAATCAGTTTGCTTAGCTGAGCTGGAAAGACCTTGAGGAAATCATTTGCCTGTCTGGCACTTCGGTGCTCCTCCCCTCAGTAGTCTAACCTGTGTTCTTGTGCAGCACAGCATCCGGATCCCGCACGAAGTGGAAGCTCCCAGACCTTTGAGCGTCTAGGACTATACCAATCACACCATTGTTTAGTATATTTCACATTTTATAAACTGTAGGAATTTTACTGGAAATAAGAAAGTATAGATCAAGAATTAAGAGTACTAATACTAAATTCAGACAAATATAAATTTGTACCCTGGTTTTGTTGTTGCTGGCTGGGTAATCTCTGACAATTTATTTAAAATCTCGAGACTCATTTTTCTCTCTTATAAAATGGAGTTAAAATGGTTTATGTTTAAAGTAATTTGAATCGCTTCATTAATAATGGTTCAAAAATATTTTATGTAATATATTTTATTTTAAAAAACCTAAAGTTAATTGGCATCATGAACAATGTGTGTTAGCAATTTAACATTTTTAAAAATCAATTGATAACTGAATAAAGTGATTTTCTGTGTTTTATTCCTCTTTAAGAAATGAGAACCATAACGATTTATTTGCAGCTCCATTATTTAATGTTACTTATAATGAAATTGTCAGGAAGACCTAAATTATTACCATAACCAATAAGACTTAAGTTAATAATCAGCACTGTTATTTTGTCCTGTGTGGTTAAATTAAAAAGTCACACCAGATATCATTTATTTAGCTCTGTGGATGTTTTCACTTACTTAATTTTGAGTCACAGAATTAGTACATGAGAGCACACATAATACTGTGTTTTCATTCAGTTAGGTGGGTGAAGATAGGTGTGTCTTATATATATAGAAAAATTGAGATGCTTAATATTCTGCCGCTGATATTATATACATTTACTCTTGAATGTTTCAAAGTACATTTCCCAAGAATTTATAACCATGATACAATTATCAAAATCATTAAATAAAACATTGATACACTAAATTTATAAAATCAATTGGATACATTCAAACTCATCAGTTTCACCATTAAAGTATTTATTAGCTGTTTTTTTTCCCAATGCTGTTTCCAGTTTAGACCATTTATATTGTTAATCTATATTTCTTTAGTTTCCTTTAATCTGTAGGAGTTCATTCACCTTTTCTTAGATTTCATGACTTGACATTTAGGAAAAAAATTGGTTTTGATTCATGCTTGCTAATGATCCTATTTAAATGATGCATTTTCTGAAAGCATTATCACAGAAGAAATGCCGTGTCCTCCTCAATGACTGATAAGGGGGTGCATACTGTCAGCTTGTCCTATTACTGGTGATGTAAACTTTGATGATTTGCCTAAAGTTATTTTAGCTGGGTTAATTCTCTGTAAAATTACGATTTCCTCCTTGTTTTAAAAAAAAGGTACTTTGTAGGGCACTACTTTGAGAATATGTAAATAGCCTGCTCTTTATTAAACTTTTACCCATGAATTTAACTCCCATTAGTGAGTTTGTCTGAATCAATAATTATGACAGTTGCAAACTGGTACTATTTCTAACCCTACAGTTTCTTCTATATATCATTACTTATAAATTATTTTCATCTGGTCTAGGACAGTTTAGTGCTTATCTCCAGGGAGGCCTAAAAGTTTGGAACTGACCTTTTGGCCAAGAGAAAAGTGAGAGTGCCAACTAATGATTTATAATGTGTTATTTAAAGTTTGAGACTTCCCTGCTTTCAGTAGACCAGTTGGCATATTGATCACTTGCAACCAGGTACACATCTTGGTTTGGCTAAGACATAAACGATCCCACAGACATTTCAAAAATTTTTCTGAAACCAAGATGTCTTACACAAGTCATAGTGCTTCATACTCCAGAAATGAAGTACATTATGTGTGAATAGAAATTCTGGGGAACTGTGCCTAAAAGCCTCTTGGGCCATTTGATTCTTTTCTTTTTTTTTTTCTGAAATTGGAAACTGGGAGGCAGTCAGACAGACTCCTGCATGCGCCGGACCGGGATCCACATGGCATGCCCACCAGGGGGTGAAGCTCTGTCTATCTGGGGCTTTGCTCTGTTGCACCCAAAGCTGCCATCAGCGCCTGGGCCAACTTTGCTCCAGTGGAGCCTTGGCTGCGGGAGGGGAAGAGAGAGACAGAAAGGAAGGAGAGGGGGAGGGGTGGAGAAGCAGATGGGTGTTTCTCCTGTGTGCCCTGGCCGGGAATCGAACCCGGGACTCCTGCACGCTGGGCTGACTCTCTACCACTGCACCAACCGGCCAGGGCATTGATTCTTGTCTGAACAGTTTTTTATATATTTTATAAATTTTATTAGAGAGTTTTCTGAATATGCATGTATTCAATTGCTCAGTCCTTCCATACACAAAAAGTAGTTTCCTGATTCTTATCCTATAACACTGAAAAAACAAACTTCTAACTAAACTTCCATACTTGTTTATTGTTATTTTTGCCGTTAGCCTGAGGATATATAGAAAAGTATTATTTAACACTTAGGTTAAGCCTTTTTTCTCTTTAATGTGTTTATATTATTCTTTTCATGTGTGAGAGAGAGAGACAGACAGAGACAGAGAGGGACAGACAGGAAGGGAGAGAGATGAGAAGAATCAATTTTTGTTGTGGCACCTTAGTTGTTTATTGATTGCTTTCTCATATGTGCCTAGATGGGAGGTGCTACAGCAGACCAAGTGACCCCTCGCTCAAGACAGCAACCTTGGGCTCAAGATGGTGAGCCTTGTTCAAACCCCATGAGCCCGTGCTCAATCCAGAGACCTCGGGGTTTTGAACCTGGGTTCTTCATGTCCCAGTCCTACACTTTATCCACTGCACCAACACCTGGTCAGTCATTCTTTTGTTTTTGTTTGTATATTACATCGGTATTTGTTTCCTTATCCAAGTTTATTTTATTTATTTTTAAGATTAATAGTCACACAGTTCCAAAAGTCAAACCATATCAAGCTACTGAGAGAAGTGTCTCTCTCCCTCCAGTGTCTTCCATCCTCATTTCACCCACCCCTGTACATGTTGGACCTTTTGGAATTTTCATCAGACTTTTTCTTCACAGGCTGGCCAGCAGTTTTGTCAGGTCCAGCAATTTTGCCAGTTTAATAAAACACTACTTATTGTTAGCAAAGTTGAACTCTTTAAAATAATCTAATGATCTTAATCTTGTTTTATCTGTTATTTCCTGTTGACTATTTTTATCAGTTTTTTTCCAAAAATTTTAAAAATTCTTTATATAGTAAAGATACCATGTTTTATCTATGATTTATGTTGCAATGCCTTCTGCAGTTTTCAGTTATTTTCAAAATTAACTATTGTGTTAAAATATTTTTTCTTATGTAAAAGAGTGAAATTCATTTGAATATATATATATTTATTTTACTCTTTATAGATTTTAAGTCATTTAATGTATTTCCCTAAAACTAGAATATATATAACTTTACCTACATTTTCTTCTTCCACCTGTGTTGTTGTTTACTTGTTTAGTTATAGTATTAGAAGTTTATTCTTGTGTATTGTACATATCTTATCTTTTCCCAATTGCTATGCAGTTATCCGAATAGCATTTATTAAAAAGACTATCTATTCCCTAGCAATATTATATGTATTATTTTTTATTCTTGAATTAATTTATTTTTCAATTACAGTTGACATACAATATTAGTTTCATGTGTACAACATAGTGGTTAGACATTCCTATACCTTACAAAGTAATCACTCCACTAAGTCTCGTATCCATCTGACACTGTACATAGTTATTACAATATTATTGACTATATTCTTTATGTTCTACTTCACATCTCCATGATTATTTTTATAACTGACAGTTTGTACTTTTTAATTCCTCCACTTTTTTTCTCATTTCCCAACACTTTTCTATATGGTGACCATCAATTTATTCTCTACATCTGTGAATTTTATTTTGTTTTGTTTGTTCACTTACCTTATTTTTTAAATTCTACACATAAGTGAAATCATATAGTATTTGTCATTCTCTGGCTTATTTCATTTAATATAATATTCTGTAAGTTTGATCCATGTTGTTGCAAATGGCAAAATTTTATTACTTTTTATAGATTAGTAATTCATTTTCTGTATATACCAATTCTTTTTTTTTTTTTTTTTTTTACAGAGACAGAGCAAGAGTCAGAGAGAGGGATAGATAGGGACAGACCGACAGGAACTCAGAGAAATGAGAAGCATCAATCATCAGTTTTTTGTTGTGGCACTTCAGTTGTTCATTGATTGCTTTCTCATATGTGCCCTGACCGTGGGGCTACAGCAGACCAAGTAACCCCTTGCTCAAGCCAGCGACCTTGGGTTCAAGCTGGTGAGCTTTGCTCAAACCAGAGGATCCTGTGCTCAAGCTGGCGACCTCTGGGTCTCAAACCTGGGTCCTCCGCATTGCATTTCAATGCTCTATCAACTGCGTCACCTCCTGGTCAGGCTGTATGTACCAATTCTTAATCCATTCTTCTACCGATGGATACTTAAATTGCTTTCATATCTTGGTTATTGCAAATAATGCTGCAATGATCATAGGGGTGTAGATATCTTTTCAAATTAGAGTTCAAAATTTCTTTGGATAAATAACTAGAAGTGAAATTTCTGGGTAGTATAGTAGTTCTATTTTTAATTTTTCTTGAACCTTTACACTATTTTCCATAGTGGCTTCACCAACAGTACATAAAGGTCTTCTTTCTGGACAACATTCTTTTTCCTCAAGATTGCTTTGGCTATTTAGGTCTTTTTATGGTTCTATACAAACCTGGTAATTTTTTTTATCTATTTCTTTAAAAAATGACATTGGGATTTTTATGAGGATTGCATTAAATTTGTATATTGCTTTGGGTAATATAACTGTTTTAACAAGTTGATTCTTCCAATCCATTTTATTGTGTCTTTTTCAATTTCTTTCAATAACGGTTTATAGTTTTCAGTATATAGGTCCTTCACATCCCTTGTTAAGTTTACTCCTGGGTATTTTATTTTATTTTTTGTTGTTGTAATTATAAAAGGATGCTTTTTAGTTCATTTTCTGATGTTTCATCATTGGCGTATAGGAAATGATTGGGATTTTGTATACTGCAACTTTACTTTATTAGTTTATTGTTTCTAATAGTTTTGTAGTAGCGTCTTCGGGGTTTTCTATATATAGGATCGTGTCATCTGCAAAAAGTGATGCCTTCAGTTCTTCCTTCTTAATATAAATGCATTTCATTTCTTTCTTTTGCCTGATTGTTCTGGCTAAAACTTCCAGAACTGTATTGAATAAGAGTGGAGACAATGGGCAGCCTTGTCTCATTCCTGATTTTAGAGGAAAAGCCTTCAGTTTTTTAACATTTAGTATATTTACTGATGGTTTGTCACATATAGCCTTTATTATGTTAAGGTACTTTCCTCCTATTTTGATTTTATTGAGTGTTTTAAACATAAAGGGATGTGGTATCTTATTGAATGACTTCTGCATATATTGATATGATCATACGGTTTTTCTTCGTTTTGTTGATTTAGTGTATTACACTGATCAATTTCCATAAATTGAACTATCCTTTCACTCCTGTAATAAATCTTGATTGTGATGTATTATTTATTTAATGTGTTGTATTCGATTTGCTAGTATTTTGTTTAGAATTTTTGCATCTGTATTTATTTGAGATATTAGTCTGTAGTTTTTTTGTGTATGTACTGTTCTTTCGAGATTTTGGAATAAGGGTTATGTTTGCCTCATAAAATGTGTTGGAAAGTACTGCTTCTTCTATTTTTTGGAAGAGTTTGATAAGGATAGGTACCAAATCTTCTTTGAATGTTTGCTAGAATTCACTAGTGTAACCATCTGGTCTTAAACTTTTGTTTTGGGGGAGGTTTTTGATAGTTGTTTCTATTTCCTCCCTGCTTATAGGTCTATTTAGGTTTTCTACTTCTACATGGCTCAGTTTAGAAAAATTGTATAGTTGGTGGCGTATAATCTTTCATAATAGTATAACGTGAACTTTTGTATATCTATGATGTCTGGTCATTTCTCCTCTTTCATTTTAGATTTTGTTTATATGAGTCGTTTCTCTTTTTTCCGTAGTGAGTCTAGCCAGTGGTTTGTTGATTTTATTGAACTTTTTAAATAACCAGCTCTTTGTTCTATTAATTTTTTCTATACTTCTTTTCTTCTCTATTACATTTAGTTCTGCTCTAGTTTTTACTGTTTCCTTTCTTCTGCTGACACTGGGTTGCCTTTGTTCATTTTTTCTAGTTCCATAAGGTGTGATGTTAGGTTGTTTACTTGGGATTTCTTTTGTTTCTTGATATAAGTCTGTAATGATATAAACTTTCCTCTTATTACTACTTTCGCTGCATCCCAGAAATTTTGATATGTTGTGTTGTAATTTTCATTGGTCTGTGTATATCTTTTGATTTCTGCTTTTCTTTCTTCTTTGACCTAGTTATTTTAGAAGTATGTTGTTTAATTTCCACTTTTTTATGTGTTTCTTTATATCCTTTTTAACCATTGAATTTTAGTTTCAAAGCTTAATGATCAGAAAATAATAAATATGCTTGGTATAATTTTAGTCTTCCTGAATTTATTGTTTTGTGGCCCAACATATGGTTTATCCTTGAGAATGTTTCATGAACACTGGAGAATAATGTATAATCTGATGTTTTGGGATGAAATGTCCTATAAATATCTGTGATGTATATTTAGTCTAGAGAGTTGTTTAAGGCTGATATTTTTTTTACTGATTTTCTGACTGGATGATCTATCTAAAGCCATCAATGGTGTATTGAAATCTCCAAGTATGGTTGTATTTTTTCTCTGCTTTTATTTTTAGTTCAGTTAGTAGATGCCTTATATATTTTGGTGCTCCTTGGTTTGTTTGGTGCATTATATTAAGAAGTGTTATGTCTTTTGATACGTGTCCACTTTATCATTATAAAATGTCCATCTTTGTCTATGGCCACCTTTATTGTCTTGAAGTTAGCATTGTCAGATATGAGTATGGCTACACCTGCTATTTTTTGGATATTATTTGCTTGAAGAAACATTTTCCAACCTTTCACTTTTAATCTACTTTTGTTTTTGTAGCTTGGATGCATCTCTTGAAGGCAGCATATGGTTAGGTTTTGCTTTTTGATCCAGTATGCTACTCTTTGCCTCTTTATTGGTGAGTTCAGTCCATTTACATTAGGGTAGTAATTAACATTTGAGGATTTCCTCTAGCCATTTTATGTTTTCTTTTCTGATAGTTCTATGTCTTGTTTGGTTCTTCTTTTTTGTTGTTGTTGTTTCTTCCTGTTGTGTTTTTTTATGGTATTCTTCACTTCTTTTCCCTATTTTCTTTTGTTGTTCTTTTTAAGCTGCATAGTTTCAGCAGTTGCTTTTTCATGGGTGGTTTCCATTAGGTTAAGAAAAAAATATTTATATGTATAATAGTACTTTGTCATATGACTGCTTCTGTACTCAATCCTTCTTTGCTACTGGAGATCTTTATCCTCTCCCTTTTATGTTATTATTGTCATAGGTTATTCTTGTTTTATTGTGACCTTGTTGGAGCTTTAACTTATAGTTTTGATTTGTTTTGTGTCTGACCAAATAACTCCCTTGAGTTTTTCCTGCAGTTGGTGTTTTCTGGTGATAAATTTCCTCAGCTTCTGTATGTTTGTAAAAGTTTTTATTTCTCCTTCATATTTCATGGATATCTTTGATTGATACACTATTTTTTGCTGGTAATTCCTTTCTTTCCCTGCTTTGAATGTTTGGGTCCACTCTCTTCTGGCTTGTAGAGTTTTTGCTTAGAAGTTGGATGACAACCTAATGGGCTTACCTTTATATGTTATGCTCTCCTTTTCCCTATGTGCCTTGAGGCTTCTTTCTTTGTCATTGATTTTTGACAATTTTATTGCAATGTGCCTTGGAGTAGGTCTGTATGGGATGTATTAACTTGGTTTTCTGTTTGCTTCTTGGATTCAAAGCTCTAACTTTTTCCTTAGGCTTGGGAAATTCTTATCAATTATTTGTTTGAAGAGGCTCTCCATTCCCTTCTCTCTCCTCTATTTTTCTGATATATCTGTTATTCTTGTATTGCTCTTTTTGATGGAGTTAGACAATCCTTGTAGGGCTCCCTCAATATTTTTTTAATTGATGAGTTTTTCTCTTCTACTCTCTATTGCATCTCTAGTTGTCTGTCTTCAATGTCACTGATTCTTTCCTCTATTAGGCTTGTTCTGTTAGCTACACTTGCAACCTCAGTCTTCAACTCAAGTATTGAGTATTTCATCTCGTTTTTAAAGTTTCAGTCACCTTGGTGAAGTATTTGTTTTGTTCATTAATTTGTTTTCTGATCTCATCAAGTTGCCTATTGGTGTCTTTTCACATCTTGTTGAGTACTTTCATAACTTCAATTTTGAATTCTCTATCATTTAACTCCAAGTTTTCCATGTGATTGAGATATATTTTTTTAGAGATTTTTCATTTTTTTCTGAAATATGTCTCTGTCTTGTGTAGACATAGTATTTTTTTTTCCTTAATAGCATTTGAGAGTGGTATTGTTAAGAACCTTAACAAAAAAAACTAAAAAAAATTAATAATTAAAAGAAATACAGTAAAAAATAAAAAATGAAAGTATTATGACAAATAAAGACTAAAAAGCACAAGAAGGTCAAAAGTAAAGAATAAAATAAAAAATAAAGTATCCACAAAAAATAAAAACATAAAAATTTAAAAAATGCAATTCAAAAATGAAAAAGAAAAGGGAATAAGAAGAAATAAAGAAACAAAGCATAAAAGCGGGAAAAAGGAAATATAAATTTTGGTTTTGCGATGTTTCTTTCAGTAGGTGTTGCTGTATTACAACATTTAGCTCTGTAAAGTTCTGAAGAAATGTGGATGTTGCAATGATGTAGGCAGGGCAGCAGTGGCATTGTTCGGTGTTGCAGTGATGTAGGCGGGGCTACAGTGGCATTGGTTGCTGGAGCATGTTGTAAGGGCTTTACAGCCCTGGCAATGATGACCTTAGGCTTCCCAGGGCCACTGCCTATGTATCAGTAGAGCTGGAGATCAGACATGGAGCACCTCTGTTCTAGAGTCCATTTGGTACGTGGATCTCTCAGGTGCCCCTGCAAGCCCACCTGGGGTTTCTTTACTAAGTTATAGTTGTTTGGTTTGTTGAAATTTTAAAGGTAGAGATCAGGAGTGCCACCATTACTCTTAATCTTCTTTTACTATTATGTCTTTTAACTGGTTATAGTTTATGAGTAAGAAGGTTTTGATATCTGTATGTTAATTTTATTCTTCTGCATTAATAAATTATTTTATTTTTGAGTCATATTTGTTATTGATTCTTTGAGCTTTCTTAAGTATACTATCTTATCATATACAAACACAGAGTTGTACATTGTATTCTACAATTTAGGACAATAATTTATTGTTGATAATTGAATTGGCATCTATTTCTAATGTAGTGTAAAATACTAGGAATCTTAGTGAGCATCTTTAGTTTGTCTGATCTTAGTGTAAATACCACTGTTTCTCTAAAGAGAAACAACATACGCATCATAGGAATTCCTGAAGAAGAAGAGAAAGAACAAGGAATAGAGACCTTGTTCAATCAAATCATAGCTGAAAACTTCCCTAAATGGATTCAGGAATAAGTCACACAGGTTCAAGAAGCACAGAGAATTCCATTAAAGAGAAACTCAAAGAAACCTACACCAAGACACATCATAATTAAAATACCAAAAGCTAAGAGATAAAGAGAAAATATTAAAAGCTGCTAGAGAATAAAAGGCAATCACCTACAAAGGATCCCCCATAAGGATTACATCCAACTTCTCAACAGAAACACTTGAGGTCAGAAGGGAATGCAAAGAAATATTCAATGCAATGCAGAATAAGAGCCTATAAACAAGACTACTTTATCCAGCAAGGCTATATTTAAAAATTGAAGCAGAAATAAAAAACTTCCCAGACAAAAAAAAAAAAACCCTCAGAATAAAGGGGGGGAAATATAGTAAAAGAGGAATATAGCTTTAAAAAATAAAATGGCAAATAAACAACTACATATCAATAATTACCTTAAATGTAAATGGATTAAATGATCCAATCAAAAGACATAAGGTAGCTGTGTGGATAAGAAAACAGGACCCATACATATGCTGTCTACAAGAGAAACCTCAAAACAAAAGATACACATAGACAAGATAAAACGATGGAAAAAGTTATTTCATGTAAATGAAAATGAAAAGAAAGCTAGGGTAGTAATATTTATATCAGAAAAAATGGACTTTAAAACAAAGGCTACATAGTAAGAGATAAAGAAGGTCATTACATAATGATAAAGGGAGCAATCTAACAGGAAGATATAACCATTATAAATATCTACGCACTAATATAGGAGCACCTAAATATATATAAAGTAGACTTTCTTGGATATAAAAGGCAAGATCAACAGCAATACTATAATAGTAGGGGATTTCAATACCCCACAAACATCACTAGATAGATCCTCAAAAAAGAAAATTAACAAAGAAACAGCAGACTTAAAGGATACACTAGATCAACTAGATTTAATAGATATCTTCAGAACCTTTCACTCTAAAGCAGCAGAATATACATTCTTTTCAACTGCTCATGGTACATTCTCTAAGATAGACCACATGTTAGGACACAAAAGTGGTCTCAACAAATTTAAGAAGATTGAAATCATATCAAGCATTTTCTCTGCAGACAATAGCATGAAAATTTAAATCAAGTTTCTTGGATAAAGTAGTCTTGTTTATAGGCTCTTGTTCTGCATTACACTGAATATTTCTTCACATTCCCTTCTGACTTCAAGTGTTTCTATTGAGAAGTTGGACATCATCCTTATGGGGGCTTCTTTGTAGGAGACTGACTTTTTTTCTCTAGAAATCAACCACAACAGAAAAACTGAAAAATACTCAAACACGTGGAAACTATATAGCATGTTATTAAATAACAAATGGGTTAACAATGAGATCAAAGAAAAAATAAAAAAATTCCTAGAAACAAATAATAATGAATATACAACAACTCAAAATTTATGGGACACAGCAAAAGCAGTTCTGAGAGGGAAGTTCATAACACTACAAGCATACCTTAAGAAGCTAGGTAAAGCTCAAATAAACAACTTAACACTGCATCTTAAAAAACTAGCAAAAGAACAGCAATAGTAGAAGGAAATAAATAATAAAGATAAGAGTGGAAATAAATGACATAGAGGCCAAAGAAACAATACAGAGTATCAGTGAAACCAAGAGCTGGTTCTTTGAAAGGTAACCAAGATTGATGAACCTTTAACCAGACTCACCAAGAAAAAAGAGAGAGGACTCAAATAAATAAAATTAGAAATGAGAGTGGAGAAATAACAACCAGCACAACAGAAATACAAAATATTGTAAGAAAATACTATGAAGAACTGTATACCAAAAAATTAAACCACCTAGGTAAAATAGACAAATTCCTTGAAAAATATAACCTTTCAAAAATCAATCTGGAAGAAATTGATTTCAGAAAACCTAAACAGACCAATTACAACAAATGAGATTAAAATAGTTATCAAAAAACTTCTAACAAACAAAAGCCCTGATCCAGATGGCTTCACTGGTGAATTCTACCAAATATTCAAAGAAGAACTAACTCCTATCCTTCTGAGGCTATTTCAAAAAATTCAAGGGGAAGGAAGACTACCAAGCTCATTTTTTGAGGTGAGCATAATTCTGATTCCAAATCCAGGCAAAGACAATGCAAAGAAAGAAAGTTATAAACAAATAACCCTGATGAATTTAGATGGTAAAATCCTCAACAAAATAATAGCAAACCAAATCCAGCAATACATGAAAAAATCATACATCATGATTAAGTAGGATTTATTCTGGGGAGGCAAGGATGGTACAGTATTTGTAAATCAATCAATGTGATACATCACATAAAAAAAGGAAGAAGAAAAACCACATTATAATTTCAATAGACTCAAAGAAAGCATTTGATAAAATCCAGCACCCATTCATGATCAAAACTCTCAGCAAAGTGGTAATACAGGGAGCATACCTCAGCATGATAAAGGCCATCTATGACAAACCCACTGCCAACTGTGGACAAGGCCCACTGGGTGTGGGGACGATGGATATGCTGAGACCTGATTCTGGGGACCAGGTTCAGTGATGCAGATCTGTTTTATTCAGGAAGCAAGCTAGCTTATATACACAAGTTCAGCTTATACAGTGTTACAGCATGTTCTTCAAAGCCAATGGCTGAAAAGGTCAGGGAGCTTCCTGGTTGGTGCTGAGTTACTTCCTTACAGCAGGTGAGCTCCCTTCTGGGTGTGCCTAGGAGGGATTCAAGTGCTGGAGTGTTCTCAAAGCATTGCATCAGCCACAGCTGCTAGAAATGTGCTCTGCACTCTACCTAAAGCCAACATCATAATCAATGGGCAAAAATTAAAAGGAATCCCCTTAAGATAAGGAACAAGGCAGGGGTGCCTCTTTTCACCACTCTTATTCAACATAATACTGAAAATCCTAGGTATAGCAATCAGACAAGAAGAAGAAATAAAAGGAATTCAAACTGGAAAAGAAAAAGTAAAACTATCATTATTTGCAGATGATATGATACTGTATATAGAAAACCCTAAAGTCTCAGTCAAAAAGCCTACTGGACCTGATAAATGAATTCAGCAAGGTGGCAAGGTAGAGAATTAATACACAGAAAACCGAGGTTTTTTTATATACCAACAATGAACTGTCAGTTGATAAATTAAGGAAACAATTCCCTTTACTATTGCAACAAAAAAAATAAAGTACCTAGGAGTAAATTTAACCAAGGAGGTTAAACACTTTTACTCAGAAAATTATAAAACATTGATAAAAGAAATCAAGTAAGATACAAACAACTGGAAGCATATACTGTGTTCATGGTTAGAAAGAATAAACATCATTAAAATGTCTATATTACCCAAAGCAATTTATATTTTCAATGCAATACCAATTAAAATATGAATGACATACTTCAAAGATATAGAACACATATTCCAAAAATTTATATGGAACCAAAAAAGAACACAAATAGCCTCAGCTATCTTGAAAAGGAAGAATAAAGTGGGAGATATCACACTTCCTGATATCAAGTTATACTACAAGGCCATTGTACTCAAAACAGCTTGGTGTTAGCATAAGAACAGACATATAGATCAATTGAACAGAACAGAGAACCCAGAAATAAACCCACACCTTTGATATTTAATGACAAAGGAGGTAAGAGCATACAATGGAGTAAAGACAGCCTCCTTAACAAACGGTATTGGGAAAATTGGACAGCTACCTGCAAAAAAATAAAACTAGACCACTAACTTACACCATTTACAAAAATAAACTCAAAATGGATAAAAGATTTAAATGTAAGTAGT
The DNA here is from genome assembly GCF_036850995.1 of Saccopteryx leptura. NCBI lineage: Eukaryota > Metazoa > Chordata > Mammalia > Chiroptera > Emballonuridae > Saccopteryx > Saccopteryx leptura. The sequence goes on along the minus strand of NC_089503.1, from coordinate 322,370,029 downwards.
GAAACCATAAGCATCTTAGAAGAAAACATAGGCAGTTAGCTCTCCAACATCTCTCACAGCAAATATTTGTTGATGTATCTCCACAGGCAAGTGAAATAAAAGACAAGATAAACAAATGGGACTATATCAAACTAAAAAGCTTTTGCACAGCTAAAGACAATATGAACAGCATAAAAAGACAAACCACACAATGAGAGAACATATTCAACAATACGTCTGATAAAGGGTTAATAACCAAAATTTATAAAGAACTTGGAAAACTCAACACCAGGAAGACAATCCAATAAAAAAATGGGCACAAGAAATGAACAGACACTTCTCCAAAGAGGACATACAGATGCCAATAGACAGTTGAAAAAAGGTTCAACATCACTAATCATTAGAGAATTGCATATTAAAACCACAATGAGATACCACCTCACACCAGTCAGAATGGCACTCATTAACAAAACAACACACGATAGGTGCTGGCGAGGTTGTGGAGAAAGGGGAACCCTCCTGCACTGCTGGTGGGAATGTAGACTGGTGCAGCCACTGTGGAAAACAGTATGGATATTCCTCAAAAAATTAAAAATGGAACTGCATTTTGACCCAGCTATCCCACTTTTAGTAATATATCCTAAGAACACCATATCACTGATTCAAAAGAAGAAATGCACCACCATGTTTATGGTAGCATTATTCACAATAGCAAAGATCTGGAAATAGCCTAAGTGTCCATTAGTGGACGAGTGGATTAAAAAGCAATTGTCCATACATACAATGGAATTCTATGGGACCATAAAGAAGAAGGAAATATTACCTTTTGCAACAACGTAGATGGACCTGGAAACTATTATCTTAAGTGAAATAAGCCAGGCAGAGAAAGAAAAATATCATATGACTTCACTCATTTGAGGAATCCAAGGAACAATGTGAACTGAGGAATGGTATTGAGACAGAGGAGGGATCAAATGGAACAGAGGAAAAGAGGACAGAGGGAAAGGGGATGATAGAATGGGATGAACCTGAAGGGAAGGTAGGAGGGTGTTATTGGGAGGGGGGGGCAAGGGAGATGTTAAGGGGAGTACGGGTCAGGGGGAATGCATTCAGTGCAACACTAGAAACTATGTAAACCCAAATAAAAAAATAAAAAATAAAATAAAATACAGATTTTATAACTAATTTGTTTGTTTTCATTACACTAAGGAATATATATTAATTTGTATATATCTAGCTATATTTTTATCAGGTAATTATTTAAAATTCTTAAAGACATTTTTACCATCTTTAGAGTTGATTATATGATTTTTCTCCTTAAATACATTTATAATATGTTATCTTAATAAATTTCCAAATATTGAACCAAGTTTGTGTTACTGGAATAAATGCTAATTATTTATAAATTATTTCTTCCATAAAATGATGTTAAAACTGCTTGCTAAAGAAATTTTTAGAATAATTACTTAATATTCTAATCATTAATTTTATGTATCAATGTCAGTAGTGTAAGAAATACCCATTTAATTCCTTCCCTTATGTCCAGTCCTGTGAAAAACCACATTCCTTTTTCAGATTGTTCCCAGTCATGATTTTAAGTCAGGTTTCTCCTTGATGTCCTCTCTTCTACTCCAGGAATTTTCCGTGGATAGTGCTGCTTTATACAGACATGTGAACAGGAAGTATGCGCTAAGTTACACTAAAATTTGGCTTACTATTTTTTTTTAACTTACAGGTATATTGATTGTTTGAGGTTTTCTTGTCTTATTGATATTCTGCGTCAAGAGTTTTGAGTTGTATGAATGTTTATGGAGGATCTCTTTTGTTTTTGAGAATGGTAGAGAGATGTAGCTATTGTTAGCCATCACTTTCGTTGGCCACCAGTATTGTCTTGAGTATTTTTGCATGAGTCATTTCTTATATTCAAGTTGAAACTAGATTAAATATATATCTACATATCTTTAATTTACTCACAAAATGCATATCAATAGATTTCTATGGGGCATACATTTATATGAAATATATTGTGGAAATCTAATCATCCCATTATTTAGGTTTATTTGTTTGTTGACTTTGTTGGTGGGAATAGAAGAATCAACTCAGCCTGTGTTGTAATGGTATACACAGTACACATAGAAGAAGGAGGAGGAGCAGGAAAAAGTACAGGAAAAAGAGGTGGGGGAGGAGAAGGAGATGAGAATAAGAAAAAGGGGAGATTTATTTTTATTTTGTCTGTAGCCATTTTGGGCAATATGCTCTCATAAGTACTGAATTATTACCATATAACCTAAAAGAGTCTCAAAACATAGATTCTGAGAACAATTATAGTAGCATTAATATGAAAATGTTATTGTGGTGTTGAAATAAAAGGCAAATAATTGAAATATTAGAATTTCAGCTTTTTCCTTTTTTTCAGAAAAAAAATTCCAAACACACTTCTTGTGGTTGCCTCTGTGACTTTTCCCAGATGTACACTAAAGCTGTGTTTATAGAACAAACATGTTCCATAAAATCAGTTACCTTTCTTCTCATTTTTCTGTTTTGTTTAGATGACTACTGGATTGAATGTTAACATTCAATTTTTTGAACGTGCATTTATTCATTTTTATTTTTCAATCTAAATATTCTTCTGCTTTATCTATGCACTTATTCATATATGGTACTCAAATGTTAAAAACAAAGACAACTGTATTTATGAACTCCATCTATGTACGAATATATAAATAACCATTTAACCTTTAAATATCTTGGTAATCATTCAGCAAACCAAAGGCATAGATGTCACCAGTTTTAATGCACACACTGATTTGCTCATGTATTTTATCACTTACAACCATTAAGAATTGAAAGGATAATTTATCTTAAAGGTTGAAGCATGTGTCTTTTAAATAAGTGTTATCTAGGGACAAAAAAAGGAACCATAAACAGATGGATAACTTCTCTGTGCACTAAATCTCAAAGGATACTGAGCTGCATGATATGCTCATTTTTGTTTTTGTCCCTAGCTCAAGGTCACAGGTAGAAAATAGTAATTCTTCTCTGAAAGCCTCATAACCTAGAAAGGTGATTTTATTATGACTACTCTATCTTTATATTAATAGTTTTGTTTTCCTGAAAATATTCAAAAAATTATATTAATTACAGTTATATTTGTTTGGTGCCTTTTTCTATGTTTACTCATGCATTTTAAAGAATTACTTTATTAAAATAACATCTAATAAAACTGGGCAAATGTATAGCGTTAGGCAGAAGAATGGGCAAAAACAAATAACATTTATTGAGAACAGATATTAAATGTTATTTACTTCAGATTAGTTAGCTAATTTAATACCCACATTAGTCCTATAGTTTGTATAATTTATGGCAGTTTTATAGAATAGGGAATGGAAGTTATATTCTCAGTATAACTTATACAAAGTAAAAATTTCTCTGTTATGTAAAAAAACCCAGGTTAAATACCAGGTTTATTTGGCATTTTCTATAACTTGATACCTAGTAGAATATTAAGAGATTTGTATGAAATTTATATAGAGTCCTAGCATTTATATAAATGAATTTATCACACACTATATTAATAACTGTGCTGTTGGTAAAAGGTTAGATAAATAGATTGATGGAACAAAATACAGAATCCAAAAATAGACCCACACATATATATATAGCTGAGAGATTTTGACCAAGAGGTAAAAGTCTCTCAATGGGTAAAGGATATCTTTTCAACAACTGATGCTGAAACAATTGTACATCTATCACAGTTAATAATTAAAGTCAGTCTAAAACTCATTGTAAATAAAATTTTATTATAAATATAAACATAACATAAAATTATACGACATTAGAAGAAAGAGTAGGAGAAATATCTTTCTGGCCTGATGTTAGACAAAGAACTTTTAAATGTGACAGGAAGTAACACTCTAAGAGAGAATATTTGCCAATCTTATATCTGAAAAAATATATTTATATATTGGATCCGGAATACATAAAAAAAACTGTAAATATGGAACAGAAAGAAAACAAACCACAATTAAATAAAATGAGTACAAGACTTGAATAGGTACTTCATCAAAGAAGATATATAAAAGTTTTAAAAAGACATAAAATTGGGGAATATAAGTTAAAACTATAGTGAGATAGCACTATAATACCTTTTAGGATGGCAAAAATAAAAATTATTGACAATATCATTGATATCAAAATTCAGAAAACTGGGACTTCCATGCATTGCCAGTGGTAACGGGGAAAGGTACAGACTCCAGTGCTGGGATTCAAATGATTTAACAACTGGTTCTCTGCCCTAATGACTGTTTTAAATATATACAAAAAAGATATATGGAAAGGTAGTTTATTACTTTATGTATTTAATACTTATAAAAGAACAATAAAAGTGGTATACAAAACTAGATTATATGTTATAAGAAAGAGTTTTAAAATATTAATGAAAAAATAATAAATAATATCTGATAAAAAAACAATAAAACTGTTATTTAAGATACTTCCATATTGCTTCTTGGTTGGCGTCCTCACCTGCAATTTTTTCACTGATGGGCAAATTGAACATTACTACATGCACTAAGAATATGCTATTGTGCAGATGAACCTTACCAAAAAGTGAAGTATGTAAATTTGTGATTTCCACATTGGGTGCTGCCCAGGCACCCATGTAAGAGAGAACTTTTGATTACAAGTGCCATTTTAACAATAAGTTGGTCAAACTCAACACAAAATTAGGTATTGTTTTTGTTGAATGGGTGCAAACTGGCTGAATCCTACCATTGAGCTCTCTGTAAAGAGTTTCACAATATCTTATAAAGATAAACATGAAGTAGCCATATTGCCCAGTAATCATATGCCTATGTATTTACCCTAAAGAAAGAACTAACCTTCAAGCAAAAACCTTTACAAGAATATTAACATGATTCATAATTCCAAAACAACTAGAAAATAAGTATTCTTCAATTTGGATGGCTCTTAAAGGCATTCTGCAAGTGAAAGAAGCTAATATCAAAAGTTTACAAACCATTTGATTCTATTTTTGTGGCATTCTAAGGAGACAAATCTATAGTGACAGAGAAGAGAGAATAACGGTATAACAAAAAAAAGTTATCACAAGATAATGTTTTAGGGTAACAGATCTGTCTGTTCCCAGATTGTGTGGTTACATGTATCTTTATATGCATTAAAAATCATAAAACTGTGCACCAAAAAATATTTTATAAAAACTTATGGTGACCCTCAGAAAAGAGTCAATAATGGTGTCAATAATTTCAAAGTTGTTATTCATACAATAAAATTTTAAATTACACTGCAGGTTATTACATTAAAACATAATTCCATAAACAAAAAAATACTGTCCTCTGAAATATGTCAGCAAAAGTCATTGAAGACCCTTGAATTTAAGAAACCAATTAAGCATGTAACATAAACCAATATAATTTATTCTGCTTATGTTAATTTTTAATGTTTAAATTATTAAAATAAAGAATATTTCAACTTTCTTCTAATATATTTGCCCCATAAGATGTGGACATTCAATAATTTTACACTCACAATATCAGCTATTCAAGTTTCACTTGGCTATACATGTTTTTATTGTTGTTTCCTTCAAGATTTTATTTTGAAAACAATATATATATATATATATATATATATATATATATATATATCATACCATAAGCATTTTAATTAGTTCATCTTTATAATAAAATTAATTCTTGACCAATAAAAAGCAATTTAAAATAATACATTATTTTAATCACTTAGGACTCTCTTACACTTCAAATGAATCTTGATTTAGACTGGATATTGTTTTAAGAATCTGTGTAAGAAGTTAGTAACAATCTAATGTTTCCTACTATGACACAGAGCATTAATTTATTTTTTCACCCCTTTCCATTCTTTTCTCCATCTATCTAAAACTCTCTCCCCATTTGGTTGAAATCCAGCTCTACTTCCTCCTATAGCACTATATTTTTCTTTTGTTCTGATCCCCTATAGATCTTGAGTGTATGCTCTTTTTAGCAATGATCAGTTCTTGCCGAATATTGTTTTTAACCCTGACTCTTATAAATAATTTTAAAAAATTAGAACAAGAAAAAGTATTTATATCTATTTTATATAAATGTATAACATATTTAGCATATTGTTTTTCTCTACACAATGTTTGATGAATTTGTGATGGTTCACCAATTAATGATAATATAATAAGATTAACCTTTTTATCTCTTGGGATGCCATATAGTAAATTTGAAAAAAAGATTAGAAATTGTAAAGAAAATGCTATTGTACTGATATCCAAAATATGTGTCTCTTCCAAAGTGGGCTGGATATTGAAAAGAGATCAACTTACGAAGTTAATCTGCTTGAGAGCTGATAGCTCCCCTGTCTTATTACTGAGAGATCTTGTCGGCTTGCTAGAATAAGACCTGAGAGTTTGTAAACTGACTTGTTTCTGTCACACAGCAATTGAGCAGGCTCTCAATTAGGAGATGTCAATTATAAGGGTATACACACAGGACCAATATGCCAAGTTTCCCATTGTAGGATGACAAACATCATGGAAACTAATGAGAAGTGGCCATTTCTATACATTTGTATCAATTTATTTTAATAAGAACAAAGAAGAGATACTTAGGTGAGAAGAAAAAAAACGAGTTTTAATATATATGTAAGAAATCCCATAAACACATAAAGTTCATGCACTCTCTAAAAATAAATTAATACCTGTGTTACCTAAGATATTCAGCCTCACCTCAATTACAAATGTCTACCTTCCATTAGTAAACTGCTGACTTAGCAGCAGTTATAGTTTATTGACAAGAGGGAAAAAATGTCTCCAGATGTTTGAGACTATCTTTTTATACATACACACATACATATTGAAATACAATGCTTTTTCTTCTAAAAGTTCTAACTTCCTTAATAGGGGTAACTATTCTCAAGTTTTCCAATAGTTTTCAGCATTAGATGCAGATGTGATGAAATGTTATTAAATAGTAATTTCTAGATCCTGACTATTAAGATAGAAAATATCTTAAATATAAAAATAAATTTTAACTTTTGCTCTTCATATCAAAGTGTAAGCCTATCCTGGGCTAGCTACTATTTGAAAGATAGAAAACTAATTAGGGTTGGCAGAGTTTATGATGTAATATTTTTGCATTAGTGTATATAGTAAGGTGAAGCTTGAGAAATATGCTATTTTAGTTGGTTAAAGTCATATTTTTCAGGTCCTACTATTTCCTGAAGCAAGTACTTTTGATTTTAATAAGATTATTTAGCCCTTGCTGGTTGGCTCAGCAGCAGAGCGTTGGCCCAGCATGTAGAAGTCCTGGGTTCGATTTTCGGTCAGGGCACACACAGGAGAGTTGCCCATCAGCTTCTCCACCCTTCCCCCTCTCCTTCCTCTTTATCTCTCTCTTCCCCTCCAGCAGCCAGGGCTCCATTGGAGCAAAGTTGGCCTGGGCGCTGGATACAGCTCCATGATCTCCGCCTCAGGATACGGCTCCATGGGCTCCACCTCAGGTGCTAGAATGGCTCCAGCCACAACAGAGCAACACCCCAGATGGGCAGAGCATCGCCCCCTAGTGGCATGCCAGGAGGATCCTGGTCAGGCGCATGCAGGAGTCTGTCCAACTGCCTCCCTGCTTCTAACTTCAGAAGAAAAAAAAAAAGAAGATTATTCAGTACAAAGACATGCTTTCCCAAAAATATCTGATTACAGAATTAACACAAGGACAGGAAAATATGTTTGGTTCCAGTATTGATTTGAATAGGGATGGAGAATTATGTTTTATTATTATTATTATTATTATTATTATCATTTTTATGCTTCTTATTCCTCTGTTCAGCACTCATTTTTTGAACCTCCATTACACTTGTATTGAATTTCTTCTACCCATCACCTTGAGTCTAACTTTCACATATTATCTTCTGTGACTCATTCTTGTGTTCTGAAAGGATTTATTATGCTAATGCTCACAATCAAGAAATCTATTTCCCACAAAATTGTACGTTATCTACTGTGTCTGTAGTATTTTACACTGTTATCATATTTTTGCTTGTATTTTGAAAAAGATAGGACAATATTTTCTCATTTCAAATATTCTAACACTTTATATGACAAGATTATTTAGTTAACCAGCCAAACTGTGTACTTTGTGTTATGTTAAGGATGAACATTATTCTGGAGATTAAATTACTTCCCCTAAATGTCCTATAGGCAAAAAAACAAACAAACAAACAAGCAAACAAACAAACAACTATAGTAATTTGAGCTTATTTTATTTTAACAATAAAGTTTATATTTAAAAATATTTTGTGATTGTATATTTTATTAAATAAGCTAAAAGTGTCCTATGGTACTAATAATTAAATTTCAAATGTGTTTCAAATATTTCTTTGTAATGCCACTGCTTTGAAATTTTTACTGCATTCTTTTTTTTTATGTGCTGAGAAAAAATAAATACTGCTTAGTGCTATCATAACATTTCTATTACATTGAATCGCACTGCTTTCCAACTTTATTTTGTCCCAATAGAGCATATAGTTTTATGGCGGGTGTAACCTGTGTCACTAATTCTTTCAGCCCTTGAAGCTGACCAGCTTTGTAATGCAGCGTGTTCATACTTGTGGGAAAGAGGACATATCTTAATTGCTTTATTTCTAGGGAAAACAAATAAAACTTGCTTGTTGAAATTATTCAATTGTTTCTAAAGTGGAACAAAGACAGCAATATCCTGAATTATAATGTCATGTTCTCAGAATTATCAGATTACATGGGCAACTTTACTCAAATAGAAAGTTTCGGAAATAAAACAGTTTCTGTAATTTTCCCTATTATGAAATTTACAATATCTGGAATAACTTTTAAACTTAACAGGCATGTAAAAGAAGCCCAGGAAAATATGATTTAAAATGAGGGAAATAAGTCAGTTGAAGTTGACCCAGAATTAAACACAGGCATATCCATATGAACTCTATTTATTGGGCAATTATTTGAATGCAAAGAGCCCAAGAAGAACATGGGGCAGTAAGAATGAAATACAATATTTTATCTTAGGCATGTTTTTAATGTAGGGTCATAAGAGGAACATCTGATGAAAACTATTGCATTTCAATTCATAAAAGAAAAGTACATCAGAGGTTCCCAACATAGTATGAAATATGAATTCATGTACCTGGAATCTAGGTTCTCAATATTAAAATTTTCCTCAAAAAGTCTTGGGATTAGTGGAGCCCATATTTGGAACCCAAAAAGAGATAATTATATACAGATTTTTAAAAATTATATTTTATTTTATTTTATTTTAGGTTTTATTTATTTATTTTTAGAGCAAGAAGAGAAAGAGCAGGAAACATCAACTCCTATATGTGCCTTGACCAGGCAAGCCCGGGGTTTTGAAGCAGCGACCTCAACATTCCAGGTTGATGCCAATTATATTCTTTCATCTCTTCAGCGATCCAAATAATAGCTGAGTAGTGGGAAATCAGTGATGTGGCTCAAAGATCTGTTTTTACAAGATATAAGTTGAAATAGAAGAGACGTACAAGGAAAGTTGTGACAAAATTAGTGATCAGTGTCTAAAAGAATTTTCTGACTTGAGTGGAGTGTGCTGTACAGTGAAAATGATATAAAGCTCAACCAAAAAAATTATTCATTATTTTCTTTTATCTACTATCATCTATCATAATCTGGAAAATGTTGAATTTACTGACTGAATGATGCTTTTAAGCATAGTAGATAATATTAACAGATTTTTAAACCACATTAAATATAATATCAGTCTAACAAGAAATAATTTCTATGTAATGCAAAATTAATTTAAAATTTTTATTTAATGAAAATCATCATGAGAAAGTTATTATACTCAAGAGAAAAAAATAAACCAAACATATGGATTGAAGAGGTGATATACAAAACAGGAAACCAAGTGCTATGAAATATATGAAGAAACCCTCAACTGGAACTCAGAAAAGTATACGTTAGAATTAACACTACTTTATACTTATCAGATGATAAAAATTAGAACTTGCTAGGAATTTGGAAGAAGACAACTTTCATACACTGCTATAGGTAATATAAATTCATATTGCCATTCTGAAAAACAATATGGAAGTATTATTGTAGTCTGATGTGCATAAACCTCTGGACCAGCTATTCAAGTAACAACCCAGAGGAGACCCAGTATTGCTGACTGCCTGCAGCACTACAGTGATGGAAGTGTGCAGATACAGTGCAACTAGCACCGCCACTTCACACGTGTTCCCAAATGATAGCTCCAGCTTCCTCTACTCGACACCTGATTTCAAGCCTCAGGATCATTTCAGACGTGGCCTTGTTGAGGATCTCTTTGCTGACCTTCATTTCAACTGGCCCTTCTAAACAGATAGAGATATATCCTTGCAAGAAAGAGGCAGCACCACCTGGCTGGAGTTACAGGTTCTTTTTCAGGCAAGGTTCTGCAGCCTTCCTGCACTTTGCCTGTAAAGAGGTGCTGGGATTCTACTGGCCTATTGCTGAATCCCGCTTGCATGATGATGATAGATGCAAGTGTGCCCATGTGGGTCCTCCCTCTTTTGTGGTGTCTCTGGTGGCCTGGATTTTGATGGGAAAATAATGTTGGACTTCTTAGCACAGCAAGAAAAAGAGGCCCAAACAGTTCCAATCTTAGTACTTGAAAGCATGGAGTGGAAGCTACTAATGTTCACCACATGGGGTTTTACCTTGATTCTGAGCTCCAGCTGAGGCAAGCCAGGGCAGAGTGCCCCTTCTGCTACCACCACCCAATACGCCCAGCATAAATTAAAATGAGCTTTATTTCTATGCACTAACAATTAACTATCCAAAAAGAAAATTAAGAAAGTAAACCCATTTACAATAGCATCCCCAAAAAAATTTTTTTTAACTAAGGAATAAACTTAACCAAGAGGGTAAAAGTCCTGTACACTGAAAACAATAAAAGATCAATGAAAGAATTTAAAATACACACACACACACAAAGTATGAACACATCCCATGTTCATGAATGGAAGAACTAATGTTGTTAAAATGACTGTACTACCCAAAGCTGCTACAGATTCAGTGCTATCACCATCAAACCCTAGTGACATTCTTAAAGAAAGAGAAAAAAAATAACCCTAAAATCCTTATGCAACCACATAAGACCAAGAATAACCAAAACATTCATAAGAAAGAAAAAGTTAGAGACCCCACATTTTCTGATTTAAAAAATACTACAAAGTTACAGTAATTAAAATAGTATGGTACTAACATAAAAGTAAACATATACACTGATGCAACAGAATATAGAGCCCGTAAATAAACTCATATATATGGTTTCAAATCTTCAATAAGGGTTCCAAGAACACACAATGGAGAAAGGAGAGTGTCTTCAAAAAACGATATTGGGGAAAGTAGATATCTACATACAAAGAATAAATTTGGAGCCCTGTTTTACACAATATGCAAAAATCAACTTAAAATGAATTAAAGACTTAAAGATATGATGTAAAACTATAGAACTCTTAGAAGAAAAGGTAAGCGTACAAATCTTGACATTGATCTTGGTAATGATTTCTTGGATTTGACAACAAAACCATAGGCAACAAAACCAAAAATAGACAGTAGGTTTACATAAAACTAAAAGCTTTTGCACAGCTAAGAAAACAATCAACAGAGCAAAAAGTCATTGTAAGGAATGGAAGAAATTTGCAAATCAAGTAACTGATAATAGGTGTATAAATAGAAAGGAATCTCTTTATTCAATAGTAAACAAATAACAATTAAAAATGGGCAAATGATTTGAACTGATGTTTCTCTAAAGAAAACATATAGTCAGTAGATATATAAAACATTGCTCCACTTCACTAATCTACTGGGAAATAAAAATAAAAATCACAATGAGATATCACTTCATTCCTGTCAAGATGGAATTTATCAAAAAGACAAGAGGTAAGTGTGGGTGAGGGTGTAGGAAAATTGCAATCCTTATAAACTGTTGGTGGAAATGTTGAATGATGCAGCCACTGGAAAAGAGTATTGAGATTTCTCAAAATAAAATAGAATTTCCATATGATACTGCAATTCCACTTCTGGGCATATATTCAAAATAATTGAAATAAGTATCTCAAAGAACTGTCTGCCCCTGTTCACTGTGGCATTATTTACAAATGGCAAGATAAGGAAACAACACAAATGTCTATGGGCCCATGAATGAAGAAAATGTGGTATATACATACAATGAAATATTATTTAACCTTTCAAAAAAAAGAAGAAAATTCTGTTGTCATAACATGAATGAACCTGGAGAACATCATGCTTCTTGAACTAAGTCTGTTGCAGGACACATATTACATGATTTCATTTCTATGAGGTATTTAAAATAGTTAAACCAGGGGTCTCAAACTCGCGGCCCGCAGGCCGCATGCGGCCCGCCAAACAATTTTGTGCGGTCCGCAGACTAATCCGCGAAGTTCAAAATATTTTGGATAAAATTAAGTAAGCCTAGGGGCCTACTTGTATTTTTCATTTCTCTAGCATCCTAGCTAGATATTAGCTTAGTTAACAGCAGTTGTGATGTGAACTACAGTTTCTGGTCGTTTTGTGACACTGAGTAAACTGCATGTATGATTGTGCTTGTTGTACTGATTTTTTTTGTTTTCAACTGCAGTGAGAAAAGTGTTGTGTAACAGTTGCCTTTTGTAGACCTAGTGCGGCCCGCCGAACGGCTGTGATCTTGCTCTGTGGCCCACATGCTGAGTTGAGTTTGAGACCCCTGAGTTAAACTAATAGAAACTCAATAGAATGCTGATTTACAGGGGCTATGTGGAAGGGAAATGGGGAATTGTAACTCAAAGGGTACAAAGTTTTTGTGAAGCAAGATAAGTTATTTTTAGATATCTGCTGTACAACATCGTGCCTATAGTTTACAATATAGTATTATGCACTTCAAAATATGTTAAGAAGAGGCCCTGGCCAGTGGCTCAGTGGTAGAGTGTCGGCCTGGCGTGCAGGAGTCCCGGGTTCGATTCCTGGCCAGGGTACACAGGAGAAGCACCCATCTGCTTCTCCATCCCTCCCCCTCTCCTTCCTCTCTGTCTCTCCCCCCCCCCCCCGCAGCCAAGGCTCCATTGGAGCAAAGTTGGCCCTGGGCGCTGAGGATGGCTCTATGGCCTCTGCCTCAGGTGCTAGAATGGCTCTGGTTGTGACAGAGCAATGCCCCAGATGGGCAGAGCATCACCCCCTGGTGGGCATGCCGGTGGATCTGAGTCGGGTGCCTCCCCATTTTTAACTTCAGAAAGATACAAAAGAAAAATAATAATAATAATAATAATAATAATAATAAAAAAGAAAAACCTGCAGGGCAAATCCAGTTGACATGTATGGTTTCCTTTAAAAAAAATATGTTAAGAAGGTTGAGCTCATGTTAAGTATATCTACATAAGCAAACAAACAAATCCAAAAGAATGCAAGGACATTTTTGGAAATGATAGATAATTTTAGTACTTTAGTTTTCGTGATGGTACCATGGGTATAGATGTATATGTCCAAATTTATCAAAATGTATACATTAGGTTTGTGCAAATTTTTAATATAAATTACACCTCAATAAAGCTAATAAAGTAGAATGGGACAATGTAAAGTTTTAAAAATAAGAATAAAATTATATTTGTTTTTAAGTCACTATTTTGCAAAGTATTTTGTCAACAGCATTATCAGTGAGGTGATGATTAATTGAGTTAAATAATAAAGCTAACATTCATTGAGCACTTAAACTGTGATGGGTTCTGTTATTACTTTGCCTGTATTAAACATTCCCAATATATAATTTAGTTCATTGAATACATATAAAACACCAAAATAGCACTTCCTATTATTATTGAATTATTAAAGAATTAGGATTTAATTGAATTTATTGGGATGATGTTGGTCAATAAAATTATATAGATTTCAGATATACAATTCTATAATATATCATCAGTATAATGTATTGTGTGTTTACTACCCCAAGTCAAGTATCCTATAGACTCCAAATAACAGGCTAATTCATGTTATTTTACAGTGTTCAAATTTTATTTTTACAAATGTGAAAGTGAAAACATTCTGCATCAGGAATTTTTGGAAATTAGTATTTTTAATTGTATGCTAAGAAGATATCACTCACAAGTGGACCATTTATCTAGCAGTTTGAGGAAAGGAGAATTGTCATGGTTACTCAAGGAATTCCCAAACAGACAAAGAAATAAAAAATTCTAAATTGATTCTGAATATTTGCATGCATATAAAAAAGAACCTGGAAGTCACAATTTGGAGAAGACATATTTCACTGAGATAGTAATGACATTTTGAGTGCTCAAAGATGATATAGTGCATTTTAAATGGAAATAGAAAGTGGAAAAAAATAAAAGCAAGGTATAATTATGGAGTACATTTTTAGTTTATTTCTTAGAAATAAATCAATTCTGAGCCATAAAGTTAGGAATATGCTATGAAATGAAATGAATTGTATCTCCCCAAAATTCATATGTTGAAGTCCTGACAAATGGTTTGGTATTTGGAGATGGGGCTTTTGAGAACCAATTATGATTAGATCAGGCATTAAGGGATTATGTTCATGATGCCATTGTAAGAAGACACAAGAGAGCTTGTTCTCTCCATCATGAGAGGACACAGTGAGAAGGCAGCAGCTGCAAGTCAGGAAGAGAGTCCTCACAAGAAACCATTAGTAGGCATCTTGATTTGGACCTCTCAGATGCCAGAACTGTAAAAAATATTTACTTTTATTTAAACTACCCAGTCTATGACATTTTATTTTGGCAACCCAAGTAGACTAAGACAGCATGCCATTGGTAATACTTAATTTTTTTGTAAACTGAAAGAAAAGAATAGGTACAAAGCAGCTATAACACTTAACTGACTAGTAAAAATGTTTATTATAATGATGTATATATGTATCATATATGTTTACACACAGAGAGACACACAAATACATATTCAAATATAAGGCATCCTCATATATTTAAATACTTAAAATATGTGGAAGTAGGCCCTGGCCAGTTGGCTTAGTGGTAGAGCATCATCCTGGCTTGTACATGTCCTGGTTTGATTCTGTTAGGGCACAAAGAAGAAATGACCATCTATCTGCTCATCCACCCTTCTCCTCCCCCTTCTCTCTTTCTCTTTTCTCTTCACCTCCCACAGCCATGGCTCAGTTGGTTTGAGTACATCAGCCCCAGATGCTGAGGATGGCTCCATGGAGCCTCCACCTAGGGTACTAAAGAGTTTGGTTGCATGCATGACCCCAGATGGGCAAAGCATCGGCCTTAGATGGAGGTTGCTGGGTGGATCCTGGTCAGGGTTCATACAGTAGTCTGTCTTTCTGTCTCCCCTTCTCTCATCTGGAAAAAGAAGAAAAAATATGTGAAAGTATACCTTTAAAATGCAAAGTTAAAGAAAACATGAATATTTGATATTTATTGATTTTCCTACTTATGTAATCTCCATTTTTATGTAATCACATTTTCAAAAGCTATCAAATATTACATCTTTAGTTTTATTTTTCTTCGCCAACTTAAACCTTATCCTTTCAGCCTAAAGCTCATTATTTTACCTCTTCTTTTCATGCACTTTCAGAAATTTGCTAGAGACCAGGTCTCTCACCTATACGGCCTAAGTTCCAGTTTTCATAAGCAGGTTATTAAGTTCAGAAAGTATGGAGATTGTGGGGAGGAAAGGGCGATGAATGTTCACAGTAAAGTGTTAGATTTTCTATTCTGCTAGCTTTAAATCTCAATTTGCAGGAAAATAGTTGCCTCCCATCTTTGAATGTCTGCTAAATTTCAATTTCTTCCATCAAAACTTTTAAATTTTCTTATTACAGAAACCCAACCTAAGAATACATTCTTTTCTATAATTGCTGAACAATGACTAGAACAGAAAAGTAGTTTACTGAAAGTTAAACCTCAAAGAATTACTTTATTTACAAAATATCACGTAACAACTTTGTGCTTTTACTGAATCAGCTGAATGGAATTGAGGGTTCAGATGATTTAAATACACAATAAATGGTGTTAGTCCTTCCACTGGCATTTTTAAAACTAATTAAAATGAACCACTCTTTTTCTTAGCAATCGTTTTGTTCAAATGTTAATGAGATCTGTTTGTTGGTATAACTTGCAATATATCTGCCAATTGTGGCCCATTCAGTCCTGTCAATTCTTCAGCCACATCAGATGTGTTACGCTTTCTCTTTCCTTTTCTTCCTTCTCATCCTCCTCTTCTTCCTCTTTCTCTTCTTATGTCCACTTCTTATTACATTGCTTACAAACTGAACAACACCTATTAATGACAGATGTTATAAAGAGTTCTGAGGAAATAAGAAAAGTTTTTGATGAGATAAAATATTATTGTAACAATTTAACTTTGTCTTATTTCAATATTACATTTGAATTTCAAAAATACAAAATAGCTACTTTGAACTCTATGCTGCAGATCAAAGAGTAGACCAAGAAATATGGGCATTATTGCTAGAGTCTAATCATTGGCTTTTTGTTCTAGAAATTCAGTTTCTTTGACTACAATAAAATACTTACAAGGATGGGATACTGCTAAGTAAACAAGCAAACAAAAAACAGGTAAAACAGATGATAGTTATAAAATTTATTTTGTTTATTCTGAAAGTGCTTGTAACCAGACTGATTCCAAATAAATCATAACTAAATTCAGGCATCTCTCTTAACTTTGAAAAACTTTACAAGTTTTTTTTCTTTTTAGACTTGCAAAGGCATTTCATACTCATTACAACTTTGACAGTAAATAGGAGTATGTTATAAAAAAAATAACCAGATCCACCAACCCCTTCAACTCCATTTTCAAGAAGTATGAAAAGCTAATAGTTTAATGAATATTTTATTCATCATTTTCTTTCTGTACACATATATATACAGTGTTGTATCCCTGTGTATAATTTACAAAACAGACTCTGATTTATTTTTTTATCATATGGAAATTATAACATGGGCATATTTCCAGGTCAAGTCTCAGAGCTCTATATTATTCCATTTTTTTTAACCACACACATTCTAAAATATTAATAAGCCATAACCTCTTCATTGTATAGTTGGGTATCTGTAGCTTTTCAAGATATTTGTTGCAAAAATGTTGTTTAAAATATATATATTGAACATATATGTTAAAACTTTGTAATTACTTCACTTATTACAAAGGATATATATAATTTTTACTTTTAACAGCTACTACTAGATTAGTTTTTTAAACGTTGCACTTATAAAACCTACCATCAGGAATGTATGAATTTACCTCATTTTTTACACATTCATTATCAAGTTTTATTATCAGTATAATTTATTGATTGACCTTGACTATATTACTTTTTCATACTAGATTTTTAAAATATGTACACAGAAATAATACTAATAATGCCTGGTATTTCATGAAATTTGCTAAATAAACATATTTTTTTTAAAAAAAGTAAACCAATACTCCCTTTCATTGACCAAATCAGTACAAATGGAAACTATTGATGCATTATTGATGAGCAAATATATTGCAAAGCATGCAATAAAGAGCTAACATTTATTTTATTCAAAACATGCTTGCAGTTTTTAAAGAAACGATACAAAATCAAATATTATTATTTTTTTATTTAAAAATTAAATTTAATAGCATTACATTGGTCCATAGGATCATACATGTTTCAGGTGTACATCTCCAAGGCACATGATCTATACATTACATTGTGTGCCCATCACCTCCTATCACCATGTATTTTGCTCCCTTTAACCCTACTAACCCATCCTGCTTTCTCTGTCTATGAGTCTGTGTTTTATATCCCACAAGTAAGTGAAATCATGTAGTTCTTAGCTTTTTTCTGACTGACTTATTTCACTTAGCATAATATTCTCAAGATCTATTCATGTTGTTGCTATTGGCAGTGTTTTATATTTTCTTATGGCTGAGTAGTATTCCATTGTAGATGATACGTGCTACACCTTCTTTATCTAGTCCTCTGTCAAAGAACACTTTGTTGTTTCCATGTCTTGGCCACCATGAATAATGCTGACATGAACATGGGGGTTCCGATGACTTTGAAAACAAATGTTTTCAAGTGTTTTAGGTAGATACCCACTAGAGAGGTGCTGGGTATCTGGCTTCACTTTTTTCCCCCCTCAGGATTGCTCATCTATTAAGAATCATTGGTGGGTCCATAAAAATCAGATGATTGTTTTTGTTTGTTTTACTGGGTGTGTGTGTGTGTGTGTGTGTGTGTGTGTGGTCAGTTACCATTAGGTTATTGTAAGAGAAAGTTTCATATATACCAGAGTCTTTTGTCTTATGAACATTTCTGCCCTCCATCATCTTTTGCTAATTCAAACCTTTACCCTCTCCCCTTCTATGTTTTTGTTGTCTCAAATTATTCTTGTTTATGTTAACGTATAACTTTTTTTTTTTTTTTGAGAGAGAGAGAGAAAGAGGCAGGGAGAGAGAGAGGTACAGGAACACCAACCTCAAACTACTCCTGTTTGTGCCCTGACCTGGAATCAAACCGGCAACCTCTGCACTTTCAGGACAATGCTCCAACCAACCCAGCTAACTGGCTAGGGCTATTTTTATTGATTTTCAGAGAGAGAAAGAGAGAGAGAGGAAAGCAAACAGAGATGAGGGGGAAGGGAGGCATTCATTTGTTGTTCCACTCAGTTTTACATTCTCTGGTTGCTTCCCGTGTGTGCCCAGACTGGGGATTGAACTTCAACCTTGTTGTTTTTGGATAATTCTCTTAACTGACTGTAACCGACCAGGGTTAAAGGATAAGTTTCATGGATATATTATTCTTGTCTGGTAATTCTGCTCTTTCAATATTTGAATGTGTGGATCCACTATTTTCTGGCTTGTAGAGATTCTGCTGAGAAGTTTGGCAGTAATCTGATGGGCTTTCCTTTATATGTTACTTATTTCGTTTCCTGGCTGCCTTGAGTCTTTATTCTTTGTTATTAATTTTTGACAGTTTTAATACAATGTGCCTTAGAGAAGGACTCTTTGGATTGAGATAACTAGGTGTTCTCTTTGCTTCCTAGAGTCAAAGATAGAGCTCTTCCCATAAATTTTGGAATTTTTCAACTGTTAGTTTGAATAGGTTCTTTCTTCCCTCCTCCCTCTCTTCTTTTAATGGTATGCCTATTACTCTTATATTGTTCTTTCTAATTGAGCCAGATAATTCTTGTAGAGATTTTTATTTTATTTTATTTATTCTTGAGTCTGTCTTTTCTTCCCTCTGCATAATCTCTACTTTTAGACCTTCAGTCTTACTAATTCTCTCCTCCATTGGTCAGCTTTATTTGCTATGTTTACTGGTTCATTTTATATCTCATTTATTGAATTCCTTATCTTTATAATTTCTGTTTGATTCTTTTTCAGAGTTTATATCTCTTTGTTAAAGTACTTGTTTTGTTAGTTTGTTTTTTGAGTGCATTAAATTATCTCTCTGTGTTTTCTCACATCTTATTGAGTATTTTCAGAACTTTAATTTTGAATTTTCTATCATTAATATCATGTGTTAATGTGGTTAAGTTTGTTTTCTAGAGAATTATTTTCTTTCTAAACTGCCTCTCTTGGTTATTCATGGTTCTCAATGGACTCCTTCTCTCTCTAGGCATTTGTGAGTGGCTTTTTCTTTGTAGTTTACTTCCAGGAGGATTTTCTATTATTTTCCAAGAGGTGGCACTGAATCACAAGTTTTAGCTTTGTGAAATTTCTGTGCTGGCCCCACCACAATGCTGACTGCCCTCCGTGTAGCTCTGATGCTGGGGTGGGGTGGTGGTGTTCTGGGGGAACATGGTTGCCTTCTTTATTCTTTCTCCCAGTAATGGCAACCTTGGGCCTCAATGTGTTCTCCCCTGTACCTTGACCAGGGACCAGACACAGAGTGCCCACTTTGTTCAGGTGAAACATTGGTTTTGTAATGTCGATTTTTGGGTATGTCATTTTTATACCCTGCACCCCAACACCAAGGGCTAAGGGAGGTGAGTTCTGGGCGGCTAAAGAATTGTGACATATTTTGTCTCTTTTTTCTGGCTACACTGCAGACTGACGGAAGACCCTGAGTGGACCACAGGAGAATCTGCAGTGTCCCTGAGCTGCATCCCCTGCCCATATCACTGCACTAGGCTGCAGCTTTAATTGTTCTCTTCTAAGAGAGCTTGCTGAATCTTTGAGCTCTTCCTGGCAAGAGGAAAACCAGACACATCTGGGGTTCTCCCCTCTTCAAAGCCCTGCTGTGATTACTTGGCTACAGGGCTATGGGGTTGTGGCCTTATTTTTGCCCCCCCAAGTCTGCTCCCTGCCCACCTTTGTTGCTTCAGTGCATAGATCTTTCAGGAATGCCTGTGCTCTAGCTGGTGTTCCTCCACTGAGTTAGAGCTGTTCAAGTTGTTGAAATTTCAAGGAGAGAGATCAAGGGAATCTCTCGTGCCACATTCCTCTTACATCCAAATCAACTATTTAAATGGGAAAAAATGGGAATAATACTTCACACTCAATTTGAAATGACTAACATAGAAAAGATGCTCAAATCTTTCTGAAAAGACAGTTTTTTAATAAAGCTATTTGTCTTTTTTTTATTGTTGAGTTGTTAAAGAATCTCATGTATTTTAAATATTAGCACCTTAGCAGAAAGATGGTTGATACTTTTTTTTTTTTGCAGTGATGTATATGTTTAGGACCTTGTTTGTGGTTGTTAGTATCATGGATATATGCATATATCCAAAACTCTTTAAGATGTATACATTAATAAGTGCAATATTTACAGTGTGTCCATAAAGTCATGGTGCACTTTGACCGGTCACAGGAAAGCAACAAAAGATGATAGATAGAATTGTGAAATCTGCACCAAATAAAAGGAAAACCCTCCTAATTTCTGTAGGATGATGTGGCAGCATGTGAGCATGGGCAGATGATGATGTAACATTGTGTATACAGTGGAGCAGTCCACGGCCACGCCAGTCCAGATGCGGACAGTACAGAGGAAAATTTAGTTGGTTGTGTGGCTCACTAAATTTGAATCCGTGACCAAAGTGCAACATGAATATTGGCGCGTTTATAATGAAGCGCCACCACATAGGAATAACATTACTTCGTGGGATAAGCAGTTGAAAGACACCAGCAGTTTGGTGGAGAAACCCCGTTCTGGTAGGCCATCAGTCAGTGACAACTCTGTAGAGACAACTCTGTAGGGACCTAAGGAGCCCTAAAAAATCTGTACGTGTGGGTGCTCGACAATTACACCTAAGCAAGACTACAGTTCATAAGGTGTAAAAGAAACGTCTCTGTTTTACAGGGTACAAATTATGGCAACAAATGGAGCCCACATCGAACTGCATTGAATAGGAATGAAACTGGGAGAGTTTCCTTTTATTTGGTGCAGATTTTACATTTCTATTGTCTTTTGTTGCTTTCCTGTGACCTGTCAAAAGTGCACCATAACTGTACGGACACATTGTATATATCAATTGTACCTAAATAGAGATTAAATATCAAAAGTTAAAGTATACTGCTTACAAAAATTAGTGAATATTTCAAAATGAATATGAAGTGATAAAATATCCCCTAATTTTTGTGAACAGTATATATCCAAGTAAAAGAGAAGTGAGTACTTTAAACAGTTACTGAAAATACACAGTATTGGCTGAAATAATTGATAAGGAACAAGTTTAATTTGTATACAATATTTTTTAATCAGTATAGGAGTTTTATGATAAGAATTATTCTATGTTGACTTCTTTTCCCCCTGAGAAATATTTGCAAACCTTTTTCTGAAATAAGTTAGCATCCCTTTTTCAATATACTAACTTGGAACAAAATTAATAAGTGAGCCAAATTATCTGGTACTTTATCTCTCTCCTCTACAACTTTGAAAATATTTGCACATGACTTTCTCTTGTTCTTGGTAAAAACTATTAAACACATCTGGTATTTATTATAAAAGTCTTATAACTGTTTATGCACTTGTTAGGGCCATGTAAATAAATATTGAGTAATTGAGTCATTACTAAAATTTTCAGTATTTTATTTGATAAGTGAAAATTCATTGATGTATTTTAAATTGCTTCATTTTTAGTTTAAGAAAACTAAAATTTAATGTTAATTAAATGTGATCACAATATATTTCATAAAGAGGATGCAACATGCCTGACCAGGCGGTGGCGCAGTGGATAGAGTGTCGGACTGGGATGCCGAGGATCCAGGTTCGAGACACCGAGGTCGCCAGCTTGAGCGCGGGCTCACCTGGTTTGAGCAAAAGGTCACCAGCTTGGACCCAAGGTTGCTGGCTCAAGCAAGGGGTTACTCTGTCTGCTGAAGATCCGCAGTCAAGGCACATATGAAAAAGCAATCAATGAACAATTAAGGTGTAGCAATGTGCAACGAAAAACTAATGATTGATGCTCCTTATCTCTCCATTCCTGTCTGTCCATCCCTGTCTATCCCTCTCTCTGACTTTCTCTCTGTCTTTGTAAAAAAAAAAAAAAGAAAAAGAAAAACTAATGATTGATGTTTCTCATCTCTCAGTTCCTGTCTGTCTGTCCCTGTCTATCCCTCTCTCTGACTCTCTCTCTGTTTTTGTAAAAAAAAAATAATAATAATAATGAAAAGAGGATGCAACATTATTTTCATCCCACATGTTCTTCAAGAAACATTCAATGCCCCAAAACCTAGAATCTGATTTATTTTCTTTGAATCTGAGCAAGCATATGCCTTGCTCGTAATCTAAGTAATGTAAAGCTTGAAGACTTCCAAAGCTATGCCTTAATGGGTGAGTCAGCTTTTACCATATTAGTTTGGGGATATTCAGTTGGCATGCCAGAAATTCTACCATACTAAAACCTCTTGTGGAGACACCATATTTAGGTACTTTTTTAATAGACATGCTGTGTTCCCAGGTAATAGCCATCTAACTTGGTTGGCTAAAGGACAACCAAGTTGAAACTTCAAGTATGTGAAGCCTCAAGTGACTATTCAGGTAACATCTGATGTAGCCTCATGAGACCCAATAGAGAATTGCACAATCAAGCTTTTTCTGAAAATTTTATCCACAAAAATAAAAGTAAATAAGAAGTGTTTAAATATAAATGTTTGGGGGTAATTTGCTATATAACAATAGTAAATTATACATCATTCATTACATAGAATGTGTGCTATACCGAGGCAATTTGAATCAACTTTTCATTTGTCTTAGAAGAGGGGCTAGCCCTGGCCAATTGGCTGAGCAGTAGAGACTCTGCCTGGTGTGTGGAAGTCCAGGGTTTGTTTCCAGTCAGGACACACAGGAGAAGTGACCATGTGTTTCTCCACACCTCCCCCTTCTCCCTTTTTCTCTTTCTGTCTCTCTTTCTCTTCCACAGCCATGATTGAATGGTTCAAACAAGTTCATTCTAGGTGCTGAGGTGGTTCCATAGCCTGGCTTCAAATGTTAAAATAGCTTGGTTGCTGAGCAACAGAGCAGTGGCCCAGATGGGCAGAGCATTGCCCTATAGGGGACTTGCCAAGTGGAACCTGGTTGGGGATGCATGTGGGAGTCTATCTGCTTCTGTACCTCTTACTTAATAAAGAGAGAGAGAGAGAGAGAGAGAGAGAGAGTCTAAATAAACACATAAATGAAAGTGATAAAAACAAACTGCAAGAGATATAGCATGATACCTCTTATTTCAATATTGAGGCAAATAGCCTAGAAAAGATATTTATTGGTAGATCAAGGACTGGAACATATCTAAATATTTTTAAATATCTTTATATTTGAAGCGATTAACTTTAGAATTTTCATTGACACTTTTACATATTTATGAGTAACTCTTTTTTTATTTATTTGAGAAAATCACCCTTTGTATTACTTCCTTTGATTCTCAAATACATTCACAACATCTATATTTAAAACTGTCTTTGTGCAAATATTCTGTTAAATACTGGAGGATTACATGTAAAGTTCTCATGATGCTGAGGTATGAAGAGTTTATTCTTTACTACAAAAACATTTAAATCATATTGTGCATAAAATATGATGTTATATAAGAATTCCATTTTAAAAGCTGTTATAAAATAAAGTCTGATTTAATGAAGCATCCAATTTATTAAGGCTACCAATGGTTTCTGAGGTGGATTGTAAAGGGTAAATTGTGTTTTAACAAGAAGAGATAAATGCTTACATCTTTCAAAAAGAGAGTAAACTGAACAAAGAAATTAAAATGGGAGGTATACTAAGGGGTTGTGAGTGTTTTCACATGCCAAGATATATGATCTAAGAGGTGAAATGGAGAAGAATGAGCACTATAAAATGAACATATAAATGAGGGACATAGGCAAAGTGTCTTTGATATCATACTGCTAGGGGCAAAAAGGCAGTGTCAGAGATTAAGTATGATCAAGGTACTTCTCAGGAATACAAAGAAGAAACAAAACCAGAGTGATGTCAGAGAAATGGCGCCATAAGGAGGGCTCCCAATACCTCTACCTGAAACTTCAACAAATTCAAAAACCACAGACAGAAAAACAATCTCAGGAGGATCTAAAATACAAGTAAAAACTCCATCGAGATTGCAATAAAAACAAGATTAATCTGAGACAACAAAAACAAAAAAAAGGGGGAGAGGACAAAGGTTAATAGTAGCAAAGGAGGATGGAGTGCAGAGGCACTCATGAGATAATGTACTAAAATGAGATAAGCACTCATGACATATGTATGCTTCCCATTACTTAATGGTAACCACTCTTGGAAAACCAACACAGAAGTACATGGCTTGAAAAAAAAAAGTAACAGAGAAAAGAAGAATTTGTTGGATTACAACCAAACAAAAACAAATGATATAAAAATAAAAGAGAAGAACCAAACAAGATACAAAATTATCAGAAAGCAATATATCAAATGGCAATAGGAAACTCTCAAATGTCAATAATTACACTAAATGTAAATGGATTGAACTCACCAATAAAAAGACACAGAGTAGCAGAATGGATTAAAAAAGAAAATCCAACTGTATGCTGCCTTCAAGAAACACATCTAAGCTACAAGGATAAAAACAAATTCAAACTGAAAGATTGGAAAACAATACTCCAAGCAAATAACATTCAAGAAAAAGCAGGTGTAGCAATACTCATATCTAACAATGGTGACTATAAGACAGCAAAGATAATCAGAGACAAAAACGATCATTTCATAATGATAAAAGGGACATTGAATCAAGAAGACATAACACTTCTTAATATATATGCACCAAACCAAGGAGCACCAAAATATATAAGACAGCTACTGACTGCCCTAAAACCAAAAACCGACAAAAATACAATCATACTTGGAGAACTCAATACACTGCTGACGGATCTAGATTATTCATTCAAACAGAAAATCAATAAAGAAATATTGCCCTTAAATGAAACACTAGAACAATTGGATATGATAGACATCTACAGGGCATTTCATCCCAAAGTGCCAAAGTATACATTTTTCTCTAGTGTACAGGAACATTCTCAAGAATTGACTATATGTTGGGCCACAAAAATAACATCAACAAATTCAGAAAGATTGAAATTATACCAAGTATATTTTCTGATCATAAAGCCTTGAAACTAGAATTCAACAGCAAAAAAGAGGTAAACAAACCCACAAAAATGTGGAAACTAAACAACATACTTTTAATAAATGAGTGAGTCAAAGAAGAAATAAGTGCAGATGTCAAAAGATACATACAGGCAAATGAAAATATCAATATAACATATCAGAATCTCTGGAATGCAGCAAAAGCAGTAATAAGAAGGAAGTTCATATCACTACAGGCCTATATGAACAAACAAGAGAGAGCCCAAGTAAACCAATTAATTTCACATCTTAAGGAACTAGAAAAGGAAGAACAAAGACAACCCAATACCAGCAGAAGAAAGGAAATAATAAAAATCAGAGCAGAAATAAACATAATAGAGAACAGAAAAACTATGGAAAAAATTAATAAAACAAGGAGCTGCTTCTTTGAAAAGATCAACAAAATCGACAAACCCTTGGCAAGACTCACCAAAGAAAAAAGAGAAAAGATTCATATAAACAAAATCCAAAATGAAAGAGGAGAAATCACCAGAGATAGCATAGATATACAAAGAATTATTATAGAATACTATAAAAAACTATATAACACAAAATTTAACAATATAGAAGAAATGGATAAATTCCTAGAACAATACAATCTTCCTAGACTGAGTCATGAAGAAACAGAAAGCCAAACAGACCCATAAGCAGGGAGGAAATAGAAACAACTATTAAAAACCTCCCCCAAAATAAAAGTCCAGGGCCAGATGGCAATACTAGTGATTCTATCAAACATTCAAGGAAGACTTGGTTCCTATTCTACTCAAAGTCTTCCAAAAAATTGAAGAAGAAGCAATACTGCCAAACACATTTTATGAGGCCAACATAACCCTCATACCAAAGCCTGGCAAGGACAACACAAAGAAACTACAGACCAGTATCTCTAATGAATCCAGGTGCTAAAATACTAGCAAATCGAACACAACAACACATTAAATAAATAATTCATCATGATCAAGTGGGATTCATTTCAAAATCACAAGGATGGTTCGACACACGTAAAACGGTTAACATAATACACCATGTCAACAAAACAAAGTACAAAAACCATATGATCTTATCTATAGATGCAGAAAAGGCATTTGATAAAATACAACATCATTTTATGTTTAAAGCACTTAACAAAATGGGTATAGAAGGAAAATATCTCAACATAATAAAGGCCATCTATGATAAACCATCAGCTAACATCATATTAAATGGCACAAAACTGAGGACTTTTGCCCTAAAATCAGGAACAAGACAAGGTTGTCCACTTTCTCCACTGTTATTCAACATAGTGCTGGAAGTTCTAGCCAGAGCAATCAGACAAGAGAAAGGAATAAAAGTCATCTGTATTGGGAAAGAAGAAGTAAAGGTTTCACTTTTTGCAGATGATATGATCCTGTACATCGAAAGCCCCAAAGATTCCACAAAAAGATTACTATAAACAATAAACCAATACAGTAAGGTCACAGGATATAAAATTTATATACAAAAGTTTATGCCTTCCTATGTGCCAATAATGAAACATCAAAAAACAAGCTCAAAAAACAACCCCCTTCATGGTTGCCACAAAAAAAAAAAAAAAAAATACCTAGGAATAAACATAACAAAGAATGTAAAGGACCTATATAGTGAAAACTACAAAGCATTGTTAAGGGAAATGGAAAAAGATATAATGAAATAGAAAAATATTTCTTGTTCTTGGATAGGTAGAATAAATATAATCAAAATTACTATATTACCTGAAGTGATATACAAATTTAATGCAATTCCCATCAAAATTCTAATGTTATTTTTTAAAGAAACGGAACAAAAAATCATCAGGTTTATATGAAACTATAAAAAACCTCAAATAGCTAGAGCAATCCTAAGGTAAAAGAACAAAGCTAGGGGCATTATAATACCTGACTTCAAACTATATTATAGAGCCACAGCAATCAAAACAGCATGGTATTGGCAGAAAAATAGACATGCAGACCAATGGAACAGAATAGAAAGCCCAGAAATAAAACTACACGTATATGGTCAAATAATTTTTGATAAAGGGGCCAACAACAGACAATGGAGAAAAGAAAGCCTCTTCAAAAAATGGTGCTGGGGAAACTGGAAAGCCACATGCAAAAGAATGAAACTTGACTACAGTTTATCTCCTTGTTCTAAAATTAATTCAAAATGAATCAAAAACCTAAATATAAGACCTGAAACAATAAATTACATAGAAGACATATGTTCTAAACTCATGGACCTTGGTTTTAAAGAGCACTTTATGAATTTGACTCCAAAGGCAAGGGAAGTGAAGGCAAAGATAAATGAATTGGACCACATCAGACTAAGAAGTTTTTGCACAGCAAGAGAAACTGACAACAAAACAAATAGCCAACTAAATGGGAGATGGTATTTTCAAACAACAGCACAGATAAGGGCCTAATATCCAAAATATATAAAGGACTCATAAAACTCAACAATAAACAAGCAAACAATCCAATAAAAAAATGGGAAGAGGCCAGGAACAGACACTTCTCCCAGGAAGAAATACAAATGGCCAACAGATACATGAAAAGATGCTTATCTTCATTAGCTGTTAGATAAATGCACATCAAAACTATAATGAGATATCACCTCACACCTGTTAGATTAGCTATTATCAACAAGACAGGTAATAACAAGTGTTGAAGAGGCTGTGGAGAAAAAGGAACACTCATCCACTGTTGGTGGGAATGTAAAGTAGTACAACCACCATGGAAGAAAGTATGGTGGTTTCTCAAAAAATTAAAAATAGAACTACCATATGACCCAACAATTCCTCTACTGGGGATATACCCCCATAACTCAAAAACACTGGTATGTAAGGACACATGCAGCCCCATGTTCATTGCAGCATTGTTCACAGTGGCCAAGACATGAAAACAACCAAAAAGCCCTTCAGTAGATGATTGGATAAGGAAGATGTGGTAAATATATACTATGGAATACTACTCAGCCATAAGAAATGATGACATCGGATCATTTACAACAACATGGATGGACCTTGATAACATTATACTGAGTGAAATAAGTAAATCAGAACAAACTAAGTACTGCATGATTCCATACATAGGTGGGACATAAAAATGAGACTCAAGGACATGGACAAGAGTGTGGTGATTACCGGGGGTAGGGAGGGCAAGGAAGGGGTGGGGGAGGGGAGGGGCATAAAGAAAACCAGATAGAAGGTGACAGAAGACTGTATGACTTTGGGTGATGGGTGTGCAACATAATCAAATGTCAAAATAACCTGGAGATGTTTTCTCTGAACCTATGTACCCTGATTGATTAATGTCACCCCATTAAAATTAATAAAAATAAAACTTTTATTACTGACTCACTAGCAATAACATAAACTTTTGACTGCATTTTTTAAAATGTAAGTATTGTTGGTATATAGTACTATATCAATTATATTAGTTTCAAGGGTACAATACAGTGATTGAACATTTTTGTATTTTACAGTATGATCACCTCATTAATTTTAGTAGTCAGTTGTCACCATGAAACTCATCATAATATTATTGACTATATTCCCATTTCCCTTTACTCCATCCCCACATTCCTTCCCCTCCAGTAATCATCCATGGTCTCTGTTTCTATGAGTCTGTTTTTATTTTGTTTGGTTTTGTTTTTTTGATTCCACATATTAGTGAAATGATGCAGTGTTTGTCTTTCTCTGTCTTTCTTATTTTACTTAGCATAATACTCCCTAGGTATTGTTATGGCAAATGGCAAGATTTTATTCCCTTTTATTGCTGAAAAGTTATTATTGCCTGCACATATTTTATTAGACTTTTCAGAGTAGATTGATTTTAATTGTAAATATAATATTCTGATGTAACATTCAGCTATGTGATAATTCTTTCTTTAATTTTGAGCAACTAGTGACTTTTGATCCACAAGCACCACTCAATAACAAGTCTAGTTTGTTCAAACAAATTACTCAAATAAAAATCTAAAAGTAAACATAACATGGTTGGAAATTATCCACTCTGTTTTAAGAAATACATGAGTATTTTATGTACATGAGACACTATTTTTCTTTAAAAACAAGCCATTTCATGCCTCCAAGTTTTATCTTAAAACTTTACTTTTTTCAGAGCACAATTTTTTTTACAACAAATAACTTACTTATAGTGACTGAAAAATCCATTCATGCATTGATTTAGCTAGTCATTCAGTCTGTTTAAAGCAGATATTTTCTATGTGCTTGAGCCTCTACTACTGAGCTGAAAATAAAAGGGAAATAATTTATCGTTTTTATTCCTGTAAAAAGAATGCAAAATGCGGCTCAGTAGAAGTCAAAGATCACCTTTCAGACATCAGATCTGTTAGACAGAGCTGCCCTGACACAAACGGAAAGCTCTGAGCAGAAGAACTAAAATGGTAGTCCTGTTATTTTGTAGAAAAAGTATTTCTATGACCCGTAGTACATCACCTCACAAAAAATGATTTTGGCAAATTTAATTAAGTCCATTATCCAATTCATTAAAACATAGATTTCTATAGCACGTGCACTTATTTTTCAAGGCCAGTGTCCTAGAAAATGAGTGTATTTAATATGTAGCTAATTCTGAACACAGTAAACCAACCTCTTAACTGAAGGAATTTTTGAATAAGTAAAGTTGCCTAGCCAAAAGATATTTTTGGCTTAAAGAAAAAAGAAAAGAAAAGAAAGAAGGAAATAGCCCATTTTGCAATATAAAATTATAATCATTTGACTACAGGTATATAACAAAGAATATTTAATGGGCTTTTTTTGCCTTTTTATTTTTGCATGATTTTTAAAAGGGTTTTAATTATTCATTTTTAGAGAAAAGGGAGAGAGAAAGAAAAGGAGGGAGGAGCAGGAAGCATCAACTCCCATATGTGCCTTGACCAGGCAAGCCCAGGGTTTCAAACCGGTGACCTTAGCATTCCAGGCTGACACTTGATCCACTATGCCATCTCATGTCAGTCTTTTTTAACCTTGAGGTTATAACTCAGCTCGTTCTCCATCTACAGCAGAAAGTAATGGACTCAGTGATTTAGATAGACACAGAGCAGCAGGGAAAGGATGTTTTGAGAGCACACACAGTCCATGTTTTTTGTTGTCCTATTTAACCAGCATTATCCAAATGTATCAAAAAGAAAATGCTTTTTAAAATATTAACTGATATTGCAAATTTAATTTAGAAACAAAGATATAGATGGTTCTCATTTCTTCTTCTTGTACAAATAACAATGTGCTACAGTATGGCTTAGGTGCTACATATGGAGAAATCCTACAGCTCAAAAATGTAGACTTGTGGCTTAGTTTCCTTCCTCCCTTAACAGTGAGACAGAAATAATATATCTACCTGAGGCTGCCTTTTTACAGCTTAGATGCCTGTGAATATTTGTAAAAAAAAAAAAAAAGGAAAACCTTTAGGAGAGAACTTTAGTGAGCAGAAAAATTACTAGGGGTGGAACTGGGACAACTCAGACATCCTAGGGATGCTCTTAATCAGAGCCAGCCCTTGCACATCGGGAGAGAAGCCAGCTCAACACAACATGGGTTTACACAGAGTTCATTTACATATATATTAAGTATATATTACTGCTTGGGAGATAATCACAGTTTTCAATATTTATAGTTTAGAATCAATGGCAACAGGGCAAAAACTACTAATTATGTGGAGTATTCTCAAATTAGTTTTATTTCACTGACTAGCTACAGGGTAGTTGGAATACGATTGATGGAATGGAAGTATACATATTATGTGAGAAATCTAACATTGAAACACTGTAAAAGAAGAAAGAAGCAGGGACAACGTACTGATAGTGCGGACCTCCATCTTTGTTGTGACACAAGCGTACCATCTATACCTATGGAAAAAAAAAATTATTTAACACTCACAGTAGAAGTACCATGATTTCAGTTTGTCTCCAAATTCCAAAGAACCTAAGGGTAATGACTTTATGGTAAACAAACCTATTATGTAATAATTAAAAATATGAACTATGGAATTAAATCCTTGACATTATTTATTTATTTATTTATTTATTTATTTATTTATTTATTTTTGTATTCTTCCGAAGCTGGAAACGGGGAGAGACAGTCAGACAGACTCCCGCATGCGCCCGACCCGGATCCACCCGGCACGCCCACCAGGGGGCGACGCTCTGCCCACCAGGGGGCAATGTTCTGCCCCTCCGGGGCATCGCTCTGTTGCTACCAGAGCTACTCTAGCGCCTGGGGCAGAGGCCAAGGAGCCATCCCCAGCGCCCGGGCCATCTTTGCTCCAATGGAGCCTCGGCTGAGGGAGGGGAAGAGAGAGACAGAGAGGAAGGAAAGGGGGAGGGATGGAGAAGCAGATGGGCGGTTCTCCTGTGTGCCCTGGCCAGGAATCGAACCTGGGACTTCTGCACGCCAGGCCGACGCTCTACCACTGAGCCAACCGGCCAGGGCCTAAATCCTTTACATTCTTATATCACCCTCACACCTTAGTAGATATGTGGTGTTAGGCAAGTTACTTTCTTCTCAGTACCTCAGTTACTTCATTTGTGAATGGAGGAATCAATAGTATCTATTCTATATAGTTGTTCTGACAGTTAAATGAGCCAGTTCATATAAAGGGTTTATAATTGAACCTGGCAGATAGTCTATGTATAACACATATGGTCAATTAGTATTATGCTCTAAAATGAATTCAATTTTTTTAATTTTATCACTGACGGTTTTTTATTTTTTAGTTCCAGGTTCCCTGAACCTATAGTGATATAGTATATAACAAAAAATATATAGTCATCACGTGATTTTTTGCTTACAGGAAACACAGAGATATCTTTTATAAATGCCTTCATAGTACTGTAAGATTTCTATATTTACCAGAACAGTTTTTTTATAATCATGTTGTTTTTGTCATAAACAATAAACATAAATATCTACCACATTACTATATAGTATTGATCTATTTCAGTTTAGACAAGAATATTGTATTGTCTAATTTGAGCAGAAATACAGTTATATACATTTTTAATGGTTGTCTAAAAACAGAAGAGTGAGTTTTTGTCTAGATACCAGTAAAAATTGGCTATTTTTGGAAAATTCATTAAAACCACTTTATTCATATTTAAGAGAAAAAGTAGATTTTGTGAGAGACCACAGAAGACAACCACAACTTTTATTAAAGAGAATTATAGCTTTGCCTAATATAGCACAGTCAATTTCAACAAGTGTGTAAGAAGTAAGGTTTTTTATGAAAGTACTTTTAGAGAAGTTGTCCACAGCAATGTAATAATAAGTACTTAATGATGATCTTCAGGAAAGATGGGAATGTAAGGACACAGCTCTTTAGAGTAGAGAATTTCATTTACTCTGGAGTCAGGATATAGCCCAGGCTCACAAGACAAACTGAACAATAGCTGATATATAACAATTAAACTTTTGCAATTCACAGTATTTTCAGGAATTTAATAACATGACAATATACAGTATGTATTTCATGATACAGTAAAATGTGTAGGAAATGGGTGGAAGAAGTTCTGAAGGACTCTACCCCGCAGGTCCAGCTTGAAGTCTGAAGGGTGGATGAGCCCTGTAAGAAACAGAGCAGACTTCACAGAATGGAAAAAGTGGTTAGAAATTAGGTTGCAACCTGTCATTTTATTTAAAATACAAGAGCTTTCTGATTATGGATAATATCTGGAAATTAAGATTAGCAATAAAACAATATATCAATAATCATACAATGCCTGGTGCTATAGATCAGTATTGACAACATTGATCAATCTGCTAAAATGAAAACCCCTAGGCCAATACATGCATGGATTTTAAGTGTATATTATCTATACTATAGATAATATAGGTTTTGAGAAATGTAAGGTGAACTCTTAATATCCAAACTATTCTAGAATCCTAAATTATTCTAGATTCTAAAGTTTCTGACAAATAGAGTCCCATACCAGTCACTGCCAATACTTTAATAAGGCGCACACATTTCAGTGAGTGTGTAAGTGCAGATGCATACCCATGTGCAATCTGGGAAACAGTAAAATGAATGAATAAGTTATGACTAAGATAAGAGGAAAATTCACACAGCTCATTCATCAATAATTTCTTCCAGTAAGTTAGCATTCTTAAATTAAATCAGAGTCAACAATATAACAGCATCCCATATCAGCATACATCACATATTAATATTGATATCAGAAAAACAGACATGAGAAAGAATGCATAATTATGAGCAAATCAACCTATATTAAAATAAACAGAACAAGAATTTACAAGATTATTTTAAAATTCAATGGAATAATAAAGATTTATGAGAAGAACTTTTGGTTGAAAAATTCAGTTCATTAATGCTAGAGGTGTTCCTCCTTTACTTTCATTACAGATTAACTGCAACACAGTCTTTGTTTTCTCTCTTACATTTCTATTTCTATCTCTCATGCACTCTTTATTGTGAAGGATTCTTCATCATCTTTAGACTTCTCTTAACATTGTCTCTATCCTATATTGATCTTTAATTTTTAGCAATCTTTTTTTTCCACATTATGGTTTGCGGTTAAAGAGATATACTAAATTTGCATAAAAATAAATTGCCTTTCTAATTTCTCATTCTCTGTAACAATTGGGATACTTTTTGAAGGAGAAAAATAAGATAAAGATAATTATATTCTACTAAATTAGAAATACGTTACATGTTTAAATTCTGAAGAAAACAAAAAGAGACCAGGTAATAGTGGGGAAAAGACATCAATATCCATGTGCTTCAGACACAAATAGTAAACAAAAACAAACAAATAGTAAAGCTCTAAACAAAAAGTTTACATTATTTTTTTCCAATAAAATAGGGTCAAAAGTATTGTGTTCCTGAAAAAAAGATCGTGTTCTGAAGATTCAAAGGCAACAGCATACTTCAATGTAATCAATAAAGAATAAACAACACTGAGATTTGTTGATATTTGAACAAGGAGTTTATATGAGCTCTATAGAATTCTAACTTGTGATCTATCATTTTTCTTTCATCTGGTGTTTTAAAAAAGCCTCAGAGAGTGATGTTAGATAACTTTAGGAGGATAAACACTCATGATTTGTGGGCAGTTTCTTGACTTGTGAGTGGGTGAAAAGTCAATAGGGATGAAGAAACAAGATACTTATCTTTGTGGTATTTGCACTGCATGAAGGCAATGCAGCTCCAGAAATGGAAGAAGAATCAATATTCAGTATATAATAGTTAAAAGGAAAATTCTGTTAGTCAACTTTTTTAAAATTTTGTTTAAAAATTGTTGTTTTTTCTCACAATACTTTTCAGGAAAAAAAAGAAACTAGAATAAATTGTTTTTATTTGAAACACTGGAAAGGAAAATAGATTAATGCCTAAAGGATTCCATATGTTCAAATGACCTAAGATGCAAACAAATGTGTGCAAGTGTTTTGGGGGCAATGGGAGAGTTGTGAGTAACAAGAAACCAGGCTGTGGTCTTCCCCAGACTGCAGAGCTCTCCAATAAGAATTCAGATTTGGTTGGAGGTATGTGTGAGAGGAATGGACTAATTTGGTTAATTCTCTCATATTTTTTGTTATTAAAAGAATTTGATTATTAAGTTACTAATTTAAAATTAAGATTATAAAGTTGATGAATTTAAAAACATTTTTCAGTGTATTTAAAGAAGTCACTAGAAGAAGAAAATGTTATGCATATGCTCTAAATCATTAAATGGCAAAATAATTTACTAAGGAGATATCTACAGTGCACAAAATCTGGACGCATGTCAAAACCCAATTACAGGTATTGATGGTATTGATCGACTTATGACCTATGCAACTTACGACCATTCGACTTTATGACCACAATCGCTACCCACGACTGCTCCACGTCTGGCAGCGCAAGCATTGCTCAGCTGGCAGTACGACAGCGCTGGCCAATAAAATGTTTCATACATGTTTAGATATTTTGATGTTTTGCAATTGGGAAAATGTTTCCTATGATATTTTTTACACCTGTATTTTGTATTTTTGTATGCACCTGTATTTTGTAATTTTGTATGTTTTGCAAATATTAAACCAGTTGTACTGGTAATGCACTGTTTTACTTAAGCCTGATGAATGTAAAAATAAGAAACAAAATGGTGTAAAGATGATACAAATGGCATAAAATGAACAAAGAAAATTATGATATATAACAATAATGAAAGAAAATTATGATAAAATATGACAAAGATTTTTATAACATCGTTTCATAGTACTGTACATATAGCCTACTCAATTTACGACCAAATCGTGTTACGACCAATCTGTCAGAACCAATCATAGTTGTAAATTGAGCACTAGCTATAGATGGTCTAATCCAGTGGTAGTCAACCTGGTCCCTACCGCCCCTTGTGGGCGTTCCAGCTTTCATGGTGGGCGGTAGCGGAGCAACCAAAGTATAAATAAAAAGATAGATTTAACTACTG
This sequence comes from Saccopteryx leptura, assembly GCF_036850995.1. Classification (NCBI taxonomy): domain Eukaryota; kingdom Metazoa; phylum Chordata; class Mammalia; order Chiroptera; family Emballonuridae; genus Saccopteryx; species Saccopteryx leptura. The sequence continues at coordinate 322,333,979 of NC_089503.1, read as the reverse complement.
TATAGTAAGTTGTTTTATAAAGATTTATTCTGCCAAACTTAGCAAAAATTGGACATAGAGTACTTGGTAAGTAATTATTATTATATGCTTTAACTTGCTGTAACTCTGCTTTATAAATTTTATAAAGTAAAGTTATTTCCCTACTTTATAAATCACCATTACTATGGAACTGGTGGGTAGTTAGAAAATTTTACTACTAACAGAGATACAAAAGTGGGTGGTAGGTATAAAAATGTTGACTACCCCTGGTCTAATCAGACAAAAAGAAAAGCACCTAGGGCCTTGGTTGGAAAACTACGGCTTGCAAGCCACATGGGCTCTTTGGCTCCTTGAGTGTTTAGCAAAGGCCAGTTTAGGAGTACCCTAATTAAGTTAATAACAATGTACCTACCTATATAGTTTAAGTTTTAAAAAATTGGCTCTCTTGCCTGACCAGGTGGTGGCCCAGTGGATAGAGCATTGGACTGGGATGTGGAGGACCCAGGTTTGAGATCCCGAAGTTGCAAGCTTGAGCGCAGGCTCATCTGGTTTGAGGAAGGCTAACCAGCTTGAGCCCAAGGTTGCCAGCTCAAGCAAGGGGTCACTCAGTGTGCTGTATCCTCCCCCCCCCAATCAAGGCACATATGAGAAATCAATCAATGAACAACTAAGAAACTGCAATGAAGAATTGATGTTTCTCATCTCTCTCCCTTCCTGTCTGTCTGTCCTATCTGTCCCCCTCTCTGACTCTCTGTCTATGCCAAAAACAAACAAACAAACAAAAATTGGCTCTCAAAAGAAATTTCAATCGTTGTAATGTTGATATTTGGCTCTGTTGACTAATGAGTTTGCTGACCACTGAGTCCTAGGGCATCATATCTATTACTGTATTCCTCTTCGGACTGCTGAATTTAATTGCTATTTTAGTGACCCAAAACACTAAACTGTGAAGAAAGTCTCATATGAACTAATGCAGTATTATAATATTTCCCTGTTTTAAATTGCACACTAACTGAACCATGTTAGTCACTGTATGTATTCTTTTAATTTTATATTTTAATATTCTCTCATTTTGGTGTAATTTCCTCCTTATTATGCAAATAAGTGGCAGCATCCTCTGCTAACACTTTTTCCAAGTATCATTCCAGCTCCTACTGAGAACAAAATTTAACAGTTGGCATATACTGCCAGGCAATTTTCTGTATCCAGGTGTGTTAGTTTTTCATTGCTGCTATAAGAAATTACAAGTCTTGGTGGCATACAGCACTAATGTTTTATTTTATAGTTCTCTGGTTCAGAAGTCCAACATGGGCAACACTAGGCAAAAATCAATGTATTAACAAGCCTGCTTACTTATCTGAAGGCTCTAAGGAGAACATTTACCTTGACAGTTTTAGCTTGCATTCCTTTGCTAATGGCCCCCTTCTTCCATTCCTTAAAGTCAGTATTAAAAAAATCTAGTTTTCAGCCCTGGCCGGTTGGCTCGGTGGTAGAGCATTGGCCTGGCGTGCAGGAGTCCTAGGTTCGATTCCCGGCCAGGGCACACAGGAGAGGCGCCCGTCTGCACCCCTCTCCTTCCTCTCTGTCTCTCTCTTCCCCTCCCGCAGCCAAGGCTCCATTGGAGCAAAGTTGGCCCGGGCGCTGAGGATGGCTCTATGGCCTCTGCCTCAGGTACTAGAATGGCTCTGGTTGCAACAGAGCAACGTCCCAGATGGGCAGAGCATCGCCCCCTGGTGGGCGTGCCAGGTAGATCCCGGTCAGGTGCATGCGGGAGTCTGTCTTACCGCCTGCCTGTTTCCAACTTCAGAAAAATACAAAAAAAATAAAAAAGTCTAGTTTTGTTCACATTACAATCTGTTTTCAGAGAAACACAACTAATGATTCAGAGAATGATGGTATCTTTATTCCTAAAAACAAATACTGTGAATTACTTCCCCATATCATGATTTAGGATATGTGTATTTCATTTTCTTCTTCTAGTGATTTAAACTTGCTCATCTAATAATTTGAAATAACTTTAATTTCATTATCTCATTTACCTTTTGCCTGATTACTTAGGCAAAGAGACATCAATTTATATGGTCATGTAGGATAAGTACTTCCTTATATGTTTATTTTCTATTTTTGGAGAAAATGGTTATTTTAAATTTTTTTTTCTTTTTTTGTATTTTTTTTGAAGTCAGAAATGGGGAGGCAGTCAGACAGACTCCTGAATGCGCCCGACCGGGATCCACCTGGCACGTTCACCAGGGGGCAATGTTCTGCCCTTTTGGGGCATCGCTCTGTTGCAACCAGAGCCATTCTAGCACCTGAGGCAGAAGCCACAGAGCCATCCTCAGTGCCTGGGCCAACTTTGCTCCAATGGAGCCTTGGCTGCGGGAGGGGAAGAGAGAGACAGAGAGGAAGAAGAGGGGGAGGGGTGGAGAAGCAGATGGGCACTTCTCCTGTGTGCCCTGGCCGGGAATCAAACCCGGGACTCCTGCACGCCAGGCCGATGCTCTACCACTGAGTCAACCAGCCAGGGCCTGAAAATGGCTATTTTAAACGTTCTTTGATTTAAATTAGCTATTTTAAAATCTAATCATTACTAAAGTTAATTTATTTTATCCTATTACTTGTATTTTCATTTTGATTGTGGAGTCTTTTGTCTTACATAAAGTTTTAGTTTTTAGATAGTCTATTTTGTCTTTTTATTTATGTTTTCTGGGTTTTGCATTTCCTTTAGGTGTGTACGTGTGTGTGTGCGTGTGTGTGTGTGTTTTGCTCATATCATTATAGACTAAGAAGTATTTTCATTTTTTTCTTAATTTAAAAATTTTATATTTAAATTATTGTATTGACATAGTTTCAAGTGTCCCACTGAATATAACACCCTCTATGCACTGCATCATGCCCCATGTAAAGTCTCTTTCTGCCCCCATTTCATCCCTTTTTCCCCCTTTCCCCTATCTCTACCCCCTCATTCTCCCTAGCTATTGCTACTCTGTTTTCTGTACCTATCTGTTATGTATAAATACATATAATTTAACTAATCTTTCCACCTCTTTGATCCTCTCCCATCTTCCCCCTTCCCTCTGACATTTCCATCTCTTCCTTGTGACCCCACCACTGTTTTTATTTTGTTCCTCAATATTGTGCTTATTAGATTCTACATATAAATGAAATTATATGGTATGTCTCCTTCTCTGCCTGATTTATTTTACTTAGCATAATAGTCTCCATTTTCATCCATTCTGTCACAAAAGGTAAGATTTCTTTCTTTTTCATGGCCACGAAGTATTCTATTGTGAATATGTACCACAGCTTTTTTATCTGCTCATTCACTGATGGACTCTTGGACTATTTTCAGATCTTGGCTATTGCAAACAATGCTGCAATGAACATGGGGGTGCATATCTTCTTTTGAATTAGTGTTTTGGGATTCTTAAGATACATTTCTAAAAATGGTATAGCTGGGTTAAGAGGAAGTTCCATTTTTAATTTTTTGAGGAAACACCATACTGTTTTCTACAGCGGATGCATAAGTTTGCATTCCCATCATCAGTGCAGGAAGGTTTTCTTTTCTCCACACCTTCACCAGCACTTTGTTGTTTGTTGATTTGTTAATAAAAGCCATTCTGGCAGGTGTGAAGTAATATCTCATTCTGGTTTTTATTTGCATTTGTCTAATGAGTAATGATGTCACATTATTTTTAATTTTTTGAGGTATATTTTTGACCATTATTGCACATTTCATTTTCCACCTGTATTTTATAATATTTTTTATAGTTCTCAAAATCCTGGCGCGCTTTTATTAAAATAGTACTGAGTGTATAAACTGAAAGAATATGTATATTTACAACATAATGGTGCAGGTTTCCTGGTCCTTAAATTCTCACAGTGAAGTACTCTTGCTTCATTTAGGGTACTAACCCCTATAAGCAAGTGTGAGCTCCTTGGCATTGGTCTTGGCAATGGTTTTATGGATTTGACACAAAAAGCAATGGCAACAAAAGCAAGAATAAACAAATGGGACCGTATCAAACAAAACAGCTCCACACTGCAAAAGAATCCATCGACAAAATAAAAGTGCAACCAATATAGAATATAAAAATATATTTGTAAATCATATATCTGATAAGCATTGATATGCAAAATATAGAAAGACTTACACAAATCAATATTAAAAAGTTAGATTACAGAATAGGGAAGAAAACTTAAATAGACATTTTTCCAAAGAAAACATAAAGTTGACAAATAGGTATAATAAAGATACTCAACGTCAACTATCATAAGGGAAATGCAAGTCAAAACCACAATGAGATATCACTTTGCACATGTTACAAAGTCTATTATCAAGAAGATAAGAAATAAACATTGATGAGGATTCCAAGAAATCAGAACCCTTGTGTACTTTTGTGGGAATGTAAATTGGTGAGCCACTATGGAAAACAGTATTAGGGATTCTCAAAAACTTATAAATGAATGACTATATTATCAGCTATTTTGCATCTGGGTATGTATCCAAAGGAAATAAAATCCCCATGTTAAAGAGACATTTGCACCCTATCATACATTGCAATATTATTTTAAAAGTCAAAACATGGAAACAACCTAAGTGGTTATCAACAAATAAATGGATAAAGAAATGGTGTGGATATATGTATATATAGTCACACACACACACACACACACACACACACACACACACACACACACAATGGAATAGAGTATAAAAAATATAGGAGAAGAAATCCTGCCATTTGTGATGACACAGATGTACCTTGATGGCATTATGCTAAATGAGATAAGTCAGACAAGTACTGTATGTTCTCACATATATATATGGATTTTAAAATAAACAAAATTCCTATAGAAACAAAAACATGTTGGTGTTTACCAGGGATAGGGGTTGGGGAATGGGGGAAATGGGCAAAGTGGTCAAATTGCACTTCCAATTATAAGTAAAGTCTGGAGATGTGATGTATAGGATGGTTAGTATAGTTAACAATACTGCATTGTATATTTGAAAGTTACTAAGAATGTATCTTAAAAGTTCTCATTACACACACATAAAATAGACTCAGAAGTTATTATGCTAAGTGAAATAAGTTAGAAAAAAAACAAGTATCGCATAGCCTCACTTATATGTGGAATCTTAAAAATACAAAACAAACGAATATACAAAACAGAAATTGATCTATAGGTCCAGAAAACAAACTGATGGTTGCAGAAGGAGGGGAGGGTGTGTGATGGGTTAAAAAAAAAAAAAAAAAAAGCTGTTTAAGTTTAATTTCTGTTCTCTGAACTTCCACAGCAGTTTCAAAAAATAAAAAAATCATGAGCATTCCTGAAGTGTCAGGGCAAAGGCCTGACATTAGGAAGTAAATTCTTTTGGAATGGAATGAGAAAGAAAGGCATATATGTTGGTTAGTGCTGCTATCACCCTACATACTGCTCATCTGCAGCTGAAGTTTAGTTAAGGGTTTCAAGGGTTAGGATATGCCAGGAGCCCAGGAAGCCTAGGCAAGAAGTATCTATGGAGGAAAAAAAAATTGTAATTATGTAGAGTGATAGATATTAACTAAATTTATTGTGCAGTAATTTTACTATATATATGAAATCATTGTTTTACACCATAAAATAGTACGTTATATGTTATATTTCAATAAAACTGGAGAAAAAAGTTAATGTACATGAAACAAGAAATTTTTCACCACATTGTTAGTAATTTTTAAGTAAGAATTATTATTTTTAGTAATATTGTTGTTGTTGCAATTGTTACCATTCTAAAAAGATGGTCAACCTCATCTCTCTTCTATATTAATGATTCTAATTTATTTAATCACTTTGAACAATCTTTCTATCAAATTCATAATTTACTACATGTTTTCCAGTTTAATCTTACTTTAGGTAACCTAGTATGAATGCAAGGTATACTCATAAAATAAGAATAATATCTATTTGCACATAAAGCTTTAAAAGTATTAATTTAAAATTATCTTCATTTAATTGATTTAGTTTAGAAGTTTCTGTTGCTTTACATGATAAAACCTAGAGAACCTCTCTAGCATTCTTCCTATATTGAAAATATCTTTTATTTAATTCATACTTAGTTTATGCTCAAATATGTCTTCCTAATAGCCCTAAGTAATTTCTCCCTTAAATTTTATTCTTTTTTATTTTCACAGTATATTTAAATAAAACAAAACTTTTAGACACTGACTTGATAAGCAAACTTCTTCAAAGCTTTTTATGATAAATTTGTAGAACACATTTAAGCCTTTGCTTTGATTTAAATACACAGTAGCATTCAGGCTAACACTAAATGTGGCTGTCATAATCACATTTAGATGCCCTATCTTAGGTTCTTTTTCTCATGCTCCCACTCTCTGAGATTATCCACATGAAAGCTTTCTGTGTATGCCAGTTAATCTTTTCTTCACCTGAATCCGAAATGCTGTGTCTTCTATCCTGCTTCAGAAAATTATAAAAGTAACAAAGAAAAGATTAGGATAATATGCCGAGAATAAGAAACAGAGAGAAGAACCATCAAGAATTAAAACTTCTGTTTATTTTTGTGTTGACAATAACAATAGGGAGAAGATAGGTGAAAAAATAGTTTAAGCTAGGAAACAGACACATAAATTGGATATTTTGTATATTATATCTATATTGAATACATCTGGACATTTGCTACCGAGTGTCAGCATTTGCTTAAAATATATATATTTAAGTTTGGCCTATTAGACTTTGATTGCATTAAACTTATCTACCTTTAAGGCATATCTAATATATTAGAGTATGTTATTGGAGTAATAGATAAAAGATGTGTTAAATTCCCAGATATGTATTTGTTTATATATTCATCAGTTCTTTTTTTTTACTATTTGTGACATAAAAGTCAAGAAAAATTGCTGTAATATAGTGGTCTCAGTTACGCAGAAATTAGTCAAAATTTATGGTCACTTTCTCTCATTTTTATTATGAGTGGTGGTGTAGGACAGCTGTGTTAGCTTGCATGCTGGTGTACCAGCTGTAAGCGCTTTGCTTGATGAGAGTGCGTGAACACATAGCAGAGGCACGTGTGCATAACCTATACAAGGCTATGGGTGCTTGCGCTTGAAAGAGATGGGGATTGTGGAGGCTTGAGTTGCCTGCCCACCACTGTGAGAGGCTATTTTTTTTTTTTTTTTTTTGCCTGAGAGGTAGTTTTCCCTGCCTGTGTGCTTGTCTGCGTTGTGAGACTTTATTAAACAAATGGTCTAACCCTTTTCAACTCTGCAGTTTTTCTACCATCTGCCCAAATCCAATGTGGACCTGCCTGGCCTCGGCCACAGGCATGACAGAAGGATTTATTTAATTTAATTTATGAATTTATAGAAATACATAGACTATTGTGACATATATATCATTTTTTGAAGTAAGTTTTGTGAAATGTTCTACCCTTAAGTGAACAAGTGTTAAATTTTGTCCTAATCAGCTCTCAGTGGGAATATACAATTTCCTTCTGAAACCCAAGCATTAAAACATTCCAAAATAGACTAAAAAAAGTAGTGGTATAGGGGGTACTCGTGTTACAACAGTCTCGACATACGACGTTTTGAGTTTATAGCACTCACTCTCATAAAACCTTAAAAATTTTGAGACATGAGTGTTTTGGCTTACTAATAGTTAACAGTCCAAAATGGTGTAGATCTACGGAGCTATTATGGATGCCTTGCAATGCTATGGGCAGATTTTGGAAGAGAAGAAGTCATCAACCTTCCAGACTAGCCTGGGACAATTATTTAAGAAGGTAGAGAGGCCTGCAACAGATCCTGTACCCTCTACATCAGCTGATTCCAGACATGAAACACCTCTAGTACAGGTAGAATCTTCTCCAGCATCTCCTGCATGTTCCTTAGGCAATCCTGATTCACCTGACCTAGTATCTCCAGCACCTTCTGCAGGTTCTCCTGCCTCTCCAGCTTCCTCCTCCCAACAGGTCACTCTCTCCCACCTTGCAATGCCCCTTCCAGTGTGCGATCCAACTACAGAAGTAAAGGTAAGGAATTTTTTTGCACTAATATTTTGTCATTTTTTCTGTTACTGCAGTACAGTGTACAGTACAATATATGTCCTTTTCCTTTTTCTGTGGCTTGTGTTTTCATATTCTAGATTATGATTTTACAACTGTGTAGGATAGGTAAGTGACTTAGGCCAAGGTATGTTTCGACTTATACCAAAATTCAGGTTACATCACTGACATAGGAATGGAACTGTGTCATAACCTGAAAACCCCCTGTGTTAGAGTTTTTATATATATCATAAAGCAGATACAATAAGATAAATTAAATTTAATATAGATCACACACCAATTTAAGATTAAGGTAAAATTTAACAAAAATTTTCTAAAGAAAGAAATTATTCTCTATCAAACTTCTGTACTGTGGTATACAGGTATGTGGAATTTAGCATCACTCCCCTTTAAATGTTTACATACAGAAACACACATACATAAATTTGTTACAGATAGGAAATGACTTTAATGCAGGTTATAAAGAGAGTAAATAAAAACACACTGCTTACTATAGAATAGAATATTTAACAGTGTTATCCACTGGATACAGAATTGAGATAAATATTAATATTTTTTAAATTGTCAAAAAACCTGCATGATTTTGATTGTAGAAGTCATTTCATGGAGTGTACATGTATTAATATTTATCAAACTGTACAATTTAAATATTAATGGTTTATTATAATGGTTTATTAAAAGTAAGTCTGCTTAATATAATCTCTAAACATGAACCTTATTCCAAGACCTTCTGTCTCCTATTTTATAAACCTAGTTGGGGGTAAATTCTGGGGAATCTTAAAAATTATATATGAAATAGCAGAAAAGTGACAGATGGATGTGATTGTAAACAAATATGTTTTAAAGAAATAGTTCACTGACTTTTTAAGATGACCAATAATCAGCTAATTTATATCAGGCAATCAGTATAATTAAAATATTTTATCTTAGTTGAGCAAATCATTTAAATAATTAGTTGATTAATATATTTATTTATAGAGTATTTTAGTTCTTTTATAGACTGATATGATGTACTAGGCAGCATGCTAAGTGTTGGAAAAAGTTTTCTAAACTAGATGATAGGACTTCCCTCTAGGTGCTTATGAACAAGACAGTTTCTTGAAGACAGTTGTCCAAATTGTAAGCAAAAATAAATACCAACACTATACCAAAAAATAAAAACTTTTCTTAACCATGTTCAACCACAAGGGACCCTAAGTAACAAAAATGGACAGCATGGAGCCAGGGAGAGTGATCCCAACAATGGGATGTCCAGAGAAATAGTGAAAATGAGAGAATGACTTACACAAAAGGGGATATGGTTTAGAACTCGATCTAAATCAGTAAAGCTTAAATGATTATAATTTAAAAGCCATAGAATTAAACATATCAAGTCATGTGTCACTCAATGATGAGATATACATCCTAAGTAGTGTGTCTGTAAGTGATTCTCTCCTCTCTGAAAATCACAGGCTGTATGGGACAGCTTATTGCTCCTATGCTACAAACCTGTAAATCATGTTTATGTACTGAATACTAGGCAATTGTAAGACAATGATAAATATTGTGTGTCTAAACACAGAAGAGGTACATTAAAAATGCAGTATAAAAAATAAAAAGTGGTACACCTACGTAATGCATTTACCGTGAATGGAGCTTGCATGACTGGATGTTGCTCAGGATGAATCAGTGAGTGAGAGGTAAGTGAATGTGAATGCTTGTGACGTTCCTGGACACTGCTGTAGACTGTATATACACTTAAGTGACACCAAATTTTATTTTAAAATATTTTTTTCTTTAATAATAAATCAACTTTAGACTACTGTAATTTTTTAAATTTGTAAGGTTTTTAATTTTTTTAACTTTGTGACTCATAATAACACTTAGCTTAAAACTCAAACTTTATACAGCTGTACAAAATTACTATCTTTATATCCTTACTATTATAAATTTTTTTCTATCTTTAAAATTTTGTGGTTTTTTAAAATTTTTTGTTAAAAACTAAGGCACAAACAGACATACTAGGATGGGCCTACACAGAGTCAAGTTTATCACTGTCTTCTACCTCTACACCTTGTCAAACTGCATGCTCTGCCAGGTTAGTAACACTGAAATACTACTTGAAGGACTCTTCTTGAGGAGATGAGACTTTTAATTTTCTTTTTGAGAAAAAGGCAGGAAGAGAGAGAGACAGGAACATCAAGAAGCTGCTACTGTCTGTACCCTGACCAGGAGTCGAACCAGCACCACCATGCTTTGTGACAATGCTCCAACCAATGAGCTATAATGTCAGGGCCTTTTTTTCTTTCTTTCTTTTTTATTCATTGATAGAGACGAAAGGGAGAGAGAGGGGAGGGGAAGGAAAGCTGTTCCACTCAGTTGCACATTCACTGGTTGCTTCCCATGTGTGTCCTGACTGGGGATCGAACCTGCATCTTTGTAATTTCGGATGATGCTCTTAACTGACTGAGCTAACTGGTTAGGGCAAAGGAAGTGACACTCTTTTCAGAAATATGTACATGATGGTTTGTTTGTATTCTTTCTTTCTTTCTTCCTTTTTTTTTAATGGTATGCTTGAAGAACTTGGGGTTCTCACTGTGCCAGAAGCAAAAAGTTGCAATTTGTAGCTGCGACATTGCCCCAAGCAAGACTTGTTATCCTGATCCTCAAAGTATTCAAAGGTAGCCACTGACATAGCCTTATAGATTAAAGTTTTTTCAGTCATCATTTTGAGAATAGGGAGGTTTTAGGGAGGTTTTATTCATAGTGAATATTTAGTAAGGAATTTTTCTCCACAATCAGTTTATCTAAAGTTCTCATGAATTACTCAGTTGCCTTCATATCAGCACTCACAGACTTAACCTCTCATTTTCACATTATGTAATAAAAAACATTTCTTGAACTATTTAACCACCTAGAGGTAGCAATAAATTCAATACTGGACTCAGGTCCAGCTTTTTGTTTCAACATCACAGTCAAACTTCGTGTTTTGGTTATAGTAATTATTAAGCTTAGAGGGACTAGCTTTTGTGACTGGTGGATAATCCAAGTTATTAGAAATTTTTTCACTTCTGATATATAAGCACTTTTTAAATTTTTGTCAGTCTCATTGCCTTCAATGACGTAGATTCTTTTAACAGCCTCCATCATGTTGTTCTTATTCTTTGAGGTTGTAGTTGTATTGCAGGAATCAAAGGAGGACAAAAACGCTCAGACAACTTGATGAAGGAGTAGGATTTATTAAAGCTTGCGGAGCACATGGGACTGTAGCTCCAAAACATGGGCTCCGCAAACTTGATTTTTTTTACAGGTTATATACCTTCAGAGTATCTAAACAATGGACATGTGATTTCTTTGTTTAAGATTTCCCAGGACTCAAGGAGAGGAGAGGGAAAGTTTCGGTGGGGTGAACAAGGGGGAATGGGTTTCCAGATCACTGGCCATAGTTACATAAAGATCTTGCTGTTCTTGTTTTGTATTGTAACTATGGGATATAGATAATTTATCGCTGGCTGACTTGGTTTCCCCAGGTGGCTCCTTTCCCTTGTATTCTTTTTCATTTCTTCCTTCTCAGGGAAGAAGAAGCCTGACCCTCCTTCCCCAGTTGTGGCAGAATGAGACATGTCTGACTAGCGAGCAATGACTATTACAGATTTTTCATCTCCATAGTCCTTAATCACTCTTAACTTCAATTCTTGGTCAGTCACTCAATAAGGCCTCTTACTGGCAACATTAGCAATAGATTTTGTATGCTTAGGGGCCAATGTGAACAAAATGAAATTAAATTACCACAATTAAGAATGATGCTATCAAGAGACCTAGTAAACATGAGATTTATGAGGTTGCTACTGATGTAAAATGCTTACACTTTTATAGCAAATTTTTTTTTCTAAATAGAGTATACTGTAAAATGATGACAAAACTATAATATAGTAAATATGTGGTACCTTGAGATACGAACAGATCAAGATATGCTTTTTTTTTTTTTTAAGATACGAGCTGCGACGTGATCCATATTTTTGTTCGAGATCCCAGCAAAATTCCGAGATATGAGTCGTGATTTGGGAAGCTGCCACTAGTTGGTGTGTTGGCGCATGGGTCCAGCAGTTTGATATTCGAGTTAACTAACTTACAAGCCCAGTTACAGAATGAATTAAATTCATATCTCAAGGTACCACTGTACATAAATCAATAACATAGTCATTTATTATCATTACTATGACATGATTATTGCAATGTCACTAGGCAATACTAATTTTTTTTTTTTTGTATTTTTCTGAAGTTGGAAATGGGGAGGCAGTCAGACAGACTCTCTTGCATGTGTCCAACCGGGATCCACCCGGCACGCCCACCAGGGGGTGATGCTCTGCCCATCTGGGGCATTGCTCTGTTGCATTCAGGGCCATCCTAGCACCTAAGGCAGAGGCCACAGAGCCATCCTCAGCACCCGGGCCAACTTTGCTCCAGTGGAGCCTTGGCTGCGGGAGGGTAAGAGAGAGACAGAGAAGAAGGAGAGGGGTAAGGGTGGAGAAGCAGATGGGCGCTTCTCCTGTGTGCCCTGGCTGGGAATCGAACCCAGGACTCCTGCACGCCAGACCGATGCTCTACCACTGAGCCAACCGGCCAGGGCTGGCAATACTAATTTTTTATCTCCATTTTAATCTTGTGGGACTCTTGTTATAATATATATGTGGTACATTATTGAATAAAACATTGTTATGTGGTGTGTGAATGTGCAACAATAAGAACAAATATCAGTAAAAATATAAGTATTTTAGTATTCCATTACTCTTTATTAAGTTAATGCCAAATCAAATTCACTTTATTACATGTACTGCTTTCCCTGAACCACACAATAGGGAACTAGAGATCAAGTGTGGAACATGGAGCCTGTTAGCATAGGTTGCAAGTTTGTGTTCATCACTAACCTGATGACCATGGATAGGTTATTAAACATCTCTGATAACAATAATAATTTATGCCTAAAGATGTTGGAAGACAAATCAGTTAGTATTTTTAAAGGGTTAGGACTGAACACAAACTAAATGCCATGTAAATATTAGTATTACTTACCACCATAAAAGTCTAAGGCCTATTGAAATTGCATGACTCACTCACTCTCCTGGTGATGAGAAATTTGAACAACTACTGTCAAGGTTTATGACTTTATATTATCTTCTGTAAAAAAAAACCCAAAATGTTGATTTGTAGTAAAGTCCAAACCTTCATTTTTTTATTAAGGTATCTTTAATAGACACTTCATTTATTTTTAAGAGAAGCTGAAACTAAACTGAAAGTTAAAACTCATTTTTTCAAATCAAAAGACTTATTAGAGAAATATGGCAAACATGATGTTGATTTTTTCATTAAGGTATGTATAATTTAGGTACTCTAAAAGGATATTATATTTATTTATATAAGAACGAAAGGCAAGAGACTTAATTTGCTAATTTATATTTTATATTAAAATAGATTAATATAAATTCTATAATATATTTGACCAAAGTCAGTAAAGTGTCATCTTGGTGTCCTTTCATATTACCTCCATAGGTAAAAAGTCAAGTTTCACTTTCTGTAGTCCTCCATGACTCTCTACACAGTACAGCTTACTAAAATTTTTATATACTTTATGTATAATTAATGATACAACATAATGTCTAATGGATTTTGTTTTACATAAGACATCTTTCAGAAGTCAACTAAATTAATTAAGCAATAACAGCTATTCAGATTTCTACTTATATTTATTTTATTTTTCTTTAAATATTATACCAAAATTGATATTTTCTGAAGTAGCCACATTTCTAATAAATAAAATATACTTCATGGCAAATAAATTTTAATTATAGACTGACAAAAGGCTAAATACATTTTGAGAAAGTAAAATTATAGAGTGAAGTTATAATCTTATCATATACACATAAAATCTAACATACAAGTGAAAAATTAAAATTAGAGCTTTATTAAAAATATTAGAGCTTTATTTATAAATATTTTTATTTTTATTTTACACTGAACATATTGGTCTTGTTTAAAGCAAATACCTTAATTGAAAACAATAATAATCAAGTTAACATTTTTGTATTTTTAAAGAATCATTCTACAAGTAAAATTTAGAATATATGTTTCCTTTATTTTGTTTTTGTTTTGTTTTGTTTTAAGAAAACTTAAGTGAGAAGTGGGGAGGCAGAAAAACAGACTCCCACATGTGCCCTGACCAGGATTCACCTGGTAAGCCCCCTATGGGGAGATGCTCTGCCCATCTGAGACCATTGCCCATTGTTTGGCAACTGAACTATTTTAGCCCCTGAGGTGAGGGCATGAAGTCGTCCTCATTGTCCAGGGCCAACTTGCTCCAACCAAGCCATGGCTCAGGGAGGGAAATAAAGAAGTAGAGAGAGAGAAGAGAGAAGGGGCATGGAGAAGCAGATGGTTGTTTTCCTGTGCCCTGATCAGGAATAGAACCCAGAACATCCACACATCAGTTCTACTGCTGAGCCAACTGGTCACAGCCAAAACGTATGTTTAATCTGAAAAATATTTTATTATATAGAATGCACATATTTTCTTAATTTGAGACTTTATTTGAAGTCATATTAAAAAGTTTTTGTTGTAAATTATAGTTACATACTTTATATAACATAAAATGCACAGAACATAAATATCCTTTTGCTTATGTTAAGACCTAATAACTATTTATCTCCATGTAATTACCAACCAAAACAAGAGGTAGAATATTTCCATCACTCAAAATGTTCTCTCATGTCTTTTACAATCAATCTGAGCCTCCTGTCCCTACTTTGATACAGTGTTAGTTCCTTTTTCTCAATATAATGTTTTTTTGAGATTTTTAAATCTTTTTGCCTATGTTAATAGTTTATTTTTATTGATGTCTTGTAGTCCATTGTATGAATATATTAAAAATTTTTTTTCATTCACCAGTTTTTCAGTTTAATTTATTGAGGTGACACCAGTTAAGATTATGTAGGTCTCAAATATATTTATACAATTCTATGATGCATTATCTGTATATTGCATTGTACATTTGGGCTGTTTCCAGGTTGGTACTATTAAAATTAGGATATTAGGGACTTCATAAGAGTTTGTGGGGACAGATATTGTTATTTCCCTTTTTATAATACCTATGATTATAATTGCTAAATCATAGGCATATGTGCAATTAATATAAGACAGGTAAACAATTCTTTAAAGTGGTAGTATTTTACACTTCCACCGGCAATTTATGAGATTTACAATCCCACATCCTGCCAACACATATTATTTAAATGTGTTATATGTGTTAATCCTAATCCGGAGGGACCCAAAACATTGAAGACACAAACAAGGTCCATCGATTACACACCAAAGCTTTATTGTCTAGCTTGGCCAAGTGGCGGGAACTCCAACAGGAATCTGAGGGAGAGTGCTCGCCGGCCTTTTGTTCTACTTAGTTTTTATAGTTTTGTAAGTGGAAAGTACAGAAGCAAAAATTGTAATTAGGAGCCCCTTACCACTATTGGTTATAGTTATATGTCCTTTAACATGATAGGACCACGTTCAATTTGCAAGCCATACATTATTTTGGAGAAAACAAAATTTACAAGTCAACACAATGGCAGAAAGATATCTTTTTACATATTAAAAGGTATTCCTATATTATCTAGTGTTCATCTGCTATCTCTCTGTCCAGAGTTACACGTGTTTGTTAACTACACGCATTTACATAGGAGAGGTAGTTTCCATGGGGACAAATACCCGCAAATGGTTCATTGCTATAAGAAAAGGTTTATTTTGGCTTTTCTCTCCCTGCACCTGGCTAGCCATTCACCCCTTTCCCCACAGGTGTGGTGGAATGTCTGGGGATCCATGTTTTCCTCCCCTTTTCATTTACAATACAATGCCAAGGGCTATCCTGGTTATGCCAATCACACAGTACAGAAACTATTCTCACAATTTCTCTGCACACCTTAACCCAAATTAATAAAATGTTCTGCAAGCCTCTTAAAATATTAATATTAATTCTGTAGTTTTTTTTTTTTGTTGTTTTGTGTTTTTTTTTTCATTTTTCTGAAGCTGGAAACAGGGAGAGACAGTCAGACAGACTCCCGCATGCGCCCGACCGGGATCCACCCGGCACGCCCACCAGAGGCGACGCTCTGCCCACCAGGGGGCGATGCTCTGCCCATCCTGGGCGTCGCCATGTTGCGACCAGAGCCACTCTAGCGCCTGGGGCAGAGGCCACAGAGCCATCCCCAGCGCCCGGGCCATCTTTGCTCCAATGGAGCCTTGGCTGCGGGAGGGGAAGAGAGAGACAGAGAGGGAAAGCGCGGCGGAGGGGTGGAGAAGCAAATGGGCGCTTCTCCTGTGTTAATTCTGTAGTTTTTGGTACCTTACAATACCTGCAGGTGAAGTGGCTCAGTGGCTCCTCAATATGTGTTGTCATATTTTAAATGTTTGTCATTTTTAAATATATCACATAGTTTTATTACAGAAGAATGAAATAGTTTAAACTGTCCCAAATTTACGTGTATTTTGCCAAGTAGATTTTCATGTCACTTAAAATTTATACTTTTTAATACAGTTGCTACTATTATTAACACAAATATTATATCTTGCTTAGTACTCATTTATCAACACCCTCCCATCCCATCATAAGCTTCATTTATTAGAGGCTACTATGTTCATGTTGAATTGAATTTTGGTAATTTTCTCATGTCTTTTTTTTTCAAAAGTATTTTTGCATTTGAATATCTGTTAAATCTATTAATAATTAACACATAATGAATAATAAATTTAATGATTAGCTTTAAATTTGATACAGTGTCTCAAACAAGCACGACTAGTATTTTCAGGGTCCATGCGAGAATGGTGCAGAATTAAGAAAATAAAGTTAAAGAATTAAAGAATTAAAAGATGGGGTCGGGAGGACGCTGCAATTACTGCTAGCAGAAACAGGCCACGCCCAAAAATCGCATCTTCCTTTATTTATAGGGCAAAGTGGGCTATTAGCAAATCCATGACTTTTCTGATTACAGTTTCCAAGGCAACCCAAGAATTCTGCCAAATGCAGAAAATCCCACCATACATTAACATCCTAACTTTACACAAAGAAGAAACTTGCCTCCAGTCTTTCCGAGGAATATGGGGGCAGGGCGAGTATGAGCATCACAGCTAACATGGAGGTGTGGGGAAGGGCTTTGCCCTTGCGACCTAATCAGGCAAGAGAGGTGGGGGGTTGGGCAGACTGTTGGCCTAAGCCAATTCCCCACGCCACTGTCCTCCAGAAATCCAAACTCTAAACATCCTGTTGATTTTTCAATCCCCGACAATACAGGGTATTTATGATAGCATTGCATAAATATTTTATAAGAAATTAAAATGTAGTTTGCATCTTAATTACTTTGCATGATAGTATTTCAGAAATAATAAAAGTAAATTTTTAGAAATCAAATTGTACAGTAGAATGTTCCTTGACACATTTGTATTGTTAAACATATTTTTCCATTTTATGAAAGGGTCTAATTTGACTTATAGTTAAAACACATTGTATATAATATCTATCTGACTCACCTTAACTACTTCATTGTAACATATACAGTAGGAGAAAGAACTACCATGTATGGCTCTCTGTAAGTGTAAGAAAAGCAAATTATATATATCATATGTATATATTTATAATTATATATATCATATATATATGAAATGAATGGAAGGGGGATAAAAATTCTCACAATTATTGACATATATATGTGAAATTATTGACATATATATATAAAATTGACATATATACATGTCAAATGAGAATAAAAATTCTCACAATTATTGACAGAATAACCCTTTGTGTTTAGACTATGGTAGTTATCCAATTTGAAGCTAACCAAAAACCTGGACAAATCATACAAATACTCTTTTTGTGATTTGAAGATTAACATATATGTTCAAAATAATATCTCTTCTATTTCAGTATTCTTAAACTTGAACTATTTCTTGTCCTGCCCACCCTGACGCCATTTTTTCTCTCACATGCATAGTGTAATTCTACCTTTTTCACTATAAAACTTTTACTCCATTTTTAGCATACAGTGTATCTCCTTAAGCTGCATTCCTTATATAAATCCCTTCCTGTTTTTCATTAGGTTCTCTCTCTCTCCTCAAATATATGTATAACACAGGATGCTATAACATATTTCATACAAATTATTACTTTTATTATTATGTTATTTATGCCTACCTTGTTTCTTCAAATTGTTTGCTGTTCCCTTTGCATATCTTTTAGTGGTGAGCATAGAGCCTTATATGTGTTGGTGGAACACATTCATAGCAAAAATGTAGAGCAATTCAACTTTTGCTGTGAACTGAAGAAACAGTCAGAAGCATTCCTAGAAGGAAATGTATTTTTCTTTTAAAAAAATTTTTTTTATTACAAGGACAGAGAGAGAGTCAGAGAGAGGGATAGACAGACAAAAACGGAGAGAGATGAGAAGCATCGATCATAAGTTTTTCGTTGCAAGACCTTAGTTGTTCATTGATTGCTTTCTCATATGTGCTTTGACCGCGGGCCTTCAGCAGACCAAGTAACCCCTTGCTCGAGCCAGCGACCTTGGGTCCAAGCTGGTGAGCTTTTGCTCAAACCAGATGAGCCCGCGCTCAAGCTGGCGACCTTGGGGTCTCGAACCTGGGCCCTCTGCATCCCAGTCTGATACTCTATCCACTGCGCCACCACCTGGTCAGGCAGGAAATGTATTTTAACAAAATTTCAAGTGTGCCTACATGTAGTAAATACAGAAAACAAACAAAAAGAGAAAGATTTAAAGTGCAGTTCAAAAGAGTAGATACTCTTTAGAAGACACCAGAGGAAACTTTAAAAAATGACAAAGTCTAACAAAATTTCACACTGGTAAGAAATCACTGATAATAAGAAATATCCAAAATAGGGAATGAACTTACTTTTCCACAAAATTGGAATTTATCCATCAGAGGCCAGGTAATTTTTAAGGGTACTGAAAAAGAAATTAATAAATTGAGCTATACATCTTTCTGTATGATTTGCCTGTTATCATAATGCATATGACATTTCTAATTCACATCAGGCAGAAAACAAGTCTTAAACTACTTTGCATCTCTAATAAGTCAAATTATATTGATTTATAGGTAGAATACTTATGAGGATTTTGACCAGATGATAACTAAATATTATTTAGATCATAAGTTTAGTAGATAATCATTATATGCCAACAACTATCTTCTATATATAAAAGAATGAATAAAGCCCCATGTCACTAAAATAATTATTTGGGTTTTTTTTTTCTGCCTGATGTTATTTACTATGGGGAGAAACTAGGAATAAATGTTTTACATGTATTCCAGCCATGAGAATATAGACCTTAAAAGCCTCATTTTAGGACAATTTTACATATTGAGCCCTGCTGGCAATACTCTGGGGAAATTTTAGATTTATTTTTTGTAATTTAATGTTTTTTTTAAGATGAAAAATTTTTCATATTATGGTTATACAGAAATATTATTTGCAGATTCCAAAGGTATGCTACCATAGGTTGATGGGCAGGAAGTGATCTTTTGTCCTCCTTAGGTTTCAGGGTCTAGGAACTTAGTTTCTCTTGTCAATATTTCTTTTGATATGACTCGTTAACTCAGCTGAAGTGGAACACAAGTCAATTATGTTGAATTCAAAATTACAAGACTATGTTTAGCTAGTTATACCTAATCAAGGAATAAACTGTTTGGTTTTTCATCCTTTCCCCTTCCCACGCCCTACAGGTTGTGGAATAGGTCCTTCCCATACACGACAGAGACCTATGGAACAGTTCAGTGAACATATATTCAATGTGTTCCGTTCAAATCAGTAAACTTTATTTTCACCAAATTCTTATTAATCATTACTGACTGAGATATTTCACATTAAAATGATTTTGTGAAAATACCTCAGTCATATGAATGATTTTTTATATGTAAAAGTTAACCAAGTCTCTCTTTTCTCAATTGAACATGCATCCACACACACACACACACACACACACACACACACACACATCAATTTATGAAAGGTAAACTATACAAATATAAGCTTAGTTTTGGCCATTATTACCCTTGGAAACTACTAACATTTCAATTCTATAGTTTTAATTAATTGCACACTGTTTTTTTAATCTATTTGATATTTCTCTTTTCTTTTGTCTTAATAGTAAGTTCCTCAGAAATTAAAAGCCTCCATTTGCAACACTCCTTTAATAAATAACAAGTGTATTCTTGCCAGATAGCTCCATTAGTTGGAGCATCCTCCTGAAGCTTGATCCTTGGTCAGGGCACATACTCTCTTTGTCTAAAATCAATAAAATAAATATTTTCAAAAAATGACCAGTGTATTGGATCATTCCTGCCTTCTCTGTAAATTCTGTTATCACTCACTCTTCTGCCCTCTTTTCTGTAAGACATTATAGCATAAAGGCTAAGCCTTTAGACTCTGGAATAAGAATGCGTGTTATCAAACCTCAGATTCATTCATTTGTTACCTCTGTGATTCTGCCATTAAAATATGAGGAAAAATGTTATATAGATGATAGATGATACATACTACATACATACATACTCAGATGATAAATAAAATAAATGAAGAAATGAGTAACTATATACATGGGAGTAAAAATAGTTAACACATTCTTTATGGGCAATGAGGTAATGTTAGTTCTCTATCAGAATATTTTATTAGAGAATTATCACATAGAAATTTCTTATTCTGTTGTGCATGGCATAAAATTATAGAAAGAAACCAGTGGTATTTCTGCTTTAAGCTGAAATTTAATCAGAAATATTCATTCTTAGAGAAAGAAATATTACTACCTATCCCAAATTAAAATTCTCAGCCTAAAGATTTGAAATTTAAATGTTTTCAAAATAATTCTAAAATATAGTGATTTTGGCTTTAAGTTCTGAATCAAAGATTGAACATTTTACATTATATCCTGAACATGATGTTCTGTAGGGCTGCTATTAATTTAGATTGGTTACCATGGAAACAAAGGCTTTTTTTTTTAACCCATCACTAGTGTCACTTGTTTCCATAAAAAGAAAATTAAGATAGGGTTTTAAAAACATAAACTGCATTTTCTTACTATTTGTCATTTTGAAGAACATAAAATATTGAGTATAAAATAATATTAATTAATAACAAATTATAAGTAAGTCCATTCTCAATACTTACTCTTCGGATCTCTGAAAGATAATGGCTATTTTATTAAAGATTTATGTTTGCTGTGCTCTCTTCATTTTATATAAAATCAAAAGTACACGTTATTATATAGTGAGAAGCTTGAAAATAGTATTGTATACAATTTACTAACTGGAGCTGAACTTTAGTAGACACAGAATTCTGATGATACTATTACAGAGCAATGATAATAATACTAATACTTAATAGATTAGAGAAAAATATATTATTATTATTAATTACTTCCATATTTAAAGTGGTAACTTTGTCAAAGGAAAAAACAGATTCTAGAGGTTACTGAAAATTTTGGTTAGTTTTAAATATTTAAATTACATGTGTAGTACAGTTTTGGGAATAATATTATATACAAATTATTCAATAAAGTGACAAATCATTATAATTAGCAAATGGAGGCCCACATACTGGGTTTGGTTTTAGAAATTATAGGGTTGGTGCTTAGATCTTTCACAGAGCAACAGTGAATTTTGGGGAAATTATTTAAGCTAAAATTTTACCTTGAATTCAGTTTTATGCTTTTTAGAAATAAATCTTACAATATAAAGTTATTGTTTATATGAAATTTGATTATATATATATAAAGATAGTGTATAAAATGAAAGTTACACATCTCTAAGTGTAAAATTAGAGAGGTTAGCTACTATCAGGGGTCACAAGTTTATATAAAGAAAAATGCACCTGTGGGACACAATATATTGATTATAATTTCAATTGGTTATTAAAATTAATTATTTAAGAATTAAGATTTCAGGCCTGACCAGGTTGTGGTATAATGGATAGAGCATCAACCTGGGATGCTGAGGAGACATGTTCAAAACCCTAAGGTCACTGGCTTGAGTGTGAACTTATCCAGCTTGAGCGCAGACAAGCACACAGCTAACATTATACTCAATGTTGAAACAAAGCATTTCCTCTAAGATCAGAAACAAGACAAGGACTCCCACTCTTGCCACTTTTATTAAATATGGAACTGGAAGCTTTACAGTAATTAGACATAAAAGAAAATAGATAATAAAATTAGGGAAAAAAATGAAATTGGCTCTATTTGCAGATGACATAATATATGTGTAGAAAGTCTAAAAAACCTTACCAAAAAACTGTTAGAGCTATTAACTTTTTAAATAAAGTTACAGAATACAAATCACTACACAGAAATCAATTGTATTTCTATATACCAAAAAAAAAAGATCAGAAATTGAAGTAAAAAATATAATTTACAACATCAAAATTCTAAAATAGCAGAGAATGAATTTCAATACATAGTTAAAAGACTTATACACTAAAAACTGTAAGATATTACTGAATGAAATAGAAAAGGACACATTAATGGAAAGATATTCCATATTAATTACCTAGAAAATTAATATTGTTAAATTTTCTATACTACCCCCCAAAATCTATAGATTCAATATAATCACTATCAAAATTGCATTAGCATGTTTCACAGAAATAGGAAAATATCCTAAAATATGTGTGTAACCACTAAAACTCTGGTAGCCAAAGCAATCTTATGACAGAAAAAAAAATCTGGAGACTTCACACTTCCTGATTTTAACAATATTACAAAGTTATAGTAATCGAATAGTATGGTATTGGCATAAAAACAGGCATATATATCAACTGAAACAGAATAGAGCAGAAAATAACCCAAACATATGATTAATTAATTTTTGATAAAATAATCAAGAATAAAGGATAGTCTCTACAATAATAAATGATGTTGAGTAAACTGGACACCTGCATGTAAAAGTATGAAAATGAACCCCTACCTTATAACATACACAAAAATGAACTCAAAATGGGTTAGATTTGAATAAAAGAACTGAAACTAGAAAACATAGAAGGGTAAGCTTTTTCTCAATTGTCTTGGCAGGGTTATATTGGAGTTGACCAAAAGCTAGAAACAAAGCAAGCATCAAAACCGAGACTACATCAAACTAAAAAGTTTCTGCACCACAAAGGAACTCATTAACAAAATGGAAAAGCAACCTATGAGTTGGGAGAAAATATTTTCAAAGACATCTAATAAGGGGTTAGTATCCAAGATATACAAGATAATCCTACAAGTCAATAGCAGGAAACAACTGAACTAATAAGTAGGCAGAGTACCAAACCAGCCATTTTCCCAAAGACAAGCAAATAGCCAGCAGGTCCATGAAAAGATGCTTATCACTAATCAACAGATGAATGGAAATCAAACCCACAATGAGATATCACCTCATACCTGTTAGAATGGGTTATATCAAAAAGGAAAAAAGAAAAAAAAGCCAAGACATAAGAAGCATTGGCAAGGATATAGATAAAAAAGCAGCCCTTGCATACTTGGTGAGATTGTCAGTTGGTGCAGACACTAGAGAAAATAATATGGAGATTCCACCAAATAAAATTAAAAATGCAAGTAACACATGATCCAGCAATCCCTCTTTGGTTATATATCCAAAGGAAACAAAATCACTGTCTTGAAGAGATATCTGTACCCTCATGCTCATAGCATCATTATTACCAATAGTCAATGTACAAAAACAGCCTATGTACCCAGCAATGAGTGAATGAATCAACAAAATGTGGTACATCTATACTTGGATTATTATTCATCCTTTAAAAAAAGAAGAAAATCTGCCTGACCAGGCAGTGGTGCACTAGATAGAACATCCCGCTGGGACACTAAGGACCCAAATTCAAAACCCTGAGATCACCGGCTTGAGTGTGAACTTATCCAGCTTCAGCGCAGGCTCACCAGCTTGTGCATGGGGTAGCCAGCTTGAATGTGATGTCATAGACATGACCTCATGGTCACTAGCCTGAAACCCAAGGTTGATGGCTTGAAGCCCAAGGTCATTGGCTTAAGTAAGGCGTCACTGGTTCTACTGGAGTCCCCCCAGTCAAGGCACATATGAGAAAGCAATCAATGGACAACTAAGGTGCCACAACTATGAACTGATGCTTCTCATCTTACTTCCTTGTTGTCTGTCCCTCTCTTTCTCAAAAAAAATAATAAAATAAAAAATAAAAAAATGAAGGAAATCTCATCATCTACAAAGAAAAAAACTTTGATGAACCTATAAGATATCTTGTTAAGTGGAGTATACCAGACAGAGAAAAACAAATACAAAATGATATCACTTATATGTAATATCTAAATAATAATAATAACAATAACTTTAAGTCAGATTTACAGAAACATAGCAAAAAAGAGGTTTCCACCAATGAATACATAAATAAATGGCACAACAAATTGTTGTTTTGCTCTTTCTTCCTCTCACTTTAAATTTATATATATATTTTTATTTTAAAAAGAGGTTTTTAGAGCTGTGGAAAGAGATAAATAGAGAGAGGTTGTAATAAGGTACAGAAATAACATTTTTTAGGTCCTACCAATATGCTATTATCCATATGCAACATAACACATTAAAATAATGTAATGATACAAAATAAGAGGTGTATGTCATTTGTAATTCAGTGTATTTATATATTTATAAGTCAGACTTTGCTAAGTCTGAAAAATACTACTGGGTTGAATTAAATGAACAATAATAGCCTGATCAGGCATTGGCACAGTGGATTCAGCATAGGCCTGGGACCCTGAGGACCCAGTTTCAAAATTCAAGATTGATGGCTTGAGCGCAGGCTCATCTGGCTTGAGTGTGGTCTCACTAGATTGAGAGCCCATCATCTACTTGAATGTGGGATTATAGAAATGACTCTATGGTCACTGGTTGAGCCCAAAGATTGCTGGCCTGAAGCCCAAGGTTGCTGGCTTGAGCAAAGGATAATTGGTTCAGCTGGAGTTCCTGGTAAAGGCATATATGAAAAAGCAATCAATGAACAACTAAAGTGCTGCAACTAAGAGTTGATGCTTCTCATCTCTCTCCTTTCCTGTCTGCCTGTCTTTCTCTCTCTTGCTCACTTAAAATTAAAAAAAAAAAAGGAAAATTGTAAAAATATATCTATACTCATACCAACATATACTCATACCAACATATATATTTTAGGCTAAATACATATAACTTGTATATACATAAAAATCTTATGGTTATTAGAAGAAAGTCAACTCAATTAAAAGAGCAACAATTAGGACTCCTCCATTGTGGTGAAATTATTTTTCTTAAGGTCTCTTCTGCAAACGATAACACACACACACACACACACACACACACAAATACACAAATAATGAAGGACAAGAAAAGAGAAAGGGAGATAAAGGAGGAGAAAGAGAGGAACTAAACTGTCAAGATTTTTTGGTTAGATAAATAGATGTTATAGATAGATGATAGATAGATAGATGATAGATAAATAGATAGATGATAGATAGATAGATAGATATGATAGATAGATAGATAGATAGATAGATAGATAGATAGATAGATAGATAGATAGATGATAGTTAGATAGACAATCCTCACTAAAATCTCCAGGAGTAAGGGCATGAGCTGGTGAGATAAACTAAAATATATTCAGGATCCTTTTGCAAAATTAGACATACACCATTAATTTTTAACACACAAATATATGCATAATACAAATAAACACTGGAGAGTTAGGAGAAATAAGAAACAGATATAGCTCTCCAAGGAATTTAGATACTTAAATTAGTGTTTTATCTTTCATATTCCTGAAAACCTTTACTTTTTCTAGTTTTCATAACATTGTTGGATTTATAGATAAGAAGAAAGAAATACATAAATACTAAATTTTCTTTTAGTTGATGTGTAGTTATTTTTAAGAGTTTTCTCTATCCAGTCAGTAGTTTCAAAGCCATGCCTTGCTTTTAAGGCTTGCTCTCTGACAAATTGCATTGTGCTCTTTTTTTCCCCACTGTAAATATATATGCTGACTTTCAAGTGGGAACTCATGCCCCTCATATAGCTTTTCTGGGAAGTTTCTAAAGCTGTCAGTACTAACCTTGGTTTTCCTTTATTTTCTCACTCTTTTGTTTAAGAATATTTTCTTTCTGAATTTAGTATTTGAGTCTGTTCCAAAAAAAAAAAAAGAGTGAGCTGCATCTTCCTACACTCATACGATTATTGATTGAACTATTCAATTCAAAAATAAATGAAATTCAGATCTTTGAAGAATTTTGAAGGTTTGGGCTTTATATAACAAAATCAAAACTGAATTCAGTTCATACTTCTTTATGTCTTCCCAAAACCTGGAGCTATTCAGATGATTTGTAACACTATTTACATGATACTAAGACTGGACATTTTATTTATAGTATTTACTTTTCCCACGTGTATAAGAAAGGGTGACTGTACTTTGCATTATAAAGTTTTACCAAGAGAATATAATAAAAAACTAGAAAATACTTTTCCACTGGCATACAAATGGGTCATCCATTTTATTTTACTTATTTTTAAAACAATAAAAGTATTTTGTATCTATGAATCATCCATAGAAAATAGACTAAAATTATAAAGGGAACAAGCCTGCCATTTAGGGGTTGCTAGTATGGTTCATTCTGATTTACGCACAAATTCTTCCTTTGGTCACATTTACATCTTTTTTTTCCTGGTATTGTACCCAAGTAAAGCTATTATCACCTTTCTGTGTAAGTTGTGGAAGTTCTCTTCCTGACCGGAATAAAAGAACACTAGACTAGTTCTCAAAAAGCAATCTATAACTATAATCATCCTTCTGATATTTTTATTACACAAACCTACAAACCAGAGATGTTCGGAGGGTCGTTGCAAAGAACAAAGTAGATGATATATACTAACCACAATGAAATACTCTGAATTGTTGTTATAACAATGTAAGTTATTTAAATTTCAATATGTAATCATCTTTCTTAATATACCTTTTCATTTGCATAGTGTTTAAAAATTGCTCATATTTCATGAACTAGAAACATTTTTTGTTTCCTTACTGAGAATTTCTTTCATTTTTTTATTAAGTGAGTGGTGGGGAGGCAGAGACAGACCCCCATATGCGCCCCAACCTGGATAAATCCAGCAAGTCCCCTACTAGGTAATGCTCTGCCTGTCTGGACTGCTGCTCCGTTGCTCGGCAGCCGAGCTATTTTAGCACCTGAGGCAGCCATGGTATCATCCTTAGTGCCCTGGGCCAACTTTGCTGGAACCACTTAGCCATGGCTGCAGGAAGGGAAAAGAGAGAGAGAAATGGGGTGGAGAAGCAGGTGATCACTTCTCCTGTGTGCTGTGACCGAGAAACAAACCCAGAACTTCAACACGCTGGGCTGACGCTCTACCACTGAGCCAACTGGCTAGGTCCAGAGTTTCCAATCAAATAAAATAAGACAGCTTGACTAACTTCAAATGTATATTTTTCTTATACAGCATCATACTTTTGATTTAGTTTCTTTTGTAAAACAGAATGTACCATAAACTATTAACATGAGTCTCTCTGCAGCCTTCAAAAATTTTTCTGTTAGCAATTCCTTTTAGAAGTCAATCATGAAATTAAAAGCCTTACCAATAATTATCTACCACCTTGTTTTTGTAATGTGCTTAAATATTTATACTTCTACTCCTATATTAAACTAATCAAATGAGAAATACTGTTATAGGAATTGCCTTATAAATAATGGTTGCCCAGAAAGATGATAATCTACTTTTCTATGCCTCTGTAATTTTCTAACCAAATAGGTTTTCATTGTGTTGCAAAATACTAGCAGATTAAAAGTGACATGAAAAATGTGTCAGCACATATATGCAGGCTGATGCTAATGACTATTATTCATTATATTATTGACTCCCGAGAGAGTCTGTTTACAGAAAATAATGTTTGAACAAAGGATAAATAATATGTTTCAAAAATATAAAAACCTCTTCACTCTTTCATTAATTCTAGTCTTTTATATTTAAAAATATAATTTTATTTAAAAGTTATATTGGCTTGGATTTGAATGAGTATTTATAGACAAGTTTGAACACATCATCTAATTTACGTAAATTTTCTACTGCTATTAGATTTCCCTTCAGAAAAAAAGTCAATTTTATGTGATCAAACAGAATTATACAATTATATATTAGAAAAGATAGGTAATCTGGGTTTTTTTGTTAGTATATAATCACCATGATGCTTCCACAGAATGGATATTATTATGAATGTTTATTTTTTTTCTTCTCTTGGTTAACCTAGTTTCTGCACACATGCAGGAATATATTTTTAGAAATAGTTTGGGTTTTGCTTTAATAAAACAAACAAAACATTGCTCTTCTTATGCAGTAACAATTTCTAAGCTTTTTAAGTTATGACATATATCTAGATAGATAGATAGATATGAAACCAATAATAAAGATGATTATTCAAAAAACTTGGATTTATATTGTTATATATGTACAATGTGGGCTTATTGAAAAACACTATACCAGGATTATATCTAGAAAAATTGAAAAAGAATCTTGATTATTGTTATTGTAAGTATAGCCAGTTGATCTAGAAACAGCCAAAAGATCACCAAAAATATACATATTTTTCTGATCTCCATATGTATTTTAATAGTTTATAGAGATAAAGACATTTCTTGTTATATACTTTTGTCCTCATTCTCTCAGACAGAGGGGACCACTACCTCCCCCAGCAATTTTTCAAAGTAAGCCTGTGAGATATGTAGAGACCTGCCAGAATCCTTTTAGTATTCTCATCTACTTGTCTTCCAGTATTGAGTGTACTCTTGAAGGTTCCTCTTAGAAAGCCTGCCTGTAACACTGAGAACCTGAAATCACCAAGATTTTGAAGAGGATGGTGACACGAGAGATTTCTTATTACTAAAGGATCCCTTAGATTATTTATTATTATAGGTTACCACCCAGTCTGTGGTATCTTGTTATGATAGCCAACAGCTATCATAAATTATAAATACAGTAATTTAAAGATATTTTATGTGATTATGAAGATTAAAAATTAGCACTGAAATTGTGGGTCAATTTACATTGAAATATTTATTGGGTAAACAAGCTATCAATACCATATTAGATCAATACCATATTTAAACAGAGGTGGATGATCAGCTGTCAGTGGTACTCAAGAATAAATATTTATACAGATTAGAGCAGAAAACTGTATGACATCTAAATTTCAATTTAACTTCAGAAATCTGAAATAATTTTGAGAGTAACACATAAGTTAAAATTGCTCTATTTTTTTTCTAAATTCAAGTATTAAATCATAATCACAAAATAAAGAGAATTAGAGGAATGAAGATAAATAGAACACAATTTCTTTTAATTAAAGGTCAGAGAATAGAGGAAAGTGGTGATAAACTAAACCAAGTTGAGAACTGTGATTCAACTACAAATCTCTTCTGATAAAGAAGTCCCAGCTATCTCAATAGAATTTTAAAATACAGTCAGAGGTCAGAAAAATATGTATATTTTTGGTAACCTTCTGGCTGTTTTTTATCAACTAGATATATGATACTTACTGTAACAATAAAGTAATCAATAGTTTTTTCACTATTCTAGATATATTCCAGGTAAAGTATTTTTTAATGAGCCCATATCATACATATATAACAATATAAGTCCAAAATTTTTGAATTATCATCTTTATTATCAGTTATATATATGTGTGTATGGTAGCTTCAAAAAGTTTAGAGCCTGACCTGTAGTGGCACAGTGGATAAAACCTCAACCTGGAACACTGAGGTTGCCGGTTTGGAACCTGCTCTTGTCCTGTCAAGGCACATATGGGAGTTGATGCTCCCTGCTCCTCCCCCTTTCTCTCTCTCTCTCTCTCTCTCTCTCTCTCTCTCTCTCTCTCACTCTCCTCTCTAAAATGAATAAAAGCTTAGAAATTGTTGTAGCATAAGAAGAGCAATGCTTTGGTTGTTTTCTTAAAGCAAAATCCAAACTATTTCTAAAAAAAATATTTCTGCATGTGTAGAGAAACTAAGTTAACCAAGATAGAGAAAAAATAAACATTCATAATAATATCCATGTTGTGGAAGCATTATGGTGATTATATACTAACAACAACAAAAAAACAAACAAATTAACTCACTATGTTTTCTAATATATAATTGTATAACTGACTTTTTCTAGCATAGAGTTGCTCAAGTTGGGATCTTTGTCTAGGACCTATGGAAACTTTAAATTTCTTGAAATACATTATTACTTTGGGTGGTTAATTGTATAGAAGTGAAAAAAATAGACATGGCAGAAACCAAATACAAATTAGCTAATGTAAAAAATAGTATTTATTCTAAAGATACTGGAATAGAAGGAAAAATGAAACACTTAGTATGTGGTACGGAAAATGATTCAGCTAAACCCAAGAAAATACTTAAATAAGTACATGTATTGCACTTATGTGTTTCAATAATTCTCTTTTAATCATTCATTATTCTACATGTCAATTTTTATTCTCTTTTACTTCAGAATGCTTCCCAGAAAACTATGGAAAACTAACAGCTCAAGAGTTTTTAACCAGAAAGAATAAGGAAAGATATATTTTCTTGCTGTCTTTAGAACCAACTTCATAAATTGCAGGGAAGGCTTTGAATACTGCAACTGGTGATATTGAACCAAAATTTTGATCAATCTATTTTAAAAATAGCTACGTGGAAAGAATAATAGGAAGGAGAGTGGATGTATGTACAACAACCTCTAGTTGTAGATCTAAGAGAAAAGCTTTCAAGTAATTTTAATTAATTTTAGTAAATGTAAAACAGGATGACCAGGAAGGAGGGAAAACACTTAGCCTACAACATAAATGAAGCTAAATGTAAGTGCTGTATATGCTATATGGTAAAGACAAGGTATTCTGATAAAGAAAACTGGATCATGCAGAGCAGTGGTCCCCAACCCCCGGGCCATGGACCGGTACCAGTCCATGGGCCATTTGGTACCAGTCCTCGGAGAAAGAATAAATACCTTACATTATTTCTGTTTTATTTATATTTAAGTCTGAACGATGTTTTATTTTTTAAAAATAACCAGATTCCCTCTATTACATCCGTCTAAGACTCAATCTTGACGCTTGTCTCGTTCACGTGATACATTTATCCATCTCACCCTAAAGACCGGTCCGTGAAAATATTTTCTGACATTAAACTGGTCCGTGGCTCAAAAAAGGTTGGGGACCACTGATGTAGAGTAAGGTGTGCTATCTAATTTGTGCTTAATTCTGTATTGTTATTGGAATTTAGCACTAGTATTTTATTTTAGTAGTGGTTTCAAAATTTAATGTCAAGGAGCATTAAGAATTCCAAACGGGTCATTAGTATGGAGTTGGAACAAAAGGTCAGAGACATGGATTTTGCATCGCTTTCGCAATTAGATAAAGCTGTCTATTTTTTTCTGCATTTTGTTTACATGTGTCTGTAAATTTGATGTCAAAAAAAAGATTTAAGATTAGGCCCTGGTCGGTTGGCTCAGTGGTAGAGTGTCGGCCTGGCGTACAGGAGTCCCAGGTTCAATTCCCAGCCAGGGCACACAGGAGAAGCACCTATCTAATTCTCCACCCTTCCCCCTCTCCTTCCTCTCTGTCTCTCCCTTCCCCTCCCGCAGCCAAGGCTCCACTGGAGCAGAGTTGGCTTGGGTGCTGAGGATGGCTCTATGGCCTTTGCCTCAGGTGCGAGAATGGCTCTGGTTTCAACAAAGCAATGCCCCAGATGGGCAGAGCATCGCCCCCTGGTGGGCATGCCGGGTGGATCCCAGTCGGGCACATGCGGGAGTCTGTCTGACTGCCTCCCCGTTTCCAACTTCAGAAAAATACAAAAAAAAAAAAAAAATTTAAGAATATTATTGAGGAGTAAAAGAAATAGTATAAGTAAGAAAGAGGTCATCAAGTGTTTTTTAATTGACATATGACATATTAACTTTAAATGTACAAAAGATTTGATATTTATATGTAATACATAATCACCACCACAATAAATCTAGTTAACATTCATCACCATACATAATTACAATTTTTTTCTTGTGATGGGAACATTTAAGGTTTACTCTCTTACCAACTTTAAAATATCACCATGCTGTACATTATATCTTTAGGGCTTATTTTATAACTGGAAGTTATACCTTTTGACCCTAGCTACTCATTTTGTTCTCTCCCCAACCTCAGGCAATTACTAATTTGTTTCTATAGCTATGAATTTATTTGTTTCTTTTGTAGATGGCACATGTAAGATCTCAAACATTTTGTTTTTCTCTGACTTCTTTCACTGAGTATAATACCCTCCAGATCCACCCATGTTGTCACAAATGACAAGATTTCCCTCTTTTTTATGAATGAAAAATAATATGCATATCAATTTTTTTATCCATGATTCTGTCAATGTACACAGATTGTTTTCATATCTTGGATATTGTAAATAATGCTACATGGAACATGGATTTTTTTTTTTTTTTTGAGTTAGAGTTTTTGTTTCCTCCACAAATAACCAGAGTGGAATTGTTGGGTCATATGACAGATCTATTTTTTTAAAATATTTTGAGTATCCTTCATACTGTTTTTCATAGTCACTGCATCAATTTACATTTTCACTAACAAGGTTCAAGGTTTCCTTTTTTTTCATATCCTTTCAACACCTGATTGTTTTTGTTTTTTTTCGGAAATGGTCATTCTGACATGTGGGAGGTGCTTTCTCACTGTATTTTTAATTTGAATGTCCCTGATGATTAGTGCGGTTTTCAGCCCTTTTTCATGTGCTGGTTGGCTCATTGTATGTCTTCTTTGGAAAAAGGTCTATTCAGATCACTGTCTCAGTTTTTAATTGGATTATTTGTTTTGTTCTTGGTTTTGTTTATTGCTGTTATGTTGTGTGAGTTCTGTATATATTTTAAATATTAACCCCTTATTAGATATATTTTTGCAACTATTTTCTTTCTTCATATGTTAACTTTTAACTTTGTTAATAGTTTCCTTTGCTGAGCAGAAGCTTTTTAGTTTGATGTAGCCCCACTTTATTATTTTTACTTTTGTTGCCATTTATTTTGGTGTCAGAACCAAAATAAATGTCACCAAGACCAATATTAGGGAACTTACTGCATATGTTTTCTACTAAGAGTTTTATGGTTTCAGGTCTTAACATTCAAGTCTTGATGCATTTTGAGTTGATTTTTGTATATGGTATATAATAGGGGTTCATTTCACTCTTATGCTCTCCAGTTTTTACCCCACAATTTATTGAAATCACTGTCCTTTTCAAATTGTAAATTATTTGCTCTTTCATTGATGTATATGTGCAGGTTTATTTTTGGCATCTCTATTCTGTTTCATTGATGTATGTTTGTTCTTATACTGATATATGTTTTGATTGCTATACCTTTAATATAGTTTAAAATGAGGAAATTTGCTACATTTAGATTTCTTCTTGCTTTCTCAAGATTGCCTTTTCTATTTAGGGTTCCCTACAAGATCATTTTTTGATTTTAGAACTACTGTAGTCTGCTTCAGAAAGGAAGGTTGGTAATGATGGAATTGAATTACTAATCCAGTAGGAAGTTGAATACACTGTTTCAAAATAATGGATAAAGCTTTACATAAATGCAAAGCAATGATGATCATATGGAAGGAATTGAATCAATATATTAAGAAAATAGAAATAATGTGTTGTTGTGAACTGTGGGATAGGAAGTAATAGAGAACAACTACGGGACAGTAAATGGATGATGGAATGCATAAACTCAGATTTTTGGCTTTGCTTCTTGTATGAATAATGGGGGAAAGAGCAAATGTAATAAAAATAAGTTGCCTCATAACATGAAGAATATCCCTTCAGATGGTTAGCATTTACAATCTGAGGTTCACAACAAATGTGGAAATTGGAGTAAAAATTCCTAGGGGGAGGATAAAGATCAGTGAGTGGGGAAGATTGCTAAAAAGCAACATTTGATGAGGAAAAGACTACTAATGCTAAAACCACTGAAAACATTTTTATTTAGAAAATTGGAAGGAGAGGAAAACCATCAAAAAATTCAGAATGAGAATCCAAGGGAGGTAGGCAAACATCCAAAGGTAAATGTTCTGGGAACCAAAGAAGAGGGATTCCAAAGCAAGGAATCCAATAATGGAAAAATAAAATTAAGATGATGAGGTTTGAAAACTGTTGATTACTTTTGTCAGTAAGAAGTCTATTAAGTAGTTAGCTAAAGTATCATTTTGGGAGACATTAATGTAAGCTAGATTTCAGTGGTGTGAGACATAAAAGGAAAGACAGAAAGAATGAAAATTAATATAAATTTGTTAACGTAACTATGAATGAAGAAGAAATGTAATAGACATAGGACTCTACTCTTTGAAAACTCAGCTGATTTGTCAAATTAAATGAATATTCTAAGGTACATTTGAAGGTCATCATAAAAATAAATAAAACAACAATTATAGCAGAAAAGATAGGCTAAACTAGACTGCAGCTATAATATATAAACATCTAAATAGCTTAAAAAACACAAGTGGGTCTATTACTCAAAGTGCATAAACCATTCAGAAATGTAGACTGAGATTCTATCTTGACACATTCTTTAATGATTGTTAACGCAGGAACAGAGGATGGGTGCTTAGCACAAGATCTTAAGCTTCTGCTATATATTAACAACTCAGTCAGATTTAGTAAGTGGCTTTGCATAACTTTAGAAGAAGATACATAGGTAGAGATGAGCTAAGTGTTTTTGCTGCACGATGTCTAAATTTTTTTTTTTGTATTTTTCTGAAGTTGGAAACGGGGAGGCAGTCAGACCGACTCCGCATGCGCCCAACCGGGATCCACCCGGCATGCCCACCAGGAGGTGATGCTCTGCCCATCGGGGGCGCAGCTCTGTTGCAACCAGTGCCATTCCAGTGCCTGAGGCAGAGGCCATAGAGCCATCCTCAGCACCCGGGCCAACTTTGCTCCAGTGGAGCCTTGGCTGCAGGAGGGGAAGAGAGAGACAGAGAGGAAGGAGAGGGGGAGGGGTGGAGAAGCAGATGGGCGCCTCTCCTATGTGCCCTGGCTGGGAATCGAACCCAGGACTCCTGCACGCCAGGCCAATGCTCTACCACTGAGCCAAACAGCCAGGACCCGATGTCTAAAATTGATAAACATATTTACTGTTTTAATAAATTAATCTTACCTGATTCCACTGTTTTCTCTTTTTGCTAACCCTCAATCTTCCTCCTCTACAACCCCACAAAATATGCTTTTAAATATTAATGAAAAAGTTGAGATGATTCCAACTTATACTAAAATTTTCACCTAAAAATTAAAGGACGATTAGATTATAGAGTTTAGAGTATACCCATCTAAGAAAAGCATAATTTTTCACTTGATACATATAATAAAATCTATATTACACCTGATTTGTTATCAGAATTGTGCCGTTAAGCTAAATTAGACTTATGACCTTCTCCTAAATTGTATATCTCAATATTTAAATGAGGTCAGATATTAGTTTTGCCAATTATATATACCCTAAAGGCATATCACTCAGGTTTTACTTAATCTAAGGCTGCTTTGAAACATTGAAGCAGCATCTTTCATACATATAAATTTCATAGACATCCTTAAGGTTCATTGCATATTATCTTCAAATAATACAATAGAAGCAGAATTTTCAGTGAAATTAAACATTATGAAAGCTCTTAATATTTAAAATGTATATGTAAATAAAATTTAACGGCTTAAAGTTTGGGTCAAGGGAAGGAAAGCTTTAGAAATCTACTGAATTGCACAGCAACATAGAAATGAATTGTAGGTTCACATAAATATATCCACTCAATCACCATGATTCAAGAAAAAATGTATTTAAAAGGAATTACATTGTATCAGGCAATTTATCTGAAGAATGAAAATCTATATTGCAGTGAAGTTAGTAATAGAAGACCTAGTATTTGTATACTGATTTACACATTTCCAGAGCTATCAAATTCAAAACCTTGTGCACACAAAGAAATCACAAAAGCTTCAGATGTGTGACCACATGGTATTTTAAATAAATACAACTGTAGTTAGTGATTAAGAATATTGAGATAATCATTTGAAACTGCCCAAAATGAGCAGTGGTAAATAAAGTATACTATTATAAATTATAGTTAATTTAAGAACCACATTCAAAAAAATATTTATTGTCACAGTCACAGTCATTATAAGAAACTACACAGAACTACAATTACAGAACAAAGCAAAGGTCAACTCTAGTTAAAAATAAATGGAGAAATTCAGTAAAGTTTGGCATCAGATCAATAGCTTTAGGGGCTGGATATTTATAGAAGAAATATGTCTAGTATTTTCAAATCATATCATGAGTGCAAGCAGTTTGGTGTGAGGATCATAGTTCAATGTATGACGATGGACTAAGACTGATTCTAAAGCAGTATGAATGGCATATACATTGAAATAAGTGGTAATTTAATGGAAACTCTTGACTAGCAAGTTACATAAAATCATTCAGTAAGCAAAAAAAAAAAGAGCATTTTTCCATTAAATAATTTATTTTTATTCAATACTTTAAAGCTGAATGACTAAAATGACTGATGCTAACATTGCTCCTCAGAGATGAAAAACAACCTGCTAATTTCTCCAGTGCTTTTTAGTTAGGCAATTTCTGGTTACTATTATTAGAAATTGGAATCTGGTTCTTCGCTCTACTAGCCCTGAGTTTCAATGTTAGTCTGTTATGGCTGCCATAACTAAATAACAGAAACTAGATGGTTTAAACACTGGATATTTGTTGTTTTATAGTTTGAGAAACCAGAAGTTCAAGATCAGATATCAGCAGGGTTGTTTCCTACTGAGGCTCATGAAGGAATGATCATTGCAGTCCTCTCTCCTTGCCTTGTATATGGTTTTCTTCACCCTATTTCTTCATGCTATCTTCCCTTTGTTTTTGTTTGTATCCAGAATCCTCTTCTTATAAGGACACCAGTCATATTGGGTTATGGCCCACCATAATGACATCATTTTAACTTAATTGCCTATGTAAACATTCTATCTCCAAAAACAGTCACATTCTGAAGTATTGTGGATTATTAGGACTTCAACATATAAATTATTTGAGGGGAGGCACAATTCAGATCACAGCATTTTTCCCTTTACCTCCTCAAATTTTATGTCTTTCTCATATCTAAATTATACTGCTCAAAAAAATTAGGGGATATTTTATAGCTTCATTTTCATTTTGAAATATCCCCTAATTTTTATGAGCAGTATACATTTACTCTTTCCTGAAAACCACCAAGCATCTTATCTATCATCAAATCTTAGTGCAGAATCTCTTCTAAATCAGGAATGTATGAGATACATGTGAAGTCTGAGATATGAAACTCTGAAACCAGACAAATAATAAACTTTTAAAACACAATGATGAGGCCCTGGCCAGTTTACTCAATGGTAGAGCATCAGCACAGCATGTGGAAATCCCAGGTTTTATTACTGATCAGGGCACACAGGAGAAGAACCATCTACTTCTCCACTTCTCCACCTCTTTCCCTTTCTCTCTCTTTTCCCCTCTTGCAGCCATAGCTAGATTGGTTTGAGTTCATCTCATCGGCCAGGCACTAAGCATAGCTCTGTAGAGCCTCTGCTTCAGGTGCTAAAAATAGCTTAGTGGCAAGCATGGCCCCAGATGGGCAGAGCAGCAGCCCCAGACAAGGGTTGCCAGGAAGATCCCAATTGGGGTGTATGCAGTAGTTTGTCTATCTCCCCTCCTCTCACTTGGAAAAAGAAGGGAAAAAATACACAATGATGGGACAGTCAGAATAGAAATACATATTTCAAAAAAAATAAATCACAAAGAAGAAAGGAATCATTGGTCCCAAGCAAGTCTGAAACATAGCAGTTTTTTTTTTTTAATTAAGACTTTATTTTTTAAGAGCAGTTTAAGATTCAGCAAAATTGAGAGGAAGGTAAAGAAAATTTTTATATATTCTCTACCCTTATACAGACAGTGCTTCTCCCCTATTATCAACAACTGTTCACCAGAGTGGTACATTTGTTATAATTGATAAAACTACATTGACACATCATGATCATTTAAAGTCCATACTGTATATTATGATCCATTCTTAGTATTGTACATTCTCTGAGTGTGGACAAATTTCTAATAACATATATCCATCATTACAGTATCATACAGAGTAGTTTCACAGCTCTAAAAATCCTGTGATCACTCTATAACTTCTGCCCAACCAACCCCAAGCAACCACTGATCTTTTTTATTGTCTCCATAGTTTGGCCTTTTTCAAAGTGCCATTAGTCAAAATCATTCAGTATATGTATATGTGTGTGTAGATAGATAGATAGATAGATAGATAGATAGATAGATAGATAGATAGATAGATAGATAGATAGATGATAGATGATAGATAGATGATAGATAGATAGATAATATATAAAATTTTCCTATTTTCCTACATCTTTTCAAGGCTTGAGACTTTATTTCTTTTTAAAACTAAGTAATATTCCATTGTCTGGATGTACCTACCAAAAGACAACTTGGTTGCTTCTTAATGTTGACAATTATAAATACGGCTGCTATATAAACATGCATGTTCAGGTTTTTCTGTGGCTATAAATTTTCAACTCCTTTGGTAAATATCAGAAGCATTATTACTGGATCACATAACAAAATTTTGTTCAGTTTTATAAAGATTCATCAAACTGTCTTTCATGGTGGCACTACCATTTTGCATTCCTAGCAACAATAAAAGAAAGGTTCTATTATACCATATCCTTGTCAGCATTTAGTGTTGTCAGTATTTCTTATTTTGGCCATTCTTATAGGTGTGTACTAGTATCTGTGGAGAATCTTTTCATATGCTTAATTGTGAACTGTATATATATTTGTGGTTAGGTCTCTATTAAGTTCTTTGGCTCATCTGTATTTGTGTTATTTTCCTACTGGTAATTTTTTAGAATTGGTGTATTTATTTTAACAGTCCTTTACCACCTGAATCTTTCAAAATATTTTCTCCCAGTTGGTGGTATGCCTTCCTTTTTTTTTGACATTGTCTTTTACTAAGCAGATGTTATTTTTTTAATTTTAATAAATTCAACTTATCAATTATTTCTTTGATCTTTGATCTAAAAATTATTCCAGAAAAAAGATAATGTCATCTTAAGGTTCACCATATTGGGTTTCCTCAGTTATTTCATATATTTTATGAAACTTTTCCTTTGTACTCAGTGAAGACTTCATTGCATAACTTTTAGTACACCTACCCTTGTGGTCTAGAAAGAGAATGATGTGAAAATCACTGTCCTTGGCAAGTCAAGTCCGCCATGTTTTAATTATTTATTTGTTTATTAATTAATTAATTATTATTCAGTGAGAGGAGGGGAGGTAGACTTCCACAGATGCCTCCACAAGGATCCACTGGGCAAGCCCACCAGGGGATGATGCTCTGCTCATCTGGAACTTTGCTCCATTGCTTAGCAATGAAGCTCTCCTTAGCACCTGAGGCAGAGCTGATGGAGCCATCCTCAGTGCCCAGGCCAACTCCCTCCAATCAAACCACAGTTGCAGGAAGGGGAGAGAAAGAAAGAGAAAGAGAAGCAAGAGGAGGAGAGGTGGAGAAGCAGCTGGGCACTTCTCTGTGTGCCTGACCTGGAATCAAACCCAGGACATGCACATACCTGCCTGAAGCTCTCCCACTGAGCCAACCGGCCAGAGCTTATAGATAGCTCTTCATTCCTTGAGTTTCAGGTCATGCCATTTTCCCAGGAAGGTCTTTCTAAATCCTTCTATATAAAAAAGCAACAAAAATAAATAAATAAATGAATAAATAAATAAATAAATAAATAAATAAGAAAAAGAAGCATTTGCCTTTGTCACTTTCTATAACATTCACCTGTTCATTTTATCTTAGATTTTTTTCTTTTTGTTATTGTTAATCACTCATCATCTTCTACTTAGGTACAGTTTATTATAGCAGAATCTGTAATATTTTATTTATCATTAAATTTCTAGCATCTAAAATGTAGAGCTGGCTATTTGATTTTTTTCAATAAAAATATAATAATGCTTTAGGATACAAGGAAATACAGTATTTAGAGAAGGGCAATTATTCCCAGCTCATGCTTCTATTAAATGTATTATCTGCTTAAGAGATGTCAGAAAACCATTAATGTCTGTCATTAGTGACAATGGGGCTCCTTAAAATGGCAAGTAGAACAAGGATCTGCAGGGTGAACCACAGCTGTGAAGACAAGAAAATCTGCTATTAATGTTAATATCATGCTAGCATCATTTGTACCCACAAACTGATGTGATATGAACACATGGATTACACACTCTTAAATGTTAATTTTGGCATCTAATTTAAAAATAAGATCATTTTAAAGCCCATTAATAATTTTATTTACTGAATATTTCTGTCCATTCTAATTATGATATTTAAAAATCACATATAGATTTTAGATTGCATTATTTGAGTGAATTTTTTTCTTATTAGAACACTAATAAAATGCTCAAAATTCTTTTTACCAAAATAAGAATGAATAGAATTAGAAATACTTCTTTATGCTGGATACAGACCCTCCAAACAGAGATGAATTACTCTCTCTGTTATCTGGTCCCTGAGCTCTATTTAAAATGATAAAATGTACTTAATAACACAGACAATCTCTGGTAAAGTTTTGTAGTCCATCAGTGCAAAAATCAGCATTTTTTCAATTAGCATAAAATACGGAGTGGCTGCACAAATTTATCTATTAAAAGAAAGATGACTGAATTAGTAAGAAAGCTGGTCTCTAGTGGGAAAGCTAGATCAGCAGATGATATTAACTTCCTTTTTTCCCCTATTTTATATCACCACATAGAGAATTGAATAATAAGTGAATTGAGATATTGAAACAAAACCACACTAAAGGTTTTTGTCATATGAAATTTAAAAGTGGAATGTATCTGAAAAGTACTTTTATTCTTTCTCTCACCTTGAATATACTATAAGATGGACTATGCCTTCTTACACTATATTAAGAAGTGAGATTTAGTGCTAAAAGCACCAAGGGATTTGGAGTAAGGGACACCTGAGTTTGACTTACTCTATTATCATGGCCAGGTCAACCCAGTTACACTACACATGCAATCCTGGTAGACATACCAGGACAATTTAATAATTCCATCTTAAATGTGATTCATAAGAAGTTATAAGTGCTGCTAAAATTCTGGCCACTATAATATGTTCACAACTTACATTCATATAGGATGTTAGAAAACCACAGTCCTGAAGAGCTGCCTTTTAGAAACCAACAACCGAGAGACTTTTATTTTGATCATCTTTCTCTTTGTCCAACTAATAAAATTCACAAGCAACTTTTTTTATGCACTGCCATTAATAGCCTTCTAAGTTTCATACTGTATCTGCAGAGTGAACCACAGCTGGGAAGACAAGAAGATCTGCTATCACAGTAAAATAATGAGCAAATCTGATCAAATCAGATTAAATGCTGATTTTGTGAGTTATTGATATAAGGCTCATCCTAGCCTATATAAATAAAGGATTGTCCAATAATTTAATTTTCACATGAATTTATTTCAGCCTTTATATTTTTCTATTCCATTAACTCTGGTAATTCTAAAACACCCCTCTGGTACATTATTTTACCTATAAAGTCTTACCTGAAGCCCTTAGTGCAGAAATACATATATGACTGTGTCCTGATAATGCAATAATACCTTTATGGTACTTAAAACGTGGTCAATTTTAATGCAATTTTTACAAAGATAAAGATAAAAAGAAAAGCCGAGGGTAAGTTTAGTTTAAAGTTGAAATTGAATAGTCCATGTCAAAGACAGAGAATAATTCCTGAAATAACAGAAACTATTATGCAAATACTTCTAGGAAAATGTAAAGAAACACATATGAGTAAAAACGACAATAAGAAAGGATCATATTTACTCTTACGAGGTGTTCTCACTTAGGTCCTAATCCTAGTTGTCTTTCTGCTGTTTTCTCCAGATCAAATTCTGTATTCGTCTAAATTTACTTTCAGAATAAGGAAACTCCTGAAGTTCTTCTAAGCAGGAAGGGATTTGATACATAAATTTGGTTATTTCAGAATTTTTAAGTGGATTGAGAGCAGTTGAGCCAACTATGAATGTCTGAGAATTTCACCTTGTGTTTTTCTGAGACAATCAATAAGGGAATGAAAAATAAATGATGCATCAGAGACACTTCAGTTAGAAAAACAGAAACTATAGTAGCTATTTCAAAGGAGAGAATTTAATATATTAAGTCGATTAAACAGATATGGGAGAACATCAATGGCAAAAGGGGAAGGAATGAAACGGGTAATAAATGAGGAAATGGGGGAAATGTTTGATGTTTTCAGCACCTAGAGAGCAAGAATGAGATACACAGATTCAGGAATCAGACATATGAAGAGGAAGTGCCAGCCAGCTACTCTGGTAACTCAAGGGTGGACAGGTAGAGCAAGGTATGCTACTGAGTATCTCAGGAGCTCAAAATAAAGGTCCCACAGAGCCAGGGCTGGGACCTTCCCAGAAGGTGGCATTTGTCTTGTAGAATTGGAAGTCCTGGGAGGAGGACTGGGTGATGAGGACAGTTTAGGAAGAGCCAAGTTATGCTGGCAGTTGGAAAGCACTGCTGCAGGCAGGATGAAGCAACACCAAGGTGAAGTGACACGAAGAAACAACAGGCAAACTGCAGACAAGTCTCTCCTTTCCTCCTCCTTCCTTTCTGTCTCCTCCTGTGCCTGTATTTAAGAAGCCTAAGAGGAATCCACATGACAAAGACTTGTAGATTGCTAAATCCACACCCCAGCATCAAAAATCAAAGAATAAAAATATAGATTTAAACCTGAGGGTCAAATAGCTTCATAACAAGCATGACTAAGGCACATAATTTTAATCTCTTAACAAGGACTCCCAACCCTGGGAAACATCCTAGCTTTACAGTCAGCGCATGAAAGCTATAAAGAAATATTTGGCTTTATAGCTGCAGAGAGATTAGGCTAAGTTGTAATAATTAAGCACTAAATAGCCTAATTGGCTTATAGGGCTTTGCTGTGAGCAATGTTATAAGCCCATCTTTATAACGTGCTCTCTCTGAAAGGGATGGAGGATGGGGGCAGATTGGGAACAGAGGCAAACACTAAAATCTGAGGAGAGATGTTGTGAAATAGTAAGGATGGCCACATATTGTGTGCTACTCCTCCATCCGTAAGCTCTCTGATTTCCCTCCCTTGAATTTGAGTTAGCCTTAATTATTTGACCAACCAAATGCAGCCACAGTGACATTCTAGGACATTTGAGCAAGAAGATAAGAATTTCTCCAGCCTTCTCCCACGCTTCATTGTCTCAGGTATCTCTGAGCTGTCATGTAAGAGGTCGGCTATAACCTCACAGGCATTCTGATCAACAGCTCCAGTGGAACCCAGCCTTCCACCTGCTCCTGCCAAGGCACAAAACATGTGTGGCCAACTCTCTTGAATTCTTGAGTCCAGACTAACACTCTTTCTAGCTGAAACCCACTAAGTGACATCTACTGAAAACTTGGAGTAGTAGAATGAGCCTGCCTGAATTCATAACCACACACTGATGAGGTCAAATAAAATTATCTTTGTTTCAAGCCAGCAAGTTTTGGGATAGTTTGTTATGTAGCGATGATGTTGGGAAAGATATAGATAAGGTCAGTGATATGCTAGATTTCTGCGAGAGTTTTTTGAGGCAACATAAACAGTGTAACATGTTGGTTTTTTGTTTTACTCTCAACGTTCTTTTCCACTTCATTCTTGAAAAAAGAGCAAACACTGAAATGAGAGGAAATCATAAAAAGCAAGTACCATATAATAAATAAAGCAAACCAAAACAACAAGAAAAGTAAAGTAAAAGAATAAACTTCTCTCAGGAGAAAAATAGACTCAAAATGAAAAGAGAAATATGAAGTAATAAAATGACAGAAAGAATAGGGAAAATGTTATAAAAACTGGAAGTAATTGTATAATTTTTTTAAGCTATAGAATCAGGGGCTTCTGATTTATCATAGTATAAAACACTTTCTTGGAAAACTAATATTTCTAGAAGAAACAACTTCCAAATCATCATATTGCTTTTAAAAATCTATGTCGTGGCATCAGAAGGCTGGAGACAGCAAGGACAAATACTACAAAGAGAGGATAGTTTAGGAGAGGCAAGCTAATGATCTGCAGCTTTTACCTGGCAGCGGTGTTGCAGAAGCTGTACAGAGTGGGAGATTTCAGATAAGCCTAA
Source organism: Saccopteryx leptura (assembly GCF_036850995.1). Classification (NCBI taxonomy): domain Eukaryota; kingdom Metazoa; phylum Chordata; class Mammalia; order Chiroptera; family Emballonuridae; genus Saccopteryx; species Saccopteryx leptura. The sequence continues at coordinate 322,289,602 of NC_089503.1, read as the reverse complement.
AAAATAAATAAGTGAAGTGGTGGTTTCTTTTGGTTATATAGTTCTGGGAAGAAAGATTAAAATACAGGATGCATCTAGAGGGGCCTGACTGAAACATCAGGTTATTAGTTGAAAACCCTGGACTATATTTTAGGAAAAGGAACAAAACAGATACAAACCAGCTTCTATTTCTATCGATCCCTGACTGGATTAAGAAGATTAGTCTCCCTTTATGTAATCTTAGATTTGCTCCTGCTAATACCTCCAAATTCTATTCCCAGTGTTACTAGTCTCAATCACTATCCTCTTGTCAAACTAATAACCATGTGTTATACTAATAATACTGTTCTCCACTCCTTCTTCTGGGTCTTTGGACTTGCTTATTTTTTTTTAATATGATACTCTTCCTTATATTTTGTACAGTTTTTATAGTTAAATCCCATGTTTTATTGATTTGTCTCCTCATATATAATAGCTATATAATGGTCCTCTCTCCACATTCCTTCTTCCCCTCTATACTTTTATCATTTGTATACATAGCATTTTATTAAATAAAGATATTACAGTATATTATATCATAAATTCATTCATTTGATCACTATCCTACCTTAAAATCTACAGTTCCTTGAACTTTTAGGGTAGAAAAAAAAATATCCATTTTTGGCTTGAAATATATTGATTGATGTAATTAAGATACTAGCATAGCAAGCACAATATCTATTTACCAGGTCTTCATATATAATTCTTCAAATATAAACAATGAACATATATTTATATAAATCAGTTTATTTATGGTAATGCCATCCTTAAAAATGGCTATGGCTGCTCTTTCTGCTTATACTATTTCTTATACTGTTTCTGATCATTTCCTGAAATACTAATTTTGAATTACATCATGAAAATATAGTTACCAGCAGAAGTGGTTCTCAAAAAATATGTTCTGAATGACTGGAAATTATTTAAATTAATAAAAAAGCAGATGAATTAAAAGCTTTGTTTGATAGTTTATACCATCAACTAATTTCAATATTAAAATTAACATACAAGAACAGATAATATAAAATTGTACTGGTTAATAGCTTTTACTTAATATCAGTCATGAAATACATATTATCAGCATGAAATCTTTTAATTTTTTTAACCAGCATATTCTGATGATTAACCCTTAGATAGCTATGTTACCACTTTCCCACATTAAGGTCATCACATTCCATGGTGGCCAAAGCTTAAAAGGAAAAATTAGAGGATGCTGGGAAAATATTAGGAAAAGAAATATTTTCCTGCTCATCTATGATAGTTGCTTGAGGCATAATAATGAGCACAAGTTATAAGCTACCAGTAATTAAAATTTGGGGACTACTTTAGAGTCAGTAGTGATCAGCTGAGCAAAAATTTCAAATTTTCTTTATCCACAAATTTAGTCCTATATCCAGCAATTTTTTACAGAAAAAAATATTTCTGAGGAATCCATATCTTATAAATGTTAAAATTAAATATTAGTAAATCCTATATATGGTCTAAATCTAGTTCTTTAAATATTTCCTCTTGCATAATTGGGATATATTGAGTAATTACATTATGAATATAATTAAAGAAAAGAATATGGGATTGAGGAAAAACAAAAGGAAAAGAAGGCATGGACCTAAGTAATATCACTGGAGGGATAATCAACTTTCAAAAGATACAAATATTTTAGCTATAAAATCAATGTCACATATTAATTCCGATATTAAAAGCAAGGGAAGTGGCTTGTCATAGCAGCAGACATGGTTTAAGTCAGGAATTCTGAGTAGGGGAAATTTTGAGTCATGGTAATAAGTCTCAAATTTAGTTTGTCAGCTGCCGAAATAATTGGGTTAAAGTATATAGTTACTTTGTAATATCAAGCCAAATTTAACAACTCTTAGATATTTTTACTTATTTATTTTTACTTTATTTATGTAAGATATATTTTCCTGGTATTTTATTAGGGAAATTTGTAGGAAATTAATATATTATGTAAAAGCTTATTTAGCTTAGTGAGAAAGTCATTACTGAGGAAGGTTTTTTGTTTGTTTGTTGTTTGTTTGTGTGCCAGGAGAGGCAAACAGGGACAGAGAGGAAAAGAGAGATATGAGAAGCATCAACTCATTGTTGTAGCACTTCAATTGTTCATTGATTGCTTTTTCATATGTGCCTTGTCCAGGGGGCTCCAGCCAAACCAGTGACCCCTTGCTCATGCCAGCAACATTAGGCTCAGGCCAGCAACCTTAGGCTTCAAGTCAGTGACTTTTAGGCTTAAGCCAGTGACAATGGGGTCATTTCTATGATCCCACACTCAAGCCAGAAGAGCTCATGCTCAAGCTGGTGACCTTGGGGTTTCAAACTTGGATCCTCAGCAGCCTCGGACGATTCTCTATTCACTGCACCACCCCCTGGTCAGGCTGAGGAAGTTGAGTGAAGTTCAAAACACACTTCTTTGGTGCCCCTCCACCAAATTATAACACAGAACACAAAGCAGCCCAAACAGAATCTGGTACCTAATGCACTTCGCACATTTTCAACACAGTTAATAAAATGCTTAACAGCAGCCATATTATGCGTTTTCAATAATTTATTACTAGTTAGATGATATTTCTCAATATAGAGCAGATTGATTCTAAACTGTTGCAGATACAAGGTCATTTTTGTTGTGTATAATTGTTTGAATTAATTGGCAAGATATTGAGTAATTTTTGAAACTGTTTTTCATGGTATGTTTTTTACAGTATTTTTTGGAAATATTTATAAAGGACAAAATAAAACAAAAAAACCAACATTAAACTCCTAAATATACTAATTACAAATATTAAATGGTTTAATACCTTGTGATTTATAGGCATAATTCATAAGATATATGAAATATAAAACATCAGAGACTTATAAGATTCATTAAAATAGCATAAGTGAAATACACATGATTGAAAAGATAGAAAAAAAAAGAATGTTACATACAGCTTGAAAAGGTTGAAAAAATCGCATCATAAGTTACAAATAATGTTACTTCCAGATGGGCAGCTATATCATTCCTAAATTGCACCACCCTGTACTGGTGACAACTGCTATGATCTCATCCTGGCCTTGTACGTGTTATTCCACAGAAACAGATATAAAAACATGACTGCTCATTGAGCCATGTGAGGAACTACAACTGTGGCAAGGAAAAGTTGGTCCTGAATCACTCTGATAGAACAAGTATATGTTTACTCTGTGTGTTTTCTGTCCATTGAACTCCCATATTCATCCATTGCCTAGTCTTGTATATATGATAGAGGGGATGTCTGATGTGGAAAGAGGAGGTGGGACAGGTGGAGAAGGAAGGAGTAAGGAAAGAAGGAAGGATGATGGTGAAGAGAGGGAGGGAATTTAAGAGCATTTGTTAGTACAGAATTAAGGTACAGTGTTCTTTCTACCCCATTTTCACGTGTCCTAGGTGTTAGCCAACCGCTTCTCTTCCCTTTGTCACTTGCTGTGTGTTAAAGTAATGTAGGAAGTCATGTACTTTCCACACTTTGTTTTGGTTGGTGGCCCTGTCTCTGGGATAAATCTACTTGTTAATGTACTTGGAGGCTACAGAAACATCAAGGTGAGTTTCCAAATGACACTTTGGCAAAAGTAACTCTAACAGAAATGCCATTTTCATCTTCTTGACCAGGGGTCAGGAACCTTTTTGGCTGAGAGAGCCATGAACGCCACATATTTTAAAATGTAATTCCATGAGAGCCATACAATGACCCATGTACATTATGCATTATCCAATAAAAATTTAATGTTGTCCCGGAGGACAGCTGTGATTGGCTCCAGCCACCCACAACCATGAATATGAGCAGTAGGAAATGAATGGATTGTAATACATGAGAATGTTTTATATTTTTAATGTTATTATTTTTTTTATTAAAGATTTGTCTGAGAGCCAGATGCAGCCATCAAAAGAGCCACATCTGGCTCACGAGCCATAGGTTCCCAACCCCTGTTCTAGATTTTTGAAACAAAATTCTCCTTCAAATATTCATATCTATTTACCAAGGAAAATTGAAAATGGAATTGCCATTTGGATAGTGAACTTTTTTAGGAGACTGATATATTTATGCCTGATAGAACAGCTTCTTTAAAAATGATACAAGAAATAAGAATTGTCACATATGGTAATATTTTGGAAGAGAAAACTATTATTAGTATATTCTGCAAGGTCATGGTGGATAGCACTGAATAATTTGTTTTATTGAAATAACACTGCCTTTCTGAATATTGAACCTTAATGCATGTCTGTCATCATGGCATATTATAATGACAGGTTTATTTTTTAAAAGAATTAATATAAAACATATTTCTATTATGACAATATTTTAGAAAATGTGGATGTACAAAAAGAGAAAGACATTTTTTTTATTTCTCATGAATCCAAGTTTATATTTTTTCTTAATCAAAATTTAAGGGGAAAAGAAACCCTGAAATACTACATGCTATTATTTAATATAGGTTTATACAATTTAATTATGTTAACTTTTTTAAAAACACTAATACAACTTATGATGACCTTTGAAACTGGATATAAAAATAACTCCTGATTTCATTATAAAATTATTAGGTGACTGAGCTCGTGAAAAAAAAATATAATCTATCACATAATATATGGGGAAATTTTGGTTGATTTTTAAATTGTATTTGAAGAAAGGTGCCAAATTACTTTGAAGTCAAATAAAAACTTAATAATGGTATGTGGAAAAATCTAAAGTCTATTTTTATATTCATTATAATAAAGTAGAATAAAAATTAATTATAAATGTACTATTTAATAATTTGCCATAGGTGAAAACCATTTTTTTTAAATAATAATACTTAAAATAAATTGACATCCAGATGTATGTGTGTACACATGTGAGCACATATATGGTATGCTACTCTGTGTACGGAGGGCTAATTATTTCCCAACTGTTACCTGTTGTTTTGTTATTCTTCTAAATGTTGCCTGCAATGCCTCTGCTTAATATGACAAAGAAATTTTTGATATTCTGTCCTTGAGAATTATAAAATTCTGGACAAAATTACTAGATCTATTAAGACCTGTTGTTGCTGGAATATATAGAGCCATCAGAATTGGGCCGAGTTGCTTACTCCAGAAAGTTACACTCAAATTAAGGATTCTCATGATGTCTAGAGTCTTTTGTTTTAAATTGCTTCTCAGAATATACGTTCCTCCTGGAGGTCCTGGGCCATAAGCAATCATAATATCTGCTACTCTAACCTTCCCCCTCTTGCTTCCACATGATCAAGTCACTTAAATGAGTTAATTAAACCCCTAAAGACCAAAACAAAAACAACCAAAAGGAAACAAAACAAAATATGGCTATGCTCTTCATCCAGAATAATAAGTATGCTTATTATAATTTAATATTTGCTTAATAAATAAGAAGAGATACTCAGAATGGTTCACAATCAACTTTCATTTCATTTTCCCTACCCTGCCCCCAAAATGGAAGAACAGGATAGAAACAGACTTACCATATACTAAGAAAGAATAAAATTGAGTAAGTATTTTAAAGCAATTTACTCATTTATAAAATACTTTGATTTGCCTGACCAGGTGATGGCACAGTGGATAGAGTGTTAAACTGAGATGTGAAGGACCCAAGTTCAAAATCCTGAGGTTGCCAACTTGAACATGGGCTCACCAGCTTGAGCGAGGGGTCTCTGGCTTGAGCGTGGGATCATAGACATGATCCCATTTTTTCTGGCTTCAACCAAAGGTTGCTAGCTTGAAGCCCAAGGTTGCTGGCTTGAGCCCAAGGTCACTGGCTTGAGCAAGGGATCACTTGCTTTGCTGTAGCCCCCAGGTCAGGGCTCATATGAGAAAGCAATCTATGAACAACTAAGGAGCTGCAGTGAAGAACTGATGCTTCTCATCTCTCTCCCTTCTGGTCTGTCTGTCCCATTCTCTGACTCTCTTTCTCTGTTAAAAACATAAAATAAATAAAATGCTTTGGATTATTTACATGTATTAAAAAACAAAAATAGTTAATTTTACCCAGAAAAGAAAAATATACTTTAGGAATATGAAGTATGGGTCATTGTCAATTTCTCTCACTAAACTAAAGAACATACATATACACTCAAACACATAAATTATTCTTTTACTTATAATGGGGTATTGTTATGGCATTGAATTTATAAATAAACTTGATTATTCTTAAGTTATTATGCATATTCTTATAGTTTATGAGGAGACATGTAATATGTTACCTCATTTATAGCATCATTTTTAAAATCATTTATCATTATCTATGTGAAGAGTCAATATGTAATTGTTGATAAAAATGTGTAAGGCCAACAGTCACAGCTGTCATGGACATGCACATGCAGGTTCTTATTGAATTCATTCAGATGGTAAATAAACAGTGGAGCCAAAAAATGCTGGGCCATTCCTTTATTAAAGTCTCACACTGGCCAACGAGCAACACACAGTTAAAACAATTCCATTTCACTCAGGGCTCCCAAAGCCACTGACATATTCTCTGGTTCCACAACCAGGAGAATCTTCTCCAGTTTCTCCTAGAATCAAAGGCCCCATCAGTCTTAGCGGAGCTCCAAAAAGAACCTCACCTCTGGTTCCCCATATGCACACCTTCTCCCTTCTCTGCAAATATGGCTTCTTCTTCTCTCTTTTCAGAACTTTCTGGTTCTAAAACCTCTCCTGCAGCAAACATTAGCAAAACAATGGCTCTTCCCAAGCAGGAAGGTAATTTGCAATTTCACAGACCACATATACCTGGAGATGCCTAGCCCCCAATGCAAACTATAAGCAAGCAAACATAAAAACCATATTTTACAAACTTATTTGATCAACAAAATGGAATCTCTACAATGCATTTCTATTTATTCGTGAGGACAGCAGGGGAAATTCAAATGAAATATGGCAGAGGTGGATCCTTATTTGATTAATGAGGAAAACTTTAGGGCCATTTGCCTTATTTTCAAATTGTATAATTTTTAACACAATTTTTAAGTATTATTTAATAAAATGTTTATAAAGGTATAAATACAAATTATATATAAAGTAAACTTTAAAATTAGAAAAGAAGTCATGAAAAAATCATTTTTTAAAGAAAGATGTAACCATGGGAACACACATAGAAATAACTCATTCAGAAGTGCTATCGGGAAGCTTACACATCTCTAACTGACAGCCAGCAAAGGTAGCAGGAACTCAGTCTTACAACCACAAGAAACTGCATGCTGCCAATGATGCTTTGAATGACTGAGGAAACTGATTCCTCTCTAAAGTTTCCAGAAAGAAATACAGTTCTGATTAAACCTTAATTTTAGCTCAGTGAGAACCATTTAGGACTCTTAAACTACAGAATTGTAAGATAATAATTATTGTTATTTCAAGCTATTTAGTTCATGGTAACTTATGTGAGCAAGAGAAAACAACTTTGAACACTTAGATATTATATATGATAAACTAAAATTTTACTTCTGTTCAATATTTTAAATGTCATTAAAAACTAAAAAATAAAACTACCTTAACAAATTTTAAAATTTTACCTGACCAGGTGGTGGTGCAGTGGATAGAGCGTCGGATTGGAAGAAGACCCAGGTTAGAGACCTTGAGGTCACCAGCTTGAGCCTAGGCTCATCTGGTTTGAGCATAGCTCATCAGATTGAGCCCAAGGTCACTGGCTTGAGCAATGAGTCACTTGGTCTACTGTAGCCCCCGGTCAAGGCACATATAAGAATTCAATCAATGAACAACTAAGGAGCCACAATGAAGAATTTATGTTTTTCAACTCTCTCTCTTCCTGTCTGTCTGTCCCTATCTGTCCCTCTCTCTGACTTTCCCTGTCTCTGCCACAAAAAAAAACACAATTAAAATTTTAACAAGTCCCCCAAAATTTTAAAATAAGTTATCTATTACATACATACTCATAAACTATTTGTTCTTTTTGAAAGAAAATATATTCTTATCAGACTTAAAAAAGAAAGCCAACTTTTACATTGTCTCTTGAATAAAACTGCCTTACTCCATGATATAGAACCTTAAAACGCAGAGTTTGTTTAAAAAGATTTAGGGTGAATTTATGCCACAGTGTCTCTCAAGTTACTATATCAACATAGAGTCACTTTCCTAAAAGCTTTTTAAATAGCAAAAAAGTAGATAATATTGAATGTTAATTTTTATTTATATAAAGAAAGAAAAAAGGGAAGGTACATTTCTAACATGTTTTGAACCTTAATATGTTTTAGCCCCTTTAATAGAGCTGTTAAAATGACATATATGTTTAGGTAAGTAGTTAATAAAGAAAACTAAGGATTATGATGCTTGTATAATTTGTCAAGGTCACACATCTCCTACTTGATATCAGTAAAGCAGTTATTGCAATCTAGGTTAGATTTGTCAATCTGTGCTGAGTCTTCCTACTAAAATGATCAATTTGGAGGAAAATATGTAGAGAATTAAATAAAATTGAATAAAATATCAATGCAAGAATTTTCAGTTGCTTATAGAAATAAAGAAAGGACAAGTCGGGATAATTAAAGTTTATATTTATTCCCCAAACTGTATTTTCTACTCACAACTTTTATTTTGTTTTTGCTTTTATCCAAAACACAGAAAGATTCTGGTTTAATCTCCCTTCTTAACACTTTACTCACAGAGGTGGAGGTGTTAATGAGCAGTGAAATTGCCCAAAAGCAGGCATCAGGAGGCAGGAAGGAAAGAAGCAGGGTATGTGGGTAATATAACAAAAAAATCAGCCCTTAAATATTTAAAAATACAATAGTTTTTTGTTTTTTGGGTTTTTTTGGTCTTATTTATATCTTATCACATGAGCTGAGAAAAGAAATTGAAGTATAATTTATAATGTTAAGCTTCATCAACTGAGGAGTCATGTTAAATTTTCATTAATCATTCAAACAAGAATAAAGATATGTCTAAAGTCCTCTCCTGACTTTTAGAGACAAAAGCAATTACTACAACATATACAACATCTGCAGTCTCTTTCTTCATTCACTCCTTTCACCCTCTCTCTTGTTTTCCTACCCTTCCTCCTTCACTTCCTCTTTTTCAAAGTGCTTTGTTACTTGAATTTTCTCTCTCTCCTTCTATCCCTACATCCCTCCCTCTCTCCATTCCATTTTTCTCTCCTGTTTTCTCATTCTCTTTATTATTCTTATTATTTTAATTCTGGCCCTTGGTTAAGAAACATCTCCATCTATTTTTTGATGTATTAAATCATGTACATATCACAATCTAAAGTGACCTCTCTTCTTTCTTATAAAATTGACATTTATGATTACTACTATTTATTCTCCCAATCTACCCTCAACTTTGGTTAGCTAAATAGTAACAAATAGTTTTGGGTAATAGCACTAGTCTAAATCTTTGCTATAATTCATATATACGAGTATAACACACATGTTTGTGTGCATACTTACAATTTTCTGAGCAAAAGCTTTCCATTCTGTGTATGTAAAATGTGTGTATTTGGCTTGTAACTACAGTTAATGTAGTCAGTGCCTCGGGCCATTCATGATTGTCTTTCTCTCACAGTATATCTTAATTTTTCTTTCTGTTAAATTTATTAGTTTTTCTAGATTAAACCAACCTATTAAATATCAATATGCTATTATTATATGAATGTCATTTAATTAGAAAGAAAATATATGCCTTTCAAAACAAAGACATTTCATTTTTGCATTGAAAAATACCTCCTTGGACTTATTTGGTGATTTAAGTGATCAATTTTACTCTATTAACATTAGTTTATATTGTTGTTCTGTGGCGGGCACCATCAAAATTACAGTAATAAATCTATTATATTATGACAACAAATGATAGAAGACATAGAAGTTCATCATTGTATGAGGGGGTCTTTCATGTGAGAAATCACTCGGATGCAGTAGTACCCTCTACATTTTCTCCCAAACAAGCTATCTCAGAAACCACAGAACAAAAGTACTCACTGAGCAAACTAAGATGTATGGCTTATTGAATAAGTTTAAAAGGTATAGCAAAATATCCAGGTGTTGGGCAGATATGTTATTTTTTCTCACTCTTACTGTTAAAGATGGCCGCTGCCCTCATGTGATATAGCTAATTGCCCTTCTTGCTTGGGTAGGGGCTTGGTGATGCTAATGAGTGCTGGAGGAGGGAGTTGTCCTCCAGAAAAGTTTTAAAAAGAAGAGCTAGGAGGATGTTTTGAGGAGAGTGACCACGTTTTTGTAGAGAAGAAGAGCCCATGGTGTAGCAGGTCAGGGAAGCTATGTGGAGAAGGGAGCCAAAATGGTGGAATGGTGAAGGAGAAGCCATTTTGTGAAGGAGAAGGAGATGAGGAACAGAGGTGAATTAAGACTGGTGAGGAGGAAGCTTTTGATTCTAGGAAAATTCAAATGACTCAGTGGCTTTGGGAGCCCTGAATGGAAAGGGAAGTGTTTTCCCATTGTGTATTTTTACTCACTTGCTGAGTTCAAGTCTAGAATAAAAGAAAATGGACCACCAGTTTTTGGCTCAATTGTTTCTCTATGATCCATCCAAATTAAATGCGATCCTAAACATGCACAGCCAGGCAGCTGTGATGGTGGCTGCAGCTACTGGCTTTACACCAGGGGAAGGGTAGAGAAAGAATAAGATAGCATGCTTAAAACAGGGTGCACAAATATAGAAAATGGCTTCCTATCTGGGTCTTTGTTTCACCAGCTATATTCATATGTCCTGCCTCTCTCTCACACTTTAGTCATCTCCCCTGATGGTGAGGTTAAAAAAAGGATTTAGCAGATAGAAGGTGCCTGGAGTCAATTCACATTTTCTATATGAGTGAACTCATGGCAAAAAATACCCATTGATCAACTACAGGTTTTATAAGTTAAAGAACATTTGGGCACAAAATAAAATGGCCAGAAAGAAAGTCACAAATGGAAAACCAAAAAACTGAGTATCTTTGTAAATCACATTTTTTGTGTTTGTCATGATTATCCTGTGCTTTATATGTTTCATTTAATTGTATTGTGAATATTTGTTACTTCTTGGTCTTTTTATTCTGTCAATGTTCAGTAGCTATATATTCTACTTACATTATTTGTGTCTAGCATATTTCTCAAGCATATTGCTTCTATACTTAGTTTTATCTATCAACATAGTATGTTTGCTTTTCTTATTTTTATAGCAGAATTGAATAGTCTTAAGTAATATTGTAAATGCATATACAGAGCATAAATTTTGAAAAATAGTTTGAAGTGGGATGAAAATTGACATATATATATTTATATAGTAGCAATATATATAAATAATAGAAATCTTAAGGCTATCTGATGGATGACAGAACCCTACCCAAATACGTACTAGGTTGGAGAAAAATAATAGAAGATTTAAAATTTATGCCAATTTATCTAAGACACTATGTTGGTTAAGAAATGTTGGCTCAAACTAATATTGAGATTCAGTAGTCAACATATTAACAAATATGTGTTTTTATACTTATATTTTTTCTAAAATACTTTAGATAACAAAAAGTCATGTGTGTTCTTTATTTGCTGCTCTCTGGCTGTCATGTGGGTTTGCCACATAAAGTTTACCATTGGTTTATCTGCCATCTTGCTAAAACTCCCTCCTCACCTTTAAATCCAGTTATTTTTCTGCTTTCTCTGAATTCCTTATTTAGGCAGGTTTGTCCTTATGTGCTGGGCATTATGCACTCAACTCCTGACTATGATATTGCAATTCTATTAAAGAGAGAGAATCCTCCACTGTCTTCTTTTTTAGCAATGTTACCATGAACACAAAGCAGAACATGTTTTCTCAGAATGTTTTCTACATTTTCTTACTGTTGCTTGTATTCTGTGTTGTTTAATGATTACATCATAAAAATATTATGAACCCAACCCCGATGTTAGTACTTCTTTGAATAGTTCATAGGCAAAATGTTTGCAATTGTAGTATCTAATAATTAAATTAACTTACATTATCATGAAATGCAAAGAACTGTTGGTCAGACTTTGAAAGAAACATAAGTTTGAATAAATGTATCCAAGACCTCTTTTCAGTTGTTTACAAACTATAGCAATGCAGATATTTATGGCAACCTTTTGAGACTGAGCTTGGATGTGATTTTTCTCTTTAAAATAAAGAACAAAGGAGTAAAAATGTTATGGATTTGAAATCATTGTGGATAAACAAAAAAAAATCTGATATTCTGTGTATATATGTAATATATACTGAACGATAGGAAGTAAATCATTGGTCCCTTTTCATATTTTCTGTATTATTATTCCCTTTCATATTATTTGTGGTTCAAAGGATTAGAGATTTCCCTTATTTATTCATTCAAGGTGTGTTCAGATTTTGTTTGAGGCAGAGGGCGCATGATGTGGTATGTAGAAGGTGTTATATTGAGTTGTACTCTTGAAACCTATATAGTTAGGCAAACATGCCATCTTAATAAATTAAAAATAAAATTTAAAAATAACAGCAAAAAATGTGTTTATTATGCACTAACTGTGTGCCAGTCAACATTTTAGAGCCTGGATATACAAAAAAGAATAAACACAAAATACCTGCCCACACAGATCTTATATATATATTTTAGAGATAGATGATAAATAGGTAGATAGATGATAGATGATAGATAGATAGATAGATAGATAGATAGATAGATAGATAGATAGATGATAGATAGATAGATAGATAGACAGATAGATCTCTCTTTGGAGTCCACATTTGTACAGACTTTGAGTGAAGAAAAAAAAATAAGCTTTGGGGTGGAGAAGAATTCTTCTTTGCAGAGGTCCTAGGTTGAAGCATGCTTGATCCGGTGAAAAAACAGAAAGGAGAGTCATATGTCTCAAAGCAGTGAAAAATTTTGAGACCATAGTGGAGTAGTCACAGAGTAATCCTAGGACAAGATCACAAAATTTGCTATGACACCTCAGAGGCCACAGTAATGTCTTTGGTGACATTCTTCATATGTGAAGGGGAATCAGTGGAAGCTGTGAACAGGGCAATAGCATAATTATAGTTCTAAAGGCCTGGTTCAGCTCCTGGGTATAGAATAGCTTCCAATAGAACAAGAGTGGACCACTAATGAAGCTGTCATAGAAGTTCAATGATAAGGTAGCTGTTCCATGAAAATAGAAAATTAGATTAAAGGTGATAAGAAGTGATTAGTGATTAAAGTTTGCAGTTTAAAAGTAGAGTCAGCAGATCTTCTGCTTGTTGGATGAGGTTTAGTGTAATGAGAGAAACCCAAAGTTTTGTCCTAAACACCTGGGTAAATGGTTTTGTCACTTACTGAAACAGAATGATTCATGGACAGTCAGGTTTGAAATGTAAGAGTGGGAAAGAGATTTGTTTTCACGTGCAGGGTAAGTCTAAATACAGAAGAGAAGAGAGTCAAACATTAAGTCTGAAGGCATGCCACCTTGAATAGAGAATAAGAATGATCAAAAAACAAAATTGAGAAATGGTGTCCAGTGAGTGAGAAGAAAACCAGGTAAGTGGCATCTAAGAAATCAAGTAGATAGTGTTTTTAGAAGTAGGAAGTAAGCAGCTGTGTTTAGTGCAGCTGAGACAATGAGTAAAGTGAAGTGTTAGAGTGCAACAAGTATTTTGTACTGTGAACTTAATGGGTGACTTTGACAAGTGCACTGTTAATAGGTTGATGCCTATAAAAGCCCTAGTAGAAAAGAAATGAAGACTAAAATAAATATATGCTGACATATCTTAGCCCTCCCCTCTAAATAACTTTCTCTTTCCCACTTGGATTCTGAACAAGTTGAGAAATAAAACAAAGGAGATGGTGGATAGAAGACCAAAATAGTATCTTTATTAATTCTAAAAGCTAAAGTAGACAGTATGGCTTTATGTCTTTTGGGCAGAAGATTCCTAACAAATCTCAGATTATACACAGACTGGATCCTAGGTTGTTCTAGAAGGCCTTCCCCTGAATGATCACAGAATGCAAACATCTTACAGACCACTTGTTGGGCAAATGAGTTTGTAAAATCTGTATTTTCTGAGTAGCTCATTTTTATTGTTAAAAATGGCTGCCTGGATATGTGATCTGTGAAACGGTTAATTACCTTCCTGCTTGGGAAAAGCCATTGTTATGCTAATGTAGCTGGAGGAGGGATTTTGCACCAGAAAGTTTTAAGAGAAGAAGAAGAAGGAAGAAGAAGGAGGAAGAAAAAGAAGGAGGAAGGAGGCCATGTTTTTGCAGAGTGAGATCAGGGAGGAAGTGTACTGAGAAGAAGCAGCAGCCATGATTTCAGGGTGCTGAAGGAGAAGCCAATTTGTGCAGAGAGTAAAAGGGAAGACATGTGCAGATGGGGAGCCAGAGGTGACTTAGACTAGTGGGGGCCTTTGAGTCTAAGAAAAACTGGAAAAGATTCTCCTGGTTGTGGAACCAGAGAACATGTGAGTGTGTTTTGGTGCCCCGTGTGTTTGTTTTTACTTGCCAGCCAGTTGTGAGCTAGAATAAAGGCATGGCCCACCATTTTCGGCTCTGCTATTTCTTTACCTTCTGTCTGAATTCAATGAGAACCTGCACCTGAATGGCCGAGATGACCGCAACTGCTGGCCATACACCACTCATCTCTAAGAAAAAGGAAAAAGTAGTTATGCTGGGTATACTTATTAAATAAGATCCTGAAATGGAGTAAAAAATTCTGAGAGAATTTAGAAATCATACAGAAAAGTTCCTTTCAGAGGAAGAAACAGCAGACATGAGAAACAATGATTTCCAACAAACATTTTCTATAATAATTACCAAAAGTGGAATTTGGTTAGAAAGGGAGATAAACTGCAGTAGTTTGTTGAAGGTTTGAAATATAATAATTAGTTTTGTGAATTTTTATTTTTCTTCTTAGAGTATACATATTCTTGCCATTTTGTGTTTATTTCCTGTTTTCTCCCCAAGGATGTTAGTTCCATGAGGGTAAAGGTTTTGTTTTATCTTTTGTATAAACACAGAACCTATATAAGTGTGCCTGACATACATTTTGTAAGTATTTACCAAATGTATTCATTTCTTGAGTATACTATCATATCAAAATTTAATCTGTTGTTGAATGCACAGTATAAAATAATCACTTGATGTAGAATAAGAACACATGTAATTACAGCCCTAACATTTATGTCATCTTGGGTAAACATTCTAATCTGTCTGAATGTCAGTCTTTTAATTTTCTTCTGAAAAATAAGTATAAATATATATGTTTTTTTATCTCAGAGATATATTTTAAAAAGCCATTTGTATAATAAATGTGAAAACCCTTTGAAAAAATCAACTGTGGAAAAATAGTGCTCTGTTCCTCTATCTTCATACCTTCAACTTTTAATTTAACTTTAAATTACAAGTTGTGGTGATGACACCATCTTTAATCAATCAGGTTGGCACTATAGTTCAACAATTATTTGTAAATAACAGGTTGGGGAGTTGTGGGATTCACTATGCAGTATAGTGCTCAACAAGAAGACAGAGACTTAGTCATTCATGTGCTACATGATTTTTGGCTTACCTCAGCTTATAGTATTACCTTTATTTAATAATACTTTTGTAATTTCAAGATGACACAGAGGATATTTCTTAATTTCCCATCTTTAAATTTGAATAATAACTGACAATTAAAGAAACTTATGATGATGATGAGCTGAGAAGACAATAGGCATTCATCATCATGGAGTTCTGTGGTATTCTAATGAGAAGCAGAGCAAGTTGGGTAAGTGGAATTTCTAAGTACTCAGGCTTTATCACTAGATTATATTTTTATTCTTATTACCCTTACCAGTAAGAAATGCTGAATACAAATGTAATTCCACCTTTATTACTTTATAAAGAAATGGCAGTCTAGGATAATTTCCTTGTGTCCTATTAACTTTCTACATTTGAATCCTGCCAAAAGACACTGGGAAGCAAATTTATCAAGCATTCTGAACTTCCTACTGATTCTCTTCGCTATCATTCTATCATCATTTCTGACTATGAATTGGTTTGTTAACAGGGGGCTAAGGTAATGAGTTTAGATTAGAATAAAAATCCTGTGGACAACAAGTCTGTTTCTTTGAAATGTAATTGTTGATAAAGCAATCACAATCACTATTGCCCTACAAAAAGAAAGCCATAACATAGACATACAGAAGACTGTTTTTAATATGTATATATTATACCTGTCTATAGTAAATAAATAAGTAACAAAAATTATGAGTGGAATAACAAATTTATAAAATATGTGATTAAGCACATTTTCCTGCTGAAATATCTCAACCTATCTCTTGGAAGGCAATCTGTAGTGTCACAGCAGGGGGTTTTCTGATCAAAGTAGCTAATGAATCATGAATACATAAAGAAAAATAAACCATGAGCTGATCTTCATCACTGAACTTTCTCAGAGGCCATCAGAAAAACTCTTTTGTAGCATAATATGATACTTTGCAGGAAATGTAAGAGGTTCTGGGATGTTAAAAAGATCGCCTCAAAAAAGCGATGAAATAGGGGAATTTTGCTTTTGTTTTTATTTTCTCTTCCTGTAAAATTTTTATACTCTACCATTATTCTGTTTTAGTATTTTTCTTAAGGAGCCTTGAATCCATGAATTGCTGACTACAGTGCTGTGGTTTGTCTTTAATTCTCTCAGGGACCAGAAAAGCACCAGAGTGCAGTGACCAAGATCATATATCCCAGCTCTAAAAAGAGATGTCTGGTTTACTAGGCAACTTACTCTTCATGTGTCTCCTTTCTGCATCTGTAAGAGCAAGTTCATAAGAGCATCTTTTCAAAAAATTTTTTTGAGTACTAAATGGCATTAAATTAAATAAGACTTATTAAACTTTTAGAACAGTGCCCAGAAAAGTCTGCTGTATATAACAGTATAAATGAAAATATAATATTATGTATATGGTGAATCTGAAAGCTTCCCGTTATTTTAAATTCAGGTCTTACCCCATAGACAGTCAGCCCGGAATGATATTTGCATCACATCTGCTACTTTAGGCAATATAATAAAGAAAAGTGTAGATTGATGACAAGGAGAATAGCTTTTAAAATTAAGAAAATATGCAAAGGAATAAAAATGTTGACTGATACAGCCTTTCATAAAAATCAAAACTATTTACCATTATCATCCAAAAAAATCTGACTATATTGATTTTGATCACCAGGTTATGATGGTAAAGATTGTCAAGAAAAGCTGCTTTCTTGTTTTTCTCTTTCAGGAAAATGAAATAGCTTAATTTTAGTTGTTATAAATCTGTGTCCTTGTAGACAGGGCATAAATTCATATTGTAAAAGAGATAAAAAGTCAAAGATCAGAGATATTGAAAGACAGGATAGCCTTCTGTTTTGAAGGGGCGGGCCCACATCCTCCATAGAAAATAACTTAAACCACAGACATAAGGTAGGTTCAGGCAGTTCTGTTGGACTTTCCAAGATGTCTGCTGAGACCCAAGAGGCAGCTTAGCTTGTCCAGAGATCACTGCATGAGTGAGTGTTTATGGTTTTGATGACAGGAGCACATCATTGCTGCTTGAGTGTTCAAGGCCAGTAATACTAGAAAGCATCTGTTACATAAATTCACTGATGTATCACGTCTTTGGGATATTAGGCAGCAGTGTAAACAGAGTTTGAACATACATGTGCCTTCTAAATCTCTATTCTACTACACATTGATGGCTATGAGCAATGACCAATGTCTACCTAAGTAAAGAGGTAGTCTGAGGCAAGTTCAAATTTGTCAAAAAGATGAGTTTATTTGGTAACAACAGAGGAATTGCAACTTTAATAAGCTTCAAGTAAAGCTGTTGATGGTCTGGGGTGTACTATAGTTACCAGAAGTAATTATAAAGAGGGGAAAGTTCAGTTAAAAATCTGTTAAAATGAAAAACCAAGACCAGCCTTGAAAGTTCCTCAAGCACACAAAATCAGTGCAGTCACATTAGTAAAGCTCAATTCAGCTTATTCTGGGAGACCAAGTCGAATTGGGTCTCTGGAAACCATGAGTAAAACTTCACACTGCTAATATGAGGCAACCTCTGACCAATTCCCTATCATTCAAGAAAATTCTAATATTACCATTTTTCTTTAAATCAGGGATTAAAAAGAAATTGATTTCTTAGTTCTCAAGTATTGTTTTTCTGAGAGCACATGTGTGAGATTTTCCATTGTATATTCTCTAGTCATATTTTAGACCAAAATGCTTTCACACTAACAATAATGAATAAATTTATTTGTGCAAGAAGAACATTAGAAATAAATGTAAGGGAAATGATCTCTGATCAAACTGAATGTCCTAAGCTAAGTAGGTAAAATCATGTAATATGTCATCATTTATACTCATAGGCTAGTTACCTTTTGTTTTGGGGAAAGTGGTAGACATAATTCTAAGATGGCCCCAAGATCAGCATCATCTGGTTTACGAGTTCCCTTGAATATGGGTGAGAATGAGTATGACAGGATCACTCTAGTGATTAGGTTATATTTTATTGTAAAAATTTAAAGGTTTGCAGATGTAGTTAGTAACCCAAATCAGTTGACTACAAGTTAATCAAAAGGAAAATTGTCCTGAGTAGGTTTGTCATAATCAAATAAATGATTAAAGGAACTCAGTCCTTTCTTTAAAAAGATATATAAAAGAAGAGAATTTTTTTATTTGGTCTTGAAAGTAAATATCCATGTTGTGAACTACCTGCAGAAGGAAACACAAGGCAAGAAATCAAGGAGGTAATTATGAGTGGTCCTTAGCTGTCAGGCAGCAAGAAAATTACTTAATTTCTGTAACTGCAAGAAACTGGATTTACCCATTTATTTGAGGAAGTTAAGAAGCAGATAGCTCCCTCATTAAGTCTCAGGATGAATCTTCACTGACCAACACTTTGATTTCAGCCTAGAGAGACTTTAAACAGATCTAGCTAGCCAACTTTGGGTTCTCCTTGTGAGATGATAAGTTTTTGTGGTTTTAAGTGGCTAAGTTTGTGCTAATTTATTATGCAGAAAAAACTAATATAAAAAGTTGAAGAGGTGATCATAAATCTCTATCAGAAAAATAAATATACTAGTCTCTAGTGTCCTAAGAAATTCAAACAAAATATAAGAAATACTATTGTCGTACCTCAAAACATATCCAGAATAGGACTGATTCTCAGCACCTCCACTATCACCACCTAGTTCAAAGTATCATCATCTCTGCCCTAAATTACTATAATAATTATTCCAATGGGACACCTAAATGTACCCTTTTCCCCTTTTTGTCATATATTTTAACAAACTAGCTAAATTGATCCTATTAAAATAGAAAAATATTTCTGTGATCAAAATCCTCAATAAACTCTCATCTTTCCCAAGTAAGAACTGAAGTTTATATCATCCTAAGTGCCCTCTAACTGCATCACCTAGTTAGTGGTCTCCTATTTATTCACGCTAATATTGCCTGTGCACAACTCCATTCCCCCTTTCTACTGTATTTTCTTCTAAAGGACTTTTTAAATGTCAGTTAATTATATATACAAAGGGTTTATTAATTAATTTTTGTTGTTTTCTGTATGCTCATCGTATCCCACACCCAAGCCACTAGAATGTGTTTACATGGGAGCAAATAAGTTAGTATGTTTTGTTCACTGATATATCCTTATGTGCATAAAACAGTGTAGGTGACAGAGCTGGCATTTGATTAATGTTTGGTGAATGAAAGAATGCAAACATCAGTTTTCCAGAAAATACTATAGTACAAAAGAGACAGGACACTGTATTTTTTTTTTAGATGATTAAATTTAACACAGTGACTTTGGTCAATTAGAGTACATAGATTTTGGGCAAACATCTCCACATTATTTGGACAGTCGATCATGTTATATATTTATCATCCAAAGTCAAATCATCCTCTGTAACCTTATATTTGTCCCTCTTTATGTCCCTCCTCCCCTATCCCTCCCTCTCCTCCCTTCTCGTCCTCCTGGTAACCAATGCACTCATATTTATGTCCATGAGTCTTAATTTTGTGTCCCACCTAGGTATAGAATCATATCATTTTTAGCTTTTTCTGATTTACTTATTTCACTCAGTATAATGTTATCAAGGTCCATCCATGTTGTCGTAAATTATATTATGTCATCGTTTTTTATGGCTGAGTAATATTTCATAGTATATTTGTAACACATCTTCTTTATCCAATCTTCTATTGAAAGTCACTTAGATTGTTTCCATGTCTTGGCCACTGGTAATAATGCAGCAGTGAACATGGGGGTGCATGTGTCTTTATATACCAATGATTTTGAGTTTTGGGGGTATATACCCAGTACAGGGATGGTTGGGTCATATGGTAGTTCTATTCTTAATTTTTTGAGAAACCACCATACTTTCTTCCATAATGGTTGTACTACTTTACATTTCCACCAGCAGTGAATGAGGGTTCCTTTTTCTCCACAGCCTCTCCAATACTTACTACCTGTCTTGTTGATAATAGCTAATCTAGCAGGTGTGAGGTGGTATCTTATTGTAGTTTTGATTTGCATTTCTCTAATAATGAAGATGAGCATCTTTTCATATATCTGTTGGCCATTTGTATTTCTTCTTGGGAGAAGTGTCTTTTCATGTCCTTTCCCCATTTTTTTATTAGATTGTTTGCTTATTTGTTGTTGAGTTTTGTGAATTTTTTATATATTTTGGGTATTAACCCCTTATCTGAGCTGTTGTTTGAAAATATCATCTCCCATTTAGTCTGTTTGTTTTGTTGTCAGTTTCTTTTGCTGTGCAGAAGCTTCTTAGTTTGATATTGTCCCATTCATTTATCTTTGCCTTTACTTCCCTTCCCTTTCGGGACAAATTCATAAAATGTTCTCTATGGCCAAGGTCCATGAGTTTTAGTACCTATGCTTTCTTCTACGTAATTTATTGTTTCAGGTCTTATATTTAGGTATTTGATCCATTTTTAATAAATTTTTGTGCAAAGAGACAAACAATAGTCAAGTTTCATTTTTTTTGCATTTGGCTGTCCAATTTTCCCAGCACCATTGATGAAAGGGGTTTTCTTTTTCTTATTGTGCATTTTTGGCTCTTTTATCAAAGATGATTTGTCCATATATATGTGGTTTTATTTCTAGGCTCTCTGTTCTTTTCCATTGGTCTGTGTGTTTATTTTTCTGCCAATACCATGCTGTTTTGATTATCATGGCTCTGTAGTATAATTTGATGTCAGGTATTGTAAGTCAGGTATTGTAATGCCTCCAGCTTTTTTGTTTTTTTTTTTCCCCTCAGGATTACTTTGGTTATTAAGGGTTCTTTATGGATCCATATAAACCTGATGATTTACTGTTTCATTTCTTTAAAAAATGAAATTGAAATTTTGATGAGAATTGCATTAAATTTGTATATTACTTTGGGTAATATGGCCATTTAAACTATATTTATTCTTCCTATTCATAAATATGGAATATTTTTTCATTTCATTATGTCTTTTATTATTTATTTTAATAATGCTTTGTAGTTTTCATTATATAGGTTCTTTACATTATTTGTTATGTTTATTTCTAGGTATTTTTTTTTGTTACAACTGTACAAGACATTTTTTTAGTTCATTTTCTGAAGTTTCATTGTTGGCATATATGAAAGCAACAGGTTTCTGTATATTAATTTCGTATTGTGCAACCTTACTGTATACTTCTTTCCCAATATGAATAACTTTTAATTCTTTCTCTTGTCTGATTGCTTTGGCTAGAACTTCCAGCACTATGTTGACTAGGAGTGGAGAGAGGAGGCAGCCTTGTCTGGGTCTTAATTTTAGAAGAAAAATTTTCAATTTTTACCATTTAGTGTGACGTTAGCTGATGGTTTGTAATATATGGCCTTTATTATGTTGAGGTACTTTTCTCCTATTATGATTTTATTGAGTGGTTTAAACATAAAGGAATGTTGGCCCTGGCCAGTTGGCTCAGTGGTAGAGCATCAGCCTGGCGTGCGGAAGTCCTGGGTTCGATTCCCAGCCAGGGCACACAGGAGAGGCACTCATCTGCTTTTCCATTCCTCCCCTTCTCCTTCCTCTCTGTCTCTCTCTTCCCCTCATGCAGCTGAGGCTCCACTGGAGCAAAAGATGGCCCGGGCGCTGGGGATGGCTCCTTGGCCTCTGCCCCAGGCGCTAGAGTGGCTCTGGTCGTGACAGAGCGATGCCTCGGATGGGCAGAGCATCGCCCCCTGGTGGGTGTGCTGGGTGGATCCCGATCGGGTGCATGTGGAAGTCTGTCTGACTGCCTCCCCGTTTCCAGCTTCAGAAAAATACAAAAAATATAAATAAATAAATAAAATAAACATAAAGGAATGTTGTATCTTATTGAATGTCTTTTCTGCATCTATTGATAGGATCATATGGTTTTTGTTCTTTGTTTTGCTGATATTGTTTATTTACATTAATCTTTTACCTATCCTTCTGCTTCTGGAATGAATCCCATTTGATTTTGATGTATTATATTTTTTAATTTGTTGTTGTATTTTATTTCCTAGTATTTTGTTTAGGATTTTTGCATCAGTATTCATAAGAGATATTGGTCTGTAGTTTTGAGTTTTTTTTGTATTGTCCTTGCCAGGTTTTGGTATGAAAATTATGTTGGCCTCATAAAATGTTTCCGGAAGTATTGCTTCTTCTTCAATTTTTTGGAAGACTTTGAGAAGAATAGGAACCAAATATTTGAACGTTTGGTAGAACTCAGTAGTGTAGCCATCTGGCCCTGGACTTTTATTTTTGGGGAGGTTTTGATAGTTGGTTCTATTTCCTCCCTGCTTATAGTTCTATTTATGTTTTCCATTTCTTTGTGATTCAGTCTAGGAAAATTGTATAGTTCTAGAAATTTATCCATTTCTTCTAGATTGTTAAATTTGGTGGCATATAGTTTTTTACAGTATTCTACAATGATCCTTTGTATATCTATGATATCTGTAGTAAATTCTCTTATTTTGGATTTTGTTTATATGAGTCCTTTCTCTTTTTTCCTTAGTGAGTCTTGCCAAGGGTTTGTCAGTTTTGTTGAAATTTTCAAAGAACCAGCTCTTTGTTGTTTAATTTTTTCTATTGTTTTTCTGTTCTCTATTTTATTTATTTCTGCTCTAATTTTTACTATTTTCTTTCTTCTGCTGACTTTGGATTGCCTTTATTCTTATTTCTTTAGTTCCTTAAGATGTTATGTTAAGTTGTTTACTTGGGCTTTCTCTTGTTTTTTGATGTAAGCCTGTAATGATATAAACTTCCCTCTTATGACTGCTTTTGTTGCATCCCAGAGATTCTAATATGTTATATTGTTATTTTTATTGTCTGTATATATGTTTTGATTACTACTTTTATTTTTTTCTTAGATCCAGTCATTTTTTAGAAGTATGTTGTTTAATTCCCATATATTTGTGGGTTTGTTTATTTCCTTTTTGCAGTTGAATTCTAGCTTCAAAGTCTTATGGTCAGAGGATATGCTTGGTATAATTTTAATCTTTCTGAATTTGTTGATGTTAGGTTTCTGGCCCAGCATATGACTTATTCTTAAGAATGCTCCATGTACAATAGAAAAAAATATATATACTCTGATAATAGCCTGTGGATGTCTATTATATCCATTTGTTCTAGTTTCATTTAAAGCCAATTTTCCTTTATAGATTTTCTGTTTGGATAAACTATCTAGAACCATCAGTGGTATACTGAGATCTCAAAGTGTGATTGTGTTTTTGTCAGTTTCTATTTTTAGAACAGTTAGTAAGTGTCTTATATATGTAGGTGCTCCCTCCTTTGGTGCATATATATTATGTTTTCTTGATAGAATGTCCTCTTTATCATTACAAAATGACCATCTTTGTCTCTCATTACCTTTGTTGTCTTGAAGTTAGTATTGTCAGATAGGAGTATGGCTGTCCCTGCTGTTCTTTGGATATTATTTGCTTGGAGAATTGTTTTTCAAACTTTCACTTTGAATCTATTTTTATCCTTTTAACTTAGATGTGTCTCTTGAAGGCCACATACAATTGGTTTTTTGCTTTTTGATCCAATCTGCTACTCTGTGCCTCTTTATTGGTGAGTTCAATTGATTTAATTTTAATATAATTATTGACACTTGAGGGTTTCCTTTTGCCAATTTATATATTGCTTTCTGATAGCTTTGTGTCTTGTTTGTTTTTTCTCTTTTGTTTTTCTGTCATTTTTTTGTTGTTGTTCATTTGGTGGTATTCCGTGCTTTGTTTCTCTGTTTCTTTTTTTCTTATGCTATGTGTTTCAGTGGTGGCATTTTTAGGGGTGGCTACAGTTAAGTTAATAAAAGAAAAATTATCATATTCATTAAAGCCTATTGTCTCATGAGTGCTTCTGCACTCCATCCTCCTTTGCTACTGCTGATCATTGTCCTCTCCCCTTTTATGTTATTTTTGTCACAGTTTATTCTTGATTTTATTGTGGTCTTTTTCAAGCTTTTACTTGTAGTTTTGTATTGTTTTGTTCTTTGTATCTGGTTATATAACTGCTGTATTTCCTGAGGTGGGCATTTTCTGGTGATAAACTCCTTCAGCTTCTCTATGTCTGTAAATGTTTTTATTTCCCCTTCATATTTGAAGAATAGCTTTGATGGATATATTAGTCTTGGCTGGTAGTTCCTCTCTTTTAGTACTTTAAATGTTGGGGTCCACTCTCTTCTGGCTTGTAGAGTTTCTGCTGAGAAATCTGATGATAGCCTAATGGGCCTTACTTTGTTTGTTATATTCTTCTTTTCCCTAGTTGCCTTGAGGATTTTTTCTTTGTCATTGATTTGTGATAATTTCTTTATGATGTGTCTTGGAGTAGGTCTGTTTGGGTTGAGGTAACTTGGTGTTCTGTTTGCTTTTTGGATTTGAGGCTCTAACTCCACAGACTTGGGAAGCTCTCATCAATTATTTGTTTAATGTCTTCTTCATTCCCTTTTTCCTCTCGTTATCTTCTGATATACCCATTATTCTTCTGTTTTGTTTATTTCTTTTTTTAATTATTTAATTTAATTACACTTTGTATACAATATTATATTTGTTATATTAATTTAGGTGTACAGTATAGCGATTCAGCAATTTTTTACCTTACAATATGATCATCTCACTAATTCCAATAATTCTCTCCACTTTGCAAGCTGTCACACTATTATTGACAATATTTTTCCCCACCTTTTTTAACTATTCTCCACCCCTTTTCTTCTGGTAACCATCCTTTTGATCTCTGTTTCTATGAGTCTGTTTTGTTTTGTTTGTTCATTTGTGTTGTTTCTTTAGAATCTACATGTAAGTGAAACCATGTGATATTTGTTGATCTCTGCTTCATATATTTCACTTAGCATAATAGCCTCTAGATCCATCCAAGTTGTCTGAAATGGGAAGATTTCATTCTTTGTTTTATTAATTTTAATTTATTGTGTTAACATGGATTCAAGTGTCCCACTGAATATAACACTCTCCCCCTCCACCTCGTGTCCCTATTTACACCCATATTTTCCCTCTCCACATAACTCCCTCCCCCCTTCCCTCTGGGATTTGCTGTCCTGTTATCTGAATCTGTGTGTTATGTATATATAATTTCACTAATCCCTTCACCTTTTCTGATCCCATTTCCTCATCCCCCTTCCCTCTGACAGCTGTCCTTCTGGTTCCTGTGACTCTGCCTCTGCTTCTATTTCATTCCTTAGTTCACTTTGTTCCTTAGATTCCACATATAAGTGAGATAATATGATATTTGCCTTTATCTGAGCTATGTCTCTGTCTTGTGTATTCATGATATTTGACTTATTTTTCTTTGATGGCATTTGAGATTGGTATTGTTAACACTAACAAGAGATAACTAAAAAAAATAAAAACAAAACTTGAAAAAATACAGTGAAAAAATGAAAATTCTATAAATAATGATAAGGTGAACCAAAACTACAAAGAAAAAGAAGTAGGAATGAAGGATTAATGAAAAAAAGAGAAAGAAAGAATTAAAAAACAAGCAAAAAGCCATAAAAATAGTATGAGTCCAAAATATAATAACTTTGATGAAAAATTACATTCAAATGAGAGGAAAAAAAGAAAAAGGAAGAAGAAAAAAGGGAAGAGAAAATAAAAGAATAAGAAAAGTGTCATAAATGAAACCCTCACAAAAATAAGAATAAAAAATATGACAACTAAAGATAATGAAATTCAAATAGGAAAAACAGAAAGAAGAAAAAGGAAAGAAGAAAGCATGAGAAAAAAGCCAAAAAAAATGTATTTTCCAGTTTTGAGAGGTAACTTTTTCCTTTTTCCAGCAGGTGGAGCAGTACTACAAGTTTTGCCTCTGGGAGGTTCTTGGATGGAGTTCTTCTGAGGCATCAATGTCCCAGTCATAATGATGTAGGCAGGGCTGCAGTCATGTTGGTAGGAGGGTCTTGTTATAGGTTAGCAATTATATGGCTCTAGCAATGGCACTGTCAGGTCTCCAGGTGCCTCTACCCACATCTTAACAGAGCAAAGACTCAAATGCCTGGCACCTCTGCCTCTTACAGGAGGGAGCAGCTAGATGACTCAGCTGTGGGTGATCCACCACCACCACTGTTCTCACAGCAAGGAAGCAATGCAGGAATTGAGATACTGGGGGTGACATAGCCAGGTCCTTCCTCCAATACCACTCAATGCACAGTCCTGGGCATGGAAGGGGCTGCTTGCCACAAGCTGTGCAGAGTGGGATAGGTGGGGTGCAGATTGCAGATCAAGCATGCCTCCACATCATGCAGGCAACTTCATGGGCTGCAGGAGCAGATCAAGCATGCCTCAGCTCCCCACGGGCTTATCTTTATGCACTATTTGCATGCCAATCTCCAGAGTGCTGCAGGGTATGTGCACATCCAGAGCCTGTGATTGCAAATGGAGACCAGAGATGCAGGCAGACTCCAGGAACCAGCCATGTTCTTGCTGTTGGTTGCACACCCACCTTAATTCAATTCCTTCCCCTCTGCCCTTTAGTCTCTCCTCTTCTCCCAGTTCTGAAATAAAACCCATGCTAAAAGTGCCTCCCTCCCTCAGAACAGTGAGGAAAGAGAAAACCTCTGTCTTCTGGCTATTTTCCTCCATGAGCAGATTCAATCTTTAGCCTGCCTTCTCACCACATCATACCTTTATCTGGTGTGTGTATATTTCAGGGGAAAATTGGGAGTATCTCTCACGCTGCCATTTCTCCTAAGGATCAAACACTATATTTTAATTAAGCAACTGTAGTAGTATATATGCTAAGAGAACATGTTATCCATATACAAATGCAGTGAATTTTCCCTCAACTATTAAAATGGTATTTCTGTATTCCCTTTATGACAAGTAGATTTCCCAGAAAGATTAAAGGAGAAGTGTAGTTCTTCTTTAAATATTTGGATGTGATTTTTTTTTTCTGCTTCCATACTTATGGGTGGCACAAATAAGCTATTACAGAAATTAGTTCTCATTTGAATTTGAGTCACTTGCTAACCCTATCATCTCTACCCATTTGATAATTGGAGGCACAAATGTATTTCATGATATCCTCTTGAACACTAATAAGTAGCAAAGGGCTATCTTGAGTCATAATTTATTCCAATTCCTCAAAATTCCTAGAAATAACCAAAAGAAAAAAGTTGATACAATCAAGATGATTAAGGGCTACTTACCCAATATGTCAAGTTACATTTAGACTACCACTTCTGTAGTATCAAATATGCTGATGGCAGGTCATGACAGTAGTTCAGCAATGTTAGAGATCAGTGCTGGCCAGAGCCTGATAATCTGCTGAGTCACTCAAAATGTTGCTGTGGAGTGTCCCTGTTGTAGCAAGTATCTTTTTTGTGTAAAGCAATCTCCTCTTTAAAAAAATAATTATAGATTCAAACTGTAATTTTTTTTTGGTTTTGTCAAATTCAATAAGAAGAATAATCATTATGTTAAATACACAGTTCAGAAGATGTAAGACAGAAGGTTTGTGCTACTGATGAGATATCAGCTGTGGGCCACAATATGATGCAGCAGTTACTCTTGCCTGCTCTTGCATTCTGGACCAATTACAATGGGAATAAGTGTCACAAAATACTTTGGCAGTACTTTTCTTGGAGCTTCTGGCTTTATTTGCATTACTTTTATATATGAATGATTGCAAATGTTTCTTCATTTGTTAAATATTTTTTGTTCATTTAATTCACCATGATTCTCAGTTCACACTACTGAGGAGGGGAAGTTTGACTTTAGCTAATGGGAGGTTTCTGGAGATGCTCTCTGAGTGGTACATCTGGGCCAACTCTCATTAGGGCTATATTAGTCAGATGTGTGGTCCATAATGGACTTTACAGTTCAAATCAGGTTTCAATGAATAAAGTATATTCATTAGGTTCATCCACTTTATTCAATGTATAATACATATTCAGTAAAAGTGTTTCATCTGCTCAAAGGTAATTATAAAACAGTAAGTCTTACATTTAGATCACATTTGGGGTTTATTACATTTTCTTTTATACACATACACACACACTCGATGTGCATTCCAGAAAAAAATGAAAGCATTGTACAAATAATTAAGTCCAATGAAATGTAGCCAAATTTAAAAACTGAATGCAATAAATTATTCTAAAACTAGTTTCTATACCTACAGAAGATCCCTTAGAATGCGAGGCTATTTCTCATGGCTTTGTTAAAAGTATATCATGAGGAAAAGAAAAAATAAGCTAATTATAAAACTATTCATTACTTTAAAGGATACCTACCACTTATAAATTTCTAATTTTCTGAACTAGAAAAAATACAGAAATGGTCTTAAATTGTGCATCATCTTTTTTTTTTCATACTCTAAAATTTATGGGAATAACATCTTCATATAAACTGCCTCACAAACTTCAAAGCCTTAACCTTTCTTTTTTGAGAAGTGTTTAGTAGTATAATTCCTGTGATAAAAAAGAGACTATAATGTAATGTAACAATTTTGATTCTAATTCTTTCATGAAACTTAAAAAGCTTATTTTCCAGCTTTAACAGTTGTTTTTATCAGTTAAACTAACATGAACAAAACGAGAACTTTAGCATTTAAGTGTACCTTTTTTTGTTGTTGTTAATTGAAGCATAAAGTAAACTAAAATGTAATCACACATATTAATCTCAGAGTTTCAGACTGCTGGAATTAAAAAAAGAAAAAAAGAACCTTTTTTACACTTTTGATTGAGTAATCTGAGTGTTTATGGAGTACTTAGAAGAGATTAATGAAAAGCCAGCATGTGAAAAACTGAATTAACCTTATCCTAATTAGTTTTCCTGACCTCTATGCCTTCCACACAGAGAATAAAGGCAAAGCATATAATGACAAATACCTTATTTTTCCTGGATAAAGCTTGATTTATGTATGTTTGCTTTTGACTTTTTAGATTTTCATAAAATATATCATAATAAAAATATTTGCAAATACATAAATTGATCATAAATAGTTCTCATTATGTCTAAAATAGGTAAAGTCTTATGCTTTTATTTAAAAAAAAAACTACACAGAAATGTCTAAGTTTATTGGATAGTCAAGGGCAGTATTAATTAAAGTATTTCCTAAGACTTATATAAGGTGGGAAGAGTTTGAGAGAATTATGCTACATTTACCCAGAGATAACCATGACTCTCTTTTTTAATCACCATTGTTGACAATTCTAAAATACTATTTTTTCAAAGTTACATTTTTAGAATACCATTAATTTCTGTGCTTATCCTCTATAGTACATTCAAGTTTTCATATCTTTCATAACTTTTAAATACTCTCACATACAATGACTGATATGAGCTTTCTCCTAAGGAGATAGTTTCTTATAAGATCATATCTTCTTTCTCTTTCTCTTAGAAATTTCATTCACAGCTGTTCTTCCAACAGTGATCTTCAAGAGGAAAAGCTTACTCCTTCATTCTGGCTTATTTTTCGAATACAAAAGATTTTTACTGCACAGCTTTCCTAAGTCACACAGATATCCAAAATTGAATATATTTGTGTCTTAAACATATTTTAACGTTTTTACATTGTATTAAATTGTAATATTATAAATTCTGTATTTATTAGTCTCTTGTGTTGAACTAACATTTCTAACAGTTATATATCAATGGCTGTTCTGTTTCTGAAAAATATAAAAACTCACTAAGTACCTCTTGAATTCTTGACAATCATTTTATAAAATGGAGTTACTTGGTTTCCCTCAAATCTTCCTGCATTTGTAGGCATCTTTTCTTTTAATACCTAATTAAAATGACTAGTGTGCACATTCTGGAATCTTCTTCTCTTAAAATTTCTGAGTAAATGCAGTGTGAAGGTATTAGTGGGATGGTGTATATAAAAGTTGTCTTTGTCATTAATACTCCAAATTCCTAATGCAGCCTTAATTATATTTTTCCTCTTACTATCTCAGCCCCTGAAGTCTGATAAAAGCAATATTTTTTTCTGCCTTTATTTATTAAATTATAAATAATATTATTTTGAAGGACAAAATAATTTTATTGAGGCTTTGTAAATAATAGAAGATAAATAAAACTCAGAATAGTCTACTTAAAATCCATTGACATTTATTAGACAATTATTTCCTCCACAGAAAAGTTCTCATTGATGACCTCAAAATTAGTAGAGTTTCCCCTCAATACTCTCTTCCTTTTATTATCTAGAAAAAACTTCAACAACTGTTAATTTGATTTGACAGAAGAATGCTGCTTTTTATTTATTTCCTCATCTTAACTGCAAAGTTACAATTAAGGAGTTTATGAAACAAACAAACAAAAAACCTCACAATTCATTCCTAATGTGCAACCCAGCTAGCCATGTACCAGTAAATATAGCCAGCATTCAAACTAAATAATTAAGTTGTTTTGCTTTCTAATTTGACCCTATTTACTAATCTAGAGCCAGGCCATTAAAACTAAAAGTCATCATAACCCTATCACCAAACACTGACTAGAATTTTCTCCCACTTATGGAAAGTCAGTGTGTTTTTTGGAAGACTCCAATAAAAAAACACACTAGAATTGATAGAGCAATGACTACTTTTACTATTACCACCTGAGAACCTTTGTTCCTTAAGAAAATCTTTATCTAATCCTGATTTATAGACAGTGATAATATAATTTCCTTCTTCTCCATTTTGAATTTATTCTCTAGTGTCTGTGCCTTGAAGTGACTTGTTCCTAAATACCTGGTTAAGATGCTTTATCTCAGTTTCCTTTTTACCTCAGTGTGGTTTTTTGCATCTCACTATAATTTATATGGCCATCTATTTCCCAGAAGTTAAGATAATTTTTCTGCACAGTCCCTTTTTATTGTAGGTAGCTAACACATCATTGTGTAACACATGATTTTTTTTTAATTTTGATTTTTAAATTGAATTTATTAGGATGACACTATTTAATAAAATTGTACAGGTTACAGTTTGTATTCAATATTACAGTGGTACCTTGAGATACAAATTTAACTCGTTCTGTAACTGAGCTCATAAGTCAGTAAATTTGTATATAAAACTGCCAATACTGGACCAATGTGCCAACTAGCAGCAGCTTCCTGAATCATGACTAGTATCTCAGAATTTCGCTCGGATCTTGAACAAAAATATGGACCAAGTTGCAGCTCATCTCTTAAAAACACTTGTATGTTGGTCTGTTCATATCTCAAGGTACCACTGTATTTTGTATTAGTTTCAGATGTATAACAAAGTGACTTATAAATCATGTGCTTTACAAAGTGATCTCCCATTGCTTTAAGTACCCACCTGAGCCCCATACATAGTTATCACGATATTATTGTTTATAGTCCCTATACTGTAATCTATATTTTGTGTAATCTATATTCTGTAACTACCAATTTGTACTGCTTAATCCCTTCACCTTTATTACCCAGGCCCCCAAGCCCTTCCCCTCTGATAACTGTCAGTCTGTTTTCTGTATCTATGAGTGGGAACACAGTATTAAGCCCCTTCATTGCATGGTTTCAGTGGACAATAGCAGTCACTTATCTTTTTTTTTTCTTACAGTACATCTCATACCTATTAGAAGTGGACTTAATATGAGAATATAAAGAAATATAGAAATATATGACAAGATTTATAAAAGAAACAACATTCATGTATCAGAATTTATGTCTACTTTATAAATATAAGATAAAAATATGTCAGCACCCATAACAAGAGGAAATAAGCACTTCTGCGGTGAGTCATTATGAGATACCAGTCTGCAGTAAAAACAAACAAACAAACTGACATGAAAAATACCAGAAACTGACATAAACCAGAAACTAAATGAATGAAAACAATAGAAATTTGTATGCACAATTATAAAGGCTAGAATTCAAAAATCAAAGCATAGACACAATTGATTACTTTTAAAACCACAGAGGGATAATCTGCATCATAATTCTCTCTTCACTTCTGGTGGTTGCCCACAAGCATTGGTGTTTTCCAGTTTATATCTGAATCAGCCCAATCTCTGTGTCTACTGTCACAAGAACGCTATCTTCTATGGGTGTTGACTTTGTTTCTATCTCAATTCTCCCACTGGTTTCTAATATAAAGATATCAGTCACTGGATTAGGGCCCACCCTAATTCAGTATGACCTCTAATTAACTTGATTACTTACACATAGTTTATTTTTCCATATAAGGTCACACTCAGAAATATAATGAAATTACACTTTCTTGAGTTTTACATCCTGAGTCTCTACCAGGTTCTCACAATGGATATTGGAGAAAAATCTTAGTGCTTCTATCAGGGACTGTGGGAAAGAAAACATTTTGTAATAAGCCAGAGCTTTCTGTTCTTTTAAACAAGGTCCGCCTTTAGAAAGAACAATTTAACCGGAGTATAAACTGCTGTGATTTTTTTAGACCTAACTGACCTGAGGGAAGGAAGTGCCCAATTCCAGCCAGCTTGAGTTTTACTGTTGGTGGAAAAAAATATCTCACTGTAGGCCAATTAATCTACCCTGTCCCACCTAAGCTGTGGGAAAGAAGAAAACTGAAAATCATGTGTGAAATTCACAAACTAGACATGGACTAAAAACACTGAGACATAATTGTGGGACTATAAAATGCTGCACCTCCACACACCTCACTACCACACACCTCACTACCACATTATCAAAGGCCTCCTTACACCAGATTGTTTAACCTATTACATAATACTTTGCTACCAAGAAACATGTTACAACAAACTATACTAATATTTTAATACCCCCCCAAAAAAGACTTAACACATGGGAAGGACAAAGTAAGTATCAGAATTAAACTCAGATATGGCATCAATATTGAAATTATCAGACTAGGAATTTAAAACAACTGTAATTAATACACTAAGTGCTTTAATGAATAGAGTAGACATCTCAAAACAAAAAATAAACAGATGGGCAATGTAAACAGACATGGAGTTTCAAAGAAAGAAACAAAAATAAGTGCTAGAGATAAAACACTAACAGAAATGAAGAATAACTTTAATGGTCTCATTATAGAACTGGCCTGGCTGAGATAAGAATCTCTGAGCCTGAGGATATCTCAACAGAAATCTCCAGAACTGGAAAACAAAGATAAAGAGAAACAGAACCCAATATTTAAGAACTGTCAGACAACTACACAAAGTGTAACATATTTGTAATGGAAATAGTACAAGAACAAACAATGGAAAAGAAAAGATATTAAAAATAATAATGACCAAGAATTTCTCCTAAATTAATGTCAAATCCAGGAAACTCAGAGAACAGCAAGAAGGATGAATATTTTAAAATTATATTTAGGCATACTATTTTTAAACTATAGAAAATGAAGAACAAAGAACAAATCTTTAAACCAGAGGGGGGGAACTCTTTACCAGTAGAGGAAGAAAGATAACATTCACACATGACTTCTCAGAGTTCATGCAAGCAAGAAGAGTGTGTAGGGAATTATTAAAATGTTAAGAGAAAAACTTCAATAGCCTTTAGAGAACTGAAAAAAATATAGGTCAGAAACTCAGTTCCATATAAAAGGAAGGACACTGAAGAAGAAATATATGAAGGTAAAATAAAACCTTTTGTCTTATTCTTAATTGAATCAATAAATATCAATTTGTTCAAAATAGTTGCTATTATTTTGAACAAAAAGATGTCTTACATATACATATGTAAAATGAACATTTATGTGTTAGTAAAATGCATGACAGGAAATATGAAATGTTACAAGGGATAGAAGGAAGAAATTAAGAATATATTCTAATTTTTTATAAAAAGCCACTCACACTGTCTTTGAAATGATATGATATTATTTGAAAGTGGCCTCAAATTATTTGTAAATGTGTATTGCATTATACAGAGCAACCACTTAATAAAGTAAGAATATATGTATAATTGATATGTTAAGAAGAAAAATTGAGTGCTATAAAATGTTAAAATAAAACCACAAAAGTCATAAAAAGTATGAAAGACAAAACAAAACAAAGAACAACAAATAGAAAACAGTAGCAAATTGGAAAATATTAATCCAACTATAGCAGTAATTTCTTTAAATGTCAATGATAAATACACCAGGTTAAAAAAAATAACAGATTATTAGCCTGGATTAGAAAATGACATATCTATATGTTACCTATAAGAAACTTACTTTAAATATAAAGACATAAATTTAAACTAGAACAATATTGAATGCAAACTATAATTAAAAATAAAAATTTTATAATAGATACAGACAAATGTACCACACTAATACTAATCAAAAGAAAGCAGGAGTAGCTATATTCATTTCGGACAGAACAGATTTCAGAATAAGGAAAGTTATCAGGAATGAAAGCTTTATTGCTTAATGACAAAACAATCAATTCTGCAAGAAGACCCAATAATCTTTAAAATTTGTGTGCCTAAAAACAGAGGTCAAAATACTGAGGTAAAAACAAAAATGCAAGGAGAAATAGAAACATTTAGTGTTATAGATGTAGTTGTAGTTTTCAACACTTCTCTATCAGAAATGTACAGATCAAGCAAGTGAAAATCATTAAAAATATAATTGATATCAACCGAACCATCAATCAACAGGAAATAATTGATTATTTGTCTAAACACTAAGGAAATCTGTAGAATACTTCATCTAACAACTGTAGAATGCACATCTAAACTCACATGGAACATTTACCAAGTAGGACCATACTTTGACCCAAGAAATGACCAAATTTTAGAATAGAATTTATACAAAGTAAACTCTCATATCATAATAAAATTGAAATACAAAGGGATTCTATAATAATGAAAAAATACGTAGAAAATTCTAAAATATGTGAAGACTATATAAGCACCCTGAAATAAAAATTGGTCAAAATATAAAAATATATATTTGAATTAAATAAAAATAGAAATACAAATATGTAAAAATTGTGAGATACAGTAAATGCAGTATGAAAATTTATAGCATTGAATGCACATTTAAAGAATAAGAAACTAAAATTAATAATTTAATCTTCAATTTTATGAAACTAGAAAAAATTTAATCCAAAGTAATTAGAAAAATAACTAGAATTACATCAGAAATTAATGACATTAAAAACATGAAATCACCCCTGGCCGATTGGCTCAGTGGTAGAGCGTCAGTCTGGCATGCAGGAGTCCCAGGTTCAATTCCCGGCCAGGGCACACAGGAGAAGTGCCCATCTGCTTCTCCACCCCTCCTCCTCTCCTTCCTCTCTCTCTCTTCCCCTCCCGCAGCCAAGGCTCCACTGGAGCAAAGTTTGCCCGGGCACTGAGGATGGCTCTGTGGCCTCTGCCTCAGGTGTAGAATGGCTCTGATTGTGGCAGAGCGACGCCCCAAGATGGGCAGAACATCGCCCCCTGGTGGGCATGCCAGGTGGATCCCAGTCCGGCGCATGCGGGAGTCTGTGTGATTGCCTCCCTATTTCCAGTTTCAGAAAAATACAAAAAAACAAACAAAAAAAACCATGAAATCAATAGAAGAGTTAAAACAAAAAATTAATTCTTTGAAATAAAATTGATGTACTTCTAGACATGATTACTAAGAAAAAGAGCGCATTTATAAATTATTACTATCAGAAATAAAAATTTCTAATAACTATTGATTCCATGTACATTGAATGAATAATGAAGAAATACTATACTCACATTTTGGATAAATTGGATGAAATTGACCAATTGTTGAAAGCCAAAATCTTCCAGAACTCATATAATGAAAAATAGACAATTTGAATAGGTTTATATCTGTTTTAAAAATTTAATAAAAAAATGATAATGATCCAAAATAAAAAGAATGAGGCCCAGATAAGTTCATAAAATTATCAGCAAAATAGTAGTAAGTAGAATTCAATAATGTATAAAATAATTATACACCACGATTATTGGGATTTATTCCAAGTATGCAAGGAAATCTCAACATTTGAAAATCAATTAGTGTGATCCATTATATCAATAAGTAAAAAAAATCACATGATAATATTGATAAATACAAAAATCCTTTAGCAAATTTATCACAATTCATGATAAAAACTCTTAGCAAACCAGGAATATAAGGGAATTTCTTTAGCTTGGTAAAGAACAGTCATTAAAAAAATCTATACCTAACATGATATTTAATGATAAAAAATTAGATGCTCTCTCCATAATCTTGAAATAAAAAGGGGCAAGTAGGTACTCTCTTATGACTCTTATTGAACATTATACTTTAAATTTTAGCTAATATAAAAGACAAGTGAAAAAAATAAAAAGTATATGGGTTCAGAGGGAGGAAATAAAACTTTTCACAAGAGATATGATTGTCTATATAGAAAAATTCAAAGGATCAACCAAAAACTACTTGAACTAATAAGCAATAATAACAAAGTAAGGATACAGAATTAATATACAATTAAAAATTGTTTACTATATGACAGCAATAAACATTTGGAATTTGAATTTAAAAACAATACTATTTACATTAGCACCAAAAAATGAAATATGTAGGTATAAATATAACAAATGTAATACATATCATGGGACTTGTATGAAGAAAACTATAAAACTCTGAGAAAATAAATGGAAGAAATTTCAAATAAATGGTGAGATATTCCATGATAATGGAGAGGATTTTATGTTCATATTGAGAACTCATTTTTTTCCAAGATATCAATTATTCCCAACTTGATCTATAAATTCAACATAATTCTAATCAAAATCCAAGCAAGTTATTTTGTGGATATTGCCAAATTGATTCCAAAATTTATATGGATAAGCAAAAGACCCAGAATAACACACAAAATACTGAAAAAGAACAAAGTGAGGGGAATGACACAATCTGACTTCAAGACTAATATAAAGCTATAATTATAAAGACTGTAATACTGGTGAAAAAATAGACAGTTTAATGAAACAGATTATAAAACCCAGACATAGATTGATACAAATGTAGTCAAATGATGTTTGACAAGAAGCAAAGACAATTAAATAGAGAAAGGCTATTCATTTCAGAAACTGAATATGTATGTGCAAAAAATTATTTTAGGCGCAAGCAGAAATCAAAATTATAAAATGCTCTTGAGAACTTTGAGCCTATGAAACCTACTAAATGCTTCTCCACTATGTTGAAATTACAAAATTATAAAGATTTTACCAGTTAAACAGTTTTGTTTAATCAATTTTAATTTTTTTAAAAGTAGAAGAGAAAAACTTGAACCTACAAAATACACATTTATGGTAAAAGGTTTTCAGGCCTATCAAATGCTTGGCTTCCCCATAACCCCTATATGTTTTCTGCAGTAAAAAAAGGAAAAGAAAAAGTAGGTCATTTCTTTTCTCTTCTAGCTTCATTTTTTTTTGTAAAAATAATTTCATACAAAAATGTAAAATGTTGTTTGAGGTCACATGAATATTTGAGTCCATTTTGCTACATCAGGACCCATTTACTAAAGATTACAGTGTCTTTAGAAAAGGTATCTTACCATTCTGTCCTACTTTGCTTATAAACCAAGACACATAATAAAATACGTATAGTCTTTTTTTCTCTACAGCTATCATATACTGAAAAAAAAATGACATTGGAAAAAACAGCTCCATTACAGAGCATTTTTCAATTGAAAAATTGTAGTACATTTACCTTATTACATAATAGCATATTTCTGGACAGGTCCTCTACAAATAAATGATTGGCATAATGTTATATGGATTAATGCTGTCCAACTATAAATATAAAAAGCCTTTTAACTAGAAATATAAATTTTTGGTGACTTTGCATTTTATTTATTAACTAATTCAACATATGGACTATGCTGTTTGGCCTGGAATAAAAAGATAAATAAAATTTCTTTGCCATGGACACATGATAGTATAACAGTGGAAAGGAAAGCATGAAACATAATATAAAATGTTAGCATTTTCTAATTTTGCTTGGGTGACAGACTGTCATATGTCCTATAAGCATGTCATGAACAGAAAAAAATATTATTCTAAAAATTTGAAAACCTTACAAATATGTTGGAGCATAAAATAGATGTGTTCAGTGTGGCTAGAACATTAAGTTTAAGAGAGAAGACAACAATGAATAAACCTGAAGAGATAAATTGAGGCCAAATTATAAAGGTGTTTATACCTGGCTACCACTGAGTCTTTTCTGTAAGACTCAGGGATATCAGTAAATGAACCATAAAATGATAGGGTTTGTATACATATAGCCTCTAAAAATTCAATCAGATGTATATACAGTATTTAAAGAAGATTCTAAAATGTTACTCACATAACTAAACACATGACCAATACTTTTACATAAAAATAATAACACAGTTCAAAGACTCATACTTAGATGTGCCATTAATCTTTTTCAAATATTTTGGAACATTTTTGTTTTTAATAACTACATTAGAATTTCTTAAGCCATATTATTCTCCACTCTTGAATATAATGGTCTGCTACTTCCTTAAAAAGCTAAAATGAATGTCAGAGTAATGGTGGCATGAGGGATACTTCTGGTCTCTCCCCTTGAAATTAAAGCAAATTGAACAACTATAATCCAGCAATGGAACTCCAGTGGGACTAAAGATTTCTTAACAATACCACTCTCAAATGCCATCAAGGAAGAAAAAAACTAAATACTATGGCTACATAAGTTGGAGATATAATTCAGAAAGAAAATGAAAAATCTCAATCATGTGAAAACCTTGGAGTTAGATAATAGAGAATTCAAAATTGGAGTTCTAAAAATATTCAATGAGATATGAGAAGACATCAGTAGGCAACATAATGAGTCAGAAAACAACTTAATTAACAAAACAAATACCTTACCAAGGAGATTGAAACTTTAAAAATAGAGATGATGAACTCAACACTTGAACTGAAGGCTGAGATAGCAAGTGTAGATAATAGAACAAGCCTGATAGAGGAAAGAATCAATGGCGTCGAAGACAGGCAACTAGAGATGCTACAGAGAATAGAAGAGAAAGACTCACAAATTAAAAAAAATACTGAGGGAGTGCTACAAGAATTGTCTGACTGCATCAGAAAGAGCAATATAAGACTAATGGATATATCAGAAAAAGAAGAGAGGGAGAAGGGAATGGAAAGCCTCTTCAAACAAATAATTGATGAGAATTTCCCAAACCTAAGGAAAGAGTTAGAGCTTTGAATCCAAGAAGAAAACAAAACACCAAACAGACCTACTTCAAGACACATTGTAATAAAATTGTCAAAAATCAGTGACAAAGAAAGAATGCTTAAGGCGGCTAGGGAAAAGAAGAACATGACTACAAAGGAAAACCCATTAGGTTATCATCATACTTTTTAGCAGAAGCATTACAAGCCAGAATAGCATGAACCCAAAGATTGAAAGTACTGAAAGAGAGGAAGTACCAGCCAAGTATATTATATCCATTAAAGTTATTCTTCAAATATAAAGGAGAAATAAAATATTTTACAAACATACAGAAGCTGAGGGAATTTATCATGAGAAAATCCCCACTGCAGAAAAACCAAAGGAGTTATTTGACTAGACAAAAGGACAAAACAAATCAAAATTACAAGTATAAGTTCCAAGAAGGTCACAATAAACACAAGCATAATTTCTGACAAAAATAACATAAAAGGAGAGAGGATGAGGATCTGCAATAGCAAAAGAGGATGGAGTATGGAAGAACTCATAAGACAACGGACTCTTGCACATATGAACATTTTTCTCTTATTAAACTAATTGTAACCAACCATGAAAAAGCCACTACTGAAACTCACAGCTTAAAAAAAAAAAAACCAGGAGAAAAAAGTATGGAATACCACCAAACAAAAACAACTTATAGAAACAAAAAAGAGAAAAAAACCAACATCAAGACACAGAGCTACCAGAAAACAAAACATAAAATGGGTATAGAAAATCCTCAATTGTCAGCTATTAGCCTAAATGTAAATAGACTGAATTTAGCCTGACTAGGTGGTGGCGCAGTGGATAGAGTGTCGGACGGGGATGCGGAGGACCCAGGTTTGAGACCCCGAGGTTGCCAGCTTGACTGCTGGTTCATCTGGTTTGAGCAAAACTCACCAGTTTGGACCCAAGGTCACTGGATCGAGCAAGGGGTCACTCAGTCTGCTGAAGGCCCATGGTCAAGGCACATATGAGAAAGCAATTAATAAAAAACTAAGGTGTCGCAATGTGCAATGAAAAACGAATGATTGATGCTTCTCATCTCTCTCCGTTCCTGTCTGTCTGTCCCTGTCTATCCCTCTCTCTGACTCTCTCTCTCTGACTCTATTTTAAAAAAAAGACTGAATTCACCAATAAAGAGGCATAGAGTAGCAGATTGGATCAAAAACAAAACCCAACCACATGCTGCCTTCAAGAGATGCATCTAAGCTGCAAGCACAAAAGTAGATTCAAAGTGGAAGGTTGGAAAATTATTCTCCAAGCAAATAATATCCACAGAAAAGCAGAAACAGCCATAGTCATATCTGGCAATGCTGAATACAAGACAACAAAGGTAACCAAAGACAAAGATGGACATTTTATAATGATAAAGGGGACATAGAATCAAGAAGACATAACACTTCTTAATACATATACACCAAACCAGGGAGCACCAAAATATATAAGACATCTACTAACTGATCTAAAAATAGAAGCAGACAAAAACACAATCATACTTGGAGATTTCAACATGCCATTGACAGCTTTAGCTAGATCATCCAAACAGAAAATCAATAAATAGCCTTAAACAACATTCTGAACCAAATGGGCTTAGTAGACATCTACAGGACATTTCATCCCAAAACATCAGATTATATATTCTTCTCTAGTGTTCATAGAACATTCTTAAGGATAGACCATATATTGGGCTGCAAAACTAACATGAACAAATTCAGAAAGATTGAAATTATACCAAACATATTTTCTGATCATAAGGCTTTGACATTAGAACTCTAGAACTCAGATGTAAAAAGGAAGTAAAGAAAACAACAAAATGTGAAAATTGAACAATATACTTCTAAAAAATGACAGGATCAAAAATAAAATCAGAGATGAAAAGATATATACAGACAAATGAAAATGACAACACAACACATCAAAACTTCTGGGATACAATAAAAGCAGAAATAAGAGGGAAGTTTATATTATTACAGGTTTATATCAAGAAACAACAGAGATCCCAAGTAAACAACATCACACCTTAAGAAACTAGAAAAAGAAGAAAAAAGGCAATCCAAAGTCAGCAGAAGAAAGGAAATAGAAAAAATTAAAGCAGAGAACAACAATAACAACAACAAAAAAAACTATAGAAAAAGTTAATACAACTAAGAGCTGGTTTTTTGAAAAGATCCATAGAATCAACAAACCACTGTCTGAACTCACTAAGGAAAAATGAGAAAGGATTTATATAAACAAAATCCAAAATTAAAGAGGAAAAATTACCACAGACACACACACACCCCACACAAAGGATCATAGTAGAATATTATGAAATATTATATGCCCCCTAATTCAACAACCTAGAGGAAATAGATAAATTTCTGTAACAATATAATCTTCCTAGACTGAATCTTGAAGGAGTAGAAAACCTAAATAGACATATAAGCAGGAAGGAAAAAGAAACAACTATCAGAAACCTCCCCAAAAACAAAAGTCTAGGACCGGATGGCTACGCTGTGAATTCTAGCAAACATTCAAAGAAGATTTGGTACCTATCCTTCTCAATGTGTTCCAAAAGATAAAAGAAGAAGCAATACTCCCCAACACATAACCCTCATAAGAAAACCGGGCAAGGACAATACACACACACACACACACACACACACAACAAACTACAGACCAATATCTCTAATGAATACAGATGCAAAAATCCTAAACAAAATACTAGCAAAATACAACAACACATTAAAAAAATAATATATCACAATCAAGTGGGATTAATTCCAGGAGCACAAGCATGGTTCAACTTATGGAAATTGATCAACATAATTAATACACCACATCAACAAAACAAAAATAATCAGATGATTCTATTCATAGATGCAGATAGAGCATTTGATAAGACACAACATTCTTTTATGTTTAAAACCCTCAATAAAAGCAGAATAGAAGAAAAGAACCACAGCATATGAAAGGTCATATATGACAAACCATAAGCCAATATCATACTAAATGGTGAAAGAATGAAGGCTTTTTCTCTAAAATCAGGAACAAGACAAGGCTGCCTAATCTCTACACCAGGCATGGCCAACATATGGCCCGTGGGCTGGATTTGGCCTGTGTAATGATTTTAGGCAGCCCACGATTAAATTTTTAATGTTCTCCGCTACTTTAAAATCTTAGATACTCAGAAGCGGAAGAGTCTTTGATTATTGGAAATCAAGATATTTAAGCAGACAGTGATACCCAGAAAAGAATTCTGCGTGTGACAAATCTAGGATTAACTTCCAATAATTGGTCGAATGGATTTGCGATACTTCTTTATTTTTTTAAAAAAAAATTTATTTTACAGATTTACAACTTTTGTACTACTCTGTACCTGATATGAACTGTTTGATGTTTAGCGACGATGTGAAACTCACATTCTTTTAGGCAGAGTTCGTCAGTGTGCACCCAAGGTCAAACAATTTGCTATTTTTGTGGTCAAGTGTGCTGAATCAAGTGGCATTGTAGCATAGACCAGTGTTTTTCAACCAGTGTGCCGCGGCACACTAGTGTGCCGTGAGACATGGTCAGGTGTGCCGTGGGGAAATTAAACATGGGTCCCCAAACTACGGCCCGCGTGCTGGATACGGCCGCGGAGGCTATTTATCCAGCCTGTCACCAGCCGCCTCCATCCAAACATAAACATTCCCCTCACAATCCCTCCAGCTATCAGCGACAGGAAGAGTGGAGGCACAGGGAATGCTCACTGACCAATCACCTTCTAGGATTCATCCCGACCACTAGCGATGAACCAATAGTAGGCTGCCTCTTATCCACACCCAGGATGGTCCCTGCTCGGGCTGCCATGCACTTGTCATTGTGTGGCCACTGCGAGTAGTTGAAGCTGCTACTCCTCCCCATGGTCCCAATTTCTAATCCTGGTCAGGACTGGAGGTAAATGTTGCCACCACTAGATGAAGCCTCAGCTGGTTATGTCTATCCTGATGGTGTATATAGATAGATATTGACCTTTTTCTTTTTTAAAAGAGGCCCCCACAGAGGGTGATATACAATGCATCACGATGTTATCTAACTTTAAAGCTAAAGTTTGCTGATCTGCTTTTGGACAGTTTTTGGTTATCTGTTGCCAAGGAGTTCCCCATTCTGGCCAACAAAGCTATTTTGACATTGTTCCCGCTTTCAACCACATATCTATGTGAACTGAGCTTCTCAAGCTTGACTGCAATAAAAACTAAAAACAAAGAGAGACTGAGAACTGTTGAGGA
This sequence comes from Saccopteryx leptura, assembly GCF_036850995.1. Classification (NCBI taxonomy): domain Eukaryota; kingdom Metazoa; phylum Chordata; class Mammalia; order Chiroptera; family Emballonuridae; genus Saccopteryx; species Saccopteryx leptura. The sequence continues at coordinate 322,245,805 of NC_089503.1, read as the reverse complement.
AGAGCTTCGTGTGTGTCTTTCTACCATTCCTGCCAGGATATCCCTTTTGTTCATCGATACAAGCCCAGATTTCACACTAAGGGAGTATAAATACATTTGGAAACTATATTATTAACTATATGTATAATATGTACTGTGTTAGAGTGTCATTTTGGTAGGTGGTGTGCTCCAGGATTTTGTAAATGTAAAAAATGTGCCGCGGCTCAAAAAAGGTTGAAAATCACTGGCATAGACAATAGCTGCAGTTGATAACTGAAAACGTGTCCAGGCTGTTTGTAAAATGAAATGTTTTATTTGCGATATAACACCTTCAAGCTCATTCTATTAATTAAATATTGTTTTGATTTATATCCAATTTGGATATTATTATGGTATGTAATTATATTTTTATTAAAATATTATATTTTTATTAAAATAATATTGTATATATATTAAATTTTTTTCACTCACATTTATTCATAAACAAATTATATAATGAAATTTTGTTTACTTAAATGAATCATTTTTGTATTTTACATTTTTTAATTTTAATATTTTGTCCAGCCTGTGAAAAAAGTTTTTTTTCTAATCTGGCCCAGAAGCAAAAACTGTTGGCCACACCTGCTATACACTCTAATTCAACATAGTTCTGCATAGTTCTGAAAGTTTTAGCCAAAGCAATCAGGCAAAAGAAAGAAATAAAAGGCATTCATATTGGGAAAGAAGAAGTAAAGGTATCACTTTTGGCAGATGACATGATCCTGTATATAGAAAACCTCAAAGTCTTCACAACAAAATTATTAGAAACAATAAATCAATACAGTAGTCACAGGATACAAAATCAATCTGCAAAAGTCCATGCCTTTTCTATATGCCAATGATGAAACATCAGAAAATAAACTAAAAAAAATTTTTTTTACAATTGCAAAAAAAACCAAACACCTAGAAATAAACTTAACAAGGGATGTGAAGGACCTATACACTGAAAACTATAAAGCATTATTGAAAGAAATTGAAAAAGACACAATGAAATGGACAAGAGTATGGTGATTGGGGGGGAGAGGAAAGGAGAGGAGAAGGGGGAGTGGGAGGGGCAGAAAGAAAACCAGATAGAAGGTGATGGAGGACAATCTGACTTTGGGTGATGGGTATGCAACATAATTGAATGACAAGATAACCTGGAGATGTTTTCTTTGAACATATGTACCCTGATTTATTGATGTCACCCCATTAAAATTAATAAAAATTTATATATAAAAAAGAAATGGAAAATATTACATGCTCATGGATTGGAAGAGTCAACACAGTTAAAATGGTTATATTATCCAAAGCAATATATAAATTTAGTGTCATCCCCATAAAAATCCCAATGTCATCTTTTAAAGAAATAGAACAAAAAATTACCAAGTTTGTATGGAACCATAGAAAACACCAAATAGCCAAAGCAATCCTAAGGAAAAAGAATGAAGCTGGAGATATCACACTGCCTGACTTCAAATTATACTATAGAGCCACAATAACATGGTAGTGACAGAAAAGCCGACATGCAGATCAATGGAATAGAATTGTGAGCCCAGAAATAAAACCACATCTATATGGGCAAATCATCTTTGACCAAGGAGCTAAATATACACAATGGAGAAAAGAAAGCCTCTTCAATAAATGATGTAGAAATCTTGGAAAGCCACGTGCAAAAGAATGAAACTTGACTAAAGTTTGTCCCCTTGCACAAATATTCAAAATGGATCAAAGACCTAAATATGAGATTCAAAACAATAAATTACATGGAAGAAAACATAGGTACTAAGCTCATGGACCTTGGCTGTAGAGAACATTTCATGAATCTGACTCCAAAGGCAAGGGAAGTAAAGGCAAAGATAAATGTATGAGAGTATATCAAACTATTGATAAAAAGCTCTGTACAGCAAAAGAAATTGACAACAAAACAAACAAGGAGCCAACTAAATGGAAGATGATATTTGTAAACAACTCTGATAAGGGGTTAATACCCAAAATATATAAAGAGCTCACAAAACTCAGCAACAAACAAGCAAACAATCCAATTTTAAAAATAGGGAGAAGACTTGAATAGACATTTTCCCCAAGAAGACATATAAAGGTCCAATAGATATATGAAAAAATGCTCATCATCACTAGCTATTTGAGAAATGCAAATCAAAACTACAATGAGATACCACCTCATACCTGTTAGATTGGCTATCATAAATAAGACAGGTAATAAGTATTGGAGGGGCTGTGGGAATAAAGCCCCTTATTCACTGCTGGAGAGAATGTAAATTAGTACAACCATTATGAAAGAAAGTATAGTGCTTCCTCAAAAAATTAAGAATACAATCATATGACCCAGCAATCCCTCTTCTGGGTACCTACTCCCCAAACTCAAAAACATTAGTATGTAAAGACACGTGTACCCCCATGTTCAGTGCAGCATTATTCACAGTGGCCAAGACATGGAAACAACCAAAGTGTCCTCTATAGAGGATTAGACAAAGAAAATGCGGTACATATATATGATATAATGGAATACTACTTAGTCATCAGAAATGATGATATAGTGACTTTTACAACAACACGGATGGATCTTGAGAATATTATACTGAGTGAAATAAGTAAATCAGTAAAAACTAAGAACTGGATGATTTTACATACAGATGGGATATAAAACTGAGACATATGGACATAGATAAAAGTGAAGTAGTTACCAGGGGGGAAGGGAATGTAGGGGAGGGGGAATAAAAAGAGGGTGGAGGGAAGGGTGTAAAGAAGTACAAATATAAGGTGAAAGGAAATAATTTGACTTTGGGTGATGGATATACAACATAATAATCAACAGTTCAAATGCTATAGAAGTGTTTACATGAAATCTGTGTACTCTTATTAATCAATGTCACCGTGTTAATGTTAATTTTCTAAAAAGTATTTAAAATTTTTAAAAACTATAAAATCTATACTCTATTAGTTAAATAATGATGCATTTAAGATGTTCAAAAGAGGGTGCTGCAGTGTTTATAGCCAATTTTACCATTAAGGAAGGAGAGGGGATAATGTAAAATGTGTAAGATTCCAGTCTATTCTTACTTCAAAATTTGGAGAACCAGTTACAATTTTAATGACTTTAATATATGTGTTTAGTAAAAAAATAATAATACAGTAGTTTTTTCTACTCACATTGAAAGTTATAATTTAATTCAATGATCTAAAGCTGCAAAGAAACAAAAGATGCCTTAAAAAACAAAATTATATTTAATACTTGTTAAGGTAGCTCCTGTGGACCTGTGTCTTTTTTTATAGAATTTTCGGTCCTCAGCTAAGAATTTATAGCAGTGTCCTCTGAAGACCATCAAGCTAGATTTGAGAGGGCTGTATTGCCCTATGAATATGAAATATTGGGGTCAGGCTCTTCTGTGCAGAAAGAAGTCAGTGACTGACTGATTGGGAAGTAATCTGTGCATTCAAAATTGAGGTGATGTGGGTGAAAGAATGTATTGCCAATCCCTACAGACATTGTTCCCATTGGAGAAAAAAAATTGCTCCTAAACCATGTATTTTTCTGTTTCTTACAGAAAATTCAGTTCCATTATAATTTCATGGTATCACCATCATATATGGAATCCATTGTTGACTAAAATGTCGTTATGCAGTTCATGACTGTAGTAACATTTTCATAACTTTAGCAAAATATCAGACCCAGAAAATTAAAATGTGTATAAACTACATAATGTATTAAAAATTTTCTAGTTTTGCCTGTACCCATTTGTGTGTGTTTTGTGTGTATCTAGTTCTACACAATTTTATACCACCGGCAAGTTTCAGAACTTGTTCTATCACCATGAGTTCCCTTGCTATCCTTTTAAATCGCGCACACCCAATCCCATTTCTAATTTGTTCTCCATATCTATATCTTGTTATTTCAAGAACATTATATAAATGTAATCATGCATTATTAACTTTTTGACATATTAATCATAGTTATTTTAAATTTCCTGTCTAATCATTTAAAAATGTGTCATATCTGAGTCTGATTCTGATATTTGCCTTGCTTTGTCAGACTGTTTTGTTGTGTGTGTTTAACATGCCTTATAATTTTTCTTTCAAAGTCAGACATTGATATATTGGGTAACAGAAACTTTAATGTGAGGTTTATGATGAATTGTGGCATGTTTCATGTTTATTGTTGCTTAAGGTGACAGAGGCTTCAAATTTCTTCAGTCTCCTTTTTTTATATCTTATGTTGTCTTTGGACTTCCCTAATAACTCCTCTTTAGAGTTCATATCTTGCTGTTCTTTCAGATATAAACCACTGTTATTATACTGGATCAGGGGTCCCCAAACTTTTTACACAGGGGCCCAGTTCACTGTCCCTCAGACCTTTGGAGGTTGGACTATAAAAAAAACTATGAACAAATCCCTATGCACACTGCACTTATCTTACTTTAAAGTAAAAAGAAAACGGGAACAAATACAATATTTAAAATAAAGAACAAGTGAATTTAAATCAACAAACTGATCAGTATTTCAATGGGAACTATGCTCCTCTCACTGACCACCAATGAAAGAGGTGCCCCTTCCGGAAGTGCAGCGTGGGTAGGATAAAAGGCCTCAGGGGGTTGCATGCGGCCCACAGGCTGTAGTTTGGGGACCCCTGTACTGGAGTCTTCTTGTGTGGTCATAAGGTGTGAGGGTAAGGAAATTATCTATAATCTAATAATTACATTTCAGCAAGTGTTTCTTAGCTTTCCCCTTTGAGGGAGACCGAAAGAAGAGGGAGCCAGAGTAGGGTAGATGCCTTTCTGCTTCATGGGATAATGCTCTGCTAGTCTTTTTTTCCTGTGAGTAAGCACTTTATAGAAAATGTTGTGGTTTCACTTCACAGTGACTACTTCTCTCCATATTCCATACTTGTCTCATTATTATAAGAATCTAGTGGAGTTCTTGGAGTTAAAACTTATAAAGGTGTGGAGGACGACCTAAGAAACTGGATCCAGGAGTTTCCCACTTTCGCTCTCCTTCACGATTTGCCTCCAGCAATCCATCAGTGTTTAAAGTGCTCAAACGAATGCATGGCTCCAGTGGCTCTGCGCCAGGTGAGAAGAGTTTAGGCTTGACTTCTAGATTTGCCTGTCTCTCTAGATTAGGGGGCAGAGTTTATCCTGCAATCTCAGTTCTCTGATAATTCTATGGAAAAACGTTAATTTTTCTATGTTAAGGTTTTTTCTTGTTATGTAAGAGAAAGGACTTTCAATCTCTATAGATTCCAGAGCTGAAAAGTGATCATACGTAGCCTTTTACACTGACTTTTATCATTTAACATAATATCTTTGAGATTCATCTAAGTTTTTGTGTGTATCAATAATTTGCATGTTTTCTTGCTACTTAATATTCTGTAGTATAGATGAATCACACATTGTTTAACCATTCACATGTTGAAGGATATTTAGGTTCTTTCCCATCTGGAACATTATGAATAAAGCCGCTGTAAACATTTGAGGATAAGTTTTTTGTGTGTGAACAAAGGGTTTATTTCTGAGAAACAAATATCTAAGAGTACAACAGCTTGGTTGTATGATAATTATATATTCAGTTTTATTAAGAAAGTGTCAAATTGTTTTCCAGAGCGACTGTACCATTTCACCTTTCCTCCAGCAATATATGAGTAGTCGAATTTTCCCTTAACCTCACCAGCATTTGATATAAAAAATGCTGCTGCATGTATTAAAATAAATTAGTTTATTTTATAATTGTATCCAATAATATTAGTTTTTTCAGAATAGTTTATACTTGAAATTAGTATTATTATTTATAATATATTTTCTAATGTGTATGAACAGTGTTCATATAAAAATGATTTTAAAGCCCTATACTTAATGTCCTTGATTTGAATTTTTTTTATTCGTTTTTCATTTCTATAAAGCAGTTCAAAAAAATAAGATGATGCATGAGTTAAATTTATTTACATATGTAAAATACTTAGGATAGTTCCAGGGTCACAATATAGCTATTGATTACATTGTGCTTCGTATTGCAATCCTTAAACTTTTCCTTCCTCCCCGTTTTTCTTTCCCAATCACGGACCCCAACCACATCAGTGTTTATTTGCCTATACTCCATTAGCCAATAGTTCTGCTGGGCTTCAATTGCTGTATTAATCTTATCTATGTTAATGGGTGATTACATATTAATATAGCATCTTATAGGCATATTAAATCAATTATTCCCTTTAAATAATATGGTGAATTCAAATTTCAAATAATAACTCTTAGAATGAGTACTGTGGGGAAATAGGATGTGGTATCCGTTGCTGAGTTCTACTTTAGTCCTCACAGGACTTTCCTTGTAAATGAATCATTTTGGAACTAAAAAAAATCAAGAAAAGCAACAATTTACTTTAAAATGACATGGAAAAATAAGAAGATAACATTTATTGGAATACTACATGCATTTCAGAATCTGTATGTGAAGAAATCCTAAATAAGCCTTGGGAGCAGATAAGATTCTAGAAATGTATAACATGAACCTGTCAATCAACAGATACAGAATTAATATACAAGTGATTATTTAGTTTCTCTAATTGTAGGTAGATATTGATGTATTTTTATATGGTTAAAATGTTTTATTTATTTGCTGTCTATCTTATAACACCTAGATAAAAAACTTATTTTGAAAATAAATAATAAAACAGCAAACCTAAAATTCAAAAATAGGTAAATAATAGGAAATAATTATTTTTCTCATATAAGGTACACTAATAATGTTTAAAAGAATACTTAATGCATTAATAATACAATTTAATTGATAATATAAAAAATAGATATTCTTCTGTTATATCTTATTTGAATTACTACAATGCAATAAGAAGGACACTGAATTTGAGGGACTAGTACATTTGGCTTATTTTTTCCACTGATTGTGTGCCCCTTAAACATGGATACTATGATAGTTTTGGGTCTCCTAAGCCCTAGCTCTGTCTCTCATTTTTAACTGATTTTTCATGTTTTAATATTACTACAATATTATTCTCTTCCAAAATGCATCAGACTTCCTAAAATATCTGGTTTAAAGTGAAATATCTGTGAACAATGATTTTTTTCAACCTTAGAACATTAATGACTGAAATATTTTGTTTGGGATTATATATTGTATTTTAGATACATCCAATATATTATGCAATGTTAAAAATACATGGTAAGTATAAATTAAAAGCATTCAAAAATTGTTATGGGGCCACAGAGAAGTACTGTACCTCAAAATCTTATGTTGAAGGTGGAGAAGGGGCAGGTTTCAGTCAAGGGCTCAGTGAGAAGATAAAATATGAGAGAGATATTTTGAAGTATAAGTCTAAGTGTAACTTACAGATACAGAGAGACACTCCTGCATATATCATTGTGAATCAAATAGCAAATAGTAACTTCTCTATAAATCTTTACTGGATTATATCATAAAAAATTACTTAAAGCTTAGCCCTGGCCAGGTAGTTCAGTTGGTTAGAGAGTCCTCCCATTGCGTAAAGGTTGCAGTTTCATCCCCAGTTAGGACACATGCAAGAATCAACCAATGCATGCATAAATAAGTGAAACAACAAATTGATGTTTCTCTGTCTCTCTCTATGTCTCTGTCTTTCTCTCTTTGCTTTTCTCTCTCTAATATCAATAATTCTTTTAATTTAAAAATATCCAAAGCATAAGAATAGGGGGGAAAGATTACTAGGTGTTTTTAAATGCTTTCTGGGCTTGACTTTCTATTTCCTGGGTTATTTTACAATGCACAAAGGAGGAACTTAGAATTTTGCTCCCTAGAGTTAAAAGAAATTTTGTTTCATAAAAGAATTCCCTAAAGGTTGAATTTTATGGTCTTGTTAGATATTTTCCAATATTTTATCTAACTCAGCAATCCATTAAATTGCATTTAAATATATATCTTTTCAAATGCTTGTTGAGCTAATTTTAACATCCTGCTAACTCAATTAATGAGTCAAATTTGATAATTTGCATGAGTTCATATTGTTTGAAGTAGAATCACAATTCATATTCTTTAAAACCACACTTTAATAAGAATATATATACATAGTCTGACCAGGTGGTGGCAAAGTGATAGAGCATTAAACTGGGACACAGAGGACCCAGGTTTAAACCCCAAGGTTGCTTGCTGACTTGAGCCCAAGGTCAATGGCTGAAGCAAGGGGTCACTCATTCTGCTGTAGCACCCTGGTCAAGGCACATATTGTTATAAAGTACTGTAATCCACGGGTTACATAGAGACACCAGGGCAGGTTGCAGAAGAAATTTGAGGAGTTTTTTAATTAGCCAGCTAGCTACATGGGCCTAGCTATGGTCCCAAATCGTGTAGGCTTTCATACAGTTCTGAGCCTGCTTTTATATAACATCTAGTTCTGGTTGGGGTGAGTAAAGAGGGGGAGCATGGTATAATAGTCAATTACTAACAAGCTTACAACATTTATCTATAGGATCTATTAAAAGGAAAAAGCATTCCCACACATCAAGACCACAAGATAACACAGTAGTGATAAATGTTTTATATACCCGTCAAAGACATTCCCAAATCTTCTAGGGTCTACTACTTATCCCTGTTGCCACAATAGTTGGAAGTGAAATGTTTATCTTAGTATAAGGATAGAAGCTAAATGAAATTACTTTTGCTAAAAGTGTTGGGGCTAGCTAATTAAGAAACCTAATAAGCTAGTCTCCCCTTGCTTACTTTACGATTTTATACATATAAAGAATTTCAAAAGGGATGATTATTAGAAAGCATATAAAATGTTACAGAATGCAGGTTTTTCAAGCAAGGGGAGTGGGCCTGTGATCCCTTTGTCTAGAGGTATACCTCACTCTCAGGACTCCAGGAGGGGTGGAAGAGTTAGAATCAGTGTAGGAATTTTTAATTAAGATATGTAAACATTGTCTCCTAAAGGCTCTTAAGGAAGGGAAGAGGAACTTTTCAGGTAAGTTTTACCTTCTTTGCTGTCTAGCAAGTGGCCTCAGTCCTTCCAGAGAACTATAGTTAAATTATGATTAACTGCTAACTAACTTTTGCCCCTTTAATCTTTCTCTCTTTTTTTTCTCATCAGAAGGGGGGGGGGTGAGGGGGCCTGACTCTTCCTTTTAATATACTAATTTTAACAATTTTTGCAATTCCTTGGCACCTTATTACAATATGAGAAAGCGACCAGTAAACAACTAAGGAGACAAAAGAGCTGCAATGAAGAATTCATGCTTCTCTTCTCTCTCCTATCTGTCTGTCCCTCTCTGTCTCTGTCATTGTCACAAAAAAGTATATATAATTTCCTACAAAACATCAATAAAATGCAGTTGCTCTGAATATTGGCTTGTATACCTTAGGTTTATATACTTGAGAATAAGTTTTATATATAAATATAATATTGTCTGAACAATCTTGTCATCAACAAATATTAAGAAAACCAGGAAAAGACTAGAACTTATATTACAACAGTAATGTTATCTAGATCTTATCCCCACTCTTTCATTGAAATTTTATTCATTTGTTTAAATATTAATTGAAGTTATTGGAGTGACAGTTAATATAGCTATATAGGTTTCAAGTGTATAATTCTATAATCATCTGTATATTGTATTGTGTATTCATCACCCAAATTCAAGCCTCTTTTCATCATCATTTATCCCTCTTTGCCCTACTTACCTTTCCCTCTGGTAACCACCATTCTGTTGTCTGATTCTATGAGGGATTTTTTTTTTCTTTTCCCTCCACCTATTTCATCCAGCCCTCTCATACCCCTCCCCTCTGATGGCTGTCAGTCTGTTCTCTGTTTCTGTGAATCTGTTTCTGTTTTCTTTGTTGATTTATTTTGTTCATTAGGTTCCCTATATAGTTGAAATTTTATGGTATTTGTCTTTCTCTGACAGGTTTATTTCACTTAGCATATGTCAAGGACCATACATGCTATCACAAAAGGTAAAATTCCCTTCACTTTTATGGCTATTATTCCATTGTCTAAATATACTACCACTTTTTTTTTATTGTTTGATTGATTTGAGTGAGAGAGAGAGAGAGAGGGAGGTAAACCTTGGTTTGTTCTTTCACTTATTTATGTATTCATTGATTAATACCTGCATGTGCCCTGATCAGGGTTCAAACCTGCAACCTTGACATTTTGGGATATCTTAACCAACTGAGCTGCCAGGTCAGTGCCCCACAGCTTTCCTTTTTACTCATCTACTGATGGGCGCTTGGGCTGCTTGCAAATCTTGACTATTGTAAATAATTTTTAAAGGAACAAAAAAGAGCATAGAATTTTCAAATTAGTGTTTTGGATTTCTTTTGGTATATTCTCATAAGTGGAGTCACTGGATTATTAGGTAGTTCTATTTATAATTTTTTGAGGGAACTCCATACTGGTTTGCACAGTGGCTGCACCAACATTGCATGAGGATTTTCTTTTCTTCACATCTTTAACACTTTGTTTGTTCATTTATTGATGATAGCTATTATGACAGGTGTGAGGTGATATCTCATTGTGCTTTTAATTTGCATTTCTCTTGTTGATTAGTGACATTGAGCATCTTTTTATGTCTATTTACAACCTGTATGTCCTCTTTGGAGAAAGTCTTTATTCAGGTCCTTTGCTTATTTTCTTTTTTTGTGTGTGTGACAGAGGCAGAGAGAGACACAGAGAGGGACACACAGAGAGAGAGACAGACAGGAACAAACAGACAGGAAGGGAGAGAAATAAGCATCAGTTCTTCATTGTAGTTCATTAGTTGTTCATTGAATATTTTCTTGATGTGCCTTGACTGGGGGATTCAGCAGAATGAGTGACCCCAGGCTCAAGCCAGTAACCTTGGGCTTAAGCTAGAGTCCATGGCATCATATCTATTATTCTATACTCAAGCTGACAACCCTGTGCTCAAGCTGGTGAGCCCATGCTAAAGGAGGGTTAACCTATGCTCAAGTCAGCGACCTCAGGGTTTCAAACCTGAGTCCTCTGCAGCCCAGTCCAATGCTCTCTCCACTGTGCCAATGCCTGGTCAGGCACCCATTTTATAAGTTAAGTTTTCTTCCTTTCTTCTTTCCTTCCTTCTTTCCTACTTTCTTTCCTTCCCTCCTTCCTTCCTTCCTTCCTTCCTTCCTTCCTTCCTTCCTTCCTTCCTTCCTTCCTTCCTTCCTTTCTTCTTCTTTTTTTCTTTCTTTCTTTTAGAAAATTTTTTTAAATTCCATTTATTTGAGTGAGAAAGAGACAAAAGGAGAGAAAAGGGGAGGGAGAGAGAGAGAAACATCAACTCATTGTTTCACTTAATTGTTCCGTTTTTTTTTTTTTCCATTTTTTTATTTATTCATTTTTAGAGAGGAGAGAGAGAGACTGAGAGAGAGGAGAGAAAGACAGAGAGAGAGAAGGGGGGGGAGGAGCCGGAAGCATCAACTCCCATATGTGCCTTGACCAGGCAAGCCCAGGGTTTCGAACCAGCGACCTCAGCATTTCCAGGTCAATGCTTTATCCACTGCGCCACCACAGGTCAGGCTAATTGTTCTGTTTAGTTGTGTACTCATTAATTGCTTTTTATACATGCCTGAACCAGGGGTCAAATCCATGACCTCTGGTGCACAAGGTCAACACTTTATCCACTGAGCCACCCAGGCAGGGCCTTCATAAATTCTTCATAAATTTTGGGATCAACTACTTATCAGATGTATTATTGGTCAACATGTTCTCCCATTCAGTGAGATGCTTTTTCATTTTGTTGGTGGTTTTCATTGTTGAGCAAAACCTTTTTAGTTTAATGTAGCCCCATATATTTATTTTTCCCTTTTTTTCTGCCTGAGAAGATATATAAAAAAAAATATTGCTCTGAGAAATGGTCAGGATTCTACTACATATGTTTTCTTCTAAGAATTTTAGTTTTGAGTCTAACATTTAAATTTTTAATTCATTTCAATTTATTCTTGTGTATGATATAAGAAAGTAGTTTAGTTTCATTTTTTAAATGTATTTGTCCCATTTTCCAGCACTATTTATTAAATAGAATATCTTTATCCCATTGTATTGTTGCCTCCTTTGTCAAGTATTAATTGACCATAAAGGCATGGGTTTATTTCTGAGCTCTCTAATCCATTCTATCATCAGAAATTTAGAACTTTAATCCACAACTTGAAGTTTCTTTAAAATGTTATACAATATTTCTTAGTGGAATACAAAGAAAAGTAAGTTCAGAAAGATATGAGTCAAAGATAAGTGTATATTTCTCCTGTATCAAATAAAGCCCATGTTACTGGGGAAATCACATCAACCTCAAACTAAATTAATAATTACATTAGAAATGATTAACTTTTAGTCCAATAGATATTCATCTAACTTTTATGATTACTCTCACTTTTAGAAGGCCATTTACAGGACAAATGCCATATTTATATGTCTTTGAATTTGTCATTGTTCTCCATGTTGGTATTTTTTCTTCTTTCCACCTACCTTTCCATACAGTGTAGCCCATAGCATGAATTTATTATATCTCTGTTGACTGGCATAATAATTAGCATAATTTAAGATGCAAGTAAATTCATAAAAAATACAACCTCAGTGAGTAAATTAAATATGTAGTTTTGCTACTTCATATAATAAATTCATTGGTCAAATACATGTATGGTTAATTCAGCAGCTCAAGTACATGATGCTGAGAAATGTTTTTTATTAATACATATAAGAAATGAATTATATAAATGCCTGGCAGTGATTTAGTAGGTTAAGTACTATAGCTCACCAAATGTTGAAATGTTGTTTAATAGTGTAAAATATTATTTGGTTATTCATTTCACAAGCTTTAGTCAGTGTGAACATATATATAACTCTTGTGTAACTAGTTCTAAGTTAACACCTTTCTGGTTGAATTTCTCTTTTCTACTAAAGTAACAATTATACCAGATACTCTAAGGACTATTTCAATTTCTAAATTGCCTGGTGTAGTTCATAATTGATTTAATGTAAATTTGCAATACTTGTTTCATCTTCTTTTTCAAAAGAGCTCAAATGGGAAAAAAAAACTTTATTTGTAGACTCATCATTGTGAATAAGCAAAAAGATATGATTTTTGTAAATACTAAGTAAATTTTATAATATTTCATAAAATAAAAAGAAATCCCTCAAAAAGTCATGAGATTTTATGTGTGTCAGCTATCCATAAGGCGTTATTTTGTTATAGAGAGAAATGTGTGCTTCAATGAAACCTATGCTTTGTCTAAACACTACACACACTTTTTGGTTAAGTGATTATACATAGTATTTTGTTGTTGTTGAGTTTGTTTGTTTGTTTTTTAGTTATTTTTCAACTCCTTCAGTCATTGGTAAATGACAGAAATACAAACCCTGTCCTGTCCTGTCTGGGGTTTCTCTTCCACTCTATGGGATGTCAATTTTGCCCCCATTTCTGTATTTGTTTCAGTATCACTGAGCTACTAATGTGTCTGTTCTTCAGATTCTATTTTGAACTAGTTATAATTTCCATGTGCTCCTTCATCGATTAATGAGTAAAATAAAATCTCTGCCTTATCAGGTGGTGGTGCAGTGGATAAAACATTGGCTTGAGATGCAGAGGGGACCCAGGTTCCAAATCCTGAAGTCTCTAGGTTGAGTACAGGCTCACCAGCTTGAGCTCAAAGTCTCCAGCTTGAGCGTGGGATCATAGACATGACCCCATGGTCACTGGCTTGAACACAAAGGTCATAGGTTCAAGCCCAACCTTGCTGTCTTAAGCAAGGGGTCACTGGTTCAGCTGAAGTCCCCCCCCCATCAAGGCATATACAAGAAAGCAATCAATGAACTAAGGAGCCACCAAGAAGAACTGATGCTTCCTGCCTGTTTGTTCCTGTCTGTCTGTCTCTCTTTTTCTTGCTAAAAAAAAATAAAAAAATAAAAATAAAATTAACATGTCTATTTTTATATTTCTATGAGAGTCATGATTTTACCTTTTATGGTAAACTATCTTTTAATACTTGGAACTCAGTATATAAGACTGAAAGACAATGTGCTCTTAACACATAAGTAAATATATTAGAAAATATGTCAATTTTACAATGGGCAGTCAGAAGTAGCCCCTCTGTGTGATGACATTTGAGAAGAAAACAGTTAAGCATCTTCTTAATATTTATTATTTCACTTAGAGAGATCATTCTACCTCATATTTAGACAGTGCATTGTGGTACAGCAACATCATATGAAAGAAAGTCTATTAGAAGAGTTTTGTAAATCTCTTGGGGGAAGATGAGGGCAGCTTGGATTGGTGTGGTAACATATGAAACAGAAAAAAGTAAACAGTGAAATGGGTGTTGCAAAGCCAGTGATATTGATGCTTTAGATATGGTGGCTTAAACAAAGTAAGACCATTATTTGAAATAACAAGAGATTTTTGAATGAGTAAATGAGAGAAACAGTGATAAAATTTACCAAAGTGTAATAGCTATGATATGAAAGAAGTTCTTTTAAGGAAATCACTGAAGAGTTTTTATAATCATGAGATAATGTTCATAATTTAGCCATGTGTTGTTGATAGTAATAAAACACAGAATATGTATAAAGTTCGGAGAAGTGAAAAAAGAATCAAAGCATATTAGGAAATTAGAAAAAAGACCATTAGAATGAGAAATAAACTCATAACATCAAATAAATTGTACTAGGCGGTATTAAAAATAAAACCCCAGAACATTGTCTTACTGGACTTTCTTCCCCGTGGCAGCAGACAGTGTACCTGCCAGACATCTTTGGCATCTCCATCAAAAGGAGATGAAAATTAATTGGCAACTTAAAAGGTATTTTTTCCATAGCCTATCAATTTTTCTTCTGTTAAATGTGAACATCAAACATGCGATTTTATTAGATGTCTAATGTGAAGAATACCTAAATTAAAGCAAATTCTATTTTTTCTACAGAATTTGAAAAAAAATTAATGTGAGCTTTGCACATGATTAAATTACTGGAAGTCAATATTCACACTTTGGTAAATTAGAGATGACTATATATTAGAGATAAGATGTAGAATTTTAATATGTAGCTTTAAATGTTTAATATATTTTACAAGTACTAGATATATTTTTTGTTAAATATGAGAAGAGACTTGAAGATTTTAAGTTTTTAAATCTATAAAATATTACAAAACATATAATGGTCATCAAATAAAAACAATTATATAATTTCTTAAATTATATAGAATTATTAAACTATTATGTATTTTTAAAATTTTGATTAAAAAAGAACTGCAAATATTGTAGCAAATAAAATTTAAACTGAACTTGGAAGATAATATATGAATTAAATGATCAGATCAACCCTGTGCTTCAAAAATAAAATTAATAAAATGACATACTTTTTGGTTTCTACTCATATGATGACAAACAGAACGAAGAAGAAGGCTTTATTTTGATTTGATTTATCGCCTCAGATATACATAGAAATGGAGTCTGTATGTTTCATACCTGGAACCACAAGGCGAGTAACAGGAATGCTATTTTGAACATGAACAGATTGCTCCTACAGGCATTTATGCATAAAGCCTTTTCTAACACTTCTCAGATACACACCCACACTTCACAGTTCAGTGAATTCAGTTTTAACAATATATCTATACCATGACCTGAGGCTGAAAATACTTAAAACAAATTAAAAAGAAAAGAAACTTCACTATACTTTTTTTTCTTTTTAAGTGAGAGGAGA
The DNA here is from genome assembly GCF_036850995.1 of Saccopteryx leptura. Taxonomy (NCBI): domain Eukaryota; kingdom Metazoa; phylum Chordata; class Mammalia; order Chiroptera; family Emballonuridae; genus Saccopteryx; species Saccopteryx leptura. Next base: position 322,230,120 of record NC_089503.1, on the reverse strand, counting down.
GGAGATACACCCAACAATCCCTGTCTGGAGCCAGATGCTTAAATCAGTTGAGCTATTTTTAGTGCCTGAGGCTGATGCACTTGGACCAACTGAGCTGTCTTCAGTGTCAGAGGCCAACTATCAAACTAATCAAGCTACTGTCAGCAAGAGGGAAGGAGGACAAGAAAGGGAAAAGGGAGGGAAAGAGAGCAATGGTCACTTCTTTTGAGTGCCCTGACTGGGAATTGAACCGGGGACATCCTAAAGCCAGGCCAATGTTCTATCCGCTGAGCCAAATGGCCAGGGCCTCACTATACTTTTTAAAATTCATGTTTATGAATAGTTATGTTTCAAATAAATGTGCATGAAATTAACAAAAGTTTTAACAAACGAATTAGAATATTTATAAATGATAAACTGAATCTAAGAAATGACCAAAATACTTAAATGAAGTCTTTGATATAAACATTTTTCCCCTCATAAAATCAAATATTTTTGGAGTTAATTTCCAGCATGGGATTCATTGGATTTAGTGGTTCTCATTAAATTAAAGTATAAAAGACTGAAATTATATACCTTTCAAAATTACTCAAAACTTAGCCATAAACTAGGTATTTTTATGGACCAAGAGAGTTTTTAGTTCAGAATTTGCTGTTTGGTTGAGGGATGAAAAATGCATGAAGCAGAACAAGGGGGAATATAATGATAAAGGTAGCTATATTTTCTTCTCTAGCATTTCTACCATACTCACCAATCATAAAAGAAAAAGTAAATACATACACATATATATACATATGTAAGCATGTATGTATATATAAAAGGAGGCAAAAGTTAAAATACCAAGTGAATTTTTTTTTCTGGAACAATGTAGGAAAGTTGAGGACTTAATATCATTTTAGCAACTCTACTTGCATCATACAACCTACATTAAGGTTCTAATCAGTCATGTTGTTCTTAATTCTCCAACTTTAAATCAATACCTAGCAAATTTTTACAATGCTATTATGTCATATAAAGCTAAAATGTAATAAAGTAACCTGTTTTATATTTCTTAAATAATGGTAATAAGGGAAGTCTTCCCTGAAATGGGAGAAATTATATAATTCTAAGAAAAATTAAAATGTCATAAAAGTTTTTCACTAGGACTATAGTTTATAAGAAAAAAAAGATATAAAATTTTTATGTGTTTACATATTTATTTTGAAATTCCTTGCCTGTTCAGGTTTAACTTCTTTGTTATAATAAAAGTAAAGCCTAAGAGAAAAAAAAATATGTAAGTTTTAAAGAAAACATTAGTGGCCCTGGCCGGTTGGCTCAGCGGTAGAGCGTTGGCCTGGCGTGTGGGGGACCCGGGTTCGATTCCCGGCCAGGGCACATAGGAGAAGCGCCCATTTGCTTCTCCACCCCCACCCCCTCCTTCCTCTCTGTCTCTCTCTTCCCCTCCCGCAGCCAAGGCTCCATTGGAGCAAAGATGGCCCGGGCGCTGGGGATGGCTCCTTGGCCGCCGCCCCAGGCGCTAGAGTGGCTCTGGTCGTGGCAGAGCGACCGCCCGGAGGGGCAGAGCATCGCCCCCTGGTGGGCAGAGCGTCGCCCCTGGTGGGCATGCGGGGTGGATCCCGGTCGGGCGCATGCGGGAGTCTGTCTGACTGTCTCTCCCCGTTTCCAGCTTCAGAAAAATACAAAAAAAAAAAAAAGAAAAAAAGAAAACATTAACCTGTTTCACATTAACAGAAAAAAGAAAAACATTTAGGTGGTTTCGCCAATGCAAAGTAAAAGATGTTCTTTAGTCTTTGTTTTACACTACATTGTAACCTAAATTTGAGAAAGAAACAATGGGTTTCAAATTTATAAGATATATTAATTAAAAACAACCAATGAAAAAGAAAATGAGATATGTGTGTTTATATTGATTGCTATTGCTGTTTGTTTGGTTGTTGGTTTTATTTAATAAATATATTTTGATAATGTTTGCAAGTGGAGGAAATTGTGAACAGAACAAGAATTGCTGACTCCATGGGAGACAGAAGAGATTTTGGTGAGTTGAGTAGCTGAGGAAACTATCATAGTAAGAAGGAAAATGTGCAGACATGGAAACAATGGTGAGAGAGCAGGCACTCTTCAGAAGCCACAAGAAGTTATAAAGGGATGAAAATATACAGAGGGGTGAGCTATCTCTCCTAAAATGTCATGCTTAAGTAATAAAAGTTATCTTGTCTCTGAATGATTACCGAGATCATCTTGGTGTTGTGATGCTTATTCCTTGTAGAGGTTAGTTCTCAAGGTATATAGAAAAGAGAAGGACTGGGAGATTGATTCATAGTTTGGATTTTAACATAGGAGTAGAAATGTGGCTAAGAATGGGTCTAATACACTCTCTCAGCCTGTGTGGACCAGAATTACATATTTTGCAGGACATAGAATATACAATTACATCTTTAATGTAACAAAGATTTAGGTATTAAATCTAGAGTTAGTATTACTTTATTTTAATAACTTTGTTTTTGATTTATAGACAAATTACAAAGATAGTACAGAGGAATTACCATTTACTTCACATCTACTTTCACCAGGTATTAACATTTTACACTCCTATGGTACATCGTAAAGGATACCCCCTGTCAAAATGACATCATTGTTGGTGTTACACTTGATCACCTGGCTGAGGTAGTGTTTCTCGAGTTCTTTCACTATAATGTTTCTCTTCTCTTTCCCCTTTCATACTGTGCTCTTTGCAGGAAATCAGTATGTGCAGCCCATACTTGAATGAATCATGAATCAGTATGTGCAGCCCATACTTGAAAGTCATGATGACTGACTTTCTCAAATGTGGAGAATTGATTATTTGGAATTCTTCTGAACTAGAGATATACCTCTTCTCTCCCATTTATTATTTACTCAATCATTTTTATATCACTGTGGGCTCCTGGATATTTATATTATATATTGGTTTATAATCTAATAAATTTATTTTTTTAATAGTTCAGACTTTACCCATTGAGAGCCTTTCAATTGGTTTTCTGTATCCCTTTGACATATTCCTGACATTGCAGTGAATTATTTTGTTTGTTTGTTTTTAGAGGTTTTCTTGGTTGTTTTTATTTTAGCACACTCTTATTTTCTAGAACTACAAGATGTGTAGGCCTGCCTTGTGTATCTTCAGTCCTAGAATAATTGATTTCCTTTGTTCTTATATTGAAAAATGTTATTAGAAACCAATATATGGCCACTAGGTAGGCTTTTGCTACTGTAGTATCATTGCTTCCAGGCCATTCTTTTTGAGAGAACAAGGAAATAGAATATAGAAATAAAATATGCTTGTTTTCTAACTAGTGTGTGTGTAAGTATGTATAAATATATCTATAACCATTTATATCTATATTAATCCAAATATGAGTTCATATTAGTGTCTCCAACTCTAATTTATTACCCCTGGATCATTGTAGCTCCTCTCCTTGATCATCTATGCCCTACCACTTCAACAGTTAGAAATCTATCTCCCACAACCCAACATCCATTTATTTAATGGTTTAATTCCAATATACGTGTATAGTGGTTTCTGAATTACTAACCCATATCTTCATGGGAAACTACTTTATCACCTGGAGTACAGTACTTATGCACCATTTCTTTTGTCTTTAGTCTTACAGAGAACAGTAATTTTTAAATTGACTTAGCATCATTTATTTTTCCCACTCCCAACAGTGAGGCCTTTCCATACCTTTTTAAAACATTAAAATTATTATTATTTTTAAGTGAGAGTAGGGGAGATACAGAGAAAGACTTCCACATGCACCCTGACCAGGATCCACCTGGCAACCTGCTCTGGGTCCAGTGCTCTGCCATCTGAGGCCTTGCTTGCAATCAAGCCATTTTTAGCACCTTAAGTGGAGTCTCCATGGAGCCATACTCAGCATCTGACCAATGAATTGGAACCACTCAAACCACATCTGTGGGAAAGGAAGAGAGAGAGTGAAGGGAGAGGGGGGAGGGGTGGAGAAGCAAATGGTTGCTTCTCCTGTGTGCCCTGACCGGGAATCAAACTCAAGATTTCCACACGCTAAGTCGATGCTCTACCACTGAGCCAACTAGCCAGGGCCTAAAATTATTTTTTTGTAATTTCCTGTGCATCTTGAGATTCTTTAATCTTCTAATTGATTTTTACAGTTCACATCCATTAAGGTTCACTTTGTATTCAGTATTGCATAAGGGTTTGGAAAAATGGATAACGTCATATGAAAATATTCATCCAATATGAGAAAACTGAACTTTGCCCTTACATTGCTATCTGTATGTTATACAGAACAGTTTCACCTCCCTAAATAATTTCCCTGTGCTTCACCTATTCAAACCTTCCCTCTCCAAACCCCTATAACCATTGATTTATTGTCTGTCTCAATAGTTTAACCTTTTGTGGAATATGTAAATGTTATTATACAGAGTGTAACCTGTACAGACTGATTTATTTCACTTGTAAGTATGTATTTAAGAGTCATCTAGGCTTTTGTGTAAACTAGTAGTTTATTTCTGTGTATCACTCAATAACATTCCATTGTATGGATGCACCACAATTGTTTTATCCACTTGCTGGAAGCCTCTTATTTTTCATTTATTTTCATGTAATTTTTTAATACCCACTAACACTACCAATCTTCCCTTACTACCAGTCTTCACACCCTCAACACACCCTCAACACACACACACACACACACACACCACACACCACACACACACACACACACACCCCATATATATTGGTAGAATACATCAAAGGAGACCAAACTTCTAATATTTTTCTATCGCAACTAATATAGATACTCTTTTCTGAACTCCCAGAAGCCACTCTTACCTTTCTTTAAATCAGTGTTACATTCTGTGATCTGTGAAAAATTCAAATCAGACCATATTATAATTCCCACTTTCTACTCTTCAAATTCTTTCTGTTTTATTTAGTATAAAAATAAAACCTCATATCAAGCCTCTTCAAAACCCATGTAATTTGTGCCTACTATGAAATTTTAAATATTCTGAATATAGGCAATGACAAGAAAAATAATGTAATACAAATTAGTAATATTTTTCAATGTTTCCAGTGAGATTGCCTATGAAATTCTAAAACATACATATTTTAAATCACATCTCATTCATAATATAATTCCCCTATTGTCATAACTCCATAATCTTTTCAGAGACTGGTGGAAATATTGATTTTATTTGTCACATCTACATAAGCATTCATGACTCTAATGTTAGTTTGATTTTTATCTTCTATCTGTATTTGGAACAACTTTTTCTGTTTCATGTGATGCTAAGGACTATGGCTCTTCTTCCTTATTTCCACCAAAAACAAACAAGACTGTGTAGCAGACTATGTAGAAGACTCTACTGACAGTTTGGGGCCACAGAGATATTTAAATTTAATCAACAAAAACAATAACAAAATAAATGTTGACACCCATGTATTTTGTTGTTCCTCTAAGGCTCTTTTTTTATTTCTCTGCCCTTCTCTGATTCTCAGGATTTTTATTTTATTTTATGAAGAACAAACACCTTCTAGACCTCCTTAATATTTGATTATCTGTTTTTAAATTCATAGTAATTTACCTTAGCACACTATTTTTTTGCATAACTGGCATAATAAAAACTCACTAAAGGCCTGATCTGTGGTTGCACAGTGGATAAAGTGTCGACCTGGAAATGCTTAGGTCACCAGTTTGAAACCCTGGGCTTGCCTGGTCAAGGCACATATGGGAGTTGATGCTTCCAGCTCCTCCCCCCTTCTCTCTCTCCTCTCTCTCCCTCTCTGTCTCTCCTCTCTAAAAATGAATAAATAAAAAAAACTCACTAAAATATGGCTGCCATCTCTCCAGTAACTCCTTTTAATTTTAAACTAAGGAAGTAAGAAAAATTTCTTTCATCCCATCTTCAATTTTTAAAAGCCAGTGTTAAGTGAAAAAAACAAGTTAGAAAGCTTGTTCCTAATCAATATGAATTATGACACTTCAGTTAAATCAAAGTGAGCATAGCCAGTGTGATATCATATTATATTCTTTTTCCTTTTCACCAATATGCATGTGTGTGTGTATATATATATATATATTTAAAATTACCTTATATAAGTATTTTTATTACTACAATATATTTATATTATGATTTATTTATAGGTGATAAGAGCTGGCACATAAATGGAAAAAAAGTTGATTAAAACTAATTAGATATATGGAAAGCAAGACTTTTGGATTTCTGGACCCAATTCCAACATTTGTATGGACTAAGCATTTCTACATCAACAAAGTATTGTCAACATACCAATAAGGTGTCTGAGATTTCAAATCAATTCAACTTAATTCTGATACTCTCTACCTGGAGATAATATCAGATTCCACAAGTAAAAGGCTCAGTCCAATAGGACAGACTACTGCTTCCTATGCTATTCACTCAAAATGCCAACCACAAATCCAGATTGTTACCTCTACTCTTGACAAACAAGCTATAAATCAGAGGATTCTACACCTCCCTCCTTGAGTTTGATTAATTTGCTAGAGCATTTCACAGAACTGAGGAAACCTGCTTACCCACTAGATCAACAGCTGAAATTCAAAGATGGAAATTTTACAACAACCTCACTAAGACATCTACCAGCCATGATTGCACATCTCAGTGAGAGAACTAATACAATGCAGGTTAATCTACCAATTTATGCTTAACTCGTTTGTTAATAAATTTTTAAGAAAAAGTAAACAAAAATGACAATAGAGCATAGAAAATACACACACATGAATAGACACACACACACACACATTTCATGTACTCATTAAGGTTTAATTCAGTGTGCTTATTTACCATGCAAAGTCCTGTGCTAGGCTCCAGGGAGATTACTTAATAAATATGATGTAGTATCTGTCCTCTAGAATAGACCACTATTTATCTCTAAAAAGAAGCCTAAAATACATAATAAAAAAGTATGGTTCTTTCCTTAAGCATTGATTAAACCAGAAACAATGCACCAAAATTAAAATAATATAAGTGGGCTCTGTTGAACAAGAAACAAAATCTGTAAAGTATCCATATTCCTAAGCTCAAAAAGATTTTTTAATCTAAAATATACCTGATGCACCTTTGCCTAATGCAATTTTACTGGAAATCCCTCTCCAAAAAGAAGGATGAACTAATAATTTTAGGAAAGATAGTTGACTGTGATGATGGCAGTATTGTACTTAAAATAGTAACATTATTTCATATTAAAATATTGTGCTTATCAACTTATCAAGGACATATGAATCAAAACACATGAAACAAAGGTTAAAATATTAGATCAAAAGCTGAAACTATAACCAAGGAGATTCCACGATGGCAGCAGAGTAGGCAGATGCACTGACTGCCACCTCCCATGACCAAACTGGATTATAAATTAAGAACAATCATTGTGAAAAACCAACTTTGCACTAAAACAACAGGACTAGAAAACCAAGAAGAACAGAAGGATACACAAAAATTTTAGTAAGGAGTGTGGGGGTGTGGTGGGGGCTCACCTGCTACCAGGAGCAAAGGGAGGCTGCAGCTGAGGGTCCAGAATGGTCCTCATTAAAAAGAGAGAGACCCTGAGAGGCGGGGATCCTCAGTATCAGCACCGGAGCCCCAGCCTAGAAACAGAGGGACTGGAAGAAACAACCTGACAACATTGAGTGGGGAGAAGAGCAAGAGTTCTGTCTGTGAGAAGCAGCTGGCAAAATAAAGTGCAGCCTTAAAGGGACAGTGCAGAAAATATTGCTCACAGCCAGTTGCCTGGGGCTCCGGGGGCAAGGAGGGCTGAGAGTACTGGTCGTACATGAGGAGAGTGGGGAGATTGAGACATGGGGATGTTGACCTGAGCTGAGTAATTCTCCAGTGCTGAGGCAGCCATAGCTCGGGGAAGGGTCACTCCATCTGCTCTGCACAAGTCTAGCATGGAACCAGTTGACCCACCTCCAAAAAGCTCTTCAGCTCCAATCAGCATAAATTGTTGTTCAGAAAGGAGGAAGTAAAGAGGAGGGACAGTGACTCAGGTTTCCAGGAACACCTGAGCTACACCTTCCCCTTCATACTGAGAACACGCCCTGCCCAGAGAGGCTCTGGGCAGAATACACGCTCAATTTCTCAGAGGCCACACCCACCACATTCCTGGATACAGTTCCAACTGGGGCCAAAAATATAAAGAAACAAAAACAAGATAAGCCCAGTACCCCCCTCCTAAACAGAGAAGACCCCTGCTGGGACCAGCAAACATAGAAGCTTACTGCTAGAATTAGCAAACAAACAGCAGGGAAATTAAGACATTGAAGTGGCTCTACTAGTTAAGGAGAATTAAAATCCAAGCAACCAGCAGAGGCTGAGGAATAAAGTCCTAGAGAAGAAACCACATTCCATAAACCAACCTCAGACCCACAACTCTAACGAGCTTGCAAACCACAGAAAGAAAGAATGGGAAGACAGAGGAATATAAACAATATGAATCAACAAGAAAAATCCCCAGGAAAAGAACTGAATGAGAAGGAAGTAACCATATTACCAGATACAGAGTTTAAAATAATGATTGTTAGGGTGCTTAAGGATCTCAAAGCTACAGTGGATGAACTTAAAGAGCACCTATATAAAGAAATTGCAAGCATCAAAAAGGGCAATGAAATCATAAAAAAGAATCAATCAGAAATGGCAATTCCAATATCAGAAATGAAGACAACACTAGAAGGAATCAACGGCAGGCTAGATGAAGCCGAGGATCGAATCAGCGAATTAGAGGACAAGATAAATAAAAACACAGAAACAGAGAAGCAAAATAAAAAGAGGCTCAAAAAGTCTGAAGAAACTGTAAGAGAACTCTGGGACAACATGAAGAGAAATAACATCCACATCATAGGGGTTCCTGAAGGACAGGAGAAAGAACAAGAGATAGAGAAACTGTTTGAAGAAACCATAGCTAAAAACTTATGTAAATTGATGAAGGGAAAAGTCACAGAAGTTCAAGAAGCACATAGAGTCCTGATAAAAAGATACCCAATGAGGCCTACATCAAGACACATCATAATTAAAATATCAAAGCCAAGAGATAAAGAGAAAATATTAAAAGCTTTGAGAGAAAAGAAAAGCCTATCACCTACAAAGAAGGCCCCATAGGATGACATCTGACTTCACAACAGAAACACTTGAGACCAGAAAAGAATGGCAAGAAATATTCAAAGAAATGCAGAACAAGAACCTACAACCAAAAACTACTTTATCCAGTAAGGCTATCATTTAAAATTGAAGGAGAAATAAAAAGCTTCCCAGACAAAAAAAATAAATAAAAAATCAAGGAATTTATTACAACCAAACTAATGCTGCAAGAAATGTTAAGGGGCCTGGTGTAAACAGAACAAAGGGGGGGGAAGAATATAGAAAAAGAGGAATATAACTTTAAAGAATAAAATGGCAATAAACAACTACATATCAATAATAACCTTAAACGTAAATGAATTAAATGATCCAATCAAAAGATATAGGGTAGCTGCATAGATAAGAAAACAGGACCGAAACATATGCTGTCTACAAGAGACACACCTCAAAACAAAAGATACACATAGACTAAAGTTTAAAAGGATGGAAAAAAATATTTCATGCAAATGGAAATTAAAAAAAAGCTGAGATAGCAATACTTATACCAGACAAAATGGACTTTAAAACAAAGGCTATAGTAAGAGAAAGAACGTAACTACATAATAATAAAGGGAGAAATCCAACAGGAAGATATAACCATTATAAGTATCTATACAACTAATATAGGAGCACCTAAATATATAAAGCAGACTTTTATGGATATAAAGGAGAGATCAACAGCAATATTATAATAGTACAGGGTTTCAATACCCCACTAACATCACTTGATAAATCCTCAAGAAATAAAATTAACAAAGAAACAGCAGCCTTAAAAAACACACTAGATCAACTGGATTTAATAAATATCTTCAGAACCTTTCACCCTAAAGCAGCAGAATATACATTCTTTTCAAGTTCTCATGGTACGTTCTGTAGGAGAGACCACATGTTAGAGCACAAAAACAGTTTGAACAGATTTAAGAAGATTGAAATCATATTAAGCATCTTCTCTGATCACAATGGCATGAATCTAGAAATCAACCACAACATAAAAACTGAAAAATATGGAAACTAAATAGCCTGTTAAAAATAACGAATGGGTTAACAATAAGATCAAAGAAAAAATAAAAAAAAATCCTAGAAATGAATGATAATGAGCACACAACAACTCAAAATATATGCAACAAACAAAAACAGTACTGAAAGGAAAGTTCATAGCATTATAGGCATACCTTAAGAAGCTAAAAAAAAGCTCAAATAAAGAGCAGAGTAGAAATAAATGACATAGAGGCTAGAGAAATAATACAGAGGATCAATAAAACCAAGAGCTGGTTTTTTGAAAGGGTATATAAGATCAATGAACTTTTAACTAAGTTAAATACTTACTAAGAAAAAAAGACACAGGACTCAATTAAATAAAATTAGAAATGAGAGTGGAGAAAAAACAACTTACATAAGAGATATACAAAATATTGTAAGAAAATATTATGAAGAACTGTATGCAAAGAAATTAAACAATCTAGGTGAACTGGACAAATTCCTTGAAACATATACTCTTTCAAAAATCAATCTGGAAGAATCAAAAACCCTAAACAGATCGATTACAACAAATCAGATCGAAACAGTTATCAAAAAACTCCCAACAAAAAAAGCTCTGTACCAGATGGCTTCACTAGTGAATTCTACTAAATATCAAAGAAGAACTAACTCCTATCATTCTCAAGCTATTTTTAAAAAATTCTAGAGGAGCCCTGGCCAGCTGGCTCAGTGGTAGAGCGTTGGCCTGGTGTGCAGGAGTACCGGGTTTGATTCCCGGCCAGGGCACACAGGAGAAACGCCCATTTGCTTCTCCACCCCTCCCCCTCTCCTTCCTCTATGTATCTCTCTTCCCCTCCCACAGCCGAGGCTCCATTGGAGCAAAGATGATCCGGGCACTGAGGATGGCTCCATGGCCTCTGCCTCAGGCGCTAGAATGGTTCTGTTCGCAATAGAGCGCCCCAGATGGGCAGAGCATCGCCCCCTGGTGGGCATGCTGGGTGGATCCTGGTCGGACGCATGAGGGAGTTTGTCTGACTGCCTCCCGGTTTCCAGCTTCAGAAAAAAAAAATCTAGAGGAAGAAAGGCTTCTAAGCTTCTTTTATGAGGCAAGTGTAATTCTGAATACAAACCCAGTCAAAGACAACACAAAGAAAGAAAATTATAGGCCAATATCTCTGATGAATTTAGATGCTAAAATTCTCAATAAAATATTAGCAAACCAGTTCCAACAATACATGAAAAAATTTATATATCATAATCAAGTGGGATTTATTCTGGGGTTTGATACAATATTGTACCATGAGGATGGTACAATATTTGTAAATCAATCAAAGTGATTCATCACATAAACAAAGGGAAGGAGATAAACCACATGATAATTTCAATAGATGCAGAAAAAGCATTTGATAAAATCCAGCACCCATTTATGATCAAAACTCTCAGTAAGGTGGGAATACAGAGAACATACCTCAACATGATAAAGGCCATCTATGACAAACCCACAGCCAACATCATAATTAATGGGCAAAATTTATAGCAATTCCTTTAAGATTAGGAACAAGGCAGGGGTGCCCCCTTTCACCATTCTTATTCAACATAGTCCTGGAAGTCCTAGCCACAGCAATCAGACAAGAATAAATAAAAGGAATCCAAATTGAAAAAGAAGAAGTAAAATTATCATTATTTTCAGATGATATAATACTATATATAGAAAACACTAAAGTCTCAGTCAAAAAAGTAATGGACATGATAAATGAATTCAGCAAGGTGGCAGGGTATAAAATTAATACACAGAAATCAGAGGCAGTTTTATATACTAACAATGAAATGTCAGAAAGAGAAAATTAAGGAAACAATTTATTTCACTATTGCAACAACAAAAAAATAAAGTACCTAGGAGTAAATTTAACCAAGGAGGTTAAAGACTTTTACTCAGAAAATTATAAAATATTAATAAAAGAAATTAAGGAAGATACAAACAAATGGAAGCATATACCATGTTCATGGTTAGGAAGAATAAACATCATTAAAATGTTTATATTACCCAAAGCAATTTATAAATTCAATGCAATACAAATTTAAATGCCAATGAAATACCAATGACATACTTTAAAGATATAGAACACATATTCTAAAAATTTATATGGAACCAAAAAGAACATGAACAGCCTCAGCAATCTTGAAAAAGAAGAATAAAGTGGGAAGTATCACACTTCCAGATATCAAGTTATACTACAAGGCCATTGTACTCAAAACAGCTTGGTACTGGCATAAGAACAGGCATATAGATTAATGGAACAGAACAGAGAATCCAGAAACAAACCAACAGCTTTATGGACAATTGATATTTGACAAAGGAGGTAAGAGCATAAAATGGAGTAAAGACAGCCTCTTTAATAAATGGTGTTGGGAAAATTGGACTCTAAAAAAGAAATACACCACCATGTTTATTTATGTCAGTATTGTTCACAATAGTGAAGATTGGGAAACAGCCCAAGTGTCCGTCAGTGGACAAGTGGATTAAAATGCAGTGGTACATAAATATAATGAAATAGTATTGGGCCATGAAAAGAAGGAAATATTACCTTTTTCAACAACATGGATAGACCTGGAAACTATTGTGTTAAGTGAAATAAGCCAGGCAGAGAGAAAAAAATATTATATGACCTCACTCATTTGTGGAATCCAAGGAACAATGTGAACTGAGTAACAGAATTAAACCTGAAGGGAAGGGGGGAGGGAGCTGTTGGGAAGGGGGCAAAGGAAATCTTGAAGGGAATATGGGGGAGGAGGGTTGCATTCAGGGAGACACTAGAATCTATGTAAACAATAAATTAAGTAAAGAAGGAAAGTTTACCTTTAAAAATGTGGGAGAGAGGAAAAATAAAATACATGTTAATTCTATTTTTAAATAAATAAAAAATATTATTTACAAAAGACAAGAAATAGTAGATTCACATATGCAGGTTTTTTTAAACATACTTAAAATTTTACTGATACTTAAATCAAGTATCAGTTTAAACTATTTAAATTAGTTTAAGTAAAATGAAAAATTCAGTTTTTCAGTTGTATTATGTCTCAAGTTGAGATTGATCTTTTAGTTTCTTGTTTGTTACTATCCACTTTTTATTCCATTAAACTTTCCTTCACTTAAAAAAAAGAAAAGAGATAAAGAAAAAAATTCTAAAAGCACCAAGAAAATAGAAGTCAATTATCTATAGAGAAGCCCCCATAAGGATGACATCCGACTTTTCCACAGAAACCCTTGAGGCCAGAAGGAAATGGCAATAAATATTTAAAATAATGCAAAACAAGAGCCTATAACCAAGACTTCTTTATCCAGTAAGATTATTGTTTAAAATTGAAGGAGAAATAAAAAGCTTCCAGATTAAAAAAAGAAACTCAAGGAATTTATTACATCCAAACTAATACTGCAGGAAATGTTAAGGGGCTTGCTGTAGAAAGAACGAAGGAAAAAAGAAATTGAGAAAAAGAGGATTATAGATCTAAGAAATAAAATGGCAATAAACTACATATCAAGAATAATCTAAAAGTAAATGGACTAAATGCTCCAGTCAGAAGTCATAGAGTAGCTTAATGAATATGAAAACAGGACCTATACATAGACTGTCTACAAGAGACCCACATCAGAACAAAGATACACATAGACTGAAAGTAAAAAGATTGGAAAAATATTTTACACAAATGGAAAGGAAAAAAAGCTAGGGTAGCAATACTAATAATATCTGACAAAATAAACTTTAAAATAAAGGCTTTAGTAAGAGATAAAAAGGGTCATTACATGCCTGACCAGGTGGTGGCGCAGTGGATAGAGCATTGAATTGGGATGCGGAAGGACCCAGGTTCAAGACCCCAAGGTCGCCAGCTTGAGTGTAGGCTCATTTGGTTTGAGCAAAAGCTCACCAGCTTGGACGCAAGGTCACTGGCTCGAGCAAGGGGTTACTTGGTCTGCTGAAGGCCCGTGGTCAAGGCACATATGAGAAAACAATCAATGAACAACTAAGGTGTCGCCACAAAAAACTGATGATTCATGCTTCTCATCTCTCTCCATTCCTGTCTGTCTGTCCCTATCTATACCTCTCTCTGACTCTCTCCTGTCACTGTTAAAAAAAAAAAAGGTCATTACATAATGATAAAAGGAGTATTACAACAAGAAGATATAACTATTATAAATATATATGTGCCTAATATAGGAGCACCTAAATATATAAAACAGATTTTGATGGACAAAAAGGGCCAAACCAACAGCAACACTATAATAGTAGGGGATTTTAATACCCCAATAACATCAATGGATATAACTTCCAGACAGAAAATTAACAATCAACAGTTGCCTTAAATGACACACTAGATCAACTGAATTTAATAGAGATCTTCAGAATATTTCCCCCAAAGCAGCAGAATATATGTTCCTTTCAAGAACTCACAGTACATTCTCTAGGATAAACCACATGTTATGACACAAAACAAGTCTTAATAAATTTAAGAAGATTGAAATCATATCAAGCACCTTCTCTGACCGCAATGTTATGAAACTAGAAATCAACTACAATAGAAAAACTGAAAAACATTCAAACACTTGAAAACTAAATAGCATGCTATTAAATAATGAATGAGTAAGCAATGAGATCAAGAAACAAATTTAAAAATTTCTTGAAACAAATAAAAATGAACATACAACACCTCAAAATTTATGGTACACAGCACAAGGAGTTGTGAGAGAGAAGTTCATAGCATTACAAACATACCTTAAGAAGCAAGAAAAAGCTCAAATAAACAACCCTGCATCGGCCCTGGTCGGTTGGCTCAGCGGTAGAGCGTCGGCCTGGCGTGCGGGGGACCTGGGTTCGATTCCTGGCCAGGGCACATAGGAGAAGCGCCCATTTGCTTCTCCCCCCCCCTCCTTCCTCTCTCTCTCTTCCCCTCCCGCAGCCAAGGCTCCATTGGAGCAAAGATGGCCAAGGCGCTGGGGATGGCTCCTTGGCCTCTGCCCCAGGCGCTAGAGTGGCTCTGGTCGCAACATGGCGATGCCCAGGATGGGCAGAGCATCACCCCCTGGTGGGCAGAGCGTCGCCCCTGGTGGGCGTGCGGGGTGGATCCCGGTCGGGCGCATGCGGGAGTCTGTCTGACTGTCTCTCCCCGTTTCCAGCTTCAGAAAAATACAAAAAACAAAACAAAACAAAAAAAACAACAACCCTGCATCTAAAAGAAGTAGATAAAGAACAGCAAGTAAAACCTAGAAGAAGGAGAAGGAAGGAAATAATAAAGATCAGAGTAGAAATAAATGACATAAAGGCAAAAGAACAACAACAAAAAATACAGATCAGTGAAACCAAGAGCTGGTTCTTTGAAAAGGTAAACAAAATTGATAAACCTTTAACCAGACTTACCAAGAAAAAAAGAGAGAGGGTCAAATAAATAAAATTAGAAATGACAGAGGAGAAGTAACAACTAACACAGCAGAAATTCAAAGAAAATACTATGAAAAACTGTGTGCCCAAAATGGAACAACCTCAATGAAATAGATAAATTCTTTGAAAAATATAATCATTCAAAAATCAATATAGAAGAATCAGAAAACCTAAACAGACCAATTATACCAAAAGAGATTAAAACAGTTATCAAAAACCTTCCATCAAACAAAAGTCCTCAGCCTGATGGCTTCACATGTGAATTTTACCAAATATTTAAAGAAGAAATAAATCTTATCCTTCTCAAGCTATTTCAAAAAATTCAAGAGGAGGGAAAACTTCCAACCTCCTATTATGAAGTGAATATAATCCTTATTGCAAAACCAGGTAAAGACACTACAAGAAAGAAAACTATAGGCCAATATCCCTGATGAACTTAGATGCTAAAATTCTCAACAAAATATTAGCAAATTGGATCCAGCAATACATGAAAAAATTTATACATCATGATCAAGTGGGATTTATTCTAGGGAGGCAAGGCTGGTATAATATTTGCAAATCAATAGATGTGATTCATTACATAAACAAAAGGAAGGATAAAAACCATATAATAATATCAATAGATGCAGAAAAAGCATTTGATAAAATCCAGCATCCAGTTATGATCAAAACTCTCAGTAAAGTGAGAATACAGGGAACATATCTCAACATGATAAAGGCCATCTATGATAAACCCACAGCCAACATCATACTCAATAGGCAAAAATTAAAAGCAATCCCCTTAAGAACAAAAACAAGGCAGGGGTGCCCCCTTTCACCACTCTTATTCAACATAGTTCTGGAAGTTCTAGCCATTGCAATTAGACAAGAAGAAGAAATAAAAGACATCCAAATTGGAAAAGAAGAAGTAAAACTTTCATTATTTGCTGATGACTTGATACTGTACATAGAATACCCTAAATTCTCAGTAAAAAAAAAAAAAAAAAAAAAAAAAAACTAATGGAGCTGATAAATTAATTTAGCAAGGTAGCAGTTTATAAAATCAATACTCAGAAATCAGTGGCATTTATATAAACCAACCATAAAATTTCAGAAAGGGAAATTAAGGATACAATCCCCTTCACTATTACAACCAAAAAAATAAAGTACTAGGAGTAAATTTAACAAAGGAGGTTAAAGACCTGTTTTCATAAAAACTATAAAACATTGATTAAAGAAATCAAGGAAAATACAAATAAGTGGAAGCACATACTGTGTTCATAGATAGGAACAATAAATATCATTAAAATGTCTATACTACCCAAAGCAATATACATATTCAATGCAATTCCTATTAAATTACCAATATCATACTTCAAAGATATAGAACAAATATTCCAAAAATTTATATAGAACCAAAAAATTTTGAACATAAATAGCCTCAGCAATCTTGAAGAAGAAAAATAAAGTGTGTGTGGGGGGGTATACCACACTTCCGGATACCAAGTTATACTACAAGGCCATTGTACTCAAAACAGCTTGGTGCTGGCATAAGAACAGGTATACAGATCAATGGAACAGAACAGAGAACCCAGAAATAAATTCACACCTTTATGGTCAACGGATATTTGACAAAGGAGGTAAGAACATACAATTAAGTAAAGACAGTCTCTTTAACAAATGGTGCTGGGAAAATTGAATAAATACATGCAAAAAAATAAAACTAGACCACCACCTTATGTTATTCACAAAAATAAACTCAAAATGGATAAAAGACTTGAATGTGTTGTGAAACCATGATCATCTTGGAAGAAAACATAGGCAATAAACTCAGACATCTCTTGCAGTAATATATTTGCTGATTTATCTCCACGGGCAAGGGAAATAAAGGACAGGATAGACAAATGGGACAATATCAAACTAAAAAGTTTTTGCACAGCAAAAGACAACATGAACAAAATAAAAAGACAACCTACACAATGGGAGAACATATTCGACAATAAGTTAGATAAGGGGTTAATAACCAAAATCTACAAAGAACTTGTAAAACTCAATACCATGAAAACAAATAATCCAATCAAAAATTGGGCAAAAGAACTGAATAGACACTTCTCTATAGAGGACATACAGATGGCCAATGGGCATATGAAAAAAATGTTCAACATAACTAATCATTAGAGAAATGCAAATTAAAATCACAATGAGATACCACCTCACACCTGTCAGAATGGTGCTCATTAACAAAACAACACATAACAATTGCTGGCGAGGGTGCAGAGAAAAGGGAACCCTCCTGAATTGCTGGTAGCAATGCAGACTGGTACAGCCACTGTGGAAAACAATATGGAGATTCCTCAAAAAATTAAAAATAGAACTGCCTTTTGACTCAGCTATCTCACTTCTAGGAATATATCCTAAAAATAAAAAATCACCAATTCAAAAGAAGATATGCACCCCCATGTTTAGTGCAGCATTGTTTACAACAGCCAAGATCTGGAAACAGCTCAAGTGTTCATTAAAAGTAATCAAAAGCTCTGGTACATATACAATGGAATACTACGCGGCCGTGAAAAAGAAAGAAATCATACCCTTTGCGGCAACATGGATGGACCTGTAGTCTATTATACTAAGTGAAATAAGCCAGGCAGAGAGAGAGAAATATCATATGACTTCACTTATATGAGGAATGCAATGAACAACGAGAACTGAGGAACAGAAGAGAGGCAGAGAAGGGGTTAAAGAGTCCAGATGGAAAGGGGAAGAGAGGAGGGGATCAAAGAAAGGAAAGACATTAGTGAAAGTATATAAACATAACACAGAGATAGAGGAAAAGATCGTAAATTATGGAGGAAAGGGGGAAAGGCAGTGGGGGGAGGGAGCAAAGGGGGTATCAAGGAGAACAAGGGGGAGGGAGATATATTCGAGAGTACACATGTAATTATGTAAACACAACAAATTAAAACCAATGAGAAATGTTGAATACAGCATAAAAAAACAAACTGTACCTGCAAATAAATATGCTATATATTACTGATTTACTGATATTAAAATGTACTATCAAAGTAATCTTGTAAAAGATTTCTGTAAAATATTAAAGTCAGTTTTTTCTTCTTATAATCATGATTCAATATGACCAGTTTAGTGATCAAAATTATATATTCTGTAACAAATCAATAGTATATAATCAATCCTGTGCTTTCACATCTGGCCAAGCTCTTGTTATAGTTCAAAGGCCCATTCTCCTCTGGCTGATGTACCTCATGGGTGAACGTCTGAGCAAGAAGATTAACTACTGTGGGAATCTGTGGACACTTGTTACATGAAACAAAAACCCTATTTTATACATTTCTTGCTAGCTTTAGTTTCTGTAACAACCAGTGGAACAAATTCCGATCTTCAGAAGTGCCAGCTCCAAGAAATGTTGGACCTTCCTCCACTTATCTGAACAAATTGTGCTGAGTTCCCTCAGCAGGGAAATCTCTACCTCCTCCTTTTCATTCCTTTGTTCTGGTTCTGTTTATCCCCGCCCTCCTCCCTCCTTATAAAAACCCTGCCTGCATCCTTCTCGGCCTTTTGGCTAAGATCAAGTGTAAAAGCCCTGCCTGCACCAGAGGGGTAGATGGGTTTCTGAGGACTGGAGTGCGCTTCTTCTCTGGTGGCCGGCACTTGAATAAGCCCCTTTCCTTTGCACCAGCACCTGTGTTATGTAGTAGGCTTTCATGGTGATAGGCAGCCAGATTTGAGAGTCATTTTTCAAGTGTCAAAACTATTTTTAAAAGATTATGTATAAAACCCTCTATTAGTTAGTTAAGCCAACCATAAAATAACACAGACTGTGTTGCTTAAAATACAAATAAGTGTTTTGTTATATTTGTGGAGGCTAGAAGTCTGAGATCAATGTATCAGCAGGTTTGATTTCTCCTGAGGCTTTTCTCCTTGGCTTGCAGATAGCAGGCTGCCTTCTCATTGTGTCCTCACTAGGTCACCTCTGTGTAGGTTCAGGTACCTAGCATTTCCCTGTTTCCTAATCTCTTCCTGTAAAGACACTAGTTACTGTATATTGGATTAAGCCCATCATAATAAACCCATTTAAATGCAGTTACCTCCTTATATCCTTAAAGGACAAATACAATCTCATTCTGAGAAACTGAGGGACAGGGTTTCAACATATGAGTTTAGTAAGGACACAAATCAGGCCATAATAGTCTCTCTCTCTCTCCCTCTCCATCTCTTTCTCTCTGTGATGCAGACATTCACCCTCGAAAAAAAGTTATTTTTTTATAATTTTTTTTTCAATAAGCTGCCATAAATTAAAAACCTGTATAATGGTTAGGTCTTCAATAAATGAATAGCCACCCAGTTTTCCTGGATTATTTTCCCAGACAATTTGACTTTTCTGTGTTCTAAACAGCACTTTCACAGTTTGCCTTATAGTTCTATGACAATCCTGTCCTCCAGATTCATCACATCACAGAAAAAATTCACTGTGCTTTATTCATCATTAGGTATCAGAGCACAGCAGAGTCCTAGGAGATTTTCAGCCAAGGTGTGAATGAATATGGTTTAGATTTAAAGGCAATACAAAAATAAAAAAAACTGAAGTAAAAATAAAGGATTATACTAATTATATTAAAAATATATCCTGGCCCTGGCCAGTTGGCTCAGTGGTAGAGTATCTGATCTGCCATGCGTGTGGAAGTCCCAGGTTCGATTGCCGGTCAGGGCACACAGGAGAAGTGCCCATCTGCTTCACCCCTCCCCCTCTCCTTCCTTTGTCTCTCTCTTCCCCTCCCGCAGCCAAGGCTCCATTGGAGCAAAGTTGACCCATGGGCTGAGCTCAATGGCCTCCACCTCAGGCACTAGAATGGTTCTGGCCACAGCAGAGCAACGCCCCAGATGAGCAGAGCATTGCCCCCTGGTGGGCATGCTAGGTGGATCCCGGTCAGTGCATGCGATAGTCTGTGACTGCCTCCCACTTCTAACTTTGGAAAAAAATTTATTTATATATATATATATATATATATATATATATATATATATATCCACAATAGTTAGCAAATAGTAACTCTATGTATAAATATGTATGTGTTGGGCAGATAAAATGTATTATGCTCACTTTGTTAAAGTGGTGCTGCCACGTGGAGGCCGTTGCCCAGGTGATATTAATGTGTGTCTCTGTGGGCAGGCAGAATCCCTGTAGCCTGGGGCTTGGTTTTGGGATTAAGCCTTTCCCACCCGTTTTGATGTGGGGTGGTACAATCCAATCATGCCTCAGAGAAGTGACTTTGTATTAGAGACTTCCCTATTTTGCTTATTTTGTATGTTGGATTAAGGGTTTGGATTTCTACACTATAAAATGGGGATGGAGCGGGAGCTTGCTCTCTTGGTTCCTGAGATTATCATTAGAGGAGAGAGCAGAGCAGAGAGGAGAAGGAGGCCACGTGGAGTAGGCCAGGAGAAGCAGCCAAGATGGTGGAGTGCTGAGTGAGAAGAGAGTTAGTGCAGAGTTTGTACAGGGAGAAGGAAGGAGATGGGGAACAGAGGTGAATAAGTCTGGTGAGCTAGAAACCTTTGATTCTAGGAAACTCGGATAAGTCAGTAGCTTTGTGAGCACTGAATGTGAGTGGGTTTTGGAGCCCAGTGTATGTTTTTACTTGCCCGCTGGGTGCAAGCTAGGATTAAAGACTATGGCCCACCAGTTTGTGGCTCCGTTGTTTCTTTACTGACTGTCCGAATCCAATGCGAACCTGCATAGGCCAGAAGGCTGCTGTGATAATGGCCCTGGCCGCGGCTCCTGGCTTTACAGTATGGTACATACACATAAATATGATCATGTATACATACATATGTATATACATAATTTATAGAAAGATTATGTCTGCTTGATTGACACTGTAGTTTTTGGCCCTGAATTTTTTTTTTTTTTTTCATGTTTTCTGAAGCTGGAAACAGGGAGAGACAGACAGACTCCTGCATGCGCCCGACCGGGATCCACCCGGCACGCCCACCATGGGGCGACGCTCTGCCCACCAGGGGGCGATGCTCTGCCCATCCTGCGCATCCCATGTTGTGACCAGAGCCACTCTAGCACCTGAGGCAGAGGCCACAGAGCCATCCCCAGTGCCCGGGCCATCTTTGCTCCAATGGAGCCTTGGCTGCGGGAGGGGAAGAGAGAGACAGAGAGGAAAGCGCGGCGGAGGGGTGGAGAAGCAAATGGGCGCTTCTCCTGTGTGCCCTGGCCGGGAATCGAACCCGGGTCCTCCACACGCTAGGCGATGCTCTACCGCTGAGCCAACCAGCCAGGGCCTGGCCCTGAATTTTAAAGCAATTAATGTCAGAAAGAATAACTTATATTTCTATTCACAATTTTTATTTCAATATTTTGTGTAGTTCTCTCCACTTTTAGCAATTTTTGAGGTTGATATTGTTCAAATTATTGCCATTATTGTTTTGGCTATTCTTGATGCTTTATCTTCCATATAAATTTATGATCTGTTTATGTAGTTCCAAAACACACACACACACACACACACACACACACACACACACACACACACTATTGGGTTCTTGGTTGGAATTGCATTGAATTCCACTTCACTGAGTTATCTAAGCTAGTCAAACTGATAAGAAGCAGGGAATAGAATGGTGATTACCAGGAGCTGGGGAGAGTGGTAAATGGAGAGATGATTAACAGGTATGAAGTTTCAGTGTTGCTAGATAAATAAATTCCAGATGTCTATTGTGCAACATAGTGTCTATGATTAACAATATATATGTACAATTAGTTTGTTAAGAGGGTAGAACTCATATTAAGTGTTCTTATCACAATAAAAAAAAGTAAAGGTTAAAAAATATACCATGTTTCATATATATTCTCTAGTTTTAAGAATTGTTATATTCATTTCAGAAAATTTTATATGTAATCTGACACATTCACCTGCATTCAAATATGTTGCTTTGACAAGATTAAACTGAATTTTCTCCTTAATGCCTTGTATATCTAATATGACTATCTTTGATCCTTCTGTGCTCTTTATTAGCATTTTTTTTCTCTTTCTTTGGATTTTTAAAAGATGCATTTACCTTCATTTTCATTTAATTTTTGACTATGCCTTTTGTACCTTTGCTGTCTTACTCCTGATGTCTCTGTGATTTTCTTTTATCTAATTATTCACTCAGATTTTAATCTTTTAAATCTATTCTACTAACACTGATTCTTTTAATCTTCTCCAGTGTCCTTTTTTGTTGTGGCTCTTGATCTTTTGGTTCAGTTTATCAAAAATGACTCACTGTTCTGCTTTATTTTGTGATTAAGATCATTAGGTAAAAATTATTTTAGAATAAACAGAAGAAATTTGTCAAAGATATAAAACTTTTTAATGATATGTTACTTCATTAGTTTAATGTCAGATTTAATTTAATTGTAAATTGTTTTTCTGCATTGATTGAAATATTTTATATAAATAATAAACCTACTTCATCCATATACTGCCAGTCATAGAAAATAAATTAGGGGCCCTTCCCGGTTGGCTCAGTGGTAGAGTGTTGACCTGGCATGTGGATGTCCCAGGTTTGATTCCCAGTCAAGGTACACAGTAGTGACCATCCGCTTTTCTCCCCCTCTGTCTTCTCTCTCTCTTTTTCTCCTCCTCCCTTCTTGAAGCCATGGCTAGATAGGAGTAAAGATGGCTTCATGGCCTTCACCTCAGGCACTAAAAAATGGCTCCAGTTATAATGGAGCAAGGGCCCCAGATAGGCAGAGCATCACCCCCTAGTGGGCTTGCTGGGTGAATCTTGGTTGGGGTGCAAATGGGAGTCTGTCTCTGTCCCTCCTAGTCTCACTAAATAAAAAAATAATAATAATAATTAAATTAAAAAAAATAAAAGCACAAAATAAGTCAAGGGGACTAGCCTTACAGATAAAATAAGGCCAGTCTGGTAATACAGAGTTTTAAATAGTGTAACAAGATGCAACAATGTATACAGTGAATAAGGAACAGGAGAGGCAGTTTAAAAGCAGACAGAGGAGGCAATTCATGGAATATTGAAGGTAGAATTAATTGGCATAACCATTTTGGAGGATAATTTGGCAATGTTTGGCAATCTGGAAATACACTTTTTCCTGGAACAAAAAGTTTAACTTGCCCGCTGAGAAGGGAAAAAGTTGATGTGTGCTTCTAACATCCCAACTATTTTGTGGGCTACTCAAAGCACTGGCTTATGTCTTATCCATCTCAGAGTGTGGAAAGAACCTGGCATCATCTGGATATCTAGGTGCTAATAAGATTAGAGACAGAACTTTGGTCTGAAACTCACCATTGCCACTCTTTCTTGCTCATCACAAAGCAAGTGTATGAATAAGCCTAAGATCTCAATTTCTCCCTGGGTAGGTGAGGAGGGAGCAAGCTTCCCTTCTCCCTTAAGAAGGAAGAAACCAGAAGAATACAAGAAAAAGGAGCCAGAAGGGATAACTGAGTCAGCCAGTTATAAATGAACTATATCCCATAGTTCTCTAAACAGTTGTTTGGAGCTGCTTGCTACACAAAGCAAGTAAAACAGGTTCTCTATGCATGTAGCTAAGAACAGTGATCCAGAAACCCGTTACCCCTTGCTGACCCCATGGAAATTCCCCCTTCCCTCTCCTTAAGTCCTGGGAAACCTTAAACAAAGGAATCACATTCCCATTGTTTAGATATTGTAAAGGTATATAACCTGTAAGAAAATCTATCAATAATTTGGAGAGCTCATGCTTTGGTGCTACTAACCCCAGGTGCTCCGCTGGCTACTAATAAATTCTTCTTCCTCTATTAAGTTGTCTGAGTGTCCTATCCTCCATCAGCTGTTGCTTCCTGCAACATAGGAAAAGAATAGGACCATACATCCAATGCCCCAGCTTTTCACAGGTCTGCCCAAAGGAATAACTTCTGTCTTGCCTGTTCTAGAGTGCTAATGAGATCTTACATTGTCAATCTTATTAATCATCATGAAAATGCAATCAAAACCACAATGTGATATCAATTTATACTTTTTATAAGGGCTATTACTTAAAAAAAAAAAAAAACAAGAGATAACAAATGTTGACAAGAATGTAGAAAAATTGGAACCCTTGTTGGTGGGAATCTAAAATGGTGCAACCTTGATGGAAACAGTACAGAGATTCTTCAAAAACAACAACAAAACAAAACTAGGACTGCTATATGATAAAAAAACAGAATATCATTTAAGCAGGCATAATTTTTTTTCTCTCTCTTTCTATATACATGTTCCCATTTATGTGTATGTATATACTTATGCATATATCAGAGTTACTATTTGCTAACTATTGTGGATATATTTTTAACATAATTAGTATAATACTTTATTTTTGTATTTTAATACCACTTGTGCTTATCTAAAAGAATTAAAAGAAGGATCTTGAAAAATTACTAACACTCTCATGTTTATTGAAACACTATTCACAATAGCCAAAATGTCAAAACAACTTTAATATCCACTGACAATGAATAGATACAGAAAATGTATAGTATAAACACAGTGGCATATTATTCAACCTTAAAAAGGAAATTCTGCAACATGTGAGAACTTGGGCCGACCTTGAGGTTTTATGCTGGTGAAATAAGACAGTCATGGAAGAATAAATACTGTATGATTCTACTTCACTGAGGTATCTAAAATATAATCAAACTCAGATAATCAGAAAGTGATCTGGTTGAGTGCTCTAGAGAGAGGGAAGTCAGAAATTACTAATCAGTGAACATGAAGTTTTAGCTATAGAGATAAAAAAGTTCTAGAGATCTTCTGTACTACATTATGCATATAATTAACAACATTTCATTATGCACTTAAACATTTGTAAGAAGGTAGCTTTGGCCAGATAACTTGTTTGGTTAGAGCATCATACCAAAGCACAGAAGTTGCTGGTTCAATACCCAGTCAGAACACATATAGGAAAAGATTAATGTTCCTATCTGTCTGTCTCCCTCTCCCTTCCGTCTTTAAAACCAATAAAATAAACATTTAAAAAATATTAAAAGGGTAGATATCATGTTAAATGTTCTTACCACTTGTTGGGCAGATAAAATGTATTATGCTCACTTTGTTAAAAATGGCGCTGCCCATGTGAGGCTGTCGCCCAGGTGATATTAATGTGTGTTGAGAATCCTTGTAGCCTGGGGCTTGGTTTTGGGATTAAGCCTTTCCCACCCTTTTTGATGTGGGGTGGTACAATCCAATCATGCCTCAGAGAAGTGACTTTGTATTAGAGACTTCCCTATTTTGTATATTGGATTAGAAGTTGTGAAGCTACAATATAAAATGGGGGCAGAACGAGAGTTTGCTCTCTTGGTTCCTGGGATGATTAGCATGAGAGCAGAGGGAGCAGAGCAGAGAGCAGAAAGAGGCCATGTGGCCAGGGGAAGCAGCCAAGATGGCAGAGTACTGAGTGAGAAGCCAGTTTGTGTAGAGTTTGTATCTGGGATAAGGAAGGCGATGGGGAACTGAGGAGAATAAGGCTGGTGAGCTAGAAACCTTTTGATTCTAGGAAACTCGGATAAGTCAGTAGCTTTGTGAGTACTGAATGTGAGTGGGTTTTGGAGCCCAGTGTGTATTTTTACTTGCCTGCCGGGTGCAAGCTAGAATTAAAGACTATAGCCCACCAGTTTGTGGCTCCGTTGTTTCTTTACCGACTGTCTGAATCCAATGCGAACCTGCATGGGCCAGGTGGCGGCTGTGATGGTGGCCCTGGCCGTGGCTTCTGGCTTTACACCACTATAAAAGAGTTTTAAAATAAAAATGTAAGGTCATACTTTCCCAAGAAAAAGAGAAACCACGTTGACTTCAGTAGAATTTATTATTAAAACAAAAACTCAATAGCAATTTTAAGTAATAAATATAAATTTTATCCCCAACTATAAATATAAAATTTATACATGTAAAATTTTATATATACATTATTATCCCAATAGTCTCCTAGCCATTAGGTATAAAATGGTAAGTAAAAAAAAAAAAGCATCATCTCATCTATAATGTGGTTTAATGTCTACACCAAAAGAATGTGTTTTCCAAAACTAATATAAATATTTGTTTAAGAATTTTCTCCAGGCTTCATTCATATCAGCTAGAATATCCCACTTGGGCTCAAGTAAAAACTAAATTGTTAAAAAAATAAATACTCATAAATAGAACTACAGGGGTGCATCCCCCAATTTATTTCCTTTTTTTTTTCTTTTTTTTTTTTTTTTTTTGCTTGTAAACAGATATCCTGTTTTCATAAAAATTTATTGGCCTGAGAGGTTTAAATTACTTTGTTGTTGTTTTTGTTTTTAGAATTTTTGCTACATATCCTCAGAATATCTCTGTCTCCTCAAAATCCAATAAAATCTCTTCTCTGCTTAATCACTTTGAAGTAGTTTCTGTGGATGTTATAGTCACTGCTGATAAAGACTGACTTCGCATTTCTTCAAATCTCTTGGTTTATTTTAACAATCATCATGGACCTTCCACGTTTTTCATCTATTGCTTTTAAATACCATCTGGGGGAGGGGAGGTAGAAGAGGTTATAGGAGGGATAACTGATGATAGAAGGAGACTTGACTTGGCCTGGTGAACACACAAACAATATGCAGTTGAAGTATTATAGAATTGTACACCTAAAACCTATATAATTTTATAAATCAATGTCACCCAAGTAAATTTAATAAAAAAAACTAATCTAAGGCACCATTTCTGCCCTATTACATGAACCAGTACAAAAGAAAAAAAAAGCCAATGTTTCTTTCTTATAATTTAGAGATTTTTTTAATAGTCATTGAAAGAACTTTTAGAAATATATAGAACTTTTCATAGTATTAAATTTGTACACAAATGAAAAAGATAATACTAACTAAATATATCAATTAAGTTATTGTTAATATTTGGACACATTCAGAGCCTGACTCTTCTGGATCAGTTTTCAACTAAGAGACATTGATATATATATTTATTTATAGAATATAATTTTAATGTAACAGTACTAATGCATTTTCTATCATGGTGCTTTTCTCTCAAAATATTTCCCAAGAGACTGATACCCTCTCATTTTGATGCTATTGTTACTTGATCTTACTGAAATGTTTAAAATAAAAGTTTTCCAGACAACAATTAGGATTAATAGATTTTTCCTAAAGAGTTTTTTACCAAGAATTTTAATTATACTGGTAGGCCAGCAGGAAAGTAATCAAGTGCATGCTTGAAATGTAATGAGAATTCCATGACTACTTTCTGACCAGCAACTTCAAAATTGATGGCAATGAACAATGAACTATGATTTTAGAGATGTAAATTGTGGAAACAAATGGTAGATTTCTTAAGACTTTACATTCATTGTTGCTAGTATTAATCTTAAACATATTATTACTCACTAGTCTATACTTTTGTCATTCAAAAACATCTGATCCATTAGCACAGTGGTTCTAATGTAGTGCTGTCTCCATATTTACGTGCAGTTTTAAGTTTTACCAGAAGCTACATGAAGTTTATTAATAGTCACACTCCGAAGAGAACTAGAACAGTGAGTAATAGATCAGTGATTTTATTCTTCCTCAGTATACGGCCAGTAGCTGCGGCTGTCACAGCCACCTGGCACCTGCAGGTTCCCATTTGATTCGGATAGACAGTAATGAAACTGTGGAGCCAAAAACTGGTGAGCACGCTTTATTCTAGCCTCACACTTGTGGGTGAGTAAATACACACAGTGGGAAAACACTTCCCATTTCATTCAGGGCTCCTAAAGTCACTGACTTTCTCCCGGCTTTCCTAGAATCAAAGGCCCCCACAAGTCTTATTCACCTCTCTTTCCCATCTTCTTCTCTCTGTACAAACTCTGCACAAATTGGCTTCTCCTTCAGCACCTGGCCATCTTACTTGACTGTCTCCTCTCTAACAATGTGGTCTCTTTCTCTTAAAACTTTTGATGCAAAAACCCCTCCTCCAGCACACAGTAGTATAACAAAGCCCCTCCCTAAACAGAGAGTTAATCAGCTGCTTCACGTGGGCAGTGGCCATCTTAAACAATAAAAGTGAGCAAAATCAAATAACACAAATTTTACAAACTTATTTCTCCAACACTCAGGGTCAATTTCTGGCTGAGACATTATTGGCAAAGTTTTTTTCTTTTCTTTTTAAAAGTCATAATCATCAATGTATGGCCAGGGGCCACCACTGTGGCCATTCACACGCAGGTTCTCATTGAATTTGGGCAGTGTAAAGCCAGCAGCCAGGGCCAGGGCCACCATCACAGCCGCGCAGCCCATGCAAGTTCGCATTGGATTCGGACAGTCGGTAAAGAAACAATGAAGCCAAAAACTGATGGGCTGTCATCTTTAATTCTAGCTTGCACCCGGTGGGCAAGTAAAAAGTACACACTGGGCTCCAAAACCCACTCACATTCAGTGCTCACAAAGCTACTGACTTATCCGAGTTTCCTAGAATCAAAGGTTTCTAGCTCACTAGCCTTATTCTCCTCAGTTCCCCATCTCCTTCCTTATCCCAGATACAAACTCTACACAAACTGGCATCTCACTCAATACTCCGCCATCTTGGCTGCTTCTCCTGGCCACATGGCCTCTTTCTGCTCTCTGCTCTGCTCCCTCTGCTCTCTCATGCTAATCATCCCAGGAACCAAGAGAGCAAGCTCTCGTTCTGCCTCCATTTTATAGTGTAGATTCCAAACCTTTAATCCAATATACAAAATAGGGAAGTCTCTAATACAAAGTGTTGGTCAAATAAGTTTGTAAATATGATATATATGTTTGCTCGCTTGTGACTTATATTGGGTGTGGGGGACAGGCTATAAGCAGGCCAGGTCGTTGTAGCCTGAGGTTTGGTTTTGGGACTAAGCTTTTCCCCACACCCTTGACTGATTGTATGATCTGGGTGGTGCACTCTCATGAGGAATCCAATTATGCCTTGGATAAGTGACTTTGTATCGGGGACTTCCTTGTTTGTATATTGGATTAAGGGATTTTGGTTTTCTACACTATAAAGTGGGACAGACCAGGAGCTTGGACACACAGTTCCTGCTATCACAATTGCAGGGCTTCCCTGATCCCTGGCCCTTCATGGGAAGAGCTGGTTTTCTGCTTTTCCCTTGTCTTCTTTTGTGGTTTGCCTGTCTTGGTGAGACACCAATAAATAGGATGGCCCCCCATCCTCTGACTCCGCCATTTCTTTATCGTCTGCCCGAATCCAATGGGAACCTGCATGTGAATGGCCACGATGGCGGCTCCTGGCCTTACACAAAGACAGTTCTCTGAGGCATGATTGGATTGTACCACCCCACATCAAAACGGGTGGGAAAGGCTTAATCCCATAACCAAGCCCCAGGCTACAAGGATTCTACCTGCCCACAAAGACACACATTAATATCACCTGGGCAACGGCCTCCTCGTGGGCAGCGCTGTCTTTAACAAAGTGAGCATAATATATTTTATCTGCCCAACAGGCAGACAGTAAAGAAATGGTGGAGCTGGAGGATGTTGGGCCATTCTGTTTATTGGTGTCTCACCAAGACAGGCAAGACACAAGAAAGGCCAAGGGAAAAGCAGAAATCCCT
The DNA here is from genome assembly GCF_036850995.1 of Saccopteryx leptura. NCBI lineage: Eukaryota > Metazoa > Chordata > Mammalia > Chiroptera > Emballonuridae > Saccopteryx > Saccopteryx leptura. Next base: position 322,199,994 of record NC_089503.1, on the reverse strand, counting down.
CTTTTTCAGTAGAGGGTAAGGAATCAGGGAGAACGAGAGCCTCTTGTCTGCTTCATTTTATAGTTGTAGAAAATTAAAGCCTTTAAGCCAATATACAAATAAGGAAGTCTCTGATACAAAGCCACTTATCTGAGGCATAAATGGGATTCCTCATAAGAGTGTACCACCCCCTATCATGCAACAGTCAAGGATGTGGGGAAAAGCTTAGTTTTGAGAAAATCTTAGTATTAGAAGGTAGGGAAAGGCTTAGTCTTAAAACTAAATCTTAGGCTATAATGACTTTGCCAGCTTACAGCTTGTCTCCCATACCCAAAATGAGCAAACATATACATTATATTTACAAACTTATTAGACCAACAATCAACATGCCTAAAAACACTAAAAACTTTCCAAGGTCAGCATTACTGCCTGCTTCTCTCTGCAAATCCAGTGTGTTCTCCTGCACATAAGAGTGACCTGATGACTAAGTTAAATTATTGACACTTCTCTTTCTCTAGATCTTCATAGTCTACAGGTAGTCTTCCAGCCTGCTGGGAACTACCAGTGTCACATGAAAAAACTGCTCAAGATACAAACTGTTGTCAAGAGAAGACAGAGAGGTAGTCAAGAGAGACTAATCTCCTGAATGTCCTTCTTTTAGGGCTTTTTTGATAAGAAGCAGAACAAAGGTAATAGGATTGCAGGGGAGGGAGATCAGATAAAAGGGGAAAGAATGACTAATGTACTTCTTATTGATATGAAAAAGAGGAGTTTCTCAGCATATTCTCTTTTTCTTTTCCTAATTAGCAAACACAAAGGGAGGGACAATCTATAAACCTCAAGGCTAATTTCTTAAAGCCCATTCACATGTACTCCTTTGTGGTTGAACAAAGGTCCCTCATTCACCCAGGTTCTTGGTGTTTTCAACCAAGAAACCTATTTCCCTGTGTTTGCAGCATGAAACTACATTCACATCACCATTCACACTCGGGGCTTTTTGACTAAAGTTCCCCAATCCAATTTATAGAGGAACCAAGATCAGATAGGTGATTCCCTACATCTTTTCCTTCCTTGTTTTTAAGGGAGATGTAGAGGTGGGCTATAGGGTGAGGAAAGCCATGAAAACTCATCACTGGTGTAAAGCCAGCAGGCAGGGCCGGGGCCACTATCACAGCAGCCCGGCTCATGCAGGTTCGCATTGGATTCGGACAGTCGGTAAAGAAACCATGGAGCCAAAAACTGGTGGGCCATAGTCTTTAATCTAGCTTGCACCCGGCGGGCAAGTAAAAATACACACTGGGCTCCAAAACCCAGTCACATTCAGTGCTCACAAAGCTACTGATTTATCCGAGTTTCCTAGAATCAAAGGTTTCTAGCTCACCAGCCTTATTTCCCTCAGTTCCCCATCTTCTTCCTTATCCCAGATACAAACTCTGTACAAACTGGCATCTCACTCAGCACTCCGCCATCTTGGCTGCTTCTCCTGGCCTCCTCCACATGGCCTCCTTTAGCTGCTGGCTCTACTCTCTCTGCTCTCTCATGCTAATCTCAGGAACCAAGAGCCAAGTCCCGTTCTGCCCCCATTTTATAGTGTAGCTTCACAACCTTTAATCCAATATACAAAATAGGGTAGTCTCTAATACAAAGTCACTTCTCTGAGGCATGATTGGATTGTACTACCTCACACCAAAAAGGGTGGGACAGGCTTAATCCCAAAACCAAGGCTACAAGGATTCTGCTTGCCCTTAGCCCACCCCAACACACATTAATATCACCTGGGCGACTGCCTCCTCGTGTTATCTTTAACAAAGTGAGCATAATACATTTTATCCGCCCAACAACTGGCTTTGAACTTCACTGAAGAGGCAGATGATAACGGGAAAAATTATCACTAAAAGAAAATGTAAAGCCAGTAGGCAGGGCCAGGGCCACTATCTCAGCAGCCTTCTGGCCTATGCAGGTTTGCATTGGATTCGGACAGTCGGTAAAGAAACAGCGGAGCCAAAAACTGATGGGCCATAGTCTTTAATTCTAGCTTGCACCCGGCGGGCAAGTAAAAATACACACTGGGCTCCAAAACCCAGTCACATTCAGTGCTCACAAAGCTACTGACTTATCCGAGTTTCCTAGAATCAAAGGTTTCTAGCTCACCAGACTTATTCACCTCTGTTCCCCATCTCCTTCCTTATCCCAGATACAAATTCTACACAAACTGGCATCTCACTCAGCACTCCGCCATCTTGGCTGCTTCTCCTGGCCTCCTCCACGTGGCCTTTCTCTGCTCTCCTCTGCTCTCTCTTCTAATGATAATCTCAGGAACCAAGAACACAAGCTCTCATGTAGTCTACCCCCATTTTATATTGTAGCTTCACAACCTCTAATCCAATATACAAAATAGGGAAGTCTCTAATATAGTCACTTCTCTGAGGCATGATTGGATTGTACCACCCCACATCAAAAAGGATGGGAAAGGCTTAATCCCAAAACCAAGCCCCAGGCTACAAGGATTCTCAACACGCATTAATATCACCTGGGTGATGGCCTCCACGTGGGCGGCGTAATCTTTAACAAAGTGAGCATAATACATTTTATCTGCCCAACAGAAAGCATAAACAAATGAAAAAACAGAAATGTCCCAGAAGCATAACAATGCCATGAAACCAAGTAGAAGCATTAAGCTAATGGAAACTCTCTTGTAAAGTCTGTAAGGTATTGGTTTGACTTTCTTTCTGAATATCAAGAAGCTGTTGATAAAATTCTGCCACAAGGTGAATAATTTGAGAGCTTAAATTAGTAGAAAATGCTCCAAAAAGATTTTGCTTAATGCATTGTTGTAAGGTACCAAAAGCTGAAAATTGATATTAATATTCTGGGAGGAAAGATTAGGCTTTCCTATCAGGCTTTCCTGTCCCATCGCTCCTTTAGGGAGGTGTGAAGCCAGTAGCCACGGCCACCATCACAGCCATCTGGCCCATGCAGGTTCGCATTAGATTCAAACAGACAGCAATGAAACAATGGAGCCAAGAACTGGTGGGCCATTAGCTTTATTCCTAGCTTGCACCCGGTGGGCAAGTAAAAACATACACTAGGCTCCAAAACCCACTCATTCAGTGCTCATAAAGCTACTGACTTATTCAAATTTCCTAGAATCAAAGGTGTCTACCTCACCAGCCTTATTTACCTCTGCTCCCCATCTCCTTCTCTCTGCAAAAACTCTGCACAAACTGGCTTCTCCTTCAACACTCCACCATCTTGGCTGCTTTTCCTGGCCTCCTCCATGTGGCCTCTCTCTGCTCTCCTCTCTGCTCTCTCCTCTAATACTAATCTCAGGAACCGAGAGAGCAAGCTCCCAGTCTGCCCTACATTATAGTGCAGAAATCAAAACCTTTAATCCAATATACAAAATAGGAAAGTCTCTAATACAAAGTCACTTCTCTGAAGCATGATGGGATTGTACCACCCCACATCAAAAAGGGTGGGAAAGGCTTAGTCCTAAAACCAAGCCCCAGGCTGCCTTCCCACAGCCCTCCTCCAACACACATTAATAATACCTGGGTGACGGGCTTCCACATGGGCAGTGCCATCTTTAACAAAGTGAGCATAATATATCAATACTTTATCTGCTCAACAGTAGGGGAGGGAGAAGAATGTAGAAGTTTCTGGCTTGCAAGAACAATGGGTCATTCAGTTTTAAATCTAAAATAAGGTTAACCTAGAAACTTTTTCTCTTTCAATAGGAGGCAGTATTTACATACCACCTTGCATTGATTGTAGTTCCTCTCCCTTCCTGGAATATTGAGGGTAAAATACCTCCAGGCTAGTGAGGGAAGATGAACCCTGAAAGATTTGTAAACATCTTTGATTGTGTTACCTTGAGAGTCTTAATGTTTCTGTGCATCCTAAACAAATGTTGCCAGCTCGTACCATGATGTCATGCTCTCCCTTGCCCATATGTGAGCAAAGGTACATAAACAGCCCCTGAACTATTTTTGGCATTGCACGACTTGGGCTTGCAGATGCCCCATGTCAGCCATACGCAGCCGGCATATTAAAATTTTCTCATCTAATAAAATTCTTCAAAATTAATCTGGACTGGGTGTCTCTAAATGAACTCAATAAAATGAAATACAATGCCTTTCAGAATCTGGGGTGCGGTACTTTATAACAGCATTCCCAGGGATAACAAGACTATTATATGGTAATGCAGTGACATAGGTGTGGTATGTTCTCAGTCACAGATAAGAGTCTCTCAAGTGGCAAAAGCTTGTTGTTGGTCCCAAGCGACTCCACAGCTCTCTCAAAAACTTGCAGTTCTGTATAAAATTTCCTTATCACTTTGTGACTGTTTGTTGGTCAAATTAGTTTATAAATATGATATATTTGTGTAAAGCCAGGAGCCACGGCCAGGGCCACTATCACAGCAGCCACCCGGCCCATGCAGGTTCGCATTGGATTCGGACAGTCGGTAAAGAAACCATGGAGCCAAAAACTGGTGGGCCATGGTCTTTAATCTAGCTTGCACCCGACGGGCAAGTAAAAATACACACTGGGCTCCAAAACCCACTCACATTCAGTGCTCACAAAGCTACTGATTTATCCGAGTTTCCTAGAATCAAAGGTTTCTAGCTGACCAGCCTTATTCTCCTCAGTTCCCCATCTCCTTCCTTATCCCAGATACAAACTCTGTACAAACTGGCATCTCACTCAGCACTCCGCCATCTTGGCTGCTTTTCCTGGCCTTCTCCACGTGGCCTCCTCCCGCTGCTGGCTCTATTCTCTCTGCTCTCTCATGCTAACCTCAGGAACCCAGAGCCCAAGCTCCTGTTCTACCCCTATTTTATAGTGTAGATTCAAAACCTTTAATCCAATATACAAAACAGGGAAGTCTCTAATACAAAGTCACTTCTCTGAGGTATGATCGGATTGTACCACCCCACATCAAAAAGGGTGGGAAAGGCTTAATCCCAAAACCAAGCCCCAGGCTACAAGGATTCTGCCTGCCTTTAGCCCACCACCAACACATTAATATCATCTGGGTGACGGCCTCTTTGTGTTATCTTTAACAAAGTGAGCATAATACATTTTATCTGCCCAACAATTTGTTTGCTCACTTATAGTTTGCATTGGGCATGGGAGACCGGCTGTAAACCGGCAGGGTCCTTAAAACCTAAGGTTTAGTTTTAAGACTAAGCCTTTCTCACCCTTTTAGTACTAAGATCTTCTCAACACTAAGCTTTTCCCCACACCCTTGATTATTGCATGATGTGGGGTGGTGCACTCTTATGAGGAATCTCATTTATGCCTCAGATAAGTGGTTTTGTATCAGAAATTTCTTTATTTGTATATTGGCTTAAAAGTTTTGATTTCTACAATATAAAATGGGGCAGACTGGGGACTTCCTCTCTTTTGGTTCCTGAAATTAGCATTGCAGAGGAGAAGCAGCCAAGATGGCAGAGTGTGCCGAGGTCCAGCCCCGGGGGGGATCCAGGGGTCCCACAGGAGGAGACGGCGTTGGCGAAATAGAGTGAGAGAGCCGGATTCTTTTCTTTCTCTTTATTCTCTGGTTAGCGTTTACTGCCAGGCATCTCTGCCAAATGCTAGTATAGCTCCCTTTTTATACACACACACTGAGTTACAATTACATGGTGTTAATCATTGCTTCTGTTTCACTATGTTTACATGTTTCCAGATAACAGTTAATTTATATCTATAAATTACAAACCAGGTAGCAAATCATTCAAAGTACAAAATAACTTGAATAGTGATAACAACATCGGTAAAAGCTTTTAAGGTATTAGTACTAATAGTTAACTAACTTTACTGCTGTTGTGAGTTAAGGGGCAGAGAGAGATTAGCAGATGGGATTATTAAGGACTAACAATGGACCACCGTTTGGTCAGGTAAATGGCTTTGAGTTTAAGCAGTGTCCTACTTTTTCTCACAAGATTCTAAAAGGCTTGCCTATAAAGAAATTGACATAACATTAAGATTAGCTTTCACCCAAAGATATACAGAGTGCACTTGCAAGATAGCCTAGTAGCAACATAAGACTGTTATTACTTCTATGGATTCCCCTACATTTTTCTCATTATTAAAGAATTTTGGAAAGTATATAAATCTCATGAGAACATCTCATTGAGAAAGCCTAGCAATTGCCTTTAGTCAAAAGACAATTCTCTTAGTAAAACATTCTTTTCTTGCCAACTGCGCTCTCATCCTAGGCCACACAATGGGCCATTCTACTATACCTTACCTAAGATACTATTGTCTAGTCAAATATTACTTATTTATTATATTTAAACACTAGTTAAGTCCTGACTCTATTCTTCTCAGAGTGTACCACTATCTGCAGATCAAATAAGCCAGAAAAAAGGAATGTTTCTCTACTCTATCACATGAAAAGGCTAGGGAGGAAAAATGTTGAATTAAGTGAAGGCCGAAAGGTGCTGTGTGCACAGCCACTGCCTCCTACCCATTCACAAGTCACAATCTATTCTTTCTAACATGATTAAGAAGGAATTCTCCTACAAACTTAACCCTTTACGAGGGATATCATAGCCAGCCTCTTATGTCTATGAGCCCAGTTCAAGGGGCTTACAGGCTTTTCTGTGGAACTCACATCCTCTGTCTCATTTCCAAAGAAATTACTACGAATCTACAGGGAAAGCACGGTACTACTATCCCTGTGCCATAAATAATAGCACACACCCAGAAAAGGGGGGATATAAGGCCAGATTAATTCAAAAAGTCAAAGGGGGAAGTATCGTTGTGTCTCTCCTCTGGGTGACTTTGTCAACCCGCAGCCATTGGTCTTCTCTGCTATGACTTTGTCAATTAGCAGTTTTTGATCTTCTTCTGCTGTGACCTTGTCAGCCAGCAGTTGTGGGTCTTCTCCTGCTGTGACCTTGTCAGCCAGCAGTTGTGGGTCTTCTTCTGCTGTGACCTTGTCAGCCAGCAGTTGTGGGTCTTCTCCTGCTGTGACCTTGTCAGCCAGCAGTTGTTGATCGGCTCCTGACAAGAGTGCTGAAGGAGAAGCCAGTTTGTGCAGAGTTTGTGAAGAGAGAAGGAGATGGAGAACAGAGGTGAATAAGCTTGGTGAGGTAGAAACCTTTGATTCTAGAAAACTTGGATGAGTTAGCTTTGGGAGCCCTGAATTAAAAAGGGAAGTGTTTTCCCACTGTATGTATTTCTTGCAAGCTGGGTGCAAGCTAGGATTAAACGTAAAGGCCCAACAGTTCTTGTTTCCATTGTTTTATTACCGTCTGTCTAATGCAATGAGAATCTGCACGGGCCAGGTGGCTTTATGGTGGCCATGGCTGCTGGCCTTACACTGTTCTACTAGATGATGTGTGATATTGATCATTACATTTTATACAGTGGCAGCTGTATGGATACTCTGAGTAAGGGGTTTGGAAGCAACTGTAGAAGTAGCTAAAATAATAATAACAGAGACAAGAAAAGTAATACAGTAAATAGAACCTCTTGGAATGTCTCAAGTGGATAAGTGTAGATTATAAACCTATAAAGTTGAAGATTCAGTCCAAGGCCAGGGTAAACTGACTGGTAGCCACAACTTGGATAAGCAGCACAAAGTAAAGATGGAGGTGCTATTAAGCCTTGTATCATTTTTATGACAAAAGATATATGAACCATGTGGAATAGTCATATTAGATGGTTGGTGAGAGTGATATTAGGGACTTCTGGGGGAATAATAAACTCATAAAAGTGTGAAATGCACAACATAAAAGTATCAAAAAGATTCCTAACTAGAGAAAGGGTGCAATATTTACTATAACTATAATTTCCATGTGAAATAATGTGATAATAGCAAGGTAATGCACATGGTAAGGGCTAAAGTGTTGGGTGTCTAAGAGTTGGAAGACAGGTACAGACACTATATTCCTTTTAGCTCAGTGATTCTCAACCTTTCTAATGCCGTGACCCCACAATACAGTTCCTCATGTTGCGGTGACCCCAAACCAAAAAATAATTTTGGTAGCTACTTCATAACTGTAATTTTGCTACAGTTATAATTCAGAATGTAAATACCTGATATGCATTATGTATTTTCTGATGGCTTTAGGCGACCCCACCGGGGTCACTACCCACAGGTTGAGAACCGCTCTTCTAGCTGATAGTACTATTAGAAAAACAGTTAAAAAAAAGTTTATGGCCTGACCAGGCGGTGGTGCAGTGGATAGAGCATTGGACTGGGACACAGAGGATCCTGGTTCAGAAGCCTGAGGTCACTGGCTTGAGCATGGGGTTTCTGACTTGAGCATTGAATCATAGACATGATCCCATAGTTGCTGGATTGAGCTCAAGGTCACTGGCTTGAGCTCAAAATCACTGGCTTGAGCAAGGGGTCACTTGTTTTGCTGTAGCCCTCCCCCCCAGCAAGGCACATATGAGCTAGCAAACAATGAACAACTAAGGAGACTAAGGAGCCAAAACAAAGAACTGATGCTTCTCATCTCTCTGCCTTCCTGCCTGTTTGTCCCTAATAGTCCCTCTGACAGTCTCTCTCTTTCTCTGTCACAAAAAACAAAACTCAAAAAACAAAGAGCAAAACAAAACAAACAAACAAAAAAAACCAGTTGAGAAGAAAAATGGTGACAGGGTAAGCAAATGTTCCAACTGCCACCTCCCAGGACCAAATTGGATTACAACTTAATTTAAGAACAAACATCATGAAAAACCAATTTTGGACTAAACTAAGAGGAATCTATAACCAAGAAGCACAGAAGAAGTAAGGTGACCAATCATCCTCCTTTAGAGAGGACAGTCTTTCTTTTTTAAGTTCCATTCTATCTTGAAATGTGTACTCCTACATGTCCTCCTTTTTAATATTGGAAGATTAATCTGTAAATGTCTGTATTCAATCGATGCAGAGTTCATCCATTGCGTGTGATGTGACATATTTATATCTAAATGGGTACTTTTTACTTATAATTATTATTAAAAATTCATAGGCATATAAGAATACTTACAATAAAAATATTACAAATGTTTTTATTATGCATTTATCATATTATAGTGTATTATTGTTGCAATAAATAAAATGTTTCTTTTATATACAATATTGTTTTCTTCAACTTATTTTTGTCCTCCTTTCATTGTGAAAAAGTTGGTCACCTAGAAGAAGCCACACAGAGACTGGTAGGAAGGGTGGAGACACAGAAAGGGCTGCCTCTCTCCCAGGAGTGAGTGGCAGCCTGGAGGGACTCTTGCAGCAGGGTGGGTTGTCCTGAGAGGTGTGGGTCCTCAGCCCCAGGTCCGGAGTTTCAACCTAGAGCCCCAGAATCTAGAAGAGGCACCCAGCCAGCATTTTTCTGTGAAAATGAACCAGGTTTCTGTCCATGAGATAGAGACACACCTCTCGGACGCAGATTCCTTTTTAAGGGGCCCTCACAAAAAACCTCATTCACACAGGGCTCTGGCAGGGAAGAGTTGAAAGGACGAGTTGCAGGAGGAAAATGTAAAGTTGGAGGCCTAGGGAGACACTGTGGGGGACAAAAACCAGATACCCTGTGCTGAGTCATTCTCCAGTACTGCAGATGCTCCATCTTTCTTGGATGGAGCATCCCCTATGAGTGGCATTAGCCTGGGGAAAGACCGCTGTTCTGCCTTCAGGAGTATCTCTTACCCTGGTCATGGCGATGCATCATTCTGAGAGGAAAGGAAGGAGAGGTCATGTCAGTGACTCAGTTTTCTGGTGTTGAGACTGGAGCACCCCTCCCCAACACTCTCTTGAGACGATGACTGATGCTTCCACCTCACTGGAGACTCAGTTGAATCTGTCCAGAGAGGGAGCAGACTACACCTCTGAATCTTAGAGGCCAAGTCCACCAGACTGCTGGGACCACACCCTACTGAAGTCTGTGAAAAAAGTCTGGAGAGACTGACACCTGGGGCTGAGGGATGAAGCCACACCCATCACACTTCCTAATCCCTGAATTGCCACAGGCTCTAGACCAGTGTTTCCCAACCTTTTTTGTGCCATGCCTCACCTTAGCCATTCTAAAATTTTTATGTCCCCCCTATGTAACATACATAATTTTTAACATTAAAAAATTAATTTGTTCACTTAATAAACATAAATGATAGGTTCTAGGAAGAAATCACTATGAAATTGTTAACAAAACACAGTAAGTAAAATTTCAAAACATATAATGAAAAACAGAAATTTAAATTCCAAATAATTTTAATACAGAATTTTTTATATTAATTTATTATTTTAATTTAGTGTGATCCTTGCGCTTGATGCTTGCTGCACAGAGATTTTATTAGGTTCCAATTTGGTTAGCTTTAGTCTCAAGTCTCCACGTGTGTTATATCCAGCCGATTTCTTTTTTTTTTACCAGTAAATCATTTACAGCACTAAATCCACATTCAGCTAAAAATGAAGATGGAAACGGTAGCAATAGTTTTCTTGCACATTTGGTTGAATTTGGGTATTTGATTTCTGTTTCCTCACAAAGCCATGCCATCGCTCCTTTGATATTAAATAAAGCTTTAACTGACTCATCATTTTGCAATTCTGCGAGTTCTTCTTGATACTGCATATTTGATATATCAGACAAATCCACTATCATTGGCTGCATCATCCATGTTGGGAAATCAATTTGTTTTAAATCAGAAAATCTTTCTTTTAAATCAGCTGATAGAATATTCAAATGATTGACAATAACAAGTAAAGCGGTATCAGTTACTTCACATTTTTGGAGCCAATGAAACTGTTTAAAGTTTTTGTTGTTAATATGTTTCTGACATAACTGAATATTGGTAATGAAACCAAATATCTTTGCTTTTGCATCGACAAGAGTTTTATTTGTTCCTTGAAGTTGCTTATTTAATATATTTAGTTTTTCAAAGATATCGGCTAAATAACTCACAAATGCTTTACCATCTATTGTTAACAGATACTTCATTTCAGGCTTGTCGCTTAAAAAATCACTAAGAGTATCAAACAGTTCCATAAATCTTTTCAAACAGTTTCCTTTAGATAGCCATCTTACTTCAGTATGAAGTAAAAGTCTCACATGGTCTTCATTTTGTTCTTCACAAAATAGCTTGAAAAGATGCTCACATTTGACACTAGCTTTAATAGCATTAATACACTTTATTACTGTATGTAATACTTCATTCAGTTTTAGCTACCAAGTTTTCCCTATGAATAACACAATGCACATGAATCATTTCTGGATTTGCATCTTTCATCAATTTTAAGCAGCCATTTTTCTTGCCCATCATATTGGGAGCACCATCTGCAGCACAAGATGTTATATTTTTCATTGGTATATCATTGACATCTAAGTAGTTTTTTAGCTTATTATATATATCTTTGGAGGTAGTGGTGCTTTCTAATCTTTTACAGAACAACATTTCTTCAGTAAAATGTCCTTTATCAATATATCTTACGTAAGTTATCAATACTGCCTCACTGTCTCTCAAAGTTGATTCATCCATTTGCAAGGAGAATTTTCTTGTTTTCAGCTTTTCAATAAGTTGTTTTTCAATATCCTCACTCATTTCATCTATTCTTCTGCTAACAGCATCATCACTGAGTGGCATAGCTTTCACATCTTTGTCATCTTTTTCAAGAACCATTTTAAGAAATGCTGATATTGATGGTTTTATTAAATTCTCTCCTATAGTGTGATTTTCTCCAGTTTTAGCAATGAATAAAGAAATTTGATAACTAGCCTCAAGAACACGATTATTAGTTGAAGTATGAGCAGTAAATAGAGACTTTAATGTTGTTCTTTTTTCAAAATTTTTCTTTAAAGTTTTAAAGTAACTCAAATCTGAATTAATATGAGCACTATGTTTCGCCTTCAAATGCGCCTCAAGACGACCTCGTTTCATTGATTCGTTGGTCAAGCATTGCTGGCATAAAAGACAAAAAGGAATCCGCTCATCGTGAACAGCGGGTATGAACCCAAATTTTAAATATTCCTCTGAATATTGACGAGTTTTTTTCTTGCTTGCACCACTCATTTTGCTATGGGCCATAAGAAATAAAAATAAGATCAATTAAAAACTAATATTAAAATATGTGTTAAAATATATTCAATGTGACATAGAGTAAAAGTATACTAAAAATTCATATTTATTTAAATGTATATAACACATTTACTACACTACCACCGCAAATCAAAAGGTATCTATATTTTTCCACTTGACAAAATTTTCTGGAAATTTATGCTTCTAAAATTAAAATTGTCGTGCATGCACTATTATAGCCCCAATAATATTTATAAAATATTATTGCTTTATAGCCCCGATGCAAGAAGTACTTAATAAAGAGTTTAATATTGATAAAAATAAAATCAAATACTTACCAATTATATCTATACAATATATATATGTATATTTATTAAATCAATGAGCTTTTACAACAGTTTTGACTGACACTTATTTCAAATTAACACCAACTGAATGATGTGAAACACTACAGAAGTTGCGATGGGCCAATTAGGTGAGAATAACTGCATTGTTTAGTGAGTTTTTAAAATGTCCGGGGTTCCCCGTGGCAGACGGCATGCTCTGCGGTGAACCTAGGACGAAGTTTACTTGACGACATCAATCACCCATTGATATTTTGGTCTCATCAAACAAAATTATACTTAATAATTATTTACCACAATTATTTAAGAATTGCATTTTTTGTTAAATTTGGCACCGATATCTAGCATTTCATTTAAATGGCCCGGGGCGAAAGAGTTAAAGTCATGTCGAGTCCATTTTCAAATTGCCCCCCTTAACTATTGAATTGCCCCCCTGTGGGGCATGGGCCCCATGTTGGGAAATACCGCTCTAGACTCTAGCAGAGGCTTTTTCAGTGGCTGAGTCTAACAAGCAGCCAGCAGATAGAGCAGTGGTTCTCAACCTTTCTAATGCCGTGACCCCGCAATACAGTTCCCCATGTTGCGGTGACCCCAAACCAAAAAATAATTTTGGTGGCTACTTCATAACTGTAATTTTGCTACAGTTATGATTCAGAATGTAAATACCTGATATGCATTATGTATTTTCCGATGGCTTTAGGCGACCCAACCGGGGTTGCGACCCACAGGTTGAGAACCACTGAGATAGAGGCTGCAAGAGGTGGCACTCAGGGAAACTTGGCTGTTTGAGCAGACTTTCCTTCAAGACAAGAGTAGGTAAAACTCAGCCTAAGATTACATCTAGGTATTTCCATGTACACCTGGGCCTATCAGAGGCAGCCACAAACTCTTAATTGCTTGTAGCTCCAAGAAGGTTGCTGAGGGCCAGTAACGGGCAATGTCTCCCACTGGTATGCACTGAACTCCTGCTAGGGAGGCCCAGGGATGGAAAATCCAGTGTCCTGCTATAAAAAGCATCAGTTCAGGACCTAACAATCCTTGCTAGAGTGATATTCTAGGAAAAACACCTCACACCTGGCTTGGTTGAGGCGAGTTCCACTCTCTGTGATCACCACTGGTACAGTATCTCCTGTGCACTGGATATGGTGGAGCTTCACAGCCAGCCAGCCTGGGCACTGAATATTCTGTTCAGCTTGGCTAGATTCTACAGGGGGAAGGGAGAGAGGCTTGGAGCATGGACATTTAAAGTATAGGTCCCTGTGAGTCTATTGCTGGATCTGGTTGAAGAGCTTAGACACCTTCAGGAGGGGCACAGTCAGCCCCAGGAGAGGACTCTCTCAGCCTTATTCCCTGAGACCAGGATCTCAGCAACAAAAATAACTTCTGCAGAGGAGACTGTGGGTCATACTCGGTCTGAACCTATGGCTCACCTTGTTGGGGAGAAATAAAATTTGAGTATCCTGCAGTTGCTGAAGGATCAAGCTCTGGAGCAGGAGCCACATTCCCTGTACTGAGCTCCTGACCAAGAAAGGGACTCCTGAAGTAGAAGGTCCCACAAATGTTGTTTTCACCACCTCAACTGCCCTAACCCACCAAGTCTGTAACCTGTAGAGGGGTTGGTAGGGTGAGGCCAGTCTGAGCCCACACTACAGTCTTTCTACAGAAGACTTTGTGGGAAGACCAGGCAGCTATAAGAGTAGAAGGAGAAGCTGAAAGGTGGAGACAAATCTTACAGAGCTTGAGGCCTTTACAAAGCTGTTGTCATCTCTAAGCAGGAGGAAGCTGATCCTTATACAAAGGTTAGCCCCTCTCACAGTATCCAGAAACAGAAAACGCAGACACAAATAGTGAAAAGTGCAGTAGCTTCAGACTGGTAGCCCACAGGGGGTTACAAACAATAGCTGTCACCAACTCAAGAAGAACTAGAGCCAACACTACTTATAGCGGTTGGCAGACAGCATCAACCCTGGACTCATCTACCTACACAAGCATCACACCCAAAGGTGGAGACTTGCATGCACCAGACAATGTGGAGAATAAATATGCCCAACAGGACAGACATTGCACAGTGTGTAATACATATACTCAAGGTTGACCCTTACAGCCAGCCAGCCTGAAGGGATAAAGAAATCCATGAAAAGACCAGCTGCATCTAATACTCACATACAACTAAAGGGAAAATAGTACCTTCAAGAAACATTCCTAGAACAAGGAAATCAAGTAGCCTGGAGGACAGTACCACTGAGCCCATCTTCTTCATAAAGACCACACAAAAATTTCAAAGTCAGACAGTACTATCTAATAAACAGACAAAATGGGCAGAAAGAGAAATGCAACCAAATGAATCAACAAGAGAAATATTCAGGAAAAGAACTGAATGAGATGGAAGTAACCAAAATACCCAATTCAGAGTTTAAAACAATGATTTTTAGGATGCTCAAGGATCTTAGAGTATCAATGGATCAGCATAATGAGTACCCAAATAAAGAGATAGCAAGCATCAAAAGGTCATTGAAATGAAAAAGAAACCAGTCAGAAATGACAAATATAATATCAGAAATGAAGACTACACTAGAAGAAATCAATAGCAGGCTAGATGAATCAGAGGACCGAATCAGCAATTTAGAAGACTGCATCAATGGAAGTACAGAAGCAGAGCTGCAAAAGTAAAGAAGCTCAAAAAGTCTGAGAAGGCCCTGGCCATTTGGCTCAGTGGTAGAGCGTCAGCCTGGCGTGTGGGAATCCCGGGTTCGATTCCCAGCCAGGGCACAGAGGAGAAGTGCCCATCTGCTCCTCCACCCCTCCCCCTCTCCTTCCTCTCTGTCTCTCTCTTCCCCTCCCACAGCCAAGGCTCCATTGGAGCAAAGTTGGCCCAGGCGCTGAGGATGGCTCTATGGCCTCTGCCTCAGGCGCTAGAATGCTTCTGGTTGCAACAGAGCAGTACCTTGAACGGGCAGACCATCACCCCCTGGTGGACATGCCAGGTGGAATCTGGTTGGGTGCATGTGGGAGTCTGTCTGACTGCCTCCTCATTTTCAACTTCAGAAAAAAAAAAGCCTGAGAAAACTCTAAGAGAGCTCTGTGACAACATGAAGAGAAAAACATCTGTATCATAAGGGTTCCAGAAGGAGAAGAGAACAAACAAGGGATAGAAAACCTGTTTGAAGAAATCAGAGGTGAAAATTTCCCTAAATTGATGACGGAAAAAGTCACACAAGTTTAAAAAGCATAAAAAGTTCCATTAAAGAGAAAACCAAGGAGGCCTACAACAAGACACATCATAATTAAAGTGTCAGTGTTAAGAGACAAAGAAAGAATAATACTAAAAGCTGCAAGAGTAAGGCAGTTATTTACCTACAGAGGAGCTCCCATAAGGAGGACATTTGACTTCTCAACAGAAACACTTCAGGCCAGAAGGTATAGGCAAGAAATATTCAAAGTGATGCAAAGCAAGAACCTACAACCAAGATTTTTTTATCCAGAAAGGCTATCATTTAAAATTGAAGGAGAAATAAAAAGCTTCCCAGATAAAGAAAAAAGAAAAAAAACCCTGAAGGAATTCATCACAACCAAACCAATACTGCAAGAAATGTTAAGGGGCATGCTGTAAAAAGAGCAAAGAAAAAAAATAAAGAAAAAAAGGATTGTACATTTAAAGAATAAAATGGCAATAAACAACTATATATCAATAATGAACTTAAATGTAAGTGCATTAAATACTCCAATCAAAAGACATAGGGTAGCTGCATGGATAAGAAAATATGACCCATACATATGTTATCTACAAGAGACCCACCTCAAGAATAAAAGAACAAAAATACACATAGACTAAAACTGAAAGGATGGAAAAAATCATTTCATGCAAATGAAAACAAACAAAAAAATGCTGGTGTAGTAATACCTATATCTGACAAAATCGACTTTAAAATGAAGGATATCATAAGAAATAAAAAAGGTCACTACAAAATGATAAAGGGAACAATCCAACAGGAGGATATAACCATTTTAAATATCTATGTGCCTAATATAGGAGCACCTAAATATAAAAAGCAGTTTTTTATAAACATAAAGGGAAAGACTAATAGCAATACTATAATAGTAGGGGATTTTAATACCCCACTAACATCAATGGGTAGATCCTCCAGACAAAAAATTAAAGAAACAACAGCCTTAAATGATACACTAGATCAACTGGGTTTAATAAATATCTTCAGAATCTTTTACCCCAATGCAGCAGAATATACATTCTTTTCAAGTGCTTGTGGTACATTCTCTAGGATAGACCACATGTTAGGATACAAAACGAGTCTCAATAAATTTAAGATGGTAGAAATCATATCAAGGGTCTTCTCTGATCACAATGGCATGAAACTAAAAATCAACTACAATAGAAAAACTAAAAAACACACAAACAATTAGAAGCTAATTAACATGTTATTTAATAATAAATGGGTTAACACTGAGATCAAGGAAGAAATCAAAAATTTCCTTGAAACAAATGAAAATAAACATACAATTCAAAATTTATGGAACCCAGCAAAGGCAGTTCTGAGAGGAAAGTTCATAGCATTACAGGCAAACCTTATGAAGCAAGAAAAAGCTCAAATAAACAACTTAACCCTGAATCTAAAAGAACTAGAAAAAGAACAACAAATAAAGCCAAGAGGAAGTATAAGGAAAGAAATAATAAAGATCAGAGTGGAAAGAAATGACATAGAGGCTAAAAGAACAATACAGAAGATCAATGAAACCAAAAACTTTTTTTAAAAGGTAAACGAGATTGATAAACCTTTAGCCAGACTCATTAAGAAAAGAGAGAGGACTCAAGTATATAAAATTAGAAATGAAAGTGGAGAAGTAACAAATGACACCACAGAAATACAAAGAATTATAAGAAAATTCTATAAAGATATGTATGCCAAAAAATTGCACTACCTAGGTGAAATGGATAAAATCCTAGAAATATATAATCTTCTAAAACTCAATCTGGAAATATCAGAAAACCTAAACAGACCGATAACAACAAATGAAATTGAAACAGTTATGAAAAAACTCCCAGAAAACAACAGTCCTAGACCAGATGATTTCGCAGGCAAATTTCACCAAATATTCAAAGACGAACTAACACTTATCCTTCTCAAGCTATTTCAAAAAATTCAAAAGTAGGGAAGACATTCAATCTCCTTTTATGAGGCAAGCATAATTCCCGATACAAAACCAGGTAAAGACACTACAAAGAAAGAAAACTATAGGCATATATATATATATATATATATATATATATATATACACACACACACACACACACACACACACACACACACACACACACATACACACACACAGAGACAGAGACAGAGAGTCAAAGAGAGGGATAGATAGGGACAGACAGTAATGGAGAGAGATGAGAAGCATCAATCATTAGTTTATTGTTGTGGCACCTTCGTTGTTCATTGTGCCTTGACCATGGGGCTACAGCAGACCAACTAACCCCTTGCTTGAGCCAGCGACCTTGGGTCCAAGTTGGTGATCTTTGCTTAAACCAGATGAGCCCGCGCTCAAGCTGGCAACCTTGGGGTCTCAAACCTGGGTCCTCTGTGTCTCAGTCTGATGCTCTATCCACTGTGCCACTGCCTGTTGAGGCTATAGGCCAATATTTTTGATGAACCTAGATGTTAGTGTTCTCAACAAAATGTTGGCAAACTGGATCCAGCAATATATGAAAAAAATCATACATCATAATCAAGTGTGATTTATTCTGGGGAGGCAAGGCTGATAAAATATTTGCAAATCAGTAAATGTGATTCATCACACAAATGAAAGAAAGGATAAAAATCACATGATAATATCAATAGGTGCAGAAAAAGCATTTGATAAAATCCAGCATCCATTTATGATCAAAACTCTCAACAAAGTGGGAAAACAGGGAACACACCTCAACATGATAAAGGCCATCTATGACAAACCCACAGCCAACATCATACTCAATTGACAAAAATTAAAAGCAATCCTCTTAAGATCAGGAACAAGGCAGGGGTGCCCCCGTTTTATGACACTTATTCAACATAGCTCTGGAAGTCCTAACCATAGCAATCAGACAAGAAGAAATTAAAGGTATTCAAATTGGAAAAGAAGAAGTAAAACTATCATTATTTGCTATCTCTTACAGCAATATTTTTGTTGATTTATCTCCACAGGCAAGTGAAATAAAGGATAGAATGAACAAATGAGACTATATCAAACTATAAAGCTTTTGCACAGTAAAAGACATCATGAACAAAATAAAAAGACACTCCACACCATGGGAGAACATATTCGTCAATACGTCTGATAAGGAGTTAATAACCAAAATTTATAAAGAACTTCTAAAACTCAACATCAGGAAGGTAAACAATCCAATTAAAAAATGGGCAAAAGAACTGAATAGACACTTCTCCAAAGAGAACATAGAAATGGCCAATAGGCATATGAAAAAATGTTCAGTGTCACTAATCATCAGAAAAATGCAAATTAAAATCACAATGAGATACCACCTCACACTTGTGAGAAGTACCTGTGGTACCCATTAACAAAACAACACACAATAAGTACTGGCGAGGATGTGGAGAAAAGGGAACCCTCCTGCACCGCTGGTGGGAATGCAGACTGGTGTAGCCACTGCAGAGAACTGTATGGGGTTTCCTCAAAAATTTAACAATGGAACTACCTTTTGGTCCAGCTATCTCAGTTTTAAAAATATATTTTAAGAATACCAAATCACTGATTCAAAAAAAGATATTCACCCCATGTTTATTGCAGCATTGTTTACAATAGCCAAGATCTAGAAACAGCCCAAGTATTCATCAGTGAACAAGTGGATTATAAAGCTGTGTTACATATACGCAACGAAATACTATGTAGCTGTGAAAAAGAAGGAAATCTTACCTTTTGTAACAGCATGGATGGACCTGGAGATTATTACACTAAGTGAAATAAGCCAGGCAGAGAAAGAAAAATATCATATGATCTCACATATATATGGAATCTAATGAACAAAGTGAACTGAAGGATGGAATAGAGGCAGAGGTGCGGTCACAGGAACCAGAGGGACAGCAGTCAGAGGGAAGGGGGATGAGGGGGTGGGATCAGAGAAGGTAAAGGGATTAGTGGAACTATATATACATAACACAGAGATATAAATACCAGGACAGGAAATTTTAGAGGGAAGGTGGGAGGGAGTTAGGGGCAGGGGGTCAAAGGGGGTATAAAAAGGGACACAGGAGTGGGGTGTGTGGGAGTTATATTCAGTGGGACACTTAAATCCATATAAATTAAAAGTTAACAAAATAAAAAAAGAAAATAAAAAGAATGTTTATGTCCATTAGTGATCAAATGACCATGGGATGCACAGTCCCACAGTGTACCATTCTTGAAAAGAGGAGTGGTACAGGGACCTTTTACATGTCCCTTTGCCAGACAGTCTATTTAGCTGAAGAAACTAAAGTTTTCACTAGAACCTTCCAATTATCAGGGGTTATATCACATCCATTTCCTAGGGCCGCTACCATGCCCACTGTCAATGGGCTTTGAGCTCCATTGTCTCGAATACTTCTTTTCAATTTCTTAAATACAGAATAAGGTAAATTCTGATGCACTCACTTTCCCTGTTGTACAATAGAAAGGAAAGCTGTAGCTTTAATAGCATCTGAGTCTCCTAACATTAATTCTTCTCGGAGACAGTTTTTCATTAAGAAAGGAGTACGACTCTTCTCAGGATCAGGGCAAAGAGGTGGAGGAGGATGGAGGAGGGGGAGCCAAAGGCTCCTCGGGAGGCAAGGGCCGGGGAAAAGGTATTTTGTTCTCCTTATTGGCCTCCTCAAATTTTATTGCTGCCATAAAAAGTGGTTCAGGTTGACTGTGCTGTGATTCCTCTTAATTTCTGTTCGGGAGTATGCAAAGTATGTATATATAAAGCAGTGCAGACAAAACCTCATGTTGTGAGAAGAGCAGAAACCTTTAATCCTTGTACAAACCACTTTTTCAAAACTCTATCTACTTGCTCCCATAATTCTTGCTCCCTCATCAGGGAACCATGAGCAGTGCTCTTGTACAGCAAGTAAGAGTTGCTGTAATGCTTTAGACTCTACAGCAGTGGTCCCCAAACCCCAGTCCGCGGACCACTACTGGTCCGTGGACCATTTGGTACCGGTCCGCAGAGAAATATCAATAATAAATAACTTACATTATTTTTGTTTTATTTATATTTAAGTCAGAACGATGTTTTATTTTTTAAAAATGACCAGATTCCTTCAGTTACATCCGTCTAAGACTCACTCTTGATGCTTGTCTCGGTCACGTGATACATTTATCCGTCCCACTCTAAAGGCCGGTCCGTAAAAATATTTTCTGACATTAAACCGGTCCGTGGCCCAAAAAAGGTTGGGGACCGCCACTGCTCTACAGTACACTGAGCAGCATGGAGCAATTGTAAATTCCTAACATAAACGCTCTGCTGCTTGGTGAGCTCCTGACCCATGTTGAAATCCCTCTTTAACCTCTGTTCACCTTTCTCAAGGTGAGTAGGGACTGCTCCTTACCGGAATTCCCTGTAGAATGTGGCCACTAAACTTTTCTTAACACTCAGATCTTATTTGATCACAGCGGGGATCACATAGTGTTAATGCCCTCAGTAAAAGGTATATGAGTACACACACAAATTTAATTTTACAGATATTTGCAGGTTCAATTTAGCATCTTTTCTTATCCAAAAGCATGAGGCATGCACAATAGACTTTTTCCTCATTCTTCAGCTGATAACAATAAATTGTTAACTAAGTGTAATTCCACTTCTGGCCAATTAGGTTCTGTAGAAAGACTACCTTATGGAGGTTGAAGCACCCAATATGGTTGGTCTTTAATACTAGTATTATAGATTAGATTTTGTTATAATAAATCTAGTTACACTAGTATTATTATATTTAATAGAAATTGCATTATGACTTAGACTAACAGAATTACAAAATAAATTCACTAGAATGCAACATAATTGTCTCAGGCTTTCCTACAAAACAAGGCTTGAGCATAAACCAAATACAATAAATTAGGGTACTAATGAAGATCCAAATCTCAGTTAGTTTTGGTTTCCAAGTCTCTCATGGGCATAACTCTGTGCTCTGTTTTATATTCAATATTGTACTGACACAGGTTTCTACTGATAGTTATGCTTTACTGTATAGTAACAAATAATAGTAATAGATATACAAGGAGTCCTCGGGTTACGACACAGTTCCATTTCTATGACAATGATGTAACCCAAAGTTTGGTGTAAGTTGAAACAGATCCTAGCCTAAATCATTTACCTATCTTAACACAGTTGTAAAATCAAAATCCATAAAAATACAACTAAGCCACAGAAAAAGGTTATAAATATATTGTAATGTACACTGTACTGTAGTAAAAGAAAAAATGACTCAAATCTCAATTATTTAAGTTTTTCTGGGAGTGAGCATTGAAAACTTGAAATGTCATATGTTGACTGTCATAACCTGAGGACCTACTGTATACATAGTAATAATTAAGCTATCTTAACATATAGTTGGGTCTGAATACAAATGTGTAAGTATTTATACATCAAAAAACAAGTTTGGAAAGAATGATAATAGAGCCTGACTGGGCAGTGGTGCAGTGAATAGAGCATCGAACAGGGATGCGGAGGACCCAGGTTTGAGACCCCAAGGTCACCAGTTTGAACACGAGCTCATCTGGTTTGAGCAAAGCTCACCAGCTTAGACCCAAGGTCGCTGGCTTGAGCAAGGGGTTACTCAGTCTGCTGAAGACCCATGTTCAAGGCACATATGAGAAATCAATCAATGAACAACTAAGGTGTCGCTACAAAAAATTGATGATTGATGCTTCTCATCTCCCTTTGTTCCTGCCTGTCTGTCCCTATCTGTCCCTCTCTCTGACTCTCTCTCTGTCTCTGAAAAAAAAAAGAATGATAATAGAGATTAAATTAATTATATATTTGACATAAAATTATTATTACATTATATACAATTATAAAAATGGATAGGGTTTTTTTATCTACTCATCTACTGATAGAGAAAGCTGTGATACACTTACACAATGGAACACTACTAAGCTGTAAAAAAGAAGGGAATATTACCTTGCACAACAGCATGATTGAACCTGGAGATTATTATATTAAATGAAATAAACCAATCAGAGAAAAACAAGTACCATATAATTTCATTTACATGTGGAATTTAATAATCAAAATAAATTAACAAACAAAGTAGAAACAGACTCATAGACTCAAAGAACAGACTGACAGCTATCAGAGGGCCTGGGGGTTTGGAGGCTGGATTAAGAAAGTGAAGGGATTAAGCAAAGAAAGAAAAACCATAGGCACAGAAAACAGTATGGTGATTATAAGAGAGAAGGGAGGTAGTGGGAGGTAGAAAAAAGTGAAGGGGGAATAAATATTGATGGAGGGAGACTTGACTTGGGGTGGTGAGCACAGTATGCCATAAGCAGATGATGTATTACAAGGTTGTGCACCTGACACCTATATGATTTTGTTAATCAATGTCACCACAATAAAGTCAAATAAAAAGTTGTAAAAGGTGAATATAAAAAGGATTAGAATAAATAACACTGAAAAAAAAAATGGAAAGGCTTGAATATGATGGCTATATATACCAAGAACGTTTTTCATTGACTAGACGATAAGAAATCAATCTAAAATCAAATTTAATAAAACAGTATTTAAATTTCTGAGCAACTCACTCACTGTTATTATTCACATATAAAGTAAATAAGAAATTGGTAGTGTATGTTTTATTTTTGTGTAAAAAATGCCTTGAAAACAAATCTTTATTTATTTATTTTTTTTGTATTCTTCTGAAGTTGGAAACGGGAAGGCAGTCAGACAGACTCCCGCATGCGCCCGACCGGGATCCACCCGGCATGCCCATCAGGGGGCGATGCTCTGCCCATCTGGGGCGTCACTCTGCCGCAATCAGAGCCATTCTAGCGCCTGAGGCAGAGGCCACAGAGCAATCCTCAGCGCCTGGGCCAACTTTGCTCCAATGGAGCCTTGGCTGCGGGAGGGGAAGAGAGAGACAGAGAGGAAGGAGAGGGGGAGGGGTGGAGAAGCAGATGGGTGCTTCTCCTGTGTGCCCTAGCCGGGAATTGAACCCGGGACTCCTGCACGCCAGGCCGACGCTCTACCACTGAGCTAACCAGCCAGGACCTGAAAACAAATCTTAAGCAGATAATTTCAGATAGAGAAGCTGAAAAGTATAAACACTAGTTTTTATAGACAAACATTTCAGTATCATGATTCTAATACATTATCGCCACTTTTAATCTGGATATTTTGAGCATGTTTTATACTTTCTCATTTAATACTTACAGAGTCACCAGGATGTTGCTATTGAGCACAAAAAGATTAATGCATTTTTTAATGTTCATTGAAAAGAAATACTATGAATTATAGACTAAAGTTTAAATATATAACTCATTTGTGAAAAAAATATTTATAATGTTAATTTGATTAATATAGTTTACTTAGAAGACAGGATTTAATGCTGGAAAGAATAAAGCATTTATCTGTATTATTAGTTCTACATCTTTTTCAACTCTTATCAAATATTTGATATCATGGTGATAGCCATCAGAAAAAGAAAGGTGGTCATTTTTAGGAAGCAGAGAATTACAGTAGTCTTCAAGCCCAGAAAATTCTCAGCTTCTGAAGGCCACCCACATTTCTAGGCTCATGCTCTTCATTCTTCCACATTAACAGCAACAATGGTACTCCTTCTTATGCTTTGAATTTTACTAACTGGCCTTCCTCTTTAGGTAGATTGAGGCTAACTGGATAATCCAGAATTATCTTCTATCTCAAGGTCCATAGCCCTTTTTCACATTTGGAAATTTTCTTTTGCCATGTAATGTAATGTATCTACCAAATCTAAGGACTAAGATGTGAATGTCATTTTGGGGGCGTTATTCTGTTTAAAATTTACTAGAAGTTTAATCATTTGGCCTGTTTCTGTCAGAGTTTTCTCAGATGTGAATGGAGATACTATTAATGCCTATTCATGGGCATTTTTCCTGAAAAATAATGTGGTTTACCTAACCAACATTATTACAACAAAATATTGCATATAGTAAGAATTAATAAGGGCTTATTGTAATATTTTAATGAAAAGTGCATTTTTTATTTTAAAGACTTTATTCATTTTAGAAAGGAGAGACAGAGAGAGTGAGCTAGAAGGAGAAGCGGAAAGCATCAACTCCCATATATGCCTTGATGGGGCAAGCCCTGGGTTTCGAACTGGCGACCTCAGTGTTTAGGTCGACACTTTATCCGCTGTGCCACCACAAGTCAGGCAGTTTATTATAATTTATATAGCAAAAAATATGAAACCATCTGTAAATCCAGTAGCCACGGCCACCATCACAGCCTCCTGGCCCGTGCAGGTTCTCATTGGATTCGGACAAACGGTAATAAAACAACAGAGCCACGAACTGGTGGGCCATTATCTTTAATCCTAGCTTGCACCCGGCAGGCAAGTAAAAACATACACTGGCTCCAAAACCCACTCATTCAGTGCTCATATTCAATGTTTATCCGAGTTTTCTAGAATCAAAGGTGTCTACCTCACCAGTCTTATTCTCCCTTTTTTTTTCATCTCCTTCTCTCTACACAAACTCTGCACTAACTGGCTTCTGTTTCAGCACTCTGCCATCTTGACTGCTTCTCCTCTCTTCCACGTGGGCCTTCTCTACTATCTTTTCTCTGCTCTCTCCTCTAATACTAATCTCAGGAACTGAGAGAGAGCAAGCTCCTGGTCTGCCCAACCTTATAGTGTAGAAATCCAAACCTTTAATCTAATATACAAACAAGGAAGTCTCTGATACAAAGTCACTTATCTGAGGCATAATGGGATCCCTCATGAGAGTGCACCACCCCACATCAAAAAGGGTGGGAAAGGCTTAGTCCCCAAACCAAGCCCCAGGTTACAAGGATACTGCCTGCCCACAGCCTGCCCCCAACACACATTAATATAATCATGCCCATCCCAAGCAAGAAGGGCAACCAATACCATTACCTGGGTAAGGGGCTTCTACGTGGGCAGAGCCATCTTTAACAAAGTGAGCATAATATATTTTATCTGCCCAACACCATCTCATTTTGTAATATTATATGCAACATTACAATACCATGTACTTAATGTAAAGATTAATAGTTTCTAATTTATGTAAAAAATGATTTTATGATAATTAGTTTAAAATAGAAGTCAAATGGATAAAGGATAGATGATAAATAAACTCC
Organism: Saccopteryx leptura; assembly: GCF_036850995.1. Classification (NCBI taxonomy): domain Eukaryota; kingdom Metazoa; phylum Chordata; class Mammalia; order Chiroptera; family Emballonuridae; genus Saccopteryx; species Saccopteryx leptura. The sequence goes on along the minus strand of NC_089503.1, from coordinate 322,174,344 downwards.
AGGAACCAAAACTACCTACATATAACTGAAAGAAATATTTGAAGATTTTAACATTGAAACCTGGAGAAATGTGTTTCATAGGATTTTTCTGTTTTGTTTTTTTAATACATAGTATATCATTCTAGGATATGTTGCTTTCATAATTAAAAAGAAAATTTAAATGAATTGCCTAAAAGAGAAGCTGGACTTTTTCTACTACTTATATAAGGTAAAAAGAAACTATTAAATGTACCCCTATCATGGATAATGATTTCTAATTACCACTTGTCATATCATGGCTTCAGTGAATCATCATAGTTTGACCTTAGCCAGTGAAACCTCAGTAGACATCATCCTTTATTGCACTACACAGGGTTTTTCTCCTACTAGTCTCATTCAGCAAAGTGATCGAGAGAAGATATACATCTTTCTACATAATTATTTCTGTAAAATAGAGGGTCCTTTTTTTTTTTTTTTTTTTTTTTTACTATTTATTCCATCCTTTCTTGAGACAATGGATTTTATTTATCTGTATTTACAAATGAAAAATATGTTAGTAAAACTCAATGAGTTTAATTGACCAGGACGTATTTTTTGACAAACTGATTCTCTAATGATAATTTTCATCTTTAGCCAACCCTTTTTAAACATATCATGTATTTTACTTATATATATTTAGATGATGTCTAGTTATACGTTGCCAGTAATAGACATTCATAATTTTGACTCTGATAAGTATGGTAATTATAAACCAATCAACCCAACTATAAGACCAATTTCTTAATTTCTGATTTGATAACTTACCCAGCACAAATCCTGCCACAACACTATTAAAAAACAAAAAAATTGGTATTTTATTAATTGAATATAATTGTCATTATGCATATTATTATTTATAACAGTTTTCCACAGTTTATAACAAATTTTCAAATATTTTTAACATTTCCCACTACTATAAATAGTTTATAAAATTTTTCTAGTTTGTGATTTTTAGGGAAAACAAATAAAAACCCTGTTACTATACTGTTTATGAAAACCTGCTGTTCTGATTAAGAGGATTAAGAGGCCATATGCTTTATTGATCATAACAGTGGATCATAAAGGTTGAAAGTGTATAAACTATGTTGATTCTTTTCTTAGTGATATTAAAGGAAGAATTGTTACTCTTAAGCAATGGCTAGTTAGTATCAAACATGAGTTTTGCTTAGAAATATTTAAGTTACTATTTATATGTATCTATCATATTTTTTTTCTTAAGTGAGAAGTGAGGAAGAAGAACAACATACCCCTGCATATACCCTGACCAGTATCCACCCAAAAAGTTATCTTTGGGTGGTGCTCTGCCCATCTGGGTGCCATTGCTTTGTTGCTCAGCAACTGAGCTATTTTAGGACTTGAGACAAGGCCATGGAGCCATTGTCAGTGCCCAGGGCCAACTTGCTCCAACCAAGCCATGGCTGTGGGAAAAGAAGAGAGAGATAGAGAGAAGGGAGATGGTGAGGGGTGGAGAAGCAGGTGGTCATTTTTCCTGTGTGTCCTGACCAGGAAATAAATCTGAGATATCGACATTCTGGGATGACACTGTACCACTGAGCCAACTGGCCAAGGCTTATAATAATTATTTTATTATTGAAATATAGTAATTTTGTTTTTTACAACTTTCAGACATGCCAGATTCTTAACCACTTTTATCACTAAATCAATTATTTTCATAGTGCTATATTTTATCACAATATGTTTCTTTGGCCACTGGCTGGGTGGCTCAGCAGTGTATGGAAGTCGCTGGTTCAATTCCCAGTCAGGGCACACACAGGAAAAGTGACCATCTGCTTTGCCTCCCCTCACCCCCTCTTTCTCTGTTCTCCTCCTGCAGCCATGGCTCAAATGGTTTGAGCAAGTTGGCTCCCTGGCACTGAGGATAGCTTTGTGAACTTACCTCAGGTACAAAAATAGCTCATTTGCTGAGCAATGGATCCGCAGCCCCAGATGGGGAGAGCATCCCTCCATAGAGGGATTGCCAGGTGGATCACGGTCGTGGCGCATGAGGAAGCCTGTTTGCCTCTCAAACTCTCACTTAATAATGAAAGAAAGAAAGAAAGAAAGAAAGAAAGAAAGAAAGAAAGAAAGAAAGAAAGAAAGAAAGAAAGAAAGAAAGAAAGAAAGAAAGAAAGAAAGAAAGAAAGAAAGAAAGAGAAAGAAAGAAAAAGAAAGAAAGGTTTCTTTGAAATGAAACCAGCATGGTACTTTAGAAAAGATTTTAATTCCTTTTACAACTGGATAATTCACTAGTATTTACCAATTCTTATGTATTCTTTAGGAAATATATTAAATATTAGAAGATGAAATAATCTTCTATGATGGGTAATGTTATGTGTTTTTATAACCAGGCCAGTAGCATACCTCAGAAATATTGCAAATTCAGTTCCAGACTACCTTAAGAAAACAAATATTACAATAAAAGTAGTCAAAAATTTTTTTGGTTTCTCAATGCATATAAAAGTTATGTTCACACTATACTGTAGTCTATTAAGTATGCAATAGCATTTGTACAAAAAAATCCAATCTACATATCATAATTTAAAAAACAGTTTACTGCTAAAAAGACTCACCTTCACTAGAACCTCTATGAAAATGAGCACCAATAATAGACTGCTTGCCTAAAACTTCAATTTGTGAACAAGCAGTATCTGGGAAGTGCAATAAAGTGAAGTACAATAAAACAAAGTATGCCTGTACATTATTAGGAATTCTGACACCTATATATTTGTCAGAACCATAATATATGACTAGCCCACTGATTCTGCCATTGCTCTGCACATCTTGTATCTTGGTGTTCAACTCTCTGCATATTTTCATTATAACTATAGTACATCACTCAGCCCTTTGTAACAAGGACAGAATTTTCTATTTTGAAACCTTATGTCATTCAAACCAATACTATCTTAGCTCCCATTGTGCAATAATAAACCCAGAATAGTTATGTATAAAAGAGTTAATAAAGTAAGATAAATGTAATAAAATCTTAAAGAATGTAACATTTGATAAGATTTTTAGTTGAAAAAACAATTTTATCTCTAGATGTAATTGAACTAGTTGAGATTCAAATTAAAACAATAAGATACCCTTACAGATCTATTAGAATGGTAAAAATTCAAAACATAAAATTATCAATTCCTGAAAAAAAATGCAGCACAACAGAATTCTCTTTATTACTGGTAGTAATGCAAAAATAAATACCCACTTTGGAAAAGTATACCAGTTTCTTATAAAGTTAAATATATCTTATCTTGTGATCCAGCAATTGTACTATTTGACAAATCCATGATAGGGAGACAGTTTACAAAATATTTAACCAGTACTTTCATCAGAGAGATACAAATTGAAACCAACAATAAAATATTACTTTATACCTGACAGAATGAATATTATAAATAAAACAACAAACAAGAATTGGCAAGGATGGGGAGAAAAGGGAATCCTTGTACACTGCTGTTGGGAATGCAGATTGGTGCAGGCACTGTGGAAAGCAGTGTGGAATTACTTCTAAAAATTAAAAATGGTACTGTCTTATGACCCACCAATTCCACTTGTGGAAATATATCCAAAGAAACCTGAAACACTAATTTGTAAGAATATATCTACTCTATGTTCATTGCAGCGTTATTTGCAATAGCCAAGATTTGGAAAAAAAGTTTTTAGAAAAAGAAGATATAAGTCAGAAACTTGTATCTACATGGAGATAGAAGAGCATTGAGAAGCAATAATTGAAGGTAAATTCAGAACTTTTATTTTTCTTATTCTTAATTGAGGTTAGTTTATTCAAAACAATTGCAACATTGTACGTGTGTGTGTGTGTGTGTGTGTGTGCACGTGTGAAATAGATGAAGCAATGCTACAGGGGAAGGGAGGAAAGCATTTGGATTTTTTTTATTATAAAATAATAGCACTACCAGTAAAATAGCATAGTTATATTAAAGTGGAATTGAATTAGTTACAAATGTTTATAGCAAAGCAACCACTAAAAAAAGTCATAAAAGATACATAACTGGTAAAAGAGAAAATAGAATTAATTAATATGCTTAATTAAAATTACAAAAGGCAGAGGAAAAGTAGAAGACAAAGACAGAAACAAAGAACAAGTCCAACAAATAGAAGACAGGAACAGATATGGTAGATATTAATCCAATTATAGTGATACTTTATTTGAATAGTAATGGTTTAAAACTGTTAGGATCAAGAAATAAGTACAACTATATGTTTTATACAAGGCACTCAAAAAATACAAAAAGAGACTAAAACTAAATGGACAGAAAAAAATATACTACTGTAATCAAAAGAATGTAAGAGTATATTAATTTCAGATAGAACAGACTTCAGAGAAGGAAAGTAACCATTACTTAAAGAGATTCATAAGTTTCATGGCTTAATGATAAAGTGATCAGTTCTACAAGAAGACATAATGTTCCTTAATGAATATGTGCCTAACAATAGAGCATTAAAATACCTGAGGAAAAAAACTGATAAAATTATAAATAAAAATAGGTAAATCCATCATTGTAGTTAAAGACTCTAGCACCCCTCTATCAGAAATGTACAGATCCAGCAGGCAGAAAATCATTAAAGATGTAGTAGAATTTAATAAAAACATCAATCAACAGGAAAAAATTGACATCTATAGACTATTTTGTTAAACAACAGCAAAATACACATTATTACTAACTTACATGAAACATCCACCAAGACAGACCACATTCCAGGCCATATAACATACCTGAACAAATTAAAAAAAAAAAATAGAATCATACAATATTTTCAGACCACAATGTAATTAAACTACAAATTGGTAATTAAAAGATAGATGGTAGATGGAAAATTCACAAATATTTATAGTTTGAGCAACACACCTATAAATAACTCATGGGTTAAAGAAGAAATTCTCAAGAGAAAATATAAATATATTTTGAACTAAATGAAAATGAAAATGCAACTTACCCAAATTTGCAAGATGTAAGGCAAGCATTGTTTAGAAAAAAAATTATTTCAGTGAATGCATATATTAGAAAGAAGAAACACCTTAAATCAATCATCAAACTTCCCTCTTAGGAAGCTAGAAAAAAAAAGAAGCAAATTACATTCAAATTAAGCAGAAAAAAAGAAATAAAAATTAGAGCAAAAATCAATCAATAAAATTTAAAATAAAAAATCAATCAATAAAAAACAAAAGCTATTTCCTTGAAAAGATTAATAAAATTAATTAACCTTTAGCCAAACTAGCTAAAGAAAGTAGAGGATACAGATTATTAATATTAGTAAAGAAAACAATGACATCACGACATATACTGTGGACGTTAAAAAGATAAAAAAGGAATAGTATGAATAATTATATGCTTCATAATATGATAACCTAAATGAAAGGGATGAATTCATTAAAAGACATAATCTACCAAAACTCAAGCAAGAAGAAATATGCAACTGAAGAGTTTATTAAATACATTAAATCAACAATTAACCTTTCAAAACAGAAAGCATTACACCCTTACGGGTTCACTGGTTATTTCCACCTAACATTTAAGAAAAAAATTTATACCATTTCTCTACAATGTCTTTCAGAAAATAAAAGCAGAAGAAAATTTTCCTAATTCATTTTATGAGGCCATTATTACCCTAATATCAAAACCAAACAAAATACTATAAGGAAAGAATATTACAGGCCAATATCTCATAAATATTGATGAAAAGAGTCTTTAACAAAATTAGCAAATAAAGTTTAACAATATATAAAAAGCATTAAATATTATGAATGAGTGGATTTATCTTAGGCGGTTTTTCACATCTATAAGCTAAAGCAGTGGTTCCCATCCTTTTTTGGGGCCACGGACCGGTTTAATGTCAGAAAATATTTTCATGGAAAATATTTTAGGGTGAGATGGATAAATGTATCATGTGACCGAGACAAGCGTCAAGAGTGAGTCTTAGATGTATGTAACAGAGGGAATCTGGTCACTTTTTAAAAATAAAACATCATTCAGACTTAAATAAAAATAAAATGGAAATAATGTAAGTTATTTATTCTTTCTCTGCAGACTGATACCAAATGGCCCACGGTCTGCTATTGGTCCGCAGTCTGGGGGTTGGGGACCACTGGGCTAAAGGACAAAACTCCCATATAATCTACAGATGAAAAAAAAAAGCATTTGACAAAACTCAAGACCCATTCAGATTAAAAACTCTCAGTAAACTAGGTATAAGGCTGAACTTTCTCAGCTTGATAAAGAATATCTACTGCCTGGCTGGTGGTGGCACAACGGATAAAGCGTGTACCTGGGAACCTGAAGTCCCAAGTTGGAAACTCTGAGGTTACCAACTTGAGCATGGGGTCACTGGCTCCATTTGAGCCCCCCAGTCAAGGCATATATGAGATGCAATCAATGAACAACTAAAGTAAAGCAGCTATGGGTTGATGCTTCTCATCTCTCTCCTTCCTCTATCTCTCTGTGTCTCTCCATCTCTCTCTCAAAAAAAAAAAAAAAAAGAAGAAAGAAAGAAAGGGAAGAAAAAAAAAGACATGAAAAGAAAATAAAAGTACACAGTTTGGGAAGAAAGAGATAAAATTTTCTTGGTTGACAGATAACATGATAGTCTCTATAGATAACATGTAAGAAGCAACAAAAATTCTTCTGGAACTAATAAACAATTATAGCAAGTTTCAAGGATACAAGGCAAATATAAAAATGTCTACAGCTTTCCTATATACCAGCAGTGAATAAGTGAAATTTGAACAACACCATTTAGAGCAGAACTTCCAAAAATAAAATATCTATGTATAAATCTAACAAAATAAGCATAGCATACATATGGGCAAAGCTACAAAGTCTGATGAAAGATAAAATGGGACAAATAATTTCAGAGATATTCTTATTCATATATATAGGAAGACTCAATATTTCCAGGGTATCACTTTTTTTTAGCTTGATCTGTAAACTCAGTTTAATTTCAATCAAAATCTCAAGTTACTTTGTAGTTATCAACAACTTATTCTAAATTTACATAGATCCTAAAGACTCAGAATAACTAACACAATATTGAGGGGGAAAAAAATTAGAAGGCTGATACTTCCTGATGTTGTCTTACAGATATGAAGACTACAGATATGAAGAGACAAATAGACAAAAGAATGGAGAGTCCAGAAACATACCCACATAAATTGACCTTTTACAAAAGAGCAAAGGGAATACAATGGGGCAAACATGATCTTTTCAATGAATGGTGCTAAAACAACTGAATATTCACATACATGAAAAAGGATTGACCCAGACTTTATACTACCTCTTAAAATGAACTAAAAATGCATTTCTGACCTAAATGTAATATTCAAAACTATAAATCTTGTAGAAGATAACACAGAAAAAATCCTAGATGACCTTGAGTGTTAGGATAATTATTCAGATACAAACCAAAGTCACAATCCATGAAAGAAAGAATTGATCAGCTGGGATTGATTAAATTAAAAATGTCTGCTCCACTAAAAACAATACTATGAAAATGAGCTATATACAAGCTATAGCTTAGGAAACACCATTTGCAAACATACAGCTGATAAAGAACTGTTATAAAAGTATGCAAAGAACTCTTAACGTGCAAATAAAAAAAAATGACAATATTAAAAATTGGTTCAAAGGCCTTAAAAGACATCTCATCAAAGAAATAGAAAGTAAACATATGAAAAGATGCTCCACAGTAATGTCACTGTAAAAATACAAATTAAAACAACAGTGAAATACCACTGCACATTTATTAGAATGACCAAAATCCAGAACTTATATAACTGAAAAAAAAACCCAGCTTAGTCAGACGTGGAACAACAGGAACATTCATGCATTGCTGGTGGGAGTGAAAAATTGTATAGCCACTTTGAAAAACAATTTGGCAGTTTCTTACAAAACTAAATATACTCTTACCATACAATTTACTAATCACCTTCTTTGTTATTTACCTAAAGGAGTTGAGAATATATGTTCATGCAGAACCCTGCACATAGATGTTCATAGTGGTTTTATTTATATTTGCCTAAACCTGTAATCATCAAAGACAATATTAATTAGATGAATGGATTAAGAAACTTCAGTTGATACTTTCAGACAATTGATTATTCATGCTATCAAGCTACTTAAAAGTTGGAGGAAACTTAAATATATATTCTTAAATGAAAAAATAAAGTCTGAAAAGAGTACACACTTTGAATCCAACTATATGAAATTCTGGAAAAAGCAAAACTAGGTACAAAGTCAAAATACAAATGGTAGCGACCAGGCGGTGGCACAGTGTATAGAGCGTCGAACTGGGATGTGGAGGACCCAGTTTCGAGACCTCAAGGTCGCCAGCTTGAGCGTGGGCTCATCTGGTTTGAGCAAAAGCTCACCAGCTTGGACCTAAGGTCGCTGGCTTGAGCAAGGGGTTTCTCAGTCTGCTGAAGACCCACGGTCGGGGCACGTATGAAAAAGCAATTACTGAACACCTAAGGTGTCGCAATGCGCAACGAAAAATTAATGATTGATGCTTCTCATCTCTCCGTTCCTGTCTGTCTCTGTAAAAAAAAAAAAAAAAAAAAAAAGATAAAAAGAATATAAGTGGTAGCCATGTGTTGGTGGTGTAGGAATTAATATGTGGTGCACAGAGGAATTTCAGGGCAATGAAACTACTCTGTATGGTACTGTCATGGCAGATGTGTATTATTATACACTTGTTCAAATCTGTAGGATGTGCACTAACAGTAAGTCCTCATGTAAAAACTATAGAGTTTGGGTAAAAATGAGGTATCAGTGTAGGGGTAGGTCCATCAATTGTAATAAACGACCCATTCTGGTCTATTTGATAATAGAGGAGGCTATGATTGAGTGGGGCAAGGGTTATAGGTGAACATCTCAGTACCTTCTGCTCAACTGGCTGTGACACTAAACTCTAGAAATTAAAATCTAATAAGAAAGAAAAGAACTAAAGAAAATGTTAGACTCATCTAAAATTAGTTTTACTTTCTTCCTCAATTTTAATGATTGTTATACCTAGATCCTTGCAAAAATGCAAAACATAGAAGGGTCCTAAGTGTTTATTGCAATGCTAATTATATGTAGCATAGTTATATAACAGAGTCTTGTTTAGCAATAAAAAGAAATGTATTATTCATTTGTTTTATAAGTTTATAATGAGACTATTCTCACAGTAATAAAATATGTTAAAATCAACAGGCAGAATAATTATATACATATACATACACTTTGATAAACATTTATAAGAAAATGTAAAGAAACAAGGGATTGATAAAGAATATCTTTCTAGCCCTGGCCGGTTGGCTCAGTGGTAGAGCGTTGGCCTGGCATGCGGGGGACCCGGGTTCGATTCCCGGCCAGGGCACATAGGAGAAGCACCCATTTGCTTCTCCACCCCCCCCCTTCCTCTCTGTCTCTCTCTTCCCCTCCCACAACCAAGGCTCCATTGGAGCAAAGATGGCCCGGGCGCTGGGGATGGCTCCTTGGCCTCTGCCCCAGGCGCTAGAGTGGCTCTGGTCACGGCAGAGCGATGCCCCAGAGGGGCAGAGCATCGCCCCCTGGTGGGCAGAGCGTTGCCCCTGGTGGGCGTGCCGAGTGGATCCGGTGGGGCTCATGCGGGAGTCTGTCTGACTGTCTCTCCCCGTTTCCACCTTCAGAAAAATACAAAAAAAAAAAAAAAGGAATATCTTTCTAGCAGTTACCTTTAGGAAGTTAGGAGAGTAATGTAATTGGAAAGGTACTCACAATGTTCCTAATATTTTTTCTTATATTAGCTCTTGAAAATATGGTAGATATTTTGGTTATATTAGACTGTGTATCTTATATAGTTCATAAGTGTTGTAAATTATGTTAAAAATGAGTACTTTTAGTTTTATTATAATGTTCCTTTTATTGTCGGATGGATTAACCACAATTTATGTCTAAACTATTTAAAAATCAGAAATTCATTGTAAAAAAATTAGAAAGTAAAAGCGCATGAAAGGTTCTCAGGGGGAGGTGGATGGAGGCAGGTAGAGAAAGAAGAGAGAAGACAATAAAGGAAGAAGGAGAGAGCCAGAATGAGAATTGTGAGGAATTAAGCAATATTATACTTCTCATTAGTGACAGAAAAAGACAATTTACTACTTGAAAGGATTTTCTTAAGGGAAGCCGTGCATGAAACAAATATATTTAATTGGTATTACCAGAATCAATGTAAGGAGATGTAATAGTTGCAATCCTGACAGAACTGAAATTGCAGTAGTAAAGTTAAATTTCTTAAAATGGTATGGTGTTAAGCCATTATGCAAAGACTATGTTATTCTGAAGCAATGGATTGGGAAATTGGTAGTGAGGAATATCTAAAAGGATCATTGCGTACCACCTATTTTGGCTTTGAAAACTCTCTTAAAATACTCCTAAAAAAATCCTAAATAAAAATACTTATTACTCAAATTATATAAGCAGTTTAAAATGGGGGAAAATCCCCAAATTCAGCATGAATAGCTGAAGTGGTAACATAGTGGGTCAAATAATATTGCATTCATAAATGCATTTGGAATGAAATGCACTAAAATGACTTTAGACATGCAGTTACAGTTTTAACTATCCTCATGGTCTGATGCCGATGATGTAGGTTAACTTTTGGATACCCTAGCACTGGTGGTTGAGTAGAGGCAAAAGAAAGCATGCCCTCTGGAGACCTAAGGCATCTTTAAAATGAAATATGTCCACAGTTGAAACAGAAAAATACAATTAGTTTAGCTGTGGATCAAGCCCACACCAGACATAATCTTAACAAATTGGTAACTTTAGGATCAGCTTGCTAGTATAGATTTTTTTTGTATATGTGAGTTTACATTTAGACTTTAATTTTTAAAGGAGTCTTGGAGATGGGCTAAATCAGGGGTCTCAAACTCAACTCAGCATGTGGGCTGCAGAGCAAGATCACAGCCGTTTCGGTGGCCGGGCCGCACTAGGTCTACAAAAGGCAACTGTTACGCAACACTTTTCTCACTGCAGTTGAAAACAAAAAAAAATCAGTACAACAAGCACAATCGTACATGCAGTTTACTCAGTGTCACAAAACGACCAGAAACTGTAGTTCGCATCACAACTGCTGTTAACTAAGCTAATATCTAGCTAGGATGCTAGAGAAATGAAAAATACAAGTAGGCCCCTAGGCTTACTTAATTTTATCCAAAATATTTTGAACTTCGTGGATTAGTCTGCGGGCCGCATAAAATTGTTCGGCGGGCCGCATGCGGCCCGCGGGCCGCGAGTTTGAGACCCCTGGCCGCTAAATGAATTAGACTCACATGTAACAAAAATGCAAGTAAAAAATTAGATCCTTAATTCTTCAGGATGAAAATAAGGGAAAAGACTTTTCCACTCTCCCTTTTCTTAGAGCATTTACTTTAGAACACATGCAATTGTTAGGTTCTTTCTCTATATGTTTGAAATGTGTATAGATTTTTTAAAAGCTAAATAAGCTTCTTGCCAGCTTTAAGGAATGTCATATTCAAAGTCCTAGGACCTCTCTTTTTGAAATATAATCGTAAGAGAGATAACATTCCATCTCCCAGTTTCTGTGACAGATAGGCAGGGTCCACAAGTTGTAAAACTACTTTTTGTCATAAAAGTAGGACAAGATAATTTTCCTTAGAAAAAAGCCAATTAGCTAACACATATGGTCACTGCAATTATCAAGTGACTTTAGGATGAGCTATCTGTGACAAATTGTGGTTTACTTTCTCTCACTTGAGAACTAGTTTTGTTATCTTGAGAAAATGCATGTTATTGGTTCTATCTGTTTGGCTATATAAAACCATGATGAAATTTCTTTGTTTTTTCAATCTCTTAGCGGATTGCCTGCAATGCACATCACCTACTGGCATAATGCTTATTCAATAATAAAATTGTTTTCTTTCTCTGCTGCCTTTATGCAGAGATTTTTTTGTGTTGAAAGGAGATTTTGTTTTGTTTTTAAATATACTTTCTCAAAAGTCAACACCACCACTGAGTATATTCTCTGTAATTAATTTAAAAATTTTAAATTCTCCAATATTGAAATTATTAATTCTAACATTTATTGTGAACATTAAGAATGAAAAAAAAATTAACCATGACTTATTTTCTATACTACCATAGGGCATTGATGTAGGAGGCATTATAAAAAGACATCTGTCATATATTTAAATCCATCTTGTAAAAAATTTCTAGATGGCAACAATTACAAATATTATTGCTTTTTTGCATAAAAGTAAGTCATATAATATTTCAAAGTATTTTAACTACATTTTTAAATCAGACCCTATTGGCCATGGCCAGTTAGCTTAGTCAGTAAAGAGAATCGTCCCAAAACAATAAGGTTGAAGGTTTGATCCCTGGTCAGGAAACACACAGGAAGCAACCAAAAAAACGCACAACTGAGTAGAACAACAAATGCTTTCCTTCTCCCTCTTTTTTCTCTCCCTTCCTCTTGTTGCCTTTCTAAAAACCAATAAAACAAATTAAGCCCTGGCTAGAGAGCTCAGTTGGTTGGAGTATTGTCCCAGAACACAAAGGTTGCCGGCTCAATTCCCCAGTCAGGGCACATACAGGAGCAGCTCGATATTCCTGTCCCTTTCTCCTTGCCTTTCTAATAAATAAATAAGTAAGTAAATAAATAAATAAATAAACAAACAAACAAATAAATAAAACAGAAACTATTGGACGTCCTCCTTTCACAATGTCCACTGCAGGAAAAAAACTAGAAACTAAAACTAATGTGTCACTTTTTTTTTTCAGGCTCTATTTATAATGAGCATAAACTACAGTATTCAGAACCTACCTTCTCTAAGGCAGAATTTTAGGCTGATTCTTATATGATCATAACTGTGTTTGTCCTTCTGGGTATAGCTGCATAACAGAAGGGTATTAATGCCTCATCACTGTTTATGAGAATTTAGAGAGAAAAAGAATGTATAAACAGACATGAATATTCCATTAGAAGATGAAAGGGGACTATGCTGGCTCTCTGCTCAGAATGACTATAATGACTACGAAAATTTTTAAAAGATTATGTATCTTTTTGCCCAAAGTTCAACAAAATACATTTTGGCTGCTTATATTAAGAGTGGTCTATCAAATTCTAATGTAATATGCACTATCAAATTATAAATAAAAGTATTTAAACTTTCTGCCATTTGCCTTGTGAATGTCCCCTGTGCTAATTACTTTTAAATGGTTTAGCCCATTCTATTTCAATTCAATTCACACACCTCAGAATAAAATGTAATTTCTGATACATCTACACAGAACAAGCTGAACAACTAAGGTGCCAAATTGTTGACTTAATTTCTAACCATGGAGTAAATGAATGGTTTTTATAATTCTTCCTTGGCTTGTCTAATAATACTATTACACAAAATGAAAGGTGATCAAATTTTATAAGAGTAAATCAGTGTAAATAAATTTACTTTTAAGTTATAGGGAGGTATAGTTAAGATAGATAAATAAAGATTACATACAGAACAGCAAAATAATGGTCTTCTTTTCCATTTAAATACATATCAGCCATTACTGTTGTGAATATTAAAATATATCATATAACAAAAGACCAGCATTTTATATTTAAAAATAAGTAATTTTATGTTCCAAAATACCAAATAACTTTAGTGATTATAAACCTTTAAAACTTGTTTAATATTTTTGATGGTTCAATAGAAGACACAATATAACAATATCATTCTAAAAAAATTAGCATTGCTATTTTATATTACATACAGAGACATGTATATGCATATATGTATCCATATTTATTTTGATATACTATGCATGCATTTGTGGTAAAATCAATAAATAAAAGGATTGTAAAATATGCAAACAAATGGAAAATTTCAGGAGAAAGAGAGAAATTATAAAATGTAGCCCAATATTAGTAGAAAAGTACTTGTAACAGAAATAAAGATATTTGCATGGGCTTATCAGAAAACTGGAAAGAGCAGAGAAGAAAATAAATTGAAGAAAGAATTTATTTACACAGACAAATGTAAGAAAGAAAACAGTACATAAAACATGTGAATCAAGACTGAATTTTAAGTATGTTCATGTAATTGGAGAAGAGAAAAAAATATATTTATATAAGGGAGAAAGAATGGTACAGCAAAAATATTGAAAGAGATAATGTTTTACCAATAGCTAAATAAATTCCTTTCAAACTTATTCACTCAGTTAATAACAATAAACTCTAGATGAAAATATAAACAATAAATCAAAATAAAAATTTAAAAATAAAGTGATACTTTGAGATACGAGTTTAATTTATTCTGTAACCAAGCTCGTAAGTCAGTCAACTCGTATATCAAACAAATTTCCCTAAATTAAAAAAACTGAAATAGATTTAATTCGTTCCAACCCTGTGGAACATCCCCAAACCATTCTAAATTATAAAAAGGACATGTTTTTAATTAAGAAACACACATGTATAATTTACCAATGCATATAACAAAGTATATGAAAAAAAAGAAAAAAGTGTTATTTAGTGCTATACTGTATTGTTACCTTGGAGACAGATGAGTGTGGGTAATGGAGGTGAATGGCAGAGGAGGAGGGAAGGAGGAAGGGATGCAGGCACTGTAGACATGTAAACTAAAACTGCATTTTCTTAACACTAAATGTAAACTAGAACTGCACTTATTTTAAACAAAACTAAAACTGCACTTTTTTTTACTTGAAATGAAACCACAAAAACGTAATTGTAAAATAAATGCACTTTCTTCACTTTAAACTTAACCTAAGCCTAACATTACATATTTTTTGTTTAATCATCACTTGTTTTTGCCTTTATGGCTGCACTTTCAGCACTTTCACTTGCAGGACTTTTGAATAAAAATCTATCCAAAGAGGTTTGCTTTTGCCTGCCTTTTAAAATGTTATGAAAATGTGACAAACAAGTCTCATTAAAAAGTGCTGAAGCACGACCAGTTGAAACTTTTTCTGGGTGTTTCTTTTCAATGAAACTTGAAAGCTTCTCCCACATTGCCAGCATGTCTTTAATTTCACTTGTAGAAATCACTTCCTCCGATTCTACCTCCTCCTCACTACTAATCTCTTGTAGAAGTTCCATATGCTGCATCATCTGTAGCTCCTTCAACTTCTCAGTTGAGAGTTCCTGCTCATGTTCCTTGACGAACTTGTTTATGTCACCCTCATCTACCTCCAGACCCACTGACTTTCCAAGGGACACAATCTCCTCCAACGCTTCTACCTCAGTCTCGGTCTCTAGTTCGAATCTTTTGAAGTCCCTGTCTGCAACAACATTCAGCCATAACTTTTTCCATGTTGAGTTCAAGGTTCTTCTTGTAACCTCTTGCCATGTCAAGTCAATAATGCGTAAACATATCACGATGTTGTAGTGATCGTTCCAAAACTCTCGAAGGGTTAGATTTGTGTTGTCAGTCACCTCAAAGCAGCGATGGAACAAGTGCTTTCTGGAAAGCTTTTTAAAGTTGGAAATGACCTGCTGATCCATAGGTTGCAAGATTGAAGTTGTGTTAGGTGGGAGGTAGAGGACTTTCACAAATTTGAACTCATCGAGAATGTCATCTTCAAGACCAGGTGGGTAGGCTGGAGCATTTTCAAGGATTAGTAATGCTTTCTCAGGAGTTTATTTTCTTGAAGATATTTCTTCACTGAAAGACCAAAGATGAGATTTATCCATTCAATAAAAACTGCCATGTAACCCATGTCCTAGCATTGGCATGCCACATAACCTGCAGTTTTTCTTTAAGAATCTTGTAAGTCTTAAAGGTTTGGGGATTTTCATAATAATACACTACCAGTGGCTTTACTTTACAGTCACCGCTAGCATTTGCACACAATGCAAGGGGTAGACGATCTTCATGGTTTTATGGCCTGGCAGCTTCTTCTCCTTTGTGGTGATGAAAGTCCTACAGGACATTTTTTTTTCCCAAAACAATCTTGTTTCATCACAATTGAACACTTTTTGGGGAATGTAGCCTTCCTTTGTGATAAACACAGCAAACATGCGATGTACTCCTCAGCTGCCTTAACATCAGCACATGCAGCTTCACCATGCCTCACCACCAAGTGGATGCCAGATCTCTTCTTGAAATTTTTAAAACAGCCAAGGCTTGCCTTAAACGTATCTTCTACTGCCTCTTTTGAGGTTGATGGTTCTTTCTTCTTCAAGTCACCATAAATAATATGTGCCTTTTCACATATTACAGTCTTCATCACTGTATCTCCTGCCAGCTCTTTCTCTTTCACCCACACCAGCAGAAACTTCTCCTTTTCTTCATGGATATTTATCCTTAATTGGGACAGAATGTAGTTCCTTTTACTAGATTTGTGCTGTTTATGGTGTCCTTTTCTTTAAGGATGGTACAAATTGTATATGTATTGCAGTTGGACAGCCTTGCCAGTTCAATCACTCACTTTCTTCAGCCCCATGATATCACACAAAAAAAGTTAGTAAAAAAAATGCAAAAATGATGCCAGAATAAGTACAGCACATGAGATTCGACTTGATTCTGTGGGTAATACGCGAGACAGAACAAGATGCTGGTGTTGTGCTGCCAATACTGGACCCTTATGACAATGTGTCAACTAGCGGCAGCTTCCCAAATCATGACAGGTATCTCAGAATTTCTCTTGGATCTCAATAAAAAATACAGACCGAGTCGCAACTCGAATCTTAAAAAATTTGTATGTTGGTCTGCTAATATCTCAAGGTACCAGTGTAACCTTATAGGGAAACCCAAGATGGTGGGTGAGTAGGTTTAGATTTTAGAGCAATGGCAATTACGATACTCATGGAACAAAGTGAGAACTTCAACAAAGAGATTACAAGCATAAAAAGGGACATAGAATCCATAAAAATGAACCAGTCAGAAATGAATAATACATCGGCATTAAGGCAACACTTCAAAAAATAATTAATAAGTTGGATGAAGCAGAGGATCAAATCAGTGATTTGGATGACAAGGTAAAAAAAAAAAAAACAACACCCAATCAGAGCAGCAAAAGAGAAAAGAATTAAAAAGAATGAGGATAGTTTAACAGACCTTTAGGACAACATTAAATGTATCAACATCTCTATCATGGGGTGCTAGAAGGAGAAGAGATAGAGCAAGGGATCAAGAACCTATTTGAAGAAATAATGACCTAAAACTTTCCTAACCTAGTAAAGGAAAAAGACACAAAAGTCCAGAAAGTTCAGTAAGTCTCAAACAAGATGGACCCAAAGAAGACCACACCAAGACACATCATAATTAGAACAGAAAGGTTAAAGACAAAGAGAAAAATCTTAAAAGCAGCTGGAGAAAAACAATTATTAGTTACTTACAAGGGAGCTCCCATAAGGCAATCAGCTGATTTCTCAACAGAAATATTTCAGACCAGAAGGGATTTGCATGAAATATTTAAAGTGATAAAAAACAAGGACCTGCCCTGGCTGGTTGGCTCAGTGGTAGAGAGTCGGCCTGGCGTGCGGAAGTCCCAGGTTCAATTCCCGGCCAGGGCACACAGGGTAAGTGCCCATCTGCTTCTCCACCCCTCTTCCTCTCCTTCCTCTCTGTCTCTCTCTTCCCCTCCCGCAGCCGAGGCTCCATTGGAGCAAAAAATGGCCCAGCGCTGGGGATGGCTCCTTGACCTCTGCCCCAGGCGCTAGAGTGGCTCTGGTCGCGACAGAGTGACACCCCGGATGGGCAGAGCATCACCCCCTGGTGGGCATGCTGGGTGGATCCCGGTCAGGCGCATGCGGGAGTCTGTCTGACTGCCTCCCCGTTTCCAGCTTCAGAAAAATACAAAACAAACAAACAAACAAACAAAAAACCAAGGACCTACAACCAAGACTACTTTACCCAGCAAAGCTATCATTGATAATTGAAGGAGAAATACGGAGCTTCACTGACAGTAAAAAGCTAAAGGAGTTTGTTATCACCAAACCAATATTACAAGAAATGATAAAGGGCCTGCTAGAAGAAGAAGTAGAAGGAGAAAGAGGAGGAGGAGGAAAAATGGAAGAACACAGTTAAAAGAATAAAATGGTAATAAATATGTACCTATCAATAATAATTTTAAAGGTAAATAGCTTAAATGCACCAAACACAGTAGATAGCTGGATAGGTAAGAAAGCAAGACCCTTATCTATGCTCTACAAGAGACCTATCTCAGAAAGTAGTAAGATACACACAGACTAAATATAAAGGGATAGAAAAAGATATTTCATGCAAATGGGAATGAAATAAAAAAGTTGGGGTAGCAATATTTATATCTGACATAACAGACTTTAAAACAAACACTATAATAAAAAATAAAGAAAAACACCACATGATAAAGGGAGAAATTCAATGAGAGGATATAACTGTTATAAACATTTATGCACCCAACAGAAGAACACCTACATATGTAAGGCAGATCTTGATGGACAGAAGAGGAGAGATTAACAATAATATAGTCATAGTAGGAGGCTACTACGATACCAATGGGTAGGTCTTCCAGACAGAAAATCAACAAGGCAGAAATAGGTAGATGTGTGTTTTCTATTATCTCATACTTCTTAACTGCTCTTTCTGCTTTTGCACTTACTCCATAGATTTCTATAGCACAATCTGCAGAGATGTCATTATAAACCAGGTTTTGTCACTCTGTAAAAAACTCTTCATTGTCTTCCCATATCACTGAAAGGAAAAGTTCAAGATCCTTAATTGGTTAATGATCTGGATCCCCTGTTGCCTCTCTGATTTCACCTCTCCTGCTTCCCACACTCAAACCCTTTGCTTCAGCCATACTCTGGCCTAACTCTTCCCCGAATCTGCCATCATTCTCTCCAATAAGTCCCTTGAGTGGCAAAAGGTTTGCATCTCTTCATATTTCTTTAAGAAGGTATATCTTATCATTACATGGTTAAAGTGACTTAATTTTCCTATACATAATTTATCTACTTTTAATATTTTATGAGAAATTGTTACAATTTAAGGCCATACCTTATGAACTTTGACCTTCAGCTTCCTTCTATTAGTTGAGAAATATTTAGAATATTAAAATTAATTTTAAAATATGCATTAGCAACTTGTAATTAAAATGACAAATCTGTTTTGAAGAAAAGAATCACAAAATCTGTTTCATAGACAGAAATCATATTTGTATTACCTGCTATCAGATTAATTCTAGTCATTTTGATTGGAGTAAGATGAGAATGAATTACTTAAATACTCATTTATTCATTCCATATAGGTAAAATCAGTATTTTATAGCCATAACTTTTTAGTAACTGGTTTTGTTAGCACTTATGGACACATTAATTTCTTATGTTCAAAGTTATTCAGTTAAGAAATAGAGTATTCACAATTTTTCTACTTCTTTTGAGAAGTTGTAACCCTCTTCCATTATGAATAAAGATAATTACTTTTCTCAAAATGAACAATTCTCCTGTTTTCTATAGAGTTTTTAATGTTACTACATTCATAGAATTATCCACTTATAAAATGACAAGAAATTTATCTTTTCAGAGGGTCATAATATAAAAATAATTTAGTTATGAATTTCTTTCAATAAGGTTTTAACATACATTTAGAAATTCATATTATGATGAAAAAATATTGGTTTTTATAAAACATTCTTTTCTCCTAAGTTTTCTATTCTGTTGCTTGAGGGAGATAATAGTTTCAGAGGGCAGAGAAAAATTTTTAGAGATGCAATGTTATCGAAATGACTACAAAAAATGTATTTTAACTAGCAGTGAAGATTTTTTTTTCCTCTGTATCACCTTTGTACCTCTTGAGACACATCACACAGACTACCTTGAATTAAAGATCTAGAATTGATTGTTTTCACATAATAACCTATCCACATAATTTATTTTTTGATAGTGAGACAATATTCTACTACATAAATATGCCCTTGTTTATTTAAAACCATTTCTCAATTGATGGAATATTAAGCTGCTTACTATATTTTTACTATAGAAATAATTTGCACTGAGCATACATTTATAAATAAACTTTTACAATGCTTTATACTTTTCAGTTTTAGAATCGGCATTACAAATCGTGGATGACACAGATTTTAAGTTTCAATACATATGACTAAATTGTATTCCCAAAAGAATGAATGGTATGAGTCTGCTTTTTTAGCACTTTAACCAGGTTTTATCTCTTTATGAATTATTGTTAGTTTGAATATATTCTTATTTTTTTGTAAAATTTTAAATGTTTTATTATCTTTTAATAATCAATATTAAAAAAATTTTATTACATATGCTAACATTATTTTGTTATATATGTTGCTAACATTTATTTCTAGTCAGCTGCTTTTTTAAGAAATGTGTTTATAGTACTACATTTTTATAATATCTTATAGCTTTTAGTTATTATATTAATTTATCCAATTTTGAGTAAAAATTAGTGGATTGCACAATACAAAAAAATCATCTCAGTTTTTTTAGGTCAGGAATCTATACACAGCTCAGTTACCTCCTCTGATTTGGTGTCTCAAAGAAGACAGAAATCAAGGTGATAGTTAGGGCTACAGTCTTATCTTTAGAAAAAACTCAGAAAGAAGTTATTTCCAAATTCTCTTGTGAGGTTTAAGGAAGTTTAGTTCTTCCCAGGTTGTTGAATTGAGGGCCTCAGTTTTGCACTGTCTATTGACTGGAGGCTATGACTGGTGATTGTGTGCCATGTGACTCTCTCAATAGGGCAGCTCACTGTAATGCAGTTGTTTTTCCATTTGAATGTTAAGCCAACTGTTACTGTAAAAACCAGACTGACCACATCTGAGGGCCACACGTGGTCCACAGTCTCCCAACTTATGATTTTTGAGACACTACAGAAAGCACTAAACAATGAAAATGAAATCTTAAAAAAAGTAACCCAGAGCCGATACACAGATGATTTGGAATAAACAGGTATTATTTCTGATGGGAGAACAGAAAATATATAATATTTCTTGCGCTTAAAATATTTATTATATAAAATGCTACACAAATTATTTTATAATGTTTACAGACATCCTGTAGTTCAATATTTTGTCTCCTTTTATGTAAGTAAACTGAGCCTTAAGCTAAATAACATGACACTTTCAGGTTGGATAATGCATAAAACAGGGGCTAAATAAATACACTGCTCAAAAAAATTAAAAGATCAAGGAATGTGCAGATACTCTAGTACTTTCAGCCTTTTGTATAGTACATTTTCACTAATAAAATAAAAGTTGGTTTTGCATCTGATTTGCATAATCGAACAACTTTCTTTGAATTGTCGTTTGTTTTTCTGATGTTCTTGTTTAATAAAATAAAAGATGTTTCTTTTTTTTATCCCTTCATATTCATTTAAAAATATCTCCTAATTTTTGTGAGCAATATATATTTCAGTGCAAATAATCTGTTAAGTAATCCAATGAGACATTAGTAGAAAAGTGAAGAAGGAAGACAGATGAGGGAAGAAAAGGAAGTCAATATGGAGCGAGTCTATGAACATGTTACCTGTGGGTTCAATTAGAATAGACTATACAGACTATGACATGCTTCAGAAATGCTAAACCCTGTCTCTGTCTCCAAGAAACAAGGAAGATGGACTGTGTATCCACCACATCTGCCTGTCATTGGTTGAGGACTGCTTCTGAGAACATTCATTGTCTGGCACCTCTGACCTGCCTAATGAAGCTGCTATCCCTGTGGCCATAGTCCTGAGGCAGCAGCATGTTGTTAGTGCCTGCAGAATAAAGTCACAGGCATGTATGGGTATCCTGAGTGCCAAGGGGATGTGACATCCCAACCACATCTGCTACATTTAATCAAGTATGCATAAGTATTTAAGCCACGGATGGGAACAGAAATGAGAGGAGGAACAAGTAAAAGAGATAAAGAATATTAAGATTAAAAGTAAAAACTAGAACAAAATGGCATTATAGAATTCAAAGGAGGGTGGAATGAAAGATTTATAAAAGTTAGAAAGATCAAATTAATTACCTAGTGGTGCATAATTGCATTATATTTATTTTGGAAAATTATCAAAAGTTCAAATATTTTTGGCTCTCATTGAAATATGGTCAAAATATTAAGTTTTTGTCTCATAGAACTTTTTTTTTAATTATTTTTATTTATTTATTCATTTTAGAGGAGAGAGACAGAGAGAGAGAGAGAGAGACAGAGAAAGAGAAGTGGGGAGGAGCAGGAAGTATCAACTCCCATATTTGCCTTACCAGGCAAGCCCAGGGTTTTGAACTGGCGACCTCAGCATTCTAGATCAACGCTTGATCCACTGTGCCACCACAGGTCAGGCCATAGAACTTTAGTGTACATGGGAACATGGTCAATGGAAGACAATTACAGATTATTGCACTCTTAACAACGTAGCTATGGGTTATAAACATTCCAAGGTAACAATTTTTTTTCAATAGGATATAAAGAGCTAATTTAATTTGAAACTTTAAGATACTTATTCAAGCTCATGATCAATACTTTATTGTTTATTTAATATCACTTTTTCAATGTTCACATCAGCTTAAGTAAGATTTCTTTTTTAAATACACTGATTCATTGGCTCCTCCTTGGTGTTTTTGCAAAAATTTTCTGGAACTTTGGTTCTATTTAATTTATATGTTCCTTTATTTTTAAGTTAAGGACTCCAATAGAGAGAGTAGTGATAGCATAGCTAGAACTGTACTGATTGTATAATAACCATCATAACAATCATATATAAATAAGACTAATTTTTCTCAAGTCAACTTGAGAAACACTGGTACCAACATAAGTTTTCAAAGCATAGCCTGGCTATACATTGTTAACTAACACAGAGGAAGTGAATCTTGTCAAGAAACAAAATAACTTGCTATTTGTGCACCCCATGGAGGAAACAGATGACAGTAACAAAAAGCACATACAAAATAACAATATTGAAAATGTCTACTAAATTTACACCAGACAAGGATGAGAGATTTGTACTATCTTCCTTTATCTTGCTCACAATTTACTCCTTAAAGAGTAGGTAATGTAGGACTATTTGTTGACTTTATAAAGCTAGCTGATTTTTGTAGTTTCTTGAGTTTCAAATTCTTGTGTCCTTAGGATTTTTTAATCAAAAAATATAAAACTTTGTCCCATATCTTTATTATGTGACCCATGAAAATAGTAGGTACACTAGATCTGTTAAAGAGAGAGCTGTTGCTTAATAGCACATACTAGTGTCACTTTAGAAAAGATAGATATATTTATATGTGAAGCTAGATTTCCCAGAGAAGTAGTTTACACTATGCTCTGCAAAGTACTTATCTAGCAGCCAGTAACTGACAGTGATGATGGTGACCTGCTGAACTTACAAAAGCACCTGGAGAAACTATTATACCTGACTGATAAATCAAGAAAATACAAAGAAATAGAATTGGGACCATGAGAACTCCACTTGATAAACTGCCCTGAGCTCAGAATTCATGAGAAAAGATTGAAGTTACTATTAGGGGTTGATTAATTGGAGATGCCACTAATCCAGGAATTCCTAAGGTTTTACCACCCTACTAAATATATACTGCCTAATGAACACTTAATATTTTGCTTCTCAACATATTTACTATTATTTAAAAAATGATAGGAAAAAAATTTTCTACCAAAGCCCAACTCACATCAACATAAAATGGTACCAACATAAAATGACCAAAACTACTATATCTTGAGACACCACATAATAAAATATTTTAGTAATGATGATAGTAGATGAAAAATAAAAATACAAAATTAAAACTGGTATTCTTGAAAAAAAATAGGAAATATGACCTATTTTATCATATGGTTTGTTATAAGGGCTACTCGAAGATATTCTACCTTCCCTGGTGTGATACCTCATCAATCTGCAATTCAATTTTACATTAAATTCAGCACTATCAATGGAAAGAAAAAGGAAAATTTGCTCAAAACCAAAACATAAGGAACTTTGCCAGGAAAAAGGAAGTGAAACAAGTGCAGGGTAAGGCAAAAAGCACAGGGAACACAGTTGAGAAGAGTTTTATCTATAAATAAAAGTGGTAATGCCATGCTGTCCCAATTTGTTATTTTTTTATTAATTTTAATTTATTATGTTAACATGAATTCAAGTGTCCCACACAATATAACACCCTCATCCTCCAACCACATGCTACTGTGAAACCCCTTTAGCTCTCCCCCCCCTAACTCCCTCCCCTCTTCCCTCTGGGATTTGCTGTATATTATCTGTATGTATGTGTTATGTATATATAGTTTCACTAATCCCTTCACCTTCTCTGATCCCGGTGCCTCATCCCCTTCCTTCTGACAGCTGTCCCTCTGCTCCCTGTGACCCCGCCTCTGCCTCTGTTTCATTCCTCAGTTCACCTTGTCCATTAGATTCCACATATAAGTGAGATCCTATAACATTTTTCTTTCTCTGCCTGGCTTATTGCACTTAGCATAATAGTCTTCAGGTCTATCCAAGCCAAAGCAAAAGGTCAGATTTCCTTCTTTTTCATGGCCGTGTAGTATTCCATTGTGTATATGTACTACTACTTTTTAATCCACTCGTCCACTGATGAACACTTAGGTTGTTTCCAGATCTTGGTTATTGTAAACAATGAGCAATAAACATGAAGGTGCATATCTTCTTTTAAATCAGTGTTTTGGTATTCTTAGGATATATTCCTAAAAGTGGGATAGCTGGATCAAAAGTCAGTTCCATTTTAAATTTTTGGATGAAACTCCATACTGTTTCCCACAGTGGCTGCACAAGTCTGAATACTTATGGGCAGTGTAGGAGGGTTCCCTTTTCTCCACACACTTGCCAACACTTGTATGTTGATTTTTTAATGAGTGCCATTTTGATAGATATGGAGTGGTATCTCATTTTGGTTTTAATTTGCATTTATCTGATGATTAGTGACATTGAACATTTTTTCATATGCCTATTGGCTATTTGTATGTCCTCTTTGAAAAAGTGTCTGTCTATTCAGGTCTTTTGCCCATTTTTAATTGGATTGTTTACCTTCCTGATATTGAGTTTTAGAAAATCTTTATAAATTTTGGTTACTAACCTCTTATTAGACATCCTGGTGAATATATTCTCCCATTGTATGGGTTGTCTTTTTATTTTATTAATGGCGTATTTTGCTGTGCAAAAGCTTTTTAGTTTGATATAATCTCATTTGTTTATTTTGTCCTTTATTCATTTGCCTGTGAAGATATATTGGCAAAAAATATTGTTACGAGAGATATCAGAGAGTTTACTGCCTATGTTTTCTTCCAAGATGTTTATGGTTTCACCTTTTATGTTTAAGTCTTTTATCCATTTTTAGATTATTTTTGTGAAGGGTTTAAGTTGCTGGTCTATTTTCATTTTTTTTAATATACCTGTGTAATTTTCTCAACACCATTTATTAAAGAGACTGTGCTTATTCCACTGTATACTATTACCTCCTCTGTCAAATATCAATTGACCATAAAAGCATGGGTTTATTTCTGGGTTCTCTGTCCTTTTCCATTGATCTGTATTAACCTGTTCTTATGCCAGTACAAAGCTGTTTTGATTACAATGGCATTGTAATATAACTTGATATCAGGACATGTGATACCTCCCACTTTACTCTTTATTTTCAAGATTGCTGAGGCAATTAAGGTGTTTTGTTTTGTTTGTTTGTTTTTTTTGGTTCCATATAAATTTTTGGAATATTTTTTCTATATCTTTGAAGTATGCCATTGGTATTTTAATAGGAATTGCATTGAATCTACAGTTTGCTTTGGGTAGTATAGACATTTTAATGATGTTAATTCTTCCTATCCATAAACACAGTGTATGCTCCCACTAGTTTGTGTCTTTCTTGATTTCCTTTTTCAATATTTAAAAATTTTTGAGTACAAATCTTTAACCTCCATGGTTAAATTTATTCTTAGGTACTTTAATTTTTTGTTGTTGTTGCAATAGTGAAGGGGATTGTTTCCTTGATTTCTATTTCTAACAGTTTATTGTTTATGCATAAAGATGCCACTGATATCTTAATATTAATTTTATATCCTGCCGCCTTGCTGAATTCAATCATCAGGTATAGTAGTTTTTTGGCTGAGACTTTAGGGCCGTGATGGCAAACCTATGACACGCATGTCAGGCGTAGCCATTTTTGATGACACATGGCCGCATGTGGTTGCATACCAGAGAAGTATGGGGCCACATGCCAAGAAGGACATTTCATCCTTGGATCCTGCATGGCCAGGTACAGTAGCTGAGGATAAAACATTTGCTGTAGTGTAGACACTCTGTGCCAGAGGTCTGTAGGCCAAAACAACAGAATTCCGGCACAGAACATCTAATTCTGGGACTTCCGGTTAGGCCATTAGGGCATCTTTGACTTCACTTCCGGCCAGTGTGCACAAGCAGCAGAATGCCACAGGGAATGCATCTCTGGGGGCCCTGTGATTGCCATTACCAGCAACCACATAAACACAGCAACCATCATCCAATCTACTGTTCTGGGATGTTGTGGATTTCTAGTTGACCATCATTATTGAGATAAGTGAGGGGGAGGCTGGGAAAGGCGAGGGCCTGTGCTAAGGGTGCTGTTTCCTGCCATTAGAAGTAGCGACAGCCATCTTAATTTACATAAGATGCAACTTGCAGAATTTCAAGACAGCATCTGGGCTCAGGTGTTTGTCGACTTGAGGTCAAAGCTTGAGAATCTGGAAAGGTGCCGCTTGGAGAATCAAGAGGAGTGCCACTACGAACAGGAAATTTGGAGTGCCTGGAACTGATTACCAGACACTTTTAGCACCGTGAAAAATATAGCAATGGCTTTACTCATAATTTTTCCCTCTATGTACTTTTGTGAGACCTTATTTTCAGCGTTAAATAATATCAAAACCGGAGGACCCGGGTTCAATTCCCGGCCAGGGCACACAGGAGAAGCGCCCATTTGCTTCTCCACCCCTCCGCCACGCCTTCCTCTCTGTCTCTCTCTTCCCCTCCCGCAGCCAAGGCTCCATTGGAGCAAAGATGGCCCGGGCGCTGGGGATGGCTCCTTGGCCTCTGCCCCAGGCGCTAGAGTGGCTCTGGTCGCAACATGGCGACACCCAGGATGGGCAGAGCATCGCCCCCTGGTGGGCAGAGCGTCGCCCCTGGTGGGCGTGCCGGGTGGATCCCGGTCGGGCGCATGCGGGAGTCTGTCTGACTGTCTCTCCCTGTTTCCAGCTTCAGAAAAAAAATGTAAAAAAAAAAAAAAAAAAAAAAAAAAAAATTATATCAAAACCAACAAAAGAAACAGATTGACAGATGAAGTTAGTAGCACTTGCTTGGGCTTGAAGTATACAAAATACCAACCTTCAGCTGAATATTTAGCCAATAAAATTCAGCAACAAAAAAAGTCACTAATAGGCAGGTTAGTTAAAGAATTCCCCCTCCCCCTTATTTATCTTAGTTCACGGCACCCCACACAAGTTAAATAATATCAAGACCAACAAAAGAAACTGACTGACAGATGAACAAAGAAGTCACTAAGCAGGTAAATTAAATAACTAGTTTTTGGTTTATTAAATACAGTTATATATTACAATTATACATTTTTGTCATTTAAACTATAAATATTGTGAAATTATGGTTTGTTTTTTTTTGTTTTGTTTCTTTTTTTTTTTTAAAATAAATTTTTATTAATGGTAATGGGATGACATTAATAAATCAGGGTACATATATTCAAAGAAAACATGTCTAGGTTATTTTGTCATTAAATTATGTTGCATACCCCTCGCCCAAAGTCAGATTGTCCTTCGCCACCCTCTATCTAGTTCTCTGTGCCCCTCCCCCTCCCCCTAACTCTCCCTCTGTCCTCCCTCCCCCCACCCCTGGTAACCACCACACTCTTGTCCATGTCTCTTAGTCTCATTTTTATGTTCCACCAATGTATGGAATCATGTAGTTCTTGTTTTTTTCTGATTTACTTATTTCACTCCTTATAATGTTATCAAGATCCCACCATTTTGCTGTAAATGATCTGATGTCATCGTTTCTTATGGCTGAGTAGTATTCCATAGTGTATATGTGCCACATCTTCTTTATCCAGTCTTCTATTGAAGGGCTTTTTGGTTGTTTCCATGTCTTGGCCACTGTGAACAGTGCTGCAATGCACATAGGGCTACATGTGTCTTCACGTATCAATGTTTCTGAGGTTTTGGGGTATATACCCAGTAGAGGGATTGCTGGGTCATAAGGTAGTTCTATTTGCAGTTTTTTGAGGAACCACCATACTTTCCTCCATAATGGTTGTACTACTTTACAGTCCCACCAACAGTGAATGAGGGTTCCTTTTTCTCCACAGCCTCTCCAACATTTGCTATTACCCGTCTTGTTGATCATAGCTAATCTAACAGGGGTGAGGTGGTATCTCATTGTAGTTTTGATTTGCATTTCCCTAATAACTAATGAAGCTGAGCATTTTTTCATATATCTGTTGGCCATTTGTATCTCTTCCTGGGAGAAGTGTCTATTCATGTCTTCTTCCCATTTTTTTATTGGATTGTTTGTTTGTTTGTTGTTGAGTTTTATGAGTTCTTTGTAAATTTTGGAAATTAGGCCCTTATCTGAGCTGTTGTTTGAAAATATCATTTCCCATTTAGTTGGCTGTCTGTTTATTTTTATATCAGTTTCTCTTGCTGAGCAAAAACTTTTTATTCTGATGTAGTCCCATTCATTTATCTTTGCCTTCACTTCTCTTGCCATTGGAGTCAAGTTCATAAAATGTTCTTTAAAACCCAGGTCCATGAGTTTAGTACCTATGTCTTCTTCTATGTACTTTATTGTTTCAGGTCTTATATTTAGGTCTTTGATCCATTTTGAATTAATTTTAGTACACGGGGACAGGCTGTAGTCGAGTTTCATTCTTTTGCATGTGGCTTTCCAGTTTTCCCAACACCATTTGTTGAAGAGGCTTTCTTTTCTCCATTGTGTGTTGTTGGCCCCTTTATCAAAGATTATTTGACCATATATATGTGGTTTTATTTCTGGGCTTTCTATTCTGTTCCATTGGTCTGAGTGTCTATTTTTCTGCCAATACCATGCTGTTTTGATTATTGTGGCCCTATAATATAGTTTAAAGTCAGGTATTGTAATGCCCCCAGCTTCATTCTTTTTCCTTAGGATTGTTTTGGCTATTCGGGGTTTTTTATAGTTCCATATAAATCTGATGATTTTTTGTTCCATTTCTTTAAAAAATCTCATAGGAATTTTGATGGGAATTGCATTAAATTTGTATATTGCTTTGGGTAATATGGCCATTTTGATTATATTTATTCTTCCTATCCAAGAACAAGGAATATTTTTCCATCTCATTGTATCTTTTTCTATTTCCCTTAACAATGCTTTGTAATTTTCATTATATAGGTCCTTTACATTCTTTGTTATGTTTATTCCTAGGTATTTTATTTTTTTTGTTGCAATCGTGAAGGGGATTATTTTTTTGAGTTCGTTTTCTAATATTTCATTGTTGGCATAGAGAAAGGCTATGGACTTCTGTATGTTAATTTTGTATCCTGCGACCTTACTGTATTGGTTTATTGTTTCTAATAATCTTTTTGTGGAGTCCTTCGGGTTTTCGATGTATAGGATCATATCATCAGCAAAAAGTGATACCTTTACTTCTTCTTTTCCGATATGGATGCCTTTTATTTCTTTGTCTTGTCTGATTGCTCTGGCCAGAACTTCTAGCACCACGTTAAATAAGAGTGGAGAGAGTGGACAACCCTGTCTTGTTCCTGATTTAAGGGGGAAAGCCTTCAGTTTAGTGCCATTTAATATGATGTTAGCTGATGGTTTATCATATATGGCCTTTATCATGTTGAGATATTTTCCTTCTATACCCATTTTGTTGAGAGTCTTAAACATAAAATTGTGTTGTATTTTATCAAAAGCCTTTTCTGCATCTATTGATAAGATCATGTGGTTTTTGTTCCTTGTTTTGTTGATATGGTGTATTACGTTAACCGTTTTGCGTATGTTGAACCATCCTTGAGATTCTGGGATGAATCCCACTTGATCATGATGTATTATTTTTTTAATATGTTGTTGTATTCGGTTTGCCAGTATTTTGTTTAGAATTTTAGCATCTGTATTCATTAGAGATATTGGTCTGTAGTTTTCTTTCTTTGTGCCATCCTTGCCAGGTTTTGGTATGAGGGTTATGTTGGCCTCATAAAATGTGTTTGGAAGTATTGCTTCTTCTTCAATTTTTTGGAAGACTTTGAGTAGAATAGGAACCAAGTCTTCTTTGAATGTTTGATAGAATTCACTAGTATAACCGTCTGGGCCTGGACTTTTATTTTTGGGGAGGTTTTTAATAGTTTTTTCTATTTCCTCCCTGCTGATTGGTCTGTTTAGGCTTTCTGCTTCTTCATGACTCAGTCTAGGAAGGTTGTATTGTTCTAGGAATTTATCCATTTCTTCTAGATTGTTGTATTTGGTGGCATATAATTTTTCATAGTATTCTACAATAATTCTTTGTATATCTATGATGTCTGTGGTGATCTCTCCTCTTTCATTTTGGATTTTATTTATTTGAGTCCTGTGCCTTTTTTCCTTGGTGAGTCTTGCCAAGGGTTTGTCAATTTTGTTGACCTTTTCAAAGAACCAGCTCCTTGTTTTATTGATTTTTTCTATAGTTTTTCTGTTCTCTATTTCATTTATTTCTGCTCTGATTTTTATTATCTCCTTTCTTCGGCTGGTTTTGGGTTGTCTTTTTTCTTCTTTTTCTAGTTCCTTAAGGTGTGAAGTTAAGTGGTTTACTTCGGCTCTCTCTTGTTTGTTCATATAGGCCTGAAGTGATATGAACTTTCCTCTTATTACTGCTTTTGCTGCATCCCAGAGATTCTGATATGTCGTATTTTCATTTTCATTTGTCTGTATGTATCTTTTGATCTCTGCGCTTATTTCTTCTTTGACCCATTCATTTTTTAGTAGTATGTTGTTTAGTTTCCACATTTTTGTGGGTTTTTCCCCCTCTTTTTTGCAGTTGAATTCTAGTTTCAAGGCTTTATGATCAGAAAATATGCTTGGTACAATTTCAATTTTTCTAAATTTGCTGATATTGTCTTTGTGGCCCAACATATGGTCAATTCTTGAGAATGTTCCATGTACACTAGAGAAAAATGTATACTCTGTCGCTTTGGGATGAAGTGTCCTGTAGATGTCTATCATATCCAGGTGTTCTAGTATTTCGTTCAAGGCCACTATATCTTTATTGATTCTCTGTTTGGATGACCGATCTAGAGCCGTCAGCGGAGTATTGAGGTCTCCAAGTATAATTGTATTTTTGTTAGTTTTTGTTTTAAGGTCAATAAGTAGCTGTCTTATATATTTTGGTGCTCCTTGGTTTGGTGCATATATATTAAGGATTGTTATGTCTTCTTGATTCAGTGTCCCCTTAATCATTATGAAGTGACCATTTTTGTCTCTGAGTACTTTTTCTGTCTTGTAGTCAGCATATCAGATATGAGTATAGCTACACCTGCTTTTTTTTGGGTGTTGTTTGCTTGGAGTATTGTTTTCCAGCCTTTCACTTTGAATTTGTTTTTATCCTTGTTGCTTAGATGTGTTTCTTGTAGGCAGCATATAGTTGGATTTTCTTTTTTAATCCATTCTGCTACTCTGTGTCTTTTTATTGGTAAGTTTAATCCATTTACATTTAGTGTAATTATTGACACTTGTGGGTTCCCTACTGCCATTTTATAAATTGCCTTCTGTTAGTTTTGTATCTAGTTTGATTCTTCTCTTTTGTTTTTCTATCATTTGTTTCTGTTTGTTTGTGTTCCATACTTCTTTCCTCTGTTGCTACCTTTTTTAAGTCATGTGTTTTTGTGGTGGTTTTTTCTAGGGTGGTTACCATTAAGTAATGAAAAGGGTACCTACCATATTCATTGTAGTACCCTATCTTATAAGTATTTCTGCACTTCATCGTCCTTTGCTACTGTTAATCTCCATTCTCTCCCCCCCTTTTTTTTTCCTTTGTTGTCACAGTTTAAGTTTGGTTTTATTGTGTTCTTGGTGGAGCTGTTACTTGTGGTGTTGTTTTCTTTTGTTCTTTGAATCTGGTTGGAAAACCCCCTTTAGTATTTCCTGGAGTGGGGGCTTTCTCGTGATAAATTCTCTCATTTTTTCTGTATTTGTGAATGTTTTTATATCTCCTTCATACTTGAAGGATAGCTTTGATGGGTATAGTATTCTTGGCTGAAAGTTCCTCTCTTTCAGGGCTTTAAATATTGGGGTCCACTCTCTTCTAGCTTGTAGAGTTTCTGCTGAGAAATCTGATGATAATCTAATAGGCCTTCCTTTATATGTTGTACTCTTCTTTTCCCTGGCTGCCTTGAGAATTTTTTCTTTGTCATTGGTTTGTGTCATCTTTATTATGATGTGCCTTGGAGTGGGTTTGTTGGGGTTAAGAAAACTCGGTGTTCTGTTTGCTTCTTGAATTTGAGGCTTTAGTTCTTTCCACAGGCTTGGGAAGTTCTCGTCTATTATTTGTTTGAGTATATTCTCCATTCCATTTTCTTTCTCTTCTCCCTCTGATATACCTATTATTCTTATGTTATTCTTTCTGATGAAGTCAGATAATTCCTGTAGGGCTTTCTCGTTTTTTATTATTTTTGAGTCTCTTTCTTCTTCTCTCTGTTGTGCCTCAAGTTGTTTGTCTTCTATTTCACTAATCCTATCTTCAATCTGGGTTGTTCTGCTAGCTAAGCTTGTTACCTCGTTTTTCAGCTCGTGAATTGAGTTTTTCATTTCTGTTTGATTTGTTTTTATAGTTTCAATTTCCTTGGTAATATATTCTTTGTGTTCATTGAGTTGTTTTCTGATCTCCCTATATTGCCTTTCCATGTTTTCTTGTATATCTCTGAGTATTTTTAAGATTTCTATTTTAAATTCTCTGTCATTTAGCTCCAAGCCTTCCAATATGTTAAGTCTTTTCTCCATAGATTTTTCCACATCTATTTGTGTTACCTCTCTTTCTTTTGTATCCATAATATTCGATTTCCTCTTTCTTATTGGCATCTGAGGGTGGTCTTGTTGATAGCACTAATTAGAATTAATAAAGAGTAAAAAGTAAAAAACAAAAAAACAAAAAAACAAAAACAAAAACAAAACAAAACAAAAAAACAAAGGGTAAAACACCCCACAAAAAAAAGCAGTAATAATTTATTATTTCCCCCTTTTTTTTTCTTTGTTCTCCTTCCCTCCTCTCCCCTCCTCAGGGAAATATCGTGCCTATAATGGAGGGCCTGGTTTGCGGTGAAGAGTTCAAGGGGGCAAAAAATAAAAAAATAAATAAATAAAAAAAATAAAAAAATAAAAAAATATAAAAAAATAAAAAAATAAAAAAAAATAAAGGAAGAAAATCTTAGACAAGCATAAGTTGATCTGCCTGCGGGTGACGGTCAACCAAGAGATATAATGAGAGGGACAAGAGGGAACCAGAAAAAAGGACAGAAAAAGGAATAATCAAGAAGAAAAAATAAAAATAATAAGTAAAAATACGTTGTATTAAGTGGAGCAAAGACCAACTACAATGAAAACCTTGGGTTGGGAGGACCCAAAATGCCACAAAAACAAACCAACCAGAAAAAAACAAAAACAAAACCGAAAAAGAAAAACAAAGCCAAAAAAAACCTTGAGTCCCAAATTAACTAATTTGTTCGTAATTGAGGATTAAATGGGAGGAAAGTAAAACGAGAAACGAAAAAACGAATAGAAAGGAAAAAATAAGAAAAAGAGAAAAACGAAGGAAGAAATAAAAAAGGAAGAGAAAAAAACAAAATAAGGCAAAAAAAAAAACAAAAGAGGAGAGAGTGAGAATTAAGTGTCCTGTAGTATAACCCCAAAGAGGGTGAGGATGAAGAAGAGAAATAAAACACTTATGGGTAGTGTAGTTCAAGGAAAGGGAAGCATAAGATGGGCAGAGAATAGAAGGACTGAGGTGGAGGAAATAAAGGCAATAAGATAGAAGGAACAAACAACAACAACAAAAAAACAAAAACAAAAAAAAAACAAACAAACAGTGGAACAAGCTGCAAAGTCTGTGGATTTTTCCTGATTTTGAGATGTCAACCTCTTCCTCCTTCTCCTCTCTCCCTCTTCCCGGTCGGCGACTCTGCACCCCAGGCCCTGCCCCTGCACCACACCCAGACAGGGACTTTCAGTTGATGGGGTTCTACGGCAATGTCACACAATTGGCTTTAGTCTTGTTGGTAGTCAAGGCCTGCCGGCGTCTGCAGGGTCTAACGACGAGAGAGTTCGCCTTCGTGGATTCTCTCTCCCAGTCCCCCCCTCCCAAACCAGCAGCCTGGCGATCCAGCCACAAGGCTGTCACTGCTTCTGCCTGGGGAGTAAGAGGCTCAAAGAGCTGGGAAATCCCCACTCTATCCCCACTCAGTGCAAGGCTCTGGGAAGGGCTCTGACAGTCAGGGCCTCCAGTGTAATCAGGCGGGGGTGGGAGTCAATTGTTGTCAAGGTGATTGTTCAGCGCCTAGTATTCCGTTGGACCTCTCAACCCAGGCTTTCCACACTTTGTAGCCTGTTTTGGCCGGTAAAAAGAGGCACTAGTCTCTGCTTGCGACTAGTGTGGTATAGATCTTATTATCTGCCAAGTCCTTCTTGTTAGCGTTTATCCCTGAATATGGAGGTTCTATCAATCAGAAGTTGCCCCCGCCCCTTTAACGAGAGGCACCAAAAAATATCACGCCTCTTGTCTTGGGTCGGTGAACTGAGAGAGATCTTATCAATTAGAACCGAGGGTGCGCAGATTTCACGGGTTAAGTTAATTTTAGTAATTGGGTCGCAGCTGTGCTCCCGAAGGTATTTCAGGCTGCCTGCGCGCGCCCCTCCCCCAACGCTTGATTGTTAGCTTGAATGGCTGGGTGAGGTGCCCCGCCCGCGGAGAGAATCTCCCAAGTAGGGAATACCGCCCTGGGGCCTCTCCCGCTCCCCATGCGCGGGCCGCTGGGAACGTTACCGGTGCTCGGTCTGCAATGCTCGGTCTGCAACCAGACCGGGAGCGCGCCAGTGGCTGCTTGCCACTCGCTCTGCAACCGACCCGGGCGCTGCTCGCGGCAGCTGGTGGCGGCGGCTGGCGGCGGCGGCTGGCGGCGGCGGCGGTGGCGGCGGCGGCCAGCGGCGGCTTCCAAGTGCGGGATGACTTACCACAGGCGCACTTTCTCGCGGCTTGAATGAACGTCCCTGCGGTAGCTTCCTCCACACCCTCGTCTCTCAGATTCGAGTGATAACAGTCCTTTTGCTTTCAGTTTGCTCCGAAGATAAATTTTCCTGTTTGTAGTTGATAAATTTGTTGTGATTTTGGGGAGATCTGTCGGACGCGCTGCTCACGGCGCCATTTCCGTGACGTCACTCGAAATTATGGTTTTTTTACTCAAAGTGATACACCACCCGAGTTATGCTTGTTTTTTTTGGCGAATTTTGACACACCAAGCTCAAAAGATTGCCCATCTCTGCTTGAGGATATTCTATGTATAAAATCATGTCATCAGAAAATAATCCTAGTTTTACCACTTCTTTTCCAATTTGGATGCCTTTTATTTCTTCTTCTTGTCTGATTGTTGTGGCTAGGACTTCCAGAACTATGTTGAATAAGAGTGGTGAAAGGGGGAATCCCTGCCTTGTTCCTGATTTTAAAGGATTGCTTTTAACTTTTTGCCCATTGAATTTGATGATGGCCGTGGGTTTGTCATAGATGGCCTTTATAAGAGTATGTTCCCTGTATTCACACTTTGCTGAGAGTTTTAATCATAAATGGGTGCTGGATTTTATAAAATGCTTTTTTGCATCTATTGATATAATCATGTGATTTTTATCCTTCTTTTTGTTTATATAATGAACCACATTTATTGATTTGTGAATATTGTACCGGCCTTGCATTCCTGGAATAAATCCCACTTGATCATAATGTATGATCTATCTGATGTATTTGCAGATCCTGTTTGCTTAATTTGTTGAGAATTTTAGCATGTATGTTCATCACGGATATTGGCCTATAGTTTTCTTTCTTTGTAGTGTCTTTATCCAGTTTTAATATGAGGATAATGCTTACCTTATAAAATGTGCTTGGAAGTCTTTCCTCCACTTGAATTTTTTGGAATAGCTTGAGCCGGATGCATGTTAGTTCTTTGAAAGCTCAGTAAAATTCACCTGTAAAGCCATCTGGTCCAAAACTTTTGTTTGTTGGAAGTTTTGATAACTCTATTTCATTTGTTGTAATCGGTCTGTTTAGGTTTTCTGATTCTTCCAGATTGAATTTTGGAAGATGATATGTTTCTAGGAATTTATCCACTTCACCTAGGTTTTCCAATTTGTTGCCATATGGATCTTCATAGTATTTTCTTGCAGTACTTTGTATTTCTGTGCTGTCAGTTGTTACTTCTCCACTTTCATTTCTAATTTTCTTTATTTGGGTACTCTTTTTTTCTTGATTAATCTGGTTAAAGGTTTGTCAATTTTGTTTACCTTTTCAAAGAACCAGCTCTTGGTTTCATTGATCTTTTGTATTGTTTTTTTATCCTTTATGTCAGTGGTCCCAACTTTTTTGGGGCCACAGACTGGTTTAATGTCAGAAAATATTTTCATGGACCGGCCTTTAGGGTGGGATGGATAAATGTATCATGTGACCGAGACAAGCATCAAGAGTGAGTCTTAGATGGATGTAACAGAGGGAATCTGGTCATTTTTTAAAAATAAAACATCGTTCAGACTTAAATATAAATAAAACATAAATAATGTAAGTTATTTATTCTTTCTCTGCGGACCAGTACCAAATGGCCCACGGACCATTACCGGTCTGTGGTCCCGGGGTTGGGGATCACTGCTCTATGTCATTTATTCCTGCTCTGATTTTTATTATGTTCCTGTTTCTACTTCTGCTGGGCTTTATTTACTGGGTTTTTTTTTTAGTTCTTTTAGGTGCAAGTTAGGTTGTTTATTTAAGCTTTTTCTTGCTTTATAATGTATGCTTGTAATGCTATGAACTTTCCTTTCAGGACCGCTTTAGCTGTTTTCCATAAATTTTGATTTGTTGTATGTACATTTTTATTTGTTTCCAGGAAATTTTTAATTTCTCTTTTTATCTCATTGTTAACTCATTTGTTATTTAAAAATATTCTATTTAGCCTCCAAGTGTTAGAATGTTTTTCAGTTTTTCTATTGTAATTGATTTCTAGTTATATGCCATTGTGATCAGAGAAGATGCTTAATATAATTTCAATCTTCTTAATTTTATTTAGACTTCTTTTGTGTCCTAACATAAGGTCTGTCCTAGAGAATATACCACGAGCACTTAAAAACAATGTATATTCTGCTGCATTAGGGTGCATGGTTCTGAAGATATCAATTAAATCCAGTTGATCTAGTGTGTCATTTAAAGCTACTGTTTTTTTTTGTTGTTGTTAATTTTTCTGTCTAGGGCATTTATCCATTAATGTTAGTGAGGTATTAAAATTCTATTATAGTATTGCTTTCGATTTAACCCTTTATGTTCATCAAAATCTGCTTTATATATTTAGGTTCTCCTATATTAGGCACATAAATATTTATAATGATTATATCCTCCTGCTGAATTGCTTCCTTTGCCATTATGTAGTGACCTTCTTTATCCCTTACTATAGCCTTTGTTTTTGTTCTTTTTGCATTTTTCCGAAGCTGGAAACGGGGAGGCAGTGAGACAGACATGCACCCGACCGGGATCCACCCGGCATGCCCACCAGGGGGCGATGCTCTGCCCCTCTGGGGCATCGCTCTGTTGCATCCAGAGCCATCCTAGCGCCTGAGGCAGAGGCCACAGAGTCATCCTCAGCGCCCGGGCCATCTTTGCTCCAATGGAGCCTCAGCTGCGGGAGGGGAAGAGAGAGACAGAGAGGAAGGAGAGGGAGAGGGGTGGAGAAGCAGATGGGCGCTTCTCCTGTGTGCCCTGGCCAGGAATCGAACCCAGGACTCCTGCACGCCAGGCCAACACTCTACCACTGAGCCAACCGGCCAGGGCCAGCCTTTGTTTTAAAGGCTATTTTGTCAGTTATAAGTATTGGTATCTCAGCATTTTTAAATTTTTATTTGCATGAAATACTTTTCTTTATCTCTTCACTTTCAGTCTATGTGTAACTTTTGTTTTGAGGTTAATCTCTTGTAGACAGCATGTGTACAGGTCCTGTTTTCTTATCCATGCAGCTACCCTATGTCTTTTGATTGTAGAGTTTTGTTTGGTATCATTTTGAATATTTTTTGCCAATTTCTTCTAGCCTCAAGTGTTTATGTTGAGAAGTCAGATATCAACCTTATGGAGGTACCTCTAGGTAATTAACTGCTTTTCTCTTGCAGCTTTTAGTATTTTTTCATTGACTCTTAACTTTGGCATTTTAATTATGATCTGTCTTTGTATAGGCCTCCTTGGGTTCCTCTTTAAGGGAACTCTCTGTGCTTCTTGAACTTGTGTGACTTTTTCCTTCATCAATTTAGAAAAGTTTTCAGCTATGAATTCTTCAGTTTCTCTATTCCTTGTTTGTTCTCTTCTCCTTCAGGAACTGCTATGAGGCGGATGTTGTTTCTCTTCATATTGTCACAGAGGTCTCTTAGAGTTTTTCAGTCTTTTTGAGCCTCTTTTCTTTTTGCTGCTCTGCCTCTGTACTTTCATTTTCCTTATTCTATACCACTGATTCAGTCCTCTGCTTTGTTCATCCTGCTGTTGATTTCTTCTAGTGCATTTTTCATTTCTGATATTGTATTTGTCATTTTTGACTGGTTCTTTTTTATTATCTCAATGTCTATTTTGATGCTTGCTATCTCTTTGTTTATGTTCTCATTGTGACCATCCATTGTTGCTTTAAGATCTTTGAGCATCCTAAAAATCATTATTTTAAACTCTGCATCTAGTAGTTTGGTTACTTCCATTTCAGTTAGTTATTTTTGGGAGGATTTCTCTTGTTAATTTATTTGGGTCATATTTCTTTGTCTGCTCATTTTGTCTGTGTATTAGGTAGTGCTGTCTGACTCTTAAATTTGTTGTTGTGTCTCTATGAGGAAGATGGTCTAGATCAGGGGTCTCCAAACTTTTTACACAGGGGGCCAGTTCACTGTCCCTCAGACCATTGGAGGGCTGCCAAATACAGTGGTCCTCTCACTGACCACCAATGAAAGAGGTGCCCCTTCCAGAAGTGCAGTGGGGGCTAGATAAATGGCCTCAGGGGGCCGCATTGTGGCCCGCAGGCCATAGTTTGGGGACACCTGGTCTATATGGTACTGATCTCCATGCCACCTGATTTCCTTGCTCTAGATATGCGTCTTGATGGTAGTATTTATCCTCCTGTTTTATGTGAGCATGGAATACAATTGGTCCTCTCATGGGTGTGGTTACTCCTTCAGGCTGGCTGGGTCTAAGGGTCAACCTTGACCACGTATTAGACACTGCACAGTGTCTGTCCTGTTGTACATATTTAGTCTCCACCATGTCTGGTGCTGGCAAGACTCCTCCTTTAGGCATGCTGCTTGTGTAGTTAGCTAAAATCTAGGGTTGATTCAGTCAGCCACCCTCTACTGGTTGTGTTGGTTCTAAGTCTTCTTGTGTTGTCATCAGCCATTGTTTATAATGTGCTGTGGGCTTCCTGTCTGGAGCTACTTCTCTGTTTGATGTTTGTGTCTCTGTTTCCTGTGCCTGTGTAGTGTGGGAAAGGCCAACCTGTGTATAAAGATCAGCTTCTTCCTTCTTAGAGATGACAGCAGTTCTGTAAAAGCCCCAAGCTCTGTAAGATTTGTTTCCACTTTTTAGCTGTTCCACCTCCTCTTGCAGCTGCCTGGTCTTCCTACAGAGTCTTCTGAAGAAAGACTCAGACTGGGCTCAGACTGGCCTCACCCAACCAAGCCTTCTACAGCTTGCAAGCTTGGTGTGTTAGGGCAGCTGAGGTTGAGAATACAATGTTTGTGGGCCCCTCTACTTCAGGGTTTTTTTGGTCAGGAGCTCAGTATGAAGAATATGGCCCCAATGCCGGAGCCCATCCTTCAACCACTGCTAGATACTCAAATTTTATTTCTCTCCAGCAAGGTGAACAGCAGGTTCAGTTTCAGGGGGGCCAACACTACCCTCTGCAGAGGTTGTTTCAGCTGGTGATACACTGGTCTCAGGAAAACTGAGGAAGTCCTCTCCTGAGACTGACTGTGCCACCCCAGAAAGTGGCTAAGCTCCTTGACCAGATCCAACAATAGGCTTGTGGCAACCCACAGTTTAAATGTCCATGCTTCAACCTTCTCTCTACCTTCCCCATGTGGAACCCTACCCCAGCAGGCAAGGATATCTAGCACCTGGGCTGGCTAACTGTGATGTTCCACCCCGTCCAATGCACACTAGCTGCTGTGCTGGTGCTGATCACAGAAAGTGGAACTTGCCTCAGCTGGGCCAGGTGCGAGGAAACTTTACTTAGGATACTCCACTAGCAAGGCTGTTAGGTCCTGAACTTATGCTCTCTGCAGCTGGCTACTGGATGTGCCAGCCATGGGCTACCCTGGAGGGAACCTGGAGCAGACCAGTGATAGATAGTGCCCGTGACTGGGCTTTAGCAACCTTCTTGGAGCTACAAACAATCCAGAGTTTGTGGCTTCCTTTGGTGAGCTCCAGTGCACCTGGAAATACCAAGCCACATCCCTGGGCTGATAGTAACCCACTTTGGGACTGGGGGAAGGTCCATGAAAGGTCAAAGTTCCCTGAACTCTGCCTCTTGCAGCCTCTGTCTGGTGGTAGCTTTTTGGGCTTGGCCACCAAAAGAAATTTCTGGTAGAATCTATAGCCTGGAGAAATTCAAGGATTAGGAAGGGTGGTGTGTTTGGCTTGGCCTAACGTGTCAGTCTGTCCAGATTTTTTTCACAGACCTCAGTAGGATGTGGCCTCTGAGACCCAGAGATATGTTCTGTCCACAGTTAGACAGTTTGTACTGAGTTTACCATGACGTGGAAGCACCAGTTGTAGACTCAGGAGTGTCAGAGGGGTTAGGGGGAAGCTCGGTCTCAACACCAGAAAACCAAGTCACTGATAAGCCCCCTGTTTCCTGGCTGACTTCTCAGAATGGCCCAGTCTCCATGGGGTGGGGCAAGAGGAATTCCAAATGGTTGGGCAATTGTTTTTCCCTAGGTTGATGCTGGAGGGAGAGAACTGCTCCACCCAAGAAAGATGGTGACTGCAATACTGGAGAATGATTCAGCACAGGGGTTCTGGTGGCCGTCCCCCACAGTGTCTTTCCCTGGGCCTCCAACTTTACACTCTCCTCCCACAACTCCAGTCCTCTCAGTCCTCCCCTGCTGGATCCTTGAACAAGATTCTCTGTGCTGGCCCTTTAAGATGAAACCTGTGTCTCTGAGAGCTCCTGTCTTTCTTTCACAGACAGAAACCTCGGTTCTTTTCACCACCAAATGCTGTATGGGTGCCTCTTCTTGGCTCTGGGGCTCTAGGCTGGGATGCCCAGCCTGGGGCTTATGTCCTTCCCCTCTCAGGGTGAACCTCCTTGCAGTGAGAGTCTCTCCAGACCCTCTGCTTCTGCTCACTCCTGGAAGTGGGACAACCCTTTCCAAATCTCTGAACATCCTCCCAGTCTCTGTGTGGCATTTTCTGTGATCCTTGGTTATAGACTCCTCTTCATTTAGTCTCAAGTTGGTTTTTCCAGATGATTATTCTTAAATTAAGTTTGTGGGGCAGCTGTGTTAGGCTTGCTTGTGACTTTACAAGCTGCAAGCACTTTGCTGATTAGTGTGTGAGCACATGGCAGAGCCACATGTTCATAGCCTATATAAAGTTACGGTGCTTGCACTTAGTAGAGATGGGGGATTGTGGATGTGCAAATCACCTGCCTGCCACTATGAGGGGCCATTATGCTGTTTGTCTAAGAGGCAGTTTCCCCTGCCTGAGTGCTTGTCTGCTGTTGTGAGACTTACTTAAATGGAAAGTCCAACACTTCTGGCTCTACAGTTTCTCTACCACTGCCTTAATCCAGTGTGAACCTGCCTGGCCTCGGCCACCAACATTACACTCAAAATCAAAGGGGAAGGTGTAGGGGGTTCCATGAAATCC
This sequence comes from Saccopteryx leptura, assembly GCF_036850995.1. Lineage (NCBI taxonomy): Eukaryota > Metazoa > Chordata > Mammalia > Chiroptera > Emballonuridae > Saccopteryx > Saccopteryx leptura. The sequence goes on along the minus strand of NC_089503.1, from coordinate 322,132,264 downwards.
ACTGGTGAAAAATTAAGGAGGCAGGAGAAAGCAAAGTGGGAAATCTTTGAGACTGAATAAAAAGTAAAATGGAGAGACACAGTTATTTTACATTGTGGGTAAAGGATAGTTAACAGTTAAACATTTACAGCAGGTAGAGATGGTACACAGGGTACAAAATAACAACGAGGGATTCTGTGGTCTCCTGCTCTGGTGAGGTGGGTGTAAGGGTGGGGTATGATGAGGATCTAAAGAAAGGAAAGTATTCTGACATTCCAAGGACATATTTTTTTAGATGCAAACAGACAATAGGCAGACTCACTTAAGGTAAAGCTTGATCTTTGTCAAGGAAGCTACAGGCCTAGAATGTGACTACTCACCATTACTTACTTATAGTTACAAGTTTTCATTTCAGACCATCTTATGTGGTTACTTTCGGTCTCTAAGTTTGTAAGGCCTTCCATGAGTTTGTAAGGTGTTGGGCAGATAAAATGTATTATGCTCACTTTGTTAAAGATGACACGAGGAGGCCATCGCCCAGGTGATATTAATGTGTGTTGGGGTGGGCTAAAGGCAGGCAGAATCCTTGTAGTCTGGGGCTTGGTTTTGGGATTAAGCCTTTCCTACCCTTTTTGATGTAGGGCGGTACAATCCAATCATGCCTCAGAGAAGTGACTTTGTATTAGAGACTTCCCTATTTTGTATGTTGGATTAACAGTTTGGATTTCTACACTATAAAATGAGGACAGAACGAGAGTTTTGCTCTTGGTTCCTGAGATTATTATTAGAAGAGAGAGCAGAGGAGAGCAGAGAAAGGCCACGTGGAGGAGGCCAGGAGAAGCAGCCAAGATGATGGAGTGCTGAGTGAGATGCCAGTTTGTGTAGAGTTTGTATCTGGGATAAGGAAGGAGATGGGGAACTGAGGAGAATAAATCTGGTGAGCTAGAAACCTTTGATTCTAGGAAACTCGGATAAGTCAGTGGCTTTGTGAGCACTGAATGTGACTGGGTTTTCGAGCCCAGTGTGTATTTTTACTTGCCCGCCGGGTGCAAGCTAGAATTAAAGACTATGGCCCATCAGTTTTTGGCTCTGCTGTTTCTTTACCGACTGTCCGAATCCAATGCGAACCTGCATGGGCCGGGCAGCTCTGATGGTGGCCCTGGCCCTGCCTCCTGGCTTTACATAAGGCCTTCCATGCAGGCATTCTATGAGCTTGTTCAGTATGTGGCCCCCTTTTCATCTACAGATGTTTAATAATGAAGAACAACCATCCCTTCCACTTCATCTTTTCACCAAAATATGTTCAATGGTTGGGTTTGTTTCCTTGTTTTTATTAATGTATTAGTGTAACCTCCAGAGACTGAGCCTCTATCTCCTGTGTCTAGTGTAGTATCTATCTCATAGTAAAAGGTCAATTTAGATTTTTTTTTGAATAAAAGGATGATTGGATGGCTATCTAATTGCCTGCTTACCTGAGTGCCTGAAGTTTTTTTCTTATGTCTTGGGATCTTGGTGTTTGAAATTATGAGTTTATTGTCTAAAATTAACAATGAAAACTAAGAAATTCTTCATCTATAATAGCGATACTCAAACTTTAGCATACATAACAGTTATCTGGAGTGACTGTTAATTCATTTCTCTGCTCAGTTTCTCATATAATGATTCAATGTGTCTAAGTTGAAATCTAACAATCTGTATTTTAAAAGACTCAGTTGATACAAGTGTAGACTGTGTTTTGTTTTAAGAAATAGTTTCATGTAGTATATAGGTCTGAGCTGTATAGACTCTGTTTGAAATTCTTGAGAAAATCTAAGATAATGCAGTCAACTTCTCACTACATGCATCTAAGAGTACTAGGTTGATCTTTGACCTTTAGCAGAAATCTTGGAAATCAATATGTATTGCTATAAACATAGAATGTCAGAAGGTTCAACAATTGCTCTCCTTGATACTTATTCAAAAGCGTTCAAAACATGTTCACAAGAATCCTATATATAAATATGTACAGAAGCTTTATTCATAATTGGAAATCTTGGAGGCAACCAAGATATCCTTCAGTAGGTAAATTGATAAACTAATGTGGTACATCCATTCAACAGAAAATTATTTAGCACTAAAATAGAAATGAGTTATCAAGTCATTAAGAGACATAGGGAAACTTTAAATGCATATTGCTAAGTGAGAGAAACCTATCTGAAAAAGCTAAATGCTGTAATTTGAACTATTTGACATTTTGGAAAAGTCAAACCATAAAGACAGTAAAAAGATCAGTGATTGCTAAGTGTTCTGGAGAAGGAAGGAGTGCAGGGGATAATTTAGGATAGTAAAACTATCCTGGTGATAATAAAATGGTAAACACATGTCATTAAACATTTGTGCAAACCACTAGGGTGTACAACACAGAATGAACCCTAAAGAACAATGCACATTACTTAATAATAATGAATCAATAATAGCTTTTTTGTTTTAACCAACATTCCACATTAATGCAAGATGTTAATAATAACATGGGAGAATGGGGAAAAGGCTAGTGAGAGGGTTTATATAAACTCTATGACCTTTCCACTCAGTTTTACTGTAAATTACAAAGTGCTCTGGAACTAGTCTATTAATTAATGAAATAAAAAATATTAGTAACCTTAGACCCACTTTATCCATTTTAAAGAAAAATAAATCAAAACACTTTAAAATATAAAATATCAGTGTTACTAAACACCCTTATTGTTATTAAAATTTAATAAAAAAATAAATACTATGGAAACCTTTCCAAACCACAAAAATTATTCCTAGAACTTCTTGAAAACTACAGTTAATAAAAAATTTTAGAAAATTTGGAAACATTCACACATGCACATAAACTAATTACAAGAACATTGAAGAGTTACACATTTGGGGCATTTTTCTTTAACTTTATTCAAGAAATATATTTGGAAATAATTATTAAATATACACAGAAATCATTGGTATAGTTTGAAAATATTAAATAATTAATCATGCTTAATCAGTGTTAGAAATTTAAAACTCACCAGGCCTCCAAGGACATTATTAATATGTGATAATTTGTTATTTTTATTCATCATTTTAAAAACATGCATATTTGACAGAAAGTGCATTTTTAGGGAATGACTACTCTTAGTTAAGTTTAATTTATAATAAAAAGTTTATTCTCCTTGTTCTAAGCCTGAGGTTTTCAAACGGTAAGTCATGGCACACTGCTGAGCCTCTAAGAATTTTTTTTTCTGAAGTGAGAAGCAAGGAAGCAGAGACACAGACTCCTGCATGGGCCAGACCAGGATCCACACAGCATGCCACTACTGGGCGATGCTCTGCCCATCTGGGGCATTGTTCTATTGCAACTGAAGCCATTTTAACACGTGAGGCAGAGGCCATGGAGCCGTCCTCAGTGCCTGGGCCAACTTTGCTCCAATGGAGCCTTGGCTGTGGGAAGAGAAGAGAGAGATAGAAAGGAAGGAGAGGCGGAAGGGTAGAGAAGCAGATGGGTGCTTCTCCTGTGTTCCCAGGCTGGGAATTGAACCCAGGACTTACACACGCCGGGCCGATGCTCTACCACCGAGCCAACCGGCCAGGGCCTAGTCGCCAAGAATTTTTAAAATACCCAATACATGACTAGTCAGGGAAACTGACCTCTTTTTCCTTAGATTGTCAAATTAAAAAAAAAAAAAAGACATCAGCCAACACAGCAATACCAATCTGCTGTGAATGAATCAAATTATATCTATTTTTTTTTGTTAGATGGGCAAAAAATATATTTTTTTGGCATGCTACAAAATTTTAGTAGTTATTTTATATGTGCCATGAGATTAAAAATATTAAAAATAATTTTGATTTCTCTAGGAAAACCAAGTATTACCTTACTGTAACATAGAAGTCTCACTGTATATAATATACAGAGATAATGCCTTTAACCATGACTTTTAAATATTTTCTTTTATTCTCTATTCTGTTTTATTAAAAATAAATTCTTTAGAATGTAAGTTTTTATTTTTATTACAGTTCTTTGAAATTCAAGGTTTTTATTTTCCCTAGCTTCTACCTTTGATTTCTGGGTTCAGGCAGGTTCCACCAACTGTAGTATTTTAGTGGTGTGAATGTTGACCTGAGGTTCATTGCAGTGGAGTTTTATTTCTTTACAGACTTATATGAAGTACAGTTGTAATGCCTTTAGAACAGAAAATAAACAGTGTTTCTCTAGTTCAGTGCTTTTACTGTTTGAAACTATAGCTCAGCTGCCTTTAAACTCATTAACTTTCTATGCTTCTTCAATGAAATGGTGTTTTATATAACACCTGAACAAAAGTGAATTATTTTATTTTAGGAGATGAAGAGAAATAGTTATGCCCTATTAAACTTTTAATATAAACCAACTGCTCCTTGAAATAGTCAATGATTATAGGAAATACCTATAGGGAGCTTCCAACTCAATAATTCTTAGACAACTAAGTTTTTAAAAAAGATGTAATTAAAAGCAAATTTAGTTCTTGGTTTCACTGCTTGGTGTGTGCTAAGAGTTAGCAGATCAGAGTAGGAATGCAGAAAAATATTATGTCTGGTATAAGACATCCATACTGTGTTTTCATTGTAATAATCTCAGCAATTGAGAAGCTACACCTTTATTGAAATTCAATACAAAACTGATCTACCCAACAGCTAAACTTTATGATAGATGTTTGTTAAAATGATATGAAATTTGTGTGACAGTGTTTTAATTGGCTTCTTATTTTTAAGAAATAAGCTTCTCATATAAATTTTTTAAATGTCAGTAATTCCCTGGGGCCACATATTTAAAGATTAGGTCTCTTTTTTTTTATTGTTTTGCCAAAATATTTTATAATTCCCACTGCCTTAGCCACATTTAGATATGTTTATAAATTTAATTGAACTTTCAAACTTCTTTTTTTTCTTTTTAATATACTATTTATAGTCTTGTTCTTTTCAAATACTCATATCTCATCTTTGTTTTACCCATGACAAAGTTTTGTAGGGTTAAAGTGAAATTTTTACTTTAATTTTTATTTTAATGAGTCAGGTGGATTTGGAAATACCATATATAATTATGTAGTTTTTGTAATGCCAAATCTGTAAGGCCCATTTACATACAAACATACTTCCCACCCCTATTTCTGGAAGTTGTGCTGAGTAATCTCTATATCCAAATATATTTTGTCCGACTAGAATCTGTTATCTGACATCAGATGTTGGAATCTTGCCAAAAACAACCTTTTTAATCAAATTTGGGGCATAAAATACCTATCCATATTTATTTTATTTCTAATTTCCCTAGAATTAGAACTTTGAATTGATAGATATTTACCTCACTTTTTTAGCTTTATTTGAATATTGATAAGATCAACAGGATATAAGAAGAATCACTGGGTTATTTTTTAAGAAAGTTCTTTAATGAAAGATGAATATTTTCATGCTCATTTTCTTTGTATCTGTTTGAAACATGGAGTTGATAACTGAAGCTGCAAAAGAGATCACATAAATATGAGATGAGCTTCACAATAGAACAAAGCAGTTAAAGAAATAAATGTGACAGAACAATACTGGGACATTGGTGACATATTGGACATTCCATAATAGCTATGGACGCCCTACTTCGGAATTCTTATTACATGAGAAAAATACAAACCTTCATCTTTTAATATGACAAATATTTTTTCTATGAAACAAATATAATTCCCAAATTATACAGTATTATTTAAATTTGAGAAATCTTACCTAGTCATTTATATTATTTTTTAAATACCCAGCACATACTTTTTTTTTCTTTTTTTTTTTTTTTTACAGAGACAGAGAGAGGAATAGATAGGGACAGACAAATAGGAACGGAGAGAGATGAGAAGCATCAATAATTAGTTTTTCGTTGCAACACCTTAGTTGTTCATTGATTGCTTTCTTATATGTGCCTTGACCATGGGGCTACAGCAGACCGAGTAACCCCTTGCTCGAGCCAGCGACATTGGGTCCAAGCTGGTGAACCTTGCTCAAACCAGATGAGCCCGCTCAAGTTGGCAACCTAGAGTCTTGAACCTAGGTCCTCTGCATCCCAGTCTGACGCTCTATCCACTATGCCACCACCTGATCAGGCAACCAGCACATACTTGACTATAGGCAGTTAATCAGTAAACCTGGAGATTGCTGATACATTTGGAGATAAGAATTATATTAAGGTTATTTTTAATATTTGAAGATTCATATTTTCCAGTAGGATCAAGACAGAGCTATAAAGCTTTTTCCAGCACTGCAGTACATATTGGAAAACAGAAAATTCTCAAGAAACAAAGTGGCTCAAATCTTGCAGAGTGTATATATTCAAGGAATTTGTATTTGCATAAATCATATTTAACTTTTCAACCCTATAAATTATAAATTTTAAAACCCTGAAAATTGCTTCAAAATCAAACCACTTTAGTTCATAATCTCAAAGGAGTACATGTTTTATTTAGCATCAAAACTAGTATAAAATGTTGAGAAGGCCCCTTATGCCCAGGATCTTTTTGTCTTATCTTTGGTACAACTTAAAAATTAGCATAATTAAAACTGGTAAAATATAAATTTGATAGCATACTGAAACTCCGTTTCTTGGGGAAAATGACAAATGACTTCTATATACATTGTGGGGAGAAGAGGTGGTGGTAATGATGCTGGTGATAAAGAATCTACAAAACTTAGAGATAGAAATTCTCCAATGAAATATTAAAAATTTCACTAATTCATTAACAAAATCATAGTCTTTACTGCTTTGTTAGCTTTTGCTGTTGATAAAAAGTGTAACTATGTAACAAGATGAAATGTTACTCTATAATTTTAGAGTGTGAAAATGAAGTTTGGAGATAACTTGAGACATGATATAATGATGTCAGCTATGATTGACTGATTATTCCGATTCTCTACACATTTCTATATGTATACCTCATAAAACATAAATTTTCAAATTTCCCTATCAAAGGGCAGAGTTTATTATACCTTCACACCTTGAATCTGAAATAGCCAGATGATTTATGTTGACAATACATAGCAGAATTGTCAGTATGGCATTTCTAAACCCAGAACTCAAGGTGTTAGCATAAGTAGCTAGAAACTGATGGGAAAAAGGAAGCAAAGGGAATCAGACATTAAACATCCTGCTTGCCTCACTGGGAGATTACAGCTTCTGACACCCCAGGGGATTGCAGCCTGGTCCCACTAAGGGAATTAACACTCCTCACTCCCCACTGTAGGGAGGAAGAGCCAGGGTTTCAACTGATCAATCACCAGACTATGGAAGAAAAGAATAAAACCAGCAGAAAAGATTCCTCTGCTGGGCAAATGCACAACAGAAGTCAAGATGGTGACTGGACTGTCAGTCTAGTCTACAAGGAGAATTTGATTGGTTAGGGGGAAGAACCAACACCACGCCTGGGAAAGATTAACAAAGTAATTGGTTGGGTAGTTTAAAAAAACACTTTGCCTGAGATAATACAATCTAACACAAACAAAGAAACTCTTCTTTTCCTGCTTCAGTCGCAAGTTTTCTAAGAAGCCATGAGTTCCTAAAAGTCACACATGCCAGCTGGCTGGCTGGCAGCCATAGGCCTCTATGTCTGAACACAGCACCAACCAGAGCACAACTGGGAACACAGATTAAGTGAGCTGACAAGCACTAATTGAACTGAAACTTGACACAGAATATCTGGACACTAATCATTGTATTGGGCCTGATGAAGTCTAAGGTGGACTTTTTCCAAGGTGGGAGTGAGGGAGATGAGACATTGGTAACCTGTGGGCAGCCTTGTATTTCAACTTCACTAAACCTTACCAAGGCACAGTCTTCCCTACATGAGTTTTGTGCGATCCCTTCCCTGCGACTCTGTAAAAGAACACATTTCTACCAACAACAAAAGGATTTTACAAATTCTTTCCCAGACTTTTGACTTAGCCATGAGAGCAAGCCAGCACTATCCTGCTGGTAATTAAATAGCAAAATAAATACTGTTGAATACATGGAAGAGGACTGAGGTAACTGAGACAAGAACCATTCAACTTCAGATACAAAGCCAACAAGCTTCACTATCAACTACTTAAGTGATATCAGCAGATAAAAGAAAAACTCCTCTCCAGTCTATTTTATAACTTCTTATACATTGAATTATTGCTTTAAATGTACTAGGTTTTGAGGTACTTTTTTACTCAACAATATTTTGGCAATAAATACCTAATACAACAGCTTAAAATACTTACATTATTCTGAGATACATGTAAATTATAAAAAAATAATTGAGTTATAAGTTGAAATATTAATACTTTAACATAAAAAGTAAATAGTGAGTTTGACAAAAAATATGGGTTCAATTACAAATTTTATTAATTACTCTCTTTGTAAAAGTGAAAAATAAATTTTTGTGTGTATTATGTTATTCATCTAGAAACTGGGCCTCATGATATTTACCAACATAATATTATGTTGTTTGCAAAGAAACCTATCCATTAAAAACAAAGCAAAAGAACACAATATGAATCTTTTCCAATGCTTTTGTGATTGACCCACATCAAGATTCTATGAGCAAACAAGTTAGGTATCTAACACTCTGACTAAATATGTTACAAAAATAGAATTTTGATATTATTTAAATGTTATCATCATTATTAATAAATGCAAGTAAAAGTTCTCAAATTCAGAATATGGAAATTATTTTAATAATACTGTAAATAAGAAAATATTTGAATACTGGACTCACATATTTTGTTATTTAAATTTAACACAAGAACCTATGTCCATAGGTCACATAGATAGAATATTTTTAAATATAAATAAAATGTATTCAAAGTTTTAAATGAAACATTAATACAAAAAATATCTGGTAACCTTTTGAAAAATATTAAATTTCACTTGTACAAATAATATTGTAAGTAAAATCTCACTGATTAATACAAATTACATTAAAAATCCCTTTTAAAATAATATTAAGAAAGCTTTTATATTAAAAGAAATTTTTCTAAAGTAATTATTACTTTAGAATATATGAAAGGTAATAAATATATTATGTATAATTATTATATAGCATGACCAGGTATGATTTATTTAACAAATGTAAGATTGTTTAAATATTCAAAATCAATCAATTTAATCAACCATATCAATAGACCAATGAACATCACTCACATATTCTTATCAACTGAGTAAAAGTCATAGACTTAGGATCTATGACCTATTATCTATTAGTAGTAAGTTAATTCAACAAAGTCACAGGTTACAATATAGACACTCAAAAATCAATTGTGTTTTTTTTTTCTTTTCTTTTTGACAGAGACAGAGAGAGAGTTAGATAGGGATAGACAGACAGGAAAGAAAAGAGATGAGAAGCATCCATTCTTCGTTGCAGCACCTTGTTCAGTGATTGCTTTCTCATATGTGCCCTGACTGGGGAGCTATAGCAGAGTAAATGACCCCTTGCTCAAGCCAGCAACCTTGGGCTTCAAGCCAGCAACCTTTGGGCTCAAGTCAGCAACCATGGAGTTATGTCTATGATCCTACGCTCAAGCCAGTGACCTAGTGCTCAAGCTAATGAGCCTGTGCTCAAGCCTGATGAACCTGCACTCAAACTGGTAGCCTCGGGGTTTCGAACCTGGGTCCTCTGCGTCCCAGTCCTTCGCTCTATCCACTGCACCACTGCCTGGTCAGGCTTAATTGTGTTTTTATATGCTAGATATGAATGTTTGAAACCAAGAATTAAAATACAATATTATCTAAAATTGTTCTAAAGAAAATGGAATACTTACATAAAAATGTAGCAAAGCATGTACAAAATCTGTATGTAGAATAAAATATAAAAGTGCTGATAAGTAAATGAGAAAACATATTGTGTTCATGTTTTGAGGGATTTAATATAGTTAAGATGTCAATTCTCCCCAAATTCATCTTTAGGATTGGCACAATTCCTATTAAAATCTCAGCAAAATTATTCATATATCAACAAACATATTCTAAAATTTGTGTGGGAAATAAAAAATACCAAGATATATAGAACAATTGTTAAAAAGAATAGAGTGAAAAGAAACATGTTGCCTAATTTTAGGATTTACTACATATCTACAGTAATCAAGACAGTGTGATATTGAAAAGTTATATACAAGTAGATGAAAGGTAAAGTAGACAAGCCTGGCACAGACCCACACAAGTATGCACAATTGTATTTTGACAAATTTATAATGATAATTAAATGAAACACAAGTGATTGTCAACATACATGAAGCATGGAATCAACTAAACAATTTGTAAAAAAAAAATATTGATGCCCTAGCCAGTGGCTCAATGGATAGAGCATCAGCATGGCATATGGATGTCCCAGCTTTGATACCTGGTCAGGGCACACAGGAGTAGCAAACATCTGCCTCTACCCTCCTCCATCTCTCCTTTCTCTCGCTCTCCTCCTTCAGCCAGAGGCTTGATTGGTTTGAGGCTAGCACCCAGCACTGAGGTGATAAAAATAGTTTGGTGCTCCAGATGGGGCTGCCAGGTGGATCCCAGTCAAAGCACATGTGAGAGTCTGCCTCACTATCTCCCCTCCTCTAACAAAAAAAAAAAAAAAAAAGAAAAGAAAAAGAAAAGAAAATATTGATAAATTGTAATTCATCAAAATTTAAAATGCATGCATCATGAAAAACTCTGTTGAGAAGATGGAACATGCCAAAACTTGGAGAACATTTGCAAACCATACACTTGACACAGAATACATATCTGAAATATATGAAGAACTCTTAAAAATTAACAGTAAAAAATAATAATTTCAATTAGAAAATGGACAACAAATACAAGTAGATATTTCAGCAAAGAGGACTTATTGATAACAAGTAAGCATATCGAAATATGTTTCATAGTGTCAGTCAGTAAGAAAATAAAAATTATGTTAGAATAATTAATAAAATAATAAAAATACCAAATGTTGGTTAATTGAAAGGTATACTAAATTTCTCATAAATTGCTAATAAAAATGTACAATGGTACTACAGTTGGGAAAGCAGTTTGGAAATATTTTATAAAACTAAATTGCACTTACTAAATGACCTAATGGTAACAGCCTAGGCATTTATCTCAAGGAAACAAAACCTTAAAATAACTAAACATAGGATGTTCATGGAAGCTTTATTTATATTAGCCAAAAACTATAAATAGCTCTGTTGTTTATTAACTAGTAAATGGGTAAACAAACTATGGTGCATCATTATCATGAAGTATTACACATTGATAAAAAGAAACTATTGACACATGCAACAACTTCCATAAATTGCAAGGGATTTATACTAATAGAAATGCCAATCTCAAAAGCTATATAGTGTACATATAGTGTATATTACATTGTTAAACTGACAAGGATTGAGAACAGTTCAGCTGTTGTGACTGTTTAGGAAGAGTAGGTTTGGTGAACTATAAAGGATAGAGTAAAGGGTTTTTTTGCGGATGATGAAATAGTTCTCTTCCTTGTTGTAGTGGTAAAAAAAATCTAGATATGATATAGTTTCAGATAATTATCCATACATAGACACAAATGAGTGCATGTAAAAATGGAAGAAATATGAATAAAATCTGTAGCCTAATTATGTACCAATATCAACTTCCTGATTTTCTTTTGGTACTATAGTTATATGAGATGTCACTTCAGTAGAATACAGGACTGACAGTCTGTATTATTTTTGTAAATTCCTATGTTTATGGTTGTTTCAAAATTTGAAATGTGCAAAAAATTCCCTCCAGTCTTTTTTTTAGATTTTTAAAAAAATTTCATTAAGCCAGAGTTTGATACTTCATAATAGTTCATCACAAGTTGATGAAGTCACATTTAGTTCCTATGTATTTCTTTCAATGTTCCAGACACACATATTTGTAATTAACCAAGGATACCTTATTATCAACTGACTTCACTTTTCTTGTAGCTTGTATATTCTGTAATATCCCCCTTCCATCTCCACAAGTTGCTAAATTTTGATAGTACAAATAATACCTGTTAGCCTTACTGTAAATGGTATTATATTCTAAAACTGTAAATATCTTTCCCCACATCCATAAACATACTTGTGTACAAATAACTACCATAATGCTGGTTTTGTTATCCTGGAGTATATGCTCTTACAAGTATGAGGGTGTGATGTGTGGATAAGAACAGCTCTAAATATGTCCATCTCCTCATATGGTACATAGAATGAAGTAGTCCATATATATTAGATGATAATAACAGGTTAAATAAATGAACAATCAAATTAAAATATTTTGGTAAAACACTATTTTTTAGATGTTGACTTTAATTATATGGTTTAAGGTATAAGTCTATTTTAACATAATCTTAGCATTCAGTTTTTTAATTGTTTTTGGTGTCCACTATGAAATCTTGTAGACACTGAGTTATTTGGTTACTCAAATTATTAAATATTGATCTAGTGAGAAATACTTTTATGAATATTTTAAATATAATTATTATACCAGATATATAATTTGACTTTACAGTTATAAAAATATTCTATGACATTTGAAAACTTCAAAGCAATAACACCTATTTTACTTCCTATTGGAAATACATATTATCTCAAGAATTTAATTCTGAAAAACATATTTACTGGGATATATCTTCTAATAAATATACACATTTCTTTTGGTTTTATGCATTTACAATGACTGCTATGCAATAGTAATTCATCATCTTACTTTCAATTCAAAAATACAATTCTGCATCTATTTACTGTAAATTTTATGTAATTTTATACACTGGGAATTTTAAATTTAAAGAGTATATATGAAAAATATAAACTTTGTTTCTTACTCTTCATTCCAACATTTTTATTTGAAGAAGAAGTAAATATCTTTTTGTCTGACAATGTTTATAGATCAAGATGTTCTTTGTATTATTTGTCAGAATTTCATATTCCAGTAGTTTAAAAGAACAGGTAATTTTGCTCTAATTATGCAAATTCCCTTTTAAATACTGTATTTTTCATGAACAAGTATAGCAAATTGTAACACATGAGTTTTCTAAATAATTGAACAGATGTTATGATTACAAAGTTGGTAATAGTAAAGTATTTTGAAAAATAATGAACTGTACAAATAGGGTCTACAACAGACTGTTGAAAAGCTGAAACCTATCCCTGCCAAAATGTATAAAAATATAAGATAAATTTGGTCTGTGCTCAGATATTCTTGTAAATGTGATATGTCTGAGAATGTCTTTATATATACATGATTTTAAGTGGATAGTAAGTAAACAAATATAACATATATAATGTAATAATTTTGGAATGGCACAAGATGCTAAGGATAAATGAGTTATAAAATGTAAAAAGGAGATGTTATAACATTTATATATATATATATCTACTTGCTGACTAAAACTTCTTTTTTTTTATTGATGTTGGCACATTCCGATAGTAATGACATGTCTGTGTTGTGAATATTTTGCACATCATAAAAAAACTAACAGACTAAAGTTTAATGCAGGACCTTTTTCAACTAAATAAAGAAATTATTTCTACTTTAATTTATTTCTCAGTACTCTCTGTCCACATAAGTGCAGGCTATGGACTTGGGTTTCACCTTTTCTCATTGTATTTTGGGGACTATGGTATCAAATCCAACTTCACCCCCTCTGAGACTTTTATAGTGTTCACTTTCTATTCCCCACAGTAGTCATTTCACTTATTTTTCAATCTCATTAAATGCTATCTAATTCTTTCACTCTGAGATGACCTTTCTTCTTATTTCAGAGAGAAAATAGAATTAATTAGATAGGAAATATGCCAACTTCCTCTAAAAGATAAAAAGGAAAAAAAGGAAAAAAATATGAATAGATAAAGATTTCTCCTGCAACTAAAATCTAAAATCTTCATCTCTGACCTAATTGTATGCTCTACTGCAGGGGTCGGGAACTTATGGCTCGCGAGCCAGATGTGTCTCTTTTGATGGCTGCATCGGGCTCGCAGACAAATCTTTAATAAAAAAAGCAATAACGTTAAAAATATAAAACATTCTCATGTATTACAATCCATTCATTTCCTACCGCTCATGTTCATGGTTGTGGGTAGCTGGAGCCAATCACAGCTGTCCTCCGGGACAATACCAAATTTTTATTGGATAATGTATAACATACATAGGTCATTGTATGGCTCTCATGGAATTACATTTTAAAATATGTGGTGTTCATGGCTCTCGCAGCCAAAAAGGTTCTCGACCCTGCTCTATTGTTTTCCCAGTAATTTCTTTAACCACATACTCTCATCTTAATCCACCTTCTCTCTTCCATAAGTATTTAAAAATATTCAGGTTGCCCCAATTTTAATGAAAGAAAAGAAAAGAAGAAAGAAAGAAAGAAAGAAAGAAAGAAAGAAAGAAAGAAAGAAAGAAAGAAAGAAAGAAAGAAAGAAAGAAAGAAAGAAAGAAAGATTGTCTCTCCTTAGATAAGCACTCACCCTCTGGACTATCTGGTAACTTGTCTATAAAATTCCTTCATTTTATAGACAATTTAACACAGATTACAGTTTGTTGCACTGGCTATGTTTAATGTTCTTCTTTTCCTTTAAATTAGAGTATACACACACAACACCTACTTTTCCTCTTACATCTCTGGGAACACTTATAGAGACATTTATTTTAAACCCTTTTCTTTTCCCAAACTTCCGTTTGCATTCCTTAAATGTCTCTCCTCCATCCTCATCACTCCTATTACTACAAATTTTCCCTCGGATGGTCTTATTCACTTCCATGACTTTAATTTTCATTCATTTTCCAATTTCTCCAGAATCTACATTTGCATCCCAGCTTCTCCTAGTCTTCTGATGGAATAATCACAGCACATTAGACACAATTACTAGAGTACAAGGCAGGTCCTTAAAACCTAACATGTTCACAATTGAACACAACTGGAATCAACAGCTTCCCTCCCTTGGGGCCCTTCTCTTACCCTTCTGTCCTCACTGCAGGGTACCTGTCAAATCTGAAGTGCCTAAAACAGAGACATGGGCATTCTCCAAAATTTTGTAAAAATCTGCCCTGATATTATTCCTGATAGGATATTTTACAATTATCCTAAGTAACTGATTTAAAAAATATACTCTCTTTTCTGATATTTTACAAATGTAAGCTAATTCTTTTTATTTATTTATTTATTTATTTATTATTATTTTTTTCATTTTTCTGAAGCTGGAAACAGGGAGAGACAGACAGACTCCCGCATGCGCCCGACCGGGATCCACCCGGCATGCCCACCAGGGGGCGACGCTCTGCCCACCAGGGGGCGATGCTCTGCCCATCCTGGGCGTCGCCATATTGCGACCAGAGCCACTCTAGCGCCTGGGGCAGAGGCCACAGAGCCATCCCCAGCGCCCGGGCCATCTTTGCTCCAATGGAGCCTCGGCTGCGGGAGGGGAAGGGAGAGACAGAGAGGAAAGCACGGCAGAGGGGTGGAGAAGCAAATGGGCGCTTCTCCTGTGTGCCCTGGCCAGGAATCGAACCCGGGTCCTCCGCACGCTAGGCCGACGCTCTACCGCTGAGCCAACCGGCCAGGGCCTGTAAGCTAATTCTTTACTTAATATTATGATGTTTATTTATCTCAGTTTGGCTAAAATAAAAGAAACTTTGACTAGTCTTGTTGTGGAATAAATATCATCAATTTTCCCCATATTCATAGAGCTAATCTTTAGTCTGCCTGCCTTTCTTTTTTAAATCTTTTACCAAGAACTGAATACTTCAAAAAGTTTTCATAAGACACTTCAAAATAGTATAAATCATGCTCTTTATATTTATAATATCATTCAGAAAATATTTTTTAAATTTTGATCATGCATTAATTGATACATAAGTGACCTACATGTAAATGTGAACTATACTTATAAAAATAGTATTTGTGAATCTACACTTATAAGATTATTGGCAGTCCTGTTTCATTTGTGACATGCCTGTCTCTTTTGCCTGATTTTGTATTTGATTACTTGTATTCTTTTACATGTTGGTTTGTCATAGAGATTCTCCACACTAAATTTATGTGTACTAGTTTCATCACTTTCCATTTATTTCAGTTTTTGATTTGCCTTTTAACTTTAAAAAAAGTCTTAAATAAATATGACTGATAAATATTGACATTGTTAAATTAGTTTTTCATGCTGTAGTAAAGTATCTATCTATTTTTGTCTGTCTATCTATCTATCTGGTTAGTTTCCCTAACTCTTGTTTTCTCTTGTAAATAATGACAATTGTTCATAATGATCCCTAGTACGTGGCCCTGAACCACCTTCCTAAACTTCTTTTTTTATTTGAGCAATTTGTAAATGTGTGTAAGTATTTCAAGGTAGCTAATAGTATCATCTATTAACAATGTCTATTTTATTCCTGTTGCCATGTTAAAGTCTGCCTCATCTTGAACTAAAATTTGGTCTGCTTAAATATTATTTATTGATATTTTTCATACTTAAGCTTTTCTGTAATTATGACTTTCATAGAGGAAATTACATAATGTCTCCCAAAGTGAGAGGATCTTACAATTTTCTATTAATATCCAGGCCCAGGGTGACTATCTTCCTTGCAAATATATTTTTACTTCAAATATAAAATATAACTACCATTTCTGGCCTCATTTTTATAAATCTAAATGAAAATATTCTGTAAGAAATATTGTTTAGATTTTATTTCACTAAATATATTTTTGTTGTATTTGAGTAAATGAGAAAGATTATCACAAAATGATTTATCTCTATGAAAAAATTATCAAAATTAAAAAAAATATGCCCACTATGTTTATGCTATTACAATTATAACTCTGCTTGAAATGTATATATTTTTATTGAATGAAGGCACTGTCATTTTCTTAGGTTATTATTTATTTTAACACATTTATTTTATTTAAATATTATTTTCTTTTTATTTTATACAAAAATTATTAAAGTTTGCAAATAATTAAATCTAGTAACATATTTTATTTTTTATTAGTAATTTGATATAAGTTGTTAAGATATCTTTGGTAAATGTTAGTTTCTTTAAATCTAGATTTTCCTTAGATAGAAATATACTACAATATTCATGCTATTCTTTTACTAAAAGAAAAAGAAAAATTATTTAGCACTTATTTTTTTCCAGAGACTGTTCTAAAGTCTTGACTTACATTAATCTATTTAATCCTCACAAGAAATGTATGCTATGGATACTATCATTTCACATTTTATAGACCAGAAATGGAGAGAGGGAGGCTCAATGACTTGCCTTAGGCAACATACTAGTATAGTTTGACCTATAGCAGTCTGATTCAATATCTAAGCTATAATCACTTCTCTATACTAATAGTTTCACATTGATTTTTATAAAAAACAAACCTGACATGACAATTATATGAGCTCTTTTCTTCCTATCTTATAACTATTTCAAATTAGATGGTATTTAAAAAATTATTTTGATATTTTTATAGCAAATAAGCAGTTCTAAGTAAATTATTGTTGAAAATAGAAAACTTCTCTGGATAAATAAATGTAGCCTGTGTATTATACAGTTTAGTTACCTATTTTTTTCCAAAATAATTTTGTGCATAAATTGTAAAATAAATATTCTTCATTATCATAGATCTTCCTGACAGTTGCAAAGAAAAGTTAATGTTTTCTGACTGTGAAAATTCATAGGAGAGGTAAAAGCACATTTTACTCTGAGTAACAAGTATGAAAATTAAAGATTTATAAATTACAGTGGGTATGTAGATTGGAATATAGAAGAATGTTCTAATAAATGAATTTTCAAGTCTACTTAGAGATTTTAGAAAATAAAAATAAAAACATTGAAACTATTAAAAAATCTTACTTAATATTTTTGTCACCACTCTTCCTCCACCACTGACAAATCTCCCGTTTTGCAGCCATTACAGATAAGTAGGTCCAGAGACTTCTTTGTGAATAGAATTATTTTCTCATAGTTCTCATACATATGTATATATCACAAACTGGATCCATTTTGTTTTGGTGGTTACTAATCCCAGTGATAATGTTTTGTATTATTCTCTAATAACATCCACAACACTTCAGAGTTTAGTTCTTAAAGTGTAGATGTTAGGCTTTTGTTGCAGACTTCAGTATTTATATTTCTAATGTTATAATCAATTTATCTTTTCAATTTTTAAACTTAGGTGTTTTAAATATTTAAAGGAAAAATTCATGATATTTTAAACTCAAAAAGCATTTCTCGATATTTTTTATAATGAGGGCAATCTTTTTATGTATATTGTTTTGTTTAGTCTTCATAACATTCTATGACAAAAACACTGATAATTACATTTCTCATATTAGATGTGACCCTGCTGCCCTGAAATTTCATCTCTATCAGACAAATCTGTCAGTACTTTCTACTTTACTACTGTGGGTTTATTTGGCTGTGCTTAAGTAGGTAATTTCCTAAGTTAACTACTATATGAAAATAGCTATTCCATTACTGGAATGCTTCTTTCTAGATATTTTGCTAAATAGCTTTTGCAAATTATGCTATTGCAAATGAATTTTCTAGCCTGGGCCTATTTTAATTCCTAATACCAGTACTGTACTGATATGCTAACTATTATAAGTTCCTAGTATCTCTTTCTATAATTGCTTTGCTACATTTTCCTGTTTAATTATGTTATGCCCACTGCAGATGTTTTCCTCTTCGTGTATACACACATGCCAACCTGCATGAAAGAACACACACATACACACTTTTGGTTTTTTTATCAAAAGTCTCAGGAATAATAAACTGAATTAAGAAAAATTCTGTCTTGGAAGTCCCAGGTTCGATTCCTGGTTAGGGCACACAGGAGAAGTGCCAATCTGCTTCTCCATCGCCTCCCCCTCTTGCTTCTCTCTCTCTCTTCCCCTTGTGCAGACATAGCTCAATTGGAGTGAGTTGGCTCTGGGCACTGATAATGAGACCATGGCCTCCCCTTAGGAACTAAGGAAGGTTTGGTTGCTGAGCAACAGAACAATGCTCTAGGTGGGCAAACATCACCCCCTAGTGGGCTTGCCAGGTGGATCCTAGTCCGAGTGCATGCAGGATTCTGTCTCTGCCTCTCCTCCTCACACTGAATAAAAATAAATTAATAAATAAATACATAAATAAATAAGAGAAAAATTCTGTCTACTTTGGGTAAAACTCAAAAGGACATGTAATTGTGTTTAAATTGGTTTTGGTTTAGAAAAGCAAACCCTGGTGCAGCGACAGGTTGCTAAATACAATAAAATTTGAGTTAATATTTAGTATAAAATGTACCATACTCCATAAAGTTGGAGCTTATAAACAACAGTCATAATAAGCCATATTTCAGATTTCTGGCTAGCTAAAATTTCACTGACATCTTTTAGGGAGAAAATGTAAATAATCTTTACAAACTTACTGATTTCAAACCAGAGAAACAGCATCATTTATTAAATTGCAAGGAAGTTGATAATGATGATGATGATGATAAGCAAAACAGATAATAGTGTCTAGGATTTTGGAGGCCTTCCACCTACACTTTCTGCATGTGCAAAGAGAAAAGCAAGCATCTGGCATACCAGATGGTTTATATTTGTGACACCCAAAGAGGAAAAAGAATATAGAAAACAGTAAGACATGTTCCTACTGATACCAATGTTAGTATTTAAATTAGGTTACAAGCTTTTTTTCTCTATAGAAAATTAATGTTACTATCCATCAAAAATATATTTTAAAAATGAACTTTTAAGGATAGGAGCATGCTGAATTAAAATGTATTTTTCTTTGTAGAAAATCAAATCCCCAAATTATCTACAGTTTTACCAGTTTTGATATAGTATTATTTTCCCAAGCTATGGCCAACCATAGCTCAGAAAGAAAAGATTCCTTCTTAGTCTCCACTCAGTATGTTTTCCTTCCTGATTCAAAACATAAGTCAAATGACTCTTAATTTCTTGACTTAGTTTAATGTTTATCTAAGGAAGGATGGCCTTACCAAATATACAGGGCATTATGTCATCCAGAAAGTATTGTATTTGGTTTAGGATATATTTTAAACCTTTGAGTAGTGAGTTTTTTCATGCTCGCTGACACCCGAGAGTATTGTTCAAAAAATAAAATTAGTCCCAGTTACAGTTTTATTAACTTAAAATCATGTTTGTTTGATAACTAATTTATGGAAACAAGAAGAACATACATTTGCCTTTTTTAAATATTGCTTTACACATATATGATTGTACTCTGGATGGTCAGGAGGCACAAGGACATACATGAACATTTGTACTGCTCAAAGGGTTAATGTAAGTAAGGTCTGTATTTTTATACCCCTTACAGAGCATAGGGCTTCAATAAGGATTTTCTAAAAACAATGGGATAACTTATTACCAACATCTAATTCCACTTAAAAACACAAGTGATTATGCTAAACAAAATGGATTCTAAAAGTATTTTATACATTTGATGAGAAAAACCTGAAAAAAAGTTGACTGCACTTAAGCCTAAATAACTCAAATTTTGTAGTGCACGTAAATATAAGCTCATTGTGTGATGATTTTGTTGAGATAATGGGGCTAGATAATTATAACTGGTGGTGAGTAATCCTCCTGAATAAAATTAATGTCAACAATCAACCAAAGAAGTATGCCAGGGTCCAGCCCCGGGGGGAATCCAGGGGTCCCACAGGAAGAGACGCGTCAGCGCGAATCGAGAGAGAGAGCCAAATTCTTTTCTTTCTCTTTATTCTCTCGTTAGCATTTACTGCCAGGCATCTCCGCCAAATGCTGGTCTAGCTTTCTTTTTATGCACACACACTAAGTTACAGTCACATGGTATTTTGAATACATCATTGTTTTTGTTTTACTATGGTTACATATTTCTAGATAACAGTTAATTCATATCTATAAGCTACAAATCAGGTGGTAAGTCATCCAAAGTACAGTTATACAATAACTTGAATAGTAATAACAATATCGGTACAAACTTCTAAAAGATTAGTACTAATTAATAACTCTATTTTACTGTTGTTGTGAGTCAAGGGTGCAGAGAGAGATTAGCAGACGAAATCATCAAGGACTAGCAAAGGACCACCGCTTGCTCGGCAAATGGCCCTGAGTTCATGCAG